>NC_041811.1:1312587-2625175 GCF_900964775.1 Scleropages formosus
TTAAATCTCTGAAATTCCACTGGACTTTGTGTGATCATTCAGTCACCAGGTTACAAATGAAGTTTTGTTTTCTCTGAACGGAAATTTACTTTGAAGAAAAGTGTCTCATAAATGAATAAATGTAAATGAAACTGTATTACACTGTATTGTTTTTGTAGTGAACTTTCAGTTCTCACTGTTAACTTAGTGTTACTACACGTACGTAAATAACTATAAGGCAGCACTGCACACTGATGGACTGAACAATTTCAACAGTTTACACCTTCAAACAGTTACATTACATCACTTGATAGGAATTTAAAAAACTTACAATACACTATGTCAACAATTATTACCATTAATTTAACCATTTTGTACTTAAAATCAGTCAACAACAGTTAAAAACCTGCATTCACAGCAAACTCAAAATAAAACATGGAACACTGTTTTACAGTAATTGTCACAACCCTGGGGACAATACCCTAGTAAAACCTAAATACACACCACACACCTACACCTCAAAAGAACGCTCTTTTACAGAAAGAAGTCCAACCCACACTGGTCATGGGGTCACAACTAATTTTTTACAGTTATTAATCTTATTACAAATTATTTTCTTCTGATTGATTCTGATTTATTTAGCTCTATATTGACTTTCTCTCCTGTTATTTTTTTCTATTATATTATTCATCATTCATCTCTGTATCCTTTTCATGTGTGTCTGTGCTATGTCCTGCTGTAGAAGTTTCTGGAACAGTGTGTTTGTACTACTGGGAAAACTCCACAAGGTGAAGAAGACCTTGGAAGGTCTTTGTGTCTTGTACAGAGACATAAGACAGGCTGAGCAGTAGAAAAAGACACAGGACAGATGTGCAAGTGTGTGTATCTGTGATGGACGACATCTGATGAGAACTGTCATGAACCAACTTTTTAAGCTTCTTGTACCTCACTGAAAATGTGAAATATCGTTGAAGTAAAAAAAAAAAAAAAAAATCAGTTCCAATGGAGGAATATGTTACACGCACCTCAAAGTGAAATACATTAGAAATAGTTATTCTGAAATGAAGAAAACAGGTAAATAATATAAAATTATCTCATGTATATAATAACTATGTTTGTGTGATGTGTAGAGCAGAGCACAGTGTGTTTGCTGGAGGGGAAATACAGCCCAGCAGCTGATGTTCATTGACAACAGAGTGTTATATGTGCATAGAACAAGCATCAGAGTGAGCAAGTGGTGTGGATCTGATCTCCTTCAGAAAACACTCCCAAGTGTCCTGACATCAGTGACACAGCAGTGATGAAGAACACACCAGTCACACACACCATCATCATGATCTGAAGGCAACTCTTCAGTACAAACACCTACATTTAAGGAACCCTGGTCTGATCCTGCACTGTCCACCATGGTCCACACTGTAGGAGAAGCAGAAGGACACACAGTGACTGAGAGACACACACAGCCTGTGTATGAAGTGCGTGTGGAAACTCAGAGCCCTGTGACAGTAGGAGAGCAACTGACGCTATGAGCACTTTACTGTTTTTACACTGACACATGGACTCATTCATTTGGTGGAACCATTTCTACACACATATATAAGGGTGAGCAGTAATCTAACACACACACACACACACACACACACACACACACACACACAGTACTTACTGCAGTGTCTCCAGTTTACAGTGTGGATCCTTCAGTAGATCAGAGAGCAGCTTCACTCCTGAGTCTCCTGGGTGATTGTAGCTCAGATCCAGTTCTCTCAGCTGTGAACAGGGGTTCAAACGCAGAGCTGAAGCCAGAGAAGCACAGCCTCCCTCTGTGACACAACAGCCAGACAGTCTGTAGAGAGACACACACACACTAAACACTGTATTCTCACTGATACACACATTACTGATCATGTACAGTGTTTATTCCCAAGTGTTACTGACCTCAGTATCTCCAGTTTACAGTGTTTGTTCCCCAGTCCAGCAGAGAGTATCTTCACTCCTGAATCCTGCAGGTCATTGTCACTCAGGTCTAACTCTCTCAGGTGTGAACAGGAGTTTGAGGTGAGAACTGAGGCCAGAGCTTCACAGCATCTCTTTGTCAGTCCACACTGGTTCAGCCTCAACAAGATAGCATTTGGACAGATGTTTAATGCCAAAAATATTTAATTTATGGAGTATTGGATGTCTGCACAACTGCAAATGCCTCTTCATGTTATAGTATTTCTTTAATTTGAAAACATTTAATTCCAGAAAATTAAGTTCCAAAATTTAACAGTGACTATTACAGACATTAAGAAGATAACATTTGGAACAATTTTGTAAAAGAAAACACTCCATTTTCACACACACTTTCTGAACAGCTTGTCCCATTTGGGGTCACGGGGAGCCAGAGCCTAACCTGGCAACACAGGGCATAAGGCTGGAGGGGGAGGGGGGACACCCAGGAGAGGGCACCGGTCTGTTGCAAGGCACCCCAAGCAGGACTTGAACCCCAGACCCACCGGAGAGTAGGACCCGGTCCAATCCGCTGCGCCACCGCACCCCCCAATACACTCCATTCACTTACAAAGAAATGAATTTTCACAGTACCTCTTAATCTTATGACTTACATTAAGTAACATTAGACTAGAGTACTTACAGAGCTCTTTTGGAGATCTTGACCACTGGCAGCAGCCTCAGAAGACCTTCCTCTGATCTGATTTATTTCTTCAGGTCAAACACATCCAGTTCTTTGTCTGACATCAGTAACACAAAGGCCAGAGCTGACCACTGTGCAGGTGAGAGGTGTTTGGCTGAAAGATTTCCTGAGCTCAGATAACCTTGGACTTCCTCCACTAAAGAATTGTCATTGAGTTCATTAAGACAGTGGAACAGATTGATGGTTCTCTCTGGAGAGAGATTTTCCCTGATCTTCTCCTTGATGTACTGGACTGTTTTTTCAGTATCAAATGATCTGATTCTTTTATCTGTCAGTAGCCCTTGTAACAGAATCTGACTGGAATCCATTGAAAGGCCAAGAAGGAAGCGGAGGTAGAGGTCCAAGTGTCCATTCTTGCTCTCTAAGGCCTGATCTACTGCACCATTGAGAAAGTGGGACCAATTTTCCGTAAGAAAGGGTACATAAGTAAGAAAACTGGATTTCTTGTTTAATAATGTATACAAAGCAGCAAGATACTCCTGAACACTCAGATGCACAAAGCAGTAAACCTTTCTCTGGTATAACCCACACTCCTCTTTGAAGATTTCTGTACACATTCCAGAGTACACTGAAGCATCACTGACATCAATACCACACTCATTCAGATGTTCCTCATAAAATATGAGGTTTCCTGTCTCAAGGTTTTTAAAAGCCAGTTCCCCCAGTTTAAGAAGGAATTCTCTGTCTGAATTTAAAATCTTATGAAGCTCCATTACTTGTTTCTTCTGATACTTCTGCTTCAAACTTAACTGAAAGATAAGGAAGTGTGTGTACATCTGTGTCAGAGTCTTGGGGATTTCTCTAACATCTTCATTATCCAACAGCTTCTCAAAGACAGTAGCTGAAATCCAGCAGAAGACAGGAATATGGCACATGATGTGGAGACTCCTTCTTGACTTCACATGTGTGATGATCCTGTTGACCAGGTCCTGATCACTGAACCTCTTCCTGAAGTACTCCTCCTTCTGAGGATCATTGAACCCCCGTATCTCTGTCACCTGGTGGACACACTCAAGAGGGATCTGACCTGCAGCTGCTGGTCTGGAGGTTATCCAGATGAGAGCAGAGGGAAGCAGATTCCCCTTAATGAGGTTGGTCAACAGCACATCCAAAGATGTTGTCTTTGTTACATCAAACCAGCTCTGATTGTTCTGGAAATCCAGAGGAAGTCGACTCTCATCCAAACCATCGAATATGAACAAGATTTTACACCATTCAAGCTCAGCTGATCCAAACTTCTTCAGTTCTGGGACAAAGTGATGAAGGAGTTCTATCAGACTGTACTCTTTATCCTTCATAAGATTTATGTCCCGGAAAGGAAACGCAAATATAAAATGAATATCTTTGTTTTCTTTTCCTTCTGCCCAGTCAAGAATAAATTTGTGCACAGACACGGTTTTTCCAATGCCTGCAACCCCCTTTGTCAACACAGTTCTGATAGGTGTCGTTTCTCCAGGTAAGGATTTAAAAATGTCACTGCATTGAATTGCAGTGTCTTGTATTGCTGGACGCTTGGTGGCTGTTTCAATAAGTCTCACTTCATGCTCATCATTGATCCCTCCAGTTCCACCTTTAGTGATGTAGAGCTCTGTGTAAATCTTATTGAGCAGGACTGGATTTCCTTGCTTTGCTTTCCCTTCAAACACACACTCAAATTTCTTCTTCAGGTTACATCTGTATTTATGTTGATTGTTCATGAGAAGTTCATCTGACAAAATAAATTACCAGAAAAATGGGGAAAACAATTGTTAATATAAAACAATGCAAAGCCAATTCTAATACAAACTATTTAAAAAGAACAGAGGGAACATAACATTTTTAACATAGTTTTTGTCTTCGTTTGGTATCATTTGTTTTATTTTGCTGACAATTAATTGTCATTATTCTCATTATTGATTTAACATGAACAGAAGGAAATAAATGTTAAGCCTAATTTTTGTCTTTTTGTATCATTTATTTTATTTCATTTACCATTCAGTTTTATTATTTCCCATCTTTGTCATATATTTCACATGATATAATATTTATTGACTGAAAATTTTTTTCAGATGTTACTCTAGTTTGGTGCAGAAATGTTGAAGCCACGTGAGACTCTAAAGAGAAACACAAAGTTCTTACTCTTCTCCATTGTGTCTGCGAGGTCCTTGTGGTTCATGGTCCTCAGGATGTACAGTGTGATCTTCAGAGCCCCCTCTCTGCCACATATCTTCTGGATCTCAGCTTCACTGTCCAGGTCATTGTCATCCTGAGACTCAAAGCATGCTGGGTAATCCTGACTGAGATTCCTCCTGAACTTGTTCAACTCGTCTCTCAGGAACTTCACAGCTTTGTCCTCAAGAGACTAAAAGAAATATTGAACTTTTTGGGCACTAATTCATTTCCCAGTTACCTCACCAAGGAAGTCCTGTTATCTGATTTAATGTAGCAAATGTAACAAGATATATAAAAGGTATGTAGGAAGATGGATAAATAATAGAATCACACACACACTTTCTGAACCGCTTGTCCTATACAGGGTCGCAGGGAACCGGAGCCTAACCCGACAACTCAGGGCATAAGGCTGGAGGGGGAGGGGACACACCCAGGACGGGACGCCAGTCCATTGCAAGGCACCCCAAGCAGGACTCAAACCCCAGACCCACCGGAGAGTAGGACCCGGTTCAACCCACTGCGCCACTGTGCCACCACGCCCCCTGGCCAATAGAATCATCATTAACCCAATAAACTGATATTACACATCAGTCCAGTGGGGGAAGGAAAACACAATGAAACTATCTGAATCATGTCAACAGTCAGTAGACATATGAACAGAGGAAACTACCAGTATAAACGTATGGCGAAAGGGAATGTGAGGAGAAAAGTGTGGAATTCTGGAAAATGCGAACAGAACACAGTAAAACTGAACATAATGCTAAAAACTGGAAGTGAAGGTGGTTCTCAGAAAGAGGTCATTCCATCATGTCACAACTCATCTTATCTAGACAAATTTTGTATAGAATTTGAAATACTTCATATATATGTGTGCCTCCTACTTGGGTAAAAACAAAAATAAAATAAGAACCAAGCTCAGTCTCTATGTAGAAGGTGTCAAGGAATTTGTTCTATGTGTGTAGTAATAATCATCTCATGAAGCCTTTTCCTAGATCACTGTGAAGACAGATATCAGTCGTGTAGAACATTGTTCTTGAGTATAACCATATGAATCATTACACAGTGCTGTTCCTCACATGGTTCACCAAGAGCAGTGTTGGAGCAGCCAAAGAGAGCCAACCCTGGGACCAAAGCAATCTCCTTTCATACGCTTACATTTATTCACTTAGCAGATGCTTTTCTCCAAAGCAACTAAAAGATACTATGTAGTTACTAGCCCACACAACTTATTCACCAAGGTGATTACACTGGTAGAAACACTACTTACAAGGGGTTACTCGTCCATGCATCAGTGAAACACACTCACTCCGTAACACTCACACACTATGGGGGGACCTGAACAGCATGTCTTTGGACTGTGGGAAGAAACCGGAGCACCAGGAGGAATCCCACGCAGACATGGGGAGAACATGCAAACTCCACACAGACTGAGACAGCAGCGCTACTCGCTGTGCCACCGTGTCACCCACTTGAGGGAAACAGCTGAGGGACTCATCTTGTTCCATTAACATCTACTGCCTTGGACTTTGGTACAACACCTTTGGGGATGGGATGTGTTTTCTCAACAGCTACAAGAATCTTAAACATCATGTAACACAGTTTCATTTTTGTATGTTGTTATGAATGCAATGGGACAAAGGTTATAAAGGAAACTCTACACAAGGCAGCAGAAGGAACAGGTCATGTTCTGGATCCTACATCACACATAGATGTCAGTATTTACATGTTGATGACAACACCAGTCTGTCTTCATTAACTCGTGTCAAATATGGAACTGAACCAAAGTGAACTGTGTGTTTTAGTTTTGGTACAAACTAAGCAAACAGAAGACAGCAGGACAGCAGGTAGTGAACTGATTAAGGTTACAAACATGTAATCTGATGGTTTCTGATTTAAGACTCAACAGTTACTGTAGCCTGGAGAAAGAAGTGTCATTTAAATTAGTCTAGTAAATATCCTGTTGTACAGACTGGTAAAACTGCTCATTATAAATTAAAATAAAAACAAAAGCCATGTACTGTACTATAGTAATAATATGATACCTTGAAAACAGCTGATAAATCCACCTGTTGATGCATCAAGTCACATCTCTTCAGCTGATTTCTGTTGATAAAAGATTAGACACTCAAATGTGGACAATAAATACCTGTACATGATTCATAAATATGAAGAGTTCAAAAGTTACATCTTTGGTTCAAAAAACATCTACCTTCCTGTTGTAGAAACCTGTCCCTGTTGAAAAAAAATAGGCAGATCCATTGACCAGTCACTCTTCATGGACACACAACTGGGTTCAGGTGAGTCTCTTCTTTCCTGCTGGACTCTGTGGTCACAAATAAGAAACTTCTAGCAGACTTTCCAGTAAATGTCTTTCTATCATTGTGACCTTCCAGTTCACCAGATAATCTGATTTCCCAAAGAAAATTCGTAAAAATGTACTAAAAATCAGTTTGCACCCAAATCCACATCATATAAATATTACTTAAGAAAACACAACAAGACGACGAAGATTCACCAATTTCACAAGTTTATGCAGGAACACAAACACACACAGCCCCTCTCTTACCTGTTCAGACTCATTTTTGAGAAAGTTTCCCCCTCCTTACACTCCCCAGGGGGACTCATTTCTGAGGCAGAACTCTCCATCTCAGGACCCTGGACTGGAACACACTAGGTAAGGGGCTCTGTGGAAACAAACACACACACACACACACATGCACACATCAAGGTATGTTAACAGTACTCCTCATTCTTATTAAATGATATTTGAATTAATGAAAATATCGATGTATTGCATCAGCCAGACATTTTTCAAAGGTCTGTTTTCCTACAGAAACAAGATCCATTTCATTAAATCATTCTGTTAAAATATATTCAGTGTAAAGAGAAGTGACATGATAAACCAGATTAACATAGAAATCTGGTAAGTCTTATGGTAAATATTCACAACTAGATGCAAAGCAAACTAAAAAATGTAAATATTGTCATTTATTTGACAGCAGTGACAGTGACATCCAGCAGTGATCCGTCATGGGAATTACCACAGTAAATACATTGTATTTGAGACAAACATTCCAATAACTCAGATATGTTACAGTACAGTAACTGTTGTACTTCCTTGTTCTCAGACACTTTGTCCTGTGTTAGTATAAAATAGAACTAAACTCAACTAAAAAGAACAGATTTTATGGAAAATGCTGATCTGTACAGAACCCAATAGTTTAAAATGTTAATTAGTTCAATGTGGACAGGAATATCTCAGATATGAATAATTCAGTTTTGTACTTCTGTTCTTTTAGTTCTTCTGTTCATTCAGAACAACAGTAAAAGTGAAAGTAAAAGTTAAAAACATTTTGCTTCAAGTCACAAGAATGAAGATAAACAGAATGTTTTGTAAAAAAATAATACAGAATTGTTCTGTTTTACACAAAACTTAGTACTTACCTTAGGAACGACTGTAAATATCCAAAATTATTATTTATTATAGAGGAAACCAGTGTCTGACTATCAAGATGTCAACCAGGAACTGCTCTTCTGCTGAATTTACTGACTGTAACTGAATTTCATTGGCTGAAAATCACCATGACTAGAAAATTATTGCCCACATACCTGAAACTGAAAATTAAAACAGATCTTTTAGTCATTTAAACTGAAATATGTAGAGCTGGACTGAATGAGTACATTAGCTTTTTATGAAATAGGAGAACTCCAGTGTTGACAATTCTGTATGTGTTCCAGTAAAATATCTGCTCACTTTCCAACGTCTAGGAAATACAGTTCATATATATACACACACACACATTTTCTGAACCGCTTGTCCCTTACGGGGTCACGGGGAACCGGAGCCTACCTGGCAACACAGGGCGTAAGGCCGGAGGGGGAAGGGGACACACCCAGGACAGGACGCCAGTCCATCACAAGGCACCCCAAGCGGGACTCGAACCCCAGACCCACTGGAGAGCAGGACTGCGGTCCAACCTACTGCGCCACCGCACCCCCATTCAGTTCATACATACTTTAATAATATATTTACAAATATATACCTTTTATGCACAGACTCTTGAACCTACAAACACAAGAGGAACTGGAAGTCTGTTCATAACTCAACTTCTTTGTAGCTCCAGTTACATTTACCATGAAGTTACATTCAATAAAAGCTGGAAAATGACAACATTTTTCATGTGTTGTATTCTGTAACAACTTGTAATAAATACATTTGTTCATTTAGCTGATGCTTTTCTCCCCAGAATCCTACAACATCCGTTTGTACAAGAGAGTAACTGTAGCACGCCGAGGCAGCCTGGGGAAGGGGCGGAGATTGTGGCAAAGCAGCCACAGCTGGGGCTGGTTTCACTCCCTGTTTCTTCCCCGGTGCCCAGCAGTAGAGAGAAGAGACTGAGCAGGAACACGAGACAGAAGCGAACCTGAACTCGAGCCCGCATCCCGACCGACCCAACTCTCTCTCCCAGCCCCCGACCCACAAGAAGACTCTCCCTACCTGTTCCCTGGTCCCCCTTTTCCATCTCCTTCCTTCTCCCTGCTCTAAGGGCAAATTAAAGCCCTCAGCAACGGGCAACCGCATCTCATCTCCTGCCTCGTCTCTTACAGTAACTTTACTGAAATCATTCAGGGTAAGAATCTCACTCAAGGGTACAACAGCTAGAAGTGGAATTCAAACCTGTGACTTTTGGTTCCAGAGGTAGCAGCATTCATTTTGCCAGCCTCCTTGGAGAGACTGTGTTGACGACTGACTCAAGTCTATCTTTCTCTCAGCACATCGAAGCCACAACATCCTACAGATTGATCCTTACCTCATAAGAGACTCTGCCCAACTACTTGTCCAGGCCATGGTGACATCCCGTCTGGACTACTGCAACTCTCTCCTGTGTGGCCTTCCTGCTACTGCCATCAAACCTCTACAGCTGATACAGAACTCTGCTGCTGCCTGAATTGTGTTTGACTTGCTGAAGCATTCCCATGTATCTCCTCTACTCGTTTCTCTGCACTGGCTTCCTATAGTTGCCCAGATCAAATTCAAGACCCTGGGTGTTGTCTACAAATGCGTTAGAACTGCTGCCAGATATCTACAAGACTTGATCATCTGCTCCACCTCAACCAGACTCCTACGCTCTTCCACATCTGCCAGCCTGGTGGTCCCACGCACGAAAGGTAAAGCACGAAGCTTCTTAGTTCTGCCTCCGTTGTGGTGGAATGACCTCTCCCTCTTACTCAGAACTGCTGAATCTCTGTCCGCATTAAAAAAGGGTTTGAAAACTCACCTCTTCCAGACTCACTTAGCCCATGATCTCTCAAGCTCATGTAAGGTGTAAATGTCCGCGCATCATAACTTTAAGGTCATCCCTGGATAAGCCTTTATACAATTACCCCTGTAATGTATGTACAGTAAATGTTTGTGTATCTCAAAAAATATATATTATATATTTTAGTAGGAGGGGGGCGCGGTGGTGCAGTGGGTTGGACCGGGTCCTGGTCTTCAGTGGGCCTGGGGTTCGAGTCCCGCTTGGGGTGCCTTGCGACGGACTGGCGTCCCGTCCTGGGTGTGTCCCCTCCCCCTCTGGCCTTATGTCCTGTGTTGCCGGGTTAGGCTCCGGTGCCCCGTGTGGGGTGAGTGATTCGGATGAACAGGTGTTGTATTTTTTATTGTTTGAGTTGGTGCTGTTTGATGTTGTGTGGAATGGTGTTGTTTGTATTTGGTTGCCAACTTGTAACTGCTGATGAGTGACTGGCATTGAGTTTAAATTGTGCAATTTGGAATGCGATTTATAGAACTGCCACTAGATGTCCATACGTTAATTACGTTCTTTGTTTAAAGTGACAACAACAGGCACACAGGGAGGCAGATACACTACCTAGGGCTCCACAGGATAGACAGAGCAGGAGGAAGGGAAAAGGAAAACAAACAGAAAATGGCTACAGTGAAATAAATAAACAGAATAAAAAAGGGAAGGAGGTGGCAGAAACACGCAAGGGAGCGGGAGGACAGGGACAGAGACGTACAGGACCCATAAGAACCAACATTAGCGTAGGGTCCCAGAAGGCACCAACAACTGAGGCCCTCCTGGACAGTGGATCAGTTGGGGAGAAACAGACAAGACTACAGAGGAAGCAGCACAGACCATAGATGGGAGTCCAACACTCTGTACTGAATGGGGATCGGAACAGGAGCAAACAGATAACATAAGAAACACGCACAGGAGCCGGAGCCCCTACGTCAATTCAGAGGAGGAATTGGCACCACAGATTACAGTAGCACCTCGGACACTGACACAACACCGTGCCACTGAAAGGAAGATTGCAGACTGGGAATTAGGAGTAAAGGAACCGACTGTAGTCAGAGGGGATGAAAATATAGGAAGGATAGGAGGCACCACAACAAACGGGGTACAGGTGGTCACCTTCCTGCAGATGGCCAAAATATTAGAAAAAACAAACGTATACCTTCAGACACCACAGGTAATATTAGCTGCAGGACTTCATAACCATCTGCAACAACCCTACTGTCATGCCCACACCTGCAAGCACAACGGCAACACCTGGTACCCATCAGCCTGGTCAGGTATAAAGGCAGTGCTGTGCTGGTACCGGGTGTGGAATCTTGCAAACGTCTTCCTACAGGGCTTTGTGACATTCAGCATTTTTCTCCCTGTACCAAGTTGCCTGTTTCGTGTTTTGACTCTCCTGGTTTCTGACCCTTGCTTGATTTCCTTGTTACTGAGTTTTGCTTCGCCTCTGGAAACGATGTCCACGCCTCAAAGACCCACACCTGTCCATGACCTCTGTTTTTGCCTGTCCCTACAAACGCACCCGCACTTGGATCCAAGCCCTATGTTTCCTGGTCTCAGCAGTGACTCCAGCAAGAGAACTTTTAAGCAATTACAGCACATGTGGAGGGCAGCAAGGGAAACTTTTCCGAATGCCTCCATACAAATGCCCCTCATTCAATACTCAGACATTTTACCCAGGGAGCAACAGAATACACCAGACACAATTAAGAGATAAATTCAGTGACACAGGAGTTCATTAGCACATTTAAACAAACTTTTATCTAAAGTGGACCATCCTGACATAACACAGTGGACAACAGACACAGCAGGACTGATTGTCGGACACTGGCTGGACCAGTTAAACTTTTAAGGTTGGAGACGTGTGATAAAAATACAAAGCACACCAACATCATTAACTTCTCCCAAACTTTCACCCTGATGAAACTGGAAGAGGAACTTCTGGAGAGAGGCCTCACTTTCATCCCGACACCAGATGGGGCAGACTTCTGGGAACTCTTCAGGACATCCATTCATACAACAGAAAATTAAAATTGTTAGATTATTTCTATTTCCAACAAGCTAAACAGCTAACCCCATTTATTAAATCATCTAAATAGGAACCAAATTTGAAATAAATCAGTCATATTATTCAGAAATTAGACAAAGACAACAACAGAATATTACAATCCATTACATACACATATAACGAAAAACACAACTTCAGCTCACCCTTTTTGGGGGGGGGGGGGGAGATACAGACACTAAGGGAAAACAAACACATAGTCATTACACTGGGAGACAAAGGTTCAGGAATTGTAATAATGAGCATACAACAATACAAAGACGAGGCCACACAACAACTAAGTAATACAGAACACTCCACTCTCGCACCCACTAGGAGCGGAAACACAGAAACAAGTCGGTGACATTTTAACACAGTTACAAATCAAACACAACATAACAAAAATGGGATCTGAGGTTCCACAGGCCCGAAACTTTTACCTCCTCCTAAAAATACATGCAGACCCCAAAACATGAACGATCCCTGGAGAGATTCCTAAAGGAAGGCCTACAGTGTCAGGCTGCAATAGCGAAGCATACCACATAGCAGAGTACATCAACAGCTATCTTAACCCTCTGTCCCAGCTACATCCCAGCTATCTGAAGGACACATATGACTTCATTAGCAAACTAGAGAACATCTCAATTCCAGAGGATGCATTTTTATTTACCATTGACATCAAGAGCCTGTACATAAACATTACCACAGACCTGGGCCTAGAAGCAGTAAAGAGACTTTTCAACATGCATCCAGACCCTAACAGACGGGATGTGGAGACATTTAAATTATTGAAAAAAACCCTTCCCAGAAGCAATTTTGTATTCAACTTCATAAGCTATTAACAGATCCAAGGGACAGCAATGAGCAAGAAATTTGTGCCCACCTTTGCTGTGGTGATCAGTTGTTGTTTCTGGTATTGCCTCTAGATGGCAGTAGTGTACAGTAGCGACAAGGAGGATGCCTAAGGAGTACGGGTATAGATTTAGAGGAGAGTGAGTTACTGAAACACGTCATAAAACAAGCGTTGATATTAAAGAGTCTACACGCCAGTTAACAGAAATCATTCTCAGCGTGTTTATTGAGTACACACAACATGGTACCAGGAGTGCTCTGAGCTGTGCTAAAAAAGTAAGGTGGATGCTGTTAAACCACCTGAGTCCTTGAAACTCATGGGGAACGTTGACAGCAGCTGGCAGGCGTTCAAGCAGCAATTCTCGCTGTATATGTAAGCAGTTGGGCTGGATAACAAGCCAGATGCACGAAAAATTGTCTTGTTTCTGATGGTGGCTGGACCTCAAGCAGTAGAGATGTACAACACTTTCACATTTGCAAGACCTGAGGATGGAGAAATATTTGAGGAAGTCATCAAGAAATTTGACGAGCACTGCTCATCCAAGAAAAATGAAACGTATAAGAGATATGTGTTCTGCTCGCGCATTCAAATAGAGGGATGGAGCTGAAACCCCTGGTGAATCTGTTATACACACTGGCAAAACCTAGGAACCATTGCAGAGCCTTCACAGTTCTCGCTTGTGGCCAGTCAATCACCACCTGGACCTTTCCTGGGTCCATAGCCACGCCCACATCACTCAGGCTGTCGCCCAGGAATGGCACTCTCGACTGGTGGAACTGATATTTTTCTCCCCGATGCAGAGGCAGTTTTGCAGAAGCCATTGTAAAACAGTCCTTACTGTTCCCTGGTCTTGGAGAAGATCAAGATGTTGTCCAGGTACACCAGGATGTAGTCATCCACAAGGTCTCTTAGTACATGAATGACAAACACCTGAAACACTGAGGGCGCATTAGACAAACCGAAAGGCATGACCAAATACTCATAATGACCCAGGGTGGTGTTAAAAGTGGTCTTCCACTCACCCTCCCACTCCCTGATCCGGATTAGGTTGTATGCATTCCAAAGGTTCAATTTCAATAAAACATTTAAAACATGCACTCATTCTAATGCCGCAGTAATCAAAGGTACTGCACTGTAGTAGCGTTCAAATGGTGATAGTCAATGCAGGAGTGCAGGTCCCCATCCTTCTTTCCCACAAAAAAACAGCTGCGGAGGCAGGTCACGTGGAAGATTGGTGTAGCTGGTCAAACAATGCTGAGTCTGCATAAGAGGCAGAACCTTCTGTCATGCTGAGTGTAGGAGACCAGGAGAGCAGACTGAAATGCTGATGCTTAAGTCACTTTATTTGTATCACACGAGGGTTTCACCCGCTGAACAGAGTTGGAGGTTCCGCAGCCAGGTGAGTCAGAGCAGGTGCTTTTATACTGCGTCTCCGGGTTTTCACCGGGTGGGTTGTGGTGGTTATCCGGCAGGCAGCTTTTAGGTGCGCAGTCATCAGCCGCACGGTCGTCAGGCACGCAACTGTTGGGGGCGCAGTCTTCGGGTGTGCCAGGGATACCAGTGACACAATTATTACGTGGTTACAATTATTTATCCATTTATACTGCTGGGTAATTTTACTGGAGCAATTTAGTGTAAGTATCTTGTTCAAGGGTACTACAGTTGGATTAAACTGCTTATTATATCTAAATTCTATTTACTTACAGTGCCGTGAAAAAGTATTTGCCCCCTCCTGATTTTTTATTTTTTTGCATATTTGTCACAGTTAAATGATTGAAATCATCAAACAAATTTTAATATTACACAAAAATAACCGAGTACATTTAAAATGCAGTAAAAATCGGGCAAATCATGACCGGCATCCAACGCATTATTGAGGGAGTTTAGTTGCTTGTCAAAATATACTTTGAACGTGTGTAGGGGACAGAACAAATAAAAAGCTGTTAAATATTACAGAATAATTAAGGGGGAAATTGCCTTGTTTTTTTGTGTTATGAGACCTAAATTTCTGAAGTAACTGTCCAATTCAATGGGGTTTGGTGATATTTTAATACAAACAGTTGTCACTTGTAGTGCTCAGGAGCACAAACTTTCTCATTGTAACTACATCTTCAGGTTATAAAAGTTTGTGTTATGAAGGGTTCTTCTGGAACACATTGCCTCCATAAAGTGGGGGAGACTGTACTTAAAAATAATATAAAACTTCTCACAAAATTTGGTATGTCACAACATTTTGCAATGCACCTGCCCATATAATCAGGGTGTCTGATGTTGACAGACCCAAGACACCCAGTAACCCTCACCCAGGGGATCAATCACTGGTTTGTGTTGATCAGAGCCCGACCTGCACACAGGTATCATTGTGTTGAACTGATAATGCACCTCTCCTCTCCAAAACCATCTACCTGCCCTCTTTGCCTTCCTCAGTAACAACTGATACAGCTTCTTTCTCTGATTGTCTGTGACACTTAAAATACTGCACAGGCTCTGCCATCTGCATTGGATACACACCTTACCCCACACACTGAATCTATTTCAATGTTCTAACAAATCAAAACTCGTTCTTAAAATGTAAATTCTTTAACAATCCTTTTAAAACAAAAAATCACTTCCCAAAAACACATCAACACTTTCTTTCTCAGGCACCCAGGGTTGACCCTTTTTATAATCTTTAATTTCCTAGCTGAACACTTAGTGCTCATTGCCAAGGTAACAAGAGGTGACCATGTGTAGCTGTCAGTCTGGGAGACTAAGCATGATGTTGATGACGTTTGTCATACTGTTTATAGTTTTTGTTCCCAGTCGTATGTTAGTAATTTACTTTACATTTACATTACACACTTTAGCAAACACATTCCTCCAAAACAACTTCCAATGAACACCATGTAGTATTATCGACCCACATCTTAATTACCCAATGTGACTTATACTGCTGTAGGATATACACGAGCTGCAATGAGTTATTCATCCATAAATCAGTATTGTAATACTGACCTTAGCACCTCCAGTTTACAGTGTGTGTTCCCCAGTCCAGTAGAGAGTTTCTTCACTCCTGAATCCTGCAGGTCATTGTCACTCAGGTCTAACTCTCTCAGGTGTGAACAGAAGTTTGAGGTGAGAACTGAGGCCAGAGCTTCACAGCATCTCTTTGTCAGTCCACACTGGTTCAGCCTAAATAGGAAGAAATGTTATTTTTAGCTGAAAATTGAGAAAGTTTTGGACATTTTATTGTCTACATTAAACTTTAACATAAGGTCAGTAACTCACACACACACATTTTCAGAACCACTTGTCCCATACAGGGTCGCAGGGAACCGGAGCCCACCCGGCAACACAGGGCATAAGGCCAGAGGGGGAGGGGACACACCCAGGACAGGACACCAGTCCGTCGCAAAGCACCCCAAGCGGGACTTGAACCCAAGACCCACCGGAGAGCAGGACTGTGGCCCAACCCACTGCGCCACCGCACCCCCATAAGGTCAGTAACTGTTGCTGTAAAATCCTGAATACTGTAAATGAAGAAATTACACTGCTTCCTTGTTTTCTAACATTTGGTTGGTAAGAATGTGGCACAGTAGCACAGCAAGCAGCACTGCTGCTTCATAGCACCTGAGCTGTTCACGTGTAGGTCTGAGTTAATGTATGGTCTGCATGTTCTTTCTGTATCTATGTGGGTTTCCTCTGGGTTACATTTATTCATTTAACAGATGTTTTCTCCAAAGTGACGCACATCTCAGAGAATACAATTTGTACATTACATTAGGGGAAAAAGACATATTTGCAGACATGTGATTGAGTTTGTTTCTTTCCACTATATGCACTAATACTCATCACACGTGTAGCTGCATTAAACTCAGAATATCAATGATTCCTGATCACCTTCCTTTTTTTTTGTGAGATATGTGATCATTTACGTAAAATACAAGAGTTGCATCTGTGTAAAGGCGTATCTGGCAATGATCACAAAGTTATGGTGTATGGACATTTACACCTAAAATGAACTGAAAAGATCATGGGCGAAGTGAATCTGGAAGATATGAATTTTCAGACACTTTTTAAATATTGACAGAGACAGGATAGGATGTACATGGGAACGCTTCAGCAAGTCAAACACAACTTGGGCAGCAGCATTCTGTATCAGCTGCGGAGGTTTGATGGCAGTAGCAGGAGGGCCACACAGGAGAGAGCTGCAGTAGTCCAGATGGGATGTCACCATGGCCTGGACAAGTACTTGGGCAGAGTCAGTTGTGAGGTAAGGACGAATCCTGCGAATATGATGCAGGATGTATCTGCAGGTCTGGATTGTTGCTTCAGTGTGCTGAGCGAAAGATAGACTTGAGTCAGTCATCACTCCCAGACTCTTAGCTAAGGAGGTAGGCAAAATTAGTGAGTTGTCCAGTTTGATTTAGAGATCATGACAGGACGACAGGCCAGCTGGGAGGTGTAGGATCTCTGTTTTGGCAAGATTGAGTTGGAGGTGGTGATCAGACATCCCTGCAGAGTTTACTGACAGGCAAGCAGCAATGTTCGTGGAAATGTCTGATGCTCCAGGTGGAAAGGAGAGGAAGAGCTTGGTATCATCAGCGTAGCAGTGGTATTTGAATCCATGGGGGGCGGTGACAGGGCTGAGGGAGGAGGTATAGATGAGAACAGCAGAGGACCCAGTAATGAGCCCTGCAGGACACTGGTTGAGAGAGGCCAAGGAGAAGAACGGGTGCCCCGCCTGACCACTTGGTAGGATCTGTCAGATAGGTAGGACTCAAACCATCTTAGTGCCCTTCCTTTGATCCCAAGCTGACCAAGAGAGGAGAGTAGAATCCGGTGGTTGACAGTGCCAAATGCTGCAGACGGGTAGAGGAGAATGAGGCTCAAGGAGAGGGAGGCGGCTCTAGCCAACTGGATGTCATCAGGTACTGCCAGGAGCACTGTCTCTGTGGAGTGACCAACTTTGAATCAATATTGATATCCATCGAAGAGATGGTTCCAGGTGAGGAATTCAGATAGCTGATCATAAGCCACCCCTTCTAGAGTTTTAGAAAGGAAGGAAAGGAGGGACACTGGTCTGTAGTTTTAGTTTGATTTGAGATCCAGGAAGGGTTTCTTTAACAGAGGTGAAATGAGAGCAGTTTTGAAGGCAAATGGGAAGCAGCCAGAAAAGAGCAAGGAGTTAATGATCTTACATATGAAGGTGGAGAGTTGCAGGGAGATGGTCTGTAAGAGTGAAAATGGGATAGGGGGTGTGGGAGAAAGAGTAGTTAATGGAGAGACCTGCCGGTATGACTGTGTTGTCTTAGGTGATCCATGTTTCAGTTAGAGCCAGGAGGTCCAGTGAGAGATGGGAGGCATAGGCTGTTATGAAGTCAACCTTCTTCACAGCAGATTAGTAGTTTCAAAGTCCCATGTAAAAAATTCAACCAGTATGGAAGTTTTGATAGATGAGGATAAACCAGGTTCCTGTAGCAGTGGGAGCGTCTGAGTCTCTGGTGGTGGTGCTGCTGCACAGTTCGGTTGCCATAGACAACTTTGATGTTCGACATGTTTGACACATGATCCCTCGTGGAACACAGTGGTGATGGCAGTATTCATGTAGTAGTGGTGGACTCCCACAATTAGACTCATCTTTGCACCAAGAGGCTGCCGCTACGGGTCACCAGATGCTATTTAAACCGGGCTATTTCACGTCAGCTGAAAGTCTTAATCGAAACTACTCCGACAATGGTAACCAAAACAAACAGACGTGATTAATGGATCGACTGAGTCACGCCCACTTTACAGTACGGGACACGGAATTCTTAGCTATGCATGCCCCCTAACAAATCGCGTATACTATTAAATAAATAAAGAACACGCATTGGGATAAAGCTGTAGCAAAAAAGAAACTTACTGGCATCACAATGAACCGCAGTGATGGACTTCCAACACAAAATATACTGCACCACTAAAATTTCAATATTTCTTTTAGTCACTTGAGGACAAAGCTATGAAGTTCCTTAGAGACAAGTTGAAAAAGTCCAAGAGGAATCTCAGTCAGGATTACCCAGCATGTTTTGAGCCTCAGGATGACAATGACCTGGACAGTGAAGCTGAAATCCAAAAGATGTGTGGCAGAGAGTGGGCTCTGAAGATCACACTGTACATTCTGAGGATAATGAACCAGAAGGACCTAGCAGACACACTAGAGAGAGTATGAACTTTATCTTTCTCGTTACAGTCTCATGTCGCTTAAATGTTACTGCATAAAAATAAACATCTGAAGAAAATTTTTTTCTTTATAAGTAAACATTACATCATGTCAAATACATGGCCAAGACGGGCAATAATGACAATGAATTGTCAGCAAAATAAAACAAATGATACCAAATAGCAGGGGGCGCAGTGGGTTGGACTGGGTCCTGCTCTCTGGTGGGTCTGGGGTTCAAGTCCCTCTTGGAGTGCCTTGCGATGGACTGGTGTCCCATCCTGGGTGTGTCCCCTCCCCCTCTGGCCTTACGCCCTGTGTTGCTGGGTTAGGCTCTGGCTCCCCGCGACCCTGTATGGGACAAGTGGTTCTGAAAGTGTGTGTGTGTGTGTGTGTGTGTGTGTGTGTGTGTGTGTTTTTTTTTTCCATTTTTCCAGTAATTTATTTTGTCAGATGAACTCCTGATGATACATCAGCACAGATACAGATGTAATCTGAAGAAGAAATTTGAGTGTGTGTTTGAAGGGAAAGCAAAGCAAGGAAATCCAGTCCTGCTCAAAAAAGATTTACATAGAGCTCTACATCACTAAAGGTGGAACTGGAGGGATCAATGATGAGCATGAAGTGAGACTTATTGACACATCCACCAAGAGTCCAGCAATACAAGACACTGCAATTCAATGCAGTGACATTTTTAAACCCTTACCTGGAGAAACGACACCTATCAGAACTGTGCTGACAAAGGGGATTGCAGGAACTGGAAAAACTATGTCTGTGCACAAATTTATTCTTGACTGGGCAGAAGTAAAAACAAATCAAGATATTAATTTCATATTTGCTTTTCCTTTCTGGGACCTAAATCTCATGAAGATTAAAGAGTACAGTCTGATAGAACTCCTTCACCACTTTGTACCAGAACTGAAAGAGTTTGGATCAGATGAGCTTGAAAGGTGTAAAATCTTGTTCATCTTCAGTGGTCTGGATGAGAGCTGACTTCCTCTGGATTTCCAGAACAATCAGAGCTGGTTTGATGTAACAAGGCAAGATCTTTGGATGTGCTGTTGACCAACCTTATTAAGGGGATTCTGCTTCCCTCTGCTCTCATCTGGATAACCTCCAGACCAGCAGCAGCAGGTCTGATCCCTCCTGAGTGTGTCCTCCAAGTGACAGAGATACGAGGGTTCAGTGACCCTCAGAAGGAGGAGTACTTCAGGAAGAGATTGAGGGATCAGGACTTGGCCAACAGGGTCATCACACATGTGAAATCAACAAGGAATCTCTGCATCATGTATCATATTCCTGTCTTCTGTTGGATTTCAGCCGCTGTTCTTGAGAAGCTGTTTAATAATGAAGATATTGGAGAAATTCCCAAGACTCTGACTCAGATGTACACACACTTTGCCATGCCCACACCTCCGGGCCAACACGGAACACTTGGGACGCAACGCAGACTACACCATAAAAGGCTGCGTCAGACCACCAGCTGATGCGGAACCTTGATCTGCCTCCTCGTTAGCGACCTTCTCCAGCCATTTCCTGTTCCCGAACGCTTTCCCCGAACCGGTCCCTTGTTCCCCCGATCTACTGCCTCTTTCTGATCATCGACCTCTTGCCTGTGTACTGACCTTGCCTTTTGGATCCTCCCTGTTACGACGTTCGCACCTCGAAGACCCTTTGCCCGTCCTCTGACCTCCTCTCTTGGATTTCCCCGAAGACACCACCACGATTACCGCTCTGTACTTGGGTCCGCCGCTTCCCTCAGACCCGACCATGACACACTTCCTCATCTTTCAGTTAAGTCTAAAGCAGAAGTATCAGAAGAAACAAGTAATTGAGTGTTGTAAGATTTTAAATTCAGACAGAGAATTCCTTCTTAAACTGGGGGAACTGGCTTTTAGAAACCTTCACACAGGAAATCTCATATTTTATGAGGAAGATCTGAAAGAGTATGGCATTGATGTCAGTGAAGCTTCAGTGTACTCTGGAGTGTGTACAGAAGTCTTCAAAGAGGAGTGCGGGTTATACCAGAGGAAAATTTACTGCTTTGTGCATCTGAGTGTTCAGGAGTATCTTGCTGCTTTGTATACACTATTAAACAAGAAATCCAGTTTTCTTACTTATATACCCATTATTACGGAAAATTGGTCTCACTTTCTCAGTGGTCCAGTGGATCAGGCCTTACAGAGCAAGAATGGACTTGTTTTATCAGGTTATTCTGTGCACTTTGAGCTTTTATATTGATGATTACTCATGTGTATGTCTGTTTTGTATTTATTTGTCTGTTTAGGGGTATGATCAAGTTTTATACTGTAATTTAGAAGTATTTTATGTGTTTTGAAGGATGCATGTATGTGATGACTTCGGTTGAGCTGCTATTGGGGGACAGTCTTTTTGTGGGTATGTTGGTGTGGGGAAGACATGGATCAGTTATATTTTTTGTAGCCAGGAAGGGGGATTGTTACGGGAAAGACTGTCACTGTCTTGACATTGTTTTTTATGTAATGGCTGTTTGGTAATTTTGTTGACCAACTGTAGGAGAATGGTATTGGGTTTGTTTGATTGTGGATTTTTTGATGTTTGTTTAAGTTGTGTATTTTGTTGATAACTTTATTAAATAAAGTTAATTGAAAAAAAAAAAAATCTCTCTCCTCATTGGTCGACGGACCATTTGATGGTGGAGGCTACAGTTTCCATAGAGGCCTCGTTGCACGGTCCTGGGTACTGGAAACGATTTAAATGTTTTGAAGGAGAAAGAGTATACGGGCCTTTTTGATGAACATTTTAAGGTGTGGCAGGAACTTAAACTCTTCTGTAGCTCTGCACTGGATTGGTGGGAAGCCACCAAAACGAAAGTGCATACTATTACTAGGCATTATTATGTTTGTAGGAAGGTCCGATCTCGCAGAGCTATTCGAAAAGTGGAGAAAAAGTTGGGAAAGCTTTATGCCCTCCATAATAATGGGAAAGATTTTAATAGTGACAGAGAAGCGGAACTAAAGGCAGAATTAAGGCGACTATATGACCAGCAAGCTAATGCTCTCCTTCCAGAAGTCAGAGTAAGAGAATTGGAGGAAGATAAAAAATGTTCCTCTTTTTTTTTAATTAAGTGAGGGAATTTCAACACAGTATGGGTTTTACTTCTTTGCAAACTAGGCGACCCTCCCAGCTGATTCCTGGGCTCGCTTAGAGGCACCCATCACTCTGGGGGAACTGTCTGAGGCTCTCTCCAGAATGAACCGAAGGAAAGTCCCAGGTTTGGACGGACTGCCGGTGGAATTTTATTCCACATTTTGGGATGTCCTGGGCTCTGTCTTCCTTGAGGCTGTGGAAGAAGTACTGAGCCGAGGTAAGCTAACGGAGAGTATGAGGTCAGGGGTTTTGTCCTTGTTGCATAAGAAAGGTGATATAGCCGATCTGAGCAACTGGATGCCCCTTGATCATGCTCTGTGTTGACACAAAGTTAATAGCCAAAATCCTTGCCGAGCGTCTGAGGAAGATTATGGCCCTCCTGGTCCACAAATACCAGACATGCAGGGTTTCCGGGCTTTCAACGGTCTGGAATTTACATCTTATCAGAGATGCGATCGCCTGGGTGGAGGACCGAAGAGTCCCCCTTAGCGCTGGTCAGCCTGGACCAGGAGAAGGTGTTCGATCAGGCCAGGGGAAGAGTCCCACCCGACAGCTGTGGAGGATGGAGATTTTTGTTTAGAAAAATTATTTGAGTAATTGTTTTTAATTTGTAGATTTTATACACACACACACACATTTGCAGAACCGCTTGTCCCATACGGGGTCACGGGGAACCGGAGCCTACCCGGCAACACAGGGCGTAAGGCCAGAGGGGGACACACCCAGGACGGGACGCCAGTCCGCCGCAAGGCACCCCAAGCGGGACTCGAACCCCAGACCCACCGGAAAGCAGGACTGCGGCCCAACCCACTGCACCACCGCGCCCCCTGTAGATTTTATAGTATTTTAGATTTTAGAATGTTTCATTTTTAGAGGTGTGTTGTATGGATGTTTAATATTTTTATAGACAGAGCAATCAGAATGTGTGGGTTTTGACATGGGTGCCTGGGTACTTGTTAGGGTGCTACACATGTGTTTTAAACTTTGTATTTTAACCACCTTTTGGTGAAGGGCTTTAAAATCCCAGGTTCTTTTTGTCACAATGGATATGTATATTTGCTTTCAAATTCTGATGTTTATTACTTTTGTATTAGTGATTTAAGATGTTTGCAGAAGTGAGTGGGCTCTGTCATGTTCATGTTTGGAGATGGTTTTGTAGCGAGATGTGAGGAAGTTTTGTGTTTAATGTGGAATGCTGGGAGTTTTATTTTGTTATCTGTTCTTATGGTATTGAATAAAGTATTAAAAAAAAAATAAACTGTAGCAGTCAATCTTAAGCAATTACCCTATTAACCCTAACTGTCGCCCTAAACGCTAAGCCCTGACACTAAGTACTAAACTAACCATCGGCCTGAACCCCTTACTGTTGCCCTAAACAGGAAGACTGAACACCAAACCCTATAGGCTACCTGTAGCTGTCAATCATTAGCAATTACTCTATTAATTAACCCTACTCCTAACCGTCACCCAAAGCCCAAACCCCCTTCTGGTGCCCTAATCATGAAGTCCTACTGCCAAACTATATAGGCTACCTATAGCTGTTAATCTTAAGCAATTACCCTATTAATTATTCCTAACTGTCACCCTAAGCCTTGATACTACCTATTATCCTACCAGTAAACCCAAACCCCCTACTGTTGCCCTAAACATGAAGTCCTACCACCAAACCCAATAGGCTATCTTTAGCCATATATTTTAAGCAATTAACCTAATAATTAACCCCAGCCCCAAACTTCTGTCACACTATACTGTAAGCCCAAACATCTTAAGATGGCGCCCACCGTGGCAGCCGTTGTTATATGTCATTTATTTTTGTTTGCTTACTTATTCTTAACTGTCTAAAAGCACACTTAATATCTGCACTGATTATATGATAGGGAAACATTACTAGAAATCGGAAAACACACATTTGAGCTCACTTTCAGTCTGTCTGACCTGGATTATCTCCTGCGCCTGAGTTCACACCAGCGAGGCCCACCAACATTAGAATCGAGTCATCAGCGCAGCCAGAGGAAAGAGTGATCCAAGCGGTGATGAGGCAAGAGAGGTGGGCTACATGGTAGGCTAAAACCTCAAGCAAACTGTCCACCTCTCCCAAGCCTACTGCTAGCGAAAGTCCAATCCCTCGAAAACAAACTGGATGAACTCAGAACCAGGATCACATCACAACGTGAAATTAGAGACTGCTGCGCGCTCATTTTCACAGAAACCTGGCTATCGGACAACATTCCAGACAGCGGCATCCTGAAAACATAAAGGTGAAGGAACTTGTGTTTACATTAATAATCGGTAGTGCTCGGATGTGCAGACGGTCAGTAAACACTGGTCGAGTGATTTGGAACTTTTAGTAGTGAAATGCAGGCCCTTTTATCTGCCAGGAGAGTTTTCTGCGGTTTTTCTCCTGGCTGTTTATATCCCGCCACACGCAAACTCCGCGGCAGCGTTCGGGATTCTGCATGACACCATAAACACAGAAGAAATTGCACATCCAGATGCTGTGTTTATTGTCACAGGCGACTTTAACCACTGTAACTTGCAAAATGTACTCCCTACATATAACCAACATGTTAATTTCCCTACAAGGGAGAAAAACAAATTGGACCAGGTGTACAGTAACGTGAAGGACGCATACAGGGCTGCACCCCGTCCCCACTTCGGACAGTCTGATCAGTGTTCCTTTACCCTGCATACAGACATCTCCTCAAGCAAGCCCCTCCAGTGAGTAAAACTGTAAAAGTGTGGTCTGAAGAATCTGATGAGGTGCTACAGAACTGCATTGACTGCAGTGATTGGGAGGTGTTTAAAAATGCTGCCATGCGCGAGGACTGTACTGTTGACCTTGATGACTACACGTCAGCAGTAACCAGTTACATTAATACCTGCATCGAGAACACTGTGCCCACGAAACAAATCCAGACATACCCTAACCAAAAGCTGTGGATAAACTGTGAAGTTCTATCCATGCTACGAGCCCGCTCTACTGCATTCGTCTCAGGCAATGCCAGTGACTACAAAAAGGCAAGGTACGACCTTTGAAGAGCCATTTGGGCTGCCAAGAGGGAATACAGACTGAGACTGGAGTGTCATTAAACTACTGCTGACACCCGGCGCATGTGGCAGGGTTTACAGAATATCGCAGACTATTGGAGCAGAACCAGATGTGAAATCACTGACAGCCACATCACATCTGACAACCTTAATATATTCTTTTCCCGTTTCAAGGTCTCACACAGGACCCACCATTCACGGTCACATCTGTGTATGTGGCAAAGACTTTTGGGACAACAAACCCATGGAAATCAGCCCGCCCAGACGACATCCCTGGACGGGTACTTAGAACCTGCTCATCAGTACTAGCTAATGTCTTTACGGATATATTCAATTTGTCCCTTGCACAAGCTTTAATTCCCACCTGCTTAAAGAGGACCACTATCCTGCTGCTGCCGAAAAACAACAAAGCATCCTGCCTCAATGGCTACCAACCCGTTGCACTGACTCCAATAGTGATAAAGTGTTTTGAGAGAATCATCATGAGTTACATCCAGTCCATCACTCCGGACACTCTGGACCCTTTCCAGTGCGCATACAGACGTAACAGATCCGCAGAGGACGCCATCAGCACAACAATACACACTGTCCTCACCCACCTGGAAAACACTGATTACAGCTCAGCATTCAACACAGTAATACCTTCGAAGTTCATCAACAATCTTCACAATCTTGGTGTGCCACCCATCCTCTGCAATTGGGTTCTGGGAACACAATTCACAATTGGGAACCACACATCCAGGTTAATAACCATAAACACAGGAACTCCACAGGGCTGCGTGCTGAGCCCCATGCTCTACGCACTCTTCACCCACGATTGTGTGGCCTCCCAGAACAACACCAGCATCATCAAATTTGCTGATGACACGACAGTCATTGGACTGATAATGGGAGGTGATGAGTTGGCATACAGAAGGGAAGTGGGTGACCTAGTGAAGTGGTGCCACGACAACAATCTCTCCCTCAATGTCAACAAAACAAAGGAGCTGATAGTCGATCCACTCATCACTGCATATTGGTGAGACAGTGGTGGAGAGGGTGAGCAACTTCAGATTCCTGGGTGTTCACATTACTGAAGATCTCACCTGGTCTCACAACACTACACATCTGGTCAAGAAATCATTTCAGTGTCTGTATTTCTTGAGAAGGCTGAGAAAATTTGGCATGCCGAGCCGAATCCTCAGAAGCTTCTATAGGTGTGCAATCGAGAGCATCCTTACCAGCTCTATCAGAGTGTGGTTTGGAAGCTGCACAGTAAAGGATCGTAAGGCGCTACAGCGAGTGGTGAAAACTGCTCAAACCATCACTGGAACGTCCTTACAATCACTGGAGAGCCTATACCAGGCCAGAACCATCAGGAGAGCCATTAACATCATCAAGGACAATAGTTCCAAACATGGCGGAGGCACGAGGCGACATGTTGATTGCTTCTCCTCATAGACTTGTGTCACTATTCCTCCAGCCAGTTTACTCTCTTATTACTAATGACCGCGAAAAACTTTGATCTCAGAAATGGGACCGCGGGTCCAGCGTTCAGGTGAGAGTGAAACGCCGCGGGCTACGACCTCCGATGCCCAGCATTTCTTATCCAACGTTCAGTCTATGGACACCAAACTGGACGATCTCAGAGGGCGACTTAAATTCCGAAGAGATTTACGGAACTGTTGTGTTTTCTGCTTTACGGAGACATGGCTCACCACCAGCACACTGGACCACGCGGTCCAGCCCAAGGGCTTCTCAATTTACTGTGCAGTTTGGACTGATTCATCGGGGAAAAAGAAAGGAGGAGGCGTATGCTTTCTTGTCAACAACGCATGGTGCACGAATGTGAAAGTGATTGCACAGAACTGCACTCCGGACCTTGAATACCTACTGATGAAATGCCGACCATTATACCTGCCCAGGGAGTTCTCAGCTGTGTTCATGGCTGCAGTTTACATCCCACCCCAAGGAAACACACACAGTGCGCTGAACGAACTGTACCACGTCGTCACTAAGTACGAGAACAAGCACCCAGATGGACTGTTCATTATCTCTGGGGACTTTAACCCAGCTGATTTCAGGAATGCGTACCCCAAGTACCATCAGCACATCTCCTGCCCCACCAGAGGCTCAAACACCCTCGACCACTGCTACACTTCACACAAAGGTGCATACTGCTCCCTGTCGCGTCCACACATCGGGCAGTCAGATCCTGCTGCTCCTGGTCTACAAGCAGAAACTCAAGCGAAAGGAGCCTGTGACTCATACTGTGCAGCGCTGGATACCAGAAGCGGAGGAAAGGCTCCAGGACTGATTTGACTCCATAGACTGGGACAAATTAAGAAACTCATCCTCCAATCTGGACGAGTATGCCACAGTGGTCACAGACTTCATCCACTACTGTGTTAGTGTCTGCATCCCCCATAAACCTGCCCGCTCATTCCCCAACCAAAAACCGTGGATAACTGCCGAAATCCAAAAAAAGATCTGTGCGCGAACTTGCACATTTCAGTCTGGAGATACGGACGCGTACAAGAAGAGCAAGTACGAGCTCCACAGAGCCATCGCCAGCGCGAAACGGGAATATAGCAAAAAGGTGGAATCAGAGTTTAACTGCACTCAAAATGCAGGTAGGCTGTTGCAGGGAATCCAAACTTTAACAGATTATAAACCACAGAGGCGGTCATGGACAGCTGCTGCTGCGTCTCTCCCTGACGAACTGGATGCGTTTTATGGCCGCTTCGAGTTTGAGAACAGCGATCCCCTGCTGCGCATCCCCACAGTACATGATAAAGCCAGTCTCACCGTCTCTGTGGCACAGGTGAGAAAAACTTTTAGCCGAGTCAACATCCACAAAGCTGCTGGTCCAGACGGAATTTCAGGGTGAGTTTTAAAAACATGCAGTGAGCAACTGGCTACTGTCTTCACGGACATATTTAACACCTCCTCAAAAAGCTCAACTGTACCCACTTGTTTCAAAAACACCACCATCATCCCCGTTCCTATGAAAAACAAAGTGTGCTGCCTTAATGACTATCGCCCAGTGGCACTGACCCCCATTCCAATGAAATGCTTTGAGAGGCTGGTGCTGGGACACATTAAGGACACCATCCCAGACACTCTGGACCCACTGCAGTTTGTCTACCGCCACAACAGATCCACTGGAAACGCAATATCACACACACTTCACACCATTCTGTCTCACCTGGGTAATAAAAACTGCTATGCAAGGCTATTGTTTGTAGACTATAGCTCAGCATTTAACACTCTCAAGCTAACCAAGCTGATCCAGTAACTACTAGGGCTGGGACTGAGTGCCGCATTGTGCAATTGGATCCTGGATTTCCTCACCAACAGACCCCAGCGTGTGCGGATTGGCAGTAATACCTCCTCCCCACTGATCCTCAACACTGGCACTCCTCAGGGAAGCATCCTGAGCCCAGTGCTATACTCCTTGTTCACACATGACTGCGTGGCCAGTCACAGCTCCAACACCATCATAAAGTTTGCTGGCGATACCACCATTGTGGGTCTGATCACCAACAAGGATGAGACGGCCTACAGAGAAAAGGTGAGGCTCCTGGCAGAGTGGTGCCAGGACAATAACCTGTCTCTCAATGTCAGTAAAACTAAGGAGCTGATGATTGACTTCAGGAAACAGGATACGGTTCAGGCACCCATCTATATAGGAGGCGACATTGTAGAGAGGGTCAACAGCTTCAAATTCCTCTCGGTCACCCTCACTGCCAAGCTCACATGGACTGAGCACACAGCATCGACCATCAAACAGGCCCATCAACGCCTCCTCTTCCTCAGGCGTCTGAAGAACACCAGGATGTCCACTACAGTCCTCACCACTTTCTACAGGTGTGCTGTGGAGTTCATCCTCACAGGGTATATTACATCCTGGGGTGGCAGTTGCTCCATACAGGACAAGAAAGCCCTGCAGAGGGTAGTCAAAACAGCTCAGGAAATCATCGGCACGCAGCTACCAGCAGTACAGGACACCTACACCACACGCTGCCTTAGAAAGACGATGCACATCATGAGAGATCATAGTCACCCCGCACGGGCACTTTTCTCTTCTCCGCCATCTGCACAGCGGCTCAGGTCTATTCAAACCCGTACTGCTAGGTACAAGAACAGCTTCTACCCCACTGCTGTAAGAGTATACAACAGTAACCAATGTGCCACCTTTAGTAACTAGAGTTGGACTGCTCCTCCCAAGCACATTGGTAAATTACACTGCCACTTTAAGCATTCTCATTCTCATTCTCTTGTTCTAAGTTCTATAACTGTCAACTGGCATTATTGTAACTGCTGTTACCATTATTTATTGTTATTTACTGTCATTGACACTGTTTTGTTTGTGCAGTATTTCTATTGTCCTTGCCCATAGTCTGTGGAGAAGCATTCAGGAAGATTTTCATGATACATGTACATGGTACTTGTATCTATGACAATAAACTTGAAACTTAAACTTAAACCACCACCACTACATCTGTATTCCCATCTGATTTGGGTGGATTTTTAATAAAGTCTGTTGCTATGTGTGACCATGGTCAATAAGGAGTAGGCAGTGGTTCTAGGAGTCCTGCAGGCAACTGTCGTGGGACCTTAGCTTGTGCCCAGGTGTCACAGGTTAAGACAAAGTCCAGCACATCATTCTTCAAGTTTGGCCACCAAAAACTTTCTGACAGAAGTTTTATAGACCTACTCGCACTTGGGAGTCCAGTACTGGGGGAGTCATGGACACACTGAAGAAGCTGTGAATGCACAATTGCCATAACGTACTCCTCGTCCTTCTGCCTTTCTCCTGGTCCAGGGTCTTGGCCGTGACATTTACATTCACATTTACAGATTCTTTTCTCCAAACTGACAAACATCTCATAGAAAATGTGCTATTAATTCTATTCTGTGATATGTCCTTCTGTGGAAGTTTCGGGAACAGTGTATTTGTGCTACTGATAGAACTCCATTTAAGTACAACTGGGGGAAGACCTTGGAAGTTCTTTGTCTCTTCTACAGAGATATAAGACAGGTTGAGAAGTAAAAAAAGACTCAGGACAGATGTCCAAGTGTGTGTGTAAGAGACGAGGCAGGAGACAGGAGATGCAGTTGCCCGTTGCTGTGAGTTCATCATGACAGGAATTGAACCTCCAACCTTCAAAGGCAGTAGCTCTAACCACTACACAACCAGCTGTCCCTACCATAACTCACTTTAAAAGCTGCTAATAAAGATCTCTCATTATGCAGTAAAAAAAAAAAAAAAAAACTGTTTTCATGTGTCAAGTAAATAAATTGGTCCAAATTACTGAATTAGTAACCTCGATATTCATTTAACTATAACATTAACTTTTTGAATACAACTGAACATTTTTCATACATTTTTTTCCCCACCCAAACCCACACACACACAGCAGCTGAAACTACTACTCCCATGCAGGGGTCACGGGTAGCCAGAGCCTAGCCTGGCAATACAGGGCGCAAGGCTGGAGGGGAAGGGGACACACCCAGGACAGGACACTAGTCCATCACAAGGAACCCCAAGTGGGACTCAAACCCCAGACCTACCGCAAAGCAGGACCTGGTCAAACCCACTGCACCACTGTGCCCCTGCCCCACCGAAACCCAAAATATACATAAAAATATTATAAAGTGGAAGAGAAATATATTAAAATTTTCTTTAAAATAAATAATTTTTCCAAAATTGCAGTATGTGAACATTGCAGTTATTTGTGTTATGTTTTAGGTGATATTTGTACTATTGAATCAATGTGAAAACTGTTTTTCATTCTAGTAACAGATTTTGCCATTCGCAAACTGTCAGCGTGTATATTCCAATACTGGGGTTATTGTTTTTTATGAACTAGTGTATCTCAGACTTCAAACTGCATTTAGTTTCTTATGTTTTTGTTGCAGACTGTAAAAATATGGAACACTGCAGTAATAAGTATTTTTTAAGTAAAATGTACTGATGGTGCCAGACTACATGTTGCTTCTCAGCTAAGCCACACTTTCTTTGTGTTGTGGTAAAAGACCCAGAAAAGGCTTTTTTAGCACTGCAGACACATGTAAAATGGAAAGTTATACACATTCCATAGTGTTTTTAGTTTAGTAGTTAGTTATTGTGAATTGTACTGTAGTAGAAACAGTATATGTTGTGTATGTTGTCCTCTATGTGACACCGCAACACGTTCTAAACATGTTGTGGAAGTGCCAGTAAAGCTGACTTTGACTTTCTTTTTTAATATATTAAAAAACCTGATAAAAATACTGTTTTGTAAGCAAACTAACAGAGGTGATTCTTACCTGCTGAGAAAAAAAACACACAAATTGCTGAAAGTGCATTGAATATCACAGTCTTAGTGCACAGTGAGCACTCACATTGGGTGACATGGTGGCACAGCGAGTAGCACTGCTGTCTTACAGTGCCTGGGTGGTGCAAAAGGATATGGATTCAATCCCCACTCTCGTCTGTGTGGCGTTTGCATCTTCTCCCTGTGTCTCTGTGGATTTACTTGCAGCGTCCAAAGACATGCTGTTGAGGTTCACCCATAGTGTGTGAGTGACAGAGAGAGTGTGCTCCACTGATGTATGGATGAGTGACCCACTGTAAGTAGTGTATCTAGCAGTGTAAGTCACCTTGGTGAGTAAGGTGTGTGGGCTGACAATGCTACATAGCATGCACTGTAAGTTGCTTTGGAGAAAAGCATCTGCTAAGTGAATAAATATAATAAATTCCCAGAAATTTGTAATGTACACCCACAAATTTGGATAATCCACTTATGTTAATTAAAAAAGGCTTTACAAGTGGAGAAATTTCACTTAAGAAAAGCGACATGGTGTGGCTTCTCCACAGACTTTCAGTTGTGCTCAGAATAGTATACAGAAAAGTACTAAAAGATGTTGAAAAGACAAAGGAAAGCCAATCCCTTAAACCTATCAATTTAAAACTTGGACTGTCTGAATGTGTTTTTAACATTTCATTTTTTTTTTTCTGTTACCAGTTTAGGAACATGGACTTGGTTTCAAATCACATTTTCTCAATATTTAAAAGAAGGAAAAGATAAATATTGTGGTGCGCAGCGCTGTGGGTTTGGATGAGGGAAGAAGGACGCAGAAGCAGCATTCATCTCGAGGGTTTATTCGAACACTGACACACAGTCCACATCCAAAATACCCCTATAAAAAGTGGAAACGGAAAAACGTTTACCCTGCCCAGAATAGGGTCACCGGGACCTACTCCTGGGGTCAGGCCTGGGGGTAGTGTTCCTAGGCGAGCACCTGGTGGCTGGGCAGCCCACGTAACCCGGCTGGGCTCAGCCCGAAAAGGCATCGTGCGGGGCTATGTCACTGGGGGGGAAGGAGCCGGAACTGGTGCTGGAGGTTGAGAAATACCAATTAAATATTGTTGGGCTCACCTCCTCTCACAGTGTTGGTTCTGGAACCAAACTCCTCTACAAGTGGTGGTCTCTCTCCTACTCAGGAGTTGCACAGGGTGAGAGGCACCGGGCAGGTGTTGGCATACTCACAAGCCCCCGGCTGGCTGCCATACAGTTGGAGTTTGTCCCGGTGGACAAGAGGGTCACCTCAATGTGACTTAGGGTCGCAGAGAGGAAAACTTTGACTGTTGTGTGTGCTTATGCACCAAACAGCAGTTCAGAGTATTTGGCCTTCTTGGAGAGGGTGAGTGGGGTTCTGGACAGCTCCCCACCTACAGACTCTATAGTCCTGCTGGGGGACTTCAACGCTCACGTTGGCAATGACTGGGAAATCTAGCAGGGGGTGACTGGGAAGAACGGCATGCCTGAACTAAACCCGAATGGTGAAATGTTATTGGACTTCTGTGCTAGCCATGGTTTGTTCATAACAAACACCATGTTCGAATACAAGGATGCTTATAAGTGTACTTGATACCAGAGCTCCTTAGGCCAAAGGTCAATGATGGACTTTGTAGTGGTTTCTTCTGACTTGAGGCCACATGTTCTGGACACTTGGCTGAAGAGAGGTGCTGAGGTGTCAACCGATCACCATCTGGTGGTGAGTTGGTTCAGAGTTATGATGATGGCACCGCAAGTGGCCATCTCGGTGTGGAGCTCCACAGTTGTTTCACTGTTTTTATTAGTTTGTCCTGTCCTTAGTTAAACCCCTACAATCAGTTTTACCAGGGACGAACTGCTGAAGATTAGGCAGTACTCACCACCCAATATTTTACTGGTTTTTGATTATTCTGAAATTTTGCTGGACATTGAAGTTGGAGGTGCAGCGGCGCTACTCAAGTGCTCCAAGACGCGCAAGTGTGGAAAGCGAGCCGACGGGCTAGTCAAGCTCCAACAGCGCGCCTTTAGAACCACGCTGCCTAGTATCCATCTGGCAAATCTCCGCTCCCTACCCAAAAAAATGGACGAACATCTTCTCCTGTCCCAAAAAAATAAGAACTTGTTAAACTCTGTGTTTCACAGAAACCTGGCTGAATGAAGCCATTCTGGACAGCGCGCTACATCTGTCGGGCTTCCAGCTGTTTTGAGCGGATCACGACGCAGAATCAGCAGGGAAATCGCGTGGCTGGGACATGCTTCTACATCAACGAAAGGTGGTGTACAGATGTAACAGCATTGAGGAAGATGTGCTGTCCCGATCTAGAGGCGCTCTTCATCAACTGTAAGCCTTTCTACTCACCGTGGGAATTTTCCTTGTTCGTTCTCGTAAGTGTTTACATTCCACCGCAAGCGTATGTGAATGCAGCGCAGCAACAGCTGGCAGATCAGATCACAGACACAGTGCAACAACACCCAGACTCTGTTATAATCATTCTTGGGGACTTAAATAAAGCAAACCTCTCCCATGAGCTGCCAAAATACAGACAGCACGTTACATGTCCTACCAGAGACAGTAACATACTGGACCACTGTTACACCACAATAAAGGATGCATATCACTCTGTCCCACGGGCGGCTTTGGGGCTCTCTGATCACTACCTGGTTTATCTTATATCGATCTACAGGCAGAAACTGAAATCAGATAAACCTGTAATAAGGACTGTTAGAAGATGGACTAACGAAACAGAGCAGGACTTACAAGCCTGCTTCGAATGCACTGATTGGAATGTTTTTGAGGCTGCTGCTACCGATCTGAATGAGATCACAGACTAACATCATATATCAGTTTCTGTGAGGATATGCGCATCCCTACCAGAACTCATTTAACATACAACAATGATAGACCATGGTTCACTGTAAAACCCAGACAGCTTCATCAGGCCAAAGAAGATGCCTATAAGAATGGGGACAGAGTCTACAGGCCTACAGGCCAAAAACACACTGACAAAGGAGATCAGAGTGGCTAAGAGAAACTACTCTGAAAAGCTGAAAAAACAGTTTTCAGCCAACAACCCAGCATCATTGTGGAAAGGCCTGAAAGACATCACCAATTACAAGACACCATCCCCCAGCACCGTGTCAACTCAACAACTGGCCGACGATTTGAATGAGTTTCATTGCAGGTTTGAAAAACCCTGTCTCACACTCCACACCCATTCTGACCCCCTCTCCACGCATCAATTAACACCTCCAGTAACCCCCACCTTCCCCCCTCCTGCACCTTTGATCTGTGAAGAGGAGGTGTGTCGAGTCTTCTGCAAACAGAAGACGAGGAAAGCACCAGGTCCAGACGGTGTTTCACTAGCTTGTCTAAAAACCTGTGTTGACCAGCTGGCCCCTGTCTTCACAAAGATCTTCAGCAGATCACTGGAGCTTCAAATGCTCCACATCATATCTCTTACCTACATACCCTTACATACATATAATGTCTAATAACATGTCTACTGTCTATTTTTGTATATTGTGTACTCTGTATTTTATCTTGATTCACTTCTGAAATCTGAGTCTTGTCACTGTCATTCAGTCTGTGCTGTGGAAGTTTCTGTCACCAAGACAAATTCCTTGTAGGTGTTAACATACTGGGGGGCGCGGTGGTGCAGTGGGTTGGGCCAGGTCCTGCTCTCCGGTGGGTCGGGGGTTCCAGTCCAGCTTGGGGTGCCTTGCGATGGACTGGCGTCCCATCCTAGGTGTGTCCCCTCCCCCTCCAAGCTTACGCCCTGTGTTGTCTGTTTAGGCTCCGGTTCCCCGCAACCCCGTATGGGACAAACGGTTCAGAGGATGTGTGTGTGCGTGCACATGTTAGTTAACATACTTGAAAAAAAAGCTCATTCTGATGGCGGGGAAAACTGATGGACAGACTCAGTAGGCCCAGACGTTTAACAAGGGTGTGCTGGGAACGACTGTTGGAGGACCTTGTCCGGAATGATTTTAACTTGCACCTCCAGGAGAGCTTTGCCCATGTTCCGCAGGAGGTTGGGGACATGGAGGCTGAATGGACCCTGTTCAAAACCTGTATTGTGGAAGCAGCCAGGCACAGCTGTGGCCAAAAGCTTGTTGGTGCCAGCCAGGGTGGCAACCTGAGGACTTGCTGGTGGACACCGGTGGTGAGGGAAGCCGTCATGCTTAAGGAGGAGGCCTTTAGGGCCTGGTTGGCTCTGGGGACTCCTGACTCAGCAGACAAGTACCGGCAGGCGAAAAAGGGGGCAGCGGCTGCGGTTGCATTAGCAAAATCCTGGGCATGGGAGGAGTTTGGAGAGGCCATGGAAAACGACTATCGGTCGGCTTCAAAGAGGTTCTGGAGAACCATCCGGCAGCTCAGAAGGGGTCGGAGAAATTTTGCTCAGGCTGTGTTCAGTATGAGTGGAGAAACTGACCTCTGATGAAGACATTGTCAGGAGGTGGAAGGAGCACTTTGAAGAACTCCTTAACCCCAGTGATATGCCTCCCTTACACGTGAATTGGAGTTGGCTTTGGGACGCCGTCGCCCGGATGCAGGAGTAGTGCATAGAGCTTGTACCAGAGCAGAGCTGCTTGCAGACATCACTTTCGCTTGGACATCAGCTGCCTCCAGCTGCGTGGCGGTTGTAATTGCAGTCTGCACTGTCAAGTCAAATTCCAGCAATAATCTTTCGCGGATACGAGGATTAGCAACATGCTCCACTGGCTGGTCACGCAGCATATCATCCACCTTATCAGCAAAGTCACAAGTAGCAGCCAAATCTCTCAAAGCAGCAATGTACTGTACTACTGTTTCTCCAGTTCCCTGCACACATTTTCTAAAAGCATATTGTTCCACAATCACATTTCGTTTTGGATTGAAGTGATCTTCCAAAGCTTTATTCGCAGCAGCCAGATCATGACCAGTATTTGGCAACGTATAAAACAGTCTCTGACCTACGGTTCCAAAGCAGTGAAAGAGCAAATCCCGTTTTCTTGCTTCTGGCCAGGAACGTCCATTCACATCAATGACGAGCATGTAGTTGTTAAACATTTTCAACCACGTTACTAGTGGTATGGCACGTTCACTGGGGCAAGGCATAAAAGGACTGGGACACGAAGCACTCACGGACGCCATCCTCAATAATCTGTAAAAAAAACCATCCTCGTTGCCCATTTTGTTGTGGCTTCAGTGAACAAGGGAAACTGGAGAATTATTATTGAAAGATTTTAATAATGAAATCGCAAAGCATGGAACACACTAAGTTAACATCATGACGTGCACATCCTCTCTTCTCTTCTACTTCTCTAATTGCATTGCAAAAACTCTAGCGCCAACTAGCAGTGCGCCAATGAAAAAACACAAGTTGTAAACTTATTGACAATTGTTTTTAATTGTGTATGATAACTTTATTTTCATAAAGTTGAAGTTAAAAAGGGGCGATGGTGCAGTGGGTTGGACAGAGTCCTGCTCTGGTGGGTCTGGGGTTCCAGTCCTGCTTGGGGTGCCTTGCAACGGACTGGAGTCCCGTCCTGGGTGTGTCCCCTCCAGCCTTACGCCCTGAGTTGCCGTGTTAGGCTCCGGTTCCCCGTGACCCTGTCTGGGACAAGCAGTTCAGAAAATGTGAAGTTTTAAAAAAAAAAAAAAAAAAAAAAAAAGAAAAAATCTCTTCCGAGGCTGACTGTTCCGCTCTGTTCTCTAGGTGCAACCCGTGTGTTACAAATAAACTCCATAGGTATTAGCAATTGAGTCTGTTCTCCTAATCCACACTCCACATGACAACAATAACTTATGTGCCAAATGGCAATGTCATCCTCAGTATTTGGAAAAAATGGTCTTGTAATGAAAAGCATCAGGCCTTAGATGCACTCAATCTCTTTCCTAAAAAAAAAAAAAAAAAATTCTATTGTGGGAAATTCTCAATTGATTTTCATGAAAAATAGCTTATTTTAAAGCAAAATGTATTTATTTTATGCAGTATTTTTTATTTTATTTACAAACCCCATTTCCAGAGAAGTTGGCTCACACTCTGAAAATGAAGCAAAAATTAAAAACTGTAATCTGTCCATTCACTTGAAACTTTATTTAACAGAGAAATGGACAAAGAAAAGATTTTCAGTGTTTTCACTGATGAACTTAATTCGATATGTTGAATATAAACAAATTTAGGATTTGATGCCTTCAACACATTCAAAAATTTGGGACAGAGGCATGCTTACCACTGTGTTACATCACCTTTCTTTTTAAATACACTCTTTAATCATTTGGGAAGTGAGGATACTAATTGTTGTGGTGACGCAGTGGGTTGGACTGCAGTCCTACTCTCTGGGGGGTCTGGGGTTCGAGTCCCGCTTGGGGTGCCTTGCGGCGGACTGGTGTCCCGTCCTGGGTGTGTCCCCTTCCCCCTCCGGCCTTGCGCCCTGTGTTGCCGGGTAGGCTCCGTGACCCCGTATGGGACAAGCGGTTCTGATAATGTGTGTGGATACTAATTGTTGCAGTTTTGCAAGTGGAACTTTTGCCCATTCATGCTTGATACACAAGACTTCAGCTGCTCAACAATCCATGATTGCAAAGAAGAGAATCAGACAATGACAATGTGCCATACATTTTCAATAGGAGACAGATCTGGACTGCTAGCAGGCCAGTCAGGCAGATGCACTCTGTGTCCACAAAACCACCCTGTTGTGGCACATCCAGAATGAGGACTAGCATTGCCTTGCTGGAATAACCATTGACTTCCCGGGAAAAGATGTTGCATGGATGACGGCATACTGTATGTCTCTCTAAAATCCCAATATACGCCTCTGTGTAAATGATATCTTCACACATGCGCAAGTCACTCATCCCATGGGCACTGATGGACCCCGATACTATCACAGATGCTGGCTTTTGCACCTTTCACTGCTAAGTCTGGATGGTTCTTCTCATCTTTGGCACGGAGAACTCAACATCCATTTTTCCCAAAAAAAAGCTGAAACGTGGACTCATCTGACCACAGTACACGTTTCCATGACCTTTCGGTCCAACTGAGATGAGCTCAGACCCAGAGATTTCAGCAGTGGTTCTGCATAGAACTGATGTATGCCTTCCTCCTTGCAGAATAGAGTTTCAAGTTGCATTTCTGAATGCAGCAGTGGACTGTGTTAAGTGACAATGGTTTGCCGAAGTACTCTCGAGCCCATGTGGCTATATTTATCACAGTAGCATGACGGTTTCTCATGCAATGCCATCTAAGGGCTTGAAGGTCACGCACATTCATAAGTGGTTTCCAGCCTTGCCCTTTACGCACTGAGATTTTTCTGGATTCCATGAATCTTTGCACAGTTACATGAATATTTTATACTGTAGATGGTGAAAGACCTAAGTTCTTTGCTATCCTGCATTGAGAAATGTTCTTTTTGAACTGATTGACAATACGCTCACAAAGTTTGGAACAAACTGGTGAGCCACGACCCATCCTTGTCTGCAAAGACTCTTTGGTAGATGTTCCTTTTAGATCCAATCATGATACCCTCACCAGTTACTAATTCACCTGCTAACTGTGAAATCTTCCAAAATGGTGTTACTTGAATATTCTATGAACTTTCATTCTTATTTTGCCTCTGTCCCAGCTTTTTTGGAGTGTATTGATGGCATCAGATTCAAAATTTGTTTATATTTACAAAATACAATCAAGCTGGTCAGCCAAAAGATTAAAAGTAATTTCTTTGTACTTTTTTTCAGTTAAATACTGTCATGATCCATTCCAGAAGGATCTGTCAGACAAAGGTCTTCGATTGGCAAACGTCGTACACAAAGGACAATCCAGAAATGTGGTCGAGGAAACAGGCAGAAGGTCAAAACACAAGACGACTGATCTGGGTTCAGGAAAGGGAAGGGACGCAGGATGAGGACAAGGGTGAAGGCAGGGGCGAACGAAGGCTGACTCTAGGTGAGTGAGTGGTTTGGCGAACAAGGTTCCGCATCCGACTTCACTCCGCCTCTGCCTTTCATGCCTCCGTCCTTGCCGAGCCCTAGGTGTGCCCTGTCATGCTGACGACGTGGGCGTGGCAAATGCAGGTTCAAGAGAATTAACAAATTGCAGGTTGTTGGTTCCAACGTTTCGCTTCTCCTGTTGTTCCCTTCTCACCAACATCCCCATCAAAGACATGGTTTCCCTGTTACAAGAAAAACTGCCAGAGGACTTAGCCACTCTTGCAGGTCTCTGCCTCCATTCCACCTATTTCTTATTCGATGGAACATATTACAAGCAAAAGGAAGGTTCACCGATGGGCAGCCCTCTATCACCTGTCATCACCAACTTGTTCATGGAGGACTTTGAGGAACGGGCGCTCCAATCAACAGCACAAAAACACATCTGCTGGTGGAGATATGTCGACAATATCTTCTTGATATGGAGACACGGAGCGACCGCCTTGGATGATTTTTTTTTTTTTACATCACATGAACTCAAGACACGCCAACATCCAGTTCACAATAGAGAAAGGAGAACAGAAGCCTCCCCTTCCTAGATGTTGTCGTAACGAGGAGAAGTGACGGCAGCCTCGGCCACAGGGTTTATCGTAAACCTACCCATACAAACTGGTACCTCCACGCAGCCTCCCACCACCACCCGGCGCAAAAGAACATGGTCGTGAACAGCCGGATCACGAGAGGCATCCGACTGAGTGATGAAGGTTCCTGGGAGGAAGAAAAATGGACACTTCTGAAAGCACTCTCAGAAAACGGTTATGAGCGCAACCATGTCATGAACCTCATTCGTTGGCACAAAAACTGGAAAACTCCAGATAACACGAAACATACTACAATCAAACCTGCCAGAATTGCATACCTCCCATACATAAAAGGCACGACCGACAAAATAAGCAAACTGCTCATAAACCACTTTCACTACTGGTTCCACTACAAGACGACTTCTCGGCACAGTTAAAGATAACCTGCCATTGAAGACCAGCGGAGTGTACCGAATACCCTGAAGCTGTGGAAAAACATACATTGAGCAGACAGGTCGACTTATCTCTGCACGTCTCCAAGAACGCATAAGAGCGACGAAGAACAACAACCAGTAGCTGAGCACTCACTGCAGACTGGTCATGAGATTCGCTTTGAGGATGTTGGAGGTTCTATTCAGTGTGCTCTCATTTTGGTGAAGTATCGATTACATGACTTTTGTACGTGATGTGTTCTGATGAAGCACGAATGTAAATAAATGTTCTTCTCTTCCGGTTTAAGTAAACCTACGATGTGAGCGTGTACTTTATTACCTCCGTTAAGTATAATTAATTCACCACTTCTCTAACGCAGAGATGGCTGTGCCAACAGAGGAGACCACAGTCCTCACACCTGTCCCTGGATACAGGAGCCCCATAGTAAGAGAGGTGATCGAAATAGAGAAGCACCCTGACAATTTCAATCGTGTGGAGGGTTTCAATTTATCTAGAACCTGGACACCTCTCATCTCGAGTCTCTGTGCCAGTTCTGCAACAACCCGACCGCCTCTCTTTAAAACTCAGTTCAGCGAGCCGACCTGTAATGTGAAAGTAACAGCGCAGGTGGAAAACAGAGTGGGGGCACCACCTATCAGGACCACTCGCTACAACCTCCGACCCCGTTCCCGCCCATAAATACACCGTCATCAAACATTTCATTTCACATCCAACCTTTACAAGATGTCGCAGCTCCCTGACAATGCTTCCAACAAGAGAAGCGAAACGGAACCAATGTCCCACACGACATGGTTTAATCCAGAAGTACAAAACTTCCAGTTTGTTGACACCAACCGCGGAAGCCTATGAGTTTTAAATTGCAGGTTTTTGTTTTTATTGCATTTCAGAAAGTGTCCCAACTTCTCTGGAAATGGGGATTGTATGTCAACATCTTGCAATGCATCTGGACTTGGAATCAGGTGTCCGATGTTGACAGACCCAAGACACTAAGTAAACCACACCCAGGGAACCAAACCATGGTTGATTAGACACAACAACACATCAGTTGTCTCAAGCTCTCAAAGTGGAGACTTTTTATAGTCTTTCATTTGCTGGCTGACAACACCTAGTGCTCATTGCCATGTTAACAAGATGTAACCATGTGTAGCTCTTTGTCTGAGAGCTTGAGGATGAAGTCTGTCTGACACATCTTTGTCTCCACTTTAGACTTTATTCCCCAGTAGTACTAACCTCAGTATCTCCAGTTTACAGTGTCTGTACTCTAATCCAGCAGAGAGTTTCTTCACTCCTGAATCCAACAGGTCATTGTTACTGAGGTCCAACTCTCTCAGGTGTGAACAGGAGTTTGAATGCAGAACTGAAGCCAGAGAGTCACAGCCTCTTTCTGGGACACAACAGTCAGACAGTCTGTAGAAAAACACAGAAAACACTGTATTCTCACTGATACACACATTAATGATCATATGCAGTGTGTTTTTCCCAGTAATACTGACCACAGTGTCCCCAGTTTACAGTGTTTGTTCCCCAGTCCAGTAGAGAGTATCTTCACTCCTGAATCATGCAGATCATTGTCACTGAGATCTAATTCTCTCAGGTGTGAAGAGAGTGAGATGAGAACTGAGGCCAGAGCATCTCAGCAGATCTCTGTCAGGCTGCACTGGTTCAGCCTTTGGGCAAATGTTTGTAAGGAGAAACATGGCATAAAATAAGAAAGTAGTGTATGTGGAGTTAAGTGTAAAGTGCATTTTAATCATATTACAAATCTTAACTGCCATTAGACAGGAGGACTTACACAGCTGTTTTGAAGACCTTGACCACTGGCAGCAGCCTCAGAAGACCTTCCTCTGATCTGATCTATTTCTTCAGGTCAAACACCTCCAATTCCTTGTCTGACATCAGTAACACAAAGGCCAGAGCTGACCACTGTGCAGGGGAAAGGTCTCTGGCTAAAAGATTTCCTGAGCCCAGGTAACCTTGGACTTCCTCCACTAAAGAATTGTCATTGAGTTCATTAAGAGAGTGGAACAGATTGATGGTTCTCTCTGCAGACAGATTCTCCCTGATCATCTTCTTGATATACCGGACTGTTTTTTCAGTATCAAATGATCTGATTCTTCTCTCTGTCAGGAGCCCTTGTAACAGACTCTGACTGGAATCCATTGAAAGGCCAAGAAGGAAGCAGAGGTAGAGGTCCAAGTGTCCATTCTTGCTCTGTAAGACCTGATTCACTGCACTATTCAAATAAAATCAGACCAAGTTTGGTTTCGTTTTGCAGTCAAATAAAACTCTCTCTTGTTTATTTTTAATACTGAAAACAAAGCACCAAGATACTCCTGAACACTCAGCTGCACAAAGCAGTAAACTTTCCTCTGGTATAACCCACACTCCTCTTTGAAGATTTCTGTACACACTCCAGAGTACACGGAAGCTTCGCCGACATCAATCCCACACTCATTCAGATGTTCCTCATAAAATATGAGATTTCCTGTTTCAAGGTTTTTAAAAGCCAGTTTCCCCAGTTTAAGAAAAATTCCTTGTCTGAATTTAAAATCTTCACTTTCTTGTTTCTTCTGATACTTCTCCTTCTTGACTGAAAGATGAGGAAGTGTGTGTACATCTGAGTCAGAGTCTTGGGGATTGCTCTACTGTTTTCATTATCAAACAGATTCTCTAGGACAGTGGCTGAAATCCAACAGAAGACAGGAATATGACACATGATGTAGAGACTCCTTGTTGACTTCACATGTCTGATGATCCTGTTGACCAGGTTCTGATCATTGAACCTCTTCCTGAAGTACTCCTCCTTCTGAGGATCGTTGAACCCTCATATCTCTGTAACCTGGTGGACGCACTCAGGAGGGATCCGACCTGCTGCTGCTGGTCTGGAGGTTATCCAGATGAGAGCAGAGGGAAGCAGATTCCCCTTAATGAGGTTGGTCAACAACACATCCAAAGATGTTGTCTTTGTTACATCAAACCAGCTCTGATTGTTCTGGAAATCTAGAGGAAGTCGACTCTCATCCAGACCATCGCAGAAGAACAAGATTTTACACCTTTCAAGCTCATCTGATCCAAACTCTTTCAGTTCTGGGACAAAGTGGTGAATGAGTTCCATCAGATTGCAATCTTCACCCTTCATCAAATTTAGGTCCCGGAAAGAAAAAGCAAATATAAAATGAATATCTTGATTTTACGGGGGGTGCGGTGGCGCAGTGGGTTGGACCACAGTCCTGCTTTCCGGTGGGTCTGGGGTTCGAGTCCCGCTTGGGGTGCCTTGTGACGGACTGGCGTCCCGTCCTGGGTGTGTCCCCTCCCCCTCCGGCCCTACGCCCTGTGTTACCGGGTTGGCTCCGGTTCCCCGCGACCCTGTATGGGACAAGCGGTTCTGAAAATGTGTGTGTGTATCTTGATTTTCTTTTCCTTCTGCCCAGTCAAGAATAAATTTGTGCACAGACACAGTTTGATATCTGCAACCACCTTTGTCAGCACAGTCCTGATAGGTATCTTATCTCCAGGCAAGGCTTTCAAAATATCACTGCATTGAATCTCAGTGTCTTGTATTGCTAGACTCTTGGCGGCTGTTTCAACAAGTCTCACTTCATGCTCATCATTGATTCCTCCAGTTCCACCTTTAGTGATGTAGAGCGCTGTGTAAATGTTATTGAGCAGGACTGGATTCCCTTGCTTTGCTTTCCCTTCAAATACACGCTCAAATTGCTTCTTCAGGTTAGTTCTGTATTTATGTAGGCATTTTATCAGGAATTCATTTGGCAGAATAATATAGCAGAAAAGTGTAAAAAAAATTATCAATAGTCTAAAGAGGTAGGTGTTAAATAACCCGAATCTCTTTGCTCCGAAATGTATTCAAAAGATTTACACAAGTGCTTGGCCCTAAAAATAACAGAGCAAGATATAATACGGGACAGGATGGTCGTGAGCCCATCGTAGGATGGTAGCTTGCATCTGTGGGGGAACATACTGTTTTCCAGGGGGTTTACCTGGTGGTTCTGGTTCTGTGGCCTGGGCTTGGGTAAACTCTTGAGAAAAATCCCATTGAACGGGAGAAACGAAGCAGGTCCAAGGTAGGACGAAGCCCAGGTCTCGTTCGGTGGGTTCCCGTTCGTATATACAGGACAGAGCATCGGCCTTGATATTTTTGCTGCCAGGACGGTAGGTTACCATGAAATTAAAACGTGTGAAAAAGAGGGACAACCTGGCTTGTTGGGGGTTGAGTCGTCGGGCAGCTTGTAGATATTCGAGGTTATTATGGTCTGTTAGAACGACGAATGGGTGCCGGGCCCCCTCGAGCCAACGACCCCATCCTCCAGCGCCAACTTCATGGCCAACAGCTCCTGGTTGCCGACGTCAGTTCTTTTCAGCTCGGGAGAGTTTTTTTTTTTAGAAAAGAATGCACATGGAAAGAGTTTGGGGGAATCACCCTGGTGCTGAGAAAGCACGGTGTGGTGTTTTACACCAAGAACGAATCCTCGAGAGTTTTGTAAAAGAAAGGTTCCTGCTGGCCTGTAGGGTTTAAGTTGACAAAGGAAAATTGTTATTGGTTAGTTCCTAAAAGAAGCGGGAACCGTTATTGGGGGCACTATATATAACGGGGGCTTTTTCGCGCGAACGCAGACGAGGTTCCGCGGTGTGAAGTGAGTTTGTGACGTGAGCTACTGTTCCTAATAAACTCTTTGTTTGCACACTTCAAGTGTTCCAGTGCTTTGTTTCAGGGGAACCTCCAAAGAACGGTGTACCTTCCTTTTCGGACACCACACACGGCTCCTACCCCGGTCTCAGAGGCATCTACTTCCACCACAAATAGCTTGTCTGGATCTGGGTGGCGGAGGATAGGGGCCGAGGTGAACCTGTGCTTCAGGGCCTCGAAGGCTCTTTGTGCTTCCTCTGTCCAGCTGAGCCGTGCTGCCTTGGAGGAGGTTAAAGCTGTTAAAGGAGCGGCCAGGGTGCTAAAAGCTGTAATAAAACGCTGATAGTAATTGGCAAAGCCGAGAAAGCATTGGAGTGCTTTCGCAGTGGTCAGTCGGGGCCACTGAATAACTGCTCTAACCTTCTCTGGGTCCATGGCGATTCTGCCTTTACTAAGCACAAACCCTAGAAACAAAACCTGCGGTTGATGAAACAGGCATTTTTCTTCCTTGACGAAAAGTTGATGCTGCAATAACTAACGTAACACCTGGCGAACTAGCGCCACATGTTGTTTTAAAGAGGGGGAATAGATGAGGACATCTAAGTAGACCAACACCCCACGATTGATGAGATCTTCAAGGACGTGGTTAACATAGGCTTGGAATACACTAGAAGCATTCGAGAGGCCGAACAGCATTACTAAATATTCATAATGACCCATGGTGGTTCTGAAGGCGGTTTTCCATTCGTCGCCTTCTCGGACGCGGATGAGGTAAGCGCTACATAAGGTGAGTTTCGAGAACCATTGGTCCTGATGTATCTGTTCAAGGGCTGCGGTGATCAGAGGCATAGGGTGAGGGTACTTTACAGTAATGTTGTTTAAACCTTGATAGTCTATGCAGGGACGGAGGCCCCCATCTTTCTTTTCCACAAAAAAGAAGCCGGCTGAAGCAGGTGAGGTGGAAGGGCATATTATACCTGCCGAAAGGCCCTCTGTGATGTAGTGCCCCATGGCCTGCTGCTCTGGTATGGACAGCGGGTAGATCCGGCCTCGAGGAATCGTCGCCCCTGGAAGGAGATCGATTGCAGAGTCCCACAGCCGATGTGGGGGAAGAACAGACGTTTGCTTCTGGCTGAACACCTCGGCCAGGTCCTTGTACTCAACGGGAATGTCGATCTGTGTGGGTGATTCTGCACATTCAACAGATGTGGCCTGGACTAGGAGATAGAAACATTTTTCCTGACATTGAGGTCCCCATGACACCAGTTCTCCCGGGCTCCACTGAAAAACCGGGTCATCCAGGGAGAGCCACGGGAAACCGAGAATGATCAGAAACTCAGGAAAAACAAGCAAATAAAACTGGACAACCTCCCTGTGACATGCCCCCACAGCTAGATGTACTGGGTCAGTCTGGGTGTCTATAAGCCCTTTTCCCAAAGGCTGTCCATCCAAGGTGCTTACCCTCATCTGGACCTTGTATGGGCGTCTGGGAACCTGGCACTTCTTAGCAAAGGAAGTGTCCATGAAGCAGCCTGCAGCACCAGAATCTACCAATGCCTGGGTTTGCACCGTAGTGGTGCCCCAGGACAGGACAATGGGGACCATGAGACGATCACACTTGAGGGCTCAACTCACCTCGGACTCGGGCCTGATCAGGCAATCAACACAGCAATGTCCTGGGTCTCCACAGTAGAGACACAGGTGGTTCTGGAGTCTCCGCTGTCGTTTCTCCGTGGTCAAAAGACCACATGCTACCTGAATAGGTTCGGGCTTCACCTGTGGCGGAGAATAGATTACTTGAACGGGATTTGTACTAGGTTCGCGGTCCTGGGTGAGGTTGTCTAGGGTGACAGCGGTTTCAATTAGCTGATCGAGCATCCAGTTTCCACCCCAGAACACCAGCTCCTTTCTCAGTCTTGGATTTAGCCCACACCAGAAGCAGGCCAGTAGGGCTTTCTGATCCTCGCTGCTGTGCTCGGCCAGGATCTGGAAATCCACAGCGAAATCTGCTGCAGAACGGTCCCCTTGCTCCAGATCCAAGAGACGCTCCTCAGAGCCCAGGTCAGCAGAGAGGATCCCAAACACGGCCGTGAAGCAGGCTTTGAAACCTTCATAGGCATACTAGGAGTGGCTCTCCCAGGTGGCGGTGGCCCAATCCAACGCCCACCCACTCAGAAGAGAAATCAGGTAATAAAATCCGCTTCTGGTTGGAGTGATAGACATGGGGCTGACTGGAGAAAGCAAGCTCACACTGCATCAAAAATCCCACACGCTTGGATGGCATGCCATCGTACCTTAACGGCGCTGCTGGTCAAGGGTTGTGTTCGGGTGGTGGTGATGACGCAGTAGCGGCTGCACAGGCTGACACAGGTGGCGCAAGCAAGTCCGGGGTGTGAAGCGCATCTATCCGGATGTTGTAGGAAAAGATGAGGTGGTGGAGCATCTATTCCAACCTTTCTAGGCGCGCTGCAAGGGAATCCATCTCTGCCTGCAGTGGGTTCAGCTCCGCTGGGTCCGCAGTACAGGTGGAACCTTCAGTCAGTGTTTTCCCTGGGTCGGAGCAGCGGACTCAGGCGCAGAGCACAGGAAGGGCATTCCAGGGACATGACGAAGGACGTAGTCAAAGAACAGGCAGAGGGTCACCGATGTGCAGATGAAATCCAGGGGAGAATCCAAGAGACGTAATCCAGAGACAAGCAATTAGTTGAACCAGAAGGTCGAGCAGATTCAGCAGAGGGGTCAGGGAAATGAGGACGAAGAGGGGAAGGTCAAGGATGAGGATCAGGACGAGGATTCAAGGAAAATGGGAGAGCAAAGGCAAGGTACGTGAGCGAGAGAGTGCTGAACAAGGTTCAGCGCCTCTGTGTGTTCTGGAGTGTCCTTTTATGCAATCGCTCCCTGATCAGCCGCAGGTGTCCCTCGTTGCGCTGAGGGGGATGTGACAAAGACCACCAGAGGTAAGTAACATAGCTGAATTTTTTTCCTCTGGTGTTGTACCATCAAGTTTTAATTTTTCTGGAAGTACATTTTCTAAATTGCTGGTTTTGCTAGAATCTCCTGATTTAATTTTTTTTGTTCAACTGTTCCTCAACAGATGTATTTCAGTAATATTTCAGTCATAAAGGACATTTTACTGAGAAAGAGACACAAACTTCTTACTCTTCTCCAGTGTGTCTGCGAGGTCTTTCTGGTTCATGGTCCTCAGGATGTACAGTGTGATCTTCAAAGCCCCCTCTCTGCCACACATTTTCTGGATCTCAGCTTCACTGTCCAGGTCATTGTCATCCTGAAGCTCAAAGCATGCTGGGTAATCCTGACTCAGATTCCTCTTGAACTTGTTCAGTTCATTTCTCAGGAACTTCACAGCTTTGTCTTCAAGTGACTAAAAGAAATATTGAAAATTTAGAGCAATAATACAATATGCTTCTGTCTTCCTGTATAATTTAGCATATAGCAAATTACTTTTGTATTTGCAACACCATGTTACCTGATTTCACGTAGCAAGATATATGAAACGTACATAAAAGATGGACAAACAATAAGAAACATCATTAACCCAATGAACTGGTATTATACGCAAGTCCAAAAGGGGGAAGGAAAACAGGACCAAACTATCTGAAACATGTTAACAGTTAATACACATATGAATAGTGGAAACTAACAGCATAAAGTTACAGAGAAAGAGGATGTGAGGAGAAGTGTGGAAATCTGAAAAATGTGAACAACACAGTAAAACCGAACATAATGTTAAAAACTGTCAGTTAAGGTGGTTCTCAGAAAGAGTTTGTTTCATTGCACCACAACTCATTTCATTTCCACAAATTTTCTTTAGAACATCAAATACTTCATAAATGTTTGTGTCCCCAACTTGGAGAAAGATAAATCATGAATGAAAAACAAAATAAAATGCAAGCTCGGTTTCTGTGTAGAAAATGTCTAGATATTTTTTGTTCTGTGTATAATGATAATCTCATGAAGCCTTTTCCTAAATCAGTGTGGAGACAGATATCAGTTGTGTAGAACATTGTTCTCGTGTATAGCCATATCAATCCTTACACAGTCCTGTTCTTCACATGGTTCACCAAGAGCAGTGTTAGAGCAGCCAAAGAGAGCCAACCCTAGGACCAAAGCAATGTCCCTTTATACGCTTGAGGGGCTCATCTTGTTCCATTAACACCTACTGCCTTGTGCTTTGGTACAACATCTTTGGATGGGATGTGTCTTCTCACCAGCTACAAGAATCTTTAAGATCATGTAACGCAGTTTCATTTTTGTATGTTATTATGAATGTAATGCAACAAAGCTTATAAAGGAAACTACACAAGGCACCAGAAGGAACAGGTCACGTCCTGGATCCTACATTACAAATAGATTTTAGTATTTATATGTTGATGACAACACCACTCTGTCTTCATTCTCCTGTCCTATGTGGAACTGAATCAAAGTTCAAGTGTTTTTTCCTGTCATTGAGCTTGTAAACAATAGAACAAAATGCCGTTTCTCTGGAGACCACAGTGCAACACAAAACATAGCACAGGGAAGTAAATAAATACAGAGGATGTGGACGTGACTATGGATGTAGGCTGTAGGCAGTTGTGGTGCAGTGTAGTGCTGGGTTCGCTGTTTGTACCAGGTGAGCATTGGGAAGCAGCAGGGTGTTGAGTAATCTGACTGCCTCAGGGAAGAAACTGTTGTGGAGTCTGCTAGTGGTGGCACAGATGCTCCTGTACCTCCTCCCAGATAGGAACAGGGTGAAAAGTCCATGAGAGGGGTGAGAAGGGTCATCCACAACGCTGGTGGCTTTGCGGATGAAGCGGTTTTTGTGCAAGTCCATGCTGGGAAGAGGAACGCCGATCTCGTCAGCTGTTCTTACAACTCGCTGTAGGGTCTTGGGGTCAGAGACTGTCCAGTTCCCCTACCACACAGTGAGATAGTTGATCAGGATGCTCTCTATCATCCTTCTGTAAAAGGTAGTGAGGATGGGAGGGGGAGTTTGGCTCCCCTCAGCCTCTGTAAGAAGTGAAGATGGTGCTGGGCCTTCTTGGCTAGGCAGGTGGTGTTCAGAGTCCAGGAGAGGTCCTCCGTCATGTGCACACCAAGAAACTTGGAGCTTTTGACTCTCCCCAGTTGTTCCATTGATTTGCAGAGGTGAATGGTCTACTAGGGTCCTACTGAAGTCAACAATTATCTCTTCAGTCTTATCAGTATTAAGAGATAGATTGTTGTCTTTACACCATTCTGCAAACTGGTTCACCTTCTCTCTGTATGCTGACTCATCATTGAGTCTGATGAGGCCCCCAACCGTAGTGTTGTCAGCAAACTTGATATGATTTGAACTGTACTGTGCACCACAGTCATGAATCAGTAGGGTAAACAGCAGTGGACTGAGCACACAGCCCTGGGGAGCGCTGGTGTTCAGTGTGGTGGTGCTGGAGGTGGAGTTTCCGATCCTGACGGACTGGGGTCTCCCAGTCAAAAAGTCCAGGATCCAGTTGCAGAGGGAAGTGGTCAGACCCAGCAGGCTCAGCTTTGTAATCAGTCTCTGAGGGATGATTATGTTGAATGCCGAAATGAAGTCGATAAACAGCATCCTTACATAATTATCCTTTCTGTCCAGATGGGTTAGAGAAAAGTGGATGGTAGCAGATATGGCATCTTCTGTTGAACGGTAGACATACTGGAATGGTGGTTGTTGAATGGTGTTCCAGTGTAGTTGGAAGACTTCTCTTTATGTGTTTCATGACTAGCTGCTCGAAGCACTTCATGATGATAGGCGTGAGTTCAACTGGTCGGTAGTCATTCAGGCTGGACACGTGTCCTTCGGGAGAGGGATGATTGTGGTTATCTTGAAGCACAGAGGGACAACTGCCTGGCTCAGGGAAATGTTTAAGATGTCCAGGAAGACATCTGCAAGCTAAACAGCACATTCCCTGAGTACCCGGCCAAGTATGTTGTCAGGACCCACAGCTTTCTGTGAGTTGACTCTGGAAAGAGCCTTCCTGAGATCTGCTGCAGAGAAAGTACCCGGTCGGTGGGAGTTGGGGTGGTCTTACCTGCTGGCATGTTGTTCTGTGCGTCGAACTGTGTGTGGAAATCATTCAACACATCTGGGAGAGAGGCATCGCCATCACAGACAAGTGATGTAGCTTTGTAGTCTGATGGCCTGAATGCCTTGCCACATGCACTGTTTGTCCTTGGAGTTTTGAAAATGATGGTGGATTCTTCCTGCAAAGTTGCCCTTCGCCTCTCTGATAGCCCAGGACAGATTAGCCTTTGCTGTGTGGTATACTGCCTTGTCTCCAGACCTGAAGACAGTGTCTCGGGTTTTCAGCAGTAAGCCCACCTCAGCAGTCATCCCTGGGTTTTGATTTGCACACGTGGTGATGATCTTGAAGGAAATCACATCATCTGTGCACTTGCTGATGTCACCAGTCACTGATTCTGTGTATTCCTTCAAGTCTGTGGTGTTGCGATATGTAGCAGCCTTTCTGAACATTTTCCAGTCTGTGTGTTCAAAGCAGTCCTGAAGGGCCGAGAGGCTCCCTCAGCCCAGGTTCACACCTGTTTCAGGAGTGTTTTGGCACGTTTCAGAAGTGGTTTGTGTGCTGGGATTAACATAACAGGGATGTGGTCCGAGTAACCGAGGCGGGCGGGCTGCGGCCATGTAGGCACCAGGAATGTTTGTGTAAATGAGGTCTAAAGCGTTTGTACCATGGGTTGCAACATCGACATGCTGGTGGAATTTAGGGAAAACTGATTTGAGATTTGCGTGGTTAAAGTCATCTGTGTGTTTTAGTTTTGGTACAAAACAAGCAAACAGGACAGGAGGGCAGCAGGTAGTGAACTGGTTAAGGACACAGACTTGTAATCTCATGGTTTCTAATTCAAGACTCAAGAAAGGTCTGCTACTAACCTAGATATCCTGTTGTACAGGCTAGTAAAAGTGTTCAGGATAAATGAAGTCTAACCATAAAAACAAAAGCAATAACAAAAGCCATATACTGTAGTAATAATATGATACCTTGAAAACTGCTGACAAATCCACCTGTTGATGCATTAAGTTACATTTCTTCAGCTGATTTCTGTTGAAGACAGTTTAAGTATACTCAAATATGGACAAAAATATCTGTACATGATTCATAAACACGAAGAGCTCAAAAGTTACATCTTTGGTTGAAAACACATCTACCTTCCATCTGTAGAAACCTGTCACTGTTGGAATTTAATACATAGATCCATTGACCAGTCACTCTTCATGGACACACAGCTGGGTTCAGGTGAGTCTGTTCTCTCCTGCTGGACTCTGGTCACAAATAAACTTCTAGTAGACTTTCCAGTGAACGTACGTCTGTCACTGTGACCTTCCAGTTCACCACATAATCTAATTTCCCCAAGAAAATTTGTAAAAACTCACTTTGCATCCCAACCCACATCAAATAAATATTTCTCTGGAGAGCGCAATAGACTGAAGATTCATCATTTTTCCAAGTTTATACAGGAACACAAACATACACAGCTCCTCTCTTACCTGTTCAGACACTTTTTTGGGGCAGTTTCCCCCTCCTTACACTCTCCAGAGTGACTCTGATACAGAACAAGTGCTCACCTCTGTGGCTTTCTTCTTGAGCATTTGAGGTTGAGTTGTGTACTTCAAATGTGGCAAAACAGTGTACTGCAGCACATGTGGGACAAATGCTTTCGTTAAGTGGTACTTTGACAGTAATGTGTACTGATCCGTTACACCAGGGTTGTAACTATGCTAAGATTTTTATGCTGTGTGTGGTAATTTCAGCACTGACTTAACAGCAGGTGCGGTAAATGACTCATCAGCTAGTCCAAGACTGATGTCAGTGATTGGATGGTAAAAGCTGCCAGATATGTGTGCGAGATGTATAGAAGTTTTTGTTGGGTATTTGTTGTCACTGACAAAGATGTCATTATTCTTTATGTTGTGAATTTATGAAGGATTATTTGATGGGACTCTGTCCCTGGTCCTTGTACTGGCATTTTAGTGCTGAGAAATAGCCACTGTGTCCAAAATTGGTTCATTTTTAATAGCTTCATTAAATGTAATACAGTGTGGGTGGGGAGTGGATAACCTGTGTACAGCAATGACATACTTTCAGCTGCAGCACAGTGTGGTAATGCAGGACAGGTGAGGTGAACGAGGTAGACAGGTAAGCAGCAGTGGCACAAACACAGATACATGGCTAGGAGGCACTGCTGTTCTGTGAACAGACTCACCACTAGGAGGCACTGCTACTGCTCTTCCTCCTCAGCCAGGTGGAGCCAGTCAGACTGGATCCAAGCAATACAGATCCTGTGAGAAGATGGACAACAGATGGAGGCAGCAGTGGAGAATTGAGGTAGTTGGACCAAAAAGGTTTATTTTTCCCTTTAGTTAAAAGATGTTCTTCAAAACACATTGGTCCCAACCAAGTACAAAAACAAACATTAAATTACAAAAGAACATAAGGCCTATGAGCCATGGGCTTAACTCCTTACCACAATACACCTCTTTGCTGTGTGATTGCTTCATTGGCTAAGTTTGCATTAACTGGCAACCTCATTAGGAACCTAACACAAGCTTATATAGCAGTAACTCCGCCATTCTGGCCACACCATAACAGCCTCAACTTATTCCGAAGTGCATTTCCCCAAAAATTACATCCAACATAAATACAGACACATACAAGCCATACAAAACATTCTTCTACTGTAAATATCCTTATGATACAACTTATAAAAACATTTATTACATTGCACTGTAAAACACCCCTGTCAAGTTGGTTGCTCCCAAGGACTCCCACCTAGAAATACCCCAAATGGTTCACTCCATCTGGTTTGCAATACAAGGTACCAAATGCCACAGAATGCCAGATAGCTGAATGGTAAGCAAAAGGTTTACAGAAATGATTTTTAAAAACAATAAATGCATTTACTTCTCACAAGCAATTGCATGTACCCGTCATACTTCATTAAAAGAAACGCCAGTAGTCAATGACAGACAGATACCGGTAGGCCTTTCCTGGCACCCAATCTAGTTCAAACAGAAAGTGTTAAGTGGAATACTGGACCAAAACAAACAGTCTAGCAGTACAAAGTGAAATGCATGCAAACAGGCAACAGCAGCAACAAGGTTCAGCACTTCATTGATGGTATTTTGCCGGCATCTTATTGATTCCTTGCTACCAACTTGCCTGTCACAGCTCAGTCTGTGACAGATAGCTCATTCCAATCAGCAGATGGGAGAAACACTATTTCACTGCTTTATGTGGAAATGACAAATTTGACTTTATGAATCATTACATAGAACATGAAGTCTGGTGCAGAGTGAAATGATTGCTGGTCATGTGAATGAAGAGAGAACAAAAGTAACGGGCGCAGAAAAAAATTATACAAATATACATATAAAGTGACACAAAAGTTTAGGATGTATAAAACACATTCATTAGCCATGTTCGTTGTGCTTGCACATGAGTCTCGTCACCTGCGGCCTGAGCCTCACCTACACATGCTCCCAGCTGCCGAAACCAACAACTGCGCACACGCCCCACATCCACGGAGCCATGCAAGTGCAAGCGATCCTGGAAGCAAGAGGAAACCTTGGAGTTTAGCTGTTGTTGTTCCTCCAGGTGTTTCTCTGCTCTGAGGAGACAGGACAAGTGTCTTGAGCGCATGAATTCTTCTGCACCTGGTTCCTCCTGGTCCCTTCTGGTTCCCAGAGCTCCAACTGGGATACACCCCTCCTCCAGGTGTGTCTTTCCACAGATAAGAGGAACAGCTGAAGCCTCCATGTTGGTGCTTTCCCCAGAACAAAGAGACCTTCCTCTTCTCCTGGACCATGTGGTTATGGGTTTGTGCCTCTTCTAACCTGCTCAAAGAGCTCTTGTCCTGCAGGACCTTCTCCCGCAGGTCTCTTCCCTGTCCACGTGTTCTTCACATGGACCACCAGGTCGTTGAGTTGAACTAGTTCTGCTTTTGTGTTTCACTGAGCTCCACATCTTTGTCTATCTTCACATCCAGTCCAGTGAGTGTAACTGTTCAGATATGATCTTCTGGACCTTTCAGACATCTTATCTGAATTTCCAGGGTCTGTTGTTGTCTCCAGTTTGTCCACTCTCAGCATGTCCAGTGTGTCTCTTTGCTGTGTGTTCAGCATGTTTAGTGTGTTCCCACAGAGTGTGTCTCCCTGCAGGGTGTGCCCTCGTAGTGTGTCCCCTCGCAGCGTGTTCAGTCTGTCCCCACACAGTGGGTTTAGTGTGTTCCCTCGCCGCATGTCTAATGTGTCCTCTCACAGTATATCCCTTCACTGTGTGTTCATTGTCTTCAGTCTGTCCCCTCGCAGCGTGTTCAGTGTATTCATTGTGACCCCTCGCAGAGAATTTAGTGTGTCCCCTCACAGTGTGTATGCAGCGGGCTCAGCTGTGAAGCTGTGTTGAGGCAGCAGCATCAGGTGTTAACCCCCGACAGTGAAGGTTCACAGCCCAGTGTGTAAAACAAATGTTGTGATTAAACACAGTCAATGAAAGACCAGAAGAAAATGTTACAGATGAGGAGCTGCAACAAAGTGATTAAAGGACCTCAGAATCACTGGTGCACTGTGTGTGTGTGTGTGTATATATATATATACAGTCTGTATGTGAATGGAGTTGCATGTATGACATGAGTGGGGACAGTAGGGGGCACAGCAGGGTAAGTAGGTCTGTGCAGCGCTAACTCCACACTGTAAGATGCCTTGGAGAAAAATGCGAGACAGAAAATGTCATTAATTCCGAGGGAGTGTGTGTCGCACCGCTGTTTTACACACACTGTGTAAGAAGAAGTAGCACACAGTGGCTTGTGTGAATAGTGTTGGGGAACAGATGAATGAAAAGGATTATTAACAACAACAACAACAATAATAATAATAGCAAGCATTTTCCATGTTTCAGACCTCCATTTGACAGTTGGTTATGACTGGTTGACCACACCCCTTTTCCACTGGCCACACCCGCTGTCCTGCCCTAGGTTCTGCTGCTGTGATGTTGTTAGTGATGATCGTTAGCACTGATGTCTTTAGTACAGTTATCAGTGCTGATGACTGTCAGTACAGTTATTAGTGATGACTGTTGCTAGTGATGACTGCAAGTATTTCTTCTCCTGGATCAGTCATGTTTTGTAGAAACACATGCTTTTCCTCTTCTGGCTGATTTAAGGGTCAGAGGCCACGTGAATGTAACACCATGCACGGGGGGGGGGTGCTATTCTGCCTCAGAGACAGCCGTGTGTGTGTGTGTGTGTGTGTGTGTGTGTGTGTGTGTTTTGTACAGTGTGTATCCTATGAAAGTCCATTCCCTCTAATCCCATGTTGTCCACTTGTGTATGAAAACCCTTTTACATAAACTCTTCTAAAAGCTCTTTTAAATCCCAGGACACTGGTATCTATTCCATCTCACACAGGAACACTGAGGAGTTTGAGCCCCAAACCCTGAACGCAGGACTGAGAGGTTCAGCGAATGTGGAGGAGAACCTGTACAGGAGAGTCAGTTCACCAGAGGAAACGCTGTAGAAGGACAGAGCGCCGGACACACAGTCCACATACACTCCTACTCTGTGGGCGGGGGGTACAGCTATGGCAGAGTGTATGTTGTTGTGACTGACATAGTAACTCCTATCAGAACAGAACAGAACCCAGGACTTCTCATTGTATCCAAGCCGACAGTCAACACTCTTTCCTTTCCTCCTGATTCCTTTATAAGTCACTCCTATTACAGCCCCATTTCCAGTCCACTGAACCTCCCAGTAGCAGCCACCAGACACACTCTCTACACACACAACTTGCTCCCAACAGTCAAATCTGTCTGGATGATCAGGATGTTTCTGTTCCTCTTCACTCCATGTCACCTTCCTGTTGTCCTCAGACAGATACAGGTGTGTGTTTGCTGTGTTGGGGTCTAGTGTGAACTGGCAAGAGTCTGCAGATGAAACACACATTAAAAGACGGTAAAAATTGTGTTAAATTTCCAGATTAAACGCAAACTTACATTTACATGTATTCATTTAGCAGATGCTTTTCTCCAAAGCGATGTAAATTTCATAGAAACTTCAGAAATTCCATTTAGAAATTTCACTAAATTACTTCCTCTAAATTCACAAATTTCACTAAACCCTGTTAATGTAACTGCCTGAAACTGCATTATTGGTATCTGTATCAGACAAACTGATATGATTTATTGTCATTTTATTTTTCTTGTTTTATATCTGGGACATTTCTATATTTCACCAACTCACACACACACATTGACTGAAACTGCTTGTTTCAAGCAGGGGTCACGGTAAGCTGGAGGGGGACACACCCAGAACGGAACGCCAGTCCGCCGCAAGGCACCCCAAGCAGCACTCAAACCCTAGACCAGCCAGAGAGCAAGACCCAGCCAAACCCAGAGCGCCACCATGCCCCCCTATTTCAACAACTGAAGTGTATTATTTGGTTGGTCAAGGCAGAGACCCTCCTTAAGCACAGGGCCTTGTGCTGCAGAAGATTCTAGAACAGTGTGTTTGTGCTACTTGTAAAACTCCATTTAAGTGCAACTGGGTGGAGATCTTGGAAGGTCTGTGTGTATGTGTTTTGTGTCTGTTGAGCGGTATAAAAAGACTCAGGACACATGTGCAAGTGTGTATATCTGTGATCGAGAACATCTGGTGAAAACTGTAATAAACCAAGTTTTTAAAGTTATTGTGCCTCATTGGAAGGTCTGTGGGTCTTGTACAAGGATATAGACAGGCTGAGCAGTATAAAAGACACAGGAGAGGTTTACATCTGTGATGGAGAACATCTGGTGAGAACTAAAATAAACCAACTTGTTAAACTTAATCTGTTTTGTTATTTCAAATGTTAAAGAACCTTGAAAAGATCAACTGCAACACAGGAACATGTCACACACACACCTCACAGTGAAAGACATTAGAAAAAGTCATACTGAAATGAAGAAAACAGGTAAATAATATAAAATTCACTCATGTATACAATAGCTATGTGTGTGTGTCTGTAGAGCAGAACACAGTGTGTTTGCTGCAGGGGAAATACAGGCCAGCAGCTGCTGCTCAATGACAGCAGAGTCTTATATGTGGATAGAATAAACATCAGAGTGAACAAGGGCTGTGGATCTGATCTCCTTCAGAAAACACTCCCAAGTGTCCTGACATCAGTGACACAGCAGTGATGAAGAACACACCAATCACACACACCATCATCATGATCTGAAGGTAACTCTTCAGTACAAAACACTTACATTTGAGGAGCCCTGGTCTGATCCTGCACTGTCCACCATGGTCCACACTGTAGGAGAAGCAGAAGGACACACAGTGACTGAGAGACACACACAACCCGTCTCTGAAGTGCGTGTGGAACCTCAGAGTCCTGTGACATGTATGAGGGTTAGCAGTAATCACACACATACACACACACACAGTACATACTGCAGTGTCTCCAGTTTACAGTGTGGATCCTCCAATAGATCAGAGAGCAGCTTTGCTCCTGAGTCTCCTGGGTGATTGTAGCTTAGATCCAGTTCTTTCAGCTGTGAACAGGGGTTGGAATGCAGAGATGAAGCCAGAGAAGCACAGCCTTCCTCTGTGACTCGACACAGTGACAGTCTGCAGGGAGAGACACGCACACACTTAACACTGTATTATCACTGATACACACGTTACTGATCATGTACAGTGTGTATTCCCCAGTAGTACTGACCTCAATATCTCGAGTTTACAACATCCAATGTGTTGATGAAGGGGTTTAGCTGCCTCTCAAAGTATTCATTGAATGTGTGCGAAGGACAGAACAAATAACCCTCTAAATATTATAGAATAATGAAGGGAACTTGTCCTGTTACAACTCATGTAAATTACTGAAGTAACTGTGTCTGTCACCCCGCTCTCAGACAAGGGTGCCTGAGTGGGAGTGAACTGAAAAGTGATAGGAGACCAGACGCGAGTTAGCATGTAACCCGTTCTGGAGGTGACTTTTATTTAACTTTTGACCCTTTTGCCAGAACCAGAGGTTCCTTATCACTGCCAGCACCCCCTACAGGATCTATTATTGAACAGCATTCACACACTGGTCAATTATAAACTGGTCTGCAACAACCAAGCGAAATGTGAAAGAAAGGAAAAAAAAATTTTCGGGTGCCATCTCTTCCCTTTTTCTCCATTTAATTTTGAACCCACTACATGTCCCATTTAATGGGTTTAGTGATATTTTAGCGTAAAAGGTTGTCACTTGCGTAGCTCAGGAATACAAACTTTTCCCTCAGTAACTATATCTTTGAGTTATGAAAGTTGGTGCAACAAAGGTTTTTCTGGAACACATTACATTCGGGGAGGTAGGGGAGCGGGGGGGGGAGAAGACCGTACTTAAAAATTCTCACAAATTCACGTCACACATCTTGCAGTGCAGCTGTACAGGGAATTAAGGTGTCTGATCTTGAAAGACCCAACATCCCCAGAGGACCCAAGCAGAGTTGATCAAACCCCAACCTGCAGCCAGCTTGAACCCATGATTCACCTCTCCTGATCCACAGTCATCTAGATGGACTCGCTACCCCCTCAGTAAGAAGTGATACAGCCTTCTTTCTCTGACTATCTGTGACACCCAAAATACAGCAAAGCCCCTGCAGTCTGGATTGGACACAGACTTTGGCCCACAGACTGAATATATTTCACTGTTTTAACAATGTTTTAACTGGCCATGGAACAGTGGACCAGCTTTTAACCCTCTCACAGATTATTGAAGGGGCATGGGAATTTGCCAATCCAGTCTACATATGTTTTGTGGACTTGGAGAAGGCCTATGACCGTGTTCCCCGGGAAATTCTGTGGAAGGTGCTTCGGGAGTATGGGGTACTGGGGCCACTACTGCGGGCCATTCGGTCCTTGCACATACGGAGCGAAAGCTGTGTCCGCATACTCGGCATTAAGTCAAGCCTGTTCAGTGTGGGTGTTGGACTCTGCCAAGGTTGTGCCTTGTCTCCACTCCTGTTTGTGGTTTTCATGGACAGGATATCAAGGCGCAGTCGAGGTCAGGAGAGCATTCCGTGTGGGAGTCGAAAGGTGACGTCTCTGCTTTTTGGAGATGATGTTGTCCTTTTGGCACCGTCACATGGCTGCCTCCAGCACACACTGGAACGGTTTGCAGCCAAGTGTGAAGCGGTGGGGATGAGGATCAGCACCTCAAAGTCTGAGTCCATGGTTCTCTCACGGAAAAGGATGGTATTCCCCCTCCAGGTAAGGGGAGAGCTTTGCCCCAGGTGGAGGAGTTCAAGTATCTTGGGGTCTTGCTCACGAGTGAGGGAAGAAGGGAGCGTGAGATCGGCCACAGACTGGGAGCAGCGGCAGCAGTAATACGGTTGCTGTACCGGACTGTAGTGGTGAAGGGGGAGCTGAGCCATAAGGCGAAGCTCTCCATTTACCGGTCAATCTATGTCCCTAACCTCACCTATGGTCATCAACTCTGGGTGATGACCGAAAGAATAAGATCACGGATACAAGCGGCCGAAATGAGTTTTCTCTGCAGGGTGCTAGGACTCACTCTCCGTGACAGGGTGAGGAGTTAGGACATCTCGGAGGAGCTCAGAGTAGAGCAGCTACTCCTTCACATTGAGTGGAGCCAGTTGAGGTGGTTCGGGCATCTGATAAGGATGTCCCCTGGACGCCTCCCTTTGGGGGTGTACCAGGCACGGCCAACTGGGACGAGGCCCCGAGGTCGGCCCAGGACCTGCTGGAGGGATTATATCTCACAGTTGGCCTGGGAATGGCTGGGGATCCCCCAGGTTGAGTTAGAGGAAGTTGCGGAGGACGGGAGCAGCTGGGCCTCTCTGCTCTCCCTGCTGCCACCGCGACCTTCTTCGGACAAGCGGGACAGAAGATGGATGGATGTTTTAATTTGTAAATGTCATCTCTCTAACAATCCTCTCTGAGCAGCAAACCACTTCTCAAAAACACATCAGCATTTTTTTTTTTCAGGCTCTCAAAGTCAACCCTTTTCATAGCCTTACATTTGTTCACTGTCATCACCTAGTGCTCATTGCCATGGTAACAAAATTTAACCATGTGCAGCTGTCTGGCTGGGAGTGTACATTGTCTGGATGAAGTCTGTCGCACAAATATTTTTGTCTCTGTGTGGTGGGTGTGTGGTTCGAGCCCTGTTTGGGGTGCCTTGTGGCAGACTGCCATCCTGTCCAGGGTGTGTCCCCTTGTCCTTCGGCCTTGTGCCCTCTTTTGCAGCATAGGCTCCGGCTCACTGTGACCCCACTTGGGACAAGCGGTTGTAGACATTGCAGTGTTATCGGCCCACACCTTAATTACCCAAGGTACTGTAACACTGACCTTAGCACCTCCAGTTTACAGTGTTTGTTCCCCAGTCCAGCAGAGAGTTTCTTCACTCCTGAATCCTGCAGGTCATTGTCACTCAGGTCTAACTCTCTGAGATGTGAACAGGAGTCTGAGATGAGAACTGAGGCCAGAGCTTCACAGCATCTCTTTGTCAGTCCACACTGGTTCAGCCTAAATAGGAACAAATACATTTTTCAGCTGCCAAATGAGAAAGTTTGGGACATATTATTGTCCACAAGCATTTTCAACGTACATTGTGAGACGTACCTCGCTTTGAAGAAAAGCATCTGCTAAATGAATTAATATCATTTAAATGTACATACTTTAAGCTTTCTTAACATAAGCTCAGTCACTGTTGTTGTAAAATCCTGAATACTGTAAATGAAGCAATGACACTATTTCCATATTTTATAACATTTGGTTGGTGAGAGTGTGGCACAGTAGGACAGCGAGCAGCACTGCTGCCTCATGCCACCTGAGCTATTCATGCGTATGTTTGAGTCAGTGTGTGGTTTGCTTATTCTTTCCATGTGACTGATTGCTATCCCATCCAGGCTCTATCCCCTTTCAACCTCTTACTTAATGACATTGGGATAGGCTCTGGACCACCACAACCCTGTTCAAGATGACCAATTAGTGAAAATGCCTGAATAAATCAATTTAAACACTGCCTCCTTCCTCCACCCACCACAACTCACTCTCATCAATTATTCTCTTTACTTAGGGAGTGCAGTAACTGTTCGTTATTGTCATGATTCCATCCTGGGAAATGAATTATCGAACCCAAGTGCAGAGCAGAGGCTTAATCCAATGAGAGAAATCCAAAATTGTTGTTCAAGAAAGAGGCAAGGGTCACTGAGGAGCAAATGCTGTACTGGGAGAATTGAAGAGTCGTAGTCCGGTAAACAGGTGTGAAGTTGCGATGAGCCAGGAAATGATGGAGATATAGGAGAACTTACAGGGAAACAAGTAAAGGGGACGAAGACAAGGGTGAGGACGAGGAAACTGGGAAGTCAGGAGAGTTAAGGGAAGGAGCGTGAGTGAGGAATAAGGCTGAACAAGGTTCCGCATCTTCCTGCACTCCAAACTCCCCTTTTATGTGCGCATCTGAAGATTAGTGGCAGGTGTTCCCTGTTGCACAGAGGTGAAGAACGTGACAGTTATAGCAAATTTTCTTGTTTGTCCACTTTAAATTGTCATATACATTTATTTAGATTTCATTATTTCATGTTTACTGCTGTCTAATGTATTTAAGGAAAACACAGTTTCCAAAATGTACTGCCTAGAAACACAGTTAATGACCACGGTGTATGATAATCATGAAGTGTTTTATGTTGTGATCAAATCATACACTGATAGTCACAAAGGTTTTTTTTTTTTTTACAGTGTGTTATTTGGGATACAGTGATATTTGGGAAAACTGGTTTGGGGTTTTTTTGAGTGGGCTGGAAACACAATACATTTTTTTTCATTTCAGATACTGGGAAACAGGCTTTCAGTGTCTGAAACTTCAGAATCTACACAGTTTTTAGGAACAGATTAATTTTTTATAAATCTGGGATGGCTGTAGCTGGATAATCATAAGCAAACGTCACCGTCTTCAGCATTGTTTAGACATGTTATAGTTATATCGTTTAATGACACATGATCATCCATTGTCACCTTGCATCAAGTGCCTGATGTTGAAAAACCAGAAACACACAGACAGATGGACAACAATTAATAACATAGATATAATACTGATATAATATCTTTGAGTAAGGGAATCACCCAGAACTGGTCAAGTGAAGATACAAATAATTCTGGAAAGGTCAAATACTTCAAATTACTTCGAATGAAAATTAAAGGTTCTTAGAAACATTGCAACTCAAAGAATACCCATCATTATGTTGGTATACTTAGAAATCAGGAGAATTATCCTTGACAAAACTTTCAGTTAAGTATTTAAGCACAGCGCATGCTCAGAAATTACGCCTGAGTTTAAAGCTGATTTAGCTAAATGTTTCAGCTGAGAATACAACTTCTTGTGTAAAGACATAGTGATACTGTAAGATGTAGTAAAACACAGTAAGATGTAATTCAGAAGAGTGTGAATGTCAGCACTAATGGCTGAAAAGTTAGATTGGTTTGGAAAGTAATGAATCAGTCTGTAGGTCACATGTAGACACATCTCACCAGTCATCCATCCATTTTCATGAACCGCTTATCCTGATCTGGGTTGCAAGGGGATGGAGCCTATCCCAGAACCACTGGGTGCAAGGCAGAGGGAAATACTCATACCTTATTATCTTCTACAGCTGACTGTTGTTCTACCAGCCACATACTAACCATATGCAGGACCCTATAAAGAACTGCTGTTTCACTAATAGCTGCTGTATCTTCATTATTCCAGATCACTTCTGGACCCTTCTCTGAAATACTTACAGAGCTGTTCTGGAGAACTGGACCACAGGCATCAATCTTAGCAGCCCTTCATCTGATCTGGTGTACTTCTTCAGGTCAAACACATCCCGCTTCTCTCTTGATGTCAGTAAAACAAAGACAAGAGCTGACCATTGTCCAGGTGAGAGCTGCTGTGTTGACATATCTCCTGAGTTGAGGTATCTTTGGATTTCCTCCACCAGAGTGTTGTCATTCAGCTCATTCAGACAGTGGAACAAGTTTATGGATCTTTCAGGAGGAAGTTTGTCCTTGATCTTCTTCTTAATGTACTTGACTGTGCTCTCAATACTCTCTGAGCTTCCCTCTGTCTGTGTCAGAAATCCTTTTAACAGACTCTGGTTGGACTCCAGTGAAATGCCAAGCAGGAAGCGGAGAAAGAGGTCCAGGTGTCCATTATTACTCTCCAAGGCCTTGTCCACTGCACTCTTATGCAAATAGAATAAGTTCTTCCTTTGGAACAGCCATTTAAATCTTCTAAAATGTCTTTGGTCAAGAACATTCTTTTTGTGCTCTCCATATGTATCAGACACAAATAATGCAGCAAGAAACTCTTGGATGCTCAGATGCACAAAGCTGTACACGTTCCTCTGAACCATTAAATGTTCTGTTTTAAAAATCTGCGTGCACAACCCAGAGTGCACTGAAGCATCTGTGACATCAATCCCACATGTGTTCAGATCCTCTTCGTAAAATATTAGGTTTCCCCTTTGCAGTTGGTTAAAGGCCAGTTTGCCCAGTTTCATTATCATTTCTTTCTCTCTTTGCAGTGAATACTTTTTAGTCATTCTACCAGTCTGAATGAGAAGAAAGTGCGTGTACATTTGTGTGAGAGTTGTGGGAATTTCTCCACTGCTGTCTTTTCCCAACATCTGCTCAAGAACAATGGCTAAAATCCAACAGAAGACTGGAATATAACACATGATGTAGAGACTCCTCAATGTCTTCATATGAGAGATGATCCTGGTGGCCAGGTTCTGATCACTGAACCTTTTCCTGAAGTACTCCTCTTTCTGAGGATCATTAAACCCTCGTATCTCCGTCATCTGGTCAATATACTCTCCGGGGATCTGACCGACTGCTGCGGGCCGGGAGGTTATCCACAGGAGAGCAGTGGGGAGCAGGTTGCCTTTAATTAGACTGGTTATTAGTACACCCACTGATGCTGGTTCTGTTTCATCGCAAAAGTTCATACTATCAAAATTCAGTGGAACTCGATTTTCATCTAGACCATCAAATATTATCACTGTTTTTTGCTTTATATCCTTCTCACTTGATAATTTGTCTTTAATTTCCGGATGAAAATAATGAAATAGCCCAAGAAGACTGTATTGTTTGTCTTTTATCAAGTTGAGCTCCCGAAAAGGGAATACAAACATTAACTGAATGTCACGATTTGCTCTTCCCTCTGCCCAGTCAAGGACAAACTTCTGCACAGAGACTGTCTTTCCAATACCAGCAATGCCCTTTGTCAGCACAGTTCTCACTGATTTGTTTTGACCGGTCAAGCATCTAAAAATGCCATTGCAAAATATTATGGTCCCATCTGTAGCTTGACTCCTGGATTGAGTCTCAATCTGCCGCACCTCGTGTTCGGTATTGACTCCTTCGTTTTTCCACTCAGTTATGTACAGCTCTGTATAGATATTGTTGATGTAGATTTTATTTCCATGCAGAGCCACTCCTTCAAATATGCATTCATATTTCTTTTTGAGAGTGTCTTTCAGATCATCTTGAGCTGTTTTCTGGCTTTCAGCTACAGAAGAAAAAAGAAGTCTAAGACAAATTGCAGACCATCTGATTCTAGTCTTAATATCTGTATTTTCAAAGCCTCAGCACACACGCACACACACTTACTGACAGAGCCATGATCATCATGGAATCTTATTTTGGTTTCAGCTATAGGAAAAAAAGAGAAAATATAAACAGAAAACACTGCAAGTCCTTCACAAGTCCCACACAGACAGTACCAAATGATATGTAAATGTTTTAATGTTCACACACAAAAACACTGTGTTACCTGTAGAGGCAGAATCCATAACCAGATGAGGACAGTTCTTCATCAGTGATGTGTAAAAGGCATATTTCACTCTGTCACCTCCAGAATCCAGGGCAATGTACAATTCTCTCATCTTATCCTGACTGGTCCCAAGACTCATGAGTTTACTGTATGTCTCCTTGTGGATCATGTTACTCTGCAGCAGCTCATCAGCGATGGGCATGACCTCCACAACACACTGAATGAGATCAGCCCTGTTACTGCTCACATACTGAACACCTGGAATGGAGGAGGGAAAATGGACAGTCAATAAGTTTTCAAATAAGGAAATAAGCTGGGCTTCAGTGTTCATGTCTATTTATATAATATTGCTGTCTGTTGTGCCTTTAATTTACTGTTTTGTGCCTCACTTTAGAGAAGCATCTGAAAAAGGCCGAAGTGTAATTTTAAAAAGGAAATAAAACTGTTCTATTAATGTATTGTCACTAAGGATAAAGGAGAAAGAGTCACGTTTTCCACTCTACTGCTGTGACTCTGTAGACACAGTGAGAGACACATTGTAAATATCAGCAGTTGAAAATTCAGCATACACTCTTTAAGCAAAACATGTGGTTTAATGTCCTTTCTCCAAACACAGACTTGTTAATTTTTTTTTTTTAAATCATTGTTCAGAATGTAGTTTATTTGTTCCAACGTGTCCAGAACATGGGTTTATTAATTTTCCAGTGTCCAAAGACAATGCACAGTATGCTGGTTCAGATATGTTTTTAATTTGGTGTAGAAGTGATTTACTTGGAAATGAAGATGTATGGGAAACTCGTTCTTTACATCTTCCCAGGAAAAAATATCACTAAGGTTGTGCCTGATTTTCACACGTTAAAAGGATTATTATAGTATCTCACCTTCCTTGCTATCATCATTCCTGTCTGAAGCAGGGACACCTTCAGCCATTGTGGACAACTATCAATATAAAGATGATTGGTTAACATGTCACATGGAAGGTGTCGTACCCTTGACCACACCCTGGCCAAACACACCTGGCAGGTATCAGCGAGATCAAAAATAAAAGCCACACCACTGCTCCCAGGTTGTGGAATCTCTCCGAAACAACTGTCCCCTCTGTGGTCGCAACCTGCATCTCTTGTCCTTTGCCGTGTTCCTGCCTCGTTACCTCAGTCCTGTCTCCTCACCCCGAGTCCTGACGTCAACCTTGAATCATCCCTCAATACAACATTCCCACATCAGTTGATTGACACAGGCCCGTTCCCGACCACAAATATTGCATCGCCCTTTAGACAAGTAAGAAACATACCGCACATGGGTCCTACTTCCGGTCTCCTGCACTTGTGTCCCTGACAAGTACAGTAACTTCCTTGTTTTCAGAGACTTTTTCCGGTATTATTATGAAATCCAGCTAAACTGATTAAGAAAGAACGATTGTATACAAAATGCTTATGTGTACAGAACCCAAAAGTTTAAAATGTTCGTTATATCAGTGTGGACTTGATTATACAGGCTATGCATAATTCTGTCTGGAATTTTTTCTTTCTTTTCATTATTCTGTTCCTCTATAACAACTTTAAAAGCGAAAGTAAAAGTTGAAAAAATTTCTCTTCAAGCAGCAAGAATGCCGATGAGATAGAATTTCTTCTAGAAAGATAATACAAAATCATTCTATTTTGCAGGAAAACTTCGAACTTACCTTAGGAAGTAGTATAAATATTTTAAACTATTATTTATTATTCACAAAATGACCGTCTGACTTTCAAAATGTCCACCAGGAACTGCAATTGTGCTGAATTTACTGTTGTCAAGTCCGCACAAGAGTCCAACATGACCCGCGTTGCCGTTATTCAAACACGGACGAAAAGCATAATGATCCCATGTGCAGAGTGTATTTACAACTGCACAGTGTAAATGTAAAGTACAGAGTAAAGGTTAAATGAATGTGAGACAAAGAGACACTGTATTCTCACAAAGGTGAAAAGTGAAACATTAATCTGTGAGTGGGACTCAAACACGGAGGTGTGACAAAATACCGGACTGGACAACTGAACCTGGACTGGATCACGCAAGGCAAGAGTAGACAGGATAGGCACTTAGGTTATTGCTGTTGTTGCTGTTGTTACTCTATGAGTAGTTGTCGTGAAAAGCATCCGGTCATCCACCAACTGGCTAAGACTTGAAAGTGGGGCATCCATGGTTTTGGTGATTGTGTTGATCCACCGCGTAGCTGGCCTTCTTCGTTGACCTTCCACTTTGCCCAGCATGATGTCCTTTTCCATTGACTGTTCTCTCCGCATAATGTTGTTATCTCTTGGGTGTGACACCCCAGAGGAAACAATTACTGCTGTCAAAAAAAAAAAAAAACACACTCCTCTGCACCACAAGCTTGCAAAAGACCATCTAGATTTTTTTTTCTACACGGATCAGAATGGATTACCTGCCCACCAAAGGTTTCTGGGTCCTCACGCTGTCCAGCTCGACAGATAAACATTTCTCCATTAATCATTTCCGATGATTAAAGTCTTTATTCAATAAATAAAACCTAAAAACTGTCATGCCAATAATAAAATGTAAAATAAAACGTTAAAAATCAATAAGACCAACTAATATAAAGACTGCATGACAGAACCTTTAAAACACTAAAAACATACCCCAAAGCTTAAAATTATAAATAATTAAAAGGAACTTACCTGGTAACTCCACAGCTCAAGAGGGGTGGTCCCCTGGCCTGTTCCCAGGGTGTTACCATATACCTTACCTACCATTCTTGGGTGTTTCCCTTTTCACGTCTCCCCTATTAGCATTTCAGTAGAATAGGTGAATACTACAAATACATATACAAAATTAAAGAAGTTAACAAGCACCCACACAACAAACTAACCGACGCTACACTAAACAAAAAATAAAGTGAATAAATAACAATAAATCAATTAATACAAATACACCACACATAGTCATTTACAAGTGACTACTTAAAAGTGCAATAAGTGCTATGAATTTTAATTTTTTCAAACCGCTTGTCCCATACGGGTCGCAGGGAACCGGAGCCTACCCAGCAACACAGGGTGTAAGGCTGCAGGGGGAGGAGACACACCCAGGACGAGACTTGAACCCCAGACCCACCGGAGAGCAGGACTGTGGTCCAACCCACTGCGCCACCACACCCCCAAATTTAAAAAATGTGCAATTAAATAAAATGTGCTATAAAGGATTAAAAACCTTACACCTAACATAAAACACATAACACACCACAAAACACAACACTTACATTCACCAAAAATAGGGGTTGCGGTATTGTGTAAGTGCAAAAGGACATGTGTTAGTTACCCAAGGATGGAGGATCTGCCACAGACCTGTGGGGTTGCAGCCAAAATAGGCCCTTCCACCTCTCTTTGGCTTCTAAGTAACCCCATTGTGTGACATCTTTCTCCATCCTAAACGTTAGTTCAGCATGGATTTTATGATACACACCCTGGACGCCCAAGTCTACCCCTGTCTGGACCAGCTGGGTTCTTGCGTTAAAAAGCATTTGCTTGGCTACGCTGATCAACAGCGACGTCCAGGCAGCTGCTGCCTTCTGCGTGCCAGGGTTCCATCCCCTCGAGACTTTGTTGTACAACAAAACCATCTGCAGAGCGATCTTTCTGCACAAACGAATCACTAAACCCCAGACCTCCCACACCTCTCTGCAGTCCCAAAAGGCATGTGCGAGAGTTTCACTCTTGCCGCACTGGAGTCGTGGGCAGAGTGGGTGGCTGGTCAATTTGTGTCTGTATAGAACTACTTTGACCAGCAACTTACTTTGTAGACAACACCAGTTTAAATCTTGCAGATGGTGGTCGAGCTCCTTTGGCTGAATCTTAGCTCACGTGCCTTCCTCAAGCCCCAGGAGAACTCGAATTCCTCCTCTCAAGGCTCTTATACAAGGCCCTGTGCTTAAAGAGGGTCTCTACCTCGACCCCGGCCGCCGTGGTCTTACTCCACTTTACAGCATGGCTATAATGAGCGGACTGTGTCTCGGCATTCGGCCCTGTGTTGGACTAGGACTTCACTACCTGGGGCATCAGAAGGGCCAACCAAAGATGCACAAAGTACTGGTGGGGATGCTTAATCGCAGCTGCCAGTTGGTTACATACCTGGGAGAGGAAGAGACAATCCAGTTTAAGAGGAATGTCAGGCATATCCCTCTCTCTACTCCTTCGGAAGGTACATGACCTCCCTCCTCACGTAGTCATACCTGCCCCCCTAGACTATTATTATTATTGTTATTTTATTTTTTTATAGAGCGCTCTTCTCACGCAGTGACACGGAGCGCTTTAACACAGACAAAGGCAAGAAAAACAGATACAAACAAAGAAGACGGTCAACTAATGGCTACCATAATGAAGAACTTAATATAGAGCTATAAGTATACCTACTGGCCACCAGAGAAAGGAACAAAAACTCAGAACTGAAAGTTGAGAGAGAAAAAACCTCTGGGGGTCCATGGGCCAGTGGTAGCCCACCCCTCCTGGGCATTCTAGAAAATAACAAGCCAGTGTTTAACAAGTAATTATAATGTTGGTGAATGGCATCTTGGATCCCCGACTCGGCATGAAACATCTCGATCGTCACGGCAGATGGACATCATCCTCTGTCAGCATGGGATTCGTCTGTCACCACTGGCCAGCCTCCTCAGGTCTAAGGTAGTGCTCAACAAGAAGATAGGACAGAATTAGTAATTTGTTACTTAAGTAAATTTAAAATGCATTTTTGTAAAGGTGATAAAATAAACAACCAAGGCAGGTTGAATTACATTACGAGGTGGAATGCCTGAGTGAACATATGAATCTTAAGTCAGGATTTGAAAACAGAAACAGACAGGGCATTTCTGACAGTAACTGGTAGACTATTCCACAGTTTAGGTGCTCTATAGCTAAAGGCGCGACCTCCTACTGAGGTCTTATTGATCACAGGTACTTTAAGGTAACCTGCATCTAATGAACGGAGATATCGTCCTGGGATATAAAGATTAATGATCTCACAAAGGTAAGCCAGGGCAATGCCATATATTGCCTTATAGGTCAAAAGTAGGATTTTATAATCAACTCTATAAGAGACCGGGACCCAGTGCAAGGATTTAAGTACCGGTGTTATATGGTCCTACTTCCTAGTTCTAGTAACAATTCTCGCAGCAGCATTTTGTACCAACTGTAGCCTGGATACAGTCTGGTACGGACAACCCGACAATAAAACATTACAGTAAGCCAGCCTGCTGGAAACAAAAGCATGAACCAGTTTTTCAGAATCCCGTCTACAAAGGAATCACCACATTTTAGCTATGCTTCTTAATTGAAGGAAGCACGACTTAGTCAAAGCATTTACACGCAATACAAATGACAGCTTTCCATCCAGCAGGACACCCAAATCCTTGACACAATCGGTACGCTTGTAGGTAATACCATTTGTTGTAAAGATTGACGTGGTTATGTCGAGAGTTTTAGCATCACCACCCACCACAAGTACCTCTGTTTTACTGGCATTTAGAGATAAAAAATTATTACTCATCCATAATTTTATGCTGGTAAAACAATTAGCTAACGACACCACATGTGATGGATCATCAGGCTTGAACGATGCATAAAGCTGTGTGTCATCGGCATACGAATGGAAATTAACATTGTGCTTGCGAATAATATCACCCGGTGGTAATATATAAAGTGAGAACAGTAATGGACCCAACATGGAGCCCTGCGGCACACCATACTGAACTGTAGTAGAGGTGGACAGGGTGCTGTCATCGGATTTCAATACAAATTGTTCACAGTTTGCTAAATATGATTCAAACCACTTCAGAACAGTACCTCTTAGTCCAACCAGGTTTCCAAGTCTACTCAGTAGGATACTATGGTCTACAATATCAAACGCAGCACTCAAGTCAACTAACATAAGAATAGAGATCTGACCAGCATCAGAAGAAATGAGAATATCATTAACAACACGTGTAAGTGCCATTTCAGTGCTGTGACCAGTGCGGAAATCAGACTGAAATTTTTCAAATATATTATGGTGATTAAGATATTTTACAATTTGGGACGCTACGATTTTTTCTAGAATTTTGGATAAAAACGGTAAATTGGAGATCGGTCTATAATTACATGGGTTATTACAGTCCAGATCCGATTTCTTTTTTCTTTTCTTTTCTTTCTTTATTATATTGAAAACATCTTTCGTAAGGCCTTTCCACATTGTGCGGGGCAAGGGGTAGACCTGCGAAAGGTAAAGCAACGTAGGGAGAATGTTCACCTTCAGTGCCAGTATTTTCCCTATTAAGAAGAGGGACCTTGTCCTCCAAAAGCCCGTTTTCCATCTGACTTTGGTCAAGCGTTCTTCCCAATTGGCCCTGGTGGCACCTTCCGAAAGGAGGTTGAGCCCCAGCACCTTGAGAGGACCGTCACATCAGGAATAACCACCAATGGAGTCCTCTCTGTTTTTCCAGCTGTCAGAGAACTTGACAAGAGACTTGCCAAGGTTCACTGCTGAGCCTGTGGCATGCCCAAACGCTTGAACAAGGCCAAACGCCTGACCGAACGACCGGTCTGAGAACAGGAACAACATAGTGTCATCCGCATACTGAGCCAGCTTCACCGCCTCACCGCCACCCCCGGGCAGGACAGGCCGTCAATCCTCAGGTGGGCACGAATGACAGCCGCCAGAGTTTCCATGTAAATAATGTAAAGGAGCTGGGACAGCGGACAACCCTGCCTTATTCCACTCCGCTGGGGCACCCATCCCCCGAAGGAGCTGTTGATGGTAACTTGGCTCCCTTCCTCAATGTAAAACACATGCACCTATCTTGGGAAATTAGGGCCAGAGCCCAGTCTGCTCAGGGTGTTATATAGGGAGCGGTGATCAACTCAGTCAAATGCCTTCTCCTAGTCCTCTGCCGAAGTGATCAAATGCTGGACCAAGTGCAAATTCCAGAGCACAGGACACCGGGGCACTCCTCAAATCTGGTCACGATGGACCAGGTTGGCTATTACCTTCTTCAGATGCTCGGTCAGGACTTTCGTAATGATCTTTGTGTCAACGCAAAGCATCGTAAGGGGTCTCCAGTTGGAAAAATCAGCTTTATCGCCTTTCTTGTACAAGAAGGAGAGCACCCCTGTCCTCATGCTCTTTGGTAAGTAAAGTGACAAGGCTCTCTAAGCCTGCCAAGGGCATCCTTGGGAACCCAGTCTAGTGCAGAGTTGCCCCAGACACACTATGAGCTATTTATCATCAACTCACCTGAACTGCATGTATTCGGACTGTGGGAAGAAACCCACACAGACAACGTGCCAACTCCACTAAGACTGAGCAGGGATTAAACCCATGTTTCCTGCAACACTCAGACACTGTCAAGCAGCAGCGTTACTCGCTGTGCCACTGTGCTGTTGATACTTAAGTGCACTCCTTATAATTCCTACTGTTCTGGTTCTTTCTTTCACAACAATGTGCATAACTGAGCTCCTTATATGACACATTATTTCTGGCAGTGTGACTTGCAGTCTGTATAACACTACTGCCTTTTACCTAATCCCTGATCCTGTCTCTCCCACTTCACTCACTGGTCCATGTTCCGATCAAACACGAGGGAAAAACTGCTGCTGTTCAATGAACAGAATTTATTCACCCAGGTCAACAAAACGAGTGGCAAAAAAAACAACTGTTAACATTGAAGTTTTTTATTTTTCTTTATTTTTTTAATGAACAACAGAACTGAAAAAATGTACAAATGCACTGCAATGTTTCCAGTGTACTGTACACACAACACATGTGTTGTTCTGTGAAACAATGCCGACTTAACAGAAAACATGAAAAAATAAATTAATATGTGCTGGAAAATTGCTTGAATAAACAGAATAAACAGAACTAAAAAGGGGGAAAAGACATGCACATCAGCAGAGCAACAGGAGAAACAGAGATGGGAGCTTGAGCAACACTGAACTTCTGACTCTGCTCATCCTACCTGGTGAGAGCTACATTAACAATGAAAATACTTTCATTATGATGAAAAATGTTAAACATATTTAATTAATGTGATGTTTATCATAACATGGTTCAGACTATAAAGCATTTTTAAGTGTTTGGTCAGGAGTGTTTAGTTTTCAAGATTGTTATTACATGACATGGGGGGTGCGATGGCGCAGTGGGTTGGACCAGGTCCTTCTCTCTGGTGGGTCTGGGGTTCAAGTCCCGCTTGGGGTGCCTTGCGGCGGACTGGCGTCCCGTCCTGGATATGTCCCCTCACCCTCTGGCCTTACGCCCTGAGTTATCAGGTAGGCTCCGGTTCCCCGCAACCCCGTATGGGACAAGTGGTTCAGAAAGTGTGTGTTACATGACACATTGACTATAAAAAATGGATCTGACATGTATTCCTTTTGTATAAAAACATACTGGATTGTGTTTTCGCCATTACCTGTAAATAGGAATCATAACAGTATAAATCAAAATATATTAATATAATTATTCTTTTATTACTTAATGTTTTCTCTTACCGGATATTCATACACTTTTAAATGTTTTAATTACAGCTAAAGATAAATGTGGTTCTGAATGGTACAGCATTAAAGCCTGTACTGGGATTTGATAGTGCAAATTTTAGCTGATGGGCTCATATTGCACACCATGCTATGATTTCTCAAAATGAATTATGAAAATGAATTGAAACTGAATTAATATTTTCCTGGGGTCTTGGGTGGTGAGTTGTCTGTATTGCATCTAGAGAAACAAGTGTGTGCAGTGAGAGGATCTTCTGTGGTCATTAAATGTAGATATGATTATGCAACTGTAAATAAGACAAGTGAAGCAGACAATGTGGTGTCTTAATCAAACGGACTGCACTGACACCACATATGTGGTTCACAGTGTAAATGAAAGAATTAATCCTGTTTACAAAGACAGATCAGAGTGTTTGGGGGATAAACATAAGAACTATACTCTGAAAGTAAAGAACATTACAGACACAGATACTGGAGAGTATAAATTCAGATTTATCACTGATATGAACAAATGGACTGGTGACAATGGAGTCACACTAACTATTACTGGTAAGTGGTAAGACTTCTTGAAATGTTATATTAAGATTTCAAACAAACATACAGCAGGCCAATAGGTTTGGTGGGTTGGAACGTCACAGAGCTCAAGACATGTCAGGAAAGGTGGGAAACCTGGGGATACACCTGTGAAGTGAAGTCATTGTGGATCCCTCTCCTGGTTGGAACACCATCAAACCCCAGAGTCAGAATATAGCTGACTGATAGCCAGGAACACATAACACACCTGTTACTTAACAGAATACACACACACACATTTTCAGAACCACTCGTCCCATACGGGGTCGCGGGGAACCGGAGCATACCCGGTAACACTGAACAGAATACAAAAGCATAATTTTCAAGTTCAAGTTTATTGTCATAGATACAAGTAGCATATACAAGTATCACGAAATTCTTCTTGAATGCTTCTCCACAGACTATGGACAAAAACAACAGAAACACTGCACAAAACAAAACAATGATAGTGAGTAGTGCAAATAGCAATAACACACACACACTTTCTGAACCGCTTGTCCCATACGGGGTCGCGGAGAACCAGAGCCTCACCCAGCAACTCAGGGTGTAAGGCTGGAGGGAGAGGGGACACACCCAGGACAAGGCACCCCAAGCGGGACTCAAACCCCAGACCCACCGGAGAGCAGGACCCGGTGCAACCCACTGGGCCACCATGCCCCCATAGCAATAACAATAACAATAAATAATGGTAACAGTAATAACAGTAGTACCAGTAGACAGTCAGAGAACTCAGAACGACAGAATGAGAATGCTTAAAGTGACAGTGTAATTTACCAATGTGCTTGGGTGGAGCAGTCCAACTCTAGTTACTAAAGGCAGCACACTGGTTAGTGTTGTATACTCTTACAGCAGTGGGGTAAAAGCTGTTCCTGTACCTAACAGTGCGGGTTCGAATACACCTGAGCCGCTTTGCAGATGGTAGAGAAGAGAAAAGTGCCCATACGGGGTGACTGTGATGTTTCATGATGCGCATCGTTTTTCTGAGGCAGTGTGTGGTGTCGGTGTCCTGGAGTGATGAAGTGTTCCGATGATTTCCTGAGCTGTTTTGATCACCCTCTGTAGGGCTTTCTTGTCCTGTATGGAGCAGCTGCCACCTCAGGATGTAATACATCCTGTGAGGACGGACTCCACAGCACACCTATAGAAAGTGGTGTGAGAGAAAATTTCATCAGTTGTTCATTTTACTTTTTGTAAGGCTCTTTATTCACCTTTAAACTATGAATAAGGGATTGTGTGTAATAATTTCTTGCTAGAAAATGTAATACACCCAGTGCTGAACATGCAAGGCCACACTAATAACTGCACTTGGTCTGCTGCTGTGCAAAGATAAGGTGGCAACATTACATGAAGAAACTGTTCCCGTGGGATCAAAAGGAGTTAGCCTACCCACGTGTCTGCAAGAAGAAAAAGGCACAAGGCTGAACTAACTGTTATATTAGCAGAAATTTACTAACCCCACCCTAGACTGTATGAATATCTGTACTCTGCTTGTCCCGGTGTGACTCTCCAGTATGACTCTCTCTGGGAGGCTCACCCGTGCGCACACAAATAAATGGACTTTTCTGCAATCTGGCTGTCTGGCTGAACTGAGTCTTTTCTTCCTACCACAGTGGTGAGGACTGTAGTGGGCATCCTGGCTTTCTTCAGACGCCTGAGGAAGTGGAGGTGTTGATGGGCCTGTTTGATGGTCGATGCTGTGTGCTCAGTCCATATGAGTTTAGTATTAAGGGTGACCCCTAGGAATCTGGAGCTGTTGACCCTCTCTACAACGTCCCGTCCTATGTAGATGGGTGCATGAACCTTATCCTGTCTCCTGAAATCAATCACCAGCTCCTTAGTTTTATTGACATTGAGAGACAGGTTGTTGTCCTGGCACCACTCTGTCAAGAGCCTCACCTCCTCTCTGTTGGCCGTCTCGTCATTGTTGGTGATCAGACCCACAATGGTGGTATCGTCAGCAAACTTTATGATTGTATTGGAGCTGTGCCTGGCCACACAGTCATGTGTGAACAAGGAATACAGCACCGGGCTCAGGACGCTTCCCTGTGGAGTGCCAGTGTTGAGGATCACTGGGGAGGAGGTGTTTCTGCCAATCCGGACATGCTGGGGTCTGTTGGTGAGGAAATCCAGGATCCAATTGCACAGTGTGGCACTCATTCCCAGACCTAGTAGTTTGTGGATCAGCTTGGTCGGGATGACAGTGTTAAATGCTGAGCTATAGTCCACTAACAAAAGCCCTGCATAGTAGTTTTTATTGTCTAGGTGAGCCAGAGTGGTGTGAAGGGTGTGTGATATTGCGTCTTCAGTGGATCTATTGTTGCGCTAGGCAAACTGCAGTGGGTCCAAAGTGTCTGGGATGGTGTCTTTAATGTGTTCCAACACCAGTCTCTCAAAGCATTTCATTGCACTGGGGGTTAGTGCCACTGGGCGATAGTCATTAAGGAATGGGGATAATGGTGGTGTTTTTGGAACAGGTGGGTACAGTTGAGCTTTATAAGGAGGTGTTAAATATGTCTGTGAAGACAGTAGCCAGTTGCTCACTGCATGTTTTTAAAACTCGGCCGGAAATTCCATCCGGACCAGCAGCTTTTCGGATCTTGACTCGGTTAAAGGTTTTTCTCACTTGTGCTACAGAGACGGTGAGACTGGCGTTATCATGTAGCACTGTGGGAATTTGCACTGGGGGTCTTTGTTCTCAAGCTCAAAGCGGCTATAAAATGTGTTCAGTTTGTCAGGGAGAGATGCAGCGGCATCTGTCAATGTCTGCCTCTGTGGTTTGTAATCTCTTAAAGTTTGGATTCCCTGCCACAACCTATGTGCGTCTTGAGTGCAGTTGAACCCTGATTCCACCTTCCTGCTGTATTCCTGTTTCACGCTGGTGATGGCTTTGCGGAGTTCGCGTACTTGCTCTTCTTGTACGTGTCCGTGTCTCCGAACTAAAACGCGCAGGTTCGAGCGTGGATCTTATTTCGGATTTCAGTGCTGATCCACGGGTTTTATATGGTATGCAGACATTTGCACACTACCCGATGAAGTCCGTGACCACTGTGGCATACTCGTCCAGATTGGAGGATGAGTTTCTGAACACGTCCCATTCCACAGAGTCGAAGCAGTCCTGGAGCACTGCACAGTGCACATCATAGACTCCTCTCGCTTCAGTTTCTGCTTGTAGACCGGGAGCAATAGAATCTAGGTGTGATTTGACTGCCCGAGGTGCGGACGCAGTAGGGAGCAGTACACACCTTTGTGTGAAGTATAGCAGTGGTCGAGGGTGTTTGAGTCTCTGGTGGGGCAGGAGATGTGCTGATGGTATCTTGGGTACACATTCTTGAAATCGGCTTGGTTAAAGTCCCCAGAAATAATGAACAGTCCATCTGGGTGCTTGTTCTCGTACTTAGTGATGAGCTGGTACAGTTCGTTCAGAGCTCTATGTGTGTTCCCTTGAGATGGGATGTAAACTGCGGCCATGAGCACAGCCGAGAACTCCCTGGGCAGGTAGAACGGTCGACATTTGATCAGAAGGTATTCAAGGTCCAGAGTGCAATTCTGTGCAATCACTTCGACATTCGTAAACCATGCATCGTTAATAAGAAAGCATATGCCCCCTCCTCGTTTTTTCCCCGATGAACCAGTCCAATCTGCTAGTCGGTAAATTGAGAAGCTCTCGGGCTGGACCATGTGGTCTGGTGTGCTGGCGGTGAGCCACATCTCCGTAAAGCAGAAAACACAGCAGTTCCACAAGTCTCTTCAGAATTTAAGTCGCCCTCTGAGATCATTCAGTTTGTTGTCTAGAGACTGAATGTTACACAGGAAAATGCTGTGCATCGGAGGTCATAGCCCGCAGCGTTTCGCTCTCACCTGGATGCTGGCCCTGCAACCCTGTTTCCAAGCTCATGTCTTCTGAGTGGTCGCAGGTTTAGGTTAACAGTAGGCAGTTTGGGCTTAGGGTTTATTGCAATGGTTAGGAGTTTGGGGTTAGGGTTAACTAATAGGGTAATTGCTTAAGATTGACAGCTACAGGTAGCCTATAGAGTTTGGCAGTAGAACTTCAACCTTAGGGCAACAGTAGGGGACTTAGGCTTTTGGCAACGGTTAGGAGTGTGGGGTTAGGGTTAATTATGTGGAATGAAATTTTGTTTTACTTATTCTGTTCTGTAACATTAAGTTGTAGTGCAGTAATCATGCAAACTTGTTTGTATGAAGACTATTCCTCTAAGATAAGGAAGCATGTGCTACAAGAACGCCCTAGCGTGAGATCAGAAATTGCAATGGTTTTGGTCAAGGGCATGTGTGCTTAGAATAGAATTAGAGTGTCCAAAAATGAGGACTTGTGTGTGTGACTAAACGTGACTGGTATGGTGTGATAAAAAGATGTCTTCTGCGCCTACACCTACAAATAAGCTTGGGGTGGAGTAACAACCCCGCCTCTGTGTGTATAAACAGCTGCCTGCTTGCATGCCTCCCAGGAGGCTCGCTCATGCACACAGATTGCATTAAAGGCTTCTATAACCTGAGAGGGAAGTTAATGTTGTTCTTTCTTACCAAAATTAATAGGGTAATTGCTTAAGATTGACAGCTACAAGTAGCCGACAGGGTTTGGTGATAGGATTTCATGCTTAGGACAACAGTAGGAGATTTGGGTTAGAGTTAATTAATAGGGTAGTTGCCTACGATTGAAAACTACAGGTTGCCTATAGGGTCTGGCGATAGAAGTTCAACCTTAGGGCAACAATAAGGGGTTTTGGCATAGAGAAACTGTTCGGAGTTTGGGGTTAGGGTTAAATAATAGGGTATTTGCTTGAGATTGACAGCTACAGGTTGCCAATAAGGTTTGGTGATAGGACTCCATGTTTAGGACAACAGTAACGGGTTTGGGCCTAGGGTCAGGATAATACTTAGTGTCACGCCTTAGGGTTTAGGGCAATGGTTCGGAGTTTGGGGTTAGAGTAAATTAATAAAGTCATTGCTTAAGATTAACGGCTACAGGTAGCCTATAGGGTTTAGCGGTAGGACTTCATGTCTAAGGGAACAGGAAGGGGTTTTTTGTATAGGGAGATGATCAGGAGTTTGGGGTTAGGGTTAATAAGGTAATTGCTTAAGACTGACAGCAACAGGTAGCCTACAGGGTTTGGCAACAGGACTTCATGTTTGGGCCAACAGTAGGGTGTTTGGACTTAGGACGATGGTTAGGAGTTTGGGGTTAGGGTTAATAATAGGGTAATTTTTTTTTTTCTTCTTCAAACTTTATTAAATAATATTAACAATACAATACACAATCAAAAACAAACATCAAAAAAAATCCGCGATCAAACAAACCCAAAACCATTTTGCTTACAGTTGGTCAACAAAACTTGCTAAATAGCCATTACATAAAATACATTGTCAAGACAGTGACAAAGTCTTTCCCATAACGATCCCCCTTCCTGGCTTCAAAATATATAACTGACCCATGTCTTCCCTACACCAACATACCCACGAAAGGATTGTCCCCCAATAGCAGCTCAACCCGAGTCATCATGTCACATACATGCATCCTTCAAAACACATAAAATACTTCTAAATTGCAGTATAAAACTTTACCATACCCCTAAAACCTAAAATCAGACAAATGAATACAAAGCAGAAATACACATAAATTAGTCATCAACATGGGGGGTGCGGTGGCGCAGTGGGTTGGACCACAGTCCTGCTCTCCGGTGGGTCTGGGGTTCGAGTCCCGCTTGGGGTACCTTGCGACAGATTGGCGTCCCGTCCTGGGTGTGTCCCCTCCCCCTCCGGCCTTACGCCCTGTGTTACCGGGTAGGCTCCGGTTCCCCGTGACCCCGTATGGGACAAGCGGTTCTGAAAATGTGTGTGTGTGTGTAGTCATCAACACAAAAAGGTTAGAAGTGCACAGAATAACCTAATGAAACAAGCCATTAAAATTTGTAAATAAAATGCTATGCAGATAAAACCCACACAAATCAAAGGAATGAATTAGTTAAAAGTGCACAAACCTAATAAAATAAGACTACTATAATCTGTGAATAAAATACTACACAGGTAAAAGCCACACATATTAAACAAATATAAAAGAAAAGAAATGTACAAGGGGGTAGGATACAAGAAAGTACAATATGTTTTAAAAGAATCCAGCTCCATAAAGCAGACGTCCATCCTCAGAGCTTCAGACACATTTTTTCACGGGGCCTTTCCATCTGTCCTTTGCCTCGTGGTAGCCCTAGGCAATCACATCCCGCTATTCCGAACTTCAGTTCACCTTGGATTTTCAAAAAGACACCATAGGCTCCCGTTTTCAACCCCTTTCGGACAAGGTTAATGCGGGCATTCCACAATTCTTTTTTTGTCAAGCTCACGATCAACCAAATTCTGCCAGAGGTTGCTTTGTTTACCTTGGGGGACAGTCCCTTCATGATATCATCAAAAGTCAATGCCATTTGGCTGTCTAACTCTCCACACAAGGGCTCAACCAGTGACCAGACTGTCCCGGCATAACCGCAATCCCAAAAAACGTACTTTACCTCTGTCTTCCTGAGGTTGAGCGCTGAACCCGAGGCCCTACTGAACGTCTGAGTCAGGTGCAGTGCTTGGGCTAGTGAGTGGTCGGAACATGCAAACAGGACTGTGTCCTCTGCATACTGGGCCAATTTGACAGTCCTACCCCCGCCTCCCGGAATGAGCAACCCATCTATTCCCAGGTGGGCCCGAATTCTTGCTGCCAATGGCTCCACATACAGAACGTAGAGGAGAAGAGACTGCAGACACCCCTGTCTTACTTCACTCATCTGGGGCAACCACTCCCCAAGAGAGCCGTTAATAAGAACCCGGCTACCAACCTCATTATAGAATGTTCGGACACATCCGAGAAAGGTGGGGCCCAATCCCAATCTGCCCAAAACGTTAAACATGAAAGTGTGGTCCACCCGATCGAACGCCTTCTCCTGGTCCAGGCTGACCAGCACTAGGGGGGATTCTTTGGTCCTCTACCCAGGAGATAGCGCCTCTGAAAAAATGTAAATTCCAGGCTGTCGAACTCCCAGGAACCCCGCGCGTCTGGTCTTCATGGACCAGGAGGTTCTATAACCTTCCTTAGATGCTCAGTAAGGATTTTGGCTATTAACTTTGCATCAACACAGAGCATGGTCAGGGGCCTCCAGTTGTTCAGATGGGCTTTATCCCCTTTCTGATGCAACAAAGACAAAACCCCTGACCTCATGCTCTCCATTAGCTTACCTCGGGTCAGTATTTCTTCCACAACCTTGAGGAAGACAGGGCTTAAGACATCCCAAAATGTGGGATAAAATTCCACTGGCAGTCCGTCCAAACCCGGGACTTTTCTCCGGCTTATTCTGGAGAGTGTCCCAGACAGTTCCCCCAGAGTGATGGGTGCCTCTAAGCGAGCCTGGGAATCAGCTGGGAGGGTCGCCTGAAAATGTTGTAAAAAAAGTCCCCTGTGACGGGGTCAGTTTCCCTTACCTTAAAAAGACTTTTATAAAACTCTGCAGCAATCTCGAGCATCTGAGCTGTATCCTTAACCAGCTTTCCTTACCTAGCTTGCAAAGAAGTAAAACCCATACCGTGTTGAAAATCCCTCGCTTTATTAACGAGAAAGGAGGAACTTCAAAGCTTCCTTACCCATAGATGGAGTTCTCCTCAGCAAAAGTTTCATATATATACAAATGTAAAACTAATAAAGGGTTCTAAAAAAAAAAAAAAATCTCCAGTTCACCCTGTGACAGCGGCAGTCATGCCACCTACTAGACACACATTAAGATCCCCGGCTATCCAAAGAAAATAAAAGCCTTCCAGAGGATAGAGGATCACCCCATGCCAGTGGTGGAGAAGCCACCTACTGGCCACGCCCTAGGATCACCTCTATCCCCTCTAAGCTCTGCAGCAGCACCTCGTGGCAAGAAGGTGAAAAACGACCTTAGCCAAAAGGCCGAGAAGCAGTACCAAGAGGTTAATGTAAGCACTACTACATCATGCCCTTGTAAAGGGGACAGGACAAGAACAATAGTCCTGCCACTACTTGTAGGCTGCAGCAGCAAACTGTGCCTCGGTTGCTGTTCATTAAAAACACAAAGTGGAGCAGATTATGCTGGTTTATGAAAAATAAGTGGCTTAAAATAGTGGGTAAGTATATTTCTCATGTTAACATGAGGTCAGGGTGTCCTGCAGCTCCGCCAATCAGCTACTTCACTGTTTCCCTCCAACTACAGTATGTTTTAACCAGGTCGTAGCAGCTACAAGTTCACAGTTTCTCAGTCGCTTTACTTAATAGCAATGCTCAAAACGTGAAGGCGAGACCGAGAGGTTCAGAGAAAGTCAGCTGAAATCAGAAAAACAGAAGCATCCAAAAGCTTCATAATAACTAGTTCTGCATTTAGCAGAGGCAGCTCTGCAGGAGGCAGAATGGATTGAGGAGCACAGATACTGAGTCAAGTGGAAACACCAGTCAAGGTGGTGAAGTGGTGGGCAGAAGAAAACAGGGATAAGAATCTTTGTGTAGTTAGTAGGTAAATGTTTTTTTAGTTCTGTTTTGTGCTCTGCTTTCATCAGAAATTCTAATGTACTCAAGCCAGAGTACTACAAGTATTTTGTCTGTGTGATTATCTCAGCTTTGAAAGCATAATTTCTAAATGCTGTAAAGTGATTTCATAATCGCTCATCAAAGAAATATTACACTTGCTAGAAAATATTCCACCAGTGAATTAAGAAATAAGTTAATAAATAAAATAATTACCAAATTGAGCTACCTAATTTGTAGCTATTTTAAATGAGCCTCAGTTAATGTGTAGTACTGCAGGAGGCACACAACATCTCACACACACATTGACTGAAGCCACTTGTCCCAAGCGGGGTAGCGGTGAACCGGAGCCTAACCTGGCAGCGCAGGGTGTGGGGGGCACACCCAGGATGGGATGCCAGTCTGTCACAAGGCACCCCACGTAGGACTCGAACCCCAGACCCACCAGAAAGCAGGACCTGGTCAAGCCCACTCCGCCACCGTGCCCCGTCCATAAAACATTTAAAAGTTATTAGTAACTACTACATAACAAAATAAATAATTACTTACCCTAAACATTACCTACTGATTAATCACTCTTCCTTATTAATTATCAGTAGTAACTGCAGTGTTAAGTATCACTACCCATTTGTTCTGCATTGGTTCCTGCATAACTACCTATGAACTACCTAATTAAGTGCAGGACAGTATTCTAAAGTGTTACCCAAAAAGGGTATTCAGTAGGTCAGCTGCTACAAGGGACTAACTATGGCAACTCTGTGAAAATCCCCCCCTACAAACAGCACAAATTAAAAAACTACATGATTCGTTAGAGCTATGGTTGTACCATGAAAATTACAATTTGTGTCGTTGTTGTTTTTGAGATATTAACATTTTTCTTCCAGAACGCTGTTGCGAGAATTGTTACTAGAACTAGGAAGGACAAGAATATAACACTGGTACTGAAATCGTTGCATTGGTTCCCAGCTACCCTTGGAGATGATAATAAAATCCTATTTCTGACGCATAAGGCAGTGCATGGCATTGTTTCAGCTTACCTTTGTGAGATTACTGATTCTTATATTCCAGGACAATATTTCTGTTCATTGGATACAGGTTATCTTAAAGTTCCTGTGATCAAAAAGACCTCAGTAGGAGGTTGTGCCTTTAGCTATAGAGCACCTAAATTGTGGAATAGTCTACCAGTTACTGTAAGAAACGCCCCATTTGTATCAGTCTTCAAATCTAGACTAAAGACTTAAATGTTCACTCAGGTATATCACTAAGAAATATAATTCCACATGACTGTCTTTCTGTGAGGGGGCGTGGTGGCGCAGTGGGTTGGACCGGGTCCTGCTCTCTGATGGGTCTGGGGTTTGAGTCCCGCTTGGGGTGCCTTGCAACCGACTGGCGTCCCGTCCTGGGTGAGTCCCCTCCCCCTCCAGCCTTACACCCTGAGTTGCTGGGTGAGGCTTCGGTTCCCTGCGACCCCGTATGGGACAAGCGGTTCAGAAAGAGAGTGTGCATGTGTGTGTTTCTGTTCAGGGGGGTGTGGTGGCATAGTGGGTTGGACTGGGTTCTGCTCTCTGGTGGGTCTGGGGTTCGAGTCCTGCTTGGGGTGCCTTGTGACAGACTGGTGTCCTATCCTGGGTGTGTCCCCTCCAATGCGAGCCTTATGCCCTGTGTTCCCGGGTTAGGCTCCGTGATCCTGTATGGGACAAGTGGTTCAGAAAGTGTGTGTGTCTTTCTGTTTTCCTCCCCTGTATTAAACTGTCTCATTTCTTTAAGTTATAAACTATTAACAATTTCTTTATTACTGACCATTGTTTCCCTACAGTAAGAGCTGAGGAGGCTGGTCGGCGGTTACACAAGCACCCCATGCTGACTGAAGCTGATGACCGACGGCCATGATGACAGAGATGTACCTTGGTCAACTGGGAAATACACAAACAGAGGACAGCCTACACAGGGACATAAAACACACATACACACATGACATTGAACCCAGTACTACATGTAGCCCACCCACTCAATTCTGATGTTTTTTTAACATTACTAGGACAGGAGGTGAATCGGTGGTGTCTACAACACAACTTTGGGATGCGTGTACTGTTGCTTCCCCAATTGCAGGGTATGACTCTCGCTAGGGTGAGGAGAGGCCCAGTTAGCGTTGTGCAGCTATACTGTTATACTGTGAGTACAAACCTCCCATGCATCGCACTTTGCAACCTCAGCCCCTTTTCCTTTCCCCCCCCAAAAAAAAAAAAGAACCATTCACCCACACACAGACTGTCACAACATTCAGGTGAAATATAAACCCAACAAACATTTAATATAGAATTATTCCACACAAACATTACAGTATTCGCACCGACATAGAAAACGAATACTTTTTGTACCCGGTTTTTTTTTTTATGACTCAGTCTCTGGCACCGTCTCGTTGGCAGGCTTTATTCTGGAGCACCTTGTCCACCACCGAGGGAAGTTCCCCGCCATTACTCACGGTTTTCGTGTAATGCAGGAAACCGACAGCGACCTGTCCTCACATCTACTCTCTCTCCAGCGAGGGTGAAGCAATGATGGCGAGTCCTGGAGACACTCTCTCCACAGTCCAGTCGCGCTGGCAAAACCCTAGCACTTCCACTGCCCCACAACTCTGAAAAAAAACTAGGTGCAATGCAGTGTCTCCCACATATGTGCTCCGTTCCCCCTCTTTCCCTTAAACTACTCAATGTGATATATTGAATTAGAATATGTAAAATACGTAAGTAACATGATTGCGTAGCACGACATATTGATGGTATGTTCATGTAAGATGGCGGAATAAAGAAGCCATGTTAAGTCAGCCACGTGTGTTCTGCTCATTAAACCACAAACATTACATGGTGTCAGAAGTTGTAATTAAGTCGGCTATGAGATGGCACAGTTACAACCGCTTATGTCTCCAAGGGAATCTCGCGGAAAACTGGAAGCTCTGGATACAAAAATTTGACCTGTTCCTGCCTGAAAGCGGCATTGCTGAGAAGTCGGAGAAAGTGCAATGTGCCACATTTCTGCATGTTGCAGGTGAGGAGGCTATGAAAGTTTGGAATACTTTTGAATTTCAAGACGATGAAATAGATAAACTTGTTGTTCTGAATCGGAAGTTTAGAGAATATTGTGAACCGAGAAAGAACCTATCTTACATTCGTCACGTTTTTCATGAGAGCTCAAGGACCGTTGGAAAATATTGATAACTATGTTACTGACCTGAAGAATAAGGCAAAGGACTATGAGTTTGGAGAGCTGCATGACTCTTTAGTTCAAGACAGAATTGTTTGTGGAATACGAGATGACCAAGTAAGAGCCAGACTACTCAGAGAGGCAGACCTCACGTTAACAAAAGCTGTTGATATTTGTCGTGCAAGTGAAATCACATCTAGCCAAATAAAAACACTCAATGAAGAAGTAGACTTGCACAAAATTAAAACTGTCGAAAACAAATGAACAAAGAAGAACAAGTTGAAAGGAATGCAGAACGATTCAAAAGAACACACGCACACGCACACACACACACACACACACACACACACACACACACTCTCAGAAGCTCTTGTCCCATACGGGGTCGCAGGGAACCGGAGCCAACCCGGTAACACAGGGCGTAAGGCCGGAGGGGGAGAGGACACACCCAGGACGGGACGCCAGTCCGTCGCAAGGCACCCCAAGCGGGACTTGAATCCCAAACCCACCAGAGAGCAGCACTGTGGTCCAACCCACTGCGCCACCTCACCCCCTTCAAAAGAACACATAAAATGTAATAGGTGTGGTTACAAACATAAACAGAGAAAATGCCCTGCCTACGGACAGACGTGTAAATCATGCAATAAAAAGAACCATTTCGCCAAAATGTGCAGAAATGAACGGAAACAACCAAGAAAAATGCATGCACTTGAACAAAATGACGGAGCTGACACTAGTATGTTCCTAGGCACAGTTGAAGTTCAGACGATTAAAGAAGTAAAAAATGTCAAAGCCTTTATAACAGAAATGCAGAAAGATAAAGACAAGGAAGAAGCATTTGTCAAACACTAGGCATGATAAAAAGAATACACAAAGTGACAGATGAGGACAATGACATACTGAAGGATTATGAAGATTTGTTCTGTGGTTTAGGATGTATGCCAGGACACCATCACATACAAGTAGATCCAACAGTCAAACCAGTTGTTCATGCGCTACGAAAAGTTCCAGTTGCCTTGAAGGACAAGATAATCGAGGAATTACACAGAATGGAAAAGATGGGTGTAATCGCCAGACAAATAGAACTAACAGACTGGGTCAGTAGTATGGTAACAACAGTTAAGCCAAACAAAATTCGTATATATCTTGACCTACAAGACTTAAACAATGCAATCAAACGAGAGCACTACCCACTGCTTACGGTAGAAGAAGTCGTGTCAAACATGCCAAATGCCAAAGTCTTCTCTGTACTAGATGCAAACCAAGGATTTTGGCAGATTAAACTGGATGACAAGAGTTCCAAGTTGTGCACCTTCAACACACTAATAGGAAGATACAGATTCCTGCGTTTACCTTTGGGAATATCATCGGCGTCAGAAGTATTTCAAAGAGCGATAGCAGAGATGATTGAAGATCTGGATGGTGTAATCAACATAGTAGATGATCTGTTAGTATGGGGAGAAACCATACAAGAACATGATCCCAGACTAAGAAAACTCCTGCAATGAGAGTACAATCTTAAGTTGAACAGAAAGAAATGCCAAATTAGAACATCATAGATCAAGTACATTGGTCATGTACTCACAGCTGAAGGACTCAAACCAGATAATGAGAAGGTGGGAGCTGTAATCCAACTACCGCCATCAGAAGACAAACAAGCTCTAGAGAGATTTCTGGGTATGCTGCAGTATCTAGCCAAGTTCATTCCCAATTTGTCGGAAGTAAGTGCACCACTAAGAAAGTTGCTTGAAAACGACACTGAATGGAACTGGGGAACTGAGCAAGAAAAAAGTTTTCAAAAGTTGAAAACACTAGCAACAAACGCACCAACATTAAAGTACTATGATGTCCACAAATCGCTAACGCTATCAGTAGATGCTAGTTCTGAAGGCACAGGAGCTGTCTTATTGCAAGATCAAAGACCAGTAGCATATGAATCATGAGCACTCACAGATTGTCAACATAAAAATGCTCAGATTGAAAAAGAACTACTTGTAATTGTCTATGGATGTTAGAAATTTAGTCAATATGTATATGGAAGAGAGGTTCTAGTAGAAAGTGACCACAAACCACTTGAGAGTATTTTCAAGAAACCACTCCATCAAACTCCTTCTACACTACAAAGAATGATGCTTAGACTTCAAAAACACAACCTTAAAGTTATATACAGACCAGGTAAACAAATGCACATAGCAGATACATTAAGTTGTGCATACCTCAAAGAACATACAGAAGAACTGCTTGAAGAGGAGTTGGAGATAGACTGGATAACACCTCAATTGCCTATCTCAGACAAGAAACTTCAAGGATTCAGGAAAGCCACAGCAGAGGATCCTGAAATGATAATGCTGGGAAGCATCATCATGAATGGATGGTCTGCTGAAAGAAGTGCTGTTCCAAAAGAATTACAACCATACTGGACATTCAAAGAAGAAATCAGTTACACATCAGGACTGATGTTTAAAGCGGCAAAACTCATTGTACCAAGTCAACTGAAAGAAGAAATGTTGGACAAAATTCATGAATCACACCTGGGCATAGTGAAATGTAAAGAGAGAGCAAGAGACATCATCTTTTGGCCAGGTATGTCAACTCAAATAGAGAACAAGGTATCTCAATGTGCTAAGTGCAACACACATAGAAATAGTAATGCAAAGGAACCATTAATACCGCACACATTGCCAGGTAGACCTTGGGCAAAAATAGGTACTGATTTATTTCAACACAATGGTTCTAAATACTTACTGTGTGTAGACTACTACTCAAAGTTTCCGGAAACTGCAAAGTTAACTGATATGACTACCCAAAATGTCATCATCACCATGAAATCTATGTTTGTCAGACGTGGAATACCAGATATAGTGATATCTGACAATGGACCGCAGTATGCAAGTCTAGAGTTCAAATGCTTTGCAGAAAGCTGGAAATTTAAACATAAAACATCGAGTCCTGGATATGCTCAATCCAATGGACAAGCGGAAAGGGCTGTGCAGACAATCAAGAATATGCTGACAAATTCACAAGGTGAGAAAGGTGATCCATACATAGCATTGTTGGAATATCGTAACACACCACTAGATGACATAGGACTGTCTCCGGCACAACTACTAATGGGAAGAAGACTGAAGACAAAATTGCCAACCTCTACGACATTGTTGACTCCGGAAGGAAATTGGCAGATAAAAGAGAAGCTAAATCACAGACAAGCAAAACAAAAAATATTATTATGACAGACACACACGACAACTGCCAGAAATAGCTCCGGGAGACAATGTTAGACTACGACAAGGACAGGTTTGGAAGCCAGCAACTGTTCTGAATAAACATGAATGCCCAAGATCATTCATTGTTCGCACATCAGATGGAAAGACCTACAGAAGAAACAGGAGACATTTGATGAAGACCAATGAACAAGAATCTCCACTGTCTAACAAAGAAACAGACATGTATACTGATTCAGACAAAGAAGAAGAAACACAAGAAGGCAACAAGGATCAAGCTGAATCTGCACTGGTGAATCACACTCCATCGCAAGAATAAGCGCAGACACAGTTGACTAAAACCACTAGATCTGGTAGAGTGATAAGATTGCCACCAAGATTCAGAGACTGAAGTCATGTAACATATGTAAGATAATTCTTGTTGTTGTGTATAAAAACAAATGCTGGATTCATAGTTTAAAATGAATGTCTTTATAGAATGCTTTGTTGAATGTTAATTGATAGCTAATTGTGCTTACTTGGTTAGACTTTTTTAAAAAAAAAGGGGGATGAGATATATTGAATTAGAACATGTAAAATACGTAAGTAACGTGATTGCGTAGCACGACGTATTTATGATATGTTCGTATAAAATGGCGGAATAAAGAAGCCATGTTAAGTCAGTCACGTGTGTTCTGCTCATTAAACCACAAACATTACACTCAAAACCAGCTGACCGCACGCCCGCTGGTTGTTATGCTCGCGTAGTTTATTGAAACACCTGAGCGAGAACGAACCCAAACCGGCTAGTTCTCCTAGCCCGGTCTCAGAAAAAACTCCCCTTCTCCTCAGGCGGTGTTCCAACTCTCCTTCCTACTCCCTCTTCTTCCCCCTCTCTCCTGGAACATCCCGCCCCACAAGGTTGCGAGCACTTTCCCTACCAGCACCGATTGGGCAGTCCCTAAATGACATTTTTCCTACCAATAAACACCAAAAAAACATACAATACAGGAATAAAAAAAAAACATCAAGTTACAAAACCATAACCCTCTCCATATTTATATAACTATTTTACACCCCAAATACCCAACTACACATGGGAACAGATTGCGTAGGGGCTACATGCATACATAATGCAATGGACCCACACATGGACACACAGTGCATGATACCCATTTAGAGACAGACAACACACACACAAAATATATTTTTTGTAATACTTTACACACACACACACACACACACACTGCCCTGGACCCACAACAATACACACAATACATTGTACAGACACATATACAATGAACTGTATGCACACACAGACACACACACACAGAAAACAGTACAGCAGTCTGCACTGTGTGTATTTGTGGGGGTACATTTGCAACACACACTGTATGTACACACACAATATATTGTACACACACACACACACAGAATCTTGCATGATACCCACTTACAGACTGACAGACAGATAAATCCACACACACCACAATATTCTGTGCAACTGACAGACACACACACCATATTATACCCACTACTACACACAAACACACATTGTCATGACCATGGAAGGAGTACTTTGAAGATCTCCTCAATCCCTCTGACACGCCTTCCGTAGAGGAAGCTGAGACTGGGGACTCGGAGGGGAACTCGTCCATTACCCTGGCTGAAGTTGCTGAGGTAGTCAAAAAACTCCTCAGTGGCAAGGCTCCGGGCGTGGATGAGATCCGCCCCAAGTTTCTCAGGTCTCTGGATGTTGTGGGGCTGTCTTGGCTGACACACCTCTGCAGCATTGCGTGGAGTTCGGGAAGAGTGCCTCTGGACTGGCAGACCAGGGTGGTGGTCCCTCTTTTTAAGAACACATAGGGGGCTCACACTCCTCAGCCGCCCTGGGAAAGTCTATGCTGGGGTACTGGAGAGGAGAATTCAACCAATAGTCGGACCTCGGATTCAGGAGGAGCAATGCGGTTTTTGCCCTGGCCGTGGAACACTGCACCAGCTCTATACCCTCACTAGGGTGTTGGGGGGTTCATGGGAGTTTGTCCAACCATTCCATATGTGTTTTATGGACCTGGAGAAGGCATTCGACTATGTCCCTCGTGGCATCCTGTGGGAGGTACTTCGGGATTATGGGGTTCACGGCTCGTTGCCACGGGCTGTTCGTTCCCTGTATGACCAGAGCAGGAGCTTGGTTCGCATTGCCGGCAGTAAGTCAGACCTGTTCCCGGTGCATGTTGGACTCCGCCAGGGTTGCCACCGATTCTGTTCATTATCTTCATGGACAGAATTTCTAGGCGCAGCCAGGGAACGGAGGGTGTCTGTTTTGGCAGCCACAGGATCTCGTCTCTGCTTTTTGCGGACGATGTGGTCCTGTTGGCTTCATCGAATCAAGACTTACGGCGTGTACTGGAGAGGTTTGCAGCCAAATGCAAAGCGGCAGGGATGAGAATCGGCACCTCCAAATCCGAGGCTATGGTTTTGAGTCGGAAAAAGGTGGATTACCCCCTCCAGGTCAGGGGGGAGTTGCTCCCTCAAGTGGAGAAGTTTAAGTATCTCGGGGTCTTGTTCATGAGTGAGTGAAAAATGGAGCAGCAGGTTGACGGACGGATCGGTGCGGTATCCGCAGTAATGCAGTCATTGTACCGGTCTGTTGTGGTGAAGGAGCTGAGTCGTAAGGCGAAGCTCTCAATTTACCGGTCGATCTATGCTCCTACCCTCACCTATGGTCATGAACTCTGGATCATGACCGAAAGAATGAGATCGCGGATACAAGCGGCAGAAATTAGTTTCCTATGCAGATTGGCTGGGCGCACCCTTAAGGATAGGGTGAGGAGCTCAGTCACCCGGGAGGAGCTCGGAGTAGAGCCGCTGCTCCTCCGCATCCAGAGGAGCCAGTTGAGGTGGCTCGGGCATCTGTTCCAGATGCCTCCTGGACGCCTCCCTGGTGAGGTGTTCCGGGCATGTCTCACTGGGAGGAGGCCTCGGGGCAGACCCAGGACACGTTGGAGGTACTACGTCTCCCGGCTGGCCTGTGAACGCATTGGGGTTTCCCCAGAGGAACTGGAGGAGGTGTGCGGGGAGAGGGAAGTCTGGGGGACTCTGCTTGGACTGCTGCCCCCGCGACCTGGCCACGGATAAGCGGAGGAAGTGGCTGGATGGATGGATGGATGGATGGATGGATGGATGGATGGTGACATATCCTTTTTGGGACATTTTCATGTTTTACTAACTGAACTATTCTTTGATTGGAACTCAGAACAGCAAATAGCTCTTTGAGCCCAAGATTAAATGTCTCTGAAATTCCACTGGACCTTGTGTGATCATTCAGTCACCAGGTCACAGATGAATTTTTGTTTTCTCTGAGCTGAACGTCACTTTGAAGAAAAGTGTCTCATAAATGTAAATGTATTACAGTTTATTGCTTTTGTAGTGAACTTTCAGTTCTCACTGTGAACTTTGTGTTACTTCATGTGTGTAAATTTAAGGGGTGTTAGTACCTCTGATGAGGGAACAGTCATACTCTTAGGTGTTCATCTATGACAACGCCAACTGGTTTCACCCATGCGTGTGAACACACACTGTCTGAAACCACTTGGGCAAACTGGAGCCCAACCCAGCAACACAGGATGCAGGGCTGGAGGGGGAGGGGGCACACCCAGGGCAGGACAGCAGTCCATCACAAGGCATCCCAAGCAGGACTTGAACCCCAGACCCACTGGAGAGCAGGACCCAGTCAAACCCACTGCACCACCACACCCCCATTTCACTCATCCTTGGGCCACAAATCTGACTTTGACCCAAGCTTCGGTCATGACCACGAACTTGCCCAACAACCATAAACACAGCAGCCTCCCTCATCTCTGTTGTCTTCCTCAGCACCATCTGTTTACAATCCTGTACCGTCACACCCTCACCTCTGCCAGTTCGCATTGGCCTATGGTCCAACAACTCCCACAACTGGGTTCATGTTCTCAATCCCCATGTGTACATGACACACGCGGTATCATCCTTGCTCTTTTTTATTACAACCTCCTGCTTTTCAGACAATCACTAAGACTCTTCGAATCACTATACTGTCTGGCAAAAGGTACCAAAGCATTCAGGCCCTCATGGCCAGACTGTGTTACGGTTTCTTCTCCCAAGCCATCAGACTCCTCAATACCCAGGGACTAGACCGACACTGGAATGTACACACTGGTCGGTGCTGAACTGTCCGTTATTGTGCCTATCGTCCTGTTTCAGTAATTGTTGTAATGTCTACTACTGTTTGCACAACTCTTGCACATGTCCACTTTATGTAGTCTGTGATGTTTTATGTAGCACCATGGTCCTGGAGGAACTTTGTTCCACCCAATGTTTCATTTCACTGTGTACTGTACCAGCTGTATATGGTTGAAATGACAATAAGGCATCTCTTGACTCTTGACTTCCCTGAAATTTGCCCTGTTTTTTTAACCTTCAATCTGCACTTCTGATCTCAGGCCCACACCATCCTCCTGTATGTCAAACCCTGCATCAGACTCTCCCAAAGAACTGGATCCTTCCACATCTCCTCACACACAGCTGTATTTCCCTGTTTCACCTCTGCTGTCTATTTTTAGAAAATATCTGCCTTTGTGTTCAGATAAATACCTGAGGGGAAGAATATGGCAGTAATAAGTTTCTATTCAATTTTTACTGTTAAATTCCACTTACAGGTGTTGAATGCACCATTGTTTAGTTATTGATCTTATTACAAATAATATTTTTTGACTATTACACTAATTCTGATTTTTTTAACTCCATATTGACTGTCTCTCCTGTTATTTCTATAACTTTATTAATCTCTTTGTCCTTTCTGTGTGTATCTGGGACATGTCCTGCTGTAGAAGTTTCTGCAACAGTGTGTTTGTGCTACTGGTAAAACTCCATTTAAGTGCAATTGAGTGAAGACTGGAAGATCTTTGGGTCTTGTACAAGGGTTGAGCAGTATAAAAAGACACAGGAGAGATATGTGAGTGTGTCTGTCTGTGATGGACAACATCTGGTGAGAATGTTAATAATCAAACTTTTTAAGCTTATTGTGCCTCATTACTGAAAACGTAAATGATGGAGTTACACACACCATCATCATGATCTGAAGGCAACTTTTAAGTACAAACACACTTACATTTCCTTGGTCCTGGTCGGCTCCTGCACTGTCCACCATGGTCCACACTGTGCAAGAAACAGAAGGACACTCAGTGACTGAGAGACACACACAACCTGTGTATGAAGTATATGTGGAAACAGAGCCCCGTGACAAAAATGAGAGTTAGTACTAATAAAATACACACACAATACTTAATGCAATGTCTCCAGTTTACAGTGTGGATCCTCCAGTAGATAAGAAGGCAGCTTCACTCCTGAGTCTCCTGGGTGATTGTAGTTCAGATCCAGTTCTCTCAGCTGTAAATAGGGGTTTGAATGCAGAGCTGAAGCCAGAGAAGCACAGCCTTTCTCTGTGACACAACAGCCAGAAAATCTGTAGAGACACACACATTAAATGCTATTTTCACTGAAACACACATTGCTGATCATGTACAGTGTGTATTCCCCAGTACTATACCACAAATGGTATAAGCTTCAAGTGTAGAGATTGTGTCAAGGATTTGGGTGTTCTTTTGGATGGAAATGTAAATGCTCATATAAATGCTTTGACTAAGTCGTGCTTCCTTCAGTTGAGAAACATAATTAAATTAAGGCAATACCTATGTAGAAAGGATGCTGAGAAACTGCTTCATGCTTTTGTTTCAAGCAGACTGGATTCTTGTAATGCTTTATTATGGGGTTGTCCATACCAGACAGTATCCAGGCTACAGTTCATACAAAATGCTGATGCAATAATTGTCACTAGAGCTAGGAAGTACAACCATATAATACTGGTACTGAAATCGCTGCATTGCCTGCCAGTTACATTTAGAGTTTATTGTAAAATCCTGCTTTTGACCAGGCAGTACATGGCATTGCTCCGACTTACCTTAGTGAAATTATTGATTCATATATCCCTGGACGACATCTTCTTTCATTGGATGAAGGTTACCTTAAAGTACCTGTGATCAATAACATCTCAGTAGGAGGTCTCACCTTTAATTATAGAGCACCTAAACTGTGGAATACTCCACCAGTTACTGTCAGAAGCACCCCATTTGTCTCAGCCTTCAAATCCAGATTTACGTGTTCATTGGGGCATTTCACTAAGAAATGTAATTCCACTTGGCTGTGTTTTTGTTTTTCCCCCCTCTGTATCAAAATGTATTAAACTTATGTCTAACAATTTCATCTTGTTTCCATTGTTCCAACAAGGTGACATGGATAACTCCCGTTGCAAGAACAGAGAACCACACTGACCATTTGACGATATCCCAGAAATAGTGGAGGAGTCTTCTTCATGTCAGAGCAAGTAGAGGAGTAGATGTGGGATCTGACCATGCTTTCGTGATTGGCAAACTGTGAGTTAAGAACCAAGATTTACGACAGGCTAGACCACAGAGGCATCTCCAATTTGATATCTCAAAACTGAAGATGCCAACACAAAGGGAGTTCACACTAGCTCTGACAAACAAATTCCAGGACCTCGCAAACTTAAAAGATGGCTCCTTGGAGAAGTGGGAACGTGTCAAGTGTACATTTACAACAGCTTCTGAAGAGATGCTTGGGTACAAGAAGAGGGAGTTCAAGAATTAGTTTTCAGAGGAAACAGTCAGGAAGATAGAATAGAACGAAGGTCCATTAAGCAGCGCTTTTGCCATGCCAGAACCAGAGCACAAAAGCAACCAGATAGCGACTCTCGGAGACAGGCATGGGTCAGGTGATTCATAAAAGGAATTCCATAGAACGAGATGAGAGATGTGGTCAAGAAGCAAGAAAAGGTTCACATCGCGAAGGCAGGACCAAGGAAGAGGGTTGACAATAAACACTGGTTACAGAACCGCGCTGGAGATGCAGTTGCTCAAGAGAAGGCTCCGTGAGCAGGTGTGCCAGCACGCTTCCTTTATGCCCGTCCTCTCTGATTGGTGGCAGGTGCAGGTGTAACACCGCTGTGTGACAGACTGGGAGATTTGGATTGCGGATCCTAGCATTGAGAAATTTTATTTACATATGCAGTATGTCAGTGAAGGGGATCTGTGTGCAGAGTAGGAGTACTCTTTTGTGTTTGTGCTGTTTTGTGCTCTTGGTGGGGGGCATTGAGACTTCAGGGTCTGAGGTTTGCATTTTCTCAAGTTTTCGTGTGCGGCATCTGTCTGGAACTCCAAAGTTGGCCTCTGTTTGGGAAGATGGGGTAAAATAGTACCGATTATTACCAACAGGTGGGGTAAAATCACTCCTCCTCTCCATCCCCCTGTCCCTTAGCCTGGGCGTGCCACAGTACTCCACTGGCAGTACCATGTCCTCCCCGGTCAGGAAGTCCCAGCCCCACCCTCATCTCACCGTGAGAGGAAATTGGGGACAACCACATCAGTGCCTGGGTAGTGGGTGATCTGCAACAGAAATGATTGCAACGCAAGGTATCAGCGGGTGATGCGGGGACTCATGTCCTTCCTGGACTGGAGCCACCGGAGGGAGGCGTGGTCCATACAGAGACGGTACTCCTATTCCAGGAGGTAGTATCACGGGGGAGAGGACCGCCCATTTAATAGCAAGACACTTCTTCGATGGTACAATATTTGCACCCCCGAGGAACCAGCTTGCGGCTGAGGAACAAGATGTGGCAATACCCCCCACCCCACATTCTGGGAGAGGACCGCCCCCAAAACTCTGGTCAGAGACATCGGTCTGAAATAGAAAAGGGAGAGAGAAGTCTGGACATGCCACACAGTGTTGGCTTAACAATCCAGAAGGCAACCTGGCACTACTCCATCCACTGGACCGGTTCTGGGGCCTCTTGCCAGATGAGGTCCAACATGGGGACCGTTTTCAAGGAAAACCCCTTAATAAACCGCTGGTAGTAATTTGCCAACCCTAAGAAGGACATTACCTGCTTTTTGGTCTTGGGAACCGGACAGGCTGCAATGGCAGACGTTTTGTCTGTCTGCAGCTGAATCTGTCCATTTTCAAAGAGGAATCCCAGATACCATACCTCGCTCCTCTCAATCACACATGCATGGGAACACGATATGGGCAGCTCCGGACTACCTTGTCCGCCATTGGCTGGATATGATGCTGTATGAGGTGCGTCCACCCTAGAAGAGGAGAGAACACATCCACAAAATCCTCCTGCACTTGTCTAACCTCCTGTTACTCTTGGTGCAGGGTGTCAAGACTTCAGAGTCTGAGGTTTGCATTTCCTCAGATTCTTGGGTATGGCTTCTGTTTGGAAGTCCTGAGTCGGTCTCCCCTACTATTGGAGAAGATGGGGTAAAATAGGACGATTATTACCAACAGGTTGGGTAAAATCACTCCTCCTCACCATTACGCTCTCCCCTAGCCTGGGAGTGCCACAGTATGGTTTTTGTCTGTGTAGTGTAGTGAGTGAGTGAGTGAGTGAGTGAGTGTGTACAACGTATTGCATCTTTGTGGGTCCATTGCACTGTCTCTGCATGTGTATGTACAATTTATTGAGTCTATGTAGTAGTGGGTTCAATGTACTGTAGTGTGTGTGTTATGTCTCTGTGCAGGCTTTCTGTGTATTTTGTTATTCCTTTCTGTGTTTGTTTATTTTTACCTCCTGTACAGGTCTGTTGTCTCCCACTGGTTCTCATTCTTGTCCGTCATCATCAGCCCCTTGTTGTTTCCTCCATTTGGACCAGTCACCTCCAGGCTACACCATTTTAAAAACCCCACCCACAGATATACATAGGTAGGCCCTAACACAATAACTTATGCGCCGCAATGGCAACGTTGTCCGCAATATTGGAAAAATGATTCACGCTTGTAATGAAAAGCACAAGGCCTTGAATGCACTCAACCTTTCTACTAAAAAAATCTTCTATCTTGGGCAATTCTCAACTGATTTATATGAAGTATAGTTTATTTTAAAGCTAAATATATTTTTTATGAGTTGATCACACTAGACATGTAACATCAGTTAGTCACCTAGGTGGGCTGGTAACACAACATAGTATCTATTGTAAGTCTTGGTGGCACAGTGGGCTGGACCAGCTCCTACTCTCCAGTGGGCCTGGGGTTCGAGTCCCCCTTGGGGTGCCTTGTATCAGACTGGCGTCCCAGTCCTTCACCCTGTGCTGCCCAGCTCCCTGCGACCCTGTATGGGACAAGCAGTTTCAGGTGATGTATGTACTATTAGATGGATTCTGAAGTTAGATATGGGACACGTGAAGCTGAGAGTAGTTAATGTTTTAATTCCAATGATAACACGCTCGGATTTATCACAGTCCAAATCTTGTCAAATCCTCATCCTGAGTGTTTGTAGCAGTGAGTACAATGGATTGTTTGTTTGTTTACCATTGTGTTCAATGTATTCTTTGTGTGTCTCATAGGGGCTAGAATACACTGTATGTTAATGTGTGTGGTCATGGGTCCAGTGCATTGTGTGTGTGTGTTCACTTTGTGTTCAATGCATTATGTGTGTATCTTTAGCACTGGCTACAGTGCAGTGTGTGTGTCTGGTACTGGGCAAAATACATTGTGTGTTAGTGTGCATTTACATTACATGCATTTATTCATTTAGCTGACACTTTTCTCCAAAGCGACTTACAATGTTAAGGTTATAGTTAATACAGTTATAGGCTTACAATTATTTACCCATTTATACAGCTGGATTAACTTTACTCAAGCAATTTAGGATAAGTACCTTGCCCAAAGGTACTATAGCCAGAGGTGGAGCTCAAACCTGCGACCTCTGGATCCAAAAGGTAGCAACTCTAACTAGGCTGCCAGCTGTCCCATAAATTTCACTCCAAAGCCTTAATTAGGACTGATTAGGACATTATGCTACTGACTGTCCCCTGTCCAAAACTTTGATTAAGTTTAATTCAACCTTGGGTTTCCCAAAACCATACAACTGACCAAGGCACACACTTTGTGTCCAAGTTATTTTCCCAGGTCATACAACAGCTGTCAATTAGTCGCAGGACCTCTTCGATATTTCATACAGACTCACAAAGAGCTTTAGAGAGGTTTCATCAGTCGTTGAAGTTTCGTCTCCGTACCTTTTGTCTTGAAACAGGAAAAGAATGGGATGAGGGCTTGCAGTGGTTGCTACTTGCCTTATGTGAGGTAGTTCAAGAATCCCTTGGTTTTAGCCTGGCGGAGTTGGTGTTCGGACATTCAGTTCGTGGCCCATTGAAGCTTTTGTGAAAGAAATCTTTCCCCTTCCCGTTTCAACCGTAGGAGACCCCGAAATAAATACAGTCAGACACACAAAGACTTTTCACGACAACATCAGCCAATAGGAGAGCCCCAGAAACTGGCGTCTCTCCTATCAGTCTTAGTTGCCTGCTTTCATTTGCCAAGCTCATACGTAATTCATTACAGGGTGTTACAACAGGTGTGTTCAATGTTTTCCCACCTTCTTACTTAGTAAATTCCTGCTCCTTTTTTCTCAAAACTTCTCACCATAAAGCTGAACCATTCAACAACCATCATCCAGCTGACCTTAGAGTGTCCTCGCTCCAGACAAGGCAGGACCACTAGCCTTTCATGACATGCTCTTGGTATACACATCCTGCCTTTATCAGATAACCTCTGATCTGGTGCCTGGTACAGCCTGCTTCTCACACAATAGGCCTTCTGCACCAGTTACAGAACTCATACATAGAATCAGTTGTACGTTTCAAGCATACTATAATTTCTGCACAGTTTTCTTATTTTCTCTCACACTTTTAAAAGAACAGTTCTTAGCAGAAGAGTCTAAAGCTCAGTGTAACATTTTGCATTGTGTGACTAAGTTTTAGGAGCGCTTACACAAGGCCTCCAATGCTGTAGAGCTTCGTTGCAGATGGGAAAATGAAGATCAGTTTTGATGAGAGAGCTCTTCACAGAGACTTTAAGTCCCAAGACCAAGTTCTAACATTGCTGCCAGTGCTTAGATCTTCTTTACAAGTAAAGTTCCTTGGTCCATACATAGTGAAATTGAGTGCCACGGATTATGTAATTTATACGTCAGACCACAAAAGGTAACTGAGTATGTCACATGTTAAAACAATGTGTCTCGTGAATCCAGCATAGCCAATGTGTCCTTGTGCACAAAAAAAAACCTGTTCTATCTGCCTCTGCTTATGAGCTCAGGGTTTGTGATGAGCTGGTGTCACAACCTCCTCTTTTAGTTGCTAGATTGCATCATTCTGAAATGCTACAGTTTGGACTCTTGTGTAGAGCATCATAATTAAAATAGATGTGAGGACATAAAACACGTAATTAATGAATACCCAAACTTGTTCAATTATGTGTCACTGCAAACAAATGTGTTGAAACATGATATTGATGTTTCAAATAGTCCAGCAGCTCGACAGAACGCTAATCAAGTCAGCCCTAAAAATCGAAAAGTGATGCAACAGCAAGTGTGATGCTTGCTTGAAAATGGTTTAGTAGTAGTTAGTGGAGTTCTGCCTATACACTGGTACCTCAGCTTGATGCTACTGTTGGGTTCTGCACAGACTATTGAAAGGTACATGCTGTCAGTCACAGTCGCAGACTCTTTTCCTGTGCTACATATAGAAAATTGCATTGACAAGGTTGGCTCAATTAAGTATGTGAACAAGTTATATCTTTTAAAAGCTTATTGGCAGGTGCCTTTTTCAAAAAGAGCATCTGAGATTTCTGCATTTGTAACACCATTGTGTTAACCATAACTCCCTCATTGTGCATTAAATCTTGCGTTAGAGGATCGCCAGTCTGCTGTGAGAAAGGCTGACTTCATACCAGCCTATGTCTCCCCTCTCTCGCTGGACCTCCTGGCCCTAACTGAAACCTGGATCACCCCAGACAGCACAGCCTTCCTGCCTTGTCTATGCCAGACTGTCTGCTCTCCCTTCTACTTCACAATTTTCAGATCTATCAACAGACAAGGCTACTAACATTTTCCTATCTTCCTCTCTTTACTCTCCCTGTCCACTAATTTCCAGACCTGCACACCACAGTACCACCCCATGGCTGGCTGATACATTATGTGCTAACTCCAGGCTGCAGAGTGACAATTGCAAAAATCCAAGACTCGCAAGGACCTGAATATCTACAAAGAACTCATCTACTTTTCACACTGCTGTCTCCTCAGCTAAAACAACCTTCCTTCACAACAAAATACAGTCTGCAACTAAAAAAAAAAAAACCACACAGAGTCTTTGCCACCTTCTCATCCCTACTGTGTCCTCCACTGGCCCCTCCATCTTCTCTCACTGCTCATAACTTTGCTTTCTTTTTCATAGACAAAGTCAACGCAATCACAAACAAGTTCTCAGTATCACCCTGTCCTGTTTGCACTGGACTTCCCTGCAAAGTCATGCTCTCCAAATTCAAGCCAAAGTCAATAAAATAGGAGATATTTATAACAAAGTGTTTTATATGTTTTTGTATTTATTTTGGAGAATATATGTTTTGGAATTAGTTGTTGATGCTGTTATGGTGTAACCAGAAGGGTGGGGTTATTGCTATAAAAGGTTGTATTAGGTTGCTAGTTGGAGAGACACAGAGAGGAAAAGAGAAAACCAAAAAAAAAAAAAAAGGAATAGAGCTGTGTATTGTTGTTGGTGCAAGGGTCTAAGCCTATGGTTCATATGCCTCATTTTCTTTTGTACCTCAATGTTTATTTTTCTGGGGGGGGTGCGGTGGCGCAGTGGGTTGGCCTGGGGTTCAAGTCCCGCTTGGGGTGCTTTGCAACGGACTGGTGTCCCGTCCTGGGTGTGTCCCCTCCCGCTCTAGCCTTACGCCCTGCATTGCCGGGTTAGGCTCTGGCTCCCCGCGACCCTGTATGGGACAAGCAGTTCAGATGGGGTGTGTGTGTGTGTGTGTGTGTGTGTGTGTGTGTGTGTGTGTGTGTGTGTGCGTTCGTTCGTTCGTGTGTGTTCGTGTTCATTTTTCTCAGTTTATTTTTGTGTTTGGCCTGGGTTAAAGTGTTTTGTTATTACCAAAGATCAAGTTTTTAAGTAAAAATAAATATTTTTGGTTCTACTAGTTTTGTTCTCCACTGCTGCCTCGATCTGCCATCCATACCTTCACAATGTCTTTACTTAATGTCTGTGTTACTAATGCTTGTAAAGTTGCCATTATCAGCCCCCTACTAAAGAAATCAGTTTGCGTTGGACCTCTATGCAAAGTCGTGCTCTCCAAATTCAAGCTGCTCTCAGAATGTGGAATCTCTGACCTCCTGATATCACACAGAGCCACTACCTGATTGCTTGATCTGATCCCATCATCACTCCTACAGAACATATGCAACTCTCCACTTTCATCTCTAAGATCATCAGCTCCTTGCTCTCCTCTGGCTGCTTCCCATCTGCCTTCAAAACTGCTCTCATTTCACTTCTGTTAAAGAAACCCTCCCTGGATCCCAACTCAATTCAAAACTGCAAAGCAGTCTCCCTCCTCTCCTTCCTGTCTAAAACTCTAGAGCAGGCAGCCTGTGATAAACTATCTGATTTCCTCACCCGGAGTCATGTCCTCAATGGATATCAGTCTGGTTTTAAAGTTAGTTGTTTCATGGAGACGGCGCTTCTGGTAGTGTCTGATGCTCTCCAAGCTGCTAGAGCCGCCTCCCTCTCCTCGGTCCTCATCCTCCTCAATCTGTCTGCAGCATTTGACACTCTCAACCACCAGATTCTACTCTCTTCTCTTAGTCATCTTGGGATCAAAGGAACAGCACTAAGTTTGAGTCCTACCTATCTGACAGATCCTATCAAGTGGTCTGGCAGAGCTCCTGTTCTCCTCGGTCTCTATCAAACGGTGTCATCGGTCATTCAGCGAACAAGACAGAGGCGAGAATCAGCATTTGTGTTTGGGACACAAGGCGGGCACTCATTTTCCGAAGCGATGTGGAGCGGGACTGGGGAACAATGAGAGAAAGGACTTGTGGAAAAAGCAAGGCAAGTTAAGTCGAAGAGCACAGCTGAGACACTTACTGCCGCAACTGAGAAGAGGCTGAATAGTGGCTTTGAATACATGCAGGAACCTGAATTACATTTTTGTCCGATAAAAGTGCTTAGTGTGGAGACAAGATAGTGTAGATTTTGTCTTTCACCTCACACCTGATGAGCATCTTAAAGGAGCAGGATAGCACAAAATGTAGTGTCTTGAAATCAGCCAGAATATTCAATCCCATAGGTTTTCTGGCACCATTCACTATACAAGTTAAATACCTTTTTCAAGACATGTGGCAGAGGGGCTTAAAATGGCACAAGGGGCCCCAGAACACCTCAGTCATGAATGGCAACAATGGTGCATGGAGCTACCACAGTGCATCAGATCACCATTCCACTTGATGCACCGATGCTCGCTTCAGTAGGTGCATAAAATGCAGGCTAGATGAATCCTGATCAAAAAAAAAAAGGAAAAAAAATGGTAGGAGGTTAAGAATTTTAGAATACGTATACAAACAATCACACACAAACTGGGAAATTCTAAAAGAGATTCTTGTTGGGAAAAGACTTACTTCTTTACCACCAAGGTCTTTCTACATTAAGAGTCACAACCAACACCAGTAAAGAGGAACTAACAAAGACTGAAATATCATCAGAGACTTCATGACAAGTACTGGAAGTGATGGAGAATGGAGTATGTTAGACCTGAAGTCTGCACATACCAGTAGGATTCTCCCTCCTACTCCACTAAAGGAATGAGATCTGGTCTTGGTTGGAGACCAGAGAATGTCACAGCAGATCTGGAAAACTGGGATAATCAAGAAGCTGTTCCCAGGCAGAGATGGACTTGTGAGGTCATGCACCATGCAACTTCCAGCTGGGACTGTATTAAGACTTGTACAGCATTTATATCCTTTAGAAGTTTGTGTTGCAGTCTTCATGTGGGGGAGGATATCTCTTGTTTGAGTTGGTGCCATTTGTGTGGGAAGGCATTTGTATTTGGTTATGACTGTGATTGCTGATGAGTGGTTGGCAGTGAGTTTGAATTTGTATAATTTAGAATACGATCTACAGAACTGCCACACGTTAATAACATTGTTTAGGAAAAATGCGATACAGTAGAGAAGAGAAGTTTGCTTCAGCGTGTATGAGTGAAGCGATGGACATTTATTGTTATTCAAATGTAACGTTAGTAGAAAAACCCTGAAGTTGGTCTCGTCCTTTGAACATGAAGCTGCATTGCTTTTAGTGACAGCAGAACTCTTTCCAAAGACATACTTTGCATCAAATTTAGACCGTTTCGGTAATTTCAGCATCATCATCATCATCATCATCTTCCTCCGCTTATCCGGGACCGGGTCACGGGGGCAGTAGTCCAAGCAGAGCCCCCCAGACTTCCCTCTCCCCACACACCTCCTCCAGCTCCTCTGGGGGAACCCCAAGGCGTTCCCAGGCCAGCCGGGAGACATAGTCTCTCCAACGTGTCCTGGGTCTGCTCCGAGGCCTCCTCCCAGTGGGACAAGCCCGGAACACCTCACCAGGGAGGCGTCCAGGAGGCATCCGGAACAGATGCCCGAGCCACCTCAACTGGCTCCTCTCGATGCGGAGGAGCAGCGGCTTTACTCCGAGCTCCTCCCGGGTGACTGAGCTCCTCACCCTATCCCTAAGGGTGCGCCCAGCCACTCTGCGAAGGAAACTCATTTCTGCCGCTTGTACCCGCGATCTCATTCTTTCGGTCATGATCCAGAGTTCATGACCATAGGTGAGGGTAGGAACATAGATCGACCGGTGAATTGAGAGCTTCGCCTTACGACTCAGCTCCTTCTTCACCACAACAGACCAGTACATTACTGCGGACGCCGCACCGATCCGTCTGTCAATCTGCCGCTCCATTTTTCCCTCACTCGTGAACAAGACCCCGAGATACTTAAACTCCTCCATTTGAGGGAGCAACTCCCCCCTAACCCAGAGGGGGCAATCCACCTTTTTCCGACGGAGAACCATAGCCTCGGATTTGGAGGTGCCGATTCTCATCCCCACCGCTTCGCTCTCGGCTGCAAACCTCTCCAGTGCACGCTGTAAGTCTTGAGTCGATGAAGCCAACAGGACCACATCGTCCGCAAAAAGCAGAGACGAGATCCCGCGGCCACCAAAACAGACACCCTCCGTTCCCTGACTGCGCCTAGAAATTCTGCCCATAAAGATAATGAACAGAATCGGTGACAAAGGGCAGCCCTGGCGGAGCCCAACATGCACCGGGAACAGGTCTGACTTACTGCCGGGAATTCGAACCAAACTCCTACTCCGGTCATACAGGGAACGAACAGCCCATGGCAACAAGCCCTGAACCCCATAATACCGAAGTACCTCCCACAAGATGCCACGAGGGACACAGTCGAATGCCTTCTCCAGGTTCACAAAACACATGGACTGGTTGGACAAACTCCCATGAACCCTCCAACACCCTAGTGAGGGTATAGAGCTGGTCCAGTGTTCCACGGCCAGGGCGAAAACCGCATTGCTCCTCCTGGATCCGAGGTTCGACTATTGGTCGGATTCTCCTCTCCAGTACCCCGGCATAGACTTTCCCAGGGAGACTAAGGAGTGTGATCCCCCTACAGTTGGAACACAATCTCCGGTCCCCCTTCTTAAAAAGAGGGACCACCACCCCGGTCTGCCAGTCCAGCGGCACCATCCCCGAACTCTACGCAATGCTGCAGAGGCATGTCAGCCAAGACAGCCCCACAACATCCAGAGACTTGAGAAACTCGGGGCAGATCTCATCCACCCCCGGAGCCTTGCCACCGAGGAGGTTTTTGACTACCTCAGCAACTTCAGCCAGGGTAATGGACGAGTCCCCCTCCGAGTCCCCAGCCTCAGCTTCCTCTACGGAAGGTGTATCAGAGAAATTGAGAAGATCCTCAAAGTACTCCTTCCGCTGCCCGAGGACATCCTCAGTTGAGGTCAGCAGCGCACCACTTCCACTGTAAACAGTGTTGGCGGAACCCTGCTTCCCCCTTCCGAGTCGCCGGACAGTTTGCCAGAATCTCTTTGAAGCCGACCGAAAGTCTTCCTCCATGGCCTCACCGAACTCCTCCCAAGCCCAAGTTTTTGCCGCGGTGACTGCCAGAGCTGCGTTCCGTCTGGCCTGCCGGTACCCGTTAGCTGCTTCAGGAGTCCCATGAGCCAGCCAGGCCCGATAGAACTCCTTCTTCAGCTTGACGGCATCTCTTACCTCCGGTGTCTACCACTGTGTTTGGGGATTGCCGCCACGACAGGCGCCGGAGACTTTACGGCCACTGCTCCAAACCGCCACCCCAACAATGGAGGTGTGGAACATAGTCCATTCGGACTCAATGTCCCCAGTCTCCCTCGGGACCTGGTTGAAGCTCTGTCAGAGGTGGGAGTTGAAGACCTCTCTGACAGGGGCCTCCGTCAAATGTTCCCAACAGACCCTCACTATGCGTTTGGGCCTGCCAGGTCTATCCAGCTTTTTCCCCCGCCACCGAATCCAACTCACCACCAGGTGGTGATCAGTTGACAGCTCAGCCCCTCTCTTCACCTGAGTGTCCAAAACATATGGCCGAAGATCAGAAGAAACCACTACAAAGTCGATCATCGATCTCCAACCTAGGGCGTCCTGGTGCCAAGTGCACTGATGGACACCCTTATGCATGAACATGGTGTTCGTTATGGACAAACCGTGACTAGCACAGAAATCCAATAACAACTCACCGCTCAGGTTCAGGTCAGGGAGGCCGTTCCTCCCAATCACGCCCCTCCAGGTGTCACCGTCGCTGCCCACGTGGGCGTTAAAGTCCCCCAGTAGAACGACAGAGTCCCCAGTAGGAGCGCTTTCCAGCACGCCCCCCAGGGACTCTAAAAAGGCCGGGTACTCTACACTGCCACTAGGCGCATAAGCACAAACGACAGTGAGAGACCGTTCCCTAACCCGAAAGCGCAGGGAGACGACCCTCTCATTCACTGGGGTAGACTCCAACACATGGCGGCTGAACTGGGGGACTATTAATAAGCCCACACCTGCCCGCCGCCTCTCACCCTGGGCAATGCCAGAATAGTGGAGAGTCCACCCCTGGTCGAGAAGAGTGGTTCCAAAACCTAAGCTGTGAGTGGAAGTAAGCCTGACTATATCTAGACGGTATCTCTCAACCTCCTGCACTAGCTCAGGCTCCTTCCTCACCAGTGAAGTGACATTCCAAGTCCCAAAAGCCAGAGTTGGCGCCCGAGGTTTGGGTCGGCCGGGCACTCGGCCCCGACCACCGCCCAAATCACAATACACCAGCCCCTTACGTTCTCTCTGGCAGGTGGTGAGCCCACCGAAGAGTGGCTCCACGTCTTGGCTTCAGGCTGAGCCCGGCCAGGCCCCGTGGGCAAAGACCTGGCCCCCAGGCGCTCACATGCGAGCCTCCCCCCAGACCTGGCTCCAGGATGGGGCCCCTGTGACCCCATACTGGGCGGGGTGAACGAGATCCTTGATTTAATAGTCATAACAGGATTTTGAACCGCGCTTTGTCCCGTCTGTCACCCAGGACCTGTTTGCCTTGGGAGACCCTACCAGGGGCATATAGCCCCAGGCAACATAGCTCCTGAGATCATTCAGGCACTCAAACCCCTCCACCACGTTAAGGTGGCGGTTCGCGGAGGGGTGTTTGATTACAAGTCAAATTAAATTGACATATCATCCCTTTTTGTTTTAATTAGCATTTTCCATATTGTCCCAGCTTTTTTGGAGCTGAGGCTGTATTTAAAGGGTTCATCGGGAGTTTCAGTAGTATCAGTGTGCCTCTCAATTCCCTGCTGAAGGGAAAGGTGTCCCGGTTCATTTAGCAGCCAGAAGCCCTGGAGGCATTCCAGGAGCTCAAACAACGGTTTACAGTTGCCTTCGTGCTCCAGCAACCAGATCCCTCATTGCCTTTTGTACATCCCAGTGAGAATGTGGTCATAACTGCTCCACTGGGTACATGATGCCTCGGTGGCCGGCCAAATGAGGAGCCAATGGACTCTTTCCCTGCTTGAAAAGAGGTATTGGTGAATTCGTGGAGGCGTGCAAGGTTTGTGCCAAGGCCAAAACCCTGAACCAAAAGCCCGCAGGTTGCTGGAAACCGCTCCTGGTTCCAGCTCGGCCCTAGTCCCACATAGCAATAGATTTCCTTACGGGCTTACCTCCCTCCGCTGGTAACACTATGATCCCGGTAGTCATAAATAGGTTTTCCAAGGCCTGCCATCTAATCTCGTTGCCCCGACTCCGCACTGCTCTAGTTACGGCCGAACAGCTGTTTCAACACGTTTCACATCTTTGGGTTACCAGAAGATATTGTGTTCGACCGAGGGCCACAGTTCGTGCTGTGATGGTACTGTCACCCTAACCCTAACTTCAACCAGAAGTATCTGGCTCTAATGAAGTACCTGGCCTTAATTTGAGCACCTGGCTATAAAAAGCACTACGTTACAACTTCCCAGTTGTAGAATCTCACTTGACTCAATTTTCCCCTCTTCGCTCTCAAACCTACATTTCTTTGCTTATACCAAGACTTGTTCTTCATTGTCCCCTAGTCCTGCTCCACATCTCCCTTGTTACAACCGCTCGTCTTGTCCCTCAACCACAGCATCAGATCCTCTCCTCTGTCCAGTTTGCCAATCAAGGCTAATCATTTGGTTCTGAATAAAAGATCCTGCACTTGGGTCCAGCCTCTGCCATGTCCTCTGTTTGCCATGAGAAAGGCTCTCATGAATATTAAGAAAACATTTTAAATTGATCCCATTTAAAAATAAAATGTATTTATCCAAATTAATTGCACACTACACAAACCTGTTGAACCCAAAATATATCTGCTAGAACAATACAAAATTTACAAGATCTGTTTCAATAGATTCCCAGAAACAGCAGTACACATATGCTATAATAAAAAGAAATTTGTCTTTAACCAGAAAATTAAAACAACTGCAGACCACATGTTGGAACTGGGGTAACATTTTGCTGTGATACTTGGGATGTATTATTTTTTTGCCCTCAAATTAATAAACAGTTGCCATTTTTTGTTTCATAGTGCACTAACAAAGAGTAGAGAGGTATATAAACTTAATGTGTGTATGTGCAAACGCAGTAGGGAATGAGCGCACTTTGAACAAACTGTACCACGTCATCACTAAGTAGCAGAACAAGCACCCTGATGCCCTGTTCATTATCTCTGGGGACTTTAACTAAGCCAAATTCAGAAATGTGTACCCAAAATACCATCAGCATATCTCCTGCCCCACCAGAGGCTCAGACACCCTCGACCACTGCTACACTTCACATAAAGGTGCATACGCACTTCATATGCATGATGGCGCTGCGAACGGCCACCTCGGTGCGGAGCTCCACAGTTGTTTTACTGTTTTTGTTAGTTTGTCCTGTCTTTAGTTATACTCCGACAATCAGTTATACCAGGGAAGAACTGCTAAACATTCGGCAATACACACCACCCAACATTTTACCGGTTTTCGACTGTTCTGACGTTTTGCTGGACATTGTAGTCGGAGGTGCAGCGGCACTACTCAAGCGCTCCAAGACGCGAAAGCGTGGAAAGCGAGCCGGCGCGCTAGTCAAGCTCCGAAAGCATGGCTTTAGACCAGCGCTGCCTAGTATCCATCTGGCAAACCTCCGCTCCTTACCCAACAAAATGGACAAACTTTTCCTCCTGTCCCAAAGAAACAACGACTTTTTAAACTCTGCTGCTCTGTGTTTCACGGAAACCTGGCTGAATGAAGCCATCCCGGACAGCGCGCTACATCTGCCGGGCTTCCAGCTGTTCAGAGCGGATCGCGACGCGGAATCAGCGGGGAAATCACGTGGCGGTGGGACATGCTTCTACATCAACGAAAGGTGGTGTACGGATGTAACAGCATTGAAGAAGATGTGCTGTCCCGACCTAGAGGCGCTCTTCATCAACTGCAAGCCTTTCTACTCGCCGCGGGAGTTTTCCTCGTTCATCCTCGTAAGTGTTTACATTCCACCGCAAGCGTGCGTGAAAGCAGCGCTGCAACAGCTGGGCGACCAGATCACAGACACAGAGCAACAACACCCGGACTCTGTTATAATCATTCTCAGGGACTTTAATAAAGCAATTCTCTCCCGTGAACTGCCAAAATACAGACAGCATATTACATGTCCCACCAGAGACAGTAATATACCACTGGACCACTGCTACACCACAGTAAAGGATGCATATCACTCTGTTCCACGGGCAGCTTTGGGGCTCTCTGATCACTGCCTGGTTCATCTTATACCGACCTACAGGCAGAAACTGAAATCAGCTAAACCTGTAATAAGGACTGTTAAAAGATGGACTGGGGAAGCAGAGCAGGACTTACAAGCCTGCTTCGAGTGCACCGATTGGAGTGCTTTTGAGGCTGCAGCTACCAATCTGGACGAGCTAACAGACTCTGTAACATCATATATCAGTTTCTGTGAGGATATGTGCATCCCTACCAGGACTCGTTTAACATACAACAATGACAAACTGTGGCTCACTGCAAAGCTCAAACAGCTTCGTCAGGCCAAAGAAGACGCCTACAAGAATGGGGACGGAGTCTTGTATAAACAGGCCAAAAACACACTGGCAAAGGAGATCAGAATGGCTAAGAGAAACTACTCTGAAAAGCTGAAAAAAACAGTTCTCAGCCAATGACCCAGCATCAGTGTGGAAAGGCCTGAAAGACATCACAAATTACAAGACACCACCCCCCAGCACCATGTCAACTCAACAACTGGCTGACAATCTGAATGAGTTTTATTGCAGGTTTGAAAAACCCTGTCTCACACCCCACACCCATTCTGACCCCCTCTCCACGCATCAATTAACACCTCCAGTAACCCCCACCTCCCCCCCTCCTGCACCTTTGATCTGTGAAGAGGAGGTGTGTCGGGTCTTCCGCAAACAGAAGACAAGGAAAGCACCAGGCCCAGACGGTGCCTCACCGGCCTACCTAAAAACCTGTGCTGACCAGCTGGCCCCTATCTTCACAAAGATCTTCAACAGATCACTGGAGATGTGCGAAGTTCCTTCCTGCTTCAAACGCTCCACCATCATCCCCATCCCAAAGAAACCCAAAATCACAGGACTTAATGACTACAGACCTGTCGCCTTAACGTCTGTGGTCATGAAGTCATTTGAAAGACTGGTGTTGACCTACCTAAGGACATCACTGGACCCTTGCTGGACCCCCTGCAGTTTGCTTATCGAGCAAACAGGTCTGTGGATGATGCAGTCAACATGGGACTGCACTACATTCTGCAACATCTGGACAAACCAGGGACATATGTGAGAATCCTGTTCGTGGACTGCAGCTCGGCCTTCAACACCATCTTCCCACACCTCCTCCTGTCCAAATTAACCCAACTCTCTGTGCCCACCTCCATATGTCAGTGGATCACCAACTTTCTGACAGACAGGCAGCAGATAGTGAGGCTGGGAAAATTCTCATCCAATACTCGCACAATCAGTACTGGAGCTCCCCAGGGATGTGTGCTCTCCCCACTGCTCTTCTCCCTGTATACTAACGACTGTACCATAAAAGACCCCTTTGTCAAACTCCTGAAGTTTGCAGATGACACCACACTCATTGGCCTCATCCGGGATGGTGACGAGTCTGCTTACAGATAGGAGGTCGAAGAGCTGGCTGTCTGGTGCAGTCATAACAACCTGTAGCTGAACACGCTCAAAACAGTGGAGATGATTGTGGACTTTAGGAGAAACACCTCAGCATTATCCCCACTCACCATCATGAACAGCACTGTGGCAACTGGAGTCATTCAGGTTCCTGGACACCACCATCTCACAGGACCTGAAGTGGGAGCCCCACATAGATTCCATTGTGAGGAAGGCCCAGCAGAGGTTGTACTTCCTTCGCCAGCTGAGAAAGTTCAACCTGCCACAGGAGCTACTGATGCAATTCTACTCTGCAGTCATCGAGTCTGTCCTCTGCACTTCTATAACTGTCTGGTTCGGCTCAGCTACGAAGTTAGACATCAGAAGACTACAGCAGATAGTTTGGACTGCTGGAAGAATCATCGGCACATCCCCCCCAGCTCTCCAAGAACTGTACTCGTCCAGAGTAAGTAAAGGGCTAGCGAAATCATTCTAGACCCCTCACATCCAGGCCACTTCCTCTTCGAACCCTTGCCATCTGGCCGGCGCTACAGAGCACTGAGCACCAGGACAGCCAGACACAAGAAAAGTTTCTTTCCCCAAGCCATCTACCTCATGAACAGCTAATTCCCTCCCTAGAGAGTAAACCAGTGCAATACATAATGCTATTTATATTTATATTTATAACTTTTTATCACATCATATCTCTTACTCACACTCCCTTGCATTTGTAACTATTGGCTATTTTTTTATATAATATTGGGTACTGTATATTTTCTATATTTTTCATCCCTTATTCACATACTCTATCTTCTCATCTGTCTTGTCACTGTCATTCTGTCTGTGCTGTGGAAGTTCCTGTCACTAAGACAAATTCCTTGTATGTGCGAACATACCTGGCAATAAAGCTCGTTCTGATTCTGATTCTGATACCGCTTCCTACTGTGTCCGCACCTCGGGCAGTCAGATCACGCCTCGATTCTGCTGTTCTCAGTCTACAAGCAGAAACTGAAGCAAGAGGAGCCTGTTACGCGTACTGTGCAGCGTTTGACCCCAGAAATGGAGGAAAGGCTCCAGGACTGCCTTGACTCCGTGGACTGGGACATGTTCAGAAACTCATTCTACAATCTGGACAAGTATGCCATAGTGGCCACGGAATTCATCTGTTACTGTATAAATGTCTGCATACCCCATAAAACAGTCCACTCATTCCCTAACCAAAAACCATGGATTACCGCCAAAATCCAAAGTAACATCCATGCACGTACCTGCACGTTTCAAGCTGGAGACACAGACGCGTACAAGAAGTGTAAGTACAACGTCCGCAAAGCCATCACCAACACGAAACGGGAACACAGCAGGAAGGTAGAATCAGAGTTTAACTGCACTCAAGACGGACATAGGTTATGGCAGGGAATCCAAACTTGAACAGATTATAAACCACAGATGTGGACATTGACAGGTGCCACTCCATCTCTCCCTGACAAATTGAACGTGTTTTACGGCCATTTCGAGCTTGTAAACAAAGACCCCCCAGTACGAGCTCCCACAGCGGTGCATGACTCCAGTCTCACCACCTCTGTGGCACAAATGAGAAAAACTTTTATCCAAGTCAACATCCGCAAAGCTGCTGTTCCGGACGGAATTTCAGGACAGGTTTTAAAATCATGCAGTGAGCAATTAGCTACTGTCTTCTCGGAGATATTTAACAGCTCTTTAAAAAGCTCAGCTGTACCAACCTGTTTCAAAAACATCACCATTATCCCAGTTTCTAGGAAAAGTAAAGTGAGCTGCCTTAATGACTATTGCCCAGTGGCACTGACCCCCATTGCAATGAAATGCTTTGAGAGGCTGGTGCTGAGACACATTTAGAACACTATCCCAGACACTTTGGACCCACTGCAGTTTGCCTACTGCCACAGCAAATCCACTGAAGATGCAACATCACATACACTTCACACCACTCTGGCTCACCTGAACAATAAAAACTGCTATGCAAGGCTATTATTTGTGGACTATAGCTTGGAATTTAACACTGTCATCCCAACCAAGCTGATCCACAAACTACTAGATCCGGGGCTGAGTGCCACATTGTGGAACTGGATCCTGGATTTCCTCACCAACAGACCCCAGTGTGTGCAGAAATACCTCCTCCCCACTGACCCTCAACACTGGCACTCTACAGGGAAGCATCCTAAGCACAGTGCTGTATTCCTTGTCCACACATGACTCTGTGGCCAGTCACAGCCTGAACACCATCGTAAAGTTTGCTTACTATACCACCATTGTGGGTTCGATCACCAACAACGATGAGACAGCCTACAGAGAGGATTTGAAGCTCCTGGCAGAGTGGTGCCAGGACAACAACCTGTCTCTCAATGTCAGTAAAATTAAGGAGCTGGTGATTGACTTCAGGAAACAGGATACGGTTCATGCACACATCTACATAGGAGGGGACATTGTAGATAGGGTCAACAGCTTCAAATTCCTAAGGGTCACCCTCACTGCCAAACTCACATGGACGGAGCACACAGTATCAAACATCAAAAAGTCCCATCAACTTCTTCACTTCCTCAGGCATCTGAAGAAAGCCAGGATGTCCACTACAGTCCTCACCATTTTCTACAGGTTTGCTGTGGAGTCCGTCCTCACAGGGTGTACTGCATCCTGCTGTGGCAGCTGCTCCATACAGGACAGGAAAGCCCTACAGGGGGCGGTCAAAACAGCTCAGGAAATCATTGGCACAAAGCTACTAGCAGTCCAGGACACCTACACCACACGCTGCCTCAGAAAGACAATGCGCATCATGAAAGATCATAGTCACCCCGGATGAGCACTTCTCTCTTTTCTGCCATCTGGAAAGCAGCTCAGGTCTATTGGAATCCGCACTGCTAGGTACAGGAACAGCTTTGACCCCTCTGCTGCAAGAGTATACAACACTCACCAATGTGCCACCTTTTGCAACTAGAGTTGGACTGTTCCTCCAAGCACAATGGCACATTACACTATCACTTCAAGCATTTTCTGTTTTAAGTTCTCTGGCTGTCTAGTGTTATTTATTGTTATTCTTATTTGCATTACTTATTGTTATTGTTTGGTGCAGTATTATCTATTGTAAGAGCACTGAGGGGAGTAAATGTGTAAATAGTTGGCATTAGTGTTTATGTGTGTATACATAGTTGTGTGCAGTTTCTGATTGGTTGTCGTTCAGAGCATAGGTCTGGGATGCCAGATTTCGGTGTTGATCCTTCTGAAAGTGTTGTGGGCTCATTTATGTTCAGTGTTTGAGAGTGGAATTCTGGGGAGTCCCAGGGGGAACCCTTTAACCATGGGGTGCAGCAGGGTGTCTGGGAGTGACCCAGAGGGATCCTAAAGTGTTTGGTGTGATTTGTACTGTCTGAAGTGTCTTTGTTAAGACTGCTACTAAAACCCATGTATGCTTTTAATAAAGAGCATGTTTCTTTTACCCCGACTCCCAAGCTGGTCTCTAGTACCTCCATGGGGGGATGCTACATTGGTGTCAGAGTGGGGATAGAACACGGTCTGAGGAAGCAGACCCAGAAAACAGAACACAATGTTCTCGGGAGATAGAAGACATTCACCAGAAGACTTTGGAATTGCTGACCGCTTACAAGCAGCTGTGGGGATCACCGCTACTGCGCCGACGAGAGGCTCCCCTGACGATGACGTGTGAAGAAAGAGGTATTCCCCAACTACTGCCCAGCATGCCAACCTCAAGAGAAACACCACAGCGAACGGCGCTCCACCTGCCGCGGTATTCGGGAACGGAGCTGTGGGAAACTTACGAGGCGCAGCTCCGCCTAGCAGTGCGGCACAACGGCTGGGACGCGGCAACTACAGCAGCACAGCTGGGGCTAGCGTTGGAGGGGAAAGCGCTGACCATGCTGCTGGATGTGAGAGCAGACTAACACCATGAGCTGCCCGTGCTCATGGCTGCCCTGAGACACCATTTCAGCCAACAAGAAAGAGTGGACTATTACCGCGGGCAGCTCACAGCGAGACGACGCAGCAAAGGAGAAGCCCTTGGAGCACTGGCTGCGGACATCCAGCTCCTGGCGTGGCGGGCATACCCACAATACCCCACAGCCATCCGAGAAGACGTGGCGCTGCAGGCATTCCTCTGAGCGCTCGCCCCAGAATGCCTGCAGCAGCACATTAGGCTTGCTGCCCCAGGTAACCTAGATGCGGTGCAGCGGGAGGCGGAATGCGCGGAAGCCGTCCTAAGGGAGGCGAAGGATCCCGTGCATTCCTACCACTCCCTGGAGGACATCACTGATGACAAGGCGGAAAGAGAAGCTGCGCGCCAAGTCGAGGCACCGCCTGCGCGCCAACGGCCCCCTATCATCTGCTGGCATTGTCGGAAGCGAGGTCACCAGGCGCACCACTGCAGAGAGCCCGCCCCCGCGTCATCTCAGGGAAACGGCAGAGGAGCGGCACCATGAGGGGGGTTTCACCCTGTGACTCCGCCCCCTCTCGGGGCGTACCCTTGTTCCCGGTGGGACGCCTGGGGAAACTCCGCTGCCTCCGGCTGCCCTGCCTAATGGAGGGCGTGCCCTGCGAAGCCCTCATGGACACGAGGTCTACAATCTCGATCGTCCACACCAGGGTGCTGCCTGGAACGGCACGCCGTCCCCCCAAGGTGTCAGCGAGCCTGCACACAGTGACAAGAGAGACCGTGGCAATGTGGGGGAAAAGACGTTTGTGCGTGGCTATGGGCAGCCAGCTACTGGAGCACGAGTTCTGGCTCACGGAGATCCAGGATCCATGCATTGTAGGACTAGACCTCCTAGCCAAGTCAGGGGCAGTGCTGGACCTGGGCAGATAGTCGTTCCAGCTGGCAGATGAGACCATTGCCCTCACTCACACGTGGCGGCAGTGGAAGATCCTCAAAGCACGCGCCCTCTTCACCAGTTCGCGAGTGGAGGGGACCGGGGCTGCGCACCAAACGACAGTTAAGGGAGAGCCCGAGGCACACAGCGGAGTCGCCGCCGGTGTGGGGCGCGTCACATAGCCCTCGGCTGCAACTTGCGATGCAGTGCAGATGCTGTGGCAGCACAGCGGGGCGGAGTTAGAAGAGGGCCAGCGAGAGCAGTTGAGGGAGCTCCTGGATGCTTTCATGGACATCTGCGCAGCCAGGGATGAAGACTGCACCAGGACGGACTTGGTGCAGCACCACATTGAGACAGGTGGTGCGGCCCCCATCCACCTGCGGCTACATCACCTAGCACTGGCGAAGAGGCAGATTGCAGAGGAAAAGGTGAGGGAGATGGCGGTAGCAGGCATCATTGAGCCCTCCAGTCATGCCTTTTGGCCTCTGTAACGCGGTCGCCACCTTTGAACGGCTGATGGAGCGGGTCCTGTCAGATGTGCCCAGGAGCCGGTGCATTGTCTACCTGGACAACCTGCTGGTGCATGCCTCCTCCTTTGAGTCTGCGCTGGCGAATCTGAAGGAGGTGTTCACTGCCGTCTGTGCGGCCGGGCTAAAGCTGCACCCCTCGAAGTGCAACCTCCTCTAGCGGCAGGTGAAATTCCTGCACTACGTCGTGGACGTGAATGGAGTGTCCACAGACCCCAACAAGGTGCAGCTGGTGCAAGACTGGGGAACCCCAGAGAACATGTCGGAATTGCAGAGCTTCCCGGGGTTGGCGTCTTATTATTTCCGCTTCGTGCATGGTTTTGCAGCCATCGCAGCACTGCTGCACTGCCTCACCGCTAAGGGCACTCCATTCGAGTGGACCTCTGAGTGCGCAGCCGCTTTTTATCACCTGAGGGAGGCTCTAGCATCTGCCCCCGTCCTGGCTCTCCTTATCCCGGGGAGGGCTTTCATTGTGGTCACAGATGCCAGTGATCGGGGCATTGAAGCTGTGTTGTCGCAGGCGGGAGATTGAGATGAGAGGGTGGTCGCATTCTACAGCCACCAGCTGAGTCGCCCGGAGAAGAATCACTGCGTCACACTGCGAGAGCTTCTGGACATGGTGGCAGGGATTAAACATTTCCGTCCCTACCTCTATCGGACCAGGTTCCTGTTGCGGACCGACCACGCCTCGCTCACGTGGCTCCTAAATTTCAAGGAGCCAGAGGAGCAGATAGCGCAGTGGCTGGAACTGTTGCAGGGGTATGACTTTGAGGTCCAACAGCAGTGGGGCCAGGACACCTGCACGCCAATGCCGACACACTTTCTCGGCACCCCTGCAGCGCAGGCTTGTGCAGGCACTGCGACCAGCTGGAGGAGTGGCGAGCGACTGCGGACGAGATTTGCGCTGTGCTGGCGGCGGATGCGGCGAGCGATGGGGGATCCGCTGACGACAAAGAGCTGTTCTGCCAGGCCCAGGAAGCCGATCCAGAGCTGGCGGTGGTGCGGGGCTTCCTACAGTTGGGGCAGCGCTCACCCTGGACTGCGGTGGCCCGACACGGGCCTACCGTCAAGTCGTACTGCTCACAGCGGAACAGCCTTGTGGTCGGGGGGGCTGTTGAATCAGAGTTGGAGGGGCCGGTGCATGGCCAAGTCCTGTGGCAGCTCCTCATCCCCTGTAGCCTCAGGGAAGACGTGTTGCAGCGAGTGCACGGTCTCGCCGGCATTGGGCACTTCTGTGTGGTGAAGATGCTGCGCCAGGGATTTCACTAGGCGGGGTGTCGTTAAGACGTTGAGCTGTTCATGCACTTCTGCGATGCCTGCACGGCGCGTAAGGGCCCCAGTGACCGGTCAGATGCTCCCCTGCAAAGACTTCAATTGGGCACCCCAATGGAGCGCGTGGGTGTGGACGTTCTGGGACCCTTTCCCCGCACTGATCAGGGGAACTGCTACGTGCTCGTGGCCATGGACTATTTTACCAAGTGGCCCGAGGTGTCCGTGGTGCCGGACCAGAGTGCTGCGACCACACCGGAGTGGTTGGTGAAGGAGATGTTCTGCCCTTTTGGGGCACCGGAAGAGCTGTACAGTGACCAGGGCAGGAACTTGGAGTCACAAGTCATGAAAGAGGTGTGTGATCGGCTGGGGGTGCGGAAAACACGCACCACACCCCTTCATCAGCAGAGCTACGCTCTAGTGGAGAGCTTCAACCAGACACTCACCATGCAGCTCTCTGTGCTCACCTCCCGACATCAGCGCGACTTTGACAGACACCTGTCTCTGGCCCTGTGGGAATGCCGCTCTGCCGTCCAGGAGTTCACGGGCTGCATCCCCACCCTGCTCATGTTCGGACACAAGTTGAGGACTCCGGTGGACTTAGCTTTCAGCAGCCCGCCGGAGCCTGAGGTGAGGGTTGAAGCGGGTCCGGAGTACCTTGAGCAATTGAGCGGCATTTGGAGTCCACGCACGCTTTTGCCAGGCGCCATCTGACGGAGGCGGGAGGCAGCAGAAGCGTGCATACAACACGCAGTGTCGTGGGTGCCCCCTGGCCCCAGGAGACCGGGTGTGGGTATACAATCCCCAGAGGAAACGTGGGTTCTGCCCTAAGCTCGCGGCCAGCTGGGTGGGTCCCTGCGTGATCCTGGATCAGCTGTCGGACATCGTTTACAGGGTGCGGATGGGGCCAGGGCGTCGGCCAGTGGTTCTACACCGTGACAGACTCGCCCCTTACCATCCCAAGGAATTTGCGCCGGGGCCTCCCGGGGCGAATCCACCAGGTTCAGCGGGCTCACCATCTCTGCACAGACCCAGGAGGGCATGCAGGTTGCCTCTGCGCTTCAGGGACTTTGTGCTTTCGGGGTCGACAGTCACCGGGATGGATGACTGCTAAAGGGGGGTCAATGTAACAGCGCTGAGGGGAGTAAATGTGTAAATAGTTGGCATTAGTGTCTATGTGTGTGTACACAGTTGTGTGTTTCTGATTAGATGTCGTTCTATTTATGTTCAGTGTTTGAGAGTGGAATTCTGGGGAGTCCGGGGGGGACCCCTTAACCATGGGGTGCAGCAGGGGTGCTGGGAGTGATCCAGGGGGATCCTCAAGTGTTTGGTGTGATTTGTACAGTCTGAAGTGTCTTTGTTAAGACAGTTGCTAAGGGATAGGTTTTTTATATATATAAAATTAAATAAAGAGTATGTTTCTTTTATCCTGATTCCTGAGCTGGTCTTTAGTAGTTCCATGGGGGGATGCTACACTATTGTTTTTGTGCATAGTGTGTGGAGAAGCATTCAAAAAGAATTTCATGATACTTGTACCTATGACAAGAAACTTGAAACCTCAAACTTGTTCCAATAATCATTTGTCACAGACAGCTGTGCTCTGTTGTTCTTTGGCCCATAGGAGCCTAAGGCCGCATTAGCTACTGTATTATTTACCTAAAGCAAAGTACTCTCTGACATAAAACATTGTAAAGAGTGTCTTACTCTCTCAGTGCAGGTAACTTCAAACTGGCCCCAGGAGACCGAGTGTGGGTATACAATCTTCGGAGGAAACGTGGGCTCTGCCCTAAGCTCGCGGAACGTGCTTTTTATTAAAAGCGTACATGTCTCTTAGCAGCAGTCTTAACAAAGACGCTTCAGAGAGTACAAGTCACACCGAACACTTGAGGATCCTCCTGGGTCCCTCCCAGCCCCCCTCCAATAATGGTTCACTTTGTTTGATCAATGACTTGTTGGCAAAGTTGGTGTATTAACATGGTATGAAAGAGGATCGTTCTGTCGTTAGTTCACGTTCATGATCCTTTTTTCTTACACACTTACAGACTAGTAGTTTGAGTTTGTTGATTTTTCAGTTAGCAGAGAATAGTGTTAAAGCAATTGAGTCTGTTTTTAATTAGTGGAACAGCCCAAGTCCATTAAGTAGTTTCATACTGGTACATACATGTACACACACACACACTTTCTGAACTGCTTGTCCCATACAAGGTTGCAGGGAACCAGAGCCTAACCCAGCAACTCAGGGCATAAGGCCAGAGGGGGAGGGGACACACCCAGGACAGGACACCAGTCTGCCGCAAGGCACCCCAAGCAGGACTCGAACCTCAGACCCACCAGAAAGCAGGACCTGGTCCAACCCACTGCGCCACCACACCCCATACTGGTTTCCAATGTGTGATAAATACACTACTTCACACATCAGCATTATGGAAGTTAGTTGTGAAACAGCTGGCAAGAGTTAGCCGCATTTCTTATCTAGTTATTTGCCCTAAAAGCTGGATTCACACATATTACCATGATGTAATCATGCAGGTTTTCACTCTGTGTGTTATCTTACAGTTATTTTTCAAGCACAACAAGAAGGCAATGGGACATTCTTCCCATTTATGACCCCAGTTTTAAATTCAGGGAAACCTCTCAGTTACAGTAATTTAGAGTTATGCTATTTATTGAATGTTTTTTATTTTGTTTACAATTTGTCTGCTGGGGTTTTCATCTGCCCTTTACACATTTTTTTCTCCCTCCACCAAAGCAAAGATCTGATATCCTTGAAGACATGGCTGAAGAGATCTTGAGGTACACAGCATATTCCACTGGTTGTCAACTTGAGGAGGCTGCTGAGGCCTTGCTAAAGATCCACCCAAATTTGAGGGAGAGAGGAACTCGCACTAGCCATGAGGGATGGAAACGCAATCTAAAGATGCTAATTATTGCACAAAACTGAGATACAAGAATGGGGACTGATTGGGAGTTCCTGAGGTATTGATGGAAAACCATCAACAATACTGACTTAACTCAGTGTAAACAGGAGAGGCCACCTGTTTTGAAATTCAGAAATCAGCGGTGAATCCTGAATTACTTCTTATCGTCTGTATGAGAAGGTCTTATGTATTTTCCACTTAATAATTGCTTAATTTTTCTTCACCTCAGTCAAGAGGGCAGCTATTTCCTTTTTTAGGCTCTCTATTGTTTTTCCTGTTGAAAGGCAAGGAAATTTACTTCTGTTTCTTTAACTTTTCAGGGGGTGCAGTGGCACAGCGGGCTTGGCCAGGTCCTGCTCTCTGGGGTTCGAGTCCCACTTGGGGTGTCTTGCTATGGACTGGTGTCCTGTCCTGGGTGTGTCCCCTCCCCCTCCAGCCTTGCGCTCTGTGTTGCCGGGTTAGGCTCCGGCTCGCCGCGACCCCACTTAAACAAGTGGTTTCAGTCAGTGTGGGTGGGTGGGTGGATGGATGGATGTGCATATGGATGTGGATGTGGATGTGGATGTGGATGCGTATGCGTATGCTGATTGGACATTCACAGACTCCATCTCAGTTACCCTAAGGAGATGAAATTCACATTTAAATTCTTTCAATTTCCAGCACTATAAAAGGAAAGAAATACAAACCGTTTCGGTAGATGCCTGATCAGCTTTTAACTGCATTTCTTGCCAATTTTATAGTGATTCTTAATTCCTCAGGGATCTTGATAATTTGTAAATGTTTACAATGGTTTGTCAGGGCAGATATGTACAGGTTATCTCATTGTGGTTATACTCTGCTAAAGTGATGCCAGAGCACTTTTTAGTTGCATGTAAAAAAGATGTAACTTGTGAATTCTTGCACTTTTTAACTCTTTTGTTACTGAACAAATATATCATGAAATATAGCACTGATCAGATGAGCAATCGGTTTTGTTTTCAGTGTTTATTTAATCTAAATGCTCCAAGTATAACAAACAGTATTCATGGTTACTGAGGGTTCTGTTTCTTAGTGGTAGAGTATTATGTAAAATTGAAGCTTTATTATGTCTTCTGTACACTGAAATCTCTTTGAATGTCACAACCTCTTTTGTTAAGGAGGTTGACACTATAATTTTCAGTTATATAGAGAAATAGAGCATAGGTCTGGGATGCCAGATTTCGCTGTTGATCCTTCTGAAAGTGTCGTGGGCTCATTTCAATGAAGTTATAGCAATGATCCCCGGTGAGGATAGTGTCTATCCACAATATGTGCTGGTCTGCAGGTGAATGGAGATATTCTAAAAAGGTACGGGTGGTATGGACAGTTAGTTAAAATCAAATATGATGATTGGTGGATTGAGGTTTAGGTATCGAGAAGGAAATGAGTACTGGTGGCATGGTTGGTTTTTGTCCAGCCCCAGTAATTTTAGCACAAGGGTTTTAGCATCTTATCCTGTGGAGAAAAGCCTATAGGTACAGGAGGCCATAATGTTTTCCACTTCAGTACTTTAAATATTATACTGGGGTGCGTGGCAATCTGGGTTTGGATGGGTCAAAGAATGACCTACAGACAGCGTTCAGAACAAACATTTCATTACAACACCGGCACGCAGAGAAATAATGCTCTTGGTTCAAGAACTCCATTTCCTCAAGGATCTGCACTTCAAGCCAGCCATCCCAGCCTGCTTAATGTCCCCAAGCTTTTTAATTTTCCCACACACTCGCAAACACGTTCACCCCTCTATTTTGCCTGTAAGTTCCCCCAGTGGTTGCACACTGTATTCACAGTTCCCATAATGCAACTATTTACAGTACAACAGACCCATTTCCCACTCAAGCTTACAGTAACGCAGGTCGTTACGATATTTAAAAACAATTAGAATAATAATTACTTTTTAAATTTTTTTTTTAAATACAGTTTTTATGTCTACAAGGTGGGGGCGTGGTGGCGCAGTGGGTTGGACTACAGTCCTGCTCTCTGGTGGGTCTGGGGTTCAAGTCCCACTTGGGGTACCTTGCGATGGACTGGCGTCCCGTCCTGGGTGTGTCCCCTCCCCCTCCAGCCTTACGCTCTGAGTTGCCGGGTTAGGCTCTGGTTCCCCGCGACCCTGTATGGGACAAGTGGTTCAGAAAATGTGTGTGTGTGTGTCTGTCTGTGTCTGTCTCTGTCTTTACAAGGTCCCAGTTAAAGTACCTGATTTCCATAAATAGTTCTTGGTGTCTTGGAAGCTTTATATAAACACAACTTTTCACCACACTGTAGTGTAGAATACAGGAAGTCCCGGATTACCGAGTTCCATTACTATGGCTGCCTTAAGTTTTTTTACGTAAGATGGAACAGTTCGGTAAGGTTCATGTCTAATGTCAGTCAAATATATAGTACATCGTGTACGTTTGTATGCTTAAAAAAATTAAAGAAAGTGTAAAGGACCTCAGCTGATGTTATAAAACTTGTCTTCCTTTGTGAATACCTTTGGTTTCCTTTTGTATTTGTACTTTTATTTTGTCATATTACTGCAATGGCATACGGTCATTAAGGCCGGGCTTTTATTTTGACACGGTCTTTGTTTTTCCAAGAGCCCCTGCGTTTAGATTTGCCGAATTATTTTAATGCGGTTAGCAGAGCCTGTGATTAGGTGCGTGCTACAAGAATTTAATGAAGATAAAGAATTTAATATAAGGATTAGCAACCCTCCAAAGAGGCACAAGTTGTACATGTAATATTGTTGTAAATGTTATTTTATTGTATGTAATGCTAATGGTACATGTTGATGGTTAATTATGCTGTAATACAAAAATCAGTGGTGGTTGCCGAACGGAAATTAATTAAATGTTAAATATTTGGGGTTTTTTTTACGTCATCAGCTCTTACATTGGTGGAGATTGTCAAGTTAGTTTCAATAAATCAGCTAAACCATCATCAGTGAAGCCTTGGCCATTCTGGGTCTGCTACAGAAACACTGCTATACACAAGTAATACACATACATACACACAACCGCTTGTCCCATACAGGGTTGCAGAGAGCCAGAGCCTAGCAGCAATATGGGGTGTAAGGCTGGAAGGGGAGGGGACACACCCAGGACAGGACACCAGTCCACCACAAGGCACCCCAAGCAGGGCTCGAACCCCAGACCCACCGGAGAACAGGACCCAAGCAAACCCACTGTGCCACCGCGCCCCCCAGAAATAATAATGCAATGTAATGATAATTAGAAAATGTTACAACAGTATAGAGAGAGAGAGAAAAAAAGAACAAAAAAATTAAAGCCAAATATCAACACACTTCACTTAACAGCAACGGGGTCTGTGTTGAGTGGGCAGGGAGACTGAGGTGTGTGGACCCACCCAATCATGGGATCTTTGTCGGTACAAGGGAGCAAGCGAGATCTGTGGTCGGGGGTAAGGCTGGCTGGGTCAGTTGATGCAAAAAACATAGGTCTGGGAGAAAATCTGATCTCGTAGTCGCGGAGGTGACACAAGTGTCAGGAGCAGAATGAGGGACGATGGAGGAGAATGATGGACTTGGGGACGGGTTGGTTGTCGTGGGTTTGCTCGAGAACGCTGGAGACATGGGTTTCTCAAATGAGATTCATTCCACAACCAGGGTGTTCACGTGCCGCTTCTTCATACCTCACTGCTCTGATTTCGCTCGGGCAGGTGCGGATGTTTGGGGCGAGGTCACTGGCATGAGTGTGACAGTCCGACTGAAAAGGACAAAATCTTCTTTGTCCTGCTCCTACGAACCGCTGTAGACACCCAGTGTTTTGATGCATGTTGCAAAGTAGCGCCCGTTTGTTCTTAGAACCATTATATGTCATTCTAATTTTTAATAGGCTTTACATTTACAATTGCATTTATTAATTTAACAGATGCTCTTCTCCAAGGTGACCTACATCTCACAGAAAATACAATGTGTGCATTACATTAGCAGAAAGAGACTTAGATGCAGATTCTAAAACACAGTTTGTTACTTTCCACTGTTTGAACCAATGTACATGAGTACTGCATAAAACTTTATTAGAATATCCATGATTGCTGATCACTTTCCTCAGAATAATTTCTTTCCTTTTTTAATGGGGAGTGGTTCATAACTCTGGGCTGTAAGTAAGTTGGTCATTTGTAACCTGGGGACTGTCTGTAGTATAACGTCAAGGCTAACACACACACACACACACACACATTTTCTGAACCGCTTGTCCCATATGGGGTCACGGGAAACCAGAGCCTACCCGGGAACACAGGGGCGTAAGGCCGGAGGGGGAGGGGACACACCCAGGACGGGACGCCAGTCCGTCGCAAGGCACCCCAAGCGGGACTTGAACCCCAGACCCACCGGACAGCAGGACTGTGGTCCAACCCACTGCGCCACCGCACCCCCAGACTAAAACACATATTGACATATTTTACACATTTTGCCCCCTAATGGTGGAGAGCGTAAGTGCAGGTCGATTTCACTCTGCATCAGTGCATCATAGGAGTACTTTGAAGTTAATAAAAAAAAACTAAATGTATTACATTATGATGGACAGGGTGCACCTTCTGCAATAGGCTCTAAAGCAGTGTGACCATGAACTGGCCAAGATATTATTTATAATAGATTCAAGGAGAGTGTTCCAGATCATTTTTTAAAAAATGTATTATATCTTGTTTAATGTTTTTTACAGGATATTACCCATGAAAATGGAGTTCAATCTGTATTATGCAGCTTTTATTAATTGTACCTTAGTGATTGAGATGACATTGGAGCTACAAACAAACTGACTTATGAATAGACTTCCAGTCCCTTGTCTTTGTAAGTTCAGAAGTCAGTATGCATAAAGTGAATATACTGTATTTATAAATGTATTATTAAAGCATACATCAACTGCCTTTTGTAGCCTGTGCAGATATTTTACTGGAAGGCATACAGAACTAAGCCGTCAACACAGGGTGTAGGGCTGGAGCGGAGAGGACGCACCTAGGATGGGATACCAGTCCTTTACAGTGTGGGTGTAATGAGCAGGCCGTGTCTCGGCATTTGGCCCGGTGCTGGACTTCGCCAACTGGCACAAAGACGCACAAAGTACTGGTGGGGATGCTTGATCAGAGCTGCTAGACGTTTGCATAACTGGGAGAGGAAAAGACAATCCAGTTTAAGAAGAATGTCGGGAACATCCCTCCCCCCCTTCTCACGTACTCATATCTGACCCCCTCAGACGAGATTGAAAATGTCTTTTGCAAGGCCTTGCCGCATCATACGGGGCAAGAGGAACATCTGCGCAAGGTAAAGCAACGTGGATAGGATGTCCACCTTCATCACCAATGTTTTTCCTATTGAGGAGACTGACCTGGTCTTGCACAAACTCATTTTCCATCTGGCTTTGGTCAAACGTTCTTCCCAATTGACACTGGCAGCACCTTCCCAAAGGAAGTTGACTCCCAACACCTTGAGAGGACTGTCGCATTGGGAAAAACCACCAATGCAGTCCTCTCATCTTTTCCAGCTGCCAAAGCACCTGATAAGAGACTTGCCCAGGTTCAGCGCCGCGTTGGAGGTACACCAGAACCAGGCCGAGCAACCAATCCGAGCACAGGAACAAAGTAGTGTCTCAAATAGCGGCTCAATAAAATGTGGAAAGCTTCATGAATTTTTGTGTCTTCCTTGTGCAGGGGCAATGCTAATGTCTCTGTATCCCTCCAATTTTAGTATATGTCCTACCACAGCTAGCACATATTAAATAATAAACCAGCGATAATAAAGGTAAAAATAAAGCAGCATGTAGTATCAAGCAGCAATAATAAAGGAAATTGAAAATAATTAAGTTGTCACTAAATTAGCAGAGAGGAGGAATGCAAATTGCTGTAGTACAACATATACAATGTATAATAATTATACCCTGTACTGGCACCTGTTCAAAAGCACAGAATAACTGAGTCATTATTAGATGAATTTTGAAGGTAGATACATGTGACACACAAAGCTCACACACACCATCTGAAACTGCTTGTCCCATACAGGGTCACGGGGAGCCGGAGCCTAACCCAGCAACACAGGGCATAAGGCTGGAGGGGGAGGGGACACGCCCAGGACAGGACGCCAGTCTGTCACAAGGCACCCCAAGTGGGATTTGAACCCCAGACCCACTGGAGAGCAGGACCCAGTCCAACCCACTGTGTCACCACACCCCCCTCGACACATGAAGCTTGCTCGCAATCGCTCGCTCATGCTCACGCTCACACACACACACACACACACACACACACCATCTGATACTGCTTGTCCCATACAGGGGTTGTGGGGAGCCGGAGCCTAACCCAACTGGAAGGGGAGGGGACACACCCAGGACAGGACACCAGTCCATCGCAAGGCACCCCAAGCGGGACTCAAACCCCAGACCCACCAGAGAGCAGGACCCAGTCCAACTCACTGCACCACCACCACGTTCCCCTTGACACATCAAGCTAAAACTCATAAATATGTTTTAATCCCACTAATGATATTGCGGTCAGACTCAGCGTGATCTGAACAGTGCCAAATTGTCCTGCTGTTCATGTGCCAACACGGCCCCAGCGTGGCAGGGGTCCAACCATTACCAACCAAGGGACAAGAGCTTTGAAAGAAAGATCCTATTGCTGTAACTTGGAGGTCTTTAAAGTTGGGAAGTTTTAGAGAAAGGTTGGCAGTGATGTCGTTAAGAAGAGGAGAGAGAAAGATGACAAAGTAATCTTGCCACTTGCTTCTCTTTCCTGCCAAGAAACCCAGTTTGATGATAAAAGAGTACATGGATTTACAGGATGAGTTGGATGATATTTACCATTTTAAAGCTTAAGGAGCTTTTGTCATCTAGAAGGCACTGGATGGAATTGTTTATAAGAGCAAAAATCAGCTGACTAATTCAGGTTAAAAAAAAAGTATTTCTGAAAGCTCTACCTTTGAACTAAACACTAAACATTGATGGCAAAATAATGGAGAACCCTGCAGAAAAATCTTTCTGTGCTGAATTCTACAGGGATATTCACAGATCTAGATACTCTGAAGATTCGGCAGCTCTATTCTTGCACTCAGTTTACCATTGCAAAGTTATTGCAGAAGGTGACAGGAAGGCTTGCAATGGTGTCATTACTCTAGAGGAGGTAACCAAATGTGTTATGGGCTTGAAGAACAATAAGTCTCCTGGTAATGAAGGAATTACAGCTGAATTCTATAAAGTGTTCTCTGCACAACTTGCTCCCTTCTTGCTCAAAGTTTCCCTTGAAAGTATAAATAACGGGGCACTTCCACCAACTGCATAGCTCAGGGAATTATTACATTAATCGCTGAACCTAACGCTCTGGCTTCTTCAGAGAACTGACGCCTTGTAAGTGTACTCAGTAACACCCATATCCTCCATCCAAGTATTTATAAAACCATTAAATATAGCTTTAGATTTCAGTGTTTGAAATATAATCTTTCAAACATGCCATTTTTGTGGGTTATTTGGATATTCTTTGTGATTATTTTGGAGGTAAATATCATTGAGAATATTTAAAAACAAGGAACATATTTAGCTTGAAAAACTCGCAGAAAAACAGCAAATAAATGGTTTACTTAAAAAACTAATTGTACTTGAAAGAAAAATTGTTTACAATGTTGAATTCTCCTTATCAATGATAAAAGGATGTGTTACCAGTTATAAGGGTCTAATCTCACCATGGGGCGGAAAAGAGATGTGACATTTCATACAGGAATCACATTTTGAATTGGTTAATGAACTGAGGACCTTGCTGTAACTGAGTCACAGAACATAATATGCATAACAGAATAACTGCGCTATCCAAAGAAGTCATATAATTAATACAATATAACTAAAATAGTAAAAATTAATATTTTGGGTCATGCACATACAGTTCGACAGAAGAGCATTCACATACAAACTCAAAAATAAACCACAAAGACAGAACATTAGTACTAAATTAGTGAAGTTAATGGAAATAAAGTCCTGATATGTTTGAGATATCATTGAAAACATTTTTCCATTGAAGAACATTTGAGCATGTTGAAATATTCCTATCTTTAATTGCATTAACATCCTTGGTAGTAATTTTAAAAGGTAACAGATCATGTCACCATTAGATAGTAAAACAAGAATGTAGCCCCAGTACTAAAGGTTTGTCATATTATCTCACAGTACCTGGGTGGTACAAGAGGACATAGAGGTTCAATCCCCCACTCTGTCTGTGCAGAGTTTGCATGGGTTTCCTCTGGTTTCCTCCCACAATCCAAAGACATGCTGTTCACCTTTACCTTACACCAGTGTAAAATGTAGCACAGGGAAGAACACATGGCAGCAGCTATGTGCCACTGGAGAACCACAGCTCCCCTGCTCTCACCACAATACTTATAATTGGATAATGTGAAATATGTGGAATTTTGTAAATGGTAAATGAAAGCAAATGTGGGGGAATCATACAAAAAGGGCGAGACTCAGCACTAGCCACATGAAAAGTCCCAGTAGTCCCGTATTTCTAAGTAATTCTTAAGGTAGATTAACAGGCTTGATCAAAATGGTATAAGTACCTTATGCAGGAAGTTAAATATTGTGAAGTAATTAAATACACAGATGATACTGTGGTTAAGAACATGCGCTTGCAAGCTGTAGTTTGTCAGTTTCAATCTCTGCTTTAGTACAGTTAACCTCTCCTGAGTTGGTCTGACATGACCAGCTGAACAAATGTGGATAATCTTAGGATAATGTAAACACCATAATAAAAATCTGTCTACACCAAAACAGTAAAATAAACCCCACAGCAGCCCCATACATAAATTCTGGGGACAGGATCTAAGCATGATCAACGCAGAATCCCAGTTGTACAGTGCTGCTTGACAGTATGTGAATCTCATTGGGATGGTCATTATTCTTGCATAAATTGTTAAACATACAAAATATCTTTAAAAAATTAGTTATGAAATAAATCAGTTATTATGATTTACCACCTAATTACATTTACCTACTTGGTTTAACCAATGACACTTTGGGGTTCACTTACTGTTGCACCAGCACAAATTGATTTTTTTTTTTTATTATACATACAATTTACTCTAAACCAGCATATGGATTGATAATTATGCACCTACGTCGTCAGATGAGAAAGACTGCTTCTTATTAAATAATTTCGAGGCAAAAACCAAAGGACACAAGAGGTTCACACCATTTCAAGTAGCACTGTAAATTACTTTTTGGGATTCCCTCATAATATGTTTCTAAGAGTGCCATTAAATTAAACGACAATCCCGACAATCCTGCGAGCATGAAACACAACTACTGAGCTGGAAACATTTTCACACGTGATTCCGGTTCAGGATGGAAATCTCAGAGGTGCATCTTCAAACTCTGAATGGGTGCTGTTGACTGCAGAGAAACTCTTCACTGACCTTTGCTGGTAAAGAAGTGACACTTCACATGTTTTGCTCGCACCTTTGCAATGGATGTGTTTTAAAACCTATTTACAGACTAAAACACAATAGAAAAAGTTCATAGTACACATGTTTCTTTTATATTAATGTTATCCAGGTGTGACAAACTTATCCATATGCAATGATATCCTTCACTTAAACGTCTTCCTGACCTATTCTTTATGGAATTCAAACAGATTTTTTTTTTGGCTATAAAATGCTTCATGCCCCCATCAAATGAGCTGGACTCTGAAGGTTACTGAGATACTTACTGAGACACAGAGCTGTAGATAACCCCATCATTGTGGCTCTGCCGCTCACTTCTTTCAGACCTGGAAAGAACCACAGACTAGTATGAGCATCATGCTTTTTAAGCAACAACAGTTATTAAATTATATTAATGTACTTAACAGGACATTTTTAACCCATAACCCCCCATCATTATTCCATTCCATTGTCAACAACCACTTGTGCCGAGCGGGGTTGTAGCAAGCCGGGGCCTTCCCGGCAACATAGGGCACAAGGCTGATGGGGGATACACCTTGGACGGGATGCCAATCTATTGCAGGGCATCAAGCAGGACTCCAACCCCAGATCCACCAAAGAAGAAGGCTCTGGACAAACCCACTGCACCACCACACCCACCCCATCATCATGTGTACATATAATTTGATATCTCAGATTTTCCCTAGTAATATTCTATGTCTTGGCCACTAGTTATTGGTGTTATTTTATGGATATAAATGAGCCAATATGAGCCAAAGTCTGCACTCACCTCTCTGGTGGTTTCTTCTTTAAAAACTGAACAGAAGCATAACTGACTTCGTCCTCCTCAGATATACCTTCCTGTTTGTGGCCTGTGGTCACAGGTGTAGTACTGTCGTTGGAAACCTTCAGCATTAATGAAGAAAAACAAATAAGAAAACACTATTACAGAGAATTACAAAGAGTACAAGCTCTGGAACAAGCTTCAGAATGCTGTGACCCTATATTGGACAAACAGTGACTGAGTCTGTGTATCAATCACTATACAAGTATAAAATTATAAATTAAGTGTCAAGGTGGTACAGTGGGCACAGATGGTACCTTATAGTGTTTGAACACCTTCATCCCTGATCTGTCCTGTTCCACCTGCAGTGACCCTGCACTGTGCTAGCTTATTAATACTAGTTGATGGGAAATGTTTAAAATTATGCTATGGTAATGATACAAAGTTATCAAATTACAAAAAGTTACCAAAGCTGATTACAAACTTGACAGTGAAATATTTTGATATTAGTATTGTCCATAATCACAGATGTCCAACTATAAAATTGCAACCACTTTATTACCTGTGTTTTTCTTTCTCTGTCTTCTTCTGGATTCTTCTTCCTGAGACAGATATGAAAACACACACTACATAAAAACACCAACATATATAGCAGTGTAATGACTTAGCATCATTGCATATCAGGTTATACCTGGTGCAGATATGAATCAGAAACATCAAATGATGTCAATATTAAATGAAAGACAGAAAAAACACTGACCTCTTAAAGTAAATGAGCAGCACAAGAACTACAGCCAGGACAGTCAACAGTGTCCCCACTATAATAGATATCAGTGATGAATTTGAAGTCTCTGGACAGGAAGGCACTGTTGAGAATAATTACATTAGGCTGGTTAAACTCCAGCACTGGTTGGTCACTGCAAGACTTTGAATCAGTGTTTTAGTAGATCTACTGATGTAAACAGCTGTTCCCATCAAAGGTGTTCATTAAAAAGCTCAAGTTAATACATCAGTTATGTCACAGCGTATCCACATTACCAACCAATGCTCCAATACAGGGTCGTATTTTGGAACATTCCCCAAAAGTGTAGGGTGTGAAGTAACAGACATTTTGTACCCGAATCAGTGACAAGACAACACACACTCATTCACTGATACATACACCATCTATAGACAATTTAGTTCCCAATACTCTGGAAACTCCCAAATAAAAGTAAATGAAACATGCATTTGAACTGTGGCAGGAAACCAGAGTACCAAGAGGAAATATACTTGAACACGAGATGCATGAATATACCACAAACACTGTGCCAGGAGTGACTCACATGACAAACCCAGAAGCTCTGATGTACCAACCCTACACTAGTCTCTCTCACACAGACACACACACACACACACACACACACACACACACATACACCAGCTGAACCGCTTGTCCCATACAGGGTCGCGGGGAGCCAGAGCCAAACCCAGCAGCACAGGGCATAAAGCTGGAGGGGGTGGGGACACACCCAGGACGGGACGCCAGTCCATCGCAAGGCACCCCAAGCAGGACTCAAACTCCAGACCCACCAGAGAGTAGGACTGCAGTCCAACCCACTGCGCCACCACACCCCCCAGCCTACACTATTCACACACACATTTTCAGAACCGCTTGTCCCATACAGGGTCACGGGGAACCGGAGCCTAACCCAGCAACACAGGGCGCAAGGCTGGAGGGGGAGGGGACACACCCAGGACAGGACGCCAGTCCGTTGCAAGGCACCCCAAGCGGGACTCGAACCCCAGACCCACCGGAGAGTAGGACTGCGGTCCAACCCACTGCGCCACCGCACCCCCCAGCCTGCACTATTCAGTTTATAAAAAAAAATTCTCATTCTTGCAAGTAGATTAAGGTTGTTCTGTATTAAAAACTACAAGGTGAATTTCTCACCTTGAATGTCCAGCTGGAACTCTTCAGATCTATCTCCTCCACCTTTTAAAGCACAGGAGTAATTTCCTTTATGCCGGCAGGAGACATTAATGAATTGCAGTGTGGAGTGTGTCTCTAGGAGGCGCTCTTTGTCCTTAACCCAGATGAACTCTGATTGGCTGAGAGAGCAGCCCTTTGTGGCACAAGTTAGATTAAATGAATCTCCTTCTCTTATTTTTCCATTTTTATTCAAGGACTTCATCGACACTCTTAATTCTGTGTAGGAATGAAATCAGAAGGAACTGTTAACACTTCCTCATTAACAGTGAAACTTTAGTAAAAGTGCAGACTATTTCAATGGAAAATTGTATGGATATAATGGGTGAATTTTACAAAAGTCTGAATGAATATCACTTCAGTCAAACAACATACTTACAGACAGTGTTAGTCAAATAACAGATTAATGGATTCACTATTAAACTGGAAAATGCTCAGACTTATCCAATAAAATAGATAAATTTCTCCTCTAGAGCTCTATTTTTGTTCTACTTAGAGGAAATATGTTAAAAAATAATTTCCCAAATTCCACAACACTAAAAGCACACACTAAAGATGGCATTCTATACTTGTAAATGACACTCCAGTTCCCAGAAATCCAAGAACAAATCTACAAACTTATTTTTTGGTGTTTGAAATGGAAAATTATGCTTTTGTATTCTGTTACGTAACAAGTATGTTAAGTTTTCCCATCTATCAGTCAGCTGTATTCTGACTCTGGGGTTTGATGGTGTTCCAGCCAGGAGAGGGATCCACAGTGACTTCCCTTCACAGTCAAACCCTCAGGTTTCCCACTTTTCCTAACATGTCTCGAGCTCTGTGATGTCCCAGCCCACCAAACCTATGGGCCTGCTGTATGTTTGTTTGAAATCTTCATATAACATATAAAAAAGTCTTACCACTTACCAGTAATAGTTAGTGTGACTCCATCTTGACCAGTCCATTGGTTGCTATTAGTGATAAATCTGAATCTGTACTTTCCAGCATCTGTGTCTGTAATGTTCTTTACTTTCAGACTGCAGTTCTGATGTTCATTCCCCAAACACTCTGCTCTGCCTTTGTACTCTGGACTAACATTTATGTCTCTACTGTGACACACATATTTGGTGTCAATACAATTCTTATGATGATGACACCACATTTTCTGCACATGGTTTTTCCCTGGATAAACATATGTACAGGGAATGACTACAGTAGATCCTCTCACTGCACACACTTCATTCTTTGGATACTGTACATCCCATGCACCACTCAGGACACCTGAAAGACATTAAAAGACAATGGAAGGTGAATTAAAAATAAATAAAACATGTTACATGTGGTCACTGAATTCATGTGAAACAATGTGAACATGTGTAACACGCCAAGGTGGCGACGAAAGGGGGCGGGCCCCGAGGTCAAACACCCACAGCTGGGACTACTTGCTGGTTCTACTTCTTCCCCTGCATCCACCAGTGAAGAGAGAGAGAAGAGAGAGAGGCACAGACGCTCCTCTGAACACCGACCCCAAATCCCGTGCACGAGCCCGCCCTCGATCCCGAGTCCCAGGACGACGCAGCGGTTCCCGACACCCTACTCCCGAACCCCTGTTCCTGGTTCCCCCATTTCCCCCCCGTCTTGTGTCACCTCCCCTGCACCAGGGTGAATAAAAGAGCACGAGCACTAAAAGCACCTACCTGGTTCTGCCTCTGTCTGTTGCAACACGAAACCCACAGTTCGGTAACTACGTCTGAACCCATTAAAAGTAACAATTCATCCGTTATCCATAAAATATAATATTTTACTGGATGTACATTTTTTGAATTTTGAACGATGATCATGAAGTCAGGGTTTAATTTTCATATTAAATGTAACTGATACACTAATTGCAAAATTAGTAAACACTATACATTAGATTTGGCCCCAGAGGTTGCAGGTCCAAATCATCTCTGGCGGTAAAACCCCTGACAAAGGCACTTATCCTAAATTGCTTGAGAAAAAAAAACCAATCTGTTCAAATGGGTAAAGTAGTTATGGGTAGATTAACACTAAGTCACTTTTAGAGAAAAGCATCAGCTAAATGAATCAATGTACATTTAGATAATTCATACAAAAGGTTAAAAAAGAACACACACACACACACACACACACACACACACACACACACACACACAACCACTTGTCCCATACGGGGTCACGGGGAACCAGAGCCTACCCGGCAACACAGGGCGTAGGGCCAGAGGGGGAGGGGACACACCCAGGACGGGACACCAGTTCACCACAAGGCACCCCAAGCGGGACTTGAACCCCAGACCCACCAGAGAGCAGGACCCGCCCCACTGCCCCACCCTAAAAAAGAACATAAAAATGCTAAATAAAAACTGGATCTTGATATTTTAGATTGATTAAGCAAATTGACTAAACAGACGCTTAACACCAGGATTCATAAACTGAGTTCATAAACATTTGCCATGAAGCTACAGTGGCAAGAAAAAGTATGTGAATCCTTTGAAAATTACTGCATTCATGTATAAATTTGTCTTAAAATCTGGTTTGATGTTTGCCTAAGTTACAGTAATCAAATACAATCTGTTTTAAGTAACACACAAATTACTGTCTTGTTCTTGTAAATATTGAATATTCTTGTACATATTGAATAGGCTGGAAAAAGTGTGAATCCCTATGCTAATGACTTCAACAAAAGCTAATTAGAGCTGGGAATTGGCAAACCTGGTGTGCAATTAATGAAACGAGACTGGATGCGGTTTAGAGCTACTCAAAAATAACTCAAACATTTTGAGTTTGCTATTCACAAAAAGCATCTGTTGATGTGAAACGTGCCTTGCAAAAAAAGCTTTCAAAAGACCTGCGAACAAGGATTGTTGTGTCACATAAAGATGGAACGGATTGCAAAGATATCTCAAAGAGCTTAGATATTCATCTGTCCACTGATAGACAAATTGTCCATAAATGGAGACGATTTAGTACTGTGGCTACTCTCCCTAGAAGTGGCTGTCCAGCCAAGCTGGCTCAAAGGGCACACCACACAATTCTCAATAAGGTAAAAGAACCCTGGAGTGACAGCTAAAGACCTGAAGAAATCATTGGAAAAACATTGAACAGGCAGGATGTCCATGGCAGGACACCATGAAGAAAACTGCTGCTTTCCAAAAAAAAAAAAAAAATTGCTGCATGCCTGACTCCACAACACTACTCGAAAAATGTCTTGCAGACTGATGAAACTAAGGCTGAGTTGTTTGGGAAGAACACACAGCACTATGTATGGCATTAAAAGGGCACCACATACCAACATGAAAACATCATCCCAACAGTTAAGTGTGGTGGAGGCAGCATCATGCTCTGGGGCTGCTTTGCTGCTTCAGGGCCTGGACCACTTGCCATCATTGAGGAAAAAATGAATTCCCAAGTTTAGCAACATACCCTACAGGATAATATCAGGGTGGCTGAGTGCCAGCTGAAGGTCAGTAGAAGCTTGGTGATGCAGCAGGACAATGATCCTAAACATCGACATAAATCCACTACAGAATGGCTTCACTAACTGAACACAACACAAACTGAAAACAGAATATTGTGGCACGCAGCACTGTGGGTTTGGATGGGGCGAAGGAGGACGTGGAGGTAGCGTTCATTAGGAACAATTTATTTGAACACTGGCACCAGGGAAATAATGGTCTATTTCCTTCAGGACCTGCGCCTATAGCCAGTCTGCTTAGCACCCCATGGCTCTCTCTCTCTTTCTCTCTCGCTCTCACTCACACACACATTTCACATTATTCCCCACAATGCCACTGTTTACATGTTTCCCTCCTAAAACAGTAGCGCGGGGTCGTTACATACATACACACACACACACACACACACTTTCAGAACCACTTGTCCCAGACAGGGTCACGGGGAACCGGAGCCTACCCGGTAACACAGGGCGTAAGGCCAGAGGGGGAAGGGGACACACCCAGGACGGGACACCAGTCCGCCGCAAGGCACCCCAAACAGGATTCGAACCCCAGACCCACTAGAGAGCAGGTCTGTGGTCCAACCCCCTGCTCCACCGCACCCCTTCAGATCAATTACCCACTAAAGTTATATTATCCGTTCAGAGGTTTTGCACAGTATGCAGCATGCAAAGATAGAGTGATTAGAAGTCAATCTGGAAATGATGAAATATTACACACTCAAAACAATCATATCATAAAACTTAGGGCAAGATGTTAAAAACCTTGTGCTAAGGTTATGGGGGCTGGACACAAACTGCCAACCATACCAACAGCGCCCACTTCCTTCTCAGTACCTACACCAACTACCTCAATCCACCAACCATCTAATTTCTTTACTATCCATACTACCAAACCTCTTCAGAATACCTCTGTACACCAGCACATATTAACCATGGATGCTACCGTCCTCAGTGGGGTTCACTACAAACACTTCTCCAAAGCTCTCCTCCTCCTTGCTTCCAATAACACAGCAAGCCTGAGACTTTAACTCCTCGGTGTGCCTCCATGTACCTGCCCTGAGATAAAGTAACTTTACAGGTGGGCAGAATATGTCTCAACGAGGCTATGCTGCCACACAAACTGCAAGCTGGCTTTGTATCCAACGACTGAGATTCTGTGGAGTTAAATGTGAAGAACATTGGTGTCTCCAATGCAATGACGAATTTAATTCGACCGGCGTCCATCGCCCACAGATCACCCCAGCCAATCTTCCGTTTCTCCACATGCTTCATCACCCCTGATTTCCATAATGCTGCAATTTCTTGTCTCACTTCCTCCTCCTGCTCGAGAATGAAACCGACAACCATCTTCCCCCTTTCCGGCAACTTTCGCTTTACTCCAAAATCACCTGATCCAAGCACCGGCCTACCAACTTGGACGAACTATGTCTCTCTGTGGACAGTGTGTGGAACCAGACACCTTTGGTGGGCTGGTAATCCATTCTGATCCATGAGAGGAAAAAAAAAACTAAGTCTCTATGCTCTCTGGGTATATGCCACCGCTTCCTGCGGATTCCACTTAAACCCTGCTTTTAACCCTGTACCTGAAGATCTCACCACTGGGTCCCTTGTGCCTGACAATGTCAATTCTAAGCCAAGCATAGCACACTTAAATTCCTCTATCACACTAGTCAATGGCAACTCTAGGACCCCCTTTCCATACAGAAATCTTATTGTATGCTAAAGAAAATATCATTTAATATTTGCTATTTAAATTACTCTTTGTACTTTAACAAATAATGTAAATGAATTGTAATAAGCAATTAATCACCAGTTTACAGCCACATTATAAATCATTCAAGTTTAGAGCTTTCAGGGTCAGCAGGTGGTGTGGTGCAGAGCTCATTCTTTTAACCCAGGCTCAAATCCCACCCACTAATGTAGTACACTTGATCAAGGTACCCTCTCTGAATTGACACAATAAAAATGATCCAGTTCTATAAAGGAGTAAATCATTTTATGGGTAAATTCATTTTATGGAGCTACTTGTGTGATGAACATCAGTGAATATGGTGAAGGAAACAAACTAACAACTCACACATTTGCAGCTATGTCTCTTTCTCCTAAGGTAATCCAAAAATTGTATTTACTATGAGATGCATGTTGCTTTGGAGAAAAGTGTCTGCTAAATGAATAAATGTAAATGTAAATCACCAAGGCACTTAAAACTGGGGAGGTAGCTGGTAGCATAGTGGTCAGAGCTGCTGAAAATTGCAGGTTTGAATCTCATTGTGGAGTCCAGTACCTTTGCTCAAGGTACTTATCCTAACTTGCTCCAGTAAAATTACCTGGCTATATAAATGTGTAAATAACTATAGACAGGTTAACATAGTAAGCTGCTTTGGAGAAAAGCATCAGCTAAATTAATCAATTTAATACTGCTAATTACTTTTAAGAAAATCATCAGCTAAATAAATAAATGTCTTTTATGGTATTTTATTTGAATGGATCATTTATCAAAATGCATGTTCAGGTTTACTTTTTGATCACTCCTTTCCATCTCTTACTAAGTCCTACAAACCCCTATAAAACAGATTTCCAGCATAAGAACTCTCAAATTACAAACTGTTTCACCCATATGAACTTTTATGATTCTTTAGTGTGGGGGTGCAGTGGTGCAGTGGGTTGGCCCACGGTCTTGGTCCCGCTTGGGGTGCCTTGCGGCGGACTGGCGTCCCGTCCTGGGTGTGTCCCCTTCCCCCTCCGGCCTTACGCCCTGTGTTACCGGGTAGGCTCCGGTTCCCTGCGACCCCGTATGGGACAAGCAGTTCTGAAAATGTGTGTGTGTGTGTGTGTGTGTGTGTGTGTGTGTGTGTGTGTGTGTGAGATTCTTTAGTATTATTATTTTATTGAAATTATTTTATTTTCTTTCAAAAGAGTGGAGAAGGTGGAAAAGAAACAAACGGAAGGTGAACAAGCTTTAGATGATCCTATAGCTTTTACACGTATCAGTTCTGAGCCATCAATGAAGCGCCAAATCTCCATCACCCTCCAGCTCCATGTTACACTGGCTCTGAGTTGATCTGCAGTTGCTTTTCTTCAAAGCAACATACATCTCAGGAAACAAAAGTGCATTTCATCAACAGGAAGAGGGATACCGATACAGACACACGATTCTCCAAGTACAGTCACTTAGTCCTGTATTTTGTTTTTACACGAATAGCTGGATATGGAATTGATGAGGAGCCCCTGGCCACTACAGACTTAGAACTCTCAGCTCCACTTAAGTCTAAGTTGAGGACCAATTGTGTTCTTTTCCACAACACATCACAACTAGGAAACCAATTGCAAAATTAAAAATATTTTCTAAATTATATAGTTAAGTCCCATTGAGCTAAATTTAAATCAGAAATTATAGTTCTCAGTTTCACTGAAGCTGAGTATGTGTCACTAGGGGAGCTCTATCAACTTCTTTGTCTTCAGCATGAGTCATACTTTTGGGAAATTCACCGAGGCATTTCTACTGAAAGTATCACAAATGTGGCAGTCCACCAGTCCTACCAGATAAGACGAACAGATTCAGAGCCCAGAAGTTCAATATCTCTCCAGCTCCCATCTCTGCTGCTCCTGTCACTCCGAGTTGCTCCTTATTCACTCCCTGATCTGCATTTGCTAAACTCACATGTTGATGCATGATGTGAGAAGTCAAATCTTGCTCAATTTCCTAACAACTTTACGCAGCAGCTGCAAAATGTTTATTTAAAGAGTACTTACTATGTATCTTCTGCTTTTCCTTACTTCAACATTTTTGAGTTTTTTTTGATTGACCTGACCTCTGTTTAGTTCTTCCTGTTAAAATGTATGTCTTTTTTTCCAGCTTGTCTTATTTGTACATTTCCTTCTGGTATCTGAAGATGATTTAACATTTTGCAGCTTTTAGAGCAAACAGACATTTTAACGCATTCAGTACATTTATATTTATTCATTTAGCAGACACTTTTCTCCAAAGCGACGTACATCTCAGAGAAAATACAATTTCTGCATTACATTAGGAGAAAGAGAGACATAGATTCAGACATGTGATTAAGTAAACCTAGTTTGTTTCTTTCCACTTTATGCACCAATTTTCATTGTACGAGTAGGTGCACAAAACTCAGGATCAACTAATATTGATCACCTTCCTACATTTTTTTTAAATGTACACAGACATTTTGATACAATACAGGAGTAGCAGTTATGTAAATGCTTATCTGGGTATGATCATAATGTTAAGGAGCATGAACATTTACACCATACATGAGCTGGAGAGATCATGGGTGAAGTGAGTACAGAAAAGGTGAGTTTTCAGACCCTTCTTGAACGTAGACAGAGTTTCAGCAGTTCTGAGTGAGAAGAGGAGGTCATTCCACCACAACAGAGCCAGAACGGAGGACCTCCGCACTTTACCTTTCGTGCTCGGGACCACTAAGCAAGCAGAAGCAGACAAGTGAAGGGGTCTGACTGGGGTGTAGCGGTTGATCAAGACTTGTAAATAGCTAGGAGTAGTTCTATTGATGCATTTGTAGGCAATAACCAGGGTCTTGAATTTGGTCCAGGCAGCTATAGGAAGTTAGTGCAGAGAAATGAGTAGAGAAGATACATAGGAACGCTTTGGCAAATCAAACACAACTTGTGCAGCAGCATTCTCTATCAGCTGCAGAGGTCTGAGTGCAGTAGCGGAAAGGCCATACATGAGAGAGTTGCAGTAGTCCAGACAGGATGTCACCATGGCCTGGACAAGTAGTTGGGCAGAATGAATTGTGAGGTAGGGACTGAGGTAGGCAAAATGAGTGAGTTGTCCAGTTTGATCATGACAGGAGGACAGGCTAGCTGGGAGGTGAAGATTCTCTGTTTTAGAGAGGTTGAGTTGGAGGTGATGATCAGACATCCACGCAGAGATGTCTGACAGGCAGGCAGCAATGCGTGCAGAAGTTTCTGATGCTCCAGGTGGAAAGGAGAGGAAGAGCTATGCATCATCAGCACTGCAGTGGTATTTGAATGCATGGAAGGCTATGACCAGGCCGAGGGAGATGGTGTAGATCGAGAAGAGGACTCAGTACCAAGCTCTATGGGACACCGGTTGAGAGAGGCAGAGGAGAAAAACGAGAGCTCTGCCAGACCACTTGAAAGGATTGTCAGAAAGGTAGGACTCAAACCAGCTTAGTGCTGCTTCTTTGATCCCAAGCTGACTAAGACTGGAGAGCAGAATCCGGTGGTTGACAGTATCAAATGCTGCAGACAGATCTAGGAGAATGAGGACCAAGGAGACAGAGGCGGCTCTTGCTGACTGGGGAGCATCAGACACTGCCAAAAGTGCCATCTCCGTGGAGTGACCAACTTTTAAACCAGATTGATAATCATCAAGGAGGTGGGTGGGGTAAGGAATTCAGATAGTTGATCACAGGCCATCCACTCTAGAGTTTTGAGACTAGTCTGTAGTTTTGAACCAAGCTGGGATCCAGGGAGGGTTTCTTTAGCAGAGGTTAAATAAGAGCAGGTTTGAAGGCAGGCGGGAAACAGCCAGAGGAGAGTGAGGAGCTGATGATCTTAGAGATGAAGGTGGAGAGTTGTGGGGAGATGTTCTGTAAGAGTGATGACGGGATCAGATCAAGCGAGCAGGTGGTGGCTCTGTGTGATATCAGGAGGTCGGAGATTTCAGATTAAGAGAGCAGTTTGAATTTGGAGAGCATGACTTCACTGGGAGGTCCAGCGCGAACAGGGCAGGGTGATGCTGAGAACTTGTCCGTGATTGCATTCACTCTGTCTCTGAAAAACAAAGCAAAGTCATTGGCAGTGAGAGAAGAAGGAGGAGGGGGCGGCGGAGGACCCATAAGAGATGAGAAGGTGGCAAAGTGTCTGTGTGTTTTTTTCAGTTGCAGACTGCATTTTGTTGTTGTAGAAGGTAGTTTTAGCTGAAGAGACAGCAAAGTGAAAAGTAGCCAAGAGTTGTTTGTAGGCATCCAGGTCCAAGCGAGTCTTGGATTTTTACCATCTTCGCTCTGCAGCCTGGAGTTTGGTCCTGTTAGCTCGCAATGTATCAGACAGCCATGGGGTGGCACTTGGGCGTGCTGGCCTGGAAGATAGTGGACAGAGAGAGTCAAAGGATAAGGTAGAGAGGTATAGACAAGGTGAATTTTCACCAGACCCATGCACATTTTTTTTTACATTTATTCATTTAGCTGATGCGTTTTCTCCAAAGGAACTTACAGTGTTAAGATTACAATTCATCTGTGTTGCTCAGCTGATGTGAGAGCTCTTTATAATGAGACAATCAGATGACTAATATTGCATAAGGATTGAAATCTTCATCGGTATGGAAATAGCTGTTTCTTAATCAGTTATGGAAAATGCTAGACCTTAATATACTTTGACAGTTGTCATGCAAACCAGTTTACACATCATTACATTTTGAAAGTCAAACTCACCTTTATTGTCATTCCCATAATTTGTTCAGGACATACATCAGAGTGAAATTGTGTTTCTCGTGGACCATGGTATGAGCATAAAGGACAACATATACTATTACACACACACACTGACTGAAACTACTTCTCCCAAGTGGAATCGTGGCGAGTTGGAGCCTAAACCCGGCAACACAGGGCGCAAGGCTGTCGGAGGAGGGGACACACCCAGGACAGGACACCAGTCTGCCACAAGGCACACCAAGCAGAACTTGAACCCCAGACCCACCGGAGAGCAGGCCCTGGCCAAACCCGCTGCGTCACCATACCCCCCACTAAATTATTACTACTACTAAAAATAATTTACAATAAACCAACTACAAAACTAAAAACACTCCAGGATAAAGTGCAATGATATATTCAGTCTGACATAAATGTACAGGAGCAAAGTACATTTCTATTTATCAGATTGACTTACAAAATTAAGATTGTTTTTATGCAATAATTGTAGAAATGAATGATAGTGTAAACTAATGCAAATTGATATGGATTGTATTTAAGAAAAACAGCAGCTATACTTGATATGGAGACTGATTTAAATAAGGGTTCAGCAGAAAAAGTCAGTGGCATAACACAAGACTGCCATGTCAGCACTACCGACACAACGAGCCGCACCTGGGAACCAGTCAGGACAGGGGCATAAAAGGCAGCGCCAGAACCAAGTCTGATGCGGAACCTTATTCGCCTCAGTTCTCACGAGACACCTGCACGACTGCCCCGCTCCTCGCCCGGTTTCCCTGTTCCTTGTTCCCCAAGCCCAGTTCCCTTCTACCTACTTGACTTCCCAGTTTACCGACTCCTTGCATCCCTATCGACTTCGCTTCCTGGATCACCCCTCTGAACGACGTATGCCCCGCGGTGAACTTTGCCTGTCTGCGACGACGTCTTTGGATTTCCCTAATAAACGTCCTGTTCGTCTTGCACTTGGGTCCGTCCTTTCTAACCCGGATACGGAACATGGCAGAGACATTCTGTACAGTCCCTTTTACAGTTGTTGGTGTTGTTTTGGATAAGAAGTGGGGGTGCAGGGGTCAGAGTTCAGAAGTCAGCTATGTTAAAGGTAGACGAGAGCTGACAATTCTGACAGCTTGAGGGAAAAAACTATTGTACAGTCCGGTGGAGCCGCCTCATATGCCCCTGTATCTCTTCCCAGGCAGCAGGACACTGAATAGGCTGTGGGAGGAGCCTATTCAGTGTGTGGGGTCGCCCACAATTTTGGAGGCTTTGTGGGCACAGTGGGCATGGTTGATATCCTGTAATGATGGGAGTGAGGTACCAATGATCTTCCCAACTGTAGCCACTATGTGCTGTATAGTTTTGCGGTCAGAAGACATTGCAGTTCTCATACCACAGGAAGTATAGGCGCTGCTGGACTTTCTTAACTAGTCACATAGTGGTGGTGGTCCAGTAGAGGTCATCAGTGATGTGCAACCCAGGAATCTGGTGTATCTATGTCAGCACTGTCAATGGTCAGTAGGGGATGTTGGGCGAGAGCTCTCCTGCAGTCAATGACAATCTCCTTAGTTTTCCCCACCTTTATGAGGAGATTGCTGTTCCTGCACTCTCTGTATGATGTTTCATTATTGTTGCTGATGAGACGAGTCACAAGTCAGTAGAATGAAAAGCAGGGAACTGACCACACACCCCTGAGGGGCCCCTGTGCTCCGAGCTTCAGCCACCGTTATAGTTTTTCCCTTATTTATTTTTGCTGTCCCTAAACACTCTACAGTGGAGGAGGGGGAACCCATGTGCAATTGAACCACTCATTCCTATGTACACCTAGCAGTCAAGCATTAAGGTCCATGTAGTCAAGCTGTTTTAATGCATGTGACATGACAAATAGATGGAAATTAACAGGAACCTCTTTATGTTTGTAGCATGATAGGAAAATCCCTTCCTTCACTGAAGGAAGTTAGTTTTCCTTGTGACCTATATATTGGTGTATGGTGGGGGTGGTGTGACTGAGTGAAGAGGAAAAATATATATACTGTATATATATATATATATCGATCCTGTTCTAAAAACACCCACACCATGTCTGAAACCGCTTGTCCTATTTCAGATGTATTTTTTAGGCATAATGGATGTCTCAGCTCCTGTGGAGGCATGGGTCTGAATCCAGCTCAGGTCTTTGTGGAGTTTGCAGATTCTCCCCAGATTCTAGTGGGTTTCCTCCGGGTGCTCTGGATTTCTCCCACAGTTCTAAGACATGGGTTTCAGGTGAACTGGTGACTACATTTTTCATAAGGTGTGAATGAGTGGGTGGTTCCCCTTCAATGGAATGTTATACTATCCAGGGTATAACATCCCACAATGGGGTCTGGACCACCATGAGCCTGCACTACACAAGCAGTTGCTGATAAATTTAAAAAGCAAGCTCCTCTTATTTTTATTTCGTACTGAATATGCTGTTGAATTATTTGTTCTTGTATCAATAAAGTTTGCATAAAAATCCATCACTCATCATAGGTGTGCATTGTTTAATTTATTGGAAGCAAGCAATTATTTTATCCCACATTTATTAAAACAAAATTAGATAATTAAAAAATGTATTTAAAAAAGTCAAAATGTCTGCTTCACTGCTGCATAATGTCCTACACTGATATCACAAACCAATATTTTTTATCCATTCAAGATACACAGGACAAAATGTTGCAGCCTTTGTAATATACGCATGGGGGGCATACAAGGACTAATTCCAACCAACATTAGTGATCACTATGAAGATACAGAACAACACCCATCATTGCCAACATGTATCTCCATAACTCCAGACCAAGATGCTTAACTTCCTTCCCTATGCAACACAACCACAGGGTACCAACATGGGTATTTCATTGAGGTTGTCAAGTGGGCACCTCCAGAAGGCTCAAGAGTGCAGTCTGGCATCCCAGACCATCCCCTTTCACCCTTAAATGCTACAACTCCACAAACTCAACTATACCAGGTAAACCACAGTTCCATAGATACCTTGAGAACACAGCACTTTCACAAACTCAAATCATGAATTACCACCATACCTATCAGCAAAAAGTGCAAGTGCAGCACTCCACAAACTTAACCTAACTAAACTAAACATAATTAACAAGGCCACACCTACTTAATCACTACCAGACACCTCCCATTTACTAGCTACCTGCCACTAATTTTACCACCACTGCACACCCACACATTGTCTGAACTGCTTGTCCCATACAGGGTCGCGGGGAGCTAGAGCCTAACCCAGCAACACAGGGCATAAGGCTGGAGGGGGAGAGGACACACCGAGGACAGGACACCAGTCCGTCACAAGGAACCCCAAGTGGGACCCGAACTCCAGACCCACTGGAGAACAGGACCTGGTTCAACCCACTGCGCCACAGCACCCCCCTACCCCTGCTTACCTCTCCCCAATATGTAACTCCAGTTACCCTGCTCTCTTCTTAACCATAACCACTAACTTGCCTTCTCAGCAGTCTCAAACAGCTCCTACACTGGTACTTTTAACAAGCATCCTCTAACACCAAATTAACGTGGCTGATTGACCTACAAACCCCCAAACATCTACCTCTACCAGTCTCACATGATCCCGCCACCCACAGTCTCTTGCCTCTGTCACCAGATCTGCAGACTTTGACAGTTTCTGCTTGTATGACTCCCCCACAGCATCCTCAAACAGCACTGTTAACTCTACAAAGTACACAAGCCACTCACACTCCTAATATAACACCATGTCTGGTGGAAGTAACCACAATGACCTACGGAACCTGGAGCTGCTTGCCCACATCAACCAACAGCTTCCAGGCCTGTGCGTTACCCCACCTACCAGGGCATGCCTGCTCTTGCATAGTGCTACTCTTTCCCGCCTGCACAAAACCAGTTGGTTTAGCCATACTGTAAGCAGGCAAAGAATTCACCACTTGCCCTTGGGTCAGCCCAGTTTCTGGTGGCCCAGCTACTAGATGGCCCGATTGAGTGCAGGGCAGTGACTGGTGGATCTGGTCACCCAGTGCTTCCAGTAAGAGTTGCTCCACTCAAACAAGAAGACCAGGCTGCTCTTTTTTTACAAATCCACTCTTCTTCTTCTCTCACACACACACACACACACACACACACACACACACACACATTTTCAGAACTGCTTGTCCCATACAGGGTCATGGGGAACCGGAGCCTACCCGGTAACACAGGGCGTAAGGCCAGAGGGGGAAGGGACACACCCGGGACAGGACGCCAGTCCGCCGCAAGGCACCCCCAGCAGGACTCAAACCGCAGACCCACTGAAGAGCAGGACCCGGTCCAACCCACTGCGCCACTGCACCACCGCGCCACCGCGCCCCGCTTCTTCTTCTCAGAGAAAACACATGTCATTCGGACTCTTTTTACAGACAGTTTTACGCACGTCTCCTGGCTAGTTGTGAGCCTGGACGTCATCTCCATCTCTGTCACTGATTCCCAGACTCATGTTAGTGGCAATCTGTTGCTAGGCAGCTCCTCCATCACCATGGTACATGCCCAAAAAGCCTTTCTTAAGCATGATGAAGTGTGTGAGTCTCCAGTGGTCCATTGTGAAGCACCGGCGCTTGGATCCAGATGGTAGATGAGTGATGTTTCTGCCCTGGAGCACACACACACACACACACACACACACACACACACTCACTCTACTCCACTCCACTGGAGAGTACTCCAAGCATCACTTCACTTACAGGACAGGATATTGAACAGTGAAGATGTTGAGTGTCTTAAGGAGAATTTACTACCTATTTTGTGTTAAATCTTTAGGTGTTACAGGATCTAGATCTGATGCTTTTCTCCAAAACGACTTACAATGTTAATCTACTTCCAACTATTTAGCCATTTACACAGAGAGGTAATTTTACCCAAGCAATTTAGGGTAAGTACCTTGCTCAAGGGTACTACAGGAGTTGAAAAGATTCAAACTCAAAACCTTCAGGTCTAAAGGTAACAGTTCTAACCACTACATTATCAGCTGCCCTGCTCTCCACCACCTAAACACACATCCACCCATTCACTGTCAATAATTAGTTGTAAAGTGCAGGGTCACAGTGGTCCGGAGCTTATCCTGGAGGTAAGGGTACATGAGGTACAGCACACCATGGACAATGGACCTACTCCCTGGCCATCGCAGTGCACCATCACTGTACTTTCAGTCAAATGGGTTCCAGCATCCGGTGCTGGTGTATGAGGTATGTGTGAGTGTATGTGTTGGGTAAGGGTTGTGGTTAGGGTTAGAGTTAGGATTAGATCAAGGTCAGGATTCTCTGTGCTGGAGCTCTCCCCCTGCAAAGTGGTGTGAAGACTAACCAACTTCTGCTGGCTATATCCACTCCCCTCTGCAGTGAGCAGTGTCCTTCGATGGCCCTTTTTAAACACTCCTTCTAGTGGCCATCAAGGGCATTGCACAATACACACGCTCCTCCTGAGTACATGATCTTCCTCCTCACCACCTGACCTTTGACATGCCCCCCCCCGCCTGCAGAGTATTAGTCCTTCTGGGCCCATGTGTATTCTTCCTGTGGCACAGTGTTCCATTACTATGGTCACCGTGATGAAACCGGGGGGGTTGCTCTGTTGAAGCTGAGATGAAAGCACACGACTAGTTTGGCCTTAATGATTCTCTGAATATGAGTAACAGTGAGAGGAACTAGATGCGAAGTCAGAGGTCACCAGCATTTCATTTCTTGACAGTGAGATGGTCAGCATGTCAGGGTACCTGTCTCACTGTGGGCGGATGTTGAACACACGATTCACTCCTTCCCGCTGGTGTCCTCACACAACCTGAGCTCACTCTCTCCCAGGAAGAGAACACTGAAGACACATGACCACAGGTACACATGGACAGGAACAAGGCTGAATGTTCACCTATAGCTGCACTACCTGTGTTTCGGTGACCATTTCAGTGACCAGGTCATTGCAGTCACTGAGTCTGTGTTCAGTGTTGGTCAGGAAACCCATCCAGCAGTGCTGGTGTTGTATCTACTCCTGGAAAGAGGTGAATATGGTGTGTGCTGGACTGGATCAAATGTGTGTGCGGACATGATCAGCATCCCACCGAAACATTTAAGTAATAAATCAGTGATGTGATGTGAAGTAGTGAGTCACTTCAAATATGCTGAACACTGTTGTTCTGTACACTGTCACTGCGCGTGTGTGAGTGTGTGTATGTTTCACTATGTGCAGGTGTATATGTTTGTTTCACTGTGTGCAGGTATGCATACAGTATGTTTCACTGTCTGTGTGGTGTGTGTTTTTATCTTTCATTGTGGGTAGGTATGTGTGTGTTTATGATTCACGGTGGGCAAATGTCTTTATTCTTCATTGGCCTCACTCACCTGTTCTACAGTCCATGTGCTCTGTACTGTGTGTGACTCAGCTGTTGCTCTGCCATGTATCTCTCCAGGATGGAACAGCAGGGGGCGCCATTGCTGTGCTCATGAGCAGAGCTGAGCTTAGCCCAACAGAACTTTCTGGTCAGCACTGAAACTCTGCTAAACACCTCTCATGTTCAGAGGACAAGTAGTGTGTGTGCATGTGTGTGTTCTGTCACTTGGTGGTAATGAAAACTTACTGGAATGTGCAGTCATCACTGATTCACTGTGGAAATGGTAACACAACAACAGCCACATCCTACAAATTGGCACTTTTCCATTTCACTGGATTGGGCCAGCAGAGGGTACAGTGGTTGGTGCTGCTGCCTTGGATTTGAAAGGTTCAGGATCAAATCGTATCTCCTGCTGTAGCACCCTGGATCAGGGTACTCTCCCTGAATTGATACCATAAAAGTTCCTAAGATGTGCAAAGGGGAAAATCTGTGTGAGTAGCTCAGTGCACAAACCTCATACTGTAAGTCTCTTGGGAGAAGGAGGTCAGATTAACAAATCATTAATAACCAAGTAAAATTAGTTGTGAAATTTCAGGACTAAAGTAGGACACTGTCTGGGAGGGAGAGGGTGTTCTCAAGAGGACCAGGAGAGCATGTGGTCAGTACAGAGGAAGTTCAGCAATAAGCAATTTGTGCCTTCATGCCCCGAGTTCCTCTGGCTTTCAGTTGTCCTGCCCCATTTTCCTCTTTCTGGACCTTTGCCTAGTGTGCATCCAGCTGGAGTGCAACATCTGACCACATGGCTCCTGAGGGAAGGTTCACAGACTGTGATGTCCACCAGAAATCCACTCGCAATCCTCAGACATGAGTTTGAAGTTTTTGGTGAATAATGGGCTATGTGCACAGCATCACTTCACTTCTCCTTAGAACCTGACAGATTGATAAAAACCTTCAAGCCAGAGCTTCTACATCTTACTAAGCAAACGGTGTGTCTCTGGGGAGCTTGAGAAAGAAGGAGAATCAGAAGGAAAAGAAAGAGAACAGGGATAAGGAAAAGAATGAGGAGATGGAGGATCAAGAGATAAATGAGGATTAAAAGGACCAGAAAGAGAACAGGGATAAGGAGAAAAAATAAGGATGGAGGATAAGGAGAAAAATGAAGATCAGAAGGACTGGAAGGAGAATGGATATCAGGAGGTAAATGATGAGGAGAAGGAGGATGAGAAAGACCAGGAGAAGAATGGATATCAGAAGAAGAATGAGGAGGAGAAGGAGGATGAGGGTCAGAAAGACCACGAGGAAAATGAATATCAGGAGGACAACTGGGGTTTAGGAGGACCATAGTGACAGAGGAGATTTTGAAACATTGTCACTTTAGTCCATCAAGATCAGTAGTGTTCAGAACACAACACAGACCAAGATCTTAATTCATTAATTTCTGATTTCTCTATCGACACCTTCTCAGACACTGATATTTACAGACCCAGACCTTCTCTGGTCTTTAACTTTTCCACTGTTGGATTATCAAGCCAACGGTGTACAAGTGTCCAGTAGGTGTCACTAGAAGAGGCTCAGGTCAGGGCCAGGCTGTTACTGACATGTGACTGAGGACAAGTGAGGACACGAAGACAGTTGACCCACTAGGGAAAGACTCCCCAGAGAGCCATGCCCTTTCTTTAGCAGGCCATCACAGGAATCAGATCACAGTGAATGGTAAAGGAGTGCAAATGGTGCTGACTGAAGCCGAAGGATGTAGACACTGGACACATCAAACAGTCCAGATTTCAGTGTATGGTCTGCCTGACCAGCATCAGAGGATCTAATCTCCATGGCAACGTAACATCTCAGTGGAAACCTAGGTCCATGAACTCACACAGTTCACTCCAGAAAAACTTCTAAAGTCCCCATGTAATTCAACTAAAATACGCGAAGCGGCGGCAGGGGAAGCCCCGGCCAGGCCCCGGGACCAGCCCGCCCCGGCCCGCGGCTCGGCGCGCGCGGGGGGGAGGCGGGGCGCGCTCCGGCGGTTCGGCGCGGGCGGTTTACTCCCTGGCGGTTACGGCGTGCCCTCTACCCCCGAGGGGGGGGGGTGTTGGCGCGGTACGGGCCGTCCCGGGAGCTCCGTCCGACCGCCGTCCGCCTGCGCGCCTCGCGACGCGCCCTCCCGACCCGCCGGCCCTCGCCGGAGTGCGGGACCCCCGGGGACCTGCCGGGTCCCCCTCCGCCGTTCCGCCGGCCCTCAAACAAGGGGGTGCGGTGGCGCAGTGGGTTGGACCACAGTCCTGCTCTCCGGTGGGTCTGGGGTTCGAGTCCCGCTTGGGGTGCATTGCGGCGGACTGGCGTCCCGTCCTGGGTGTGTCCCCCTCCCCTTCCGGCCTTACGCCCTGTGTTGCCGGGTAGGCTCCGGTTCCCCGTGACCCCGTATGGGACAAGCGGTTCTGACAATGTGTGTGTGTGTGTGTGTGTGTGTGTGTGTGTGTGTGTGTGTACTCCGAAAGGATTCCTCTAGAAGTCTTGGGAGATACAGAGAGCAGGACTGGCTCGTTTAAAACTGTGAGTCTCAGAACTTGGATGACTTCTAGAAACTATCGTTGTGGCGATAGTTTCTAACTTCCATCCCTGCTTAGATTGGATTGTTGAGGTGTCTCCTGGAGTTGTTTTCTATACACCTGGAGAGACCAGCTGTTTTGGAAGGACACTGAGGACACCAAGTAGTTAAAGAAGAAGTTCTATTGAAAACTGTGCTATAGAGTGTGACCTAGAGGAGCCGCCAACCTGCTCACTGGACTCCAGTGCTGCTTATTTATTTATTTTATTTATCGTATGATCAAAGACAGATCTTCAGCAACATAGGGCAAGCTTTAAGATGTAAAATTAGCTTCATGTAGCCAAAGTTTAACATCTGTATCATCAATGTTCATCGAATCCACTGGTGTGGGTATGTATGTGGGGCAGTCATCCAGCAGATGTTCTGCAGTTTGTTGCTGCTCTCTGCATGAGCATCCCAGGCTGTCTGCTAGTCCTATTTTGTACATGTGTGCCCTGTGTGAAGACAGTTTAGGTGCTCCCAGCAGTGTTGGTGTAGCTGGCTTCCAGGCAGTTCAGAGGGTGGAACTGGGATAAATCTGTGTAGCCATGAGTCACCGTCCTTTGTCCATTGCTTTTGCCACTCAGCTTCCGCCCAGGCCTTCGGTGACATGCCACCACTGCTGTCAAGCAGCTGCACCACGCACTGATGGGATGGCCTTTGAGATTTCAGGCAGAGTTGCTTTTGTTAGCCAGAGGTAAAAGCGGTTAGGTGACTGTAAAGCAATGAGTTGAGTTTGATCATTTAAGGAGTGTTTTACTAATGCTATGCATTGTGCATTTCTCCTGATATCAGGAGGAGATATGCCACTTACAATAGGTAGGTAATTTGTTGGTTTGGAGCGGATTCAGCCAGATACAATTCTCACTGTGGTGTTCAAAGCGCAGTCTACTTTGTTAACGTCACGTCCACGCCCGCACCACAATCGACAGCAGCTGACACCAATCAAGCACCTGACTGACCACTCACCTTTAAAGACTCTCCTCAGCTCCCGTCCATTTGCGGAATCTCATTTGAGACAACTATCCTCCTGCACTATGTCCTGCTCTTCCACATCCCTTGTTTCCTGTATCTGTTCTACGGTTTTCGACCCTTCGCTTCGTCCCCGACTATGTCCTTGGATCCTCACTCTCACTCTGACCGCCGATCGACCGCCCCTTCACCTGTCCCTAACAACAAGAACTTGCCTGACCCCTTGATTCCAGACAAAAGATCCTGTACTTGGTTCCAGCCATACCGGCGTCCTTGGTTCCACGTGACACTTAATGTGGGCACTTCTAGCCCATACTGGTGCACAGTATTCTGCTGCAGAGTATATGAATGCTGTTGAGGATATTTGTAGTACTTTGAAGTTTGCTCCCCAACAGAGGCCAGCTAGTCTTTTCAATAAGTTGTTCCTTGCATTTACTTCCTTTGACAGTTTGTCTAAATTGTGCTTATAAGAGAATGTTCTGTCAAGTGTTACTCCAAAGTATTTCGGGAAATTGTTTGAAGGAAGGGGGGTGCGGTGGTGCAGTGGGTTGGACCGGGTCCTGCTCTCCGGTGGGTCTGGGGTTCGAGTCCCGCTTGGGGTGCCTTGCGACGGACTGGCGTCCCGTCCTGGGTGTGTCCCCTCCCCCTCCGGCCTTACGCCCTGTGTTGCTGGGTTAAGCTCCGGTTCCCCGTGACCCCGTATGGGACAAGCGGCTCTGAAAGTGTGTGTGTGTGTGTGTGTGTGTGTGTGTGTGTGTGTGTTTGAAGGAATGGCATTCTCATGTAACTTTCAGTTTGTAGTCTGCTAAGACATTAGTGAGGTGGAAGCAGCTACATACAGTCTTACTGGCATTGAGCTTAAGCCTCCAGTTTTGAAAGTAGTCACTTAGATTTTTTTAAATCAGAACAATGTCATTTCTATTTTTTTGAAGTTTTTTGCTCCAGTTAATAAAGCAACATTGTCTGCGTAGATAAACTTTTTGGACACCGTTGTTGGTATATCGACAGTATATATATTGAACAGCAGGGGAGCAAGAACCAATCCTTGGGAAACACTGTTTTTCAGGAATCTTTTCTTATTGCTGTCCTTCCCTACTGTCATTGTGACGCTTTGGCTGGCTGTCAAGAGTTAGTATAAACTTAACTAACATCTTGTCTGGAATTCTTTGGTAGAGTTTCAGTGCCAGAGCTTTGTGCTAGACTGTGTCATATGCTGCTGATAGGTCAACGAACACAGAGTCGCTTTTTGGGCCTTTCTGAAAGTTCTCCTCAATGTTTATAGTTAGTAGCATGGCTTGGTCAGTGGTGCATCTTCCTGGTCGGAAACTAGCTTGTTCATCCGGCAGCTGTGGGTCGACTATTGGCTAGATGTGGTTATAGACTAATCTCTTGAGTAGTTTGTATTTAATGCACAGCAGGTTTATAGGTGGGTAGCTACTAGCTTCTTCCAGTGGTGCTGATCTCCACACATATTCTCGATGCCTAAACTGCCCAAATATGAGCTCCTTTTTTCCTTGAAAGTGATCAGCTTTCGTATATGAGCCCAGGCCTACTCTCCTCTGACCAGATCTTTGTACCTTGTATACAAGGTGTTCATGGGCCCTACCTGATATGGACACAGGACAAGAGAGGGCCTTCATTTCAGCACAATAAGGGGCTTCAGGAGTGTATACATGCGTCTGAGTGTAAAAAGGCAGTGCTCCTTCACGCTGCTCCTCCGTGGACCTGTCCTTCTGAGACATTAGGTAAGGACACTAACATCAAGTAAACAGCATTTGGAGATCAACCCTGGAGGGCTCAAAGTGCTCCCCCTTGCTCCCTGGCCCACAAGGTGCTATGTGACCCAAGCCTACAGAGGACTCAAGCATCCTCACTACTGCCATCACTGTCTGGTATGGCAACACCACCCAGGCAGAGAGGAAGGCCCTCCAGAGAGTGGTGAACACAGCAGAGAGGATCATTGGGACTGATCTTCCATCTATGGACAACATTTACATACAACGCTGCAAGAAAAAAGGCCAGAAAATCATCAGCGACATACATCACCCAGCTCACGTTTTCTTCAGGTACAAAAAGTTAGTTTACGATCTGAGGCACAACAGAGCGGACAGCATAATCACACACAAAACACGGTTTTACAACAGCTCCTTCCCCGCCACAGTGAGACTCATGGCATTAACTGCATAAGGACTGATTTAAGATTTCGGCTACCTCATACAAAGTGCAATAGTTAACCTCAAATGTGCAATACTTAACCTCTATGGGTGCAAGAATAAAATGTGCAATAATAACGTGCAATAACCATCAGAGCATTAATATTATTATTAACATTAACCATTAGCCTGTTAATATTACTATTAACAGTATTATTGTAGTCTTTACTGTGTACTTCACTGTGTATGGGATATTTTACTGTGTACTTTGTGTGTGCTTTGTGTGTATTGTGTTTTTTTTATTCCTGCCCCCCCTTCTTAAAGTATTTGCTCCCCTCCCTTTTTTTAAATAGTATTTCCTCCTTTTTTAGTCTTTACTCCCTCTTTTACTGTAGTTATTGTATTTATTGTATTATTTTAGCTTTCTTTATTGAAATTTTAGAGTATTTATTGTGTACACGTTGTTTTCACGTTTGACTCTCTCATCATCGCTCAAGAATTCCTATGTGCCCGGACCATGTGTACGTGTACAAATGGCAAATAAAGTTCTATTCTATTCTATTCTAGTGTAAAGTAGGTGCAACAGTGCCACCAGCGGGGAAAACGGGAGCGGGGGTGACACTCCACCAGGTTGACATCCCCCCACCATGGTGGAGCAGACTCATGGATGGTGTCATCTGGGGGAACTGAGAGGAGGCACTAAAAGGTGAGGTCTAACAAAAAACTGCTCAGACCACTAGTAATGATGGCAAAACCACACTAAAGACGCTATACCAAAGGGGAGAGACACACACATACATTGAGTGAAACTGCTTGTCCCAGGCGGGGTCACAGCAAGCTGGAGCCTAACCCGGCAACACAGGGGGCAAGGCTGGAGGGGAGGGGTCAAAGATCATCATCTCCACCCACAGGCCAGGGATCCACTCCCAAAAAATTAGAGGTCAAAGATCACCCAGTCCCATACACCCCAGATCTTCAAGGGTCAAAGATCACACATCTTGCCAATCACATACCATGGATCCACACCAAACCAATCGCAAGTGGACACTCTAGGATCCTCAAAGAAAGCTGCTCTCATGAGGTCCAAAGTTCAGTGCTATAAGAGTTCTAACCTCCCCTGTACAGCAGCCCCTGAAGTCCAGTGGTAGAAGTAGTAAAAGCACTTGACACTAATGCCTACGGCAGCTGGACTCTTCGCAGTTGTAGAGCCGTCAGTAGGTTGACACGCACCTCAGTGTGGGGAAATACGTGTATTTTTCACGGTTTTCCAGGTGCCGCATGTGCACTCAGCTTTCTAAAAGGCTTCAGCCAAAATGTGTCATAGGCCCGTCTGGTGTTCCACACTAAAATGTGGCCAATCAGAAGGAAATGTGGTTTTGTTAGGACCTGACCCAGACCCTTCCAAGACTGCAGGGGGAGTGTGAAGCCCTGTACCTGAACAGACTGGAAACACCTGCTCAGCTGATGATGAACAATTTTGATTTCACTTTCTCACAGTCTTGAGAAAGCCCCTTGTACAGTAGAACTCTTCTTGGAAGAGCTAGATAGAGGTGTAAGTCAGTGAAGCTTCCAGAACAAGGGGGAGTTTGCTCTGGGGGCCTGCAGAGCTCTGGCTGCACGGGTGATCAAACCAGAAGGGATGCGGTCAAGAAAATGGATGGATGGATGGGTGGTGACTTCCACAATATGTTTAGAACATACAGTACATCAGCATGAAATAGTGTTTGTCCATGGTGTGACATAGAGGACAACATATACAACATTTACAATTACTACAACAGTAGAGTTCACAAAAATTAAGTACAGTAGTCCCCCCTTATCTGCAGGTTTGCTGTTCGTGGTTTCAGTTATTTGCGGTCACCTGCGGTTCAAAAACATTAAATGGAAAATTCCAGAAATAATCAAGTCATAAGTTTTTAATTGCGTGTCGATCTGAGTAGTGTGATGAAATTTCATGCCGTCCTGCCCAGGACATGAATCATCTCTTTTTCTAGCGTATCCACACTGTATTACCTACCTGCCCGTTAATCACTTGGTAGGATCTCAGTTATCAGATCGACTGGTATTGCAGTGCTTGTCTTCATCTATCACTATACTTTGGAGCCCCTCCTAGTTGTCCTCCGGAGGAATAGTTTATTAGTACACATTGGCGCTGCCCCTAGTGGTAGTACAGAGGAGTAGTTTATTAGGACACACTGGAGCTCCCCCTAGTAGTACCCATTTATTTACATTTACATTTATTCATTTAGCAGATCCTTTTCTCCAAAGCGACATACATGTCATAGAATGGTACTCTGGAGGAATAGTAAATTAGGACACCTGAGCTCCCCATAGTAATGCTCTAGAGGAATAGTTTATTACCACACATTGGAGCTCCCCCTACTGGTACTCTGGAGGAATAGTTTGTTACTCATCATTGGATCTTCTAGTGGTCCGTAGTTTATTAGGATACATTAGAGCTCCCCCTAGTGGTACGCTAGAGGAATAGTTTCTTACTACACATTGGCGTTCCCCCTACTGGGACTCTCTAAGAATATCTCTGTCTATCATCGCCAGGTTCTGCTGAACACTGGAAAACAAAGCTCAGGAGGAATAACCGATGGACTTTGGGAAGAGCTATGCGACCTCAGGCTGGATTGGTCCTGACAACATACATGCCGGGTACTCAGGGAATGTGCTGTTCAGCGTGCAGATGTCCCCACAGACATCTTCAGCATTTCCCTGAGCTAAGCAGTTGTCCCTGTGTGCTTAAAGGCAATCATCATCATCCCTGTGCCAAAGAAATCATCTGTGTCCAGCCTGAATGACTACCGACTAGTTGCACTCATGCCTATCATCATGAAGTGCTTTGAGCGACTAGTCATGAAACACATAAAGAGCAGTCTTCCCACCACACTGGACCCATTCCAGTATGCCGACCATCCCAACCGTTCAACAGAAGATGTCATATCTGCTACCATCCACCTTTCTCTGACCCATCTGGACAAAAAGGACAACTATGTAAGTTTTTTGGTGTGCGCATGATGGAGGACCTCTCCTGGATTCTCAACACCACCTGCCTAGCCAAGAAGGCCCAGCAGTGGCTTCACTTCTTACGGAGGCTGAAGAGAGCCAAACTCTCCTCTCCCATCTTCACCACCTTTTACAGAAGGGTGATAGAGAGCATTCTGACCAGCTGCCTCACTCTGTGGTACGGGAACTGCACAGTCTCTCACCACAAGACCCTACAGCGACTTGTAAGAACAGCTGAAAAGATCGTCAGAGTCCCTCTACCCACCATCAACACCTCATACGAAAACCGCTGCATCTGCAAGGCCACCAGCATTGTGGACGACCCCTCTCAAGCCTTCTCATGGACTCTTCACCCTGTTGCCATCTGGCAGGAGGTACAGAAGCATCTGTGCTACCACCTGCAGACTTCGCAACAGTTTCTTCCCTGAGGCAGTCAGATTACTCAACACCCTGCTGCCTCCCAGTGCTCACCTGACACAGTGAAACAGCTAACCCAGCATGACTCCAAATACTACAAACTGCCTACAGCTCACAGTTACACTCGCATCCACATCCTGTCCTGTGTATTTATTTACTGTCTTCTGCTATGTTCTGTGTTGCATCATGGTCTTTGGAGAAATGATACTTTGTTCCACTGTATACAAGCTATACAGAGGAATGATAAATAAAAACAACTTAAACTTAAACTTGAATAGTTTATTAGTACACATTGGTAGGAAAAGTTTATTACTACATATTAGAGCTCCCCCTAATGGTAATCTAGAGAAATAGTTTATTAGGACACAGATGGTGCTCTAAAGGAATAAGTAACACACACACTGTCTGAAACCGCTTGTCCCTAGTAGGGTTGTGGAAAACTGGCACCTAGCCTGGCAACATAGGGTGCAATGCTGGAGGGGGCAGGGACACACCCAGGATGTGACGCCAGTCTGTCACAAGGCACTCCAAGTGGGACTCGAGCCCCAGACCTGCCAGAGAGCAGGACCCGGCCAAACCCACTGCACCTCCGTACCCCCCCAACTGAACAGACATCTCTGGTATAGCACTAGGGCTCATAAACAGTTGAACTTAAGCGCTAATTGGTACGTTGCTGTCAGTAGTCCAGATGTTGCTGTGACTCCAGCTGTGCATCCGTTCTGTCTCTCTCAGACACACCCAGTTGACTGCAGTAACACTAGTGTGTCCTGCATGTATCTGGCTACAAGGTCCTACCTGATGAAGGAGCGCTTCACTCACTGCAACAGAGAGAAGTGCAGCGATTAGAAAAGTGATATGAGCAGAACCACAACAGTTTAGTGCAACACCACTGCAACTGCATCTTTACTGTAGGTAGATTACTGCTAGATTTATTCCTCTTTATACTTTGTGTACCTTCAAGAAATGCTGACAGGTGGAAGTAAAACACACCAAAACATAACAGCTGTATGGGGCCACCTTCGTTCAACTCACTTCCACAGTGTTCACAAGCCCTCATCTGTTTTTCCTCAAAGTCAGTGATCAATACCAAGATGAGGAACATTGCACTCATTTATGGGATAAATCTGTCAGCAATCTGCACTGACTAGGAGTTTGTGGAGACAATGTTTATTTTCATTTATTTTAAATTACATATTACTTAAAGCAAGGGGTGCGGTGGCGCAGTGGGTTGGACTGCAGTCCTGCTCTCCAGTGGGTCTGGGGTTCAAGTCCTGCTTGGGGTGCCTTGCGGCGGACTGGCGTCCCGTCCTGGATGTGTCCCCTTCCCCCTCCGGCCTTACGCCCTGTGTTGCTGGGTAGGCTCCGGTTCCCCGTGACCCCGTAAGGGCCGAGCGGTTCTGAAATGAAAATTACTTAAAGCAGGGGGTGCGGTGGCGCAGTGGGTTGAACCACAGTCCTGCTCTCTGGTGGGTCTGGGGTTTGGGTCCCGCTTGGGGTGCCTTGCGACGGACTGGTGTCCTGTCCTGGGTGTGTCCCCTCCCTCTCCGGCCTTATGCCCTGTGTTACCGGGTAGGCTCTGGTTCCCCTGTGACCCTGTATGGGACAAGCGGTTCTGAAAGTGTGTGTGTGTTTGTGTGTATTACTTAAAGGAACTTTGGAGTTATGAACAAGCTATGTTTGAAACATACTTTGAGTTCCAGTTGTGTCTGTGAGCTCAGAAACTAGTGTACCATCCTTGTGGTTCTGGAGGAGACCAACAGTCCCGCCTTGTTTTTTCTTTGGTTTGTGAGATCAACGGAAAGGGGTCTGATGTGTTCCTGTCAGCCTCACCAAATCGTGATTTCACAATTTGGCCATAGGCTTGGGTCATGAACAGAAGGTAATGAATTGGTACAACTGGTGTAAAAGAGGGTTTTCCACAGGGTGATTGGTTCACGCTGCATTGCAGAGAGAGGAGCTCAGCTTATTATCAAGAAGTAGCTATGGAATGAAGGTAAATAGTTACTGTATTAAGTTAAGATGAAGTTCTCTTGTTTACTTTTGAGGAGTAATGCTCTCCTGATACTTTTTTTTTTTTTTACTTTTCGCTCGCACTGCTGCCTGCTTGTCGGACATCTCGTCATGGGTGTCTGATCACCACCTCCAACTCAACCTCTCCAAAACAGAGATTCTTTACCTCCCAGCTGGCCCATCCTCCTGTCACAATCTATCGATCAAACTGGACAACTCACTCACCTCGCCTACCTCCTCGGCTAAGAGTCTGGGAGTAACAACTGATGCGAGTTTGTCTTTCTCTCAGCACATCGAAGCCACAACCCAGCTCTGAAGACACATCCTGCATAATAGTCATAGGATCTGTCCCTACCTCACAATTGACTCTGCCCAGCTACTTGTCCAAGCCATAGTGACTTCCTGTCTGGACGACTGCAACTCTCTCCTGTGTGGCCTTCCTGCTACTGCCATCAAACCTCTGCAGTTTCTACAAAATGCTGCTGCACGAGTTGTGTTTGATTTGCCAAAGTGTTCCCATGTATCTCCTCTTCTCATTTCTCTGCACTGGCTTCCTATAGCTGCCCGAATCAAATTCAAGGCCCTGGTTATTGTCTACAAATGCATCAATAGAACTGCTCCCAGCTATTTACAGGTCTTGATCAAACGCTACACCCCAGCTAGACCACTTCGCTCGTCTACTTCTGCTCGCTTTGTGGTCCCGCACATGAAAGGTAAAGCACGGAGGTTCTCAGTTCTCGCTCCGTTGTGGTGGAACGACCTTCCCCTCACACTCAGTGACCGCGGAAACTCTGTCTGCATTCAAGAAGGGTCTGAAAACTCATCTTTTCCGGATCCATTACTCCCAAGATCTCTCCAGCTCACGAACAGTGTAAATGTACATGCACCGTAACTCCATGACCATCACCAGATAAAGCCTTTCATCAGCCACTACTCCGGCATCGTATTTGCTTGCTTGTGTATCTTAATATTATTTTTAAAAAAATGGTAGGAGGGTATCAGGATTTGTCTATCCTGTGTTTTATGCACCTACTTGAACAATGAACCTCAGTGCAAGTGGAAGGTAACAGACTAGGTTTACTCGAGTCACATGTCTGCAGCTATGTTGCTTTCTCTTAATGTAATACATAAATCGTACTTTTGCTAAGATGTACATCACTTTGGACAAAAGCGTCTGCTAAATGAATAAATGTAAATGTAAATGCCTTCAGACAAATGTGAAAGGTATTTTGATGCTCCTTCAAATGGAAACAATGAAACTGACTATATAGACCTTGAATTGTCAAGAAACTGATGTTCTTCAGCAGTTTTCTATGTGTGTGACATCAAAACACACATTTATCAATTAAAATCAAAAATATTGACATTCCACAAGCTAAATGGATTTACAGCACTTGTTGATGGCAGGGTGAATCTGTGCAGTTCTAAGCAATTTTAAGTCTTTTTGGAAACATGATGTGAAGTACTGAAGCAGGTAAGTGTTACAAAGAGCCAAGTTCTAAAAGAGGGTAAAATTTCCCTTGGATCTGAAAGTGTCAGACTGAATTATTACTCATCTAAAAACACAAATACAAAAGAGCATAAAATGACCAATATTACTTAGTCCTATCAAGAGACTTTTCCAGATGTTTTTCACTCCATGGAGAAAGTGTGGTCTCTGGAGAGAAAAAGAACCATTTCAAATAGCACTTACTCTAAGATACTTTAGCACAGTTGACCAGTACTGCACACACTTCCCCAGTATCACAGTTTAGCTCACGATCACGCACAGCCTGTAACACCAAATTCCCCAACAATGACGTAGCTGATTTAGCCACAAACCCTCTAACACTTATCTCTACCAGTCTCACATTATCCCACTACCCACGGTCTCTTGCCTCTGCCACCAAATCTGCATACTTTAACAGTTTCCACTTATATGCCTCCCCAGTAGTATCCTCAAACAGCACTGTTAACTCTACAAAGTACACAATCTGCTCACACTCTGAATATAAAACCATGTCTGGACTCAATGAAGTAACAGCAATGAGCTCCGGAACCTGGAGCTGCTTGCCCACATCAGCCAGCAGCTTCCAGTCCCGTGCGTTACCCCGTCTACCAGGGGGTGTCTGCCCTTGCATAGTGTTACCCTCTCCTGCCTGCAAAAAACCAATTGTTTTATCTATACTGTAAGCAGGCAAAGAATTCACAACCTGCTGCTTGCTCTCAAAAGCACCTGCTAAACATCAAAGAACTTGATTGTGGCGCCAAGTATAGTGTCCCTGAGCCAAGCTCTGTGCCTCTGTGTCGCAACACCGCTACACAGGTTACAACAACCCTAATCACCTGCCCAGTGCTTAACATTCTGTGGCGTTGGTAACACATCATAAGTCTCTCCAACAATGAACTTCATGCAACTCGGCTCCATCGCCCACATATCTTGCAAGCGTAACTTCTTCCTCTCCACACATTCCCATTTCATCCACAGACCCTGTTTAACTAATGCGACCGCATTCGCACACCTCATCTCTTCTTGATGCTCCCAGACCTGTTCAACAACCAGCCACCATTTGTCTGTTTCCAGGACGGCACTTCACGACTGCCGCATATGACCAGAGCCAAACCCTGCCTTCTGCTTCTGCATGTGTCCAACCACGTCTGACAGCTGCAGCACCCCTTTTGTGCTTTGGACCGCATCTCTGGGGTTCCACCCCCTACCTGTCCTTGCCAACAGCGCCACTTTTTTACAAATCCATCCTTCCTCTCTGCTGAAGTCATCTCCGAACCTACTTTTGCATACTTATGTAGTTTTAAAATAAGCTATATTTCATGGAAATCAGTTGAGAATTGCCCAAGAGAGAAGGCTTTTTAGGAGAGAGATTGAGTGCATCCAAAGCCTTGTGCTTTTGTTTCAAGCATGAATCATTTTTCCAATATGGAGGATGATGTTCCCATTGCAGCGCATAAGTTATTGTTGTGTTGCGGCCTGTCTATGTATTTTTATGTCTGTGATATGTGCTAGACATTTAAGTCTGTGTGTTTTTCCTTCTTTTTTCATTGTGTTCAAGATCAAAATGAGATCTCATTCTAGTAGACTCTTCATCACATAAATATGCATAATTCACTCTGAAGTGTGCCGTCAATCATGGATTTTTGAAGAAATAATTGTCTCACACAAGTGTTTTAATGAGTTCATTAGGCGTGATATAGCACCCATTCTGCACATAATGATGAGTGACATTATGACCCAGTGGTGGAGTACTGGGCTAATGGAGCTAAATGGACACAATCAGGATGTTCACTGGACGCTAATAAGTTGAACTGCTGTTCAGGTTCGCATATGCTGATCTCGTCCCCTATGGTACACAATCAACAGCTCCCATCCAGATGGAGTGCTGGTATCAGTGCTGGCTGCCTCAGGTCTCATCATGGGGAAACAATGCTCAACAAGAAAGAGTCAGTAACTGATGACAGTTGATTTGAGAGTTTTATACAGAATAAAAAACAGCACAGCAAACTTGGAATGACATTGGTCATTGATATGCAGATGAGCCTTAAGAGCAGTGAACAGGTGACTCTTAAGCCTGGATTTAAAGGCTGAGACAGACAGGGCATTCCTGATAATAACTGGCAGATAATTCCAAAGATTCAGTGCTCTGTAGTTACACGGCACACCATCCTACTGAGATCTTAGTGATCACAGGTACTTCAAGGTATCCTGCATCCAATGAACAAAGACAGTGTTTTGGAATATAAGAATCAATTATCTTACAAAGGTAAGCCGGAGCAATGCCATTCGCTGCCTTACACAATCAGTCAGAACTTAGATTTTACAATTAACTCTAAACATAACTGGAAGCCAATGCAGTGACTTAAGCACTGGTGATATATGGTCATACTTTCTAGTTCTTGTAACAATTCTTGCAGCAACATTCTGAACTAAATCTGGACACAACCAAGTATAGACAGCCTGATACCAGAGTATTACAATATCCCAACATACTTGAAACAAAGGCATCATCATTGTTCTACGGAGATCCCATCAGTGTCTGTAAGTGTATTGTCACTGTCCATCACTGTCCACCAGTGTCCTTCTTACAATGTCTTCTGTAGAGGTTTTTCCAAAGAGATGGTTTGTGAACCTGTCATGACCACCTGGAGATGGTATCTCTCTGGCTCTGGTCCCAATGCTCACACGGTAGGTTTCCAGAAGTAACCGTGCACTGATCAGAGGTTCTTAAGATCCCTATCCAGGTATGTGGTGTATGACATCTGTAGGTCAATGCATCCACACCTTCAGAGCAGTGGTCAAGGTCCTGCAGGAAAGCTGTGAAGCATGAACAAACCCCTCAGTGGACAAAGTGGTGTTATGTAAAGCTCGGTGTGTCCTTTAAGGGGAACACTTTTCTTTCGTGTCTCCAAGTCAAACCATGCTTCACGTTAACTCTTCTAGAAGGACTAAAACTGCTTACAAGAAGTTATTCATTTAATATCAGAAGGTTGTGTAATAAAGCAAAGAAAAATCATCACCTTTCACTGAATGAGTGTAAAGAGTTAGACAACAGATCCTCACAGTAAATTTCCACTGGACAGTTGGGACGATGATGATAACTGAGACATCAGTTGGGAAGAGGACCACCGTGAGAAGCCTGTAGGCAGGCAGCAGCTAGTGGGCATATTTCCCTCCTCGGCAGGTGGGAGGGACCAACGTTGTGTCCATCTGCAGAGTGTCTATCACTGATTGAAAGACCTGTGGTAGTCGAGCGCAGCTCCAGCCACGGCTCTTGATTGTTCTTTGGATGAGAAGTACACAAGTATTCGGGGGGGGGGTTCCTTGTACTGACTGCCATGGCAACTGCCAGCTCCACATCATTAACGCTCCAAAAAAATGCATTTTAATTACAATGCTAAGACACAGCATCTGGTGCACCTTCAGAGGGTCCAAATTCGTGTCCATTAAAGGAATAATTCCCACTAAGGAATTGAGACAGTTATCGCAACATCTTCAGAGGGTCCAAACATTTACATTCATTCATTTTGCTCACATGTTTCTGCAAAGTGACTTACAACAATTTACCCATTTTAACAGCTGGGTAGCTTTACTAGAACAGTTTAAAGTAAGTACATTGTTCAAGGGTACTACAGTTACAGGGGGATTTAAACCTGCAACCTTTGAGTCACAAAGCAGCAGCTCTAACCACTATGCTACCAACTGCCCCAATTTACTTTTGCACTCAAGAGTGAAGGCAGTTATCTTTCCACTTTCACAGAGTCCAAAGTCCTTCCCAGGTTGTACCTGTGCCTTACCGTTGCATACCCAGGTTCAATCCGTGCAATGCTTGGGCCATAACTGGGGTCCTCACACAGAACAACATGCAATAAGCTCCATTTTCAATGTGTAATTTAGAAGCACAAAGAGCAATTAAAGTATTTGTTCTGCAGATGGGCTCTTTGAGTCGGAAAATTAAATTCCAGCTGAACAGGGAGCTCAACTGGCTGAAGATGGTTTCAGTGCCCTGACACACACACACACACACAGAGCAGACCACAGTCCCCCAGGAAATCTGGAAAGCAACTAGTCCTGATCCATGAGAGATCTTGGTGCAGCAGGGGGTCAGAGTTCAGAGGTTAGCACTCCCTAGTCTTGCCTGGATAACCTAAGGAAGGGCTCTCAGAAACTCACTAGGGTGAAAGTGTGAAAACGCTCCTTGGAGCTGAGACTGAAGAAATACACTCGGTGACCACTTTATTGGATACACATTCCCAGTGCCATGCAGGTCTTCAGAGTCCCACAGGTGTCTCATGTTTGTTTTGATGTTCCCGGAACCACACTGAGATGGTGGCACATTACACTGTTGCAAGGAAGTGAAAACAAGGTAATTTTATTCCGCTAACTGACACTGTAAACAACAGTGGGTATTTATTAATGCCAGTGGGTGTCAATTAGTTTGAGTTTAGTTTTGCCTAAACTGTATCCACTCTGGAAATATTGTCCATTTGGGCCCGCTGGTATCAGTGAGGTCAGAGCAGCTTCAGCACAGCATGGGACCCGAGTTCAGCGCATCCTTCAGCTCAACATGACCACAGAGACACTGACACTGTCCTGTAGAGATGTGATATGTCACCTTTCCTGCATGTCTCTCTCTTGTCGCATAAAAGCCAAAAGTGGCTGTCTATGTACTCGCTGAGAGGCACTGATACCAGCATGGTCACACTGACACCAAGAGTGACATAGCAATGCCCACTAACAGCGAGAGAAGGAAGGTGAGCTCAGCATGAGACTGAACAGGAGAAGACGTGCACAGTGATGTCTCCCTCGGAGTAGCTGTGCACACATTAATATTGGTAAAGCAGGGCTTTGATTGGGGTTCAAATTTAATTACATACAAGAGCGACTTTTAATTTGTGTGCACTGGAGATAAAGCCATTTGTATGCAGTGTGCTGCCACAGTGGCCTGCTGGTTCAGGGTTCGAGTACCAGCATGCAGTGATGAGTGGTGGATGAGGGCTCAACTGTCCAGGGTTCATACTGCTGAATCAATCAGGTTGTGCAATTTATTAACTAATTCTTCTATCCCTTCTGTGTTATTTATTAACCAGAAAAGGCACTCAAGGGCTTGCGTGGTGTTTACGGATCTCATTTCACATCATCTACCAGGGGTTTCCTCCCACCAGTGTGGTTCTGCAGTGCAGCAGTGCAGATAAAAGAAACTGCGTCTAGCGAAAGTGTTTAATGAAATCTCAAAGCCACAGAGCACTTCCGTTTACCCCCCCCCCCCCCCCCCCCCCCCCCCCCCCCCCCCGCACTATCCTCTGCACTGGCAGTCCAGTAATTGTACTGCGGAGCACAGAGTCCCAGGTGCCCACAACATAACCTCCCCATCATAACACACTCAGTAGAATATGGTAATTTGGCTCACACATGTTTAATGAGGTCCACAGAATTTCAGTGTGAACTTATTCACTGAACAAAGGGCCAGTTCTTCTCAGGTACACTGTGGAAATATGGTAATGTGCTTCTTACCTGAGGCACGACCAAATACACTGTGAGATACACCTCTAAGCTTGCTTTGTGCTCGTCAATGTGGATGGATACAGGTATGTCGGTCAAATATCTTGAGATCCACAAGTGACTTGCTGGCCACAAATAAATAAAAAATAAAAAAATGTTTGAAAAATTCTTGTAGGAGGTCATCAGGATTCATCTCTCCTGTGTTTTATGCACCTACTTGAGTGATGAACATCAGTGTATCAAGTGGATACTGAAAAACTAGGTTTACTTAATCACGTCTGCAGCCATGTCTCTTTTCTCTTATTGTAATGCACAAGTTGTATTTTTGCTGAGATGTACGTTGCTTTGTAGAAAACAGTCTGCTAAACGAATAGATGTAAATGTAGGTGTAAATGGAGTCTTCCAGAAAGTTCTCTTCTGCTCTTCTGCGTTAAAGAGGTGTGTCCATTGCCCATTGTCTCTGTGACTGAGTCCATCCATCCCTTGCTGTTTATCCTCTTTTTCATTTTCCACCAGCTTTACCAGCCATCACTCTTAGCGAGAACTCACTAAGCACTTTGAGATCATACTGGAGCTCAGCTGAAGTGTGAACGAGACCATGTCTCAGCACAAGATCTTGTCACTGAGATGCCATCCTGCGCCTCCTTATTGCCTTTCAGTTCAGTTACAGATCGGTTCCCCTGTCCATCTGGATGGGACATTGTAGATGTGAGCTGCAGGGGGTGTGTCACATGACCTTCCTTCTACTCTGTCCATCCTACATCGTTCCCGTAGAGAAAGAGAAGTGTCACCTGGAGCCTCTTCAGGCTCAGACACAGAAAGTGCTGCTGTGTGAACAGGACAACCCAGTGAAAGCGCTGTTGCTGTCTGCACTGTTTCCTAATGATGCGGTCAACCCGACATTACCCCTAACTCCTGTGCCTACTTCTAACTTTAACTCAGACTCTAACCCCAACTCCTAACTCCTACTTCTCATCGTAACCCAACTCAACCCAATATTAACCCTAACTCCTACACCTAACTCCTAACCCAATATTATATTTTGTTATATTTATATATAAATGGATAAATATAAATATTCATGATCATGCTCAATCCTTTATAGAGCCATGTAAAAGTTTATATGTATTTCAAAAAAAATTTTAAAAAACCACTAGAAAGGTGATTAGGAATCCACAATATTCTGGTAAAGTTTTATGTAGCTACTTGTGTGATGAACATCGGTGCATACGGTGAAGGAAACAAATTAACTGTACTTAAGAGTCACACATTTGCAGCTATGTCTCGTTCTCTTAATGTAATGCACAAATTGTATTTTCTAAATGAATAAAAGTGAATGAAAAAGTAAATGTATTGACCATAACTCCTATGCCTACTCCTACCTCTAACTGTGACCCTATTCCCAACTCCTAACTCCTACCACTAACTCTTAACTCAACATTAACATTGACTACTATGCCGAACTTTAACCGTAACTCCTTACTCCCACTCCAAATTCGAACAATAATTCCTAACCCAAACTCATTACTCTAACCCTTACCCTAACCCAGAATCTGAACACTAATTCCTACACCTACTCCTAACCTAACTCTAACCCTAACTTCTAATTCCTACCACTAATCCTAAATCCTACCCCAACCCAAACTCCTAACGCACATTCCCAACTATACAAGCAAAGAGAAAACAACATCACAAAATCAAATGTACTGTCCAAGTGGCAACAGGTTGCATGACGTGTGGTTCAGAAAGGTGCTGGTTTGACACACTCCAGTGGAAATGCTCTCCAGCCCTGTCTGTCACCATCTCTCTACTTGTTGCTGAGGTCTGTGGCAAAGCTAGACATGCTGTGAGTTGTGCTTTGTCCCTATGGGTCAGAAAAGGTCAACCGTTTGGTCAGCGCTTTGTCTTTGAATGACGGGTAACAAGCGTAGCAAAGTGACAGTGTTTGGGACCTTTGGACATGATGGCTGAAGTAAGTCAACTCTCTGAGTTATACTCAGGAGTGTAAACAATGAAGTCAGTATAGCTCATTAAAGAGGTCCCTGTACTCTTAGTGAGAAGCGCCACTCGGAGGTAAGACTAACTAATGGTGTAATGGTCTGGAATCAGGAACTGCGAAGAGACCACAGTCCAGCTTCAGCCACTGGTTGCAGGTGTGTCCCGAACACACAAGGACGTTGGCTGGATGTGGGTAGGAACTGCTTCTCCCTGATGGTACTCGTACAGAGTAATGCAGCGCAACACGATCAGTTAATGCGGTCATTTTGTAAGTTCTACATGGATCCGTCTGCATGTCTTCAGCTGGCAAGCAGCTTGTTTAGAATGACCATGAAACGAAGCAATACCACACTGTATGTAAGACTTACAGTTGGCATTTACTGCACTGACATCAGCGAAGAGTATTATGGAAATGAGGCGGTGTGTTTGGATTGAAGCCTGAAGTGGAAAAAATTCATTCTGAACACATATTGAAATATAAGCAATATTAAAACATGAATTATTAAAATATGCGCAGGTTTATAATATGTGCAAAATATCTTTCAGGAGTAGCTGTGTATTCGACTCGATCGCTGTAATTCTCACTCCCTCGATGGCTGTGAAGAACACATAGAACACGTGCTCGTCCACGGGTTGCTCTTCACACTGAACTGGAAAGGATGGAGCACCAGGGAGACCTGCACTCGGCTTCGTGTGTGTGTGTGTGTGTGTGTGTGTGTGTGTGTGTGTGTGTGGGGAGAGGGAACCATAAAGGAGTAAATGTGGTGGACCTGTGTGCTACCGTCTGTCTCCCGTCTCTCTCGCAGGGCCACAGCTCCGTGCCTCACGATGGATTACGGTCATTAAAGCTCATTGTCTGTAATTCCTCCATTTCTGCAGGAGATTAGGAGGTGCCCCGAGGGCCATGCCGCTCATGTCTGATCTTCTCCATCTGCTCGATCTTCACCCGCTCCAACACAGCATGGTGTTTGTGTTACAAAGCACCGCATGCGGAAAGGCCTTGTGGATGTGGACCGTGTCTGACACCCGTGGAGGCAGAAAGGAATGATCCGGAAAAACCGAGACCATTATGACAGTATGAACTGGTCATGAAATGGTGTTACTGACATGGTGTACTGAGGCGGTAAAAAGAAATACCTAAAAAAGGTTGTTGGAATGATTAGTTGATGCTGCTATTAGCAATGATCAGCTCTGTCGCCTCCTCTCCTCTCTCATTCACATTCATTCAATGTCATTCCATTCATCATTCATTCTTTATACAGTATTTCATGTCCGGAATTGTATGTAAAGCAACAAGATAAAACAAAACACTCTTTTGTCCACTAATAATATGACAGCGAGGCACATGAGATGCCTGGCTGAGACCGAACCCTCAGTGAGACCAAAGTTCTCAGTGTCTCGGTGCATAAAATCCTTCAAGCTGTTAACTTTGCAATGAAAAAGTTTTATCATTTTGAATGACTGTTAATTGCTTAGAGAAAAAAAGACATTTCAGCATGAAATGCACTGCTCTGCTTCACTATCACTTTAAGAGTAAACGGTAGTGTAAGGGTAAAGGTACCATACTGAGCTGGCACTTGCTCTGTTTACAGATCACATCAGGATCTCCAAGCTGGGGCTTGATCCATGTCGTTCTTCATCTCCTTCCTCCTTTGTTGTTCTCTCAGAACATCGGATGCTCAGACTGATTACCAGCTGTAAGACACATTTGTGTCACCATAGAAACAGTCCCACCAGCGGCTGTGGCGCTCCGGAGCAGTGATGGCCTGGTGCTGTGCTGCTTACTCCTCGGGTTCACTCTGCTTGAGGACACACAATAAACATGGAGAACAATGACAGCTCTGGGACCCAAGGCTGGAAGGAAACCGCAGGGGTCAAAGGTCTCTTGACAGCTTGACTCACAGTTGGTTGACGGCAACTTCAGATGAGAGGAGGCCATTAACAAATTAATGCCACAGAATAAATTTTAATAAAAGAGATTTGGAGATGAACCAGAAGAACCTGCAGCGGAAATAGTGCAGAAAACTAGCAGATTGTTAAATCCTTTGCAGTGCATTATGGGCTGGGGTTAGTTTTATGGTATTTTTTTACTCTGCTGGTTTGGATGGGTACGGACTTCCCGTCCTGAAGACAGAAACTGGGCAGTAAGTAAGGGAGAAGAAAAAAAATCCACCGAATTTTCAATAGGGGTTCCACCAGGAGGAGGCAAACTATTTGGCAGGAAGTGAGTTTACTCTTATTGGGGGACTCTAGCAGGGAGAGGTTTATTATTTGGCAATATAATACAGAGATGTGTTGCAAAAAGGGAATCACCCAAAAATGGTAGGTATAGTAACACCCTGGGAACAGGCCAGGGGACCAAATTACCAGGTAAGTTTCTTTCTAATTATTTATTATGTATGGTTTTAAGCCTTTGGATATGTTTTTAGTGTTTTAAAGGTTCTGCCATACAGTCTATGTATTAGCAGGTCTTACTGATTTTTATTGTTTGATCCATCCATTCCTTTTCTTGCCTGCTTGTCCTAATAGGGTTGTGGTGGCAGCAGGGAGAGCAGAGAGGCCCAGCCACCCCTGTCCCCTGCGACTTCCTCCAGCTCAGCCTGGGGGATCCCCAGCCATTCCCAGGCCAACTGTGAGATATAATCCATCCAGTGGGTCTTGAGCCGACGTCAGGGCCTCATCCCGGTTGGCCATGCCCAATATATCTCTAAAGAGAGGCGCCCAGGGAGCATCCTTATCAGATGCCCGAATCACCTCAACTGGCTTCTCTCAATGTGGAGGAGTAGCGGCTCTACTCTGAGTTCCTCCTGGATGTCCGAACTCCTCATCCTATCACAGAGAGTAAGTCTCAATACCCTGTGGAGAAAACTCATTTCAGCCGCTTGTATCCGCAATCTTATTCTTTCGGTCATTACCCAAAGTTCATGAGAACAGGTGAGGGTAGGGACGTAGATTGACTGGTAAATGGAGAGCTTCGCCTTATGGCTCACCTCCCCCTTCACCACTATCATTACTGCTGCCACTGCTCCCAGTCTGCAGCCGATCTCTTGCTCCCTTCTTCACTCACTCGTGAACAAGACCCCAAAATACTTAAATTCCTCCACCTGGGGCAAATTCTCTCCCCTTACCTGTTTTATTTTAAATATTATTATTGGCATGGCAGTTTTTAGGATTAAGTTATTTATTGAATAAAGATTTTAGTTACCGGAAATGGTGAATGGAGAAATTTATTCCTGTTGAGTTGGATGGCGTGTTGAACCACACACCCTTGATGGGCTAGTGATCCATTCTGATCCATAGAAAAAAAAGAAAAAAAAAATCCTGGCTTCCACCAGTAGGAGGCACACTGTAGAATATATGTTGAGGTTCCTCAGGAGGCTGAGGTTCTGCTGGCCTGTGGCACTTCCTGCAGTATCCTGTCCCTTCATTAAGCAAAGATATTCTCTCGCGAGAGGCTCGTCCACCTGAGACACACTTGCCACATGCTGCAAAAATTGTACACGCACACACATATTCATGGGCCACCAGAGCTGTAGTCTGAGGTGGAAACTCGCCCATTGTTCTGGAAGATACCATAAATTTACTGTGGAAAATTTTGCACACAACCCTTTGCATTCTAAAGGAGTTGTTTTTCTGTCTCGTTATTCTACCTGGGCTGCAATAACCACAGCGGGTGTACAATTACAGCAAAACATGGGGAAAAAAAACATGCGTAACAGCTCAGTGGTATGATACCTCTATAGCTCATCCAATGTGGGTCATACAGCAGATTTCATACAATGGTTTCCAAATAGCAGATTCCATATAACCGGTCGCAGTTACACTGATGTCTTTTTGTTTACTTGACGCTGCTGGAAACACAGGCAATAATCCTTTCATTTGCATAGCTCTAAATCCTCTCTTTTCTTGTCTGTTGTGTTTTTATTTATCTACCATATTTCAGTAATTATTACTGTACTGACTTGAGCACAGAAAGTAGCAAGAGAGAGTGTGAAATGGAAAGAGAAATACACGCAGTGCTCAGTCACACTTAATTACACACTTACATTTAATTACATCCAGTTACCTTCAGGTACACTCAATTAAATACAGTTATGTTAAATTACCCTCGGGTACATGCAATTTCACTGCTACTTTCAATTACACTAACTTATACTCAGTTACACCGGAATACATTCAGTTACCCTCAGGTACACTAAGATATAACCAACCAACTAACATCAGTAACCTCTTGTGCCAAGTGGTGTCGCAGAGAGCCGGAGCCTATCCTGGAAACACAGGGCGAAAGGCCGAGGGGGAGGGGAAACACCCTGGATGGGACGCCAGTCCATTGCAAGGCACCCCAAGCTGGACTTAAACCCCGGACCCGCCACACAGCGGGCACCGGCCAAACCCACTGTGCCGACACCCCCTCAATTGCGCTTACATTCAATTACAGACGCTCCCCAACTTACGTTCCAATAAACCCATCGTAAGTCGAAACTGCATTTAATACACTTAACCTACTGGACATCATTGCTTCATATCCTTTAAGATGGTCAAGATGGTCAATTGTGAAAGTTCAAGTTTACGTGCAATTGTCGTTACAAGCTTGCCACCTTCATGCTGGGAAATTATCTTGAGTTTCTCCTCAAAACTAATTGCTTTCCTCTTCTTACTCTCACCAGTAGCAGGAGACACAGATGGGTATTTCATAGACATGAATGATGCACAAAACACAATATAGATACAGGGGGTGTCCAAAGAAAACACTGGCAACACAGAACCCTGTAGAGTATCGGCTGCATACACTAGCGACCACATGGCAGACCAGGAGATGCAGATCACTGCTGTTGCCCAGCATCACGAGAGAGTATCGTACCCCATATCACCTGCCCGGAAAAAACAAATCAAAATTCGAAGTACATTTTCTATTGAATGTACTATCTCACTGTCAAAAAATTGTAACTCGGGCAGCGTCTGTACACTCGATTCTGTTCAGTTACCCTCATTTACACTCTCTTACAGAGATACATTCAATTACTTGAACTTACATTCAATTACCCTCGGGTACATTCAGTTGCACTATTGCATTCAATCACACTCAGTCACTCTTGATTACCCTCAGAACATTCAATTACACTCAGTTACAGTCAAATACATTTGGTGACCCTCAGGTACACTCAATTACACTTACATTCAGTTATACTCAATTCTGTTTAGTTACCCTCATTTACACTGTATTACATTGTTACATTAAATTATGTGAAGTTACACTCAATTACCATCAGGCAGATTCAGTTACACTGCGTTATGTTTGGTTACTCTTGGGTACAGTCACTTACACCACTTTATTCAGTTACACTTGGTTACATTCAAATATATTAAGTTACCCTGAAGTACACTGAATTAGACTGTTACATTCAACCAACCAACAATCGCGGCGTGCCAGAGCCTACCCAGCAACCCAGGGCGCAAAATCAAGGGGAGGGAACACACCTGGGACAAGACGCCAGGCCACAGCAAGGCACCCTAAGCAGGGCTCGAACCTCATACCCCCCCACAGAACAGGCAGTGGCCAAACCCACCATGCCACTGCACTCCCCTCCTCTTACATTCAGTTACACTCAAACACCCTCAGATACACTTTGTTACACTGAAATACTCTGATAATTAACTACGCTGAGTTACGCTTTTCTTGGGCACCCTTCTTATCATCAACTGAATAACGATAAAATGTGTGGGGTGGCTGATAGATAGCGGAGTGGTTACAGGAGTTGTCTTAGGTTCAGATGTCACCTACTGCTGCTGTACCCCTGAGCAGGGCAGTGTGAATGCATGCAGTATGAGCGCACTGTGTGTGTGCGTGCGTGCACTTAAGGCATCGAGGCCCACAGTGAAGAACGTTTACTGGTGATCATGGCATAGAAATAACTGTTATTCACACACGCCGTGGCCAGTCCTCTACACTGACCACTGCTGCAACCCTCTCCTGTGTAACTGCTCAAGCTTTTGGCAGCAGTTACACAGTGCAGCCAGTGAAATGAAATCAGATATCCCATGACCTCCCCCAGACCACGAAGCAGCAATCCCAGAATTCCCTGCATGCTCAGTGAATGTCTCCGATGGGTTGCACACCCACAGCTGGCTCATTGTTCACAATGTGGTCTGTGACCAGCTGGTTGAAAGCAGCAGCACTAGAGCTACATGTCCACAGCATCCATCTCCTCTGGTTACTGTGGAGATGGAGTCTACTTTGGACCATCTCAAGTGGCATTAACAGGCTGCACCACTTGCACAGAGTCATTCTGGGATAGTTCCTCCACCATGCTTCTTTTTGATTGGCTGTCACTCTTTGATTGACAGGCTCTCTGTCCTTTGGTCATAGCTGGTGATGGAGATGAAAAGGGTACCTGAAAAGAGCTTTTCACGGTGAACGGCAATAAATGGAGGATGTCTTGGGTCTGGATCCTACACACACACACACACACACACACAGTTAATGTGTCACAGTAACACACCACAGTGCTCCACCTGACACTTTCCATCAGTATTCAAAAGAAGCAGTAATGTGGTCGGCTCCCTTACTGTTACCGGACAGCAAATGTGCTTTAAGAATGATACCAATTAATCTACTGAGTGACTAATTATTCTGATGAATGACGCCAACTATTCTGTGCCACAGTCATCCAGCTAAACTGCAACAGAGCTGTAAGTTTCCGCCTGAAAGTTGTAGTTTCCAGCCCCACTCCCTGCTCCTCCTGCAGGTAGTGTGGATTAAAGACGTTCCAGTAAAAATTACCCTGCTGTGTGAGAAGCTAAATAACTGCGAGCATGTTAACAATGTGTGTGTCGGGTCGCTATGCTGGGGCTGGTTACTGCGGAACACTGTGAGAACTGCATTACCATGGTCACCACTTTAATTGCTTTACTTTGACACCCAGCAGTGCACCTCATCCTCTGACGTTCTTAGGCTCTGCTCCAGTCCCACTGGAGCTCTTATTACCCGCATGAAGAAAAGGCTGTAAGACGTCAGTACTGGTCCTAGTACTTTAAAAAACATATATAGTGGGCTTTGAACTTCAACTTATTATGAGGGAAACACACAGTGATAAATATCGTGGGCGTTTTTCTCCACCAAATGAGCTGTGTTTGTGTTTCTGCAGTGGGGCAGCTGGTAAAACTACAGACGCTGTATTCTCATCCTTTCCCGTGAGAAATTTTCCTTTCGCACTGTGTCACTGCAAGAATAATAATAATAATAATAGTGGGGGAGCGGTGGCACAGCAGGTTTGGCCAGAGCCTGCTCTCTGGTGGGTCTGGGGTTCGAGTCCATGCTTGGGGTGCCTTGTGACGGACTGGCGTCCTGTCCTGGGTGTGTCCCCTCCCCCTCCAGCCTTGTGCCCTGGGTTGCCAGGTTAGGCTCCGGCTTGCTGTGACCCCTCTTGGGACAAGTAGCTTCAGATAGTGTGTGTGTGTGTGTGTGTGTGTGTGTGTGTGTGTGTGTGTGTGTGTGTGTGTGTGTGTGTGTGGGGTGATAATAATAAGAATAATAATGGGTGGCACAGTGAGTAATGCTGCTGTCTCACAACACCTGGGTGGTGTGAGAGGACATGAGATTGATCCTTGCTCAGTCTGTGTGGAGTCTGCATGTTCTCCCCATGTCTGCATAGAGTTTCCTCCACAGTCCAAAGGCATGTTGTTCAGGTTCACCCATAGTGTGTGAGTGACACAGAGAGAGAGTGTGTTCCACTGATGTATGGATGAGTTACCTGATGTAAGTAGTGTATCTTGCAGTGTAAGTCACCTTTGTGAATAAGGTGTGTGGGCTTATAACACTACATAGAGTTCATTGGAAGTCACTTTGGAGAAAAGTGTCTGCTAAATAAATAAATGTAATAATAATGAGCTTCAAGTTCTAGAGCTGTGTGTCTCTTTCACTCCGCTGGCCAAGTTTTACCACGATTCATGAGTAACCCCTCCTGCATTTTCCGGCACATGCTGCATCTACGCAGGTGACCCAGGACATGCTGCTTCTCACTGCGCAGACCAAGCAGAGAAAGCAGAAATCCCAGCATTCCCTACTGAGGCTCTCAGATACTCACGTGGGGAAGGGACAGAAGCAGGAGAGTGACACAAGTGTGGCAGCTCTGCAGGGAATTTCTTTTGTTATTAGCCATTGTTTAGGGTATTACACTTTCTCTGTGGTCACTTACAACGTGAGGTACGAACACTATGGTGCTTACACTATTTTACTCATTTTTACTGCATCAGTTCAGGGCACTTACAGTATGAAGTGGGATTTGATCCTAAGACCTTTGGCTGTAAGGCACCAGCACTACCCACTAGACTAGTGTCTGCACCACATCAGGGTGTCCTGTGCTCTGTGATTAGTGGCAGGTTCAGTGTTACTTTAGTTCTCCAGCTTGGAGTAGGCAGTAATCATTGTGGTTTATAAGTAATAATTCTACAGCGTACATCGAACATAGCGCTGCAGGGAAGGCAGGTTTACTGGAGATACATTTCTCCTAAATGCTTCAGGAAGGCTGACAGACAGTACTGAACTTCAACTGCACCATAGAGCAAAACTGTGGATCTTCATGGCAAACCCTCATGAGAAAACCTCTCCAACATGACCTCCTCAGTATGACCTTCTCTAGATCACATCCTCCTCATGACCTCCTCAATGTAACCTCTACAACACTACCTCCTCAACATGACCTTATCACTATCTCATCTTCCTCATGATCTCCTCAGCATGGCCCCCTCAATATAACCTGGTCACCTATAGCTTGTATGGTGCTCAAGCCCATGTGGAACATGATACTTCCAGCAGCCAAACACAAGAAGGGTCCTCAGGTTCAGCAGCAGATCCCTGTACACATAAAGAGGCCAGTGGTGGGCCAATTATGGGTCCTCAGCAGCAGATAATGCAGTACTATGATGCGCGTGTGCAAACACACACACACACACTCACACACAAAATGACACAGCACTATGTGTTAGATGAGTTGATATCTCCTTCTCTGTGAGTACGCTCTCTGAATGTTGCACTCTGCAGTTGGTGTCTAATATTTTACTGTGTTTTACTCTGTTCAGATACTTCACAGAAGACGCATGAGTCACTACAACAGCAGAGCCTGCAAGCAAAGTAACTGTAATAGAAGAGTTTTCTCATTGGTCCATTTGGAGTAAGTCAGTGATGAGTTTGGCCATGCCCCTTCATCCAAAGTAGCAGCAGGTGGCACAGTAGTTAGAGAGCCACCTTGCCACCTGAATTCAGTGGGTTTGAATCCCAGCTCCTGCTGCATAAACCTTGAACAAGAGGTTACTGAACTGATACAATGAAAAATACCCAGCAATATAAATGGGTAAAACAGAGTAAGAAGCTTAGTGTGTAAACCTCACACTGTAAGTCACTCAAGAGAAAGGGGTCAAATAACCGATCAGAAAAAGAGGAACAATGAGTACAGTACACGGAGTAAAGCTCCGCTACTGGCGTTGTCCCTCTGGGGTCCACGAGGGGGACCCACTGTCACAGAATCCAGACGCCCCATGTAGGACATTCATACCAGTTTAGTTCACCTTTGTTAGTCTTAGTCTGGTTTAACGATGAAAACATGTCGTACAACGGAAAAAAAGAAGAAGAAGAAGATGATGATCAGGGGGATGATGCTGATGATGACGACAATGGTGATGAGAGAAATCGTCACTGGCCATCAACAGAAGTTCATAACCCACATGAATATGTGCAAGTAAATGAAAGTTGTCGACATGTGTTCTTAAGATACTTTTCATTTAACATTTCATTTCATTATTCACTTGGCAGATGCTTTTCCCTAAAGCGACTTACAATGGATACTATCTAGTGTTACCAGCCTACACACCTTATTCACCAAGGTGACTTACACTGCAAGATACACTACTTACATCAGGTAACTCATCCATACATCAGTGGAACACACTCTCTCTGTGTCACTCACACACTATGGGTGAACCTGAACAGCATATCTTTGGACTGTGGGAGGAAACCCACACAGACACAGGGAGAGCATGCAAACTCCACACAGATTGAGCAAGGATCAAATCCACGTTCTCTCACACCACCCAGGCACTGTGCCACCGTGTTGCCCACTTATTAATTACACACACACACACACACACACACACACACACACACATTTTCTGAACCACTTGCCCCATAGAGGGTCGCAGGGAACCGGAGCCCACCCAGCAACACAGGGCCTAAGGCCAGAGGGGGAGGGGACACACACAGGACAGGATGCCAGTCCGTCGCAAGGCACCCCAAGTGGGACTCAAACCCCAGACCCACCGGAGAGCGGGACCTGGTCCAACCCACTGTGCCACCACGCCCTCCCTTATTAATTACAATTTATTCTTAATACACACACACACACACACACACACACACACACACACACACACACACACTTTCTGAACCGCTTATCCCATACAGGGTCATGGGGAGCCAGAGCCTACCCGGCAACACAGGGCGGAAGGCCGGAGGGGGAGGGGACACACCCAGAACGGGACGCCAGTTCGCTGCAAGGCACCCCAAGCGGGACTCGAACCCCAGACCCACTAGAGAGCAGGACCCAGTCCAACCCACTGCGCCACCACGCCCCCCTAATATAATATAATATAATATAATATAATATAATATATGATTATAACAATATATTTGAAATTTATAATGTCCATCAAAATTTTGTATATAACCGTTTTTTAATTTGAAAAGCAGCAATAACCCAACAAACTGAACCCCACACCACAGTGTGCTGAAGATGTTCTTGGTTCGGGTCTGGTCCGGGTCATCTGTCAAGACCCCCCACCGCCACTCTGCTCAGGGGTGTGGCTTTACAGTCGACACGCCCTTTCGCGGGATTCCGACCAATGAGAACGCTGGTTGCGAGGTTGAGTGCGAGTGCGAGGCATCTCAGTGCTCGGGTAGTGGGACCGGGGGCCGAGTCGCGCGAATGGAGTGTTAGTGTGTGGGTGCTGGGGTGTGGGCACCCACTGGACTGTGGTGACCTCCCCGTGATTACCGTGACCCTCATCATCAGCACTGAGTGTGACTCCATCATCATCATCAGCAGCAGCAGCATCAGCACCGCTCCTCGAGCGAACCTGAGTTCTGACCAGAAGCCTTGGAGCTTCCGAATCCCCCCCGTGCCGCCCGTGGGTGTGGAGCAGCAGGTTCTCAGTGACCCGCGCGAACTGCGCGCTCTGGAGGATCTTCCCGCGTCTCCTCCATTCATCTTTCTGGAACTCTCAGCAGTGCCGCGTGGGTGTGTGGGCGCGTGAGGAGAGTGAGTGAGTGTGTGTGTGTGCGTGTTTGTGCCAGCGACCGTGAGCCCGCGAACATACATCCCGAGCTCTTCCACGTCACGGACTCCCCACGGCTTGAGTCCCGGTGACACGCACAAACACACTAACACTAACACACACACGAGCGCGCGCCCCAGCGCCACAGCCAGCAGTGTGAAGACACGTGAGGTGATGGACCTGCTCCAATAACGCTCTGCGGAAAGGAGAACCGGCAGGACCCTCACGGACCCGGCTTCCACGCGGGACGGGTGCTGATGCTGCGCGCGGAGGTGATGATGACTCTGATGACCGTTATGATGATGATGATGATGCTCCTGGTTCTTCTGCTCCTCTGGATGAGTGTCTCGAGCCAGGACGCGAGCTCGCGGGGGGCATCGGTCCGCCACACCGTCTTCTGGAACCGGAGCACCGCCGGGTGGGTGAGGGCTGCCCGGGGGCGGCCATTTCTCCTTTATTATTATTATTATTATTATTATTATTATTATTACTAAAAAAAGTTGAGCAACGTCAGCGGCGCATCCTCAGAAGCTGAACTGTGTGTAACTCGTTGAAAGTCGGCGCTACTTTGACATTTTTCACAGTTGCTTAGTTACTTTTCGACACATTATATTATTATTATATTGCTCTGACAGTTTAGTGACTTGGTTACTTTTTATTCGTTTTTTTTTTTTTTCTTTTCTGTAAGGAGCGATGAAAAACGACCTCTCGAGCTGATTTCCGTTGAAAATAATTTTTAAAAATACTCAACCGGTAACCGGTTCACGAACACGTCTACAAAATTATTACATTAAAACTATTTCTTAATTTATTAACAAAAACATGGCATCAAATTAATCCAAAAGGCATATATTAAAACCCGTACTTTTAAAATAACTTTAACTGCCATAAAATAGCGAAATAATATTCTGAAAAAATTAAACTGAAACACTGCGTATCTCTGCACATTTGAATATATTTTATTAATATATATTAAAAATTCTAGTTTCAGTATAAAGAGGAAACTAAATTATTTTATTTTTTATTTAATTTTTTTTGTTTTGCGATCACAGCATGATGTGCAAACTATATGAACGAAATAAACGAATTATTTTATCAACTTAAACATTATTTCCTACAACAACAGATTTTAAAATATTTTCTATATTAAAATGTTGTCTATTAAATATTTAATGTTTGAAAAAAGACACAATTTGCTACCGGAAATACAAAAGCGAACCCATTTGGAGGACCAACAGTTTTAAATAATGTAAATTAATCCCTAGGAATTGTGTTTGTAATATCAATAGAGAAATTTGTGTACAATGAAATGGATAATAATTACAACCATTTACAGCAAGCACTGTAAAACTATTTAGACAACAAATTAATTCGCTAACCCTTCTGATCCAAATGGGGCCTATGAGTTCAGCTGAATCGAGGCCTATGATTTTGACTGGATCGGTGTTATAGAAACAGGGTTATGATTTTCATGGAATCGGCATTTGATTTCCATATGTTTAGCCTTCACGAGTTCGTTTAAATCAGGGAAATTATTTTCATAAAAATAGGGTCATGAATTCCGTTGATCCCGGCTCGGTGAGTTTGTTTGAATGAGAGTTATGATATTCGTCAAGGGCTGTTAATGTAAGATGCTGAAATCAGCGTATAGACACTGTTCTGAGGCCTGCTGGGGCACACACTGTATTGGGCACACACACACACACACACACCCCCACTGTGCCCTGAAAGCCTTTCGTTTAAACCTGTGAGAAGTCGCTGTAAGAGTCGCAGGGTCCCTGTACTGCAACACTGTTGAATCCGTTCCTGCAGAGGAAAGGCTGTTACTCAGGCTCTTCCTGTTCCACCACCACATTCTTCAGGAATGTAGCGTTCGTGTGAAATTACAACATGCTATTCATTTAAAAAAATGGGCGAAGAGAGAAATATTGGTTGTTTTCCCCACTGCTTCAGCAGCTAATGCGAAGAGGGTGGAGCCTGGTGAATGTTGTACTGCTAGCATGACATAAGCCTTTATGTTTTCAGGCCTCACTGCCCACAGTACAGACCTGTTTACATGTATCTACTGTTCAAGTTCCAGTGACTTTCTGCCATTAGCAGTAGGATCTGTACCCCTCTGAGATGTGTCATTATCTAACCCCGAAGGGCATCAGTCAAGGCTGGAATAGTCGCAGTCAGTCTCCGGTATGATGTAGAATGTGTTTCACTGAGATGGGGTGTTTGGCGCAGTAAATAAATACCTCTCACCTCCAGAGCAATGCAGTTCATTTTAAATGGCGATATAATAATACACTCTGATTTATTAATATGACCATCACCAGAGTAATGCTAGTGTAAGGCCAAAATTATATCGTGTTTACCGTGCTGGCAGGCCATTTGTCCTCACAGGGGGTTCTGTCCACTTACATCTGATGGGTGCTCTTATGTTTGTTTATGAGTCTCTTTGCTTATTTTCACTGTTCACTGGAACAAATGGGTGAATGGAGGCTGGTGACAGCAGTTAGTGGTGGAGCTGCCATTTCTGGAAACAGTAGGACATGTTACATGAAAACGATAACAGTGTAACACATGGACAATCTCCTAGTAGCTCCTATTAAAAAAAGGATTTTAAATATTATGGAATGCTGCTAATTTAAACAACATTTTACCAGCCAAATGAAGTATTTATTAATTAAGGTTTCAGAACGAAATATACACTAAAACCTTGATTAGGATTCTAGCGCGGGTGTTAAATAAAACAGTTCTATAAGAGGTCATTTATACGGTATGTGAATATTACATAAATTGTGATATGTGTGTGTGAGTAAATATTTTAACCTGAACTATATGCATGCAGCATGGGAGACAAGATAAAGGACAGATTCTCAGGGTGGGTGGAACAAATTGTGTTTTTTTATTTTTTTGTGTATTCTTTTATTTCCAGGGTGCTGGGTGGGAAAGAGGTGCAGACGGGTTGTGCAGTTTGCAAGCGATTCCATGCGGGTTGGGTTGTGCTCCTTGTCTTTGGTTTTGGATCTGTGTCCTGCATGATTCTTCTATATTTGCACTCCTGCTCACTCATGCCCTCATTCCCTCGCTCCACCTACTCCACTTACTGCATTTTTAATAAGGGTTCTAATTGTTGAAATAGCCGAGTTTAAAGATTTACCCACATCCACCTGGTGCTCATCAGCTTTCAATCATCTTAACACTTTTACAGTTGTACATTGTGTGTAATGCTTTCCTTGGTGATTTTGATGCATTTTCATCATTTGAAGAAGGATTTCTTTTCATTGTTATAATGCATTAAAATAGTATAAATAATAAAGTGAATTGTTTAACGCTAAAACACAGTGCAATACTGTACTGCACCATGGCAGCACAGTGGCAGAGTAGCGCTGCTGTCTCACAGCACCTGGGGGGTGTGAGAGGATGTGGGCTCAATCCCCGCTCAGTCTGTGTGGAGTTTGCATGTTCTCCCCATGTCTGTGCGGGTTTTCTCTGGGTGCTCCAGTTTCCTCCCACAGTCCAAAGACATGCTGTTCAGGTTTACCCACCCATAGTGTGTGAGTGACAGAGAGTGTGTGCCATTGTAAGTTGTGTACAGTACATTGTAGTCACCCTGGTGAATAAGGTGTGTGGGCTGATAACACTATATAGAGTTCTTTGGAAGTCGTTTTGGAGAAAAGCATCTGCAAAATAAATAAATGTAAATGTATGTGCTGCACCACACTGTCATGCTGAAGCTTGAAGATTGCGCATGTGGGATGAAAACTACGGTATTACGCAGATTACTTATGTCTTTGATAATAGTAAATAGATGCAGAAAACAGTATTTTTTTAGATAATAAATAGAAAATTATCAAAAAATTTTGAACGCACGCACGCACGCACGCACGCACACTTTCTGAACCGCTTGTCCCATACGGGGTAACGGGGAACCGGAGCCCACCCGGCAACACAGGGTGGAAGGCCGGAGGGGACACACCCAGGACGGGACGCCAGTCCGTCGCAAGGCACCCCAAGCAGGACTCGAACCCCAGACCCACTGGAGAGCAGGACCCGGTCCAACCCACTGCACCACCGCACCCCCCTTAAATTTTGAACATTTTGTTTAAATGTATTAAAATACGATAAAGTAAAATGATAAATTACTAGAAAGCCTTAAATAAAATGAATGCTGTAGTGAAACAGCACTATAGGAGATAGCACTTATCAAGACATTATTGTAATTCCTGGAAATAATTTTTGATATCTGAAATAATTCGGTTGTCCACAGTATTGAAGGCTTTACTTCTATTTTTCTGTTTGACTTTTTAATAAAACCTTGCCTTCACACTGTAAGGGGCTGTGAGAAAGTATTTCTCCCCTTTCTGATTTCTGTTGCAAATTTTTGACACTAGTGTTTTAAGGTCTTCAGCCAAAATTGAAAATTAGACAAAGGGCACCTGAGTGAGCAAATAAAACCTTTTTTACACATGATTTTGTTTATTTAATGAATGAAGTTTTAGAATAACAGCTAGCCCCATGTGAAAAAAAATATTTGCCACCAACCAAATTGCAGCCAAATGCCTCCAATAATTCAATATTCGTCTTTTATCACTCTTATGAGGAATTTTATCCCATTTTTCTAGAACTGATCCAGAGGCACTGGTAGGTTTTCAAGAATTAACAGCTTGTTTCAGGTCCTGCTACGGCATCTCTGTTGGGTTCAGGTCTGAACTTTGAGTAGGCTAGTCCAACACTTTCATTTTGATTCTTTTTGATTTTTTTCAGCCGTTCTGATGTGGACTTGCTTTCTTGTGTAGGACCATTGTCTTGCTGCATGACCCAAATATGCTTTAGCTTCAGCTCATGGATGGATGACCTAATATTCTCATTAAGCATTCTTGGTTCCTTCAGTTCTGACAAGCCATCCGGGTCTTGAGGCAGTAAAGCATCCCCACACCATCATACTACCATCACCACGTTTGACTGCTGGTGTGACGTTCTTACTGTGGAATGTTGCGTTTGCCTTACACAAGATATAATGGGGCTCATGTCATTCAAAAAGTTATATTTTTCAATTATTTTTGTCCATAGGACATTCTCCCAAAAGGCTCAGGGATTATCCAGGTCCTTCATGGCAAATGTGGTATGAACATTTAAGTTCTTCTTGGTTAACAATAATTTCTTCCTTGCTACTCTCCCATGAAGCCCATTTTTGCCCAGTGTTTTTGTGATCACAGAGCCATGAGCACTGACCTTAGCTGAAACAAGAAAAGCCTGCAGTCCTCTGAATGTTTTTGTATGATCCTTTGTAATTTCCGGGATCATTTTATGTTGCAGCCTCAGAGAAATGTTGCCAGGCCAGCGATTCATTGGAAGATTGACTATTTTTTCAGTTTTTGTCCTTTTGGTGATTATGGCTCTCGCTGTAGTTTGGTGGAGTCTCACGACCTTAGAAATAGCTTTTCAACTCATTCCAGACAAGCAAATATCAACTTTTTTTCTGATCTCTTCAGGTCAACTTTGTGCTGGACACCTTTGTGCATTAAATACAGAATTTTTTTTTTTGTTAAAATGTATGTTTTGTTTGCTCTGGTGCCTTTTATCTCATATTAGGTTTTGGTTGAAGACCTGCAAGAGCACGGTGTCAAAAATGTTTAATAACAAAGGAAATCATGGAAATGGCAAATCAGTACAATGTACCGCATTGCAGTTTTGTTTACATACAGTCCACGTGACTCCTGATGTTCCTGTTCTTTTGGTAGCTAATTTATTCATTTAGCTGACACTTTTCTCCAAAGCATCTTACAATATTAGGGTTAGATTTAGACAGCTGGGTGATTTTTACTGGAGCAATTTTCAGGGTAAGTACCTTGCTCAAGGGTACCACAGCCAGAGGTGGGGATCGCACTTGCAGCCTTTGGATCCAAACACAGCCACTCTAACCACTACACTGCCAGCTGTGCTGTGTAAGGAATGGGAAGCTGCCTGATGGCTCTGAGTGGCACTGTGGATGGTTTACTGGAGCATGATCGAGGTCAAAACATGCTTAGTAAATTATACAAAAGATGGACGTTGCTCAGCGGCTGATCTTTGCCCAGCTCCTCCTCAGCTTGTGGACAAGCCCAGCTGTCTCATCTGGGTTCATACGCGGAGGTTTGATTGTTTGACCTCTGAGAAAAAGTTCTTGCTGGGTAGTTTCAGTACTGCTGAAACACCGGTCCCCTGGTGTTTGCCTTTGTCTCTCATAGTGTTTCTCCTACTGTCTGTCCTGGGGTCTCTCCTAGTTTCTCTCTCGGAGACTCGAGGTTTTGCTCGGCTTTGTCAGACTCTGAGAAATTCAGAGAGAGCTGTATTTGTTCCACCCTCCTCACCCCTGGGCCCTGAGCCCCCTGCTGCCTGGTTCCGCTTGGCCAAAGCCACTCGAACCTGTCCTCAATGGAGCCAGTCGCTCCCTCCCTGTGCCCCCGCCGACCTGAAAGGCCGCCATTGTCTCCTCCCGTTCGCCGCTCCGGAGATGCGGTTGAAAGCATGCATGTGCTTAACGGGGAGAATGGGGGGGCTGAGGGTGGTGCCAGAGGGGGTCCAGGTCGAACCCGCATCCTTGAACTACAGGGCAGAGCTGCCCCACTGTGATGGGTCACAGGATAACCAGCACTGACAGGGGCTTTGGCAAAGGGGCAGGGTGAGCGAGGGATGGGAATGGCCCCCTGATGATGACCTTCACCTGGGGGTTTTGGCTGAGGTCCTGCTGTGCACGAACTCAACTACCATGCGGGGATGTCCGTGTGACCCTTACCCCGTCAACACTGAGCCTCTGGAGGGGGCACCACTCCAGGGGGAGCTGGACAGTCCCATTGCTCACATGTTACATGGGAGGGGATGCAGTGGAAGAGGCGATGGGGCTTTGTCTGGTCTTGGCCCACAGACAGCATGTTCAAATATTACCTTTCGCACTGAATACAGTATCTTGTAGGTAACGTGTTAGCTTTGCTTTCACAGTATTTGTACAACAATGCATGATATTTATTTACAGGAAACAGTATTAGCATGTTAGTTCACCGGCTGTACAAGGTTGATGGGTTGATGGGTTGAAAAAAAAAAACAGATCAGATAAATGCATAAGAAATTGGAATTAAAAGTGAACAAACGGTTTGTATCTTTGAAAATGTACAACTTTACCGTTGGCAACATGCGGAGCCGTCGTACTGTGTTTCTGTAGACAGCGGTGCTGGTAAATTCCACACTGACCCAGGTGTGTGCAAAGACTTACAGACTGACACCACAGACCACGCCCTCTGACCGTGAACGAGGAGCCAAACAAGTAGGCTGCCTGCGTTTCGAACGTTTTGATCGGATTGAAGGCACTCTGGGGCACAGGTTTCTCTCGCTGCTCTTTGTTCAACCTCGCTGATCCAGATGACCCGAGATGAACAAACAAAACACAAAAAGCTCAAAAGATGTGATTAAAGCGCCGCAAGTTTTATCCACCCGCATAAGGAGGGAAACAAGGGTAATTACGTTTCATTAAGTGTGAAAGCTTGGCAGCTTCTTGGAGAGGTGGCGGCATCAAGAGGTCAAAGGTTTGTAGGAGATCAGAGCCAGTGCAACTAATAGCACCGTGTAGACACACAAACACACATACACAAACAGTGCTTTTAATGTTAATTCCTTCCTTCCTTCCTATGTATGAAACACTCAGTTTCATATAACTGCTCCTCACCCTCCTCCCATGTAAGCCCGTAGTGCATCCCCGAACGGTCCTTAAAAACGCAATAAATAAATGATAAAATCAGTGATGACCACTTCTCAGAAGGGAAAAAAAAAAAGGAAAAAAATTCATAAATAATGAAATGTTTCATCTGAAATATGCAGCATAATTTTACAAACTAAGAATTACTCAATAACATACAGTAGTGTCACCATTTCAAGTGTCGTGTTATTGCTAATAACGTTACACTTTATAATATCTCAAAAGTTACTCTTTTACATCATAACTTAATGTAATTTTCTGTACATTTGTAAATTTCTATATTGATACTTCTGCTGAAATATATTAAAGAGAAGAAGAAGATTAAGACAAAATATTGGAGAAATATGTTACAACACATTTTTAAAAAGGATGCAAAAAACTGATGTTTAAATTTAATAAAAAAAATCTAAATGTCTACCCACAGTATTATTATTATTATTATTATTATTATTATTATTTAGTTAACCTTTGGATTATTTCAAAGTATGTGTTTTTCAGTAATTACTACATTTTTAAGATTGAAGTTATGACATTCTTTAAGTGAAGCCCTCAGTAATTATATTTTTCGTTATCTTTAAAAAAAATTGCATTTGCACTATAAAATCTTAACCTATAGATTGTGCAAAAAATATTTTTTTGAGTAATAAATACATTGGTAACCTTAACCCCAAGTTGTGATTTTTAGTGTGGTTTAAATCATCCCTTCAGTATTTTTATTCTTACTCCAGTAGTAATCAGTCATTTTAAAAATGACATTTTTGGTATTTAAAATGTATTTAATTATATTTTGTTTGATTTCATATGCAGCAATAAAAATAATAATAATAATAATAATAATAATAATAATAATAAGAAGAAGAAGAAGAAGAAGAAGAAGAAGAAGAAGAAGAAGAAGAAACAAATATTGAAATATCAAATGATGTAGGTTGTGTGGACGGACCTTCATGCCACCCTTCGATCCCTGCTGCTTCCCTTCATGTCCATCGCCTTTGATTATTTGGAAATAATATCGTGACCATAAACAGTATGGCGTCCTTTTCATTTCTCTGTGTGTCTGAGAGTGAGAGTGTTCCCTCCGAGTCAGATAGTGAATATCACGCAGAGGGCGGCCATTTTCACGTCAAACTCCATTTTGAATATGGAACAGTTCCTGATTAATCCATAAATACAAAATAAAATAAGCACACCTTTATGCTTTGAAAATGTTTATTAGTAGTAGTAGTAGTAGTAGTAGTAGTATTAATGTTAACATGATTGTTTCAAATTACAGTAGTGACTAAATCCTGCCATCATGCCTCACGGTTGCTGATGCTAATGCTAATGCTAGTGAATTGAAAAAAAATATGAGAATTTCTGCCTTGCATCACAGCATGCAAAATAAGACACCCAAATGGCTTATTAAAAAATCATTAATTTATTTTGAAATCTCAAAATGAGACATTGATAAATCGATACAGTGTTACTCTCAGTGTTTATAATATCGTAAATGTGTTTTGGTGTCGAGTGTGTAAATCCAGGTACGCAAAGTGGTCAGCTAATATATGAGGGGACACAAGGGTCACAGGTCAGAAGTCGGTCTACATGTAGGAGCACAGGTGGTGAGAATAAGACCACCACACGGGACCACAGCACACCTTCATCGGGCTCCACAACCAATCTGCATTTACCAGTGTCTGTTAATAAACGCGTGAACTTTTCATTTTATGTGAACAGGTGTTGTCTGTAGGTATCTTAACACAGGGACAGCTGCTACTGTAGTGCTTAGTGCTACTGCCTTTGGACTGGCAGGTCCAATTCCCACCTCTGGCTGTAGTACCTTTGAGCAAGGTACTTACCCTAAATTGCTCCAGTAAAACTACCCAGCTGTGTAAATGGGTAAATAACAGTCAATACCGTAACATGGTAAGTAGTTTTGGAGAAAAGCACCAGGCAAATGAATAAGTGTAAACAAGCATTGTCTGTAGGTGTGTAAACATCAACAAGTTTACAAATACAACAAGTATTTACCTGTTATTACTGACTTCCTTGGCAGGAAAGGTTTGAATTTCATTCTATTAAAATTTCAAATTACTGGCCAGTTTTTGGTTTCAGTTAGAGAAATTAAAAATTTAACAACATGCAACAAAGCAGGACAAAGATAAAAAGTAAAGTCTGAAACCAAGATTAATCGAAGAATCTAATTATTTGATCGTTCTTTAGAGATGAAGAAATGAACGGTGCATAAAAATCGGCTGTTTGTGTGCGGCCATGCGGCGTGCCTCAAACGGTGCCTAAATTGATACTGGGGCAAGGAGCCGTCGAACTCCTTCCTGAACTACGATAGCGCTCCCCCCCTCGCATCCCCACGCGGCACTGCTATTCCAGAGGAGAACTGATAGCGCTCCGAGGTGGGGGGGTTACAATAGCAGAAGTAATGCGAGGAGAAGGCGAGGGATGCACCCAGGGCCTTGGGTGCGCATTGCGTGCGTAGGCCGGTCTCCACGGGGGGACGTCAGACCTAACGAAACATGACGCTAATCTGGAGCAGAATGCTGGATCTCAGCAACAGGAAGGAAGAGGAACAGTAACAACCGACGGACAGAGCTGAACCCCCCCCCCCACAACCCTGGTCCAGCAGTGGGCATTTGTGTGGCATCTTCTACATGCTGATGTACATTTGAGTTATGAATTTTCAAAGATACAGACACTTTTTTTCTTTTTTTAAAATTTATATTCAATTTCCATTGTCTGTTTTCTGCCATTTTTGTCTGCTATGGAGCAAAGCCGGGGAGGCCTATAGATGGCAGTAAAGCACCAACACAGTGTGGTAGCCTGCTTTTCCGGTCACTCATTCTTCTCTTTGGCTCACAGAAATAAATAGAATTACTTGTACAAAGAAATATGGAATATACCTTCCTATGTCAATTTAACTCAGCCCTAATCAGACTGTTAACTGGACTACAACTGAACTGCAACTGGACTGTTAGCTAATTTTCAAAAGTATGGCAGCTGGTAGCATAATGGTTACAGCTAATACCTTTGGACCCCTCAGGTTGTATGTTTGAATCCCACCTCCATCTGTAGTACCCTTGAGTGAGGTACTTACCTTAAATTGCTTCAGTAAAATTACCCAGCTATACAAATGGGTTAATAATTGTGTAATTACTTTAACATTGTAAGTTGCTTTGGAGAAAAACGTCAGCTAAATAAATAAAGGTAAAATGTGGTAGATTCTAACTGAACTATAACTAAACTGTTAATGGACTTTAAGCTTAATGTTGATGGATTGTAACTGGACTGTAACTGAATTGTTAGTGGATTGTAAGTTAACTTACCTGGAGTGTAAGTGGACTGTATCTCACCTATAACTCTACTTATCTAAACCCAAACCGAACTGTAACCAAACCGTATCTGGACTCCGCAGTCAAGGCCGATCACGCTTTATCACTCAACCTGTAATACTTTCCGTATCATTTCATTCACTGTTTAAAAATGGAGAAACACCTTGTTCCTGCCTGGGTCAGAATTTGCAGGGCAATAGCACCACCTCTAGGTGACCTCTCCACACTGCTAAGAAAATGTGTCCTCAAAACATCTGGCAATGTCCAGAAAAGCCTTGTGAACAATCCGGAAAATGCATTTCATCACGCACACATTTTTTTTTGCTGAATTTCTTGTAAATAAAGAATTATTTTAAATTTATAACTCTTTTAAACTTCATATGTCAATACAATTTAAATAATTGAAATATGGCATATGCTTATTAAATAACCCCATGTTCTTAGTTATTTACATGATAACCCCATATTCTAAATTATTGAAATAATTAAACAATACAATTGAAAACAATTGTTTCAATAATAAAAGTACCTGATTTGTTCAATTATTTCAATAATTAAGAAACCCCATATTTCACTGGGATTATATTATTGTTATAGATGTTTTGTGACATTTAATGGGATGCATTTAGAACCACTGGACAGGTCTGTTTGTTGTCCGCCATTGGTCAGTGGAGGACACACGATAGCCTGTGGACTGGTGCTTATCTGTACGTGAGTGGCAGATGCACGGCAGTCGTTACGGTTATTGTATCGTAGCTGAACACGGCCCAGCAGCAAGGTGTCCATCGTCAGCTTAGTGCTGCTGGTTGCATCATTTTCCTCACTGCAAAGCGGGACTGCTGGTCCTGTCCATGTTCATACTGAATGTGTTAGTGTGTCATGGAAATACAGCCTGCTGTGCAATTTGAAGAACAACCCAACTGCCTGGACAGTAAAAATGAGGAAATACTGCAGTACACTGCTGTATAGCATTTGTCAAATGGTTCCATCAGTAGGTGGCTATTGGATTGTGCCCCGGCCTGTCAAGTGAAGTGAGTTCAGGACCGAGAATATGGCCATTATTATTACGACCATGGACATCACTTGGTTTCTCACGGCTGCTGGCAGTGTCGGCCCTTCCCATCTGACCTGATGCAGATATGGACCAGTCAGAAGTTTCATGAGGTATTTGTCCTTGAGCTGTGCTCCACTGTGGAGCCATGGAAAGGTTCTCCTCAGTATAATATCTAGTCTCTGCCACCTGGTTAGAGCATCATCTCAAGGGACTTCTGGTTCAACTAGTCCAGTGATGTTTAGTCCCAGTTTCAGCTGGATTGCTGCATGTAGTTTCAGGTGAGTTGTTATGGCTGTTCACTGCTCTTGCTGGGAGTAGACAGCAGAGACCTATAGACAGCATGGAGCTCCTTTAAAACCGTGTTCAGTTTAGAGGCCGGGATTAACTACTAGACGCAGCTGAATGGATCCAGTCCTCAGCCGTTCAACTATCTTCATCTTTGAAAACTCAGAGAGTTTCTCCTTTCAGTTTTTTGTTTGTAAAAGATCTCCTAGGTTAAACCAGCTGATAAAAATGTTGTACAGCAGCCCTGTGAGATGCTAGCCAAGCTTATGGTTTGCTCACCCGTGCAACTGGTATACCTGCAGGCCTCAAGAGCAAACTCCCCTGGTTCTGGAAACTTCACTGACTCACACCTCTATCTAATGCTTCCAAGAAGAGTTCTGTTGTACAAGGGGCTTCTTCAAGTCTGTGAGAAAGTGAAATCGAAATTGTTCATCATCAACTGAGCAGGTGTTTCCAGTCTGTTCAGGTACAGGGCTTCATACTCCCTCTGCAGTCTTGGAAAGGTCTGGATCAGGTCCTAACAAAACCATGTTTCCTTCTGATTGGCCACATTTTAGTGTGGAACACCAGACGGGCCTATGACACATTTTGGCTGAAGCCTTTTAGAATGCTGAGTGCACATGCGGCACCTGGAAAACCGTGAAAAGCACACGTATTTCCCCACACTGAGGTGTGTGTCAACCTACTGGCAGCTCTACAACTGCGAAGAGTCCAGCTGCTGTAAGCATTAGTGTCAAGTGCTTTTACTACTTTTACCGCTGGACTTCAGGGGCCACTTTACAGGGGAGGTTAGAGCACTTATAGCACTGGACCTCATGACAGCAGATTTGTTGGAGGATCCTAGAGCGTCCACCTGCAATTGGTTTGGTGTGGATCCATGGTATGTGATTGGCAAGATGTGTGATCTATGATCCTTGAAGATCTGGGGTGTATGACTGGTGGGACTGGGTGATCTTTGACCTCTCATTTTCTGGGAGTGTATACATGGCCATACCTACTGGGTGTTTACTGCAAACATGGGTGCTGTGTCACATTGTGTGTCCAGAGAGCGGGCATCACTGGTGGTAAATCGACAAGGAGAACTGCAGGATCTTGCACTCAGACGTGTGTGTGTGTCTGTGGTGGTCTCCCCTAGCAATGGTGCAGGTGTACCTGAGATGAATTCTACCTGATGGAGCAGTGTCCCCTCTTTGTGGAACAGCCACGGAGACAGGGGGACCTGGGGATGAGCTCTCCATTCGTTTGTGGGGTTTTCTCCAGCATGACCAACATAAAGCCACGCACAAACACATTTGTATTGTTATTTGAGGTGTTACAGGTGTAAAAACAAACTAAGGAAGTGATCAGAAGACTCAAAAGGAGTTCAATGTGAAAATTAGACATAAACATAGAATCACCCTGGACACTAGCTTTAATAATAATAATAATAATAATATAACCCTGTTTCTGTTGCTAACAGTACATGCATAGATTACTTGATCAATAGGCTGATCAATTCACTTATAATTAATGTGCTGCCAAATTCATCTGGTGATCAGCTGATCAAATGCGTGGCTAAGGTGCTCCCTGACTGTGTCCTGCAGGTTTTACCACGGCGCATACCACATTGATGTGTGCATCAATGACTACCTGGACGTGTTCTGCCCGCACTACTCAGGCGCGGTGCCGCCGGAGCACACGGAACGCTACGTGCTCTACATGGTGAACTACGATGGTTACCGCACCTGCGACCACACGGCTAAGGGCTTCAAGCGCTGGGAGTGCAACCGGCCGTATGCACTCGGCGGGCCCCTCAAGTTCTCCGAGAAATTCCAGCTCTTCACACCCTTCTCGCTGGGCTTCGAGTTCCGGCCCAGCACCGAGTACTACTACTTGTGTGAGTGTTCGCGTCAAGCTTGCACCGCCGACTGGGCTCCAACCATCTCACTCAACTGTGTTCCTATTGCATGTCCACAGCTGTTGAGCAGCATGTGAAACACGGGCCGTGTCATTAATATTCACACGTAGCGTAATAAAGCCAAGAGCCAAGACGTGTGTCCTGTTGCATGTAGTGTGTGAGGAAAGGTCACATGAAGCTGAGCCTGTGACTCCTGAGACTGTACGTGTTCCTCACATGTTCCGCACCTGGAGCACACACACATATTCAGTGAAATGTCTAAAATCCAGCAGTAGCACCGGCACATTCGGTGGGATTGTGCTTCACCAAGTGTACTGCAGTACAAGCTGAAACGGATTCTTCTTTCACTACACTCACACTAACTGTATGTGTGGGCTTCTCTCCCTGTCCTTCCCCCCATAGCATCCAACATGGCTGCAGGTGGGACCAGGAGCTCCTGTCTGAAGCTGAAAGTGTTTGTCCAGCCTTCAAGTAAGTTGCTATAAACACCCGAGGAGTAGTTTCCAAGAAAACCTTTAATCTTTATTGTTCTTCAAATGAAGAGCTCTTCATATGTGATGTTCTTCAGATGTTGTTGAGGTTTCCCCGTTTGCTTTGGACCCATACAGTTCAGATTGTTCTATAGACATCTGAAAAAGCCTGTGGAGAAGCTTTCCATGGGGAAGGTCTTAGGGTCTCTATGCTGACTGCTCTTGCTGTTTTTCTCTCATGCTGGCAGACAGCTGTGTGAGAACGACTGGAGCCCATGACCACATCTTTGATGTTCATGACAATTCTCTGGAACCCAGAGGTCAGTGTAGCTCAGTACACTTTGCCTCTGTCTGTTTCTGTGACATGATGTCTCCTGTCTATCCATGCTGATATATCCTCTCTGGTATAATCTTTCAGATGGATGGATGGATGGATGGATGGATGAATGGATTGATGGATGGATGGACTTTACTGATCCCAAAGAATTGCACACATGGTTTCTCTTTTCTGGTATGGCGTCTTTAGTGTGATTTCACCGTCATTACTAGTAGTCTGAGCAGCTTCTTGCTAGACCTCACCTTCTACAATAGAATGTTTTTGAATGTCTCTTCTCAATTCCCCCAGATGACACCATTCATGAGTCTGCTCAGCCATCAAGGGGCGATGTCAACTTGGCGGAGTGTCACCCCAGTTCCTGTTTTTCCTTGCTGGTGGTGCTGCTGCATCTACTCACACTACTGGTCACATAGCACCTGTTAGGCTGAGGAGCAAGGGCAAGCACCTTGAGCCCTCCAGGGTTGATCTCCCCATGCTGTTTACTTGATGTTAGTGTCCTCGGCTGATGTCTCAGAAGGACAGGTCCAGGGAGGAGCAGCGTGAAGGAGCAATGCCTGGTTTACACTCAGACACATGTACACACTCCTGAAGCCCCTTGCCGTGATAAAATGAAAGCCTTCTGTTGTCTTGTGTCCATGTCAGGTAGACCCATCACCCCCGTGTGTTCAGGGTATAAAGACCTGCTCAGAGGATGGTAGGCCTGGGCTCATCTATGAAGGCTGACAAACATCACCTTCAAGGAAAAGAGGAGCTTATGTTTATGCGGTTTTTAGGCATCAAGAACATGTGTGGAGATCAGCACCACTGGAGACCAGTGAGCAGGATGGTGGGCCAGCATGGTCGCTCCTCTGGATCATATTCTACAGCACAGTTTTCAATAGAACTCCTTCCGTAACTCCTTGGTGTCCTCAGTGTCCTTTCAGAACAGCTGGTGTCTCCAGGTGTATGGAAAACAAGTCTAGGAGACACCTCAGCAGTCAAACCTAAGCAGAAATTGAGGTTGGAAAGTATCCCCACAGTGATGAGAATGATGAGAATATGGACACAAGACCAGATGTCCTTGGTGATCTCGGAGATGGGTGAAAACTGCAGTATACTGCAGAATTCATGTTCCCACATGTGGTCAGGTGCCATAGGTGGTTCCTGTCTGGGTTTGGACCCTGTCCCACCACGTCGCACCATCTCCTACCACATCCCACCTGTTCTGTCCACACCCTACCACATCTCACCAAGTCATGCCATCTCCCACCATGTTGCACCGTCTCCTGCCACGTCATACCGTATCCCACCACATCCCACCACTTCTCTCCATGTTCTACCACATCCCACCACATCCTATCACATCCCACGATGCCACACCACTCCATGTCCTACCATATCTTGCCATATCATGCAATGTCCCACCACATTGCACCATCTCCTACCATGTCATTCTACACCCCACCATATCATACCAATCCCACCATGTCTTTCCACATCCTACCACATCCCTAAATCTCATATCATCAGAAGAAGACAGGATCATGTTGTTCCTTCAGCAGGATTCTATGGACCAAACCCAGGAATCTGGCCTACTTGTTGTACCTTTTCCGGGAATGGTGCTCTCTTTAGTGTGGATACTATATATCCTTGACTATCATCAGGAGGACCACATCATGGACATGCTGATACCCGGACAAGAACAACAGGCTACAAATAATGTTTGATGTCCAGCTGTTGATTTGATTTGTACATCTTTTGTAAGAAAATGCTCATTCCTCGATGCTTTGTGATGTTTCTTCTGGTGTTTGGAGACAAGCATCCCCTGGTGAAACAACGAAGAGGACCATCTCTGTCTGGTGTTAACCAGCACCTGCAGGCTGTTGGGCCATAAAAACACAAACAGAAGTACCTTCAGCGAAATCTACAGAAAGTTCCTGGTCCATCCAAGTTCTGTGACGGAGACTCACAGTTTCAAACGAGCCAGTCTTGCCCTCCATATCTTCTTCTGCATCTCCTCAAAATTCTAGAGGAATCCTTCCAGAGTGTTTTAGCTGGATTACATGGGAACTTTGGAAGTTTTTCTGGAGTGAACTGTGTGGGTTCAATGACCTGGGTTTCCATTGAGATGTTGCGTTGCCATGGTAATTAGATCCACTGATGCTGGTCAGGCAGACCACACGCTGACATCTGGACTGTTTGATGTGTCCGGTGTCTACGTCCTTCAGCTTCAGTCAGCACCATTTGCACTCCTTTACCATTCACTGTGATCTGATTCCTGTGATGGCCTGCTAAAGAAAGGGCACGGCTCCCTGGGGGGTCTTTCCCTAGTGGGCCACTTGTCTTCATGTCCTCACATGTCCCCAGTCAGTACCAGCCTGGCCCTGACCTGGTCCTCTTCTGGTGACCTCTACTGGACACTTACTTGTACGCCATGGGCTTGATAATCCAACAGAGGAAGAGGTAAAGGACCAGAGAAGGTCTGGATCTGTAAATATGAGTGTCTGAGTAGGTGTAGATAGAAAAATCAGAAATTAGCGAATAAAGGTCGTGGTGTGTGTTGTGTTCTGATGACTACTGCTCTTGATGGACTAAAGTGGTGATGTTTCAAAATCTCTTCTGTCACTGTGGTCATCCTAAACCCCTGTTGTCCTCTTGATATCCATTCTCCTCCCAGATATTTTGATCCTCATTTTTCTCCTCATCCTCCTTCTTCTCCTCATTCACCTCCTGATATCCATTCTCCACCCAGTCCTCCTGATCCTCATTTTTCTCCTCATCCTCCTTCTCTTCATTTTCCCCTCATCCCTGTTCTCTTCCTAGTCAATTCAATTTATTTTTATACAGCGCTCTTCTCATACAGTGACACAGAGCACTTTAGCACAGTCATAAGGCAAGAAAAACAATTAGATAAGAAACAAAGAAGAAAGTTGACTAATGACTACCATAATATAGTACTTTTACAGAGCTATAACTATGCCTACTGGCCACCAGGGAAAGGAACAAAAACTCCAAACTGAAATTTGAGGGAGAACAAACCTCTGGATACACCCTTCCTGGGCATTCTAGATTAAGTAACAATTCTAAGCCAGCTAACAAGTAATAATGATATTGTTGCTATATGGTATATTGGATACCCAGCTCAGCATGGTACGTCTCGTCCATCATGGCAGTTGGTCATCATCTTCAGTCAGCATGGGCTTTGTCTGTCACCATCGGCTGGCCTCCTCATGTCTTATTTAGTCCTTCTGATCCTCATTTTTTCTCCTCATCCCCTTTCTTCTCTCCATTCTTCTCCTGATATCCATTATCCCCCTGGTCTTCGGATCCTCATTTTTCTCCTAATCCTCCTCCTTATTCTTCTCCTTATCCCTGTTTTCTTCTTGGCCCTTCTGATCCTCCTTCTTCCTCAGGCTCCTCAGAGACACACTATTTGCTAAGTAGGATGTAGAAGCTCTGGCTTGAAGGTTTTTATCAATCTGTCAGGTTCTAAGGAGGAGCGAAGTGATGCTGTGCACATAACCCATTGTTCACCAAAACCTTCAAGCTCATATCTGAGGATTGCGAGTGGATTTCTGGTGGACATCAAAATCTCTGGGCCTTCCTCAAGATCCATGTGGTCAAATGTTGCACTCCAGCTGGATGCACAGCAGCCAAAGGTCCAGAAAAAGGAAAATGGGGCAGGATCACTGAAAGCTGGAGGAGCTCTGGGCATAAAGGTGCAAGATACTTTTGAACGTCCTCTTTACTGACCACACACTCTCCTGGTGCTCCTGAGAGTACCTTTTCCCTCCCAGACAGTGTTCTACTTCAGTCCTGAAATTTCACAAATAATTTTGCTTGGTTATTAATGATTTGTTAACCTGACCTCCTTCTCCCTGGAGACTTATAGTGTGATGTTGGTGCACCGAGCTACTTACACAGATTTACTCCTTTATGCATCTTAGGAACTTTTACGGTATCGGTTCAAGGTGAGTACCTTGAAGTAGGGTACTCCAGCTGGAGATACGATCTGATCCTGGACCCTTCAAATCCAAGGCAGCAGCACTAACCACTGCACCCCCTGCTGTCCCAATCCAGTGAAATGGAAAGGTAGTGGTCTGTAGGATGTGGCTGTTGCTGCATTTCCGCAGTGAATCAGTGATGACTGCAGGTTCCAGTGAGTCTTCATTACCACCAAGCGATGGAGCACACACACATTACTTGTCTTTTCAACATGAGAGGCATTCAGCATCATTTTGGTGCTGAGCTCAGCTCTGCTCATGACCATCGTGATGGCACCCCCTGCTGTTCCATCCTGGAGAAACACATGGAAGAGAGGCACAACTGAATCACAGTACAGAGCTCATGGACTGTTGAACAGGTGAGTGAGGTCAATGAAAAATACACACACCTGCCCACCATGAATCATAAACACACACATACCTACCCACAATGAAAGATAAAAACACACACCTGCTCATACTGAAACATACCACACAGACAGTGAAACACAGACACACACACTCACACACCGGCACGCAGGAACAGATACAACACCAGCACTGCTGGATGGATCTCCTGACCAACACTGAACACAGACTCAATGACCACAATGACCTGGTCACTGAAATGGTCACCGAAACACAGGTAGTGCAACTATACGTGAGCATTCAGCCTGGTTCCTGTCCATGTGTACCTGTGGTCATGTGTCTTCAGTGTCCTCTTCCTGGGATAGAGTGAGCTCAGGTTGTGTGAAGACAACAGTGGGAAGGAGTGAACCATGTATTCAACCTCCACCCACAGCGAGACGGGTACCCTGATGTGCTGAGCATCTCACCTTCAAGGAATGAAACGCCGGTGATCTCTGATCTTGTATCTAACTCCTCCCACTGTTACTCATTTTCAGAGAATCATTAAGGCCAAACTAGTGGTGTGTTTCCAAACTAGTGGCTAGCCCCTCCTGGTTTGGTCATGGTAACCATAGTAATGGAACACTGTGCCACAGGAAGAATACACATGGGCTCTGGGAGGGGGGGTACGTCAAAGGTCAGGTGGTGAGGAGGAAGATCACTTACTCAGAAGGAGTGTGTGTATTGTGCAATGCCCTTGATGGCCACTAGAAGGGGTGTTTAAAAAGAGACATCGAAGGACGCTGCTCACTGCAGAGGGGAGTGGATACAGCCAACAGAAGCTGGTTAGATACCACATCGCTCTACATAGAAAGATATCCAGTGCAGAGAATCTTGACCTTGATCTAACCCTGACCCAGGACACACACACTCAGACATACTTCTGTAACAGACAGGACGCCAGAGACTGCCTCTCTCTGCCTCCTTCCTCGGCCGCCTCGGCATGCCACAGTCCACCACCACCGCTTTCAGGCCCCCATCGGGGGGTGGCCATGGGGTCGCACCGCCCCGCCCTTCCTCCTCCCCACCAGGAGAGGAAGTTGGGGACCACAAGATCCCGACCCGGGCGATGAATAACCTGAAAGTGATAGGGTTGCAAGACCAAATACCACCAGGTGAAGCGGGGGTTGGAGTCCTTCATAGAGTTCAGCCACTACAAGGGGATGTGGTCCGTGTGCAGTTGGAACTCCCGTTCCAGGAGGTAAAAGCAGAGGGAGTGGACCGCCCACTTAATCGCAAGGCACTCCTTTTCAATGGTGCTACTGTATATTTGTGCTCTGGGGCAGTCAGTTCAATTCTATTCAATTTATTTTTATAGAGCACTCTTCTCACACAGTGACATAGAGTGCTTTATCACAGACATAAGGCAAGAAAAAGATACAAACAAAGAAGACAGTCGACTAATGGCTGCCATAATAAAGTACTTTCATAGAACTATAAGTATGCCTACTGTCCACCGGGGAAAGGAACAAGAACTCCCAACTGAAGGTTGAGGGAGAAAAAACCTCTGGGGGGTCCACTGGCCAGTGGTTGCCCACTCCTCCTGGGCATTCTAGATTAAGCAACAACTGTAAGCCGGAGTGTGACAAGTAATAATGATTATGTTGCTAAATGGCATCTTGGATCCCCAGCTCAGCAGATGGACATCATTCTCAGTCAGCACAGGATTTATCTGTCACCGCTGGCTCGCCTCCTCAGGTCTTATGTAGCGAGGTAGTGCTCAGCAAGAAGATAGAACAGAGTTAGTAATATGTTACTTAAATTTAATATGCATTTTTTTTTTTTTTTTTTGAAGGTGATGGACAACCAAGGCATTGCGTTTCAAGGTGGAATGCCTGAGTGAACATGTAAGTCTTTAATCGGGATATTTTAAAACAGAAACAGACAGGGCATTTCTGACAGCAACTGGTAGACTATTCCACAGTTTAGGTGCTCTATAACTAAAGGCGTGACCTCCTACTGAGGTCTTATTGATGACAGGTACTTTAAGGTAACCTGCATCTAATGAACGAAGATATCATCCTGGGATATAAGAATCAATAATCTCGCAAAGGTAAGCCAGAGCAATGCCATGTATTGCCTTATAGGTCAAAAGAAGGATTTTATAATCAACTCTAAATGTGACCGGGAGCCAATGTAATGATTTAAGTACCGGTGTTATATGGTCATACTTCCTAGTTCTAGTGACAATTCTCGCAGCAGCATTTTGTACCAGCTGTAGCCTGGATACAGTCTGATATGGACAACCCAACAATAAAGCATTACAGTAATCCAGCCTGCTGGAAACAAAAGCATGAACCAGTTTCTCAGAATCCCGTCTACATAGGAATCGCCGCAATTTAGCTATGTTTCTTAACTGAAGGAAGCACGACTTAGTCAAAGCATTTGCATGCGATACAAATGATAGTTTATCATCACACTTGTCCTAAAAGGGTCGTGGTGGCAGCAGGGAGAGCAGAGAGGCCCACCTGTCCTCCGCAACTTCCTCCAGCTCAACCTGGGGGATCCCCAGCCGTTCCCAGGCCAACTGTGAGATATAATCCCTCCAGCAGGTCCTGGGCCGACCTCGGGGCCTCGTCCCAGTTGGCCGTGCCTGGTATACCTCCAAAGGGAGGCGTCCAGGGGGAATCCTTATCAGATACCCGAACCACCTCAACTGGCTCCACTCAATGTGAAGGAATAGCGGCTCTACTCTGAGTTCCTCCCAGATGTCCGAACTCCTCACCCTGTCACGGAGAGTGAGTCCCAGCACCCTGCGGAGAAAACTCATTTCGGCCGCTTGTATCCGCGATCTTATTCTTTCGGTAATCACCCAGAGTTGATGACCATAAGTGAGGGTAGGGATGTAGATTGACCGGCTTCATCACTACAGTCCGGTGCAGCGACCGCATTATTGCTGCCGCTGCTCCCAGTCTGTGGCCGATCTCACGCTCCCTTCTTCCCTCACTCGTGAACAAGACTCCAAGATACTTGAACTCCTCCACCTGGGGCAAAAACTCTCCCTTTACCTGGAGGGGGCATACCATCCTTTTCCGTGAGAAAACCATGGACTCAGACTTTGAGGTGCTGATCCTCATCCCCACCGCTTCACACTTGGCTGCAAACCGTTCCAGTGTGTGCTGGAGGCAGCCATGTGACAGTGTCAAAAGGACAACATCATCTGCAAAAAGCAGAGACGTCACCTTCCGACTCCCGCACAGAATGCTCTCCTGACCTCGACTGCACCTTGATATCCTGTCCATGAACACCACAAACAGGAGTGGAGACAAGGTGTAACCCTGTAAATATATTGCACAATATATTACACGATTAGCAGATTTAACATAAATTAAGGGAAATAACTTTATGATACAGAGGAATTATTTTTATTTTTTCCTAATTTCTTAGAGTTGATTGACTGGGTCAATCATCCAGTAGGATGAGAGCACAACTGGAAGTCCCGCCTTCCCACGTGGCAGTTCTGTGAAGAGCGCTACTGATTCAGTCTTGTAACTGAACATCGTGAATAGAGCGCACACGCAAAACTTTTTGACTGAGTGGGATAAAATTTAAGAAATTGAGAAAATCACTCCGCCGCTGTTTCCGTTGCACACGGATTCGGTCAGTTTTAATTTTTTTTTTTGGAGCAACAACGAATTTCTACACTAAGGCGTAGATGGCGAGCCACCCAAAGAAGTGAGCCTTGGATTCGGAAGACTGTGACTGGGACCGGCATGATTTCCAGAGTGTGGTAGGAATAGCTCTGAAATGAATGGCGTATTCACCACTGTAGGAAAAGGACTCGATTTACAATCTTCAAGTGAGGAGTTTGGCAAGTTTTGTGTTATAACGAACATTATCACTACTTGATGGACACGATTCCCCCTGTTGGAACTAATTTAAATTTCGGTGACTGAACTGCTGTGTTGAAACTGGAAGCACTGAGAAATTAATATTTGAAATGTAAATACTGATTGTTTTACTGGTGTGTTAAATTTTAATTGTTAAACAAGTGTTAGCTTGGGTATGCCTAATAGTTATAATATTGGGGTGCACCCTTAGTCTCGCCCTTAGTTGCTACAATTTGTATGGTGTGTATTGTGTGTAAGCAAATTATTATTATTTTTTTTTCCTTGTTGCTTTAAGTTATCAGAGTTCAGTTTTATGTTATTTAAGGTAATGTTTTACTGAAAATAATGTACATGAGAAAATAAGAAAAATATAGTTTTTGGTAAAGTTTAATAGTTAATTTTAATAATTGCCAAATCGAGTGGTCCTTTATTTACACCTCCACGGACGAACCTACTGGCCTTAGAACAAAACATTACACCACGTGTTACACATGTGTTACACAGGCACAACCTTGGCAGAGTCCAACACCCACACTGAACAGGCCTGACTTAATGCTGAGTATGCGGACACAGCTTTCGCTCCGTATGTAAAAGGACTGAATGGCCCGCAGTAGTGGCCCCGGTACCCCATACTCTCGAAGCACCTCCCACAGAATTTCCCAGCGAACACGATCATAGGCCTTCTCCAAGTCCACAAAACACATGTAGACTGGATTAGCAAATTCCCATGCCCCTTCAATGATCTGTGAGAGGGTAAAAAAGCTGGTCCACTGTTCCACGTCCAGGGCGGAATCCGCATTGTTCCTCTTCAATCTGAGGTTCAACTATCGGCCGAAGCCTCCTCTCCAGCACCCTGGCATAGACTTTCCCAGGGAGGCTCAGAAGTGTGATGCCCCGATAGTTAGCACACACTCTCCGGTCCCCTTTCTCAAAGATAGGGACCACCACCTCAGTTTTCCAATCCAAGGACACTGTTTCTGAGGTCCGTGCAACATTGCAGAGACATGTCAACCATGACAGCCCTGCAACATCCAGGGCCTTAAGCATTTCCGGGCGGATCTCATCCATCCCCCGGTGCTTTGTCACTGTGGAGCTTACCAACTACCTCAGTGACTTCCACCAGGGAAATGGACTCTGACAGCCCGAAAGCCTCTGAACCCTGACTCCGGAAAGGGAGGCATATCACTCGGGTTTAAGAGTTCTTCAAAGTGCTCTTTCTACCTCCTGACAATGTCTTCATCAGAGGTCAGAGTTTCTCCACTCCTGCTAAACACAGCCTGAGCGAAACTCCTCCTACCCCTTCTGAGCTGCCAGGTGATTCTCCAGAACCTCTTTGAAGCCGACCGATAGTCGTTTTCCATGACGTCTCCAAACTCTTCCCATGCCCGGGATTTTGCTTCTGCAACCGCAGCCGCTGCTGCCTTTTTCGCCTGCCGGTACCTGTCTGCTGAGTCAGGAGTCCCCAGAGCCAACCAGGCCCTAAAGGCCTTCTTCTTCAGCTTGATGGCTTCCCTCACCACCGGTGTCCACCAGCGGGTTCTTGGGTTGCCGCCCTGGCTTGCACCAACAAGCTTTTGGCCACAGCTGTGCCTGATTGCTTCCACAATGGAGGTTTTGAACAGGGTCCATTCAGACTCCATGTCCCCTACCTCCTCCAGGACATGAGAGAAGCTCTCCCGGAGGTGTGAGTTAAAATCATTCCGGACAAGGTCCTCTGGCAGTCGTTCCCAGCACACCCTCATTAAACGTCTGGGCCTACCGGGTCTGTCCATCAGTTTTCCCTGCCATCTGATCCAACTCACCACCAGATGGTGATCAGTTGACAGCACAGCACCTCTCTTCACCCAAGTGTCCAGAACATGTGGCCTCAAGTCAGAAGAAATGACTACAAAGTCGATCATTGACCTTTGGCCCAAGGAGCTCTGGTACCATGTGCATCCCTACCAGGACTCGCTTAACATACAACAATGACAAACCGTGGTTCACTGCAAAACTCAGACAGCTTCGTCAGGCCAAAGAAGACGCCTACAAGAATGGGGACAGAGTCTTGTATAAACAGGCCAAAAACACACTGGCAAAGGAGATCAAAGTGGCTAAGAGAAACTACTCTGAAAAGCTGAAGAAACTGTTTTCAGCCAACGATCCTGCATCAGTGTGGAAAGGCCTGAAAGACATCACAAATTACAAGACACCATCTCCTAGCACTGTGTCAACTCAACAACTGGCTGACGATTTGAATGAGTTTTATTGCAGGTTTGAAAAACCCTGTCTCACACCCCACACCCAATCAGACCCTCTCTCCACGCATCAATTAACACCTCCAGTAACCCCCACCTCCCCCCCCCTGCACCTTTGATCTGTGAAGAGGAGGTGTGTCGGGTCTTCCGCAAACAGAAGACAAGGAAAGCACCAGGCCCAGACGGTGTCTCACCGGCCTGCCTAAAAACCTGTGCTGAGCAGCTGGCCCGTATCTTCACAAAGATCTTCAGCAGATCATTGGAGATGTGCAAAGTTCCTTCCTGCTTCAAACGCTCCACCATCATCCCCATTCCGAAGAAACCCAAAATCACAGGACTTAATGACTATAGACCTGTCGCCTTAAAGTCTGTGGTCATGAAGTCACTTGAAAGACTGGTGTTGGCCTACCTGAAGGACATCACTGGACCCTTGCTGGACCCCCTACAGTTTGCTTACTGAGCAAACAGGTCTGTGGATGATGCAGTCAACATGGGACTGCACTACATCCTGCAACATCTGGACAAACCAGGGACTTATGCGAGAATTCTGTTTGCGGACTTCAGCTCAGCCTTCAGCACCATCATCCCACACCTCCTCCTGTCCAAATTAACCCAACTCTCTGTGCTCACCTCCATCTGTCGGTGGATCACCAACTTCCTGACAGACAGGCAGCAGCTAGTGAGGCTGGGAAAATTCTCATCCAATACTCGCACAATCAGTACTGGCGCCCCCCAGGGATGTGTGCTCTCCCCACTGCTCTTCTCCCTGTACACCAACGACTGCACCGCTAAAGACCCCTCTGTCAAACTCCTGAAGTTCGCAGACAACGCCACACTCATTGGCCTCATCCGGGATGGTGACGAGTGTGCTTACAGACAGGAGGTCCAAGAGCTGGCTGTCTGGTGCAGTCATAACAACTTGGAGCTGAACACGCTCAAAACAGTGGAGATGATCGTAGACTTCAGGAGAAACACCTCAGCATTATCCCCACTCACCATCATGAACAGCACTGTGGCAACAGTGGAGTCATTCAGGTTCCTGGACACCACCATCTCACAGGACCTGAAGTGGGAGCTCCACATAGACTCCATTGTGAAGAAGGCCCAGCAGAGGTTGTACTTCCTTTGCCAGTTGAGGAAGTTCAACCTGCCATGGGAGCTGCTGATGCAATTCTACTCTGCAGTCATCGAGTCTGTCCTCTGTACCTCTATAACTGTCTGGTTCGGCTCAGCTACAAAATCAGACATCAGAAGACTACAGCAGATAGTTCAGACTGCTGGAAGAATCATCGGCACATCGCCCCCAGCTCTCCAAGAACTGTACTCGTCCAGAGTAAGTAAAAGGGCTAGCAAAATCATTCTAGACCCCTCACATCTAGGCCACTTCCTCTTCGAACCTTTGCCATCTGGCCGGCGCTACAGAGAACTGAGCACCAGGACAGCCAGGCACAAGAAAAGTTTCTTTCCTCAGGCCATCTACCTCATGAACAGCTAAATCCCCCCCCCCCCAAAAGAGTAAACCAGCGCAATACACAATGCTATTTATATTTATATTTATAACTATTTATCACATCATATCTCTTACTCACACTCCCTTGCATTTTTATCCAGTGACTATTTTTGTATATTGGATACTTTATATTTTTATATTTTTTTTAATCCCTTATTCCCATACTCTATCTTCTCATCTGTGTCTTGTCACTGTCATTCTGTCTGTGCTGTGGAAGTTCCTGTCACCAAGACAAATTCCTTGTATGTGTGAACATACTTGGCAATAAAGCTCGTTCTGATTCTGATTCTGATTCTTATGAGCATCCTTGTGTTCGAACATGGTGTTTGTTATGGACAAACCATGACTAGCACAGAAGTCCAATAACATTTCACCATTCGGGTTCAGATCGGGCAGGCCGTTCTTCCCAATCACCCCCCGCCAGATTTCCCAGTCATTGCCAACGTGAGCATTGAAGTCCCCCAGCAGGCCTATGGAATCTATAGGTGGGGCCCTGTCCAGAACCCTTCCCACCTTCTCCAAGAAGGCCGAATACTCTGAACTGCTGTTTGGTGCATAAGCACACACAACAGTCAAAGTTTTCCTCTCTGCGACCCTAAGTCGCATTGAGGCGACCTTCTCGTCCACCAAGGCAAACTCCAACGGCACCTCTCACCTCGTGCAACTCCTGAGTAGGAGAGGGACCACCCCTTATCGAGGAGTTTGGTTCCAGAGCTAACACTGTGAAATCCTTGATACAATCACTACACTTAAAGCTAATACCATTTATTGAAAAGACTGATGTGATTATGTCGAGAGTTGTGGCATCACCACCCACCAGTCATCTTATTGCTGATGTACAGTAGGGGCTGCCACTCCCCCTTTACCTCCTGGGAGAGGACCACCCCCAAGCCCCAATTGGATGCGTCTGTCCGAGAAGGAAGGGGAGAGAAAAGTTAGGATAGGCAAAGACAGGGCCCTCACACAGGATTTCTTTAATTTTCTGGAAAGCACTCTGGCACTGCTCCGTCCACTGGATTGGATCTGGGGCCTTTTGGCAGGTGAGATCCATCGGGGGGTGGCTTGGATGGAGAACCCCAGGATAATCCAGCAACAGTAATTCGCCACCTCTAGAAAAGATCTCACCTGTTTTTTCGTCTTGGGGACCGGACAAGCCGCAATAGTAGCTGTTCTGTTGATTTCAGGCCGAATCTGTCGGTCTCACAAGAGGAACACCAGATACTGTACCTCATTCCTTCCAATTGCACACTTCACCAGGTTTGCCATGAGGCCTGCGTCCCTCAAGAACTGTAGAACCGCCCTCAAGTGGGCCATGTGTCGCAGCCAGTCGGGGCTGTATACAACAACATCATCCAGATAGGCCACAGCATAACTGCCATGGGGCTCAAGGATCCAGTCCATGAGCCTCTGGAAGGTGACTGGGGCCCCATGAAAATGAAATGGGAGTGAAATAAATTGGTGTAAGCCAAAAGGAGTGGAGAAAGCTGAGATGTCCTTGGACTCTGGAGACAAGGGAATCTGCCAGTAGCCCTTGGTGAGATCCAGTGTCGAATAAAAGCAAGCAGACCCCAGTCGGTCCAGCAACTCATCCACCTGGGGCATGGGATAAGCATCAAACTTTGTGACTGCATTGACTTTTCGGTAACCCACACAAAAAGCGGACGGAGACATTCGGCTTTGGTACCAACACCACCAGGCTGCTCCAGTTGCTGTGGGATTCCTCAATGATTCCCAGCTGCAGCATTTTTTTGAATTCATCCTGTATCACTTTGCACTTATGGACAGGAACACGATACAGCCGGCTACGCACCGGTAGCCCCCCTCTCCCCCACCTTACCATGTTTCACCCATTTATAGAGCTGTGTGTTTCCAGGGCATCACTGAAGTGTAAATGTAGGTTTCTTAATGAAGAGTACTACAGCAGGAGGTGAGATTCAAGTCCCAAACTGTGAGGTGATGCTCTAAGCATGACACCACCTGCTGGCCCAGTGAAGGACTGGCAGCACTTTGTGTTCTCCAACATAGCCCAATTCCAGAGGCTGAACTCATTGTGACTGACAATGATCTGGTGCTCCAGGTGGAAATGAGAGGAAGAGCTGGGTGTCATCTGCAATTTGTTTGCTGTTATTCATCATTTCGGACAGTATGTACTTGTGGAAATGCCATGGCAGTTGCACACGCGCAGAAAAACACACGGTCTCTCTCTGCTTTGAAAAAGCATGTGTGCATTGTGCTTGTGTGTGTGCTGAGTGTGTAGAAATAAAGTTGACGCGTTCTGTTCCACTGAACCTCATGCAAACCTTGTTGCCTCATGGATTCCGGATATAACAACTGGCGACGAGGATGGGATACTTACAGTAGGACAGGACCCTGAATGCGCAGGTAGTCCAACTGTGTTGATACAGAATTCTGACGAGCCATGTTTGGACAAATAAAAGCACCCCGCGCACTGACGGTGGTCCGGCGAAGAACATCAGGATGGTGGGCTTTATCAGACAGATTGAGGCTTATAACAAGAACGCTTCGTGGGATGATTATTGTGACAAGTTTGAACAATTTTGTATGGCGAATAGCATTGACGAAAATAAAAAAGTTGCAACCTTATTAGCAGTAATAGGCACTGAAGCCTACGCGCTTCTGCAGATGCTGTTAGCTCCCGAAAAGCCAGCGGCCAAAAGCTGTGCTACCATTATTAAGACATTGAAGGAGCACTTATCGCCTGTTCCATCAACCATTGCAGAATGCTTTAGATTCTACACAGCAACTCTGGAACCACAGGAGGGGGTAGTTGAATTTAAATCCAAGGTACGACGTCTGGCAGAAAAATGTGATTTTAAAACTTTTCTAAATGAAGCACTATGAGACCGGTTCGTTTATGGGTTCCGATCTGAAGCTATCCAGAGAAAGCTAATAACTGAAAAGGAACTGACATTAAGAAGGGCTGTAGAGATTACGGTGGCGATGGAAGCGGCCCAAAAAGACACCCAGGCTTTATCACTGTCAAAGACTGCTGGTGGCACAGCGAGTAGCGCTGTTGTCTCACAGCACCTGGGTGGTATGGAGAATGTGGGTTTGAGCCCCACTCAGTCTATGTGGAGTTTGTATGTTTTCCCCATGTCTGCGTGGGTTTCCTTCAGGTGCTCCAGTTTCCTCCCACAGTCCAAAGACATGCTGTTCATGTTCCCCTGTAGTGTGTGGGTGTGTTTCACTGATGCATGAATGAGTAACCCCTTATAAGAAGTGTATCTAGCAGTGTAGTCACCTTGGTGAATAAGGTGTGTGGGCTAATAACACTACGTAGTATCTGTTGTAAATCGCTTTGAACAAAAGTGTCTGCTAAGTGAATAAATGTAAATGCTGGTGCTACACCAGGCACATCCAACACTGAGGTCATCACATGGATCCCAGTAGAACCCTGAAACAGATCAATAGGGGTAAATGGAAGTCAGACCAACCCAGAGTATGCCGCTGTTGTGGAGGCTCAAACCCCCATCTTCATCTTCTTCCTCCGCTTATCCGGGACCGAGTCGCGGGGGCAGTAGTCTAAGCAGAGCCCCCCAGACTTCCCTCTCCCCACACACCTCCTCCAGCTCCTCTGGGGGAACCCCAAGGCGTTCCCAGGCCAGCTGGGAGACGTAGTCTCTCCAACGTGTCCTGGGCCTGCCCCGAGGCCTCCTCCCAGTGGGACATGCCCGGAACACCTCCCCAGGGAGGCGTCCAGGAGGCATCCGGAACAGATGCCCAAGCCACCTCAACCGGCTCCTCTCGATGCGGAGGAGCAGCGGCTCTACTCCGAGCTCCTCCCGGGTGACTGAGCTCCTCACCCTATCCCTAAGGGTGCACCCAGCCACTCTGCGGAGGAAACTCATTTCTGCCGCTTGTATCTGCGATCTCATTCTTCCGGTCATGAACCAGAGCTCATGAAACATAGGTGAGGGCAGGAACGTAGATCGACCGGTAAATTGAGAGCTTCGCCTTACGACTCAGCTCCTTCTTCACCACAACAGACCAGTACAATGACTGCATTACTGCGGACGCTGCACCGATCCGTCTGTCAACCTGCCACTCCATTTTTCCCTCACTCGTGAACAAGACCCCGAGATACTTAAACTCCTCCACTTCAGGGACCAACTCCCCCCTAACCCGGAGGGGGCAATCCACCTTTTTCTGACTGAGAACCATGGCCTTGGATTTGCAGGTACTGATTCTCATCCCCGCCGCTTCGCACTCGGCTGCAAACCCCTCCAGTGCACACTATAAGTCTTGATTCGATGAAGCCAACAAGACCACATCGTCCGCAAAAAGCAGAGACGGGATCCTGCGGCCACCAAAACAGACACCCTCCGTTCCCTGGCTGCGCCTAGAAATTCTGTCCATGAAGATAATGAAAAGAATCGGTAACAAAGGGCAGCCCTGGCGGAGTCCAACATGCACCGGGAACAGGTCTGACTTACTGCCGGCAATGCGAACCAAGCTCCTGCTCCGGTCATACAGGGAATGAACAGCCCGTAGCAGCGAGCCCTGAACCCATAATCCTGAAGTACCCCCCACAGGATGCCACGAGGGACACGGTCGAATGCCTTCTCCAGGTCCACAAAACACATATGGACTGGTTGGGCAAACTCCCATGAACCCTCCAACACCCTAGTGAGGGTATAGAGCTGGTCCAGTGTTCCACGGCCAGGGCGAAAACCGCATTGCTCTTCCTGAATCCGAGGTTCGACTATCGGTCGGATTCTCTTCTCCAGCTCAAACCATGCTCCCCAAACCTGTTTCTACAGGGACAAGTCTTGTAATGCCTGCCAACAGAGAGGCCACAAGGCAAGCATGTGCCATGAGAAGAAACCCCAATCAGGCCAGAGGGGGCAAGTGCATGCCATCCATAACTCAGATAATGGTAGTGCTAGTGATTTAGAGAACCCAGCCCCCTGAATCCATTCAAAAGCTAATGTGTAATTATACAGCAGTTGAGCCACTCATGTGTATGATGAAGGTTGAGGACAAACTCTTGGAGATGGAGATTGACACCGCTTTGGGGGTGAGTGTGACAAACCAAGCCCAGTTTCACCAGACATTTTCTGGACTCTCCGCCTGCAAGGCCAAGATGTCCCTGACAGTCTATTCTGGTGAAAAGTTGGAGGTGGTCCAGAAGGCTAAGATGCAGGTTGAAGAACTTGGGAAGTTGTTTGCTCTAGACCTGTACATAGTTAAAGGGACTGGACCCCCACTGGTTGGAAGGGAATGGTTATGTAAGATGGCAGACTGGGAAGCGGTCCAGACAGTTTTTGGCGTTGATCCTAGAGTCGAACAGCCAGAAAGAAGCAACATCTCGTATCATGATATATGGAGTAAGAGTCCATTGCGAGAGATGGTACAGAAATACCCAATGGTCTTTGACAAGAAACTGGGATAATTAAAGGGCATGAAAGCAAAGTTGCAGTTGAAATGCTGGTTCCGCGGTTTCATAACGCTCAGCCGGTCTCATTCGCCAGACGACCTATGGTAGAACGGGCATTGTTAGAGCTGGAGACAGAAGGTATAATTTAAAGTGTCCAGTCCTCTGCATGGGTTGCTCCTATTGTGACCCCCTTGAAACGAGATGATAAGGTGAGGGTGTGTGGAGACTTTTCAGTGACAATTAATCCGGTGCTCCAGATGCCAGTATACCCACTATTGCGGATCGAAGAAATATTTGTGAAACTCGTGGGGGGAACAGTGTTCACTGCACTCGACTTGGCATCGGCGTACTTACAGATGGAGGTAGAGGAAGAACTCAGGCACTTGTTAACCATGAACACTCACCTGGGTCTGAAACACTACAAGCATCTGGTTTTTGGGGTGGCCTCTGCCCCATGCTATGGCAACAGGCTATGGACCAAATAATAAGAGACATCCCCCAAACACAATGCTACCTTGATGATATAATCATCACAGGCAGACTGAGGCAGAACATTGGACCAACCTACATCTAGTGGCACGCTTACAGGAGTACGGACTAAGACTGAATGGGGATAAGTGTATTTTCGGAGTACCCAAGGTGCACTATCTCAGACACGTGATTGACAAAGAGGGGATACATACATCAAAAGAAAAGGTGAGAGCGTTGTTTGATGCTCTGCCTCCCATAGATACACAGCAGGTACAAGCTTTTTGTGGTATGCTCAATTACTACAGATCGTTTATGCCCAATCTGTCAGAGATTTTACATCCTTTGAACCACTTACTGAGAAAAGACAATCAATCTGTATGGGGTGATCGAGAAAAACAAGCTTTTAACAAAGCCAAGGAACTCATGGCTTCAGAGCAGGTGCTATGTCATTTTGATCCACAGTTGCCAGTCTGTCTGTCTGTAGATAGCTTGTTGTATGGTTTAGGCGCTGTACTGTCTCACATCATGCCCGATGGTAATGAGAAACCCACAGCATTTGTGCCCCAGACGCTCACAGATCCAGAGAAAAATTATGCCATGGTGGACAAAGAAGGGTTGGCTGTAGTTTGGGGAATACGTAAGTTCCAACAGTATTTGGAAGGTAGACACTTTACATTAGTGACTGACCATCAACTGTTAACCGTGATGTTCCATCCACATCGGGGTACCAGTTACAGCGGCGACAAGGATCCAAAGATGGGCGCTGTTTCTACGAGGCTTTCGCTATCATATATTCCACCGAAAATCTGACAAGAACAGCAATGCTGAGGATTGTCCCGCCTTCTATTGCCGTTAAACAACTGTTTGGAAGACATTGACTTGTATCATGTTGAAATGGCTGACCCTCTGCCCCTACTGGTTAAGCAAATAACGCTCCACACTCAGAGAGACCCCATACTCAGTCAAGTGCTTCAGGTGACAATGAAGGGCTGAACCTTGGTGCCAGATCAGCAGGGTCTTCTGAAACCATATTACCAAAGATGGCATGAGTTGACAACTCATGATGGATGTCTACTATAAGGTGTTAGGGTAGTAGTGCCCCTTGCCTGTCAGCAGGCAATGCTCAGCGTCTTACATAGTGGACATTTGAGAGTGGTGAAGCTAAAAGCCCTGGCCCGAAGCTATGTGTGGTGGTAGGGTATGGACCAAGCACTCAAAGACTTGGTTAGAAGGTGTGACGAGTGTCAGCAGTGGAGACCGTCCCCAGGTCATGCTCCCTTGCACCCGTGGGAATACACAGATACCCCTTGGCAAAGAGTGCACATGGATTTTGCAGGGCCGATCCATGGTAGCATGTATTTGGTAATGGTGGATGCATTTTATAAGTGGTCTAAGGTGATCAAGATGCCTTCCACTACCACCGCCTGTCTTGTGGAAGAAACCAGAACTTTATTTGCTCACTATGGTCTTCCTGAACAGTTAATCTCCAATAACAGACCACAATTTGTGTCTGCTGACTTAAGGGGTTTCCTGAACCATAATGGAGTGCAGCATATCATGTCAGCCCCTTACCATAAATTGCTGAATGGTCTAGTGGAGAAGTTCGTACAAATCTTTAAGTATGGGGTAAAAGGTGATTGGTCTCGCAAGTGCCTGGACCAGTTTTTGTTGAGTTACAGAGTCTCTCCTCATGCAGCCACTGGGTTGTTGCCATCAGTCTTGATGTTCGGGAGGCCCATTCGCTGCATGCTGGATTTCTGTGTTCCAGACATTCATCGGAAAGTGTATCTCAAATCAGCCCTGGTGCCAACCAGCGGTGTTTGCTCCCTTCATGTCGGTGATAGTGCTGGCTCGAAATTACGGGAGGAGAAGGAAATGGGTTCTTGGAGCTGTAGTAAAAGTTACCAGGCTGGTTTTGTATGTGGTCCAAGTCGGACAGAAGATGTGGCATCAGCATATAGACTAGATACACTCCAGGGATACCAGCTTTGCCAACCAAAACCAACTGGAATGCGGTGTTGACCTGGAGGATCCTGTTGCTGAGGGTCCCCAACTCCCTGCACCAGATACCCCAGATATTCCTTAGTCAGGGCCAGAAGTGACTGAACCATGAGAACTGGTATCATCCTCTGCGACTTCGACCTCGCCTAACCACCCAGAAAGGTCTCCAGGGAGTCCAACACCTCCCGTGCTGCGGCGCTCAACAAGGGTTCCTAAACCACCCCAGAGACTGGACCTGTGACCGTGGGGAGTTCGTAACACTTACAAGGAGGCTAGGTTATTTCTGCACGTTCTGTTGGTATTTTGAGTTCCTTTACTGTTTCTTAAAAAAAAAAAAAAGAAAAAAAACAAGCAATGTATTGGGGAATCAGCTGCTTTAAGGGACTAGGTCTCGCAGGGGGGGGATGTTGTATATGTATAAACATGATGCAGCGCTGATGCGTCGACACATGTGCATTGTGCTTGTGTGAGTGCTGAGTGTGTACAAATAAAGTTGATGCGTTCTGTTCCACTGAACCTCGTGCGGACCTTGTTGCTTCACGGACTGTGGATATAACACTAAGGTCCCCGCTGTAGCATCACTCCCCACTCATCCCTCAAGTAGGAGTGCATTGCATGTCTAAATTTAGCAGTCTGACAAAAGAAGTAAAACCGGGAAGAAAACAAATGTAAGAAACCCGTGCAAATCAAAAACTGGCAAAGGTGAATAGAACACTGAAAAACCATGGAGTACTGAGGCAGAAGTACTTCTACTTTCAGAAACCAATTTGAGTGAAAGTATCATTTTATTGTCATGACAGGCCGAGAGAACTGGGACGGAAAGACCGAAGTGCAGAGTCGTTCGTCTGGAGTCAGAGGATCAGGCAAGTTCTCAGTATCGGGGACAGGCGGAGGGTTTGTCGATCGGCAGTCAGGGTCAGAGCAGGAATCCATGGTCGAGGCCAGGAGGCGAAGCGAAGAGTCGGTCGAACGGCGGTCGGAGTTGAAACGAAGATCCGTGGACATGGTCAAGAAACAAAGCTAGGGGTAAAAACCGGAGAACATGAACTGAGAACTGGAGATGCATATGAGCAAGGAGTCACAGGGAAGGGCGGTTATCTCTGACGAGATTCCGCAAAGGTATGGGAGCTGAGGAGGGTCTTTTAAAGGGTGAGCGGTTAATCAGGTGCTGGAGCAGAGTCAGGTGTTGTCGGCTGAATTGTGGGCGTGGACATGACAGTTATTTTGGTTCTAATTATACTTTTAATATTCTAAACCCATGGCAATTCCAGTAGCTTAAATATGCAGTTTTATGTCTCACATTCATACCACATTGTGTGTTTTTTCAATAATTTGTCATCAAACCACAGTCTGCTGGTAGTGTAGGGTTAGAGCTGGATCTGAAGAACGCAGGTTCAAATCCCATATTGAGCAAGGTATTTATCCTAAATTGCTGCAGTAAAATTACCTAGCTCTGTAAAGGGGTAAAAATTGTAATCATCAGCTAAATAAGTAGGTGTAAGGTGTTTTGCTGACTTGGCAGTTATCTAGGCAGGTGCTTTAGGATGACAGTGAGAGACCAGTAAGCACTGACTTAAAAGCTACTTCTTTGCAACTGGCTATATGCTATCTAACACTGGTACTTACCAGATTTTTTTCCGCAAAGTTTATTAAATTCCATAAAGTTAAAAAACACTCCAAAATTTAAGACACTGCAACACCTCCACTTCAGTAAAATCTTTCTCATCATAGAAATGATAGAGATTATTCACTCACCTGCATATAAACCTGTCTGTCCAAATACAGACAGTGAAAAACACACACACACACACATACACATTGACTGAAGCTGCTTGTCCCAAGCAGGGTTGCGGCAAGCCGGAGCCTAACCCAGCAACACAGGGCATAAGGCTAGAGGGCGGAGGGGAGATACCCAGGACGGGATGCAAGTCCATCATAAGGCACCCCAAGCAGGACTTGAACCCTAGACCCACCAGAGGGGAGACACAGGCCAAACCCACTCTGCCACCCCACTCCCTTCCAGTGAAAATCATCATAGGTGAAAACAATTACAAATGACCACATTCAGAAAAAAACTTGGGACTTTAAAATCCTTTACCTTTAAAAGTGTTTTTACGAAAAATGGTAAAAAATTGTGAATAACCTCTAAGTACCCAAGAGTCATCTTAAAAATGAACACTCCAACATTACTCTATTATTTCAAATTATATTAAAACACACATATATACCACATAATAACCCAAAACAGATTTTTAAAGAATTATTAAATAGCAAATACTATTAAAACATTAAAATCAACAATCAAACTTTTTTCCTAGGAAAAATCAGCTGCCAGGTGGGACTCCTACCCAGGCCCTGACAAATGGAACCTAGGGGGAGACCCCACCCAGGAGAGATCAATAACCAATAAACCAATATGTTCGGGTACAAGTAAGGAAGAGGGGGATCTTCTTGGCAGTTCTGGGGAGTTGCAGTCAAAACTGGCTCCCAAAGTGCAGCATCAGTGGCTGACCCAACCTCCCTCTTGCATCTTCTCTTTCTCCAAGTCACTGTCAAGAAGTTCTGTACATTGTCCATGTGACCAAGAGTACTTGACTCTTTCTTAGCCAGGCACCCCACAAAAGTGCCCAGTGAAGAAAACCTGGCCACAATGGCCTCAAAACTAACAGTAAAATTTTTACTGCTGGCATATCACTGCTAGGGTCGTTTGGCTCACATCTAAGTGCTGTATTAGTCAGTTTGGCTGGGGGTTGAGTGAGATCCAAGGCATGTTAAACAGTGGCCTGTCAGTTGCTGTCATGAGGGGGAAGCTCTGCCTTCGCTGGCTATTATTTTATTTTTGACTAGCCACAGGAGCGATAAGACACTGGGTCTGGGATGGCTTGACTGCTGTCCCTGCAAGATGAAACACAATATTTTATTTTCTAGTTTTGTCAGTTAGTCTTCCAAAGGTGTCTGCAGCTCCCAGGATGATGACTATTTCTACAGCAAAGGATGGAGACAGAAGGGACATAGTCCATAAGAAACACTCTTTGTTTCTGGTGGTGGAACTGGGATAACAGCAGCTTTCCCAAGTGTGTTCTTTTCACTTGGGAACTTAGTTAACGGAGCTGTCTGCAAGCAGCAGATCAGACCATTATCGTGTTTTGGTTTAACTCTGATGATCAATGGGGACTCCTGGAAGACTTAGAAGATGTCATCAGAGAGAGCCATCCATTCCATTATGCACCGGTAATATGTGGACACTTTGTGCAGGATTGACAGAAGGATTGTGATGGTCCACATCTTCGACCCCTTCATATCGGGACCAGATGGTGGAGTGCTCTTGGTGGTGGTTGCCTCCAAGTCTGTTCAGTGGTATGGTCTCCATACCTGACCTATGAGAGCTGTCAACATTTGTTGTACTGAAACTGAAAGAAGTATGATCTGTGGAGTCTCGAGATCCCAAGTTATTTGACCTCGACCGATTGTATAACAGGCAGAGCAGGACTACCAGGATCAAGCCCACTCCCAGTGTTAGCCCCATGCCCAGCCCTAGTCCCAACTCCGAACTCAGCCTGCCCTGTACTGCCATTACCATCATCACAACCGAGAGTATCAACCCCAGCAGCTCAAGTGGCACCACCAACATGAGCACCACCAGTAGCCTATGCTTAATTCTCTTATCTTGGCCTGAGTATAGCATTGTGGCTTTCCATATCATCACCACTGTTACCACTGTCGGCAGCAGCATGAACATCCCCAACAGCAGGACAAGCATCAAACCGAGCCTGTGATGCCCTGGTGTTTCTATTATCCAGACTGAAATCCCCAGCAACACCAGTAGCACCAGCACCAGCAGCACCAACAGCACCAGCAGCATCTCCTTCAGTTTACCTACTAACGTCATCTCTCGACTGCGCCATCGCACCATCATCAGAATTAACATTGTCGGCAGAAGCATAAAGAGCCCCAGCCACAGGCCCAGCATGAAATTCAATCCTTTCTGCTTAGGTGTTAAAATCATCCAAGTTGAAAACCCTAGCAGCATCAACACCACCAGTAGCACCAGCAGCAGCAGCATCAGTCTAAAAATGTGCCTTTTCTTCTTCTCATCTTCCAGCGTCTTTGCTGTCCTGCACCATCGTATCACCAGCCATGTAAACATGGTCATCTGCTGAACGAAAAGCCCCAGGCCCAGGATGAGCACCATGATGACCACTGTAGAGAAAGAAGACATAGTCCAATACTATTTAATGGCAGCATGAACGAAAACATCAGAAGCAAACCGCAAGCAAGAAAACGATCAATACCTAAAGGACGAAAACCAGTAACAGTGACGAACACAGTGTGGATGGTTTTGTTCGTCCTCTGGTCCATGACTCTGTAGACACCACTGTCATGTGGGGTGGTATATTTTAGAGTGAGCGTTGAGTTCTGGACGGATGTTCTAGGTTGGTACTGAGGGCTGCAGTCTAGGGAGCCTCCCTCCACTGTACACACAGACATTCTGGTGGAACCCCCGTCTGAAGTGAACAGAACGTGGACTGGTTCTGTACTGTAGAGTGACAGAAGGAGTTCCTCAGAGGACTGGATGGTTTCGTTGGACTGACGGGCTGAGGGAAGACAGATGGAGGCCATCAGCTGAGAAGAAGATGGTGGAGTGCTTAACAACAGCAGCACCTGGTATTGTGTCAGAGCTGCTGTAGACATCACAAAATGTTCATAAATGAGAAGTATCAATGTGTCATATCATGTCCTTCCATAGCATCAGTCAGATGTTCCTCATGAAGTTAAGAGATGAGGTAATTTCTAAGCAGGCTAACAACAGCAACACATCAGTCCATCCATGCAGGTCATCAGCACAACTTATTCTACCAAAAACTTTGATGGGTTTTCATTCCATGTTGCTAGTTCACAAGGACTTGGAGTTTGATTGTGGATTTATGGTTTACCCACTGACCCCACTTCATGAATGTAATACACTTCTGAAAGGTCTGTGAGCATCAGACTTTCAGTGCTGACTCCAAAAAATGACCAATGTCATTATTTCCTGAAAAAAACTAACGTCAGGGTCCTGTTAGCTAACAACTCAGTAACTCTGGGGACCCATTTTTTATTTAACTACATGTAATGAAAATACATAAATATAATATAAATGAATAGAATATGAAATGAAAACAAGCTTTAAATCATATTCCACCTTCAACAGTGAGGATGATCCCATCCGGTGTCCCTTTGTCCTTGCTGAAGAAGCATTGATAAGGTCCTGTGTCTGACAAATGTGTCCTGCTGAAGGCCAGTGACAGGTCACCCTGGAGGACCCAGTCTGGAGACACACTGACCCTGTTCTCGAACCCGGAGCCCAAAGACAATAAGCCATACTGCAAGCGCAGCACATCCTCTCCATCTTTTTCCCAGTGGAGAGTAACGTGGCTATAATTTGCCTGTTTCTTGACATTGGCATAGCAGGGGAGAGTGACCGGGTCCCCAACCAGTGCGGTCATTTCCCTGTCTGAGGGCCAACGTGGCAGTGGGAGAGAAGAAAGAGAATAAATGGAAACGAAAACAGGGAACCAATCAGCATTGCAATATTTTTACTGTACACTGGCTCCTTGTGTTACGAATATTAGAAGGTTAAAAAAAAATCATTTTCCACTTCGATTTTTCTTAATTTTCTGTCTTATGGGATCAGACACAAGCTGTGTTTACCCTCCAAACTAATAGATGGCTGGAGTGTGGGGCCTCCTTAACTCAATTCACTTCCACAGTGTTTACAGCTGATGCCTGGTGTTCCTGAGTGACCGTGAACATGTTTCAGTGCTGATGTTCAATGGTCATTTGCAGGGATGACAGATTTTTATTGTCAGTTTTAATTTCAATGTGGTAATAAAGGGTAATAAAAATGTTAATACAAGAAGGTCTTTCAGAGTGTTACTTATTTATTTTACCTTTTCATACAACACAATGCAAAAATAAATGGAGTGCCAGCTATATTATAAAGCTTTGGTTGTGATTTAGCGATAAAAAGTGACTTTGGAGTTACCTAGAGACTTGTGCTCCAGGTGGAGCTCATGATGTGAGGAACTGGGTTCAATAACTTGGAAATTAAAGTCTTAGCCAGTTGGCGGAAGACTGGACGCTTTTCAGCACAACTATGAATAGAGTTACCATGAGTCGACATCAACTCGACGACACCTAACAACAACAGTTTGGAAATGCAAAGAAGACACATTATTCAATTTGACTTACAGCATCTTCTTTGTGCCTCAACAGGGAAGTTGTATCTGTGTGAAAAAGCTCTCCTGCCTGTCAGGTGATAGTATGGTATGTGTGAGGTCACTGATGGAGATGATGGCTGAAGGGACACAGTCTTACCAAACACCTCTAGTATGACTTCATGAAGAGGCTGAGCCCATCTTCTGCAGTGGTACACACCATTGTCATTGTACACAATGGGGGAGATGGTGAGAGAGTAGTCTCCCTTCTCCATGCCTTCCTTGGAGAGCCACACTCTGCTCTCGTACCCCATTCCCACTGTGAGCTTCTCCTGGAACACCTTGGCAACCAGCTGGCCAATGGACGTGGTCCACCTGACAACTGGCTGGTCAGTGCTAGAGCTGTTGTAGGGAGTCCCAGTGCAGGGCAGGACGGCGACGCCTTTCAGGGACGTCATCACAGGTCGCGAAGCAAAAGTCACCGGGAGAAATGCTGGGGAGAGTGATGGACCCTTGTCACGTTGCTGTCCTGGGTTTGAAACGGTGGCACAGCAAGTAGCACTGGGTGGTGCAAGAGGATGTGGGTTTGTTCCCTGCTCATTGTTTCTGAGTGCTCTGGTTTCCTCCCACTGTCCGAAGACATGTGTGTTCCAAGTGAATTGGTGACTTTAAGTTACCCGTTGTGTGTGTGATTGTATGAGAGAGTGTTCCACTGTTGTGCAGCTGAGTGATGCATTGTACGTAGTGTGTCTAGCACTGAAGTCACCTTGGGTGAAAAGGCATAAACTGATACTACATCACAGTGTTCACTGGAAGCCTCTTTGAGGAAAAAGTGTCTGCTAAATGAATAAATGCAAGTGCTCAACGATGCAGACTTCTTACACCATGATACCGTGCGTCACTTAAGGACATTCACTGATGACCACAAATCATGAGTATTTTACAACACATACACAACAGTACATTGACCCAGCCTGTGTGGGGTTTTGGACCATCCATCCAGGACGAACTGGTTGGAAATCTATTCCACATTCTGAGCACCATCTTCCCAGAAGAGGTTCATGATGACACAGGAGACCAAGGAAGATGTCTGACTTCACCCAGACGTTCATGAACTCCTAAGCGTATATCTGGGTGCTATCTTTTCAGCATATACAAAATCACGTTTGTATCACCGGTGGAACAAGGAGGCATCATGTTCTTGGACTAGAACGGTTCCACACGGAGCCCTCCGTAGACTCCCTTAGATGTGGAGCATCAGATGAACAGATGAACCTGGACTTAGTTCAGCCCACTGGCCCGTGGTGTTTTCCCCACGCTTAGCACTCCTGGTCGTGATCTCACTACCACAGGGTGCACTATTATCACGAGTGGAAAGAGCCATGTGGCCGTTATTATTTTTAATAAGGAAATGAAGGATTGCATAGGGGAATGCAGATGTCTGGGAAGGTAGTTTAGGAAAAACAAGGGCAATTTCTTGGACAGCACATCTAGTTTCTAGAGACTCAAAGCCTGTGCCTTTTTCAGTCAAAGGCTGAGTGAAGGCTAAAATGGAACAGAAAGTGGCAAATTTCCACAATTCACTTACTATAAGCCCACACTTCCTCCTCCCCCAGCCTCTCAAATGTTTTTTTTTTTTTTTTTTTATTCTTGCAGTCAGGTGATTTCCACAGGAATTTAAGGAAGCTCTGCAGAACCTTTCTCTCTGCTCCATGACAGGAATGAGAAGTGTGGTGATCCGAGAGAGTCTCTGCTCAAGAGGAGCATTGAGAGGATCACACGCATCGAACTCGCCGTAAGAAGCCCCGGTCAGCACCCGCTGGAGTTAAACTGGGGACATCCCACTGGAAAGAGACTCCCAGGGAAGACCCTGGACAGCCTGGAGCGATTATACCTCAGGGCTCACCTGGAAAAGCCCTTAGATCCTCCAGGAGGAGCTGGAGACTGAGGCTAGAGACAGAAATTTGCAGCCCATCTCGCCTGCTACTACCGGGACCCTCACTGAGAGAAACAGAAAGGACCCTGAACTGATCAGTTTTTCTGTTAAAGCGCAACATCTAAATGGGACTCAGAGAGAACAGACCTATGATCCATGTAGATATATTATGGCCATATTCAGTGGGCTACAAGCCACGATGGCAGTGGGACCATATTCCATAGACCATGTATCATATATCACAGCAAAAAATCTGCCACCTTCTGCGCAGATGCCACTTCAGCCATCCAATCTCACACACAGATGACAACTGACAAATCATCACAAAACACGCAACTCACCAGCAAAAACACAAATGACTGTCTGCAGATCCATCATGCGAGAACTTCAGGCTTCGGCCTCTGATCTGCAAAGAGCGACATCCTGACAAGTTATGCTGTATTTCACAGCTCAGCAGATTTCTTTCATAAAGTAATAAGCTAAACAATAATAAGCTAAAGGTAACCTGCACAAGCGATAACGAATAAGAGAGAAACAACACAGGACAAGAAATTTTCTGAAAACTGAAAATGTTGTTTGAGAGGAGATTGACATTTCTTCATTTATCTAACCCCTTTTTACCAAGGTAGCTTATAATGTTGGGTTTCTTCACTAAGGTAACTAATTACACTGATTTACCCATTCAGACAGCAGGGTAATTTGCACTGGTGCAGTTTCGGGTACACTATCTGTAAAGGGTATTCACCCCTGCTTGGATGTTTTCTTGTTTTATTGTTTTTATTGTTGAATCTCAATGGATTTCATTTGAAAATAAATCATCTCTCGAATCTCAGCTCTCTTGTTGACTGCAGCGTTTCTCCAGAATTTCCCTGCATTTCTGCATTCATTTTACGAGTATTTTAACAAGCAGATCAGGCCCAGCTGTGGAGAAAAGTCCCCACAGCATGATGCTGCCACCACCACGCTTCACAGTAGGGATGTTGTGTTTCTGGTAATCTCTTAAAACACACACACACACACACACACACACACACACACACACACACACACACACACACACACACACACACACTTTCAGAACCACTTGTCCCATACGGGGTCATGGGGAACCGGAGCCTACCCAGCAACACAGGACGTAAGGCCGGAGGGGGAGGGGACACACCCAGGACAGGATGCCAGTCCATCGCAAGGCACCCCAAGCAGGACTCAAACCCCAGACCCACTGGAAAGCAGGACCCGGTCCAACCCACTGCGCCACCTCACTTAAAACAAATAATAATATTTAGATTAAGGGGCAAAAAGCTAAATTTTGATCTCATGGCACCGAATCTTGCCACTGTCCCATAAAGCTGATGCTAGGGAAGGACCCGAGCAAATACTGCAGTATGCATGGTTTCTCCTGTTTCTGCCATGGAGACTGGAAGTCCCTTGGTGTTTATATAGGCTTCTTGGGGGCTTCCCAAAGAATAGGAATGAAGTGAGTTTTTGAGTTAGTTTAAAAAGTTAGTTTCTGAGGGCAGCCAGTTCTAGGCATATTCCTTCCATTTTTATGATCGACTTATCTATAATCCTAGGGATACTCAGTGCCTTGGCAATTGTCTTAAATCATTCACTTGATTGGTACTTCTCAAGAACCTTGCCACAGATTTCCTTAGCATGTTCCTTTGTCACCATGATGTAAACTTTCTAAAGAAATTCTTTAACAATCTGTGGAGCAGGACCCGGTCCAACCCACTGCGCCACCGCACCCCCTAACCCTGATTCATAGTAATGGGGCATTTGATATTTGTCATTAATTTAAAATTACAATTTGCAGAAAGGTTTTCACTGTCAAATTAAACGGCATCATCGGCACATCCCCCCCCCCCAGCTCTCCAAGAACTGTACTCGTCCAGAGTAAGTAAAAGGGCTAGCAAAATCATTCTAGACCCCTCACATACAGGCCACTTCCTCTTCGAACCTTTGCCATCTGGCCGGCGCTACAGAGCACTGAGCACCAGGACAGCCAGGCACAAGAAAAGATTCTCTCCTCAGGCCATCTACCTCATGAATAGCTAAATCCCCCCTAAAGAGTAAATTAGTGCAATAAACAATGCTATTTATATTTATTTATCACATCATATCTCTTACATTCCCTCACATTTGTATAGAACACACCTGTACATACATATGTCTAGTGACTATTTTTGTATATTGTGTACTTTATATTTTTTTATATATTTTTTATCGCTTATTCACATATTCTATCTTCTCATCTGTGTCTTGTCACTGTCATTCTGTCTGTGCTGTGGAAGTTTCTGTCACCAAGACAAATTCCTTGTATGTGTGAACATACTTGGCAATAAGGCTCATTCTGATTCTGATCTTTCTGTTGATCAGTGTGCAAAACCCAATTGAATCCATTGTGATACAGTGCTGGGAAACAATGAAAGAGAAAGTCCAAGAGGATGGATACTTCTCCTGCTCGGGAGTGTTACAGCCGGAGCCGGAAATTAAACTCAGGACCTTGAGATACAAGGATAACAGTTACCATTACACCTATGACTAATTACAACTTAAGACATTTACATTTATTTTTCTGATGCTTTCCTTCCAAGCAACTTAAAATTAAGCTACTTACACTGACTGACTCATTTATACAGCACGGTAATTTTCGTATCTTTTTAGAAGTACCTTGGTCAAGGGCAGAACATGAGTTCTTTGAGTGCAAGACAACTCTAATTACTAGACCACCTGCTGCCCCCAGTGTAGAATTTTAATCACAATTTTAATTTATTTGAATTGAAATTGTAATTTTCTTATTACAAATTAAGAATGAGTGGGGGGTGCGGTGGCGCAGTGGGTTGGACCGGGTCCTGCTCTCTAGTGCGTCTGGGGTTCGAGTCCCACTTGGGGTGCCTTGTGGCAGACTGGTGCTCTGTCCTGGGTGTGTCCCCTCCCCCTCCGGCCTTACGCCCTGTGTTGCCGGGTGGGCTCCGCGACCCCGTATGGGACAAGTGGTTCCAAAATTGTGTGTGTGTGTAATTAAGAATGGTGTTACAGGCTCATCATAATTTATTCTTTTTAGTTGAAATAAGTAAGTGTAGCCACCCACTCAATTCTGATGTTTTTTTAACATTACTAGCAGGGGAGGTGAATCGGTGGTTTCTACAACACAACTTTGGGATGCATGTACTGTTGCTTCCCCAATCGCGGGGTATGACTCTCGCTAGCGTGAGGAGAGGCCCAGTTAGTGTCGTGCAGCTATACTGTTATACTGTGTGAGTACAAACCTCCCATGGCATGCCATGCATCACACTTAGCAACCTCAGCCCCTTTTCCTTTCCCCAAAAAAAACATGATTCACACCCACAGGGACTGTCACAACATTCAGGTGAAATAAACCCAACAAACATTTAATAGAAAACGTCCACACAAATATAACATTACCGTATTCACACCAACGAAAACGAACACTTTTTTGTGCCCGGCTTTTTTTATTTTTTATTATGACTCAGTCTCTGGTACCGTCTCGTTCGTTGGCGCGCTTTATTCTGGAGCTCCTTGTCCACCGCCGAGGGAAATTCCCCGCCGTTACTCACGGTGGCGACACTCTCTCTCCGGGTCCAGTCGCGCTGGCCAAACCCTAACACTTCCACTGCCCCACAACTCCGGAAAAAAAAAAAAAACTAGGGGCAACGCGGTGTCTCCCACACACGTGCTCCGTTCCCCCTCTTTCCCTTAAACTACTCAAAACCAACTGACTCACTGCACGCCCGCTGGTTGTTATGCTCGCGTAGTTTATCGAAACACCCGAGCGAGAACGAACACAAACAGCTCGTTCTCTTAGCCCGGTCTCAAAAAAACTCTGCGTTCTCCCCAAGTGGTGTTCCAACTCTCTTCCTATTTCCTACCCCTTTTCTTCCCCTTCTTTCTCGGAATATCCCGCCCCACAAGGTCGCGAACACTTTCCCCGCCAGCACCGATTAGGCAGTCCCTAAATGACATTTCTACCACCAATAAACACCAAAAAAAAAAAAACGTACAATATAATATAGGAATAACAAAAACGTCACGTTACAAAACCATAACCCTCTGCATATTTATATAACTATTTTCCACCCCAAACATCCAACTACACATGGGAACAAATTGCGTAGGGGCTAGAAATGAACCATAAAATATTATAAAGTATCACAGCTACTTTCTGTGTGTATTACAGTGTTCAGCAAACGCCCCCAAGTCTCCTCCTAGAAGGAGGACGTCAAAATGTCAGATATATACTCTTAAGGGCAGATTCATGAGCGATAATTCTGAACTTGGTTCAATGTGGACATTTACATTTTCAGAGAAGAAAGTGATTTTGAAAGATACTGGTATTGTAGCTGGTATTACAGTAACAGTTTGATAGAAACATCAGCATGCCTTTCTGTCTTTAAAACATAACGTACAATAAAGTGACAAAAGGCATTAATGCTGCAGAGGAGATTCAGACACACACACACAATGCTTTAGAAACCACAGAAAATGAAAGTAAAACTAAAAATGACTGTATTTGCACAATAAAAAGTCAAATAAATCAGGCAACATCACAAGCTGCATTAACTCTACTTTTAATTGCATGCGGCTGTTTTTCTGGATCTCTATCTGACCCAGTAACTGCTGTCCTCTTACCTCTGTGTGTTCATGTGTGCATGCGTTTTACAGGGTTCCTGTCCGCACTGTCACTGAAGGCGCTGAACACTGAGGAGCGTAAAACCACATCCTTTGTGACAAAATTCCGGTCCACCCGTTTTCTTCTCCTTTTCAGTACACTGTGCTAAACACACACACACACACACACATTTTCAGAACCCCTCATCCCATACGGGGTCACGGGAAACCGGAGCCTACCCGGCAACACAGGGCGTAAGGCCGGAGGGGGAAGGGGACACACCCAGGACGGGACGCCAGTCCATCGCAAGGCACCCCAAGCGGAACTCGAACCCCAGACCCACCGGAGAGGAGGACTGTGGTCCAACCCACTGCGCCACCGCACCCCCTCTCTGTGCTAAACAGGAAACCTTAATATAGTTCGCAAAACAGTAATCATGAAAACAGTTAAGAAATACTGAGAAATAAGTTAAACTGATGCAATAAATTATTTCTTAATGTGCAAAAACTGTGAAATCTCAGCTGATCCCTTTTTACACTGGTGAGAAATAACTGTTTTTCAGTATTTTCTTTGGCCAGGGTGTTCCCTGGGTGCCACTGGGCACTGAGTTTATCTGACCCCCGGCACCAAGAGCTCTTTGTGAACAGCTGCCCCTTATGGCAATGCCATAGCGTTCACAGGCTTAACGGAGGAGGCAATTCTTGTAGTCATACCTTTCACACAGGTAATGCAACATAACAATAAAAGAAACACACTTCCAATAATGCCTGAAGGAAAGGGGAACAAAGGTGGACTGGCTACCGCAGCGAATGGGATGTGGGGGCACACCCAACAGCCACTACTGTTGCCCACTGCTGCAAATCCCTTGCTCAGAGCTGGGAAGGTGTTAATTGTATGAAGTTCTTTGTCATACAAATGGTGGTCAATGTCAACTCCCACTGTGGTCAGGCACAGACAAGTCCAAAGGAGAACCACCAGAGTCATGATGGCACCGGGGTGGTCATTCTCCTACAATGTGACAGATGAGTCCAAGACTCAAAGCTTTCGATCTTAACAGTCTGTGGGGTAGACAGCAACACTTGGTAGGGCCTCTCCACCGCGGTTGGTTCCAGTGCTTTCTCCGCAAGTCACGGACCAGGACCTACTCACTCGGTGTCAGCACAGTTAGCGAGTCAGCACTGGTGCCCAGCGTCCTCCAGCAATCTCGAACCTGTTGGTGGACTGCACTCAGTCACCTTCTCAGTCCTGTAAGATAGGACAACAAATCAGCATCCACAGTTTCTAACATTACACGACCACCTGGAATGGGGGTCACATTGGACAACCTGCCAGAACCTCAAAAGGAGTTACTCCCAGCTGTCTGTGAGTCCTCCTGTGCTGCATTCTTAAAACTATAGGCAGTGCGTCAGGCCAGGGCAACCCAGTTTCTTCACACACCTTGGCCAACTTAATTTTGACAGTTTGATCAGCTCGCTCGACCATTCCACTGCTCTGGCGGTGATAGGAACAACAGTGTTATATTTCATGCATACTACACATTTCTGACAGTACGCCAGTTCATAGGTGGTAAATCCTGGAGTTTCCCAGTGACAGGACACTGTTGTCACCATGGCATCTCGCAAGGCATGGTCCAGGCCATGAGCTGCCTTAGCCATTCCCGGATAAGCATTGCGAGGAAGAAAAAGTTTATTATTTGTGGTTTGTCGGATGATTCCATCCTTTCCAAAAGCTCCTCTTCGCATCCACTGTCGTCTCTCTGTCATTGGCACACCTAACTGAATTAAGAACGCGTCATTAGGCTTTGCACTTTGGTCATCCTGAACTACCATCAGTCTTATAACTGGGGCCTGAGGAGATAATCCAGCCTGTTTCGCCCACCTATCTGCTGCCACATTACCCTTGCTCACTGGATCCTCTGGCCCATGTGTGCTTAGTATTTCATTACCGCCACTTGCTGTTTCTTCTTCAGTACCCCTCTGTCGCGGTGGCCGGAGGTGAGTTCGCCATATAGCACAATCTTGGACAGGTGATGATCCTCCATCCTGGAGATGCGCCCTGCCCAGCGCAGCTGCGTCTTCATCAGCATGACCTCTACGCTGGTGACCTTCGCCTGTTCGAGGACTTCAGTGTTGGTGATGAAGTCATTCCGGTGGATGTTGAGGATGGTGCGGAGGCAGCACTGGTGGAAGCACTCAAGGAGTCACAGGTGGTGACAATAGGGGACCCACGACTTGGAACCATACGGAAGGGTGGTCAGTACAACAGCTCTGTATATCTTTGTGCCTTTCTTCAGGTGCTTGTTGTTCCAGACTCTTGTGTACAGTCTGCCAAATGCATTGTTTGACAAGCGGTTTCAGACAATGTGTGTGTGGGTTCCAACAGCCTTTCAATACAATGTGTACTAAAAATGTGACTAGTCTGGAGCTGATTATTTTTATTATAGTAATTTTTCCAGGATACCTGTACTCAGTCTGTACTCTTAGGATTCTTGAGCATCCTGGTCTGTAGTGGTGCTCACTCCTGCATTTTCATTGTTGCTTCTGTCCCTCATTGATTTAAAGTTGCCTCCTACTGCAACCCCCCCCCCCCCCCCCCCCTTTTTGGAAAACTTTGGTCAGGCAGTGTTTGTGGTCAGATAGTTTAACTTCTTGGGGACCACCGTTGTGAGTGGGAACACAGATGACACTCAGTGGCCACTTAATGGGCACTTAGAAGGAACAGATTGGGTACTTGGTACTTCATCAGTGTGGAAAAAAATTCTGGAGCAAACTAGTTAAAAATATCACACTACATTCACACACACACACACTTTCTGAACCGCTTGTCCCATACAGGGTCACAGGGAACTGGAGCCGACCTGGCAACACAGGGCGTAAGGCCAGAGGGGGAGGGGACACACCCAGGACAGGACGCCAGTCTGTCGCAAGGCACCCCAAGCGGGACTCGAACCCCAGACCCACTGGAAAGCAGGACCTGGTCCAACCCACTGCGCCCCCGTACTATCACACTACTATGATAGAAAAATAGAGTCTGTGCTGGGAAACCAGGTGAACAAATGCAGTAAAACTAGAATGTAGAATCTAAAAGGTGCAGTATGAACACACAAGAGGTGTAGAACAGTGGGAAAACCACACACAACTGAACACTAAGACTGAGCTCACTGAGCTTCACATTGAAGTGAGTGAAGTCTGTGTGCCCGTTAACACATAAAGAACAAGAAACACTAAGGAGAGGTTCACAGTCCACTATTGCACCTACTTCCTGGGTGTAAGGACCATCTAAAGGTGGTTCTGTGGACCTATGGACTGTAATAATGGGAAAAAACCAACAAAGCCTACAAAAGTTTTTCAACTTTTTAACTGTCACTCAAGCAACAGGAGCTGGCAATCCATAAAGCACAGAGTGCAAAAGAGAAGGAGCACAGCAGTTCTTACTGAGCTGTGTGAAGAGTTCAGGTTCATGCAGCTGTAGTTCACTGCACAGTGCAGTGATTCCTCTTGAATCCAAACTCCTGTACAGTTTTCTCATTCTGTCTTCACAGTTCTCAGCTGTTTCAATCTCAGAGAGCTTCTCATCACTGATGTGGCCTTTTGAGCACAGGGCATCTTCTATAGCACTGATGTTCTTCACTCTACTAATGATCTCATCACTGTTTCTTCTCACAGTCAGTTTGTTCTGTAGAAAACAGAACAACAGTGGATTACACGACATTAATTTAATTTCTGTGTCTGTGCTAATCTGCGCTGACCTCCAAACTTTAGTTTGATTCAGTTTATTTTTATAGCACATTCACATGGTGATCCAGTATAATATAAATGCATGAAATTATGTATCAGATACACATACTTCACAGTACACAAGAAAAAATAATATAATGTATGAATTCATACTCAGTGGGTGATTTATTTAGGTAGTGAATGACAGACTATTTATAATTATGCAGACTGTTTATTCTGTACTGTTGTCTTTACACCAGTGAGTTGACTGTCACTGTACAAAAACCACAGTGAGGTGATGACAGTTTATGCTGAGATTATTAGTACACACTGCCTCCCCCTAGGGGGTGCGGTGGCACAGTGGGTTGGACCACAGTCCTGCTCTCCGGTAGGTCTGGGGTTCAAGTCCCGCTTGGGGTGCCTTGCGATGGACTGGCATCCCTTCCTGGGTGTGTCCCCTCCCCCTCCGGCCTTACACCCTGTGTTACCGAGTAGGCTCCGGTTCCCCGTGACCCCATATGGGACAAGCAGTTCTGAAAATGTGTGTGTGTGTGTGTGTGTGTGTGTGTGTGTGTGTGTGTGTGTGTGTGTGTGTGTGTGTGTGTGTGTGCCTCCCCCTAGCGGTACTATGGAGGAATTGTTCAATAGGACACACTGAACGTCCCCATGGTGGTTATCTTGAGGAATAATTTATTACAGCCTCTCCACTACTTGCGACTTGCGATCGTTCGTACATATGACTGAAAAAATAGCGTATAAAAATTTTAAAAATAAAGAAAAAACATTTCTAAATATAAAAATTACGCTTGGTCATATGTCCACTAGTGCTAACAGCTGCATGCATGCAATAGTGACCGATTTGCAACTGAAAATGAAGGTAAAATGGCGAAATAGAAACTAAAAAATGATAAATATACTACTGTGCTGTGTTTAGTGAAATCATAAAAATACTAAGATAAGAAGGTAAATGTCACGACTACGCTCGCACCTCAAGCAGCAGAACCTGGCTCCTATTAAGCACCTCACTTCAGTCAGGGCACTCAGCTATAAAAACACTTCTCAGCTTCTTCCCAGTTGCAGAATCTCATTTGAGACAACTGTCCCATCTGCACTCTCCAAACTACCTTGCTTTGCTTTTCCCACATCCTGTTCCTCATCAGGGGGCATGGTGGCACAGTGGGTTTGGCTGTGGCCTGCTCGCTGGTGGGTCTGGGGTTGAAGTCCTGCTTGGGGTGCCTTGCAACAGAGTGGTGCCCTGTCCTGGGTGTATCCCCTCCCCCTCCAGCCTTGCATCTTGTGTTGCTGGGTTGGGCTCCAGTTTGCCACAACCGCACTTGGGACAAGCAGTTTCAGACTCTGTGTGTGTGTGTGTGTGTTCGTTCCTCATCATTCTCCATGTCTCTTCAGTAATGACCACCAGCCGTGTCCCCCAACCATGACTTCCTATCCTTGCCTCCGTCCTGTTTGACGATCAAATGACCATTCACCTGATTACGAAAACAAGTCTAATCCCTTGCTTCTGAATAAAGGATCTTGCACTTTGGTCCAACCTACTCTGTTCACCATGACAATAAAACCTAAACTTTTTTTTAATAAACCATATAGTTATAAAACAATATTTATCCATTGAACTGGTTAAGGGGGGTGCGGTGGCGCAGTGGGTTGGACCACAGTCCTGCTCTCCGATGGGTCTGGGGTTCGAGTCCCGCTTGGGGTGCCTTGCGACGGACTGGCGTCCCGTCCTGGGTGTGTCCCCTTCCCCTCCGGCCTTATGCCCTGTGTTACCGGGTAGGCTCCGGTTCCCCGTGACCCCGTATGGGACAAGCGGTTCTGAAAATGTGTGTGTGTGTGTGAACTGGTTAAACAAAAATGAGATCACTATAGAACTTACATAACACAAAAAATAAAAATAATTAAATATGAACTAAAGAATCTTTAATAAAAGGTTTCATATAAAATGTCAATTAATACAGCTGATTAATAAAAAAACTAGATAATCATGACAGAAATTGAGTAGGATAAAAGAATGTTGTACAGGTATATGACTTCTACATGCCATGCTAACATACATCGACTTGCGTCCATTTTGAGATCCGACCACTTGGTCAGAACGACACTCGAATTTAAATCAAGGAGTGGCTTTACTACACACTGGAGCTCCCCCAGTGGCACTTTAGAGGAATACTTTATTAAGACGCATTGTAGCAAACTGTTCAGTTCCATGTGTGTTTACATTACATCTACATTTATTTATCAGACACTTTTCTCCAAAGCGACATCCAATGAACTCTATGTAATGCTATCGGCCCACACACCTTATTCACCGAGGTGACTTACACTGGGAGATACACTACTTACAATGGGTCATTCATCCATACATTAGTGGAAGATACTCTCTCTGTCACTCACACACTATGGGTGAACCTGAACAGCACATCTTTGGACTGTGGGGGGAAACCCATGCAGACACGGGGAGAATGTGGAAATTCTACATAGTGTTGAATTCATTCTTGTTCTTTTGATGGAATGTTCTTTTGGTTCTCTGGCTGTGGTGACCTGCAAGTGAGGTTATCCCACATGCACATTTTTTGAGGCAGGATCTCACTTTACTATTTCAAGATGAGCGGGACGCCTACCTTGAGTAGTCAATACCCCATGGCTGACCATCAGGGGTCCTCGCTTTTGACCCCTCTTTCATCCACGAACCTGGCTTTGGATTGCGTTCACGTTCTCAATCATTGTGTGAATATAACATGAATAAAAGGATTGTTTCTGTACTCAGGTGAATCATGTTAGTCTACACATACAACACGTCCTTCAGCTTCATAAAAATACATTAATGGTCCCTTTAAGAACTTCATTTGATTCTTTTCGTTTTTAGAGACCAACTAAGCTTTTGCAGCTGTAGTTACACATTTACATGTACATTTTCATATGTATTCATTTAGCAGACACTTTTCTTTAAATGGCGTACATCTCTGAGAAAAACTGAATAAAAAATGCATCCACACTTCCAGGTGTGTAGCCAACAGGGTACCAGGTAACCTGGCATAGCACTAGCGCTCATCAACAGTTCAACTTGAGCTCCATCAGATACGTTGCTGTCAGTAGTCTAGATGTTGCTGTGACTTCAGCTGTGCATCTTTTCTTTCTTTCTCTCACACAGACAGCTGACCACAGTAACACCACTGCGTCCTGCGTGTGTCCAGCTACAAAGTGCTACCTGAAGAAGGAGCTGCTCCACTCACTGCAACAGACAGAAGAGCAGCAATTGGAAAAGTGACATGAGAAGAACCACAACAGTTTGTTGTAACAGCACTGTAACTGTATCTTTTCTGTTGGCAGATTACTGCTAGATTTCTTCCTTATTATATTTTGTGTACCTTCAAGAAATACTGACAGGTGGAAGTAAAACACACCAAAACATAACAGGTGTATGGGGCCACCTTTGTTCAACTCACTTCCACAGTGTTTTCAAGCCCTCATCTGTTGTTCCTCAAAGTCAGTGATCAATACTGAGATGAGGAACATTGCACTCATTTATGGGATAAATCTGTCAGCAATCTGCACTGACTAGGAGTTTGTGGAGACAATGTTTATTTTCATGTATTTTAAATTACATATTACTTAAAGGAACTTTGGAGTTATGATCAAAATGTGTTTGAAACACACTTTGAGTCCCAGTTGTGTCTGTGAGCTCAGAAACTATTGCACCACCCTTGTGGTTTTCGACAAGATCAACAGTCCCTCCTTGTCTTCTCTTTGGTTTGTGAGATCAACGCAAAGGGGTCTGATGTGGTCCTCTCAGCCTCAGCAGACCATGATTTCACAATATGGTCATGGGCTTTGGGTCATGAACAGAAGGTAACGAATGGGTACAACTGATGTAAAAGGGTCTTCCACAGGGTGATTGGTTCACGCTGCATTGCAGAGAGAGAGCTCAGCTTAATATCAAGAAGTAGCTATGGAATGAAGGTAAATAGTTACTGTATTAAGATGAATTGCTCTTGTTTACTTTTGAGGAATAATGTTCTACTGATATTTTTTTTTTTTTGCTTCTCACTCAGACAAAAGTGAAAGGTATTTTGATGCTCCTCCAAACGGGAACAATGAAATTGACTATATAGACCCTGAATTGTCAGGAAACTGATGTTCTTCAGTGGTTTTTCTATGTGTGTGACTTCAAAATACACATTTGTCAATTAAAATCAAAAATATTGACATTCCACAAGCTAAATGGATTTACAGCACTTGTTGATGGCCAGGTGAACCTGTGCAGTTCTAAGCAATTTTAAGTCTTTTTAGAAACATGATGTGAAGTACTGAAGCACGTAAGTGTTACAAAGAGCCGAGTTTTAAGCAGGGTAAAATTTCCCTTGAATCTGTAAGTTTCAGACTGAATGATTATTCATCTAAAAACGCAAATAGGAAAGAGCAGAAGCCGACCAATATTACTTACTCTTTAGAAGAGGCTTCTGCAGATGTTTTTCACTCCTTGGAGAAGGTGTGGTCTCTGGAGAGAAAGAAACATTTGAAATAGCACTTACTGTAAGGTACTTTAGCACAGTTGAGCAGTATTGCACACACTTCCCCAGTATCACAGTTTAATTTATTCCTGGAAATCGCTCTGTGAGGTAGGTCTGTTTTTATGATGTGAAGCACATGAGCCCAGGTAAGTCTTATAAAGCATCAAGCTATAAAACAGGGTTTATTTTGTCTTGAATCTCAAAGTGTCAGACTGAATGAGTGAATAACAACATGTAAAATGGCAAAAGCCGACCACTAGTACTTACCTCTTACGAACATTTGCCACGCCCACACCTTCGGACCAACACGGAACACCTGTGACTCAACGCAGACCGCAGCATAAAAGGCTGCGTCGGACAACCAGCTGATGCGGAATCATGATCTGCCTCCTCGTTAGCGACCTTCTCCAGCCATTTCCTGTTCCTGAACGCCTTCCCCGAACCCGTCCCTTGTTCCCCCGATCTACTGCCTCCTTCGGATTATCGACCTCTTGCCTGAACACTGACCTCGCCTTTTGGATCCTCCCTGTTACGACGTTCGCACCTCGAAGACCCTTTGCCCGTCCTCTGACCTCCTCTCTTGGATTTCCCCGAAGACTCCACGATCATCGCTCTGCACTTGGGTCCGCCGCTTCCCTCTGACGCGACCATGACAACATTGTTCTTAGACTTGGAAATAACTTGGGTCCTAAGGAAAAAGAGACAAACATAACAAGTAAGACTTATTGCAGGGAATTTTTTAAAACCTAATTTTTTGGCTTTTTTAGTTAGATGTATAATAGACATCATGTAAATGAAATGCTTCAGTGGAAAAGGGAAACTATACAGAGGGAACCATGGACAGCCCATCAGGGGCTGGAGTGTGGACCAAAGAGTCCAGCTAACCTTGCTGGAGTTCTTATAGTGATGTGACTGATAGAAACTGTTGAAGTCCACATAAACGGACAGGAGGTGGTGCAGTGACTACAGCTACTGCCTTTTACATGTGCCCCTACTTACCTTGAAATGGTGCAGTAAAAATTGCCCTGCTGTATAAATCGCTGTAAATTGCTTAACACGGTAAGTCGACTTAGTGAAGCAAGTGTCAACTAAAAGAATAAATGTAAATGAGTATCTGTATAATTAGTTTTTATATAATGAGGTTATAATGAGCATAATTGAAAAATGTGTCTTATGCTACTCAAGACCTGGAATCATATGTACCCTGCCTCATACGTTTTGCTTCTAAGATCGGGACCAGCCACCGCAAACCTGCAGTGGGACGTCGATAGTGAGTAAGCAAATGGCTTTTTGATAATGAATGAGCTTGAATGAATGACCACAGCAATGAACTTGTAAATCACATTCTCCGGCACATTATGAATGCGTCCTTTTCACGTTTTTTGTTTCACTTTCCATTCAGCTGTTCTCCAGGAATATTAAACTGGTGTAACCACACAATAAAAACTGTGCTTTTGAAGATTTGAAGTGTGAGGAATATGAGAGGTTGTTACTTTTACAGACAGCACGAGTATTACCTGTTATGCTCCCAGAAGGAAGAAACAGGCATTCAAACTTGGAGATTATTTCACTCACTGCAAGACAGAGAAAGAACAGTACACAGGGCATTTATAATATGCCTCACAGTTGGTTACAGCTCTTGTCTGGTTACATCGTAGTTATGTAACACTACTTTAAAGAGTATCTGAAAGAAGAATATCTGAAGCGAGCTGAGTGTAGAAAACCACCAGAATGAAAGTTCACTCTTTTGCAGTACTTGAGAACTGGTTCTGAGGCCCCACCTCTGCTGACTAATGACTAAATGTAAATTGTCAACTAAATGTGTACCAACGGCGTATCTTGTCAGCCCTTCTGTTTGTGATCGGAGATCATCTGAAAGCACAGTCATGACTTGACGTGTAAATGAGGTGCAAATGAGGTGCAAATCCACAGGGTGATGGGTTCACACTACATTACAGAGTGAGAAGATCTGCGATCAGGGATTTCCTAGCAGCACAGCCAATGCTCCTCCAAAAGAACCTGGTGAAATCATTCAGACGTGTACTCAGAATGCCCCGTGCAAGAGGATTACCCAGGATGCCCCGCTGGAAAGGACCCCTTGTGGAAGGGGAAGTGCAGTCGACCCTGATCAGTCTCTTTCCACTGAGCCTCCCACCAGGATGACGAGTTTTGAAAACGGGTTTGTGGATGGAACTTAATTTATTACAGCATTTAGCTGTTAGTTGGTGTTTTTATTTTGAAAGCCTCCAAGTACACTGATGTGCAACTTCTGATATGGACTGAAAAATTCACCTTTACTCTGACAGATGGGAACAAAGTGCTGTGTTTCCCAGAGAAAGTCACCTAATGTTTACATTTATATTCATTCATTTAGCAGATGCTTTTCACTGCAGTGACTTCCATGGACACTGGTATTTATCTAATAGCTTTTTACCCAAAGGGACTTACAGTGCTGGATACACTATAGTGAGTCACTCATCTACGCACCAGTGAAACACACACAGACACACACACACACACACACACACACACAGACACAAACTGTGAGCAATTTAGAGTCACCAATTCACATGGACTAAGGTTAGGGTTAACCCTAACCTTAACTTTTGACTGTGGGTGGAAGTCAGAGTACCCAGAGGAAACCCATGTGAACACAGAGAAACATGCAAACTCCACACAGACTGAGTGGGAATCGAACCTACGTCCTCTCACATCTCTTGTCCGAATGTTTGCTTTCCTGTTTATTTGCTTCCTGACCTTAAAACAAGAAGTAAAAAAGCTACTTTGATCCTTCACCAAATGAGAACAATGAAGATGAACACAGACTTTGCACTGCCAAGAAACTAAGTTCTTTGTAACATTCACAAACAGATCTGTATCTTAATCCCAAAATATAATACAAATTTACACTACCTATTAAATGCACGGTAATTAGGTGCAGTTTTAATAATTTTAAGGTGTGGCGTTTTACACCAAGAACGAATCCTTGAGAGTTTTGTAAAAGAAAGGTTCCTGCCGGCCTGTAGGGTGTAAGTTGACAAAGGATAATTGTTATTGGTTAGTTCCTAAAAGAAGCGGGAACCGTTATTGGGGGCACTATATATAACGGGGGCTTTTTTCGCACGAACGCAGATGAGGTTCCGCGGTGTGAAGTGAGTTTGTGACGCAAGCCACTGTTCTTAATAAACTCTTTGTTTGCACACTTCAAGTGTTCCAGTGCTTTGTTTCAGGGAAACCTCCAAAGAACGGTGTACCTTCCTTTTCGGACACCACAGTTTTGGCGACGAGGATGGGATGTTTTACCGTAAAGAAACAGAGTTATGAGTAACTCCGGTGAAGCCTGGGACAGAGATACTAGTAGTGTGGAAGAGTGACGACGGACAGAGCTGGTCGAAAATGGCTTTTGGGAAGCCCGAGGATTTCCACTTCGACGAAAGTGAGGAACAATTCGATGCTTATTTGGAAAGGCTCGAGCAGTATTTTGCGGCAAATGGATTGGGGGACACCGAAGAAAAGACAAAAGCGGTATTTCTGACGATTGTGGGGAAAAGGACTCATAGTCTGCTGTGTGGAAAAAGGGGACATGTTGCGCGAGCCTGCCGAACGCGTTCGGAAGGGCAAGATGACGCGGCCAAGCAAGCCAAGTTGAAGTGGACGAAGCACCTGGATGCCGCCACGTTACAGGACCACGTTTCGCCGTATCCGAAATCGCCGCTAACCGCAAGGAGCAACGAACTCTGTGCATCGGATTGCATCGCACCCGAGCGCGGACACGGAGGAGGAGATTACCACGCACTCCAGCTACAGGAAGCCGGACTTGCCCGCACTGCTACGGAGTCACGAGTCCGTGATGGTCCCAAAAAAAGTGACATACAAGGGACAGAATTGTTTGCTATTGACACGAATGTGCACAAAGTAAACAAGCCTTACTGTGTTTATGTCCGAATTAATAATGTGCGAGTGAAAATGGAGGTAGATACGGGGGCAGCTGTTTCTGTCATTTCAGAGAAATTGTACCACCGTAGATTTTACAAGGTAAAACTAGCTCCAGCTAACTGTGTTTTGAAAACATACAGTAAAGAGTCCTTAGAGCTTAAGGGTAAAATCACAGTGAGGGTGAAAAGTAAGGACCAAATACACATGCTAGACTTGATGGTTGTAAAGGTAATGGGCCTTCTCTAATGGGTAGAGACTGGATTAGTCACCTGAATCTAGATTGGTCACGCATAAACAAAGTGACTAGTGAGACCGTGGAGCAGTTGTGTGACAGATATTCGTCTGTGTTTCAGCCAAATTTAGGGATGCTTAAGGGAATCAGTGCTAAACTCCATGTAGTGAAAGAGGCGATGCCAAAATTTTGCAAGCCACGCACTGTGCCCTATGCTTTGCGGGATAGCTTTGAACAGGAGTTATGTAAGCTAGAAGCAGAAGGTGTCATCTCTCCTGTCAGTTACAGTGAATGGGCAGCACCCATTGTGTGTATTCCCAAAAAGGACAATAGTGTAAGGATATGTGGAGACTACAAGGTTACTATTAACCCTTGGTTGGAAGTAGAGCAGTATCCTTTACCTCGAACACAGGATTTGTTTGCTAAGTTGTCAGGAGGTCAGAGATTCACTAAATTAGATTTGTCTCAAGCTTATCAACAAGTACCACTAGAGGAAAGCTCCAAAAGATACCTTACCATAAATACACCAAAAGGGTTGTATACCTATAATAGGCTACCTTATGGGGTTGCTAGTGCTCCAGCCATTTTTCAGAAAATTATGGATCAAGTACTACAGGGCATGGATGGTGTAATATGTTATCTTGATGATATCTTGATCACAGGAAGTGATACGGAAAAGCACATGACAGCTTTAGAAGGAGTTTTAAAGAGATTGCAAGCATATAATCTCAGAGTCAGATGAGAAAAATGCTCTTTTTTCCAAAGCAGCGTATCCTACTTAGGGCATGTCATTTATATGGAGGGTATTCACCCCATGAAAGAAAAGACTGATGCCATAGAAAGGGCTGCTGTTCCCACAAATGTGACAGAACTCAGGTCTTTCTTAGCGTTGTTAAATTATTATGGCAAGTTCATTCCTAATCTTTCCACCATCATACAGCCCATGACAGAGTTGTTGCATAAAGATGTGAACTGGGAATGGTCAAAGAAATGTCAGGCAGCTTTTGAGAATGCAAAAAGACATTTAATGTCCCATCAAGTTCTGATTCATTTCAACGCTGAGTTACCTTTAGTCTTAGTGTGTGATGCATCTCCTGTAGGAGTCGGTGCAGTACTCTCCCACAGAATGCGTAATGGTGGTGAGAGGCCTATTGCATTTGCTTCAAGGATGCTGACAAAAACTGAGCGCAACTACTCGCAAATCGAAAAAGAGGCTTTAGGATTGGTATTTGGAGTAATGAAATTCCATGATTATCTGTTTGGAAGACAGTTTACCTTAATAACAGATCATAAGCCCCTGCTGAAAATTCTAGGTCCTAAAACAGGGATACCTACTCTCGCTGCAGCTAGAATGCAAAGATGGTCTTTGATCTTGTCTGCATACAAGTATGAAATCCAGTACAAGAGATCAGAACAGCATGGAAATACTGATGCCTTGTCGAGGTTACCCATGAACGATGATAATGCCATTAGGTCTAATCCAGTGTATAGGGTGTCTTATCTCGAAGAATTACCTGTCACTGCGAACGAAATAGCACAAGAAACGGAGGCTGACCCTGTGCTCAAAAGGGTTAAGGAACATGTAATGTGTGGGTGGCCAAAGCATATATCTGAAGAAGTACTAAAGCCATACTTATCAAAAAAATTTGAACTTTCCGTGGAAAATGGTTGTCTTCTTTGGGGGTATCGTGTAGTAATACCTGAAAAATTGCATGACAGATTACTGGCAGAACTTCATGACAGTCATTGGGGTATGGTAAAGATGAAATCGTTGGCTAGAAGTTTTTTTTGGTGGCCTGCCCTTGATGTGGACATTGAAAATGTAGTTAGTCAGTGTGACGTGTGTCAGCAACAGCGTAGCATGCCTGCTCCTGTTCCTGTACATACATGGAAATGGTCATCGGGACCCTGGGAGCGAATCCACTTAGATTTTGCTGAGGATCACCAGCAGTTGTTTTTGGTAGTAATGGATGCTTATGCTAGATGGCCTGAGATTGTTCCTATGCAATCAACTACTTCAGCAAAGACGATCGAAGTGCTGAGACATTTATTTGCAGCTTACGGTCTTCCTCAGGAAGTAGTCACTGATAATGGACCCCAGTTTACGTCCCGAGAATTTGAACAATTCTTACTGCTGAATGGGGTCAAACATACTAAATCTCCTGTGTATCATCCTGCCTCAAATGGGTTGGCTGAACGGTTGGTGCAGAATTTAAAAAGAGCACTTGCAAAGAATAGAGCGGTTGGGGGTAAAACACTTCAACACTGTGTTGCTAATTTTTTGTATAATTATTGCAACACGCCTCATAGTGCTACTCACAAGACACCAGCAGAGTTATTCCTCAAGAGATCAGTTCGTACGCGATTGTCTCTGATCAGGCCACACTTTTCACAGGCTCTGAATTGTGCGAGCCCTGCTAAAACTGAGGAACCCTGTAGAGTCAGGACCTTTACTGTTGGGCAACACGTTTTGGTAAGAAATTACAGGGGAGGGGAGAAATGGTTGCATGGTGTCATTTCAAAAGTGCTGGGTCCAGTCACTTACATGGTTGATGTGAATGGAAACTGTGTAAAGAGACATGTGAATCAGATGCTGAGTAGTAAATCTAGGTGTGACAGGGGTAATGTTGAAGATGGTCATGTTCCTGACAAGGGAAGGAACTGGGTTTATGATGAGATTGACATGGATGTTAAGGGGGGCAGTGAAATTGTCATATCAGAAAGCGCTGCGACCGATTCAGAGACACAGTCAACACCTGAAGCAGTGCCGCTCTCATCAGCATCATCCTCATCACCGTCCTTCCCCACTGAAAGTGTTTTTGTGAAAGCTCGTCCTGTTCGTAGCAGGCGTGCTCCCCAAAGGTTGAATTTGTAAAGAGTAATAATGGAACCACGGTTATAATGGAAATTTCAACCTGTAACCAACAGAAAGAGAGAAAAAAACAAAATTGTGTGTTGGTTGTTCTGTTGGTGGTTGATAAAGATTGTAAATATTTTGTTCTCTTAAGGGTAGTAAGAGATTGGAAGCTACAGGGGAGGAGCTGTGGTGTTTTACACTAAGAACGAATCCTTGAGAGTTTTGTAAAAGAAAGGTTCCTGCCGGCCTGTAGGGTGTAAGTTGACAAAGGATAATTGTTATTGGTTAGTTCCTAAAAGAAGCGGGAACCGTTATTGGGGGCACTATATATAACGGGGGCTTTTTCGCGCGGTGGCAGACGAGGTTCCGCGGTGTGAAGTGAGTTTGTGACGCGAGCTGCTATTCTTAATAAACTCTTTGTTTGCACACTTCAAGTGTTCCAGTGCTTTGTTTCAGGGAAACCTCCAAAGAACGGTGTACCTTCCTTTTCGGACAGCACATAAGGCATTTTGGAAATAACCATTTTTGATAAACAACACAAAAAATTCTCAGAAGTACTAACACAAGCACATGTAAGTGATATGAAGAACCATGGTCTGCAAAGGGGTAAGTTTTTCCCTTGATTATCTGAGAGTCACATCCTGGGGTGGCAGCTGCTCCATACAGGACAAGAAAGCCCTACAGAGGGTGGTCAAAACGGCTCAGGAAATCATCGGCACACAGCTACCAGCAGTCCAGGACACCTACACCACACGCTGCCTCAGAAAGACGATGCGCATCATGAGAGATCATAGTCACCCCGCATGGGCACTTTTCTCTTCCCTGCCATCTGCAAAACGGCTTAAGTCTATTCGAACCCGCACAGCTAGGTACAGGAACAGCTTTTACCCCACTGCTGTAAGACTATACAACACTAACCAATGTCTAGTAAGTAGAGTTGGACTGCTCCTCCCAAGCACATTGGCAAATTACACTGCCACTTTAAGCATTCTCATTCTCTTGTTCTGAGTTCTCCATCAGTTACCATTATTTATTGCTATTGCTGTTGCACTACTCACTGTCATTGTCATTGTTTTGTTTGTGCAGTGTTTCTATTGTCTTTGTCTATAGTCTGTGGAGAAGCATTCAGGAAGATTTTCATGATACATGAACATGGTACTTGTATCTATGACAATAAACTTGAAACTTGAAACTTAATGCTTGAACATTAAGTAAAAAATCAGAAGCTAACTTTTATTACTTACTTTCCGGGGGAAGTAATATGCTGTTTCTTCTCCTAGGGGGAACTGTGGTGTCTGGAGAAAGACAGAAAATATTACATATCACAAATAAGACTCTCTCACTCACACACACACACACACACACACACACACACACAATGTCTACAACCGCTTGTCCCAAGTGCAGTTGTGGTGAACCAGAGCCTAACCTGGCAACACAGAGTGCAAAGCTGGAGGGGGGGAGGAGACACACCCAGGACAGAAGCCAGTCTGCCACAAGGCACTCCAAGCAAGATTTGAACCCCAGACCTGCCACAGAGCAGGCCCCGGCCAAACCTGCTGCACCACCATGCCCCATCACAAATAAGACTCATTTCAGGTTACTTCATCATCTGAAAAAATGCTGTAGTATAACAGCAAATTAAGATTGGAATTAAGAAAATTAAAGTTTTGAAATACAACACTGTCCATGTTTTTACAGGGAGGTTATAGTGGTGCTTCAGTAATTCATTCACAGATTTTATATTTGCCACCAGCTCTATCGGCCCGTCAGTCAGTCATTTTCTTCATGATTATCCTCGCAAGGATCTCAGTGATGACAGGTTCTACACCTTCCTTCCTCCAGTTCCTCCTGTGTGATCAAGCCAAGACAGTAATTTTATTTGGTGTCTTCTGTCTTTGTCATGGGGTCTCCTCCCAGTGGGATGGGCCTGATATAACTTCAGCAGGACTCAGCCAGAAGACATTCTTACAACATGCTTGAATTACCTCATCTGATTTGTGTTAATTCTGAGGAGCAGCAACTCTACTGCAGGGCTCTCCCAAATCACTGAACTCCTTACCCTGTCACAGAGAGTGAACACAACAGCACACTCTTCTATGGGAAAGGACCATGATCTCAGACTTGGAGATGCTCATGTTCACACTTTGCAGTGAACTGCTCAAGGTCAAGGCAAAGGTCACAGTCAGATAAGACTAAAACTATACCATCTCCCATATGGATCAAAATATAGATGCCATCCTTTGTCCCCCTAATTAAATACCCTCTGATCCTTTACTGGATCTTGACAAGCTGTCCATGAAAATCACAAATAAAGAGTGAAAGCAAAACACCACCTTGGCCAAGTCCAACGCCTTCATTGAAAATATATACACAACTTATACTTGCCATGTGCACGCTTCAACTTCAAGAACTGCCTTTGATGTAGCAATCTTCATCTATTGGTACCACTCAGTAAAATCATTAAATCCCCAAAACCATTTCTCAGAAGGTATCCTTCTTCAGCTTAACAACTTCCCTCATCACTGGTGACCACCGACAGGTCCTATGATTACCAACATGGGAGACAACTGCTACCCTCAAGCCAGTCTGTCCAAGGACCTGTGTCCATTATGACTCAGTTTCCCTACTCTCACTGAAAACAAGGTGAGAGTTGCGATGTCGCTCTGGTCTGTCTGGCCACTGCCCCAGGAGTCAAATCCAACTTATTAGATAGTGATGATCAGTTGACAACTAGCCCTCACTCACCTGAACTGCCCAAAACAAACAATTTCAAGTTATAAGACCACAAAGTCAATCATCAACTTCTAGCACAAGTTGCTCTGGTAATGGGCACACTTATGAGTGAGTCTCTTTCTGCATGAACATTCTCCACGAATGGCACATAATTCCACTAACAGTCCACCACTCAAGTTCAGATGTGCAGCCTAACCCTTCAAATCACATTGCTTCAGATATCAGGTTTGAAAGCTACAACAGAATAGAGTGAAACTGGCAGCAAGCAGAGGACATGTATGGCTTCATGTGGTTTGCTTAGTGAGAGACTTTCTGTTGATCTGCTTCTGCCCCTTTCATCTCATGTTTGAAAACACAGCATACATCATCAGCAGACAGTGGACCTACAGCGAACTGTGAGAAAAGCTGAAAAGATCATCGGAGTCCCTCTACCCACCATCAACACCTCATAGAACATCCGCTGCATCTGCAAAGCCACCAGCATTGCAGATGACCCCCTCACCCCTCTCATGGACTCTTTGCCATTTTGCCATCTGGCAGCAGGTACAGCAGCATCTATGCCACCACCAGCAGACTCCTCAGCAGTTTCTTCCCTGAGGCAGTCAGATTACTCAACACTCTGCTGCCTCCTAACGCTCACCTGGCACAGTCAGCAAACAACTAACCCAGCATGACTCCATACACTTTAAACGGTCTACAATTTACAGACCATGTCCCGTGTATTTATTGTCCTGTGTATCTGCTGTTCTGTTCTGTATATTTATTGTCCTGCACTCATCTCACACTTTTGTGTATTTCCACTTAATGTAGTCCTCCGAATTGTTCTGTGTTGCATCATGGTCCCGGAGAAACAACATCTCATTCCACTATATACAAGCTATATAGAGGAATGACAATAAAAACCACTTGAACTTGAAACTTGAACAGAGAGAGCAAACGATGAATCAGTCAGCGCACATGATTAGCACGGGGGGAATTTTGCTGACACGATCGAAGTAGAAAGCAGTAAGTGGATCCAGTTGGATGAGGCTTTAGTTTATAATCTGTAAGCATCTGCAGACCCTGTCAAATCCTTGGTGCATCATGATTGCTGCTGTTGGCACTTTCCAGCTCCAACAGATTCTGACATTTAGCAACTTTTATTGTTGTGCTCATATCTGCACTTATTTTAACTTGTGCAAACCATCAGTAGTTGACAGATACCACTGGTGACTAATTGTTTCTTTTTGAAAATTAACAATGAAATCACTGGTCTGACACCCCTTCATGTTTATTTAGCTAGGAGTTTATTTAATGATGACAAGTGTTGTTTTTCAAAACCTGAATATACTTTGCATTTTTAAGGAAAAAAAACATCATATGAAGGCGACAAGTGGCTGGGAGAAAGTAAGATGACAGAACTGCTTACCCAAGTCTGTGAACAGGTCGGCTTCGTGTTTTATCAAAAGTCGATAGAATGCAGTTTTAACTGAAGTTCCCCCTCTTTCCAGGCTCCTATAAAGCTTTCGCATCTTTAGTTCACTGGTTCCAGGAGCACAGATCTTGGAGTGTTCATCATCACTGATCAGGCCTTCTGAGTGCAGTTCATCTGCTATGGGCTGAACCTGCTTCACTTTCTCAATGATCTCCATCATATGGTCCTCAACAAACTGAGCACGGTCTATTCAGGACAGGAGAATCAGAAACTGACACTGTGCAAATACTTACAATTAAACCCTTATGTGACTTAATCATCTGAAAAAATTATGCAATATTATATTTCAAGATTAAAAGTTTTCCAGTCATTATACACTCACCCACCACTTTATAGGTACACCTGTTCAACTGCTCTTGAACACAAATATCTAATCAGCCAATCACATGGCAGTATCTCAATGCATTTAGCCTACATTGTAGACATGGTCAAGACGATCTGCTATAGTTCAAACTGAGCATAAAAATGGGAAAGAACGGCGATTTAAGTGACTTTAAATGTGCATGGTTGTTGGTGCCAGACAGGCTGGTCTGAGTATTTCAGAAACTGCTGAAAATTGGGATTTTCACGCACAACCACCTCTAGGGTTTACAGAGAACGGTCAGAAAAAGAGAAAATATCCAGTGAGCGGCAGTTCTGTGGGCAAAAATGCCTTGTTGATACCAGAGGTCAGAGGAGAATGGCCAGACTGGTTCGAGCTGATAGAAAGGCAACAGTAACTCACATAACCACTCGTTACAACCGAGGTATGCAGAAGAGCATCTCTGAATGCACAACACATCGAACCTTGAAGCAGATGGGCTACAGGAGCAGAAGGCCACTCCGGGTGCCACTCTTGTCAGCTAAGAACAGGAAAACTGAGGCTACAATTCGCACGGGCTCACCAAAACTGGACAACAGAAGATTGGAAAAAGGTTGCCTGGTCTGATGAGTCTTGATTTCTGCTGCGACATTTAGATGGTAGGGTCAGAATTTGGCAAAAACAACATAAAATCATGGATCCATCCTGCCATGTATCAATGGTTCAGGCTGGTGGTGGTGGTGTAATGGTGTGTGGGAAGTTTTCGTGGCACACTTTGGGCCCCTTAGTACCAATTGAGCATCATTTAAATGCCACAGTCTACCTGAGTATTGTTGCTGACCATGTCCATCCCTTTATGAGCACAGTGTACCCATCTTCTGATGGCTACTTCCAACAGGATAACGTACCATGTCACAAAGCTCAAATCATCTCAAACTGGTTTCTTGAACATGAAAATGAGTTCACGATACTCAAATGGCCTCCACAGTCACCAGATGTCAATCCAATAGACCATGTTTGGGATGTGGTGGAACAGGAGATTCGCATCATAGATGTGCAGCCGACAAATCTGCAGCAACTGCGTGATGCTATCGTGTTAATATGGACCAAAATCTCTGACGAATGTTTCCAGCACCTTGTTGAATCAATGCCACATAGGATTAAGGCAGTTCTAAAGGCGAAAGGGGGTCGAACCTGGTACTAGCAAGGTGTACCTAATAAAGTGGCCGGTGAGCGTACACAGTCCTTGCACTAAAACCAAATAGAGCTTGCAAAAGAAAAGCATCATGGATTTTGAAGACTGGAACTTCTACCTCATAGTATGTCTGTATGTACTGAATAGTACAACAAGAAGACATGGAACATCACAAACTAAGGGTAATGGACACTTTTTACCTATTTCCTTAAGCAGTGCTGGTTCATTGTGCTGGAGCAACAGGAAGAGTTTGGACTTTTCTACAGTCACTCTTCTGTCCAGGATCCTGTACAGCTCTGTCATTCCCCCATCACTGGAACCAGCACCACACACCTTGAACCTGTCCTCTTCACTGAGTACATTGTCTAAGTACAAACTGTCTGCTATGGGCTGAATATTCTGCACTTTCTGAATTATTTCTTTCCTATAGTTGTCCACAAAATCAGCTTGACCTGTAGAAGAGAGTGAAAGGGTTCAATCAGAGGGAGTAAATTTACATTTATTAACAACTTATATTTACATTACATTTATTCATTTAGCAGATGCTTTTCTCCAAAGCAACGTACATTTCGGAGAAAATAAATAAAATTTGTGCATTACATTAGGAGAAAGAGAGACACACTTGCAGACGTGTGTTTCTTAAGTTAGTTTGTTTCTTTCCACTATGGGCACTAATGTTGATCACACAAGTACTTCTCCCCCTCCAAATTATACATGTTAAAAGAGCTTTTGCGTCCTATACAAAATGCCTTTGTAAGAAATGTGCTCATGTGTTTTCTGTTGCTCTGCTGAGTTTTATTAAAACAGTTATGAATATCTAATGATCAAAAGCTGTGATCAACTTGCTGACAGTTGCAGTCTGAAAGGAGACGGATAATAGAAACCCAACGGTTACATACCCAGGTCTTTGACCAATGCAGGTTTATATTGTAAAAGAAGCTTGTAGAACCCAGATTTCTCTGAAGTTCTTCCTTCATCCAAATTTCTGTACAGCTCCTGTAAATTTCTTCTGAAGGGGTTCACTGCAAAGTGCTCCTGGGTACTGATCAGGCCATGTGCGTAAATGGCGCCTGCACCGCGCTGTGCTGCATTCAGCTCCTTAATTATCTCTCCCATGTGCTCATCTATAAGTTCACTACGCTCTATATAAATGAGAATGTGGGGTTATAAAGACAAATATATTTTATGTCCTTAAGACAAATTTATTTGTCTGTTCTTGTGTTTTGTTTTGCAAAACTATTACAGAATGATCACGACAGAATTACAGTAACATTTATATCACCACAAACAGAAAGAGCAGCAGCTACATTGTTACTAATACAGATTTGGAAAAGCGAATGTAAATGTTTTGAATAAAAAAAGAAATATAAATGAATGAATGAACACACACAAATGGGGGAGAACATCTGAAAGTTGACAATATTCCATCACGTGCATCCTCCTGGTGATGCAGGTGGCAGCATAGTCAATGTATGTCTAATGTCCATTATTTAAATGCAATTCTTACATTTACATTTATTCATTTAGCAGATGCTTTTCTCCAAAGCTTCGTACATCTAGTAGAAAATACAATGTGTTCATTACATCAGTAGAAAGAGAGACATGGATACAGATGTGTGATTCTTCAGTTCAGTTTGTTTCTATTCACCATATGAACTAATGTTCATCACACGAATAGCTGCATAAAACTCTATCTGAATATCGATGATTCCTGATCACATTCCTAGTGATATTTCCTTTTTTGATATATAAACATTTACATTATATTACAGGAGCAGCTGCGTGAAGGTGTATTTGTTGTTTAACAAGTATGATCTCAAAGTTACAGATCATGAACATTTACACATTACATGAACTAAATAGGTCACGGGTGAAGTGCATCCAGAAGAGGTGAGATTCTTCACATACATCATATCAACCTTCCTTTCGCAGCCACAGTCTCCACCTCCTCTTGGGGGTGTCCAGGTGTTCCCATGACAACAGAGAGAAATAATCTCTCCAATATGTCCTAAGTCTCCCGACATTCTCAGAAGCAGGAAAACTTGCAGGACTGCTCCCTTCAGTTAAGCTATGACTATTGTTCCTTTTAGTATTTTGTTTCTAGTGAACACTTTTATCCAACACACTCCTTTATTCATCTGGGTATTTTAGTGTGGAAAAGCACTTACCTAGGTCTTGGAAGAGTTTGGGTTCATACTGGAGCAGCAGCCAGTAGAATTCAGATTTCAATGATAATCCTCTTCTCACTAGGCTCCTGTACAGCTCTGCCATTCCTTCCGTAATGGTCCCAGCAGAGATCTCAGTCATTCCCTCTCCAGTGGTCCCAGCAGAGATCTCAGTCATTCCCTCTTTCCTGGTCCCAGCAGGGATCGCAGTCAGTCCCTCTTCACTGGTCTCAGTAGTACAGATCTTACAGTGTTCTCCATCACTGATGAGGCCTTGTGAGAACAAGCTGTCTGCTATGGGATGAACCTGCTTCACCCTTTGTATGATCTCACTGATGTTTTTATCCACAAAGTCAGTATGTTCTGCAGAAAAAGTCAGAGAGACTCAGTGGTGAGCATTTCTCTTAGTTACGAATCAAACAGCTAGAGGTATTTTACACATTTTACAGCAAAGCTTAATGACAAATCAATAAGTCAAAAAGCGACATTGGAGGACTTTAGAAGTACGCTTGGACACAGGATCTAGAAATACGCTTGAACACGGGATCTAGTCTTAACTGGGTTCCTCAGTCACTTTTCCTATAACCGTTGAATAATTCATATCCAGCAAAATCTCAGTTACACAAAGTTTACACTGATTTATTCAATTGAATTAATATTTACAGCTATTTTTTGATCTACTGAGATTGCTTGTTACAATTCTAAATATACTCTGGCTCCTCATGTTATGAGCAGTTCAGTTATAAATTTTGAAACAAACAATTTACCAATTATTTTAGTAACGGTTTATTTATTTATTCTTAAATTTTCTGTTGTTCACTTACCTACGCTGTCTTACAGAAATATTTGATTTATTCTTTTGGTTTTGTTTCATATAACAAATAGCAATACAATAATAATAATTCAATCATAAGAAACATCACACATGATTAGGGGATGAGTTTGTCAGAAGCCAGCTGTTTATGACAATTAAATTTTTATTAAATAGGTCAAAATCCTTAAACTTTATTTTTTACCCTAAATAGACATTTCCTTCAACAGGAGGCATTGTCTTTACATACTGTATGTTGGACACTATATTCCCATTGGAAATGAATTGAAGATGTTTCCCTAATGTTCAATATTTTTTGTCCAACAATCTTCACGATTACATGTAGCTATGTGTCACATGTCCTTGTATGAATGTTATCTATCTGTAGGCCCCATTAACATCTCCACACACCGAGGAAGGACTGTGGCCAAAATGTGTCCATGTCTAAATTTCACACTTGTGTTTGCATTGTAATAAGTACAGTTCCAGCTGTGAGAGCTGTCCTAGATTTATGGTTATTTTTTCTATTAAAACAAATATTTTTTACTCATCAGAGCCAACAGGAGACTGATAACATAAAGCACAGGGTGTAGAAGAAGTGAAGTAAAGAGACTCCTACTGAGCTGTGTGAAGAGTTCAGGTTCATGTAGCTGTAGTTCTCTGTACAGTGCAGAATTTCCTCTTGAATCCAAACTCCTGAACAGTTTTTTCACTCTGTCTTCACTGCTCCCAGCTGTACAGGTCTCAGAGAGCTTCTTAACACTGATGTGGCCTTTTGAGCGCAGGGCATCTTCGATAGCTCTGATGTCCTTCACTCTACTAATAACCTCATCACTGTTTCCTCTCACCAAGTCAGTTTGTTCTGTAGGAAAAAGGAACATCAGTCACTCAACATCATTTCTATATCAAACTGAAATATATATGTATTAGTGATTTATGTATTAGTGAAACATGATCAAACGTAAAATGTAACTTTTTCACTTTGACTTTTATGTACTTGGACATATTTGTAATTTCTGTTTCTGTCCCTATGCTGCTGTGACCAACTGCTGTTCATAAAATGTTTTTTAAAGATATGGGGCATTAAGCTGGAGTCGTGAGTGAAGTTTGTGTCCCCTTAGACACCTAAAGAATAAGAAACAATAAGAAGGGGTTCAGCCCACTGCTGCACCTTCATCCTGGGTGTGAGGACCATCTAAAGGTGGTTCTGTGGAGCAGCAGGAGATGTTAACACACTGTACATAACTCAGTGTAAAACAGTGTACAGTAGGAGTAAAGAGCTCTTACTGAGCTGGGTGAAGAGTTCAGGTTCATGCAGCTGTAGTTCTCTGTACAGTGCAGTGATTCCTTCTGAATTCAAACTCCTGTAGAGTTTTCTCATTCTGTCTTCACTGTTCCAAGCAAAAGGGATTATAAATAGTTCCTCATAACTGATGTGCCCTTTTGAGCGCAGGGCATATTCTATAGCGCTGATGTTCTTCACTCTACTAATGATTTCATCACTGTATCTTCTCACAAATTCAGTTTGTTCTGTAGGAAATAAGAACATCGGTCAGTCACTGAACATCATTTCCATAACAAACTGGAATATGAATACAGCCTCCCCATCCTTACAAAGGAAATCTGCTCCTGCAAAAGGTTAATTCTCATATCTCACAGTAATTTTGTATATGTACAAAATTTTGTATATGTAATTTTTATGGTAAAATTATGGTAAAAAGAGTTCACATGGTGGCACAACCAACAGCAGTGCCACCTCATGGGACCTGAGCTGTTTGGGCATCTGTTTTAACCTGGCTCATTCTGTATGGAGTTTGCCTGTTGTCCCTGTGTCTGCATGGGTTACAACAGGGTAATCTGGTTTCTTCCAACAGTCCAAAGACATGCATTTAAGGTGAACTGATGACTTTTATAGTGCATTTTTAATTGTCTGTGTGTGTGTGTGTTTGTGTGAGAGATTGCCCTATAATGCGCTGGAGTTTCATCCAGGGTCTCTGTGTAGTTCATTTGAATTGGTGATGCTAACTTGCCTGTATTGTGTCAATGGATGTGTGTGTGCGTTACATTGCCCAGCTGTACAGATGTGGGAATAACTGTAGAGAGTTAAGTGTCGTACGTCAAACACAGTTAAGTCACCTTGAATAAAGGTGTCACATAAATATTCCTTGACGTGTAAGAAGTTTTATGAACATCCATGAGGAAGTCTGGTATTCATTTGATTTATCAGTGAGACCTCATCTGAAATTAGTCACTAAGACCTACTTCTTACATCTAAGGAATATTTCTAAAGTGTTTTCTCTCATGGGGGGGGGCGGTGGTGCAGTGGTGCAGTGGGTTGGGCCACAGTCCTGCTCTCCAGTGGGTTTGGGGTTCAAGTCCCGCTTGGGGTGCCTTGCGACGGACTGGCGTCCCGTCCTGGGTGTGTCCCCTCCCCCTCTGGCCTTACGCCCTGTGTTGCCGGGTTAGGCTCCGGTTCCCTGCAACCCCGTATGGGACAAGCGGTTCTGAAAATGTGTGTGTTTTCTCTCATCTCTAGTTTCTCAAGGTGCAAAAGCACAAAGATTCTCAGTTCTGGCTCCGTTGTGGTGGAACGACCTCCCCGTCTCACTCAGAACTGCTGAATCCCTGTCCACATTTAAAAAGAGTCTTAAAATTCACCTCTTCTGGACTCACTTCAACCATGATCTCTGAAGTTCATGCTCTACAACTTTGAGATCCTACCTGTTAAACAATGAATAAACCTTCACGCAGCTGCTCCTGTAATGTAAATGTTGATATTGTTATGGCGCTGAGGGGAGTTGTAATAGCTTCATGGTAAACAGTTGATATTAGTGTTAATGTATGTACACAGTGGGGGGACGTGCCCTGCTCTCCGTTAGGTATGGGGTTCGAGTCCCGCTTGTGGTACCTTGCGACGGACTGGCATCCCGTTCTGGGTATGTCCCCTCCCCCTCCAGCCTTGCACCATGTTGCCGGGTTAGGCTCTGGCTCACCGCGACCCCATATGGGACCAGCGGTTTCAGATGGTGTGTGTGTGTTTGTGTGTATGTGTGTGTACATAGTTGTGTGTGTGTTGTTCTGATTGGTTGTCCTTCTGCTTATGTTCAGTCATCAAGAGGGGAGTTCATGGACAGAATTTCTAGGCACAGCCAAGGAACGGAGGGTGTCTGTTTTGGTGGCCGCAGGATCTCGTCTCTGCTTTTTGCGGACGATGTGGTCCTGTTGGCTTCATCGAATCAAGACTTACAGCGTGCACTGGAGAGGTTTGCAGCCGAGTGCGAAGCGGCGGGGATGAGAATCAGCACCTCCAAATCCGAGGCCATGGTTCTCAGTCGGAAAAAGGTGGATTGCCCCCTCCGGGTTACGGGGGAGTTGCTCCCTCAAGTGGAGGAGTTTAAGTATCTCAGGGTCTTGTTCACGAGTGAGGGAAAAATGGAGCGGCAGGTTGACAGACAAATCGGTGCGGCGTCCGCAGTAATGCGGTCATTGTACCATTCTGATCCGTTATCAAAAAAAAAAAAACAAAAAAAAAAGCTGTCAAAAGACATGCACTCGTTAAATAAAGAGCATGTTCCTTTTACCCTGACTCCTGAGCTGGTTTCTAGTAGCTCCAATATACAGTATGTAAAAATCTCCTTCTCACCCCCACATGGGGCGGTGTATGTGTTTTCCTCAAACTCGGGGGTTCATGCGAATGGAAGCAGCAATTTAACGGCGGCGTAAGACAACTGAGGATATTCAGTCATCACAGTGAACCGAAATGAAGGCAGAGAGCAAGAGCTAGAGACTTTTTAGCTGGAGGTACTGACGACGGACCATCGTCACAACTCCTTTTAGCACGTGTGATGAACTTATCCATACCAACTTATCACTACTGATTAGTTCGACTGGTATTTCTTACGTCCTGACTCGTGTCTACACTGCCAGCTATACATAAAAGGCGGGCTTAAGCTCCGCCTCTCCAACTCAGAAAGAAAATGCAGAGGGAGAAGGAACACACACACACATTTTCAGAACCGCTTGTCCCTTACGGGGTCACGGGGAACCGGAGCCTACCCGGCAACACAGGGCGTAAGGCCAGAGGGGGAAGGGGACACACCCAGGACGGGACGCCAGTCCGCCGCAAGGCACCCCAAGCGGGACTTGAACCCCAGACCCACCGGAGAGCAGGACTGCGGTCCAACCCACTGCGCCACCGCATCCCCGGAGAAGGAACACGTTTTTAAAATATTTTTAATTATTTTTAAATATTTTTTAAATTATATTTTTTAAATAATGAAGAGATTTTTACAGGTTTTTCATTTTTATGCACATTATAATTGAAAAGCAATAAAATACACTGAGTACCCAAATAATGACCTGTCGCTGTGCTTTTTTCTTGGAAACAATTTGTGCCCCCCCTCCGATCTGCCCCCCCCGTTGAGAAACGATGCTCTACACCACAAGTTCAACTTATGAATGTATTTGAGACCAAAAGCTCATTTGTAACTTGAACTGTTCTTAGTTACAGACACTCCAGACACAAGTCCAGCGCAATAGAGTAGATGATGTCCAGGAAGGGTGGGTCACCACTGCACTTCGACCCCCACAGGTTCATCTTCTTCCTGTGTTTTTGGTTTTAGAGCATTATTCTCCAGTCTCCTTAGCTGCCTTTCGGCTTTCTCATGAGCTCATCACAAGAAAACTGCTCTCTTTTTTGTCTTTGTTTTCCTTTGCAATCACTGTGTTGTCACTATGTGCTTAAACATTCATTGTTCTGTATCGCTCTGTCCACAAGAGCACTTAGTACTAAAATATTTAGTACATTGCTATCTACGGTAAACTGTTATAAAACACCTGTCCTATGGGAGGGAGGGGAGGTGAGGAGGAGGTTGGACCTACACTCACCTGTTTCTAATGACTCCTATGTCCTATTTAACCCACCTCCCTCACAGTGAGGGACCGACAACAGACAACACAGAACCGACTGCACAAAGAGACAGAGACCCATGAAAAGAACTTGCCCCACCGACTGCCAGTACTGAGCACAAGAATTCCCTCCTTTCCACCAACCTCTTCCCCCAACCCCCCCGGCGCTGTGTAAATAAATGAACATCTGTTGTGCTAACCTGAAATCTCCTGAGTGTTTGTCCCACATATGCCAAGTCATTTTAAATGATGTATCAACACACACCCAGGTAAGTGTTATTAAGAGTCAAGGGTTAAGAAGGGTGAACTTTCCCTTACTTTGGTGTTAGAATTAATGACTGAATAAAGAAAACAAAAGAAGTTGATTATTATCACTTACTGAAGCGAGAAGAGATGGGCAAGTGCTTTAGTTCTTCATCAAAATCTGTGAAGACTGATGAGACACAGAAACTCTTACACATGACAAATAAAACTTACTGCTGTATATTTTTCAATAACAAACTCTATTTCATATCTCTACCAAAACACCATTTTAAGTTAATAATTATTAATGATCAGTATCAAAATCCAGATTTTCAGTATTAACAATAAGGATGATAAACACACTGTAATTAACTGGCACATTGTGTAAAAACACCCCAACATATTTACTACTTCTGAGACATGAATTTCCTTATATCAGTTCTTCGTGGTCACTGTGTCAGGAATCAAAATGTACATGTTAAGTGTGATGATTATAGTAAAAAAGATACAACCCCAATTCCTAAAAAGTTGGGACACTGTGTAAAATTTTTACATTGAGGAACATTATTCTGAAATTGTTCCGCAATTTGTCGACAGTTTTTTGCAGATTGGTGAACCTTTGCCCATCTTTACTTCTGAGAGACTCTGTCTCTCTAAAATACTCTTTTTATACCCAATCATGTTACTGACCTGTTGCAATTAACCCAAGGAGTTGCAAAATGTTCCTCCAGCTGTTGCTTTCTAGTAACGCTTACTTTTCCAGCCTTTTGTTGCCCCCGTCCCAACTTTTATGAGACGTGTTGCGGCCATCAAATTCAAAATTACCTTTTTTTTTCTTAAAATGGTACATTTCGTCAGTTTCAACATTTAATGCTTTCTATGTTCTATTGCGGATAACATATGGGTTTATGAGATTTGCAAATCATTGCATTCTGTTTTTATTTACACTTTACACAGCGTCCCAACTTTTTTGGAATTGGGGTTGTAGACTCACATCAAGTGGGGTATCAGTGTGCCCCCATGTCATGTATTTTTAACAGTCTGAATGGTTCCAGTAACTTGTTTCCAACAAATACTCAACTCATGAACCAGAACAACTGTGATTATTTGACACTTTTAGATTTTTACATGTTTTAAATGCCTCCTGCACAGACAACACAACACATTCTCTTTCAACTCACCCTCTCTGCGACATCCGGTTTCATGAAGCTCTTCACTGACTGCAACATAGAAAGGAGAGAAGCACTTATGAAAGTTACAAGAGCTCAGCTGGTCTCTCCCTGCACATGACAACTGGATGCTCTACTGTCACACTGTCACTGTGCTCTTCACAGTCGCTGCTGGTTCGATCGATCTCCTCCTGGAACATGTAAACAGTGTGGTGGCCCACAGGGGATGGACGTTGTTTCCGTTTACAGGGAACTGCGTTAACTTCTTTTAGCTTTAAAAATACAATAGGTGCACCGTTATCATAACATCCTTTGTACGTACCGGTCCACCCTAGTCCAGGACACCTCTGTATGGTATGTCCACGGAATCTTAGCAGTGATTTCAGTGAAGAGCCACTTCAGCTACTTTGATGCGTTTAATCTCTCGGTGAGACAGGGTCACGGAGTGACATTCATTGAACTACTGTAAAGTCCTCAAAAAGTCAAACCGCACAAGTCAACCATCATCACTCACTATTTGGAGGAAGCAGTTCAAGGCTACTTGCTGTTCTGAGAGGAACTCTGGAGTCTGGAGAAAGACAGAAAAAAACTGTTACACATCGCTGCCAACAATTATTACACAGCACTTGATCACAGTAATAAACATTACAAAGAATATGGTAACCGAAAAATGTGCAATGCCTTAAATTCTTCAAATGTCAAGGAGGTATTATTTCTGGTACAGCAACTTGCTTGTATTAAGCCTGCAAGACAACTGATGTAAATGTTTGTGCATCTCAAAAAAAATTGTAGGAAGGTGATCAGGAATCATCTGTTCTGACTTTTATGCAGCTACTTGTGTGATGAACATTAAGATGAACTAACTTAAGAATCACACATCTGCAGCTATGTCTATTTCTCCTAATGTAATGCACAAATTATATTTCTCTAAGATGTATGTTGCTTTGGAGAAAAGCATCTGCTAAATTAATAAACGTAAATGTGAATGTACTCCTAGAATGTTCAACCTACTTTCAAGTGCTGACCAGGTAAACTAAAAATTGAGAAAGTGTGTTTGAATCTAAAGATTTTTTGTACAACAGCACGTGGATTACCTTAGTGAAAATTTGCAATGTTAAAATAATTCACCGTTAGCTAAAGGTAGTAAGGAAAATCTATGATGAATTTGGCAGCTCCATGCAAGGTCCTCAGTAAGGTACTTACCCTAAATTACTCCAGTAAAAAAGTACCTGGCTGTATAAATGGGTAAATAACAGCAGGAACCTTAACATAATAAATCGTTTTGGAGAAAAGTGTTTACATGAATACATGTAAGTTGAAGGACACATTTTTTCATGTCCATACGCATTATATTCAGAACTGATTCCAACGCAATATATGTTGTTTTTAGAAGATATTGTACTCGTCACGCCCCCGGGAACGAGCCAGGCAGCAGCACCTGCGCCCACTCAGGAAGACCGGGGATAAAAGGGCTCCGCATCCGATTCTTGCAATCGCCCTGTGCCCTTGCAGTCTCAGCGGTCTTGTCCTTTGTGCCTTGCCTGTTTTCCTCTTCCTGACCTTTGCCTGTTCTTCCCGACCATGACTTGGATTACCCAGATTGTGACGTTCGCACCCAGAAGACCTTTGCCTGTCCCCGACCCTGATTTCGCCTTGTCCCTGGAACCTGGTTACCTGAATAAAGCTCACCCGCACTTCAGTCCTCCACTTACCTGTCTCCAGTGTTCGTCCTTGACGCTACCTTTGTTCACAGAAATTCACAGGTCCACAGACCTTTGTTTTTGTCCCTTATGAAGGAACAATATTTCAGCTGTGTGCAGCAGTGAGAAGCACTGTGCCACAGTGAGTAGCCCTGCTGTCTCACAGCAACTGGGTGGTGCAAGAGGACATGGGTTTGATTCCCCACTCAGGCTGCGTGGTTTTTTGAATGGTCTCCCTCTGTCCATGTGGGTTTCTTCCGTGTGTTCTAGTTTCCTCCCACAGTCCACAGATATGCTGTTCAGGTTCACCCATAGTGTGTGAGTGATAGAGTGTGTGTGTTTCACTGATGTATGGACGAGTGACCCATTGTAAGCAGTGTATCTAGCAGTGTAAGTCACCCTGGTGAATAAGGTGTGTGGGCTGATAACACTACATAGAGTTTGTTGGAAGTCACTTTGGAGAAAAGCGTCTGCTAAATTAATAAGTGTAAATGTATGGGGATACATGCCACTATGCTGTCATTTTCAGAACCGATATAGTTCTTTGTAGAAATGGCTCTTTATACCTTTTGTATTTCTTGCCAGTATAATGTACCATTTCGTAACTGTGCACTTAAATTTACATAGCGGGTAGTGTTGTCACATCACCGTGTCACTGCGTGAGAAGAGTGCTCTATAAACATACAATAAATTTAACTGAATTTTATTGAATCACTGTATTTGGGCTGTTTGATTGCCACTCAGTCTATGCAGCCTTTGCATTTTCTCCCAGTGTTCAAGTGGGATTGGCCAAGGTGTTCTGGTTTCCTCCCAAGTCCATGCAGTTCAGGTGACCTGATGACTCCGTAGTATATGTATGTGTGTTTGTCTGTGATTGCTCTCTGATGGATTTCTGACCCATCCAGGGTGTGCTCTACGTCATGCCCTAAAGGTAATGGAAATGTCATCATCTAGTCCACTTCACTCACACTAAGCCACATTCGAATCCACACAATAAGCCACAGATCAGGAGCTGTGTGACATCAGAGCTCCTGACTGTTGGGTTGTGCCGCCCACTTTGTGCTACAAAACACTACATAGGAGAAGCTGAAAAGAGTGTGAGCTGGAAGGAGATAGAGCCATGGCCTGAGGCAGGATGGACCTTGATGGACAGCTGTCCAGTGTTTGCCCCCTGGCCAGGGGGTTTGCTCCCTTCCTTTGCCTTGCAAGGAAGGAGAATGAAGGCAGATGGCCTGAGCACTGGGAGACACTGGGACACCACAGAGAGCGGTAGAATAGACAGGGAACAGAAGAACCTCTTGCTACTGAGATATGACTGGAGCTGTACAGTGTCTGTTGTGGCATCTATTTCGGTCTGTTTTTTATTTAGGAAAACCTGCTGTCCTCTCTTTCGTCTTAGCTATGTGGCCACCTTCATCCCACAGCTGGACACACTGTTGTACTGAGATTAACTGCGAACACTTCACCAGGAAAATCACTTTGTTATTTTCTTAGGAATAAAGAAAAGCATCATAGAAGAATGAGTGGAAACATATAAAAAGTAAGATGACAGAGCTGCTTACCCAAGTCTGTGAATAGGTCGGCTTCATGTTTCATAAGAAGTCGATAGAATGCACTTTTCCCTGATGTTTCTCTTCTCTCCAGGCTCCTATAAAGCTCGCTCATCTTCAGTTCACTGGTTCCAGGAGCACAAATTTTGGAGTGTTCATCATCACTGATCAGGCCTTCTGAGCGCAGTTTATCCGCTATGGGCTGAATCTGCTTTACCTTCTCAATGATCTCCATCATGTGGTTCTCAACAAACTGAACATGGTCTATTAAGGAGAAAAGAATCAAAGTGACACTGGAAGTACCCAAAAATAAACATCCATTTCCTGGAGGTGTTCAATAATATGCAATAACACATTAGAATATTATATTCCAGCAATACAAAATTTCAGCTTATTCAGAAGATCTCTACTTACAGCTACTGATTCAAAACTGTCATCTCTAGCTGGAGATCTTTAGGTTTGTACACTATTGCAGTGCAGTACTAAAAGCATCCCTCAATTTATGAATTCAGCCATAAAACGCTGTGGATATCAAAATTTCGGATACTGAAAGCCTATTTGCCATTTATTTGAAATGGGCAAAAATTATAATGTGTCCCCATTCCATCTGAAAACCCCAAATTTTTCCAAATATCACTTGAACACTGTAAAACACCTATGTAACTATCAAATCATGATTTCAGCACAATATAGAGCACATATACACACACTTAGTACTACAGGGTATCTCCCACTTTTCTTTTTAATTGTTCAGTTTTCCATAGGATGAGCCATAAAATGAGCAGGAATGTACTGAGCAAGGCAAATTTATTGTGAACAACTTTCCAAAACTGCACACTGCTGCTAACATGCACATACCAGCCTCCACAATCATTAACGTAAATAACACAGCCAATGTAGGCAACAGATACTGTGGAATTTCGAATATTTCTCATAATGCCCCACTCTCTTAAAGCAGCTCTTAGAGATCTGAATTCAAACGTTACAACTCCACAACACTACTGCACTTCCGCTTCACTCATGCAATGTGCCAATTTCAATTTTTTTAATTTTGGATAAAGCAAGTTCATAAATTAAGGGATGCCTGTATTCACACACACACACACTTTCTGAACCGCTTGCCCCATATGGGGTCATGGGGAGCCAGAGCCTAATCCAGCAGCACAGGGCATAAGGGGGAGGGGGGACACCCAGGACAGGATGCCAGTCCATCGCAAGGCACCCCAAGCGGGACTCGAACCCCAGACCCACTGGAGAGCAGGACCTGGTCCAACCCACTGCACCACCGCACCCCCCTGCCTGTATTCATTTATTGAATAATAAAGACACAATAAATCACAGACCCAAGAAAACAGGCAGGACACTTTGTCTCTTTACCTATTTCCTTAAGCAGTGCTGGTTCATGAAGTTGCAGTAACAGGTAGAGTTTGGATTTCTCCACAGTCCCTCTTTTGTCCAGGACCTTGTACAGCTCCGTCATTCCCCCATAACTGGAACCAGCACAACACACCTTGGACCTGTCCTCTTCACTGAGTACACTGTCTGAGTACAAACTGTCTGCTATGGGCTGAATATTCTGCACTTTCTGAATGATTTCTTTTCTGTAGTTGTCCACCAAATCAGCTTGACCTGTAGAAGAGAGCAAAAGGGTTCAGTCAGAGTCTATAATACACATTTATACAGTACTGCACCTGTTAGACCCCAAACTACTGCTGACGTAAAATGACTAGAACAATGAAAAATAGGCATGATAACTTTGGTTAAACCAGCCTTGGGAGACAGAAACATGTTTTTTACTGTCCTTAAGTACCTCTCAGCAGCAATCTTTGCAGAAGGTTCAGACACAGAACAGTGCAGTGATCAGCAACAACAAAACAAGTTCCCCCAATGGTCAGGTGGTCCTCAACTGGGGGTTTCGTTCCCATAACCTTGTTGTAAGTCCACTTTGTCATTAGATGCAGTGTACTGTATTATATGAACCATAAGAATAGTTATGAACAACTAACTTGTATAAATGCTACATTATATAATTATGGCTTTGTTTTTAAATAATTTCAGACATCACTGTGTTAAATTACTAATACAGAATATGAACAATATTAATGCAGTATAGTAAATTCAGTTCAGTATTCAGATTTTACTCATTTTCAGTGAATACAAGTAAACCATAAAGCTGATTCTCAAAATGAAATTTTGTCACCGACTGCCCTATGTCATTTATCATAAAGATACTTGGGACTAGACAATACTCTGAATCAGGGGCAAGCATGGTTCAAGCCAAGGTGCAAGTGTGGTCCGAGAGGAAAATCCAAAGGCGTGGTCGAGGATGCAAAGCGAAGTTCAATGCCTTGGGAGACAGGAAGAGGGACAAGGAGACGGGCGTGGGAACAAGGAACGAGGAACTCAGAGGAGGACTGATAAGGCGCTGAGGAAGCATCGTGGACATAGGAGGGACGGTTGTCTCTAAGAGATTTCGCAACTGGGAAGGAGCAGGGGATGGTTTTTATAGAAAAATGCTCTGATTGCGGGCAGGTGCCTAATCAGATTCAGGTGCTGCTGGTTGTGACACCCTCTTGAAGCAATTAGCCACAATATTACGATAAAACTGGAGAAATATGAAATTAATATGATAAAACATTTAGTAAACTACATTCTATTGCTGTCACCTTAACAGTGCAGTCTTGGGCAAATGAGCACAGCTTCAGGAGTTGCTCACACCTACACACACATCATCTAAAACCGTTTGTCCTGTACAGGGTTGCAGGGAGCCAGAGCCTAACCCGGCAAGATAGGAGGGAGAGAGGACACACCCAGGACAGGACGCTAGTCTATCACAAGGCACTCCAAGTGGGACTCGAACCCCAGACCCACCAGAGAGCAGGACCCGGTCAAGCCCACTGCGCCACTGCGCCACCGCACCTCCCCATTCAGGAATTGCTGCCTTTTTTTATTAAAATACTTTAAAAGACAATTTTCTTTTATGGCATCTTGGGGTTCTAGCATTTTGTGTCACAAAATGACACAGTTCCATTAGAGAAAAGTCCTTTACATCTGATGAAGGAGAAGAAAAGAAGGCAAGATTAAATATGGAGGAGAAAGGTTAACTTACCAAAGTCTCTAATGAGTTCAGGTTCATACTGTAAAAGAAGCTTGTAGAACACAGCTTTCACTGATGGTCCTCCTCTGTCCAAACTCCTGTACAGCAGTGCAGCTCTTTCACTTTCTGGAAACCCTCTGGCCATCTCTATGATCTTACTGTGCTCGTCAGATCTTATCAGGCCTTGGGAGTGAAGGGTTTTTGCTATGGGCTGGATTTTTCTGATCTTCTTCATGATCTCTATTCTGCGGACATCAATAAACTGACTGTGCTCTGTGGGAAAAAAAAAGAGGGGTCAGAAGGAGACGAATTAATGTGTTTTTGTACAGTACTGTAAAACAGGCCAAATCTTAATTTTATATTTTCCACAAACATAACTCAACAGTCACCAAGCTCTGGTCAGTCTGGTCTGATCATGCTAATTATGGACTTTCACCAGGGTTTTCACCATTAAAATTTAGCAAAGGTCACAACAGCACAAAAAAACAGAACTAGAGCTGAATGTCAGTAATACTTATGTCATCACAAACTGTGAAAAAGCAGTGGCTGTATCATCACCAACACAACCTAAAAGGAGAGACTGAACCTTATCCTGGATTAACAGTGATAAATGAACAGATATAAGTGGGAGAAAACTGCTCAAAGTTCACACCACTCCATCTTGTTTTCCTGCTTGGCGAAATAAAGATGTCAGCGCTGCTATTTACTACAGTACGTCCCCAATGATTATTTATGACTTATTCCTCACACACACACACACACACTACAGGTGGACTGATGGACCGATCTTCACCAAGCTATTACCAGCAGCAGTTTACCAGAAAGATGCTCTGAGTAACTAGACCTCCATCACCAATGGACTGTGATAGTGGTGTGTTATTGATTAGTCACAGAACCACTACCACCCAGTACCTACTGCTGGATACTGTTGGTGCTGTTACAAATTTCACTTGTGTTACCAATGATATCAAACTGTTTGATTCATCCTCCCATTTTTTATACAAACATGAACAGTGTAAATATGTACATAATTAATGTGCATAATCAGAATCTGTGCTTTTGTGCTTTTACCCCATACTGGTACTTTACTTCTTTATTCAGCTGGATGTTTTACCAAAGCATTTCAAGAGAAATACCTTGCTTCAGGGTTTAGGTTACAAGTCCACTTTATACCTTTCTGTCAGCTGCCCTACAGGTTCTTACCCAGATCTCTGAGGAGTTTGGATTCATACTGAAACAGCAGCCAGTAGAATGCAGATTTCATAGATGATCCTCCTCTCACCAGGCTGGTGTACAGCTCACTCATTCTACCTTTACTGGTCCCAGTAAAGCAGATCTTACAGCATTCTTCATCACTGATGAGGCCCTGTGAATGCAGTCTGTCCATTATGGGCTGAACCTGCTTCACCCTCTGTTGGATCTCAACCATGTTTTCATCCACAAAGTCTGGATGCTCTGCAGAAAGAGTCAAACACAGTCACCAGTGAACTATTTGCTTAATTATAGAAATAAAACAGCTGGTAAAATAACACAGACATGTGGCTAGTGGGCTAAGGCAGGTGTGAAGTGTATTTACAGTGATACTCAAGGAGAAACAGTAGTGGAGCAGCTCTCTAACTGGTAAATCATAGTCACGCACTCAAGACTCCGCAAACTTAAAACTACAGGCTTCCCCCACCTTAGAAAGGTAACGCCTTCCTAGAAAACCCTTTTTTAAGATGAACTCTCATAGCACAGACATAATGCCACTGATGCTAAATTATCTCGGGATCCCATTACAATGGACATAGACACTTCAATAAGTAACATTTATTATCATAACACAACACAGTAGTTTCCCTCCCAGGGTTTCCTTTCACAGTCCAACAACATGTGCTTTAGGGGAACTGGTGACTGTTAGTTGCCTGGAGTGGGTGTGTGTGTGTGTTATGCTACTCTGAGGTAAAAATATGTGAGTGACAGCAGGCAGAGTACTGCAGTGTATCTAACACTGTAAATCTTGGACAAAGGTGTCAGGTATATAGTAAGTACACACTGTCCACGTCACTTTGGGGAAGAGTTTCCCCTAAACAAAAAAATGTTGACATTACGAGCTGCACAGCTGTCAGGAGAAGCACAAAATCCTCATAAATACAAAGAAACACCTTGTAAGTGGAAGTAGAGTCACTGAATAAAACTCCACATAAAGAAAAATTTGGGGGTGCGGTGGTGCAGTGGGTTGGGCCACAGTCCTCCTCTCCGGTGGGTCTGGGGTTCAAGTCCCGCTTGGGGTGCCTTGCGATGGACTGGTGTCCCGTCCTTGGTGTGTCCCCTCCCCCTCCAGCCTTACGCCCTGTGTTGCGGGGTAGGCTCCGGTTCCCCGTGACCCCATATGGGACAAGTGGTTCTGAAAATGTGTGTGTGTGTGTGTGTGTGTGTGTGTGTGTGTGTGTGTGTGTGTGTGTGTGTGTGTGTGTGTGTGTGTGTGTAAAGAAAAATTTATAACTCAAGGGGGCAACTGGTAGTGTAGAGGTTAGATTCAAAGATTCAGGTGTGAATCCCACCTCCAGCTACATGAGCCTAGAGCAAGGTACTTACCCTAAATTTCTCCAGTAAAATTACCCAGCTGTAGAAATGGGTAACTAATTCTGAGTGGCTTAACATTGTAAGTCACTTTGGAGAAAAGCATCAGTGAAAAAAAAAAATGAAAACAGGTGTTCGTCAGGAGACGACTATAAATAAACGCAAAACGTCAATAAAGTGTGGAATACACAAGGCTACATGTGAGTATTAAAAAAGAAAAATAAGATTTACAGGGAGTTTCCTACTCACACACATTTCAACTGGAACTCCTGACAGTGTGGGCTGAAAAGGGCTTGTTATGAATCTAAATAAGAAAAGGAACTGTAATGTAGGGTGGGAATTCAGTAGGTACTCAGTACTTCACTAGTCTGAACATCAATAGTGAATCTGAATGCAAAGCTGGAGAGGAGGATGTGAGAGGTGCAGTGTGAACACACAAGAGGTGTGAAATGATGGGAAAATCACACTCAGCTGAATGGTGACACTGAGCTCAGTGGTCTTCATGTTAGTGTTCCCTTAGACACAGGGGTGGCACAGCGAGTAGTGCTGCTGTGTCACAGTGTGTGGGTGGTGTGAGAGGACATGGGATTGATTCCCGCTCAGTCTGTGTGGAGATTGTATAGGTTTCCTCCAGGTGCTCTGGTTTCCTCTCACAGTCCAAAGATGAACTAAGTTCACCCATAGTGTGTGAGTGATAGAGAGAGTATGTTGCACTGCTGTATGGATTAGTGACCCATTGAACGTACTGTATGTCACGTCCCACAGGGTCACTGCCCCTCCTGGTCAGAGGCGGGGCCACTCAGTGCCGCTAGTTAATGCTTACGTATCACCTCACAGTCTCGTAGGACACGGAGGTATAAAAAGAGCCAGCGGAGCAGAACTACTCGCGGATTCTTAATCAGCAGTTCTATTGTGCTCCCTTGGCGATTCGTAGTTTCTTGGCCCCTCAGTCTGTTTCCTAGGTGTTCATGTTCCAGTCCCGAGTGCCCGTCTCGTCAGTCCCTGCCTCTTGTTCTCCAGTCCTGGTCCATCGTTCCTGTCCGGTATTTCGTCACGTCTCGGGGTTGTGGTCAAACTCACAGAATAGCGTTTCACTGTTCACCGTAGTTCAAACACCGTGTGTGTTTCCTGGTCTCGTGTTTCCTGTTTAACTTTCACCGAGTGTCTTACAATACGCACAGTGCACTTTTAACATCACACTGCACGTGAGGTCATTTTGTACTTCGTCCGTGTTTGGACGTAATAGCAACGCGCGTCCGTGTCGGACTCCCGTCCGGACGTTACACTGTACAGTACTAGCAGTGCAAGTCACCCTGGTAAATAAGGTATGGGATGATAACACTACATAGAGTTTCTTGAAAGACACCTCAGAGAAAAGCATCTGCTCAATAAATAAATGTGAATGTGGAGAGCTGAAGAATGATAAACACTGAAAAGAGGTTCACAGCCCACTGCTGCACCTTCATCCTGGGTGTGAGGACCATCTGGTTCTGTGGAGCAGCAGGAGGTGTTAACACACTGTGCATAATTCAGTGTAAAACAGTATAGAGGAGGAATAAAGAGACTCTTACTGAGCTGTGTGAAGAGTTAAAGTTCATGCAGCTGTAGTTCACTGTACAGTGCAGTGAATCCTCTTGAACCCAAACTGCTGTACAGTTTTCTCATTCTGTCTTCACTGCTCCCAGCTGTATGGATCCTAGAGAGCTTCTTAACACTGACGTGGCCTTGTGAGCACAGGGCATTTTCTATAGCTCTGATGTTCTTCACTCTACTAATGATCTCATCACTGTTTCTTCTCACAAATTCAGTTTGTTCTGTAGGAAATAAGAACATCAGTCAGTCACTGAACATCATTTTCATAACAAACTGAAACATGAATACAGCCTCTCCCACCTTACACATGAAATCTGCTCCTGCAAAAGGTGAATTCTCATATCTCATAGAGGTCACTGTAATTGTACAAGTTTTTATGGTAAAATTACGGTAAAAAGAGCTAACACGGTGGCACAACCAACAGCACTGCCACCTCATGGGACCTGAGCTGTTTGGGCATCTGTTTTAACCTTGCTCATTCTGTGTGGAGTTTGTATGTTCTCCCTGTGTCTGCATGGGTTACAACCGGGTAATCTGGTTTCTTCCCAGAGTTCAGTGACATGCTGTTCAGGTTCACCGAAAGAGTGTGAGATAGAGAAAATGTGTTCCACTGATGTATGGATGAGGGACTCACTGAATGTAGTATACAGTACTAGCAGTGTAAGTTGCCCTGCTGAATAAGGTATGGGATGATAACTCCACATAAAGCTCATTGAAAGATGCTTTAGAGAAACGCATCTGCTTAATAAAAAATGTAAATGTAGAGAGCTGAAGAATGATAAACACTAAAAAAGGTTCACAGGCCACTGGTGCACCTACATCCTGGGTGTGAGGACCATCTCAAGGTGGTTCTGTGGAGCAACAGGAGCTGTTAACACAATGTATATAACTCAGTGTAAAACAGTGTATAGGAGGAGTAAAGAGACTCTTACTGAGCTGGGTGAAGAGTTCAGGTTCATGCAGCTGTAGTTCTCTGTACAGTGCAGTAATTCCTTCTGAATTCAAACTGCTGTACAGATTTCTCATTCTGTCTTCATTGCTCCCAGCTGTATGGATCTCAGAGAGTTTCTCATCACTGATGTGGCCTTGTAAGCGCAGGGCATTTTCTATAGCTCTGATGTCCTTCACTCTACTAATGATCTCATCACTGTTTCTTCTCACAAAGTCAGTTTGTTCTGTGGGAAACAGGAACATCAGTCACTGAGCATCATTTCCATGGAAAACTGAAATATGAATACAGCCTCCCCATCCTTACAAAGGAAATCTGCTCCTGCAAAAGGTGAATTCTCATATCTCATAGACGTCACTGTAATTGTATGGGTTTTTATGGTAAAATTATGGTAAAAAGAGCTGATATGGTGGCACAGCCAGTAGCACTGCCACTTCATGGTTAAGTTACTACAATGAGTGATTACTGAACATTTTCTCTCATTTCTGACTGTCTGGTACAGCTGGTTAAGAAGTGAACCTCTGTCTCCACTGTTCTTTGGTCAAAGTGCGAGCAAAGCTGCTCCTCTCGGGGTAACAAGGTCTGTCCGTGCCTGTGTCAGTCTCTACGGCCCATCTGTCTATCTGTCTCTTTCTCTCTTTGCTCTCTACTCGAATGGTTCATGTATACCTCTGTTAGCATATCAAAAGCAATATAAAATTATTACACGGTACTTCATCACAGGGGGGTGCGGCGGCACAGCCGGTTTGGCTGAGGCATGCTCTGTGGTGGGTGGGTCTGGGGTTCGAGTCCTGCTTGGGGTGCCCTGCGGCAGACTGGTGTCCTGTCCTGGGTGTGTTCCCTCCCCCTGCGGCCTTACGCCTGTGTTTGTCGGGTTAGGTTCCGGTTTGCCACGATCCCGCTCGGGACAAGTGGTTTCGACTGTGTGTGTGTGTACTTTATCACAGTAAAAAATGTCACAAAGAACAGTGTAACTGAAAAATGTGCTTTGTGTTAAATTCTTCAAATGTCAGGGAGGTATTATTTCAGGGATATTAATTTTCTTCACAATTGTGAATTCTGAAAACAAATTGTACTCCTGGGAATATTCAACCTATTTTTAGGTGCTGACCAGACAAATCACACACACAGACACACACTGAAACCGCTCGTCCCAAGCGGTGTCACGGCAAACTGGAGCCTAACCCAGCAACACAGGACGCAAGGCTGGAGGGGACACACCCAAAATGGAATGCCTGTCCATCGCAAAGCACCCAAAGCGGGACTTGCACCCCACACGCGCCAAAGAGCAGGACCCAGCCAAGCCCGCTGCACCACCACGCTCACCGCAGGTAAACTAAAAACTGAGAAACTGTGTTAGAAATAAAATATCTTTTACTACAACACCCAGATTGCCTTAGTGAACAACTAGCAATGTTAAAACCATTCACTGTAGGCTGAAGGTAGTAAGGAAAAATTATGGTGAAATTATCCAACTTCATGCAGGTCCTCAGCAAGGTACTTACACTAAATTACTTCGGTAAAAAAAGTACCCAGCTTTGTAAATGGGTAAACAGAGGTACCTTTACTTTGTCATTCGCTTTGGAGAAAGGTGTGAGATAAATGACCACATCAGTAAATGTAAGTTGAATACAGAAGATGGAAGACAAAGATCTTTTTATGCCCGTTTGCATCATATTTAGAACTGATTCCAGCACAGCATTTGTTGTTCTTAGATGCTATTCTACCTTCATTTACAGAAATTCACACTTCCACACACCTCTGTTTTTGTCCCTTATGGAGGAGCAATATGTCAGGTGTGTGCAACTGCAAGAGTAAAAATATTCTGGGGATACATGTCACCATACTGTCATTTTCATAACTGTTACAGTCCTTGGTGGAAATTGATCTTTTTATGTTTTGTATTTCATACCAGTACAATGTACCATTTCGTATCTGTGCACTGAACATTTACATTTTACATTTACACAGCGAGTAGTGCTGTCACATCACAGCACCTGGGCTGTTCGAGCTCCACTTAGTCTGTATGGTGTTTGCATCATCTCCCAGCATTCATGTGGGATTGCTCCAGGTGCTCTGGTTTCCTCCCACAGTCTAAAGATGTGCAGTTCAGGTGACTTGGTGATGCTTAGTTAATTGCCCATATTTCTGAATGTGTATGTGTGTGTGTATATCAGACACGGTTAAGTGACGTTTAATAACAATGTCACATGAAACACTAAATACTTCTATAATTATTAATTAATAATTACTAATTAATACTAAAATGATGGGTGGCGCAGTGGTGCAGTGGGTTGGACCGGGTCCTGCTCTCCAGTGGGTCTGGGGTTCGAGTCCCGCCTGGGGTGCCTTGCGATGGACTGGCGTCCCGTCCTGGGTGTGTCCCCTCCCCCTCTGGCCTTATGCCCTGTGTTGCCAGGTTAGGTTCCGGTTCCCTGCAACCCCGTATGGGACAAGCGGTTCAGAAAATGTGTGTGTGTACTAAAATGATCATTAACTACTAACACTGAGTGTAGGAAGGTGCAGAAAACACAAACTCAGTTCTCTAAAGAAGCGATCGAATTCCTCCTAGTTGAAGTTGAAATGACACTCCTCGTTGTAGTACGAAGAAGACTCGAGTGGCCCCACACTACCGTACTTTTCGTCCATGTCTATAATATTGTCGATAATTCTCCAGACATGAATATTTCTATTAATGTCTTAGGTGTGTAAACTTTTACAAATCTCAGTATCCCTGTTTAGCAGAAAAAGATCAGCTGCAAAGCTCAGGCCGCTCTCCAAGAACACTTGCACTTTCAGTTTGATTGAGATACGGGACGTTTCGGATCTAAACACAACATCCAATCACCAATCGGTAATCCAGCAAAAGTGGGAGTGTTCCTTTAAGAGAGTGGAGCATTATGGGAAGTATAGTCAATGCATATCGGAGGCATGCCCCCATCTTAGGTGTGTTTTAGAATTGCGAGTGGGAACACGCACACACCGTCTGAAACCGCTTGTCCCATACAGGCTCACAGGGAGCTGGAGCCCAACCCGGTAGCACAGGACAAAGGGCTGGAGAGGGGACACACCCAGGAGGATGGGACACCAGTCTGTCGCAAGGCACCCCAGTCTGTCGCAAGGCACCCCAAGCAGGACTGGAACCCCAAAACCATTAGATAATAAGTACTGAAAAGTTGACGACTGCCGTTACACCAAGTGTGCATTATTTCTTATATTTCAACGTACTGAGTCACTTGTCTTTCCCCGCCACAATTATTACCACACCTCAACACATTGATTGTTTAGATGTTATTCAAGACATTTGGCGGTTTTTCTCCTTAAAATGCTCATGTAGAACTAGCAGGCAGCCATTGATTGAATCATATGCAGTTTGAGGGAGAGAGCACATTTGATTGAAGTAGTATACCACAGCGCTGTTTAATACTTGATTCTGATTGGATGACAGACGTTCTAGGTGTACAATTATTTTTCAGTTAATGCACAGTGAGCTACACCGCATTACAGTTCCATTCGGCAAGTTAACTAAAATAATGGAGAAGTTCACCTACTGTCCACCAGCACACAGTTCTAACACAGCAAACAAAATGACAGGCAATTTGAATTTCGATTTTCCAGAAACTTTTAATAATTATGGAGCGCATGGAAATTTCAAGAAGCAGGCGAACTGTGGACCACAACACGCTTTTCTGATTCGGTTATAATTGCAGATAATAGGAAAAAAATAAATACTGATATTATGATATTTGCTCACAGGCTTTCTATGGTAAGAATAGTGGCATTTATTTTCTGTCGGACTTATCTACTACTTGTCCTCTAATTTTTCAGATCTAATCCGTCATTTTTAAAATGTTGTAATTGAATTTTAGAGATGGTAAATAAATTAAATGCAGTTTTGAGTGGAAAGACACTTAAAATATCTCTCGCTCTCACTCTCTGTATAAGGTTATGCTTTAAGATAGCTTTAAGAAAATTTGACTCACCTACATGTTGAGAACATGCAGTTCATTTTTGTTTCTTTCTCTTGACAGATTTTTTCAGGCATGTCCCTTCCATGAAGTAGAAATGTAAGTTTTGTGCATTCTTTACTGATGGCCAAGGAGAAATTCTACAGCACTACAAAGAGCATCATGGGCATCATCGAAGGTGTTCAGGCCTCATCTGTATTCACAAAGACTGACTGAAAACTTCCAATTCCATGACAAAACTAACAGACAATACAAACAAACATTCAGAAAAATTGAACTATAGGTGGCAATGGACATGAGAACTGGGCACTTCTGAGATTTCTTTGGCTGTTAGTTGGCCACCACATTCCAGAGGGTGAAAAAACATAGCATATAATTCTTGAATTAGAAGACATTGCTTAGTTGTTATCCAGCCCCTCATTCACAACAGAAACCTTGTGCTACCTACAAGCCAAAATCTGGAACATTATCCTATGTTAATCAAAAAATTTGGTCCCCTTATTGAATTTTGAACAATAAGATTTGAGGCTAAATATTCTTTCTTTAAAAAGGTGTGATGTAAGAAAATATATTTACACATCGATTGATTGACCTTTTTTAATTAAAAGGTTATATAATAGGGGTGCGGTGGCGCAGTGGGTTGGACCACAGTCCTGCTCTTCTGTGGGTCTGGGGTTCGAGTCCCGCTTGGGGTGCCTTGCGACGGACTGGCGTCCCGTCCTGGGTGTGTCCCCTCCCCCTCCGGCCTTACGCCCTGTGTTGCCGGGTAGGCTCCAGTTCCCCGTGACCCCGTATGGGACAAGCGGTTCTGAAAATGTGTGTGTGTGTGGTTATATAATAATCATAATTCCAATCAGTTCAAAAGGTTTACAATAACTTGTGATGGCAAATTTTTTGGATAACAGTGCAGATTGCTGAAAGTGAATCTGATTGGAACTGTACTTAAATTTATTCATTTAGCAGACGCTTTTCTCCAAAGCGACATACATCTCAGCAAAAGTATAATTTATGCATTATATAAAAGAAAGAGACATAGCTGCAGACATGTGAGTCTCAAGTAAACCTAGTTTCTTACCTACAACTTGCTGCACCGAGATTCATCGTACTTCAGCAGTAATATAATTATTCACAAAAATATGAAGACAGTGGCTCTGCCTAGTATGCTGCTTGTGAGTTTACCCAGCTTAAGGATAGACAGGAGTTGCCATACTGTGGGTTCAACATTTGTCTGAGCCAAGATTGTCTGCAGGGGTGACAGTTGGCCCCTCTGAATTTTTTAAAGGGCTGGGGGCATCATTGGTCTTTCTGTAATGGTAATGGTACACAGTAATATACACACACACACACATTTTCAGAACCGCTTGTCCCATACAGGGTCGCAGGGAACCGGAGCCTACCCGGCAACACAGGGCGTAAGGCCGGAGGGGGAGGGGACACACCGAGGACGGGACGCCAGTCCGCCGCAAGGCACCCCAAGTGGGACTCGAACCCCAGACCCACCGGAGAGCAGGACTGCGGCCCAACCCACTGCGCCACCGCACTCCCGTAATATACAAATTATGTGAGTTGAAATTGTACATGTTTATTTTCCTTCTGAGAGGGGTGCGGTGGTGCAGTGGGTTGGACCACAGTCCTGCTCTCCGGTGGGTCTGGGGTTCGAGTCCCGCTGGGGGTGCCTTGTGACAGACTGGCGTCCCGTCCTGGGTGTGTCCCCTCCCCCTCCGGCCCTACGCCCTGTGTTACCGGGTAGGCTCCGGTTCCCCGCGACCCCATATGGGACAAGCGGTTCTGAAAGTGTGTGTGTGTGTGTGTGTGTGTGTGTATATTTTCCTTTTTCCACTCCAATTCATGAATAAGCTTTGCACAAAATTGGCACTGGTCGATTTGAACTCTTTCCAAAGTCATTTTAGTGTCCATAACTTGACCAGCTATACAGCATGTGTAGCACGCCGAGGCCGCCTGAGGAGGGGGCGGAGACGGGGGCAAAGCAGCCACAGCTGGAGCTGATTTCATCCCCTATTTCTTCCCCGGTGCCCAGCAGTAGGGGAAGAACCAGACAGAGGCGACTGCAGACCCGAACCCTGACACGAAGCCCACGTCCCGACCGACCCGACTCTCCCAGCAACCCCGACCAGCACGAAATCTCTCCCTACGTGTTCCTTGCTCCCCCTTTCCCATCTCCTTCCTTCTCCGCTGTCTAGGCAAATAAAAGCCCACAGCAATGGGCGACTGCATCTCCTGTTTCCTGCCTCATCTCTTCTTATAGCATGTTGTTTATTAGAATTGCATGCAATGTAAACTAGGACTAAATCTACCCATGTGTTTCAGGTTCATGAAGGGAATGCATGTTTGACTTCTGATTGGACATGAAGGTGTCCTACTTGATGCGTTTCCTCTTGAAGTCTTCAGTGTCGCCGTGGTGATAGAGGAGAGGATTGTTCTCCATGACCTCAGAGATGTGCCCTCTGGTTTTGCTATGTTAATGGGCACCATCTACTGCCTTAATCTGGAGTACCCTCACAATATGAAGTACTCATTTGAATTCCTGCAAAGAGTCATCATGAAGATAAAACCCGACGACTGTTCTCCTAAGATACATGGACTTAGAAACAAACTACTGAAGTATCATTTATAAACTGATCTCAAGCCTTAACTGGGAGGAACCTGTTGTGTTGAACTGTTATGTTCTTAAAACAAGGCCAAATGTTGGTCAAGAGTTATATTAACATTTCAAGTTAATTTAACTCTCTCAACATTTCATTTACTTGGAGGAAAACTTTGTCATTTTGCCCTCTTGAGCATTCATTGGAGAAACATTGCACATGTTTGTTCCTGTTGCATCGGGGGTGCAGTGGCGCAGTGGGTTGGACCGGGTCCTGTTTTCCGGTGGGTCTGGGGTTTGAGTACCACTGGGGGTGCCTTGAGACGGACTGGCATCCCGTCCTGGGTGTCCCCCCCCCCTTCAGCCTTACACCCTGAGTTGCTGGGTTAGGCTCCAGTTCCCCATGACCCCGTATGGGACAAGCGGATCAGAAAGTGTGTGTGTGTGTGGGTGTTCTTGTTGCCACTGAAAGAGTCAGTAACCAAGTATTGTTCAAATCATGGTAGCCTCAAGGTAAAAAAGTTATATGAACTTGTTTATATAGAGTACACTTTAAGCTGTCATTGTATATAGCCTACCCCTCCTTGTCTCTGTCTCCCTCTCTCCCTCTAGATCTCCCTCTTACTCTTTCTATCACTCTCTCCCTAATTCTATCTCTCTTTGCCTGCGTTTTCTCTTTTTCTCCATCTTCCATCTCAATCTCGAGTTCCCTCTCTCGCACTCATTCCATCTCCATTTGCCTCTTTCTCCTTCTCCCCTCTTTTTCTGTACCTCTCTGTCACTCTTATCTACCTTCCTCCCAGTTCTGTGAAATACTTGAGAAACCTGGATATTACTTTAATGAAATTGATGTTTAGGCAGTTTTACTCTTAAACAGCTTTTTTTGGAACCTCTTTTCCTACCAGGAATGCATTCCCAAGCCAGTGTTAAAGTTTGTGTAACATTTTCCTTGTTGAAATAAATTTGATGTTTTTGAGTGGAGAAGTTGTAAGTTTATTCATTGTGAATAAGGAAACAGGCAAACTTGCCATTATTAGTCAAGATGAGAAATAGATCTAAGTAGGAACAATTTAAAAACATTAGCGCTCTTAACTTAAAATGGCAATTGATATGAATATAGATCAAGTTATCTTAACTTGAAAGTGTGAGTTGAAATAGTGAAGAATTTTATGTTTATTTGACAAGATAAAGTGAGTTTTCTTGAGCTGAGAATGTAACATACTAAGTTGTTTTAACTCATCGAATCAAGTTGAAACAACAAATGATCATTAGTTAAACCAGTTGTAAAACATAACTTTTTGAGTTGAAACAAAGGTTATCTTCAAGATGAGTTTACTCACATTTTTAAGGCAGCAGGTGAACTTTCATTTCTAAGTTTAACCAACTTGAAATGTTTTACAGTGTGGTTTTGCTAGAACAATTTGGGGAAATAACCTATACACACACACACACACACGCACACACACACTATCTGAACCACTTGTCCCATACAGGGTCATGGAACCAGAGCCTAACCCAGCAACACAGGGCATAAGGCTGGAGGGGACACACCCAGGACAGGACACCAGTCCATTGCAAGGCACCCCAAGCAAGACTTGAACTCCAGACCCACTGGAGAGCAGGACCTGGTCCAACCCACTACACCACTGCACCACCCCAAAATAACTGATAGTTATTTACTAAATTATACAGCTGGGTAATTTTTGCTTAAAAAGTTAGGATGAGTACTTTGCTTAACTGTGCTATATAGCTGGAGGTGGGATTCAAACCTGCACCCTTTGGGTCCAAAAGAAGCAGTTCTAACTACTCCACTACTATCTGTTTAGTTCCTTGTCTCTTAAATTCATTCTTGTTCTTTTGGTTCTCTGGCTGTGGTGCCCTGACCTACACTCACCTGACCTGAGTGCAGTTGTCCCACATGCACATTTTTGGCAGGATCTCACTTTACTGTTTTGAGATGAGCAGGACGCCTACCTGGAGTGGTCATTACCCCATGGCTGACCATCAAGGATCCTCAGTCTTGACCTTTCTTTCATCCACGAACCTGGCATTGTCCCATTCTGCAACCACGACCTTGCCCAATTGCCGCAAACGCGGTACTCTACTTCGTTTCTGCCCTCCTGCATAGCACTGTATGCACCATAATGTCTTCACCTCCAGCAATCCGTGTTGGTCCTGGTTAGACACCTTCTGCAGTTGGGTTCATGTTGTCAATCATCGTGTGAATATGACATGAGAAGAGAAGTGAGGATTTGATGATCTTGGCGATGAAGGTGGAGAGTTGTGAGGAGATGGTTTGTAGGAGTGTCGATGGGATCAGATCTAGTCAGCATGTGGTGGCTCTGTGTGAGCAGGAGGTTAGAGATTTCAGTTTCTGACAGTGGCTTCAATTTTGAGAGCGGGACTTCGCAGGGAAGTCCAGTGCGAATAGGGAAGGGTGATGCTGAGTATTTGTCCATGATTGTGTTGACTTTGTCTCTGAAAAACAAAGCAAAGTTATCAGCAGTGAGAGAAGATGGAGACAACAGGGATTTGAAGCGAAGAGTCTATGTGGTTTTTTTAGTTGCAGACTGTATTTTGTTGTGGTAGAAGGTAGTTTTAGCTCAGGAGACAGCAGAGTGAAAAGTAGCTAAGAGTTGTTTGTAGACATCCAAGTCAATGCAAGTCTTGGATTTTCACCATCGTCGCTCTGCAGGCTGGAGTTTGGTCCTGTTAGCACAGTCAGGCGTGGGGTGGAACTGGTGTGTGGAGGTCTAGAAGTTAGTGGATAGAGAGAGTCAAGAGAGGAAGATAGGACAGAGAGGAAAATATTAGCATTGGCTGATAGATTTGAGAACTGTGCAGCAGAAGGGAAAGCGGACAGCGTGGCAGAGACAAGGCAGGAAGGTGAGAGAGATTTTAAGATACGGCAGAAGGTAGCAATGGGTTGAGAAGAAGGAGAGGGATTAGTGGTGACGCAGGGCTGGAAGAAGATGAAGAAATGATTGAAGACATGCAGCAGAGTAACAGAGAGGACAGTTACGAGAAAAGACAAGGTCAAGGCGATTACCGGCTTTGTGAGTAGCACGGGACAGGGACAGGGAGAGGTCAAAGGACTGAAGGAACAGCAAAAGGCCAGTTGCATGAATGTCTTTGGCATGCAGATTGAAGCCACCCAGGCGAATCAACGGAGTGCTGTCCCGTGGGAGAGAGCTCAACAAGATGTCAAAGTCATCCAAGAAGCGGCCGGGAGGGCCAGGGGGGCGGTACAGAACAACCACAACAAGAATGATTGGGGCAGTGATAGAGACAACATGCAGTTCAAAGAAGGACGGTTATGCAGGTGGAGAGAGAGAACAGAATATTCCCACCGTGGAGAGATGAGCAGACCTGTGCCTCCACCTCTGCTGCAGGGACGAGTGGTGTGGGAGAAAGAGTAGTTAGTGGAGAGGACTGCGGGTGTGGCTGTTTTGTCTGGGGTGATCCAGGTTTCAGTTAGGGCCAGGAGGTCAAGTGAGAGATAGGAGGTGTCAGCTGGTATGAAGTCAGCAGACTGCAGTTCCAGAATCTCATGGAGAGGGTGAAACAAGTTGAGCCCATTTCACTCAGTTCATCATCACCCACACACTGACGATGAACTTTACTGCTTTTCCTCCTCCTGCATACTCTGTAGTTGACACGCAGGGGACATGGGACACACATACACACACACAAGGTACATGGGGACATCACTCATTATATTTGATTATATTAATTATTAATTAGATTTGCAGAAATATCCAATGTATCACCACAGTACGGTATCAGCTTCAAGCAGACCCTCGAGGTTCATGGTTTAACTGCATGTGGTCAGAGCGCCCAGGAGGACGGTCAAGGTCCACATGAGCATGAGCATGGGGGGAGGGGGGGGACATAGGAGGAGCTCACCCTGCAGAGGACACCTTGGAGAAAGTGCCCTTATCAGCCACCACCAGTGATCATGTCACCCATGGACCCTGTATGTCTGTGAAGTTATGAACATGTACTATAAATATATTGTATATAAATCTATATATAATGTATATATGCTGTATACAAATATTTATATGTACTTCATAATTGCCCTCTTTGAATTACTCTCAGTGAACAAACATCTCTCTCCACAACACAGTGGTGACTCTGCTAAAACCTGTAGAGAACATGCCAGCTGTGTTCTTACGGCGTCCTCTTCAAACACTAGGCAGTGTGTCCTCCTGCAGCCCCTCATCCCACTGGTCCACAGCACGGTTACGGTCAATGGTGGGTGGTTCTGTCCCATTTCGGAGGCAGAGCCCCTTGGTGGCAGAGAAGAGCCCCTCTTCCAGGCTCTGCCCCTCCTTGGGTGTCCCACAGGACATGTCCGGAGGACCTGGGGCAGCACTGCGTTATGTGGTGAATTGTTCAAGTTCAAGTTTTTTTTACTGTCATTCCTCTATACAGCTTTTGTACAGTGGAACAAAAAGTTGTTTCTCCAAAGACAATGGTGCAACACAAAACAGGAGCACGCATGCAGTCTCAACCACTTGTCCCATACGGGGGAGCCAGAGCCTAACCCAGCAACACAGGGCGTAAGGCTGGAGGGGGAGGGGACACACCCAGGACAGGACACCAGTCCATCACAAGGCACCCCAAGCAAGACTTGAACTCCAGACCCACTGGAGAGCAGGACCTGGTCCAACCCACTACACCACCACGCCCCCAATAAACAGGAGTACAAGACAGTAAATAAATACACAGGACAGGATGTGGACGCAGACATAGGCTGTGAACTGTAGTCAGTTGTAGTGTAGGAGTCATCCTGGGTCAGCTGTTTGACTGTGCCAGGTGAACGTTGGGAGGCGGCTGGGTGTTGAGTAATCTGACTGTCTCAGGGAAGAAACTATTGTGGAGTCTGCTGGTGGTGGCGCTGATGCTCCTGTACCTCCTGCCAGATGGCAACAGGGCGAAGAGTCCATGAGAAGGCTTGAGAGGGGTCGTCCACAATGCTGGTGGCTTTGCGGATGTAGCGGTTTTTGTATGTGGAGTCGATGATCTTTTCAGCTGTTCTTACCACTCGCTGTAGGGTCCTGTGGTCGGAGACTGTGCAGTTCTTGTACCACACAGTGAGACAGCTGGTCAGGATGCTCTCTATCTTCCCTCTGTAGAAAGTACTGAGGATGGGAGTGGCGAGTTTGGCTATCTTCAGCCTCCGTAAGAAATGGAGATGCTGCTGGGCCTTCTTGGCTAGACAGGTGGTGTTCAGGGTCCAGGAGAGGTCCTCCGTCTTGTGCACACCAAAAAACTTGGAGCTTTTGACTCTCTCCACAGTTCCATTGATGAGCAGAGGTAAGTGGTCTACTGGGGTCCTACTGAAGTCAACAACTATCTCTTCAGTCTTATCAGTATTAAGAGACAGATTGTTGTCTTTACACCATTCTGCGAGCTGGTTCACCTCCTCTCTGTATGCTGACTCATTGTTGCTGATGAGTCCCACAACTGGGTAAATGTAAATGTAACAGGGTGGGGCCAAAACATCAGCATGGCTCCATCCTGGTTCTTCTCACAGGAGGACACTTAGACTCTTTCAGCGACACGAGACCAGGACGGGTTGCAAGGAAAAGGACAATTGAAAGGTGGTGGAGTGAAACTCCAAACAGACCTTCAGTACCAAGGGGTCTCATCATCATGCTCCTCATCTCTCCATATCGGGCTGTACCTTCTCACTGTGGACCAGGGCTGGGCGTCATGGCAACCAGGTTCCCGTTTATTGTAACTCAGTCTCCGCTCATTAAATAAATGTAAACTAGGTGTAAGGGTTAGGGAAGCGTGGTAACCAGCTGCAGGTGTTGGTCTGTGTGTCGTGTGCCATAGTCAGCATGCGGGAAATGTGCGACGCACTTCAAGGAACCCACTTTATCAGTCTTACAAGTCTGTTCACACACACACATCATTCAACATCCGTTCACTCTTGTGGTACTAGTGTATGTGTGTGTGTTTATGGTATGTGTCCACACAGGGTTTCCTTGTGTGCTCAAATGTAGAACCACACAGGCATAATGGGAAAATGGTTTATTTACAAACATGAGCAGTGCAAAATAGGGGGTTGCAGTGGCACAGCGGGTTTGGCCGGGTCCTGCTCTCCAGTGGGTCTGGGGTTCGAGTTCCCCTTTGGGTGCTTTGCGACGGACTGGCGCCCCATCCTGGGTGTGTCCCCCTCCAGCCTTGCACCCTGTGTTGCTGGGTTAGGCTTCGGTTCACTGTGACTCCACTTGAGACAAGTGGTCTCAGACAACGTGTGAGTAGTGCAAAATTTTAGGCAACAGGAGGAAATTTTGCAGAGAGCCTTGTTTTAACCTGTTTTACCTTGTTTCGGGAATGTGTAAGCTGAAGCTCCCTCCAGTCGAGTTGGCAATGGTCAGTGTGACACTGCATTGTGGCTGTTACAGTGAGAGGAAATATGCCAAAGGTGAAGTGACACTCCAGCAACCCCCCCCGTAGTTTCATTGGCGCACTAGTACCGTTTATTAGTACATTTTTTTAAATCATATTTGGATCATAAGTACTGAACACACTGCATGTGCAGCTGTGTGAAACCGCACTTCCAAAAGAGTCCCACATTCGTTTCTCATCAGTCAGCCGTAGCTGCTGGCGCACTGGTTAGACACGTCCCCTGGCACCAACTGTGGGACCCTTGAGGAAGGTACTTGTCCTTGATGGTGCAGTAAAAGTTACCCTGCTGCACAAATGGGTAAATCATTGTAAAGTCAATTATCTAACAGTATTAGTATGTATACACAGATGAGCTTGATAAAAAATTTATTGTAATGTGCTATTAAGCCTTATTTTAAATTCAATACTATGTTTAGATCTTTTCAATATTTGCAATTTTTACAGTATATTGCAGGACTAAAAACTCGTCTTTCTATCATAACTTTACATCCGAAAACATTACATCGATTTCAGTTCAGTAGAAAGTCATGGTAAGGAGTGTGGTAAGAGTACAGCGGTGTGGGGATAGCACTCCAGTAAACAGAAAAAATGTGCAAAAAAGAAAAACAGCTTATAAAAGAAAAATATTACAAAGACATGACCTTAAAATCTCAACAAAGGTGGAAAGAGAAATGTATAATTTCCTAGAAAATTAAGGGTTTGTGGGATTATCTGATATTCATTTAAGGATGGGCTACACTATATTTTTTCATTATGGTAAATTACTTTGTGTGCTGCCTTGTACTGAATCCAGTACTGTAGCCAGCATGTAGAAATGTCATAATTGTGTGGAGTTATTATTGATAATGACATCAAGGGCTGTAACTTGCTGTGTTTAAGAGGAGAGCGCACAGGTTGAAGTCACAGTGTGTCCGCAGGGGTCCGTCAACGTTGTGCGGTTAGAGAGGTCACTTCACACCACCGGCTCTGTCCATGAACTGGAGGAACCGGAGTGCCGCCACTAGGGGGCAGTGAGGAGCACTCAGTGACAGGCAGCACACATCTCACCCCACAGCGGTGGACATGCGGAAGTAGCCGAGCGGAGATGAACACGTAGACGGGCACACGGTGTCCTGTATCTCGTCATCCACAAAGGTATTTCAGCGTTTCCTGCTCACAGTGCTGAATAGCCTTTGGGCCCCTGGTTCGAGGAGAATTGCCTGGCCTGCCCTCGGCTGACCTGCTCGACGTCTTATAGAAATATGACAGGACAGATGGCAAGAAGTAAAACCAAATCCTTCTGGGTTTCAGTCCGACAGAGTCACAATTCAACTCGCAGCACCGCTGAGTCCATTTGAAAGTGTGCTGAGCACCGATTGGCTAGGAACTGGTGGAAAAGTGTAGTGCAGCCAATAGCAGCCTGGGGGCGTGGCCTATTCACTTCATTCACAGAGACTGAACACGAGACGGGTTACCTAAGGCACTGCAGCGTGGACGTGATGCCAGATGACAATGTGTGAAAAACAAAATGCTGTTCATGGTGAAGTAATAAGAAAACATAAAAAAGAAATTTGCTCCTTTGCCCCGCCTCCCTCCAGAGTGTTACCAATAACAGGGTAACAACAGCAATGCAAGTGTTGAGCACATCCTTCTGTGCAGCGTGTCACCCTTACAAACCCGGGTACTTTACTGCAGCAATGCATTACATGCCTGCCCCACCCCCATTACTGCACCTTTTAAACATTCTGATCTGAGACGTCTGGTCAACTCTATCGTCTCGAACCCGAGGCCAGAGCAGTCCTGACTGGCACAAAGGCCTGCTCAGCTCACGGTGCACAGCTTGGACGTGTGCCTGTAGGCACGCAGGCGTTCCATCCTAGGGTCCGATGTGAGCTGCATGATGGCGGGAGGCAGCTCCGCGATGCGCCTCCGGTGGGCGCCGTGCAGGAGGATGCGGTAGAGGCCCGTGATAGCACTGCGGCTGCTGTGGCCCTGGTTGTTGCGAATGTGCTCGGCCGTGACCCCCAGTGCCTCCAGGGCCTCACGCACCTCCGCCTCCTCGTCATCCAGCTCATCAGGCCGCGCCGAGGCCAGGTGCTGCGGGTCGAGGCGCAGGGGTGCTGGCGGTCGCGGCATCTCCACGGGTAGCAGCCACTCGCAGCCCATGCTCTGGTCGAGGGCCCAGCGCTCGGATGGCTGTGGGTGCAGCAGCCCCTGGATGAGGCGGCGACACGCCCTCGGCACCCAGGGCGGCATGGCGTAGGCACCCTCCAGAATGAGTCGCCGCAGCTTGGGCACGGTCTCAGCCCGGAAGGGCATGGTGCCTGTCACCATGAAGAAAAGAATCACGCCGAGTGCCCACACATCCACGTAGATGCCCACGTAGCGCTCATCGCGAAAGAGCTCAGGCGCTGCGTACGGTGGAGAACCGCAGAACGTGTCCAGCATCTCGTCGCGGCGGCTGAATGTGCTGAAGCCGAAGTCGCCCACCTTGACCAGGCCGCCGTGGCAGCAGAACACGTTCTCGGCCTTCAGGTCCCGGTGAACAACGCCGTTCTCGTGCTGCGGATGTCAGAAAACGGTTAAGGAACTGAATGGTAACGGAATGCAGCGACTGTCGATAACTGCGCTCAGTACTGTGATCAGTACCACGATGAACTCATCCCACTTGTAATGTTGCACTGCTTTGGGATGACTTCGATAAATGATACGGACACAGTTTCATTTATTATAATAGTTACAATACATCTGTGTTTTCACACACACACACACACACACACACACACACACACACACACACACACACACACACATTGTCAGAACCGCTTGTCCCATACGGGGTCACGGGGAACTGGAGCCTACCCGGTAACACAGGGCGTAAGGCCAGAGGGGGAGGGGACACACCCAGAGGACGGGACGCAAACCGCAGACCCACTGAAGAGACCGCAGACCCACCCGGTCCAACCCACTGCGCCACTGCGCCCCCTCTGTGTTTTCATTCTAATATTTTTGTAAACTTTAAAAAAGCTAATTTAATAAAAGTGATAAATCTATTAACTTTTAAGATGCTGAAATTGAGTGATACTATAAGATGACTAAAATGCAGATACACAGTCTCCAGAAACTCCAACCCGACACTGACAGTGGACTCATTGATCACCAACAGCAGACACAAGCTGTCAACACTATGGAAGGGAGCAGAATGAAGGTGGTCCCACCATTTGCTGTCTTCTCGCCAGGTGTTATACACACATACTATGTACTAAAAAGGGTAAAGCGTGGTCATGCTGGTGTACACTGACCATGTGCTTGACAGCCGCCAGGATCTGAGAGAAGACAATCTTGCTGTCTGTGTCGGAAAGGCGCCCCTCGGTGCTGATCCGTGTGTGCAGCTCTCCGCCCGCTGCATACTCCATGACCAGGTACAGCCGCGACAGTGTCTCCACCACCTCGTACAGCTGGATGATGTTGGGGTGGTGCAGGCGCTCCATGCTGGAGATCTCCCGTGACAGGAAGCGCTGCGTCTTGGGCTCCAGCCTTGTCTTGTCCAGGATCTTTATGGCCACTTTGTCTGGGGAAGGCACGTAGAGCATGATCCACAGGAGGTTGAACCCGGCGCACCCAGCTGGGAATGGCCAGCCAGTCTGCCGTAAGAAAACACTGGTGGACGAAAACAACGCTGCTGCCCTTTTTGACCATGGTTTGACCCTGAAGTCGGACCAAGGAGCCCTACCTTTGGTGAGGACATGGATGCCCAGCTTGACGCGCGAGAAGTTGCCGCAGCCGATCTCGCCGCGCACCTTGTAGAAGCCAACCCTACGGCCCACGGTCAGTTCCCGCACCGTCTTTTCATCCTGCCGCATGTCCAGGTGCAGCTGCTCTAGGGGCGTGAGCCTCTGGGGGGTGGGCGGGGCCTCCTCTTCCTCACCGCAGCTGTCTGAGCTGTCTTGCGGGCTCCAGCGCGAGCTGTAGTGGGGGTCAAGGCTGAGAGCCCTGGTCACACACACTGCCGTCATGTCGCCTGCAGGACAACCTTCACGTCAGCTGCCCCTCACAAGAAGAGCCTGACAGCGGTGGGAGTGAAGGGAGACACAGCGATCACTGGACTGGTATTGACCACTTCCTATCAGTTCAGCGCTACGTGCTGCAACTTGGGTCAAAACCATGGTTTTGTGGGCCTCTCGATCTGATGGATCACACGTTCATCAAGAGAAACGTCACCACAGGGTACAGGTTTGATGTGTGGTGCGCAGCACAGTTAAGTGAAGGGGGGTAACTAGCCTTCCTCACTACTGTTTACACATGAGTTTACGAACGGTCATTGAGCTCAGCAACAAGCACCCAGTTAATAATGATGCAACGCAACACAGCAGTGAGGTCAAATGCGCTACTGGGGTTAGTGCAGAGCACACAGCACTTACCGGCACAGACCCCGTTGTGTGTGTACGCGTTTCGTGAAGGTCCGCTCTGCTATCCCATCACAGTCCTGCCTGTCGCCGACTTGTAGGACTCTTGGCTTTTGCAGTAGATGCTGACAATATATAGGATGTTTTCCGACTGAGCTGAGGTGAAACCCAGTAAACGAGGTGCTGCAGACCCGTCTCTGGCTGACTACCGCTGCTCTCCTTCCTGCCCAAAGTGGGTCGCACTCCTTTCTTCCTTTAACCCTCGATGGACGGTGCTTTTTTTAAAGTCAGCCCAGCAGTGTCAGGGGCCCTTCAGCATCCTCCCCTCACTCTCTTGTCTTTGTGTCTCCACCTCTGACTGTAACCATTGGTGCTGCACGAACCCACAGCCAGGTCCTGAGAGGGCGGTGTAGCCTCGGCGCTGCCTCCTCTCCCCTGGTGCATGTGCTCGGGCTTAGGGAGAAGTTACGTGCTCTAATGCGGCTTTATTTAGCGCTCACCACGTTTCATCTGTGTGAGAAGGAGACAAAGCGATTAGTGGAGGATCAGAGTTGCTGTGCAGGGGGCACTGACGGGACCTGCTGGACAATTGAGGACTGAGCCGCGGCAGGGGTGGGACGACCAGCTCTACTTACTCCGTGGTGACCAGGAGCTGCCACTGCAGTTGCACACATTTGCCTTCACACTGACTAAGGACACATCCATCCTTTCAGCGGGACCACCCTTCATCCTCATGGTAAATATGTGTGTAACCCCTTAGTTACACAAATAATCATCATTAAACTGTTCCAGCTCAACTGCAGCAAACAGAACAGGGATGTTCTAACAGGGCAGATAAATGTGTGGAGATTTATATCTTGTGTACATTAAACCTGTGAAGACACGAACAATCTCACATTTTTAACAGAAAATATTAAAATGAGCCTAATTTGTCAGAAGCACACATTTAATTAACTCTGACTGTTGTACTTCTCACTATAATTCATCCCATGATGATCAGAGTATGTGAGGTCATATCATGGCATTAATGCTGGTAACCAGATTCTCTGCAGTGCCTGTCCAAGCCCCGTGCCCTGTCTAGACCCCCCCACCCCCACATCCAGGCCCCACCCCTTCACCCAGCTATATGCGTGGCTCCAGGAAAGGAAGGCTGCTGTGCCAAGGTGGCCCCAGCCCAGCAGCACTGATCCTGCCAGGGACAATCCACTTAAATGGTCCCTGAGAACACAGGTAAGAGGGGCGGTGCTCACAGGAACACAACGCTCTATCGCGATGCACCGTTCAATTAACACCTGACCGTACTAAATGATGAACACTATAACAGAAGAACAGCGGAACTTTGGGAAATGACAAGGAGGAAGTGCTGGACTTCTTTAACTCTGTTATAGGCACAGGATGCCAGCGGTACATGAAACATGAATGTTTGACAGTGAATGGGGGACACCGATAAATTTGCTCGGCCCGTTGATATCTCACTTATGGCAGAAATGTTAGTGCTGTCAATAGGGAGGATAAAAGTGAACCTGCAACGAGATCCAGATCACTGTAAACCCAGCAGCGCTTTATTACTGTATCAGATCATGGTAAATCATCTTAAGGACACGATAAGGCGGGGCCAGGAGGACACAGCTTAATGCTTTTACATAACAGGTGCCTCCAGGGCCAGGGATGTCTTTGCGGGAGGGATGCTCTGGTTGCTGCTAATCCTGCGCTGGCCAATCAGACAGGGCAGCACTAGCCCAGAGCCAATCAATCAAAAACTGAGGAAGAACGGAAAACTGCCAAGCAACAAGCAGAAGTGAAGACTTGGGTTCAAGAGAGTTATTGTTCTTCTCCAGATGTTACCCTTCCACTGTGACCCTGTACGTGGCCACAGCGCACTACATGTACTACTGCTTCTCACCAGCCCAGGGTGGCCTTGGAGAGATTAGCTCCTGCAGGCACAGGGCCAAACCTTCAGCAGTTCCAGACTGTTCTGCAAAACAATTTCCACCCTCCGCACTCACTCAGACTCGCACAAGGACCTTCAATCAGCCTTCTTTTTGTCCCCCCAATGGGGTCAGATGTCTGAATACAAACATGCCCGGATTTGGACCAGTCCTGTCCACTCCTGTAAACCACTTAAAACCTTAACAGCAAAAGTTGCTAAAACAATCACATGGCTCTCAAAGTAAATTTCTGAACACCTTAGGAGAGAAACTGCTGAAGCCTGCGAGCTCATAAAGGGTTACAGGGCCTCTTCTAGAGCTCAGAACCTCAGTCCAGCCACAGTTACACTTATACTCAAATGGAAAAAGTCTGGAATGGTGGTGACTCTACCAAGGAGTGGCAACCCTGCCAAAATCTTCCTATAAACAAGGTACTAAATCATTTTTGTGTTCAAAAAGAACCCCAAAACATCCAGGGAACTGCAGTCCTCTCTTGGCTCAGCTCAAGTCGGTGCTCATGGCTCTGTTAAAAATAAAAGTAAAATAAAATAAACACACTGTGCAAAAGCAGAATAGATGGGAAAGCAGCAGGCTGCAAACCACTGCTCCCTGAAAAGACTGTGAAAGCTGACCTATAGTTCACTAAAGGATGTCTCTCAAGACTTGAACAATGTCTTGTGGACTGATGAAAAAAACAGTTGAACATTCTGGACAAGGTGGGCCCTGTTACATTGTGGGGGAGGGGGGGAACCCAAATACAGCCTTTCAGAGTAATTTCAAGCGTTCAAAGTACTGACCAAAAGGGCAAAAGCATGAGCCACAGTCACACTTCCTTTTGACATTTTTAATAAAATTACGTTTGACAAAAAGTTCAGCACATTTGGAACTGTTTGCTTTTGTGATGACCCAACAAACAGCCAGAGGACCACTGAGGTGATCTCGATGTGCTTCAGTACCACGTGACAAGGTAACACTACACCAGAACTTTCAACAAAAATTCAAAATTCAACGTGACTGACAGCACAAGCGGAATATTTATACATTCATAAATCATCTTCACTGGTGTAAGGGAACCATGAAGGCTACCGTGTCTTGGTGTAATGAACTAAAACCATACAGACAAACTGTGAGAAGTGGAATTATTTTTTGGTCTTTGGCACAGGGTTGCAATGGTTACTGAACAGCAGTCTGAACACTGTGAGCATGTCAGAGTGTGCGAGTATCACATGTGTACTGTGCTAAAACACTTTGGTTGTTGAACAGTGTGTGTACACAGTGATGGTGTTACAGTAAAACACTGTAGATACTTCAAACTGTGTTCACGGTGGAGTTCAATGTTGTATGAACAAAGAGCTTTTTGCTGACCAGCAAAGCTAAACACATGAGTGTGGACAGGGTCAAAGCCCAGCAGATGATCTACACAGATCGCCCTCATATGGCGAGGTCTTCTTCCTCTTGGACTTGTATGAGGGGTTGAGACTGGAGAGCTGCTGCTGCAGTGTTGCCACCTGCTGGCGAAGAGCCGCAACCTCCCTGCTCTTCTCCTCCTGCAGGAACTGCAGCTTCTGTGGAGTAGGACACACAATGCACAAATACACACACAAAAGTGTTCTCCATACTCCAGATGACAAGGAAGAACACATTACTGTATGTGTAAATTCATGTTGTGGAAGCAAGCCCAGGAGGACAAGCGGGGGACGCTAAGAGACAGACCCGGTGGAAGACATTCCTTAGGGCAGGGAGAGCCCTGTGGTGCTGCTTCTGGGCCTGCTGGGAGGCCTGTGCTCGGGCCAGCTTGGCGCTGAACTGGGAAAAAAGCCAGGAACTAGAGGTCAAGGACTTGACCTGGCACTGACCAGCCATGGACACCGAGACAGACCCAGATGTGCAATGTTAGACCAGTTTCAGTCCACGCTGTAAAAACGGTTGTCTGAGCCATACCTCCATCTGCAGCTTCAGAAGCTCGCTGTGCCTCTCCTTCTCCTGCTCCATTATCTTGCTGCGCAGCTCCTCCAGCTCTGTTTCTTTCATCTCCACAGCAGCCCTCATCTCCATTTTCTTGGCTTCCGCTGTCCAAATGGAGCGGAGCAGTAGAACAGCGTGTATGCAAGCAAGTGTGTGCGTGAAACGGCTCCAGCTTCTTGCCCATTTCCCGCAGAGCCGTGCGGACGGAGCACAAAAGAAGTGAAGGAGGCGCTCACCGGCACGCTGCATCTCCTGGTGCAGGTCCTCCAGCTCCTCATGGTGGCGTTCCTTCAGCTCACACAGGTCCCTCTTGAGCCTGTCCTCACGGACTTTGCTTTCCTGAGCACCGCAGTTAAGGCACACTGCTTCACAACTCCTGTTTATCACATATGTGCTGAGTTTGTGTGTAAACAATGCAATTTTACAAATACTTCAGCTGGAAAAAAAATGCCTCTTGGCATGTCAACACAAACACAGCAGCAAGTGTTTCTGGGAAATATATTAATAATGACACATCATTCCCCTGACCTGCAGCTTGGCTTCATACTCTCTCTTAATGTCTTCCAGAGCACTGCTCAAAGTCTCATTCTCCTCTAGAACATGGGCAGTGAGGGGAGAGGACAGAGGACAAGCAGGATGAGATAGTGAAAGCTGCTGCTGGAGCAGAGAGAGGACTTGTCATAGCTACCCCTCAGGTCACACTGCTGCTCCACAGCACTCTGGAGCTCAGCAACCATGTCCTTGAGCTGGTCTCTCTCTGGAGGAGGACAAGTGTATCACCGGCACGTTGTCATCGGCGCTGCACATACTTTTTGCATGCATGCATATGTGTGTGTGTGTGTGTGTGTGTGTGTGTGTGTGTGTGTGTGTGTGTCTGTCTGTCTGTCTGTCTGTCTGTCTGCGTGTATGTGTCCTGTTCACCTTCCTTCAGGTATTTCTCCCTGCTCTGGCTCAGTTTCATCAGCCTTCTAGTTTCATCCAGCTTCACTTCCAGAACGGTGTTCTTGCCCATCAATTCACTCACAGCCTGAAAACACTCCCAATAATCATCTACATTTGGTCATATTTAACATAATTGCTTCATTACTTTATAATAATGGCCATCTGAGTGTAGACGAGGTGAGTACAGTACCACATACCAGCATACATTACTTAAATGCAACGTTATTTTACACCCATTTACTTAAATCCTCGCATTGATAACAAATGTGTTTAATTATTAAGTTTTGCTGATTGTTAGTGCGTGTATTTGTTTTTTTCTACACGAACCTTCTCGACGTGTGTGAAACCGCTGAGGAGCCCGTCGAGCTCCACCGCTCGCAGCTTCTTCATGGCTTCCTCAAACTGCTCTTTTCTGTGTCTCACACACCCACACTATTTCTGACAGAAATGTACATATAAAATATTCCATCTAGTCTAAACATTACTAAACGCTTCAATTGCTGCTCGGCTATTGGCTAATACACTTGATCTTGCTAATAACACATGATGATTTACTAGATAAAGCATAGGGGAGTGGCTGCTATAATTTGCCTAAAACTTTTCGCCTTCGCTGCTATTTTTTTTTTTATTTTATTTCAACGTACTTTGCCCGGTTGGTTTTGGCAGGCTGCTCAGGTGCGCAAGTGCTGCAGGGAATTGAGCAGGAAGGACCGAGCTGTACTAATCATTCGGTGCAACGACGGCCATGAGGCAAAAGACAAACTACGAACTACCAACACAGCTACCTGTGAAGCTATTCTTTCTGAAGCGCAAACACCAACCTGTTTTCCTGAGCACCGAAATAACGGGTGCAGTTTGACCACTTAGCCTTGTCTGTGGTGCGGTTACACAGACCTACAGTGCTAACGCGATCTCGACATTGCTCTGTAGTCCACAGCAGTCCCTGGATTACCAACGAGTTCCTTTCCTAAATCTGACTTCAAAGGAGATTTGAAGTAGGAGCAGTTAAGTAAGGTTTGCGTCTAACGTCAATCAAATGTTTGTTTTGCTGTACCTTTCTATGCATAAAAAATATTCCAGAAACAATTCTGGATACCTTAAAACATCTTTAATGTAATAACAATAAGGTAGCGTTCCCTCATTATTAAACTGTTAAAAACAGGCTGGGGAGTCACTCGGGAGCCAGAGTAAAAAGGAATATACTCTTTTTAATAGGTGCATACATGTCTCTTCGCTATCTTAACAAAGTTGCTTCATACAGTACAAGTCATATAAAACACTGGAGAATCCCCCTGGGTCACCCCCAGCCCTCCTGCTGCGCCCCATGGTTAGGGGTTACCCCAGGAACTTCCCAGAATCCCACTCGTGCACACTGAACATAAATAAAATGACAACCGATCAACACAAGACACACACAACTATGTACACACATGAACACTAAGATCAACTATTTACACAACGCTGGTACAACTCAACGCCGTTACATTGCCCCCCCTTCAGAAGTTGCCCGTCCCAGCGACTGTAAAACCTGCCAACACAAAGTCCCGCAGATGCGGAGGCAACCTGCGCTCCGTCTTGGGTCTGGTCCCCAGTGGTGAATCCGCGGGACGTGGCGACCTTGCGACGGGGGCTCCTCTGCGGACTCCTTGGGATGGTAAGGGGCGAGCCTGTCACAGTGTAGCACCACCAAGCGATGTTTGGGTCCCATCTGCACCCTGTATACCACGTCGGACAGCCGGTCCAGGATGACGCAGGGACCCACCCAGCTGTCTGCGAATCAAAGTTCCTGCTCTAGTCACTGTGCAGCTCCTCCAACACCCCGAAATGGCAGAACATCTCCTCCACCAACTGCTCTGCCGTAGTCAACGCACTCTGATCCGGTACTGCATACGCCTCAGGCCACTTGGTAAAATTGTCCATAGCCAGGAGCACGTAACGGTTCCCCTGATCAGTGCGGGGTAAGGGTCCCAGCACGTCCACGCTCCATCGGGGCGCCCGACTGAAGCCGCTGCAGGGTGGCGTGCGACCAGTCGCTAGGGGCCTTACGCGCCGTGCAATCCACGCCTTGACGGCATCCTGCCCAGTGAAACCGCTGGCGCAGCCGGTGCAGCGTCTTCGCCACACCAGCGGGTCCGAGTCACTGCAACACGTCTTCCCTGAGTGCAGACTCGGCTTTGAGGATCTTCCACCGCCGCTGTGTATGAGTGAGGGCAATAGTCTCATTTGCCAGCTGGAGCGAGCGTCTGTCCAGGTCCAGAACCACCCCTAGGAGGTCCATTCCTACAATGCATGGATCCTGGATCTTCGCGAGCCAGAACTCATGCTCCAACAGCTGGCTGCCCATGGCCACGCGCAAACGTCTTTTCCCCCACATCGCCACGGTCTCTCCTGTGACCGTACGCAGGCTCGCTGACACCTCTGTCCAGCCATGGGGGGGACGGCGCGCCATTTCAGACAGCACCCCCGAGGGCTTCGCAGGGCACGCCCTCTATTAGGCAGGGCAGCCGGAGGCAGCGGATTTTTCCCAGGCGTCCCACAGGGAACGAGAGTACGCCCCCGAGAGGGGGCGGAGTCACAGGGCGAAACCCCCGTCACAGCGCCGCCCTTCTGCCGTTTCCCTGAGACCAGGCGGGGGCGGGATCTCTGCAGTGACGCGCCTGGTGACCTCGCTTCCGATAACACCAGCAGATGATAGGCGGCCGTTGGCGCGCAGCTTCTCCCTCCGCCTCGTCATCAGTGATGTCCTCCAGTCAGGGAGCGGCAAGAATGCGCGGGCTCCTTCGCCTCTCTTAGGACGGGTTCTGTGTGTCCCGCCTCGCGCTGCACCGCATCTAAATTAGCTGGGGTGGCAAGCCTGATGTGTTGCTGCAGGCATTCCGGGGCGAGCGTCTTCTTGGATGGCTGCGGGGTATTGCGGGTACGCCCGCTGCGCCAGGAGCTAGATATCCACAGCCAGCGCTCCAAGGGTTTCTCCTTTGCCGCATGCACCTCTTCTGCGGTGTGTTCTCTGGGTCTGTTCACTCAAACCCTGCTCTATGCCGCTTCTGACACCAGTGTAGCTAACCCCCATAGAGCTACTAGAAACTGGCTCGGGAGCCAGGGTAAAAGGAACATGCTCTTTATTAGGTGCATACATGTCTTTTCGCTAGCAGTCTTAACAAGTACACTTCAGACAGTACAAGTCATACAAAACACTGGAGAATCCCCATGGGGCACCCCCAGCCCTCCTGCTGTGCCCCATGGTTAAGGGGTTACCCCAGGAACTCCCCAGAATCCCAGTCTTTTTTTTTTTTTAAGTACTTTATTCATACCATAACTTATAAGAACAAAATAAAACTTCCAATATTCCACATTACAAACATAAAATAACATCCTCACATTTCATTATAAAACCATCTCTCAACATAAACATGACAGCTTATTCACTTCTCCAAACATCTTGGATCACTAGTACAAAGAGTAATAAACATCAGAATTTAAAAGCAAATATAAATTTCCATTATAACAAAAAGAACCTGTGACTTTAAAACCTTTCACCAAAAAGTGGTTTAAATACAAGGTTTGAAACACGTGTACCATACCCACAAGAAAAGTACCTTGGCACCTATGCTAGAACCGCCACATTCTGATTTAGCTCCATCATTAAAACCATAAAAATTAAACATTCATACTAAACACATAAAAATAAAACACTGTAAATACTAAAATACTATAAAATCTACAAATTAAAATCAATTATTCGAACAGTTTTTCTAAACAAAAATCTCCATTCTCCATAGCTGTCGGGTGGGACTATTCCCCCGGCCCTGACAAACTTAACCTAGGGGATGACCCCACCCGAGATAAATCAATAACTAATAAGACCGAATGATCGGGTACCACTATGGAGGAGGGAACATCTTCTCGGTCCTTTGAGGGGTCGCAGTCAAGACCGGCACCCCCACTGTAGTACCGGTGATCAACCCAGCCTTCCTTCTGCGCCTTTTCTTTTTCCTGGTCACTCCCACAAAGTCCCGTAAAATACCCGAGTGACCAGGTGTGTCCCTCTCCTCTTACCGGGACCTCTCAGAAGTGCCCAGCGAAGAAGGGGACTGTGCCACGAGTGGTCAAGAGTTGGCATGCATTCCACAGCAACAACAAAAATGACATTGCTGATGACCATTGTCATTGAAACCCTGTAGGACCATACGCATAATCAGACTGGCACAATCACAAGCAGTTAATGTTTTAATGCAAGTTACATAAAAAAGCATGTACAAGAAGTAATGAGATGTGCTGTGCATGAAGCACCCATCAGTTACATGTTTACATGAACTCATCTTGCATCACATAAGGGCGTTCTACTCTCATAGATAGGGAACTCTAAAAGAAGGTTCTAGATTCCAGTCGCAGTAGCTTCTGTAAATGTGCAGCAGTTTAAAATACAGATATTATTATAACTACTTTATACTAAAAGTTGCCAGGTTATTAAAAAGCTCTGCTAGCCCTTACAGCACTGTGTATCCTGAGTCTGCAGGAGGAGATAGGGAGGGGCTTAACTGGCACAGGGAGGGGCCTCCAAGGGATACACCTCCTTTTGATGGCTCATAGCACCACCTCTGGCTGAGGTCAGCACTGGTTTGCATAGTGCAGATCTCTGAGGTGTACGCAATGCTTCTGGGATCCATCTGGCCAGCTGACAACACTAGTTCGCCCACAGAAGTCACCTTGCCCACGTGGCTGTAAGGAGTTGTGGCTGGCTGACTGTGCTTATGACAGAGTGGCAAACGGTTTGAAGGTGCGGCTGGTGGGCTGAGGTTGATGGGGCGAGCTGGTGACTCAAGTGTCGAGAGGTCATGGTCAGACAACTCTGACTTACAAGAGCTCTCTCTCCCAGAGTGACAATCCTGGATAAAGCAGCAGAGGTCTGACTGGTTTGGGTCAGAATAACCTTTCGACTCCGAGTCCTCGACGTTCTGGCCTGGTTCCTCCAGGTCCAGTTCGATGAAGTCCACTAAGAGGTCCCCACTGGTATTGTCCACCTTGTAATGGTCCTGTCTGCCCAGGATGGAGCTAATTTCATCCAGCTTGCCCTTCTGACCATGCATGTGCATGTGTACATGTGTGTTTGAGTGGGTTGATGTGCCATGGGAAAGCAAGGAAGAAAGCAACGTGTTAGAAGTTTCTTCAGTACGTCTGACCGTATAATAATGTTCCTGTTCGGATTCTTATGCTGGTATTATGACAAAATTCACTGAAACTGTAGAGATAACCCAATGTTAATGAGTCAAATTGAATATTCATCAAATATTATAAGTACAGCACTGCAGGAGGCCAGGTACCTTCAGCAGGTCCGGATCAATGCCTTTGATTTTGGGGCCAGGAACCGGTGGCAGGAAAATCACCGTTAACCTGAAGCAGAGACAAAATCACATGTAGGTCCTTCACATGTACGGGGGTCTGATCAATAGTTAGATGCATTTATGGCTAAGTTTACAGGAAAATAAATATGATCACACATATGAGCTGAGTGACCTGTGGTGCTGGGAGATGACCAGCAGCAGGATAAGGATCCCAGCCCCAATGGCTGTGAAGATCAGCGTCGTGGCCATAGAGAAGCTCGACTCTGAAAAATAACAAGAGTTTGCCTGTCAGCTCCCATTGTATTGTGAGTAATGTGCTACAAGGCTCTGTGGAGTGCAGGAATGAGTCTCCAGTGCAGGCCATGTGAGCTCATCATTGATCACGACTGACTGGGATACTGATTGGGTGAACTGCACACACCAGCCTTAATCAATAAACAGCTGTACTGTAAAAGTTAAAAACACACACACACACACACACACACACACACACACACACACACACACACATTTTCAGAACCGCTCGTCCCATACGGGGTCACGGGGGAACCGGAGCCTACCCGGTATAAAAACATAAAGATGATTTTTTTTTATAACAGGAACATATTTAATATTATATTAAATATTACAAATGAATAGAAATGTTAAATTAAGTATGACCTTCTCACTAAACTAAGGAGATCTGAGTAGTACAATGAGTACAAGAATGGAAATTTCGTACTCAAGGACACATGTGCGTTGAAGTGGTAATGAGTGAGTCTGTCAGTAAAGCGGGTGAGTAAACTAACGGTAACTGTAACCAAAACTGTAGCTCACCTCTCGAGGGACTCTGTGCCAGGAAGATGCGGAGAGTTCGGCTGAACTCACCAAAGTTGTTGTGGGCTACCATTCTGCACCGCACCTGGACCTCATACTCGATGCCCACACACAGGCCGTAGATGGAGCGCTCGGTGCTGGAGATCATGTCCAGCTGAAGCACAGGAGGAAAGGTGTGTCAGGGGACTGCAGGCACATGGCACTAAGTGGCAGAATGTATAAAACATCCCCTATGAACACTGCTTTAGTGCAGCTGGACAGCAGAGGGCGCAGTGGTTCGAGCTGCTGCCTTTGGGATCAGAGGTTGCAGGTTGGAATCCCACCTCCTGTTGTCGTACCCTTGAGCAAGGCACTTACACTGAAGTCATACAGTAAGAATTACCGTTCACGTGTTGTATTGCTGTGTATTTGCTTGGTTTAATTATTATTGATATATAATCGTTTTTGTATTACTATGGAGAGGGTTATGGTTTTGCAGGCTGTTGATGTTTTTTTGTGTGTCTTCGAGTAGTTCTCGTATTGTTAGGTTTTTTCTGTTGTTTACTGGGTAATTGGGTCAATTAAGGATTAGCCAATCAGCACTAATTGGAGATGGGCTCAATCTTCAGGGAGGGGGGGGGAGCGAGAGTGAGAGAGGGAAAATTTCTGTCTACAGCAGAGCGCAGTTGACCTGTGTTTACCCTCCAAGTCAATGGCTGGCGGTAAAGGGCACCCAATCAGAGGAACAAGAACAGAGCGCCTTTGTCACTTATTTTAAAATTCATTTTAATGTTTCCTGTTTGTTAATAAAGTATTTAAAAAGTCTTTTAAAGTATTTTTATTTATAGCTGCATTTCATTAGAGTTATTACAACTTTCTGTAGAAAGAACCAGTGGAAAAACGGAGGAATGTGTTTATTATCTGTATTAATAACTCCGCAAACACTAAGTCAATACAGATAACAAAATCAATACTTGTGTGAGTGTGGAGTTACAAACAAAATGAGTTATGAACACATGTCCAGTCCCAGTCGTATCTGTACAGAGCAAGGGCACAAGGGGCAGAGAGGGTGTCTGTCGGGACGGGACGGGAAGGGACGGGACCCACCGTGCGCCAGCGGGCTGAGTCCTTCTCGCGGTACCGGACCTCGTACTCCAGGCTGATCCAGCCAGTCCTGATGTCCGCTGATGGCGGGGGGTCCCAGTGCACCAGAACGTCGTAGTGGAGCCCGGAGCGGCTCGCATTCAGCAGTGTCCAGTTGAGGCCCACGGGTGGCTCGGGGAACACTGCCGGGCGGCACGCTCACGTCATTAAGGTGGAACCACGCTTACACGCGTGCTCCGTGTCCATAGCGGGAGGGTTGGGGGGCTGACCGATGGAGTCGACACTGAAGCAGAGCTCATCGTAGGTGGCGTCCAGGGCGGCGTCGTGCAGCTGCACGCAGTAGGATGTCCACACGGACGTGTGCCGCGTGCTGAAGTAGCACTCGTTGGGCACCAACACACTATACTCGGGACACTCGTGCCAGGTCCCGGGAGAGCTGTCGCAGGCACACAGCACACAGGGCTCCCGTTAGACCCAAACACAGGGAGCACCAAGTTGGTCATTACATTATCCACAAACCACTGTCCGGTAACCGTTATCCACTTGTTAACCTTCACCAAATCATTTCCCAAATTATTTACATTCACCTGCATTTTCTTCACTGACCTGATTTCTAATCTTTGTGTTTCACCCTCGGAGCCAATAGGCGGCAGTAAAGAGCACCCAAATGGTAGAAGAGTGGGAACACCTGAATTCAACTCACTTCCACTGTGTTTACATCCCCTGTCTGTGAGCGCCGATAATCAATAAAATGAGAAATGCTGGATGTTTGTGAGCTGAAAAAGGTCAACAATCAGGTCTGAATTTCCAGTGGAGTTACACAAGTGAACAACTGAATTTGTGGAGACGTGCAAACTTTTAGTCACCTTAATCTTTTTTAAAATATTACTAGAAATACTATATAAATTTCAAATGTATGAACTATTGATTATATTGAAAAGTCTTACAAAGTATGTTTTTTATTTGCTATGACTATCTGAGGTTTTTACAGAATGCACCCAGTGAGTAAATGGAAGGACTTCTGCGTTTTTAACCCTTTACTGACTGTGAGGTTAAGTGACTCATAAGTTACAAACAGACTTCTGGAGCCGGTGGTCTCTGCTAGTAGGAAGGTGTGAAATGTGGCAGTCGGACCCTTGCTGTAACTGTGCACGAAGGACCCTGCATACTTCTCTTTGAGGTAGAACACCCGAAGGGCCCCTGGTGCCGAGAGGTTCCAGAAACTTCCGGTGTCCCACCAGCAACGGAAGGTCTCATGGTCCCGGGACAGACAGCCAGTGAAGTGGGGGATGGTGGGAGTACCTGGGGAGGGAGAGAGACAGCAGCGCTGTGTGTACTGAGGAAAATCTCCGGTATGGTTGGGAGTCGCTGCAAGTTCACAGAACCTTCCGGAAAAGGCACTGCTGTGCTATGGCCAAAGAGCCCCAAAGTCCAGGTTCCTTATGTAACTCCACTGGAAATCCCACAAGTCGCCGTGAAATGTGAGAATCCTCATGCTTTTAACAGCTGATATGGTCGTGAGGCTGAAAGATGATAACCAAACCATGCCTGCGCACAACACACACACACACACACACACACACAGACACATTTGCTGAAATCGCTTGTCCCTAACTCTACAACACAGGACGTAGGGCTGAAGGGGGAGGGGACACACCCAGGACGGGACAGCCTGCACACAACATTACCATGTAATTACCATGCTATTACCATGCTGTCTTGGTAGGACTACAATTGCTGGGATGAAGCCACGGTGTGCGTGACTGCAGTTTCGCCACACTGACCAACCGCGCATCCCCTTCTCAGAGGAAGGACCTCAGAGAATTCCTTTTGCGCTTTCCTTTCACTGGAAGTGTCCCTGCTGGGCTGTGGTGGGGTGAGCTATAGTGTGGTACTTATAGATACAGCGGTCACTCAGGGTGGGACACCGTCCAGCAGATGAGGATCACATTCCCATGCGGTCCAAGGGCAGAGGACATGTTTACAGATGGTTATGTTTATCCTTCCAGGAACTGGAGCAGCGCACTCCCTCTTACAGACACCGGTACACTTTGTACTGAGGGAACATTCTAGAAAAGCTGTCATTGAGCAAAGGGTTTGGCTCTTCCTGGGGTTGGAACGTGCAGTGCAGCACACACACACACACACACACACACACACACAGGGAAGGGGCAGACTCCAGGCAGAGACACTGCGGTCAGTGACTGTGAACACCAGTTCTGTGTCTCACACTGGTTCCAGTGGGCAACAGACAGGCAGGGGGGAGCAGTGACAGCACAGTAAGGAGTCTAGGCTGGACATACTGGTGTAAAACCTTAAGAGAACTGAAATGTGGAGCATAAGTGCTTGCATTTTGTTTTCATTTTCTGAATACATTTTACGATGAGGGCAGCACAGTGGCGCAGCAGGTAACGATACCACCTCACAGCACCTGGGTGGTGTGAAAAAGTACGGGTTTGATCCCCACTCAGTCTGTGTGGGGTTTGCATGCTCTCCCCATATCTGGGTGGGTTTCCTCCCACAGCCCAAACACATGAAGTTCAGGTGGATAGGTGATGCTAAATTGCCCTCAGCGTGTGAATGGATGAGTCAATGTGTGTGAGTGGCTACACTGTCATGGACTGGTATACTGTCCAGGGTGTATCCCCCTTTTTAAATTAATGAAGCTTAAAAAACAGTCGCTTCAGGCCCACTCATACCATTTTACCACGGTAAGAGCTTATAGCTCTATGTTTACTCACTACTCACTTCCTAACAAACCCCTAATAACAGAGCGGTGACCACAGTGATGTGTTCAAACGTAAACATGGCTCTGACTTTATTCTGTAGACGACCACTATCGAGAGCTGACATCTGTTCATAACTCGAGTCATTTGTAACTCCAAGGTCACAATCAATAAAAGGCGAATAATACACATAACTGTAATAATAATAATGGGGGGTGCGGTGGGTTGGACCACAGTCCTGCTCTCCGGTGGGTCTGGGGTTCGAGTCCCACTTGGGGTGCCCTGCGACGGACTGGCGTCCCGTCCTGGGTGTGTCCCCTCCCCCTCCGGCCTTGCGCCCTGTGTTACCGGGTTGGCTCCGGTTCCCCGTGACCCCGTATGGGACAAGCGGTTCTGAATATGTGTGTGTGTGTGTGTGTGTGTGTGTGTGTGTGTGTGTGTAATAATAATACGTGAAATAATTTTTTTACGTTTTTTCACGTTTGCCCAACTACATTCAGGGATTTTTTAAAGAAAATATATAAGATGCAAACAGCATCAAAAATTAACAAAAAAAAGTGTAAAATGCTTCACAGCTGAAGTGGCTCTTAGGCTCTATAATGAGTCCTGTGGGATTGGAACCGACCCCCACCTGAAGGAGAGGGCTGAACTGTTAGTGCTACTGATTCACTTCGTTACCACCCACATCGCTGTCTGTGTCAGTGAGTGAGTCAGTCAGCAGCTTTCACACACACACACACACACACACACACACACACACACACACACCCTGACTTTGGCACTGAGCGTACCTGCGGTAGAAACCACCTGTAGGATCGGCAGCAGGAAAGGTGCACAGCACAGATGGGCAAAACGATGACCGCCCTCCATAGTGACAAACCTGCAGGGAACGGCGGCACGTCAGTGTGTGTATACGTGTGTAACCGCTATGTATATGGGAGGTGGAGCTTTCTGACAGGTGTGCGTGTGTGTGTGCGCGGGGGAGCGGTGCTCCTCTTACAGGGGTGTCTCTTGCTCGATGAGGAGGTGGGGCAAACCTCCCTGGACTCCGACTGGACCAAAGGCAGCGGAGCCCCTGCTGTCACCTTGAACGCAGCTCTCTGATAAGACTGTGATAAGACCATGGGGGGCTAATGAACCACAGCCACAATAAACCACCGACAAGCAACACAGTGACCCGCACACTAATACAGTCATAATAAACCCAAAGTGCGACAGGTGTGTTGCGTACGAGGACCTCAGTACCAGAGTAACCCATGGTAAACCAGGGTGAATGAGATTAACAACAGGTTTCTACCGATTGCGCTCCTTAAGCAGTGTCACACTGCACCCCAGTGAGGTGGCACAGCAAGAAAAAGGGGTTTAAAAAGAAAAAAAACAGACTTGCACAGTGAGAAGGACACATCTGCAAACCTGTGCTGTGGTTTTGCTAGTCTAATCAGCACTAATGGGTTGGTAAACAACCAACCTGTGGTTCTACTAGTTCATCCAATATAATGGATGAGTAAACAAGTTACCTGTGATTGTACTAGTTTATCCACTAATTGGTTAGTAAACACATCACCTATAACTCCACTAGTACTAAGAGTACTAATCAGTCTAGTGTACCGATGAAACCAGTTGGTTACACTACACTAGCTGCAGATGACAGGTTAGACGGAGCAGTAACACACGAGCCACGTGGGTTCGGATCTCACTCACCCGATAGTGGCGCGGCGCAGCGCAGCCCGGCTTCGCAACAACAAACAAACAAGCAGCAAAGGAACAATAACGGAAGAAGAAGATCAACAGCTGCGAATGAGCACAACACAAACGGAGCACATGACAGCGTCCGAGAGTCCGAGGAGCCCGGGGTCCACCCCTCACACACACCACACGCATCGCCACCGCCCCCCTCAACAGCGCGCGCGGCTGGTTACAGTAGCGCGCCCCCTAGTGTCCCCGTCTTCGGACGCGCTCCGTTACCCACAAACTGGTGCGACTCCTACCTTGAGCTGAAGGACACCGGACCGGGACCTTTGAAACTCGAGCCGGTCCAGGTGAAATATTAACTGCGATTCGTAACTACTAGTTCTTAGCAGACACCTTTAACCAGCGTCACAGTCTTTAGATATAGAAGAGTTAATCTGTAGGTCACACACACACACATCAAAGAGTGTCAGTCCCGCTGGGACAGATCTGTCGAACGAAACTCTCGCAAACTCCGCGCACCGTTTGCGGGACTTGAACCTACACCCAAACTGCCCAGGCACTGCGAAGCGCCTGACGGAGAAGCGTCCTGAGCCTATCGGTGTGAGAGGGACAAGAGCGCCACGTGCTGGCGGACATGGATGGATGGATGGACTGATTGATTGATTAAAGCAACTTTATTAATCCGAGGGGGAAGTATAGTTTACACACACACACACCCACACCCCACATCCACACACCTACACCTACTTTGAATCATTAAACTTAAAGTCATGCACCGTTTGCCATGAGCAGCACACACAGGTGGGGACAAGAGGAGGTTTAACAAACACTCACATTTATTTGACACTTTTCTCCAAAGCTACTTACAGTGTTCAACTACTTACAAGTATTTACACAACAGAGCAATTTAGGGAGTATCGTGCCAAAGGGTACAGTCCAAGGTTGGAATCAAACCTGTGGGTCCAAAGGCAGTGGCTCAGTACACTACAGTACACTACCATAGCCCAGCAAGTAGCAAGGGACGGGATGTGGGGCTGATCCCCGCTCAGTCTGTGTGGAGTCTGCATATTCTCCCCATGTCTGCATGAGTTTCCTCCAGGTGCTCTGGTTTCCTCCCACAGTCCAAAGACATGCTGTTCAGGTTCACCCATAGTGTGTGAGTGATAGATAGAGTGTGTGTGTTTCACTGATGTATGGATGAGTGACCCATTGTAAGTAGTGTATCTAGCAGTATAAGTCACCGCAGTGAATAAGGTGTGTGGGCTGATAGTAACACTACATAATATTCATTGTAAGTCGCTTTGGAGAAAAGTGTCTGCTAAGTGAATAAATGTAAATATACAATACACTACCAGCTGTCTCTGTTCCACTGCCATTCCCTTTACTTGTATTTTTGTTGTACTTGTCTTTTATTTTGAACTTTGTGTTCTTGTGCTTCAGTAACATCTGCTAGTTCAGTTTAACTAGGTGGCAATATGCAAAAGCATCCATCCATCCATCCATCCATCTATCCATCCTTCTTTCCTTCCTTTCTAACACTGGCATTAACCTCTTGACTTGGTTGAGGTTGTGAAGATCCAGAGATTATCCTAGAATCACTGGGCCCAAGACGGAGAAGGGTACACCCTGGACGGGACACCATTCCATCACAGGAATGGCGCACACACACACACACACACACACACACACACACACACACACACACACTGTGCCCTGCGAAAAGAGCCATGGTGCACACACGGGGCTGCACAGGCACAAGTGCAGGGACTCAGCGAGGCAGCAGATGGCGCAGCTGTTAGCACATCTCCGTGTAACGTCACGGCTGTTAGTTCGCATCCCACCACCTGCCTTGACTAAAGTATCTACCCTGAATTTGTACAATACAAATGACCATTCTGTGTATAAATGGGTAAATCAGTGTAAAATTAATCATCTGACAAAAAAACACCTTGGAAAAGGAGTGAGATGAATAATAATAATAGTCTACTGCAGAGCCCAGAACAAGGCTGAAGAGACAGTTTGTGTAGTTTGTCAGTGTTTGGCTGCTCTCTGCAGTATGCTACCCACATACACACCGTTCACGAGCTAACCTGTAGACGTGTGTGTACTCGATGGCCCCAAAGCCCTGAAGCTCTCAGCACACCTGCGCACACGCATTTAACGCTTTGGGTGCAAACACACACCTCAGCATCGCCTCGTCACGACTGTGCTGCCTTTATGAGTTGTGTGGCTGTCGCGACATCTGGTCTTTTGACGCTCAAATCCAGAACGCACGATAAATGCATTAAAAGATTGGAAAGTGGCTAATAATAGTAATAGTAATACATGAATTCAATCATTTATTGCCTTTAAATGACATACAGGGTCACAAAGACTTCACCCTTGGCCCGTCTTGCCTTATGGCCACAGACAGCACTTTAAGCAGAAGTACACACACACACACACACACACACACACACACACACACGTTAGTAAAGTGATGTTCCAAATAGCCCCGAGGAGGGAGCTCTGAGGTCCAACCTTTCCCCTCATTTCCATCGATCTGCCCAGGGCCTGTTTGGAAAGATGCTTTTCGCAACACACACACTTTTTACGGCATGTGCAAATACACAAAGGTCGGCGACGGGCTCCATGTCAGTTCACTGGGTCGGAGACCGTGGGTAGTCCCACCGTGGACCGGATCTTCACTGGTCACACTGCTACCTTTGCAAAGTGCTACACACATGCTGCATACACCCACACACTGACTAATACATTCATAAAGTCTCTCATATTCAGTTGGCCTGGTTACACACACATCCTTATTTATTTATGCTGCCTATCGATCCATCCTGCCCTGAGAACGATCATTGTGCAACAAACCCGACACAGGAGGACGCAGGACCTTTGGTCCACCGGGTCTACACACTGTCAGTGGCAGCTTCACATCTCCCGTGATCAGAGTCCTTCAATGAATCATCTCTCTCGTGTGCGGTAAACTACAGTAAATCAGACCCCCGGTGTCCCGTGTCCTACTTTGATTTGATAGACACTGTGCAAAGTTGGGCTGTTCATGCACTCCTCTCCACTGTGAGTCAATATGTGGACATGGTGCCACGGTGGAACTGTCCACACACACACACACGCACACACACACACACACACACACACACACACACACACACCCCCCGAGTCCTTGGCCCTGCCTGCCTATATCTCTGTGCACAGCCTCTTACGATACTGGTCTTTCCGTTGTTACCTTTTTCAGGTGCGTCACACTGACCTGAACCAGGCTCCAGAACCAGGCTGAAGATCGCCACATCCCAGTCGTGCTGCAGCTGTGGAGGATGGCCACCTCGAAGCTCCTGTGTCGACTAGAGAGGGTGTGCACACATCTGCGCCCAGGCTGCAGAGTGAGCCTGGCCGCCGCGCACTCTGTGCAGAAGGTGGGTCTGCCGTTCACGCTCGGCCTCTGAGACGTCTCTCCAACAATGTATATGTACACGAGTGTAGATATATGGTACCATAAAGGATATGCATATGTGCAAACTGTACACCGAACAGATATAGCGTTAAAGTCACACAGTGTACATGTCATTCGCTGTATTTGTACCTCATGGAGGCACCTCTGGATGATCCTGCTCAGTAATACATGCAGTTTGGTCCTCCTTTACTGACAGTTTACTAGCTCATCCTTCATCCATCATTAGGTGCTTTATTGTGATTAAGTATATAATAATAATTATATTAATGCAATTATCCACTTAATTCAAAAGACACCTTAAAGGACTTCTTAGATGAGTAAAGACCATGGTAAAGCCTCTCTCAGCACAGTCTCTGCTGCAGGAGGAAGGCTCTCCTCTTGTCTTTGGACTGGGACTTGTGATTCATTTTACTGTACTGTACTGTACCAGCCATGGTTTACTAATGAACGCCAAAGGAGGGACACCTTCTTTCCCAGTCTGTATCATACAGAGTAAAATGTACAATATGTAAACGTATGTGTAAAAGGTATAGTGCATATAATACCTCTCTTTTCTACCAAAGAACAGAACAGCTCAATACACACAAAGTGACTAATTCAGGAGTTCACAGTTTCTACTGATATATTTACATCAGGTTAAATTAAGGTGAAGTACCAGGGTAAATGGAGTGACGCCTATGTGGTCATTTCAGCTCTCGCGCCCTGTTACTGCACAGAGGTGGCCGAGATCCGTGTGACTGCACTACAGGGTCCACCGTGACTTCTTACTCCATGAGGTGCATCTTGTTACCATTCCCCACCCTGCAAGGGTGCCCATGGCTGTAATTTGTCCCCCACCCTCCGTGTCCTCCCAGGGGAAGGTCAGCGTCCAGTCTACTGGCGTCAGGTGTCTCGTACCACAGATCGCCACCCGTCTCCTTTCCAGCTCAGCTGCCAGAGCAGCAAAGTTCTACAGTGATCCTACAGAGGCGGTTAAGGACATCCGGGATGGATCCACACTGCTGGTGGGAGGTAGGGCCCAGGCTGTGCCTGCATGATTTGAGTGGGTGGGGGGTGCAGGTACCTGCACTCTCTGGCCTCCCTTCCCACGATGATGTGCTCTGCCATAGGGTTTGGTCTCTGTGGCATCCCAGAGAACCTGATCGGCAGCTTGCTGAAGACTGGGGTGAAGCAGCTCACAGCCGTGAGCAACAATGCTGGGTGCGTGTGTGTGTGGCAGTACACTCTTGTACCCTGTTATTGCCTTACCCATCCTGACCAGACCAGGTTGCCTCATGCAGGGTGGACAACTTTGGACTGGGACTACTGTTGAAGACCAAGCAGATCAAGCGCATGGTGTCCTCCTACGTAGGGGAGAATGTTGAGTTCGAAAGGCAGTACCTGGCTGGGGAGCTCGAGGTGGAGCTCACGCCCCAGGTGAGGCTGAACCCCACCGCCGCCCGTGTCGATACACCCCGCGACCATGCTCCATCGTTTCTGACCAGCAGTGGCTGTCATGCTCTCATAGGGCACCCTAGCAGAGAGGATCCGGGCAGGAGGAGCGGGCATCCCAGCCTTTTTCACAGCCACGGGCTACGGCACGCTCATCCAGGAGGGAGGCTCGCCCATCAAGTACAACAAGGACGGCAGCGTGGCCATTGCCAGCGAGAAGAGAGAGGTGAGTTCATGTGACCGCCGGTGGTCGGTGCCGCACCACATCTACACCTGAGCTCATTGGCGGGGTGTTGCCACGCAGGTCCGCGAGTTCAACGGGCAGCACTACGTCATGGAGAGGGCCATCACCGGTGACTTCTCCCTCATCAAAGCCTGGAAGGCAGACAGAGCTGGAAACATTGTCTTTAGGTAGGAGCTGCTGGGCTTTGAACTTGCGTCCGCTGTTGGGATGCAGTCAACATATAGTCAACACACAGTCAATGTATTCAGCATGTAGTGAACACACATTCGGCCTGCATTTAAAATGCAGTCAACATGAAGTCGGCATACAGTCAACATGTAGTTGGTATGCAGTCAATATGCAGTTGGAATGCAGTCCACACACAGTGAGCACGTAGTTGGTCTGCAGGCAACAAACACACTGCCAGCACACAGGTCCGTCACACCTTGATTGGTCCTGTTCAGGAAGACGGCGAGGAACTTCAACCAGCCCATGTGCAAAGCAGCCAAGGTGACCATTGTTGAGGTATGTATCTTTTACCTTGTTTTTAGCTGGTACCATTCTGCATCACACCTGTTCATGCACCTTTTATACTGTTGATCACTGGAATTGAGCTCCTGAGATCATTAGGAGAAACTTAGAAATATTATTCCCATTTATATATGTGCCAGCGGGGTTCCACCAGCTTCCGAAAGGCTGTTGTTTTCTGGAAATTTCCTGACATCTTTTCAGACTTTCTGCTCTCAGTCCAGAGGGAGCTGAAAGGTTCTATCATACAATAATACACAGGGAAAGATGTTCAAACCCTTGTACTAAAATTAAGGGGGCTGGACACAAACCAACCATGCCACCAGTACTCCATCCCTCCTAAAACCCTATATACGACCCACCCCTCCTCAGAATATCTCCCGCCACCTACAAATCAGCCCACATCATGGACAGGTACTACCCTCTTCACCAGAAACCATCATGAGCACTTCGCTGGGGTTGTCAAGTGGGCACCTTCCTTCGTTGATGTTTCATTGAATTGAGCCCATGACACCTCCAGAAGGCTCAACGGCGAGATCTGGCATCCCAGACCTAATGGCAGCTTTTGTCTCGGGTCCTAAGGTGGAAGAGGTGGTGGATGTTGGGACGTTCGCCCCAGAAGACATCCACGTACCCAGCATCTATGTGGACCGCATTGTGAAGGGGACCAGCTATGAGAAGAGGATCGAGGTGGGTGTGAGAACAGGGGCCACAAGAGCTCAATCCACTCAGTAGGGGGGCACTTTTACTCAGTTCACTCAGCAGGGGGCACTGTTTCCCCTGTGACCCCACAGAAGCGCACGGTGCAGAAGAAGGAGGAGAAGCCCAAGCCCAAGAAGGAGTCGGACCTACTCCGGGAGCGAATCATCCGGCGGGCGGCGCTCGAGTTTGAAGATGGAATGTATGGTATCCTTTGCATGTGCATTTTTCGAATACGGGGTCGATCTGCCCTTGAACTTGGAGGCATCTGGGTTCAGATCCTACCTACTGCTCTAGTGCCCTTGATCAAGATACTAACCCTGAACTGGTACAGCAGAAGTGGCCCTGCTTTATAGTAAATAAGAGTAATGTTTTGCAGTAAAGTGCAGAAAATGGAAAAATGTTGTGGAAAAGTCTTAACTGTGTCCTCAGCCAACCTGGGAATCGGGATCCCGATGTTGGCCAGTAACTTTATCAGCCCTGAGATCACAGTGCACCTGCAGAGTGAGAATGGCATTATGGGATTGGTAAGGACTCCCCGCCTCAGTGTGTTTTAGGGTTCTTACCCCACAGGTCCTGTGTTAGTGTACAGTGTCACTGTATTTTGTAGGGTCCTTACCCCACAGAAAACCAGGTGGATGCAGATCTCATCAATGCTGGTAGGCACCTTGTCCTTCTTATCGTTTTGGGTCTGTTGCTGTTGTTGTGCTCGTGACCTTTAACCCCTCACCCTTTTTGGCTACCAGGTAAAGAGACAGTCACAGTGCTCCCCGGATCTGCCTACTTCTCCAGCGATGAGTCCTTTGCCATGATCAGGGGGTAACTAACTACCTGTCTCAGGTGTCATGTGTCATGGAATTTCCTGGAGTTTTTCACTGTGACTTCATGATAGATAGATAGATAGATAGATAGATAGATAGATAGATAGATAGATCCTGCACACATAAAGAGCCCAGTGGTGTCAGAGCCACAGGTGTCAGTGGGAAAGAGCATCCAGTGGAGAGACAACAGAACTGTAGTCAAAGTCCACAGCTGCTCAAGGTCCCCTCCCCTCTCCTCTCTCTGTGTGTCTCTGTGTCTGTGTCTGCTGCAGAGGACACGTCAACCTGACCATGCTGGGGGCCATGCAGGTGTCTCGCTACGGTGACCTGGCCAACTGGATGATCCCGGTGAGGCAGCACTCTCACACTCACACTCACACTCCATCTGGAGCACAGAGGCAGAGTGACGCCGAAACCATGCAGGCAGTTCACACACCTTACAGCAACATGTGTCTGTAATGAACAGGGAAAGATGGTGAAGGGAATGGGTGGGGCCATGGACCTCGTGGCCAGTGCTGGAACCAAAGTGGTCGTCACCATGGAGCACTCCGCCAAGGTACCGCATTCTTGAACGCCACCCTGAGTACCACCGAGGCACGGTGAGGCACACAGGTGGGATGGTCCATTGCACCATTGACCATGACCAGAAGAACCGCGTTATGAGCTTAGTGCTGAACACCCGCTGTTCACTTTCAGGGCGGCAAGCACAAAATCCTGGAGAAATGCATCTTGCCGCTCACGGGGAAGCAGTGCGTGGACAGGATCATCACGGAGAAGGTGAGCGTCTCTTCCCTTTGCGGGATGTCACCTGGACACACCTGGCCACACAGGCACAGGAAGATCCCAGAGAACCGGCTGCCCCCAGCGGGGGAATGCTGGACTGTTGTGTTACGCAGCGGTGTGCGTAGCGCAGCCGCTCCTCACCTCACACATACGCATGTCTGTAACTCGGTCCGTTCATAACTCCGACTCATAACTCGGACACATTCTATAGTGTGGTCTGTATGATGGCACTGACGCATTTTCACTTTTTATTAATTCTGAGTAAACACGATTAAAAGTAAAATGAGCGAAATGGAACATAGCGCCAACTGTCAAACAGTTTGCGCTCTAAACGTGCTGTGAACACTGTGACGGGAGTTGCATTACAGTGGTCCTTACAACGCCAACACCGCTTCGATCTGTGTGCTCTTTACTGCCATCTGTTGGTGTGGAGGGTAAGCGCAAGTTAGACACCAGAATATTTCAGAAAAGTATCCATTATTGAAAACATGTAAATAAGACACATCTGTAAAGTATCTGTGGCTTTAGTCACTTGATAGAGACTGTAAACCTCATCTCAACACTGCTCTCCGGCGACTGAGTGCTTACACCTACTCTCCTAAACCGGCTCAAGCTTCAGTGCCGATGTGTCTGTTGCTCACAGGCTGTCTTCGATGTGGACAAGAAGAAGGGCCTCACCCTCATCGAGCTTTGGGAGGGGATAACGGTGGACGATATCAGGAAGTGCACTGGTGCAGAGTTTGATGTAAGTACGACAAGTTGTGGGGGTGTGGCTGGACCCCGAAGACACACCTTTTAAAGGGCCGGAGTCCCACGTTTACCAGACACTGAAGGCTGGACACTTATGCGGCTGTGATCCTCTTGAACCAAAACCAAAACAACTATTTAAAATCTAAAATCATACTCAGGCTTTTCTCAAATTCTCGAAAGTGACTTCACGGGTACGTAAACCACGGAGTTCACTAAGGCAGGTTGTTCTTGTGTACTCACAGAATAAATTGTCATGCGTGATGTGTAACTTTTAATTGCTGTCAATGTGTGTTTCCTATTTCCGTCTCACAGGTGTCTCCAAACCTGGAGCCGATGAAGCAAATCTGAAATTTCTAGAAGCCCGCCGGGTGTAACGCTGTGCACAATGATTGCAAGGTGACATAGGGTTATTAAAACCACACCGTTACTGTACAGAAGCTCTGTCCTGTTACCTGGCTTCCGTCACCCAGACACACCGACGCACACTGGGCACATGGAGACATGTCCCTGTGCAGCCCTGCAGATGGGAGACCATCACCCCCCATGTCCTTGGTTCACAGTGTGCTGCACAGTACTGGGGGGTAGACTTGGGGGAAGGGGCAGCTTATTTTTCAGAGCTGATAAATATGATAAATAAAAAGCTGTGTAACGACACCTGGTCTGAGTGTTTCCTTCTAAGGCATTGCAGAACCGTGGGAGTCCTGTAGAGGGCAAGAGAGATCTGTCTGAGGCTGGATGTTCAGCAGTCATCATGGCACAGCAGTCATCGCCAGAATTTCCTGCTGACCGCAGGAAGAGGAAGAGCAACAAAGAAGGAGCAAAGTCAGCAGGGCATGTGCCAAAAACACACACTTGTTGTTTACGTGTGTAAAATATAGTGTCGGTGTGAAGACACATGAACAGTGTAACTCCTGGACCATGATTCCATCTGATTTGGTCAGATTTAGTCAATTCTTTAAACATGTCCGTGCACACACAAACACTCGGATATTTCCGGAGCAATCTATCGAGAGGACAGCACTGGCCAAATGTCCAGAGTTGCGAAAAGCCTGTTCACCGGGAGGGGAGCCTGGGTTCAAGAGAGATGTCCTCACGGGCAGGTCACTGGTTGAGGGCACTTGGGTTCTGTCCAAGAGCAGCAAGCAGCAAGTAGAACAGGGAAACACAGATTGGGACATTGTCTCACATTTACATTTATTTATTTAGCAGATGGTTTTCTCCAAAGCAACTTCCAATGAACTCTATGTAGCGTTATCAGCCCACACACCTTATTCACCAAGGTGACTTACACTGTTACATACACTACTTACAATGGGTTACTCATCCATACATCAGTGGATCACACACTCTCTGTGGCACTCACACGCTATTGGGAAACATGAACAGCATGTCTTTGGACTGTGGGAGGAAACCCACACAGACACAGGGAGAATGTGCAAACTCCACACAGACTGAGCAGGGATTGAACCCATGTTCTCTCACATAATCCAGGCGATGGGAGAAAGCAGCGCTACTTGCTGTGCCACCATGGCACCCATGTCTCCCCTCTCACATAGGGATAGACAGGGGCACCCTTCACAGGACAAGGAAACAGCAGTGATTGTGTTCTGTACACTTGAGGAGTAAGTGACCTTGACATGTGGACTTAAGAGCTGTGAGGATAAAGAAGGTGTGTGAAAGGGCCAGTAGGGATAGAGTGGTTATAGCTACTACTTTCCACTCAAAGGGCCCGGGTTTGAGTCCCATCTCCTGCTGTAGTGCCCTTGATCAAGGTGTTTGCCCTGATGTGATACAGTAAGAACCACCCAGCTGTATAAATGGGTAAATCAGAGTACGTTGCATTGCCAAAGACTGTTACATAAATAAATGTAAATGTAAATGAAGATCTGGCTGAGGAAACAGGTGAACACTAACAATTTCTTAATTAGTGCCCTTCAAAACCATCAGTAAAGATCAGCTGAACTCCAAAACCATCAATGGAGATCAACTGATCTCCAAAACTATCAGCGAAGATCAAATGAGCTCCCAAACCATCAAGGCAGATCAACTGATCTCCAACACCATCAGGGAAGATAACTGAGCTCGAAAAATGCCAGTGAAAAACGACTGATGGTCACTCCAAGTTACCACCTCAGTGGTACTGTGGACAGAGAGACGAGAGTCCTTTGGGTTTATGGCTACGGGTTTCTCCTCCAGTGCCTCCCTCATGTGCCCTGGATAGTGTGTGTGAGTGTATGTGTGTTAGCTAATTCTGTGTTAACAGTCCGGTCTGCAGTGAAACCCCGGAGCAGGTTTTCTTTCCAGCTCCTGGGACGCTTTGGGAACAGACAGTTCCACAGTCCACAGTCCACCCAGGTCGACTCAGTATGGAACCTGGAACTGAGCCGCTGGGGGTCAGACACGGACCGTAGGGACAGGAAGAGCTTGGCTCAGGACAACTGCTGTTTCCACATCCTTCTGGGAAAGCAGGTCCCTCCAAGGTGGGAAATCGCAGACTCCTTTGCGGGAATCAATCCAAATCACTGTTGACTGACTGCCTCCTTCGATATATAAGTCAGGTCTGACCAATCGACTTGTTCGATACGCACACAGAGTCCCTGCGCTCCTCTCGACACTCGCTGTCACCTGGGCGGCACGCACTATGGAGGTAAGACACATGTCGTAGGAACCTTAATCTCTGTTATCATCTTCATCATGGTCATCATTATCACCATAGTCATTATGGTCATCATGTGGTCAGTGGTGATGCAGTTGTGTTTCAGTGAAAACATGTGTGAAACGGGAGGACGTGTGCAGTGAGGGAGGCGACCAGTTGCTGACGTGATGCAGTGTCAGGGTGACCGCTGTGTACGCGTTCCTGGTCCTTGGTAGCATCGGGACATTTTCCTCACAATACCGCCATGTCTAGGAACCCCTCTCTCCCCAAAGCGCAGTCCTGTCATGAACACGCACAAAGTTACATGAGGCAACCACTGGCCTGGGTCACGATCCGCTCGAAGTCAAAGGTTGATAAGGACCACGAAGAAAAGACCCTCAGATCGCAATCCACTGTGTGTGCGGGAGTGAAAAAATCCATAGTGAAAGGAGCAGATAAAGGGGGAGAGACGGTGTCACGGCCCGTTTGCAGTCAGAGACTAATGAGGAGGAGTAACAGAGGAGGGGGTCCTACAGGGGCCACCTGAGGTCTCTAACACAGGAGTGTATGGGTCTCCAGCTCTCAAGTATGGGACTATTGACATCTGTAATGCAGTTTAACATGTAAAATGTACTGACCTGGTCAGTGGTGCAGGTGTGAGTGTGTTTACAATAAGAAATATTCACCGCCTTTGGCCTTTTTCACATTTAGGACATTGAACCTCAATGGATTTAATTCAACTTTTTTAACACTGACCAACAGAAAAATACTGTCACGTCAAAGTCGGAGCATATTTCTACAAACCAGTTTTCAATTAACAAATGATATTTACAGACATCCAATAGTCAACATCGACAACATAATCAACAAATAATAATATTGCCATGAGGTCTTTGTGTTAGTTTTTTTAATCAGTTTAGATTTATATGGTCTCTAATTTAGTTTTTTTTTAAATTAGTTTAGGTTTATATAGTCTGTAATGTAGTTTTTCTAATCAGTGTAGATTTATATGGTCTATTAAGCAGGTTTACATGGTCTATAATGTAGCTTTTAACATCAGTTTAGGTTTATGTGGTCTATACTGTAGTTTTTTTAAACCAGTTTAGCTTCATATAGTCTATAGTGTGTGTGTGTGTGTGTGTTTTTTTTTAAATCAGTTTAGGTTTATATGCTCTATGATGTAGTTATAAAGCGCCTCACACTGGCTCTGTCTTCTTCCTCAGGTTTGGCTCGTGGTACCACTTGCAGCACTGGCCTTGTTTCTTTCCCATTTACCACAGTCCCAGTGAGTACATCCAGACAGCTGCCTGACTGCGGTGACCTCAGTCACCTCAGTGACCAGTGCCCAGGTTGGGGTGACAATTTGTGGGAATGCGAACTCAACCCCTACTGTTTGTGCCTCTTACAGGAGCCAGCAGCCAGTGACCTGTCAGTGGGGTCCCTGGTCAGACTGGTCAGAGTGTGACGGCTGCTCTAAGTCTCAGGTACACACACTTTGCCTACACGCTCTGCGCACTTACATCGCAGGCGAGGTGCTGCTCCTTATACACACTTCTTGGTGTCTGTGATGTGCATAGACAAGACCACGCGGGGTCCGCACATTTGCTCAGTTCGGAGGGACGCCATGCTCAGGTGAGCGCAGCCAGAGAAGGAGCTGCAGCACCACTAGAGGCTGTCCTCTGCAGGAAGACTGCTCCGGCAGGTTCCGCTGCCAGTCAGGTACACCTGTGGGTCTGTACGTGTATGTGTCTACAGGTAACTATCTTACGTCTCTTTTCTTACTGTGTTTTAATTCTGTGTGTGTGTGTGTGTGTGTGTGTGTGTGTGTGTGTGTGTGTGTGTGTGTGTGTAATGCACGTTCCCATCAGGCCAGTGTATCAGTGTGAATCTCGTCTGCAACGGTGACCAGGACTGTGAAGAAGATGGTCTGGATGAACAGTTTTGTGATGAGTCAACAGCCACAGCTGTGTGCGACGAACACAAGATACCGCCCAACGCAGAGCTCACCGGTAAAGGGTAAGATGTATTAACTCAACACGGTAATGTGTAAGACATCGTGACCTAGCACAGAAAAGGATAAGAAATGTTAACCCACAACGGTTAAGGGTAAAATATTGGATTCAAGATGGGCCATTCCACAGAAACACAGTCTTCAGCAGAGCATTTGAAGATCTCCAGTCTGCTTGAGTTGCTTCATGTTACTCGGTTTGAATTCTTGCAGGACTGTCTGCTACATCTGACATGGCCAACCACCACATCCTCCTTAGCTTGACAGATCGACTAGGTACCAAAGGACTATTGCTGAAATGGTTTGAGTCTTACCTATCAGGTAGACTTTAGCAAGTGATCTGGCATGACTCCTTCTCTGCTTCCAGGAGTATCTCCACAGGTGTTCCACAGGGCTCAGTACTTGGCCCTGAACTCTTCTCTATCGGTACTGCTTCCCTTCTCAGTACCTCTCATAGCTTCTTCAGTCGCTGCTGTGGTCATGATGCACAGTTCTTCCTTTGTTTTACTGCAGTTGACACCCATAATTTCTCACACATAGCAACATATTTCCATGACACATCTGCATGGATTACCGATCACAATCTGCAGCTCAATCCTTCCAAGACTGAAATCCTCTTCCTCTCTGCTGGTCCTTCCATTTGTTGAGATCTCTTTATTTCAATAGACAACTTGCTAGCAAATTCAAGTTTCCTAGTACCTTTCAGCCACAACCAGAACTACAACATTTGCAGGACCTGTTTACAGAGCTTCTGCTCCAGGCCATGGTGATATCCCACCTGGACTACTGCAACTCTTTCCAGTTGACAAAAGAATCCTGCTACACGAGTTATGTTTGACCAGCTGAAGTGTGCCCATGATTCTCCTTTCCTCATCTCTCAACTTGCTTCCTGTAGCTGCCGTGTCAAGCTCAACAATGTGGTGATGGCCTACAAGACCATCAGCGCACCTGCTTCCCAATATCTACATGACCCAATGACTTGCTACATTCCATCAAGAATGCTGTGCTCCTCCACCTCTTGCTGCTGGGTAGTCCCACACCCAAGGGGTCCGCAGCTGTACTTTGCACTGGAGAAATGAGTCTGACAAATGTGCAAATGTAAATATAAGATACAGTAACCCAACAAAGAGATACTGGTACTTTGTGCAGGTTCGATGTGCTGACAGGGAAGCTGAAGAGCAGCGTTATCAACACTAAGAGCTTTGGTGGTCAGTGCAGAAAAGTTTTCAGCGGTGACCACAGGAACTTCTACAGGTTACCTCAAAGCTTGCTGGGATATACCTTTCAGGTGAGTAACCTCTCATTGCAGATATTTTAGATCATAGCTATCAGTGCTGAATAATAATTCTGTATAGCTGTATAGCTGCACTATGGTTTTTTAATTCCACAGCAGCACGTGTTGACACCGGTGTCCCCTGTCCCCAGGTGAGTGTGGACAATGACTTCTCTGATGAATTCTACAACAGCTCCTGGTCCTACATGAAGCATAATGACAACAGAGAGTGGTTCAAAGGGGGACACAACTATCGGATCTTTCACAAAGAGCTGAGCAACACCAAGGTAAATCCTTGACACACACATGTCACCCTGGTGACACCCTCACACAGGCATGTCTGCACCAAGCCATACTATAAGTTCTCAACCTATACATTGACTGGGCGATCCTTCAGGCCCACAGGTTGATGATAATAAAGAACCAGGTGGAGGTGGCCCAGTTCCAGAACAGTCCTCCACAGTACCTCCCACTGTCTGAGGGCTTCTGGAAGGCTCTGTCTGCCTTGCCTGCCGTGTATGAATATGAGGCCTACCGAACACTCCTAGATACCTATGGCACCCACTTCCTGTCCGAGGGCTCGTTGGGTGGCCAGTACCAGTTGCTGCTGGAGCTTGACACAGAGACGATGAGCGAGACCAGTGAGTGCTGTGCCCTCTTTTTGTCTTTTCACTGCACTCTCAACCATATCTTCTGTTGATATATTTGTGGCTCAAAGACCCTCAGGTTGAGCTTCTGCGACCAGCAGGAGGATGTGCTACGGTGTGCGTTCCGCACGTGTTCCTTTGGCAACCCTACATGATGCCCCCTTGTTGTTTTCTTTTGCCATAAAGGTACCTCTCAGACTGACTACCACAGGTGTGTGACTCATGTGAAGCGTCGGTTATTCAGGAAGAAGACCACCACCAGATGTGACAAACTTGTTGAGAACTTGAAGGAAACCAAAGGTATATTCATTTGTTACCCATGCAACGGGCAGAATGATGGGAGGAGTCTCACAACTTTGATTGTCTTCTTCACTCCATAGAAGTTCCCTATGTAGCTCCGGTTAACATCGCATGGGTTACTTTCAGTGTTCACGATGTGATCAGATGAAGGACAGCTCTCACCGTTATGGTTCTGATTTCACACATTCCTCACACCTGCCTCTGCTCAGGCTTCAGCAATAATAGGCTTCCTGTGAAGACGAACATCATCGGCGGTGACCCGGCTTTTGTAGCTGGGCTGGGGATGTTGGACCTGGAAGACCCTGCTGCGAACATGAAAATGTACTCCCAGTGGGCAGGCTCTGTGAAGATCTTCCCCCGAGTAATCAAACCAAAGGTGGGCAGGACATCTGAAGAACATCGGCTATCTAATCAGACCAATGATGGGGAGGCAGCGGGAGGAGCTCTGTACTGAACTTCCCCGATTTTGTCAGGTCAAAGTTGTGGCAGATCAGTGCCATGATTAATCATTATTTATCTGACATCTTTGCCCACTTACTGTCATTTACCTGTTCATGCAGCAGAGAATTTTTATGGTATCAGTTTAGAGTGAATACCTTGACTAAGGGTACTACAGAAAGATGGGATTTGAAGATTTGAAACCAGAACCTTCAGCCTGCAAGGTAGCAGCTCTAACCACTGATCTCCTGCAGCTGCGGCCACTCTATGAGCTTGTAAAGGAGGTGCCCTGCGCTACCCTGAAGAAGCTCCACCTGAAACGAGCAATGGAGGAGTACCTGGATGCAGACCACCCATGCCACTGCCGCCCCTGCCTCAACAATGGGCAGCCTCTGCTGGAAGGTACTGGATGCAGCTGCGTCTGCAGACCGGACACAGCAGGCCATGCCTGTGAGCAGGGCACCGTCCTCGAGGAACAGCCAGGTACCCAAACCATGCCTTGAGATGGAGAATGTCCTGGAGAGCACCTTTCTCCAGAACTCCACCCTGTCCCATCTTTGACTGAGCATGACCCCTAGTCCTCATCCCGACATTCAACGTCTTTCAGGAGTGCTTCATGGGCTGTGGAGCTGCTGGTCCCCTTGGAGCTCTTGCTCTGGAGGTCAGCGGTTAAGGACTCGCTCCTGCAACAATCCTGCACCAAGACTGGGAGGCCGACACTGTGTAGGAGAATCCAGCGAGAGTCGTCCCTGTGAGGACCCAGATCTTCAGCATCTGCAGTGAGCAATTCCACCAACCCTGTCATGAAATGCAGAACCCAGGCGAGGGGTTCACTCTGGTGATCAGGTTGACAGTAAACCGGGGTGGTCTCACTGGGGTGCCTCATTGAGGTGATCATGCTGGGGTGGTTATACTGAGTTGGTCTTACTGGGCGTTTCATTGAGTGTCTTCATGAGACCATGTGGACTACAGAATAAATCACTTTCACTGGCTGTCAGAATGATGGAGCCGCACTGCTTTGATCCAGCCGTAATGCCGCTGAAGACTTGTAACACCCCACCCCCCCTAAGGAACGGATTTATTACGGTAAGGGCCCCTTGCTGACTTCAGAGGTGGCCTGCTGTGAGGGGTGTGTGGCACACAAATACACTATGCTTCTCTCACCCTCTGTTTCCCTGCTTTCCCAAAAGGAGCCCAAGGATCTCTACCCAGTAGGCAGTAAAGTTACATATTCCTGCATAGAGGGCTACCACCTGTTGGGAGATGGAGTGGCAGAGTGCACGGAGCAGCAGAGCTGGAGGACTTACCTCATGGAGTGTAGGAGTAAGTTACCCCTTGGTTGCGTCCTCGTTGAGGGACGCAATGAGGGCAGGGAAGATCTGGGTTGAGAGCTGTGCCGAGCTGACTTTGATGGCGAAGTATAATGAAACGAGGGGCGAGTTGAGATGTTAAGACAGTTTGGTGGAATTGCAGAGTTGGGTTGAGTATAATGTGGAGTCTGCTCGGAGTGCGTTTCAAGTTGAATGTGCAGTAGAGGTTAAAAAAGTTTGGTGTCAAATTGGAGACAATTTGGAGTTGAGTTGGGGCCAGTTTTGAGTTAAACTGGGGACAACGTGGAATCAAGTTGGGGGTAGTTTGGATTCAAGTTGGAGACAGTGTGGAATTATGTTGGGACAGTTTGGAGTTGAATTGGGTGGATGACTGACACATGACCATTAGCACACTGGATGCACTGGGAAAACCACACATTATAGATGGATTAAGTAAAGAGCCATGCTAGACTGCTACGTGTACAGACAGACCTGTGTACAGACAGATACAGGTGTGACATGTAGAGACAGACACATGTACACACACAAAAGCGACCGGGTGTGGTCTCACTTCAGGTACTGTGTGCACGGCTCCTGCTCTTCCCTCTGATGTCACTGCTGTCCCATGGAAAATGACCTATGACATCGGAGAGACACTTTCACTGTCGTGCCCCCCCGGGAAGGAGCGAACAGGACCATCCGAGGTGTCATGTGACTCGAGTCTCAACTGGTCTCCATCGCTCAAGGACAGCAGCGCATGTGTCACCAGTAAGAGCTGCGCCACAGTCTACGGTCCTTCTGACGAATCACAGAGACCCAGTGGTCCTTCCAAACACACTCCACAGTGGACTCTTAATGCTTTTTCCCACAGAGGTCAAACTGTTGCCCGAGAAGGTCACTCTGCAATGCAAGGCCTGGGAGAAGCTGGCAGCGGACCAGTGTGTGTGCCGCATGCCCTATGAGTGTGGGTAAGTGTCACACTTGCGGTGTAAGTGCACTGCGACCCCTCTTCACTGGCGCACTGTCACTATCACTGCACTGTCTGCCAACTGTCCTTTGCCCACAGAACATCTCTCGAAGTGTGTGCCACGAACATGGAGAATGGGCGAACAAATGTACTGAGCGTGTGCAAAGTTGCCACCCTCCAGTGTTTGGGGCGGAGCTACGTGCTGGCTGAGGAGAGCGCTTGTGACTGGCCAGAACCTAAGGCCATGCCTTGCTCCGCTTGTCGCCTGGAGGAGAAGTGTGATGGTGAGCGGTTTTCAGCTGTTCTCTGTGTTTCCATGGTTACTGTACCCCCCTCCTCCTTACTCTTTTAATATTATTAATCTTTTAAAATTAATTTTGGCTGCAATAGATGTAACTCTTCTCGGCTATGTTTCCAGCACCCAGGAAGACGTGTGTGTGCCAGGACCCCGGAGAGTGTGCAGGTCAGGACCAAGGAGCCCGAGTGTGTGCCAAGCTGGCAGGCAGCTCTGCCGGCGTCACACTAACGGAGTGTGAGGTGGGGCTGCGGCGGTGCCATGGAGAGAAGGTTTCCGTCGTCAGCATCAGGCCTTGCGAGCCTTGAGGGGGACACCTGGGGAAATGTTTCTCCTTTGTCGCATTGGAATAAAATCCTCATTTGATTTTAGATTTCAATCACACAACGCATGCATTTTATACATGTAACATGAGTGTTTCGTTTAGAAGGTGGTGGAAATAAAGATGGGAAATAAAGAAAAATTTCGATCCATGGCTCTGAGATTGGTCTTTTGATATTTTTCATTGACACTTGTGGTCTGTGGTTATACATTATTTTTCTTACATGCAAGCAGGACAGGAGGAGGAGCTTCTCAAAGAGGGTTGTTGTGATGCTATATGTTCACACACTGCTAACAGTGAATACTGTTTCTTCTACATTGAAATCTGCACGTGTATGTGTGTGTGCATTGGCATCACCATGTTTCCTCCCAGTGCTCAACTTCCCTTTACACACCCCTCTGTGACTGAGATTAATGATAAGTTATGGAGGACAGCAGGTAACACAGACACACACACATACACACACACACACACATCTTTGTGTCCTTCTCCTCAGTTCCTCAGTCTCCATCATGCCACCTTGTCTGCAAAGCTGCTCAGTACAACACCTACCAGGAGTTGGTGTGTGTGACAGTCACGCAACCTCTCCATCCACAAGCCTTTTTGGAAGTTCTCGTCATCTACACAGTCTACAGACTTAGCGTGTTTTACTTGACATACTGTTTACATGATCTACTGTCTCTAGCTCTCCTGGTCACATGGACATTGGACAGGACTTTTGTGAGTGACAAGGAGGAAGAAGAGGCAAAGGAGAGGCTGGGTCAATCACTGGTGCTGTGCTGGGGGCAGACAGGCCTGGGAGCTGTGGAGAAGGCACAGTGGCTTGCTGATTTTGATTTGATATTAAATTAATTTAAAATTGGGGGCACGGTGGCGCAGCAGGTTTGGTCGGGGCCCACTCTCTGATGGGTCTGGGGTTCGAGTCCTGCTTGGGGTGCCTTGCAGCCGACTGGTGTCCCATCTGGGGTGTGTTCCCTCCCCCTCCAGCCTTGCGCCCTGTGTTGTCAGGTTAGGCTCTGGCTCGCCACAACCCCACTCGGGAGAGGCAGTTGTAGACATTGTGTGTGTGTTATTCATTTAAAATTTTTTTTATTATGATGTTTAATAGTCCTTTGTCATGTTTGGATTGATTTTTTAGGTATGCATGAATGGTTTTTTGGTTTTTTAAACTCAACAATGGAGCGGACAGATTAAAAATGTGTTTTACTGTGTACAGGTTATAGAATATAGATTATCTTTGTGTGTCTCCAACAGTGTGGTCCTCAGAACAGCTGAGAAATTAAAGAATGCTGTGCTATACTGCCTCATACCTCAACGCATTTATTTACCAAGACGTCTTGAACAAGAGTAAACCAGTCGATGCTTTAATGAAAAAAAGCTGCAAAAAGTTCTAAACAAAATATGGAAACTTGCTATTAAAAAACTGCTTTTCTTGCAGCTGAGGACACCCTCCAGCAAATGATATTCATAATGCAATTGAGTAAAATATCAGTAAATGTGACCATTCTGGCCCCAGTGTGGCTCTCCGGGTTTGTTCTCAGGCAGAGGGCAGTAACAGTGCAAAGGGAAGCTCCAAACACCTCTAGTTTTGATGTGTGTATCAATTTTGGAAACAGAGCAGAAGTCCATAGCAGAGGCAACGTGTTCCAGGCTACATGCGAAGCACCATTCCCTCATTTCAGGGGACAATGTGTGTAAAACACCTTCTTCCATTGGATGACACCCCCTTCCCAGGCGCTCATCTCGCTCATCACCAGGGTGACTAACAGGAGTTGTCCTGCAGGAGTCTGAACTGCATCCCTGCGCACTTCATAGCAGCCACGGAACACGCGCTCATCGCCCGCTTGGTGCGCGTCTTCAGCATCTCCAGGCAGAAGGAGGGCGATGCGTCCTTGGGGCAGTCCCTGGGCAACTTACACTCACACTTCTTTAGCCCTGAGGACACAGCAACCATCAACCACACATCACAGCCTACATACTCTATACGATCAGGAGACGGTGAGCACCGCACCTGAGCAGATCTCCCACTCATAGCAGGTGTCATCTCCGCAGGGTTCCTGGACACTGCTCCGGTCAGACAGCCTGGCTCTGAACCTGGTCCACTCCATGCCAGACTCGTCCTTCTCGCACGCACCCCGATTCAGGAAGTAGAGCCGGTCACCATGGCAACGGCCGGCATGGAAGGCACACGCCGACATCATAGTGAAGCGGTCCTTCTCTGCGTCCAGGACACAGAGGTCCTCCCGGTACGGCCTTCCACATAGGGCACATATGAGGGACATGTCATTCTGAGCGAGAGACAACTGACATGGCGAACATGAGGGTAAAGGTGCAGATGACACCTGAAGATGTTCTCTGCTGATCTATATGTGTTGTGGTGAAGTGTCACTCAGTCATTGCAGCAACAACCACTCACTGACACTCCTCCCTCGCCATGCAGACACACTGGGCTCCATCCCTCCTCTGGCCTCTCCCACAGCTGCTGTCCGGGACAAAGGGATTCTCTGTGGAAACGCGCGCACACACACCGGTGATCAGCTGCATTGATAGGCAATCAGTTACATTGATTAATCAGAAAATTCAACTGCATCAGTCATGGATCATCAGTAGCCAACTAAATTAAATAGTGATCAAGAGCACTTAAGTACATTCATTAGTAATAAACAGAACCGACCGGTTTGATTAGTAACCAAGAGAATCAAAGCGTATTGATTAGGGATAAACAAAACTGACTGGTTTGGTTAGTGATTAAAAGAAACCTGCTGGTTAATTAGTCAGAACCCAGTATAACTATCGATCAGCACTAATTGATCTGCAGTGCAATAAAGGATCAGTGTGTTACCAGTTTTACAGTGCAGGTCGCTGGTGAGGGCCGGCTCCCAAGATTGGTCAATCCCACAGGTGTAGTAGCGGCGGCCGGAGAGCACCATGTCGGTGCTCTCGCAGCTTAGTATTACTGTGTCCCCGACACGGTACTCGGCTTTCTCAGGCTGTGCAGTCAGGCCTTCGGGCAGAGCCAGGGATGGACACACTCGCTCTGTGAACCGTAAGGATGTTACAAGGTTCGGTGAGGGTTTGATTGATCATGATGCGTGTCCTCAGAATGTGTCCTTCACCGTGGAAAGGTCACAGTTGACTGGCTACTGAAGCTCTTGGATCACCGTGTCCACCTTATTATTATTATATGCTTGGAGATCCCTGACCCTGTTAAAGGCCTCTGAGGATCATCCAGCTGCTGTGATTTCTGTTGACTGCTCCATGACTCCTACGTATTTGTGAGACGTGTAGGGTACGTGACACAGTTCCTCCCACTGACATACTGATGCACTGTCCCATGGGCTTGCTCCACGTGCTGTCTGGCATGCAGCGGATGTACTGGTAGCCCTCCATTTCGAAGCCGGTGAGACAGAGGATTTCCTCCGTGTCTCCAAAGCTGAAACGTCTTTTGTTGATCTGTGGAACGGAGATGGAGAAGTTATGGGTTTTGCTTCTCTCTGGGGTAGGGGACAGAGCTACTGCTGCCAATGGGAAAGGATCATACTATAAATGGAAGGAGGAGCAGGAGGTGGGGCTGCAATAGGAAGAAGGTGGAAGGGATGGAGCTACAGAGGGAAAGAGACCGGGCTACAGTATGAAAGGGGCAGAAGCACAATGTTTCTGCCAGGTTCTCACCCTCAGGTAGCTGTTGGGAGGTGCTTTTGGTCTGGAGCAGCCAGGTGTACCGGGTGGCAGCTCTGCGTTCTGGTCCTCTGTTACCGTCTCATCGTCACTGATACACACGTCCTGCCTGGATAGTAAGGGACAGGGGGAGCGGCCGGACATCAGCAGACCCACGTGGCTCTGGAGGACTTTGGACCTCCACCTCCCTGGTCGATATGCCTTACTTTTGGAAGATAGAGATGAAACACTCCTCCTCCCGGCGGCGCTCCCCCGGGCATGCTTTTCCCCCTTGCTGCGGGGCAGGGTTGTTGCATTCCCGGACTCGCTGTCTTCTCATGGACGAGTCGCATGTGCTCCATGGTCCCCAGCAGCTCCAGCGACCGTCCACCGCATCTGGGCAGGATGGAAGGAGAGCACTGTGATCTGGCACCTTGCTGCCTTAAAGGATAAACTGTAACTCTGTAAAATGTCACCGTGTCACAGAGATGACCACTGAAACTTGGGAACGGCAAACATTATCGAAGCAAATGGAAAGAAGACGGTCCCACGGTGCTGGGGCGGAGCCATACTGGAGGTGTAGTCTTGAGCCCGCCTCTCACAGTTGGGTCCATAGGTGCCGCTCTGGCACACACAGAGGCACTCCGTTCCCGAGAGCACAGGCCGCGCGTTGTTGGGACAGGGGGCACACTTGCAGGAGTCAAAGCTTTCCAGGTACTCGATGAGTGCCCTCTCCAGGTGCTGGCGCTTGGTCACAGCGCAGGGGAAGCCTCGCACGAGCTCCAGAATGGGCCGCAGCTGGATAGGGCGCACGCACAACACGGATGCAGCATTCCCACCGTGTTATTTATTAAACTGCGTTAGCATGTTAACGCTGACATGACATAAGACACCTGCTCCTCCTACAGAGTGAAGAGCAGCTCTGTCACCTCGTACTCCACTACAGTGGGGTTGTCTTTGGTGGACTCCATCCAGTCCTTGTAGGTGGTGCTGTCCGGAAGAACCCCCTGCCTCTCTATGGCAAGAGCAGCGGCGTACTCGGCCCGGCCGCCCCGCACCATGGAGATGGAGCGCTCTGACGCCTTCAGGAAGGAGCCTGGCCACGAAGGAGAAGAACCTCTCTCACCAGTACAGTGACTCCTGCCCTTAAATATGCAACTAGGACGTGGAGTCTGTTTCAAACTCGTTCCATTTAACTCCAGAGACACTTTTAGCACTCAGTCAATCAATAAAAAGCCATCCTTCAGTTTAACTACAATGTAGATTCTGAAAGAACCTGTAGCTACAGTAGATAAGAAAGAGGACCTTTCAGTACCTCTCAACTTTGGACCACATTACTTACTTACTTACTTGTGCCTACTACCCCTCTTGGGGCATAGGCCGTCAACAAGGGCTCTCCAGGCATCTCTGTATGAGATGTCTTGAGTACTTGTTGGCGTTTCTGTAGCGGTGTGGGTTTTTTACGGGATGGGGTAGCTAGCCCCATGCCCAACCCTCCACCTTTATCCGGGCTTGGGACTGGCAGGGGACCCCTAAGGAATCCCTAGGCGGAGTTTTGGACCACATTACTATTTCAAAATGACTGAAAAAGGCTTCTCTCTTCAAACCCTCATTCAGTACCGGTTGTTGGATCATTGATCTCAATAACTAGTGTAGGAGTTCCCATCTAGTTGTTGATCACTGATGCTCAGGAGCACCAGAGAGGAGCTATGAACACTGTGCAAGTGAGCTGAATTAAGGCAGTTCTAAACACCTATTCTTTGCCGGTGCTCTTTACTGCCATCTATAGGCTTAGAGGGTAAACTCCACTCGTGAGAAAAATTCAACTAAAATACTGTAAGTAAACTGCAAACATTCACAACATGAGCATACATAACAAAGAGCCAGTGTACAGCCAGGAGCAGGCCCGGTTCATAGATACCTTCGTACTTCTCCGACATCTTGTTCGTGTAGCACTGTCTGTTGATCCTTGAGGACGAGAAGAAGATCAGGAACCTGAAGGAAGTTTCTCTGCGAACGCAACTGCTCACTTCACTATCTGTGAGGCCTGTAGGACACACAGCGAACACTCAGTTGGACCACTGGAAGCAGGAGCACCCAAGTCCCCATGCGTTCCATAACCACAGCCACCCTTCTCTCACCGGAGTTCTTCACCTCCTCGCGGTTGTACTGGTACAATAGGTCGTAGTGGCCCCCCAGGGTGCCTGCTTTGAAGTAGTGGGTGCCAAACAGCTGGAAGACCTGCCTGTAGAGGGCATAGTTGTAGTCCAGCGGCAGGCTGCTGAGCGTCCGGAGAAAGGGCTCAGACAGGTACAAGTCGGAGGACTTGGTCCTGAAGGTGGACACGCGCACCGCCTGGTGGACGCGGATGAACTTGGAGTCCTGGAGGAGAGGCGCACATATATTGCTTGGCAAACAGCATGGTTGTCATGACAACCGCCACAGTGCTGGACATTGGAAAGCAGACCTTCTGCTGTGAGGCCTTCACAGCGCTCCTGAAGGAGGATGTCTTGCGGGACATGTATGAGTTTCTCCACGAGAAGAGGATGGGAATAAAAAGGCCACCGCCGTCCTCATGGCTTGAGCTGGAGGATGAATCTGAGGCCAAGTTCACGACTTCGCTCTGCGCCTCCTCCGCCTCCGCCTTGTAATCCTCCACATACTCCACCTGCGGGGGGCGGATTCATCGTGCCGAAAGACGAGCATCACTCCTCCCATTGTCTTCAGTAGGTCAGACTGTCTTATCATTAGTCTTATATGTCAGTTAATCCTGCGATTCCACCTTATGTGCGACTCATAATGTTTTCCACCTGTAGACCAATCAAAGTTCACTACAAATAGGTTTCATGCCGAGTGGCACCTTCTCTACGTACTTTGAGCTGCACTTCCTCAACGTTGGCCGGGATGCGGTACCACTTCCTGTCTTCTCGACTCCTGTTGGTGGTGCACTCGCCCCCGAAGAAGGAATTGTCGAGAACTGCCGCCCTGATCTTCTCGGCTGCGGCGTCGAACCTGTGCGTGAAGACGGGGTAAAGGAAAGTTATTGGTTCCCAGCGGAGCTCTGAAGGGACGGTCAGTGTGTGACTCACCCGCTGGCCATGAGCTCGGCTCCAGGGATGCTCTCGAACACACGGTTGCACACCCGGACCATGCGGGCGCAATGCCTCTCATCTGAGTTGTCACCGCAGTCGTTCTGGGAGTTGCACCTCAGTTTGGTGCTGATGCAGCGCCCTGTGCAGGACAGCAGGGTCTGTGACCGTGACTGTGTGTGTGTGTGTGTGTGTGTGTGTGTGTGTGTGTGTGTGTGTGTGTGTGTGTGTGTGCAATTGTGCAATACAAAGAGAGAGAGCAAGCATTCGCACCATTGTCACACGTGAACCTGTCTTTGCAGTCTACTTTCTCAATGTGGCACTCGGTGCTGGGGTGACAGGGCCGTTCCTCCACCAGCGGCTCGGTGCAGTCGCTGCCCCCGAACTGGGCAGGGGTCACCAGCTCGCGCGTCCTGAACTGGGAGTCCCAGAGTCACAATTAAACTCACTATTATAGTTATATTATGCATTATAATTATTAATGTAGTCAACTGTCACAGTCATAGTAATAGTCATATGATCCATTATAATAATCATTAGCCAACTGTCACAGTGACAGTCACTATTACCGTTGTAATTATAGTCATATAGTCCATTATAGTTGTCATTACAGTCAACTGTCAGTACCGGAGTAATAATTACGGCCGCTATTATAGTCATGACTCTACTCCATTATACCATTAGTTAACTGTAAAAGTCAGAGTCACTCTAACAGTCATATAATTCATTATAATTATCATTACAGTCAACTGTCAGTCAAAATGAATAATAATTATAGTCATAGGGGGACATGGTGGGGCAGCGGGTTTGGCCTGTGCCTGCTCTCTGGTGGGTCTGCGGTTCGAGCCCTGCTTGGGGTGCCTTGTGATGGACTGGCATCCTGTCCTCTGTGGCTCCTCCCCCTTTGGCCTTGCACCCTGTGTTGCTGGGTTAGGCTCTGACTTGCCGTGACCCTGCTCAGGACAAGCAGTTGTAGACATTGTGTGTGTGATTACAGTCATACAGTCCATTACAATCATCAATAGAATCAATTGTCAGTCACAGAATACTCACACACACATTGGCTGAAGCCACTTGTCCCAAGAGGGGTCGCGGTGAGTCGGAGTCCAACCTCACAACGCAAGGCACAAGGCTGGGGAGGGAGGGGACACACCCAGGATGGGATACCAGTCCGTCACAAGGCACTCCAAGCGGGACTTGAACCTCAGACCCACCAGAGAGCACGCACAGGCCAAACCTGCTGCGCCAGCGCACCTCCCTTGTCACAGAGTACTTTCATAGTCATTTAGAGTCATCACACTCTTATAAACTGTTACAGTCACAGAGTCACTATTATATTAGTAATTGTGGAACTCAGAGTTACAGAGTCGGTATAAATAGTATTTATTACATTACATGAAGACAGAAGGAGGTGTGGGGTCATATCTGAGAACAAAACCAAGTGTGTGTGTGTGTGTCCGTATAGGCACTCACCTGTTTCTTGGCACACGACGAGCAGGCTGACCAGGGGCCATACTCACTCAGATGACAGTGCAATGGACACGCCTCCACGTTACAGGCACGGCTCTCCTGCTTCACACACAGCTGCTCACACGCATTCTTCCAGTAGTACTCATCGTGGCGAATTGTCCTGGATACGGAGGGACATGGATCATCACTGGGACACGCTCACTCAGCACCGACATTTACTCATTTATGTCACACGTTTCTCAAGTGCGACTTACTGTCTCTGTTTTCTTATGCTGATTTACCTATTTTTACAGCAGGGTAGTTTTTGCTGTATCAGTTCAGGGTAAGTTTTGTGTTTAAGTGCTCTACTCTGGGGGATTCGAACCTGGATCCTTCGGATTACAAAGCAACAGCTGTAACTAGTGCATCATCCCCTGCTGGCCTGTACACGCTGTCAGTAGCCAAGTGCGTTTGGCACCTGTGTTTGGGAGAAGAGCCGGCGGGGGGCACACCTGTGTCGCTGCTGCGTGCCGTAGTTGCAGGTTCGAGAACACGTGGACCACGCCGTCCACGGGTAGTGATCACAGAAACACGCCAGAGTGGGGGTGGCGCCCCAGAGCATGGTCAACAGGGTGAGCACAGCGGTCGCACGGTCCATCGCCAGGGTTCTGGGCAGGAACCCGTCACCAGGGCACATGGTGAGTGCGGCTTTGTCCCGCTTTGTTCCCCCCATCCCCCCAGGATCCAAACACACGGCTGATCATAGGTTCCCAGCACAGATTTCATAATAAACACAAACGCATAAATATGGGACATTCACAGAAATAATGCGGATCAGAGATGAAGAAGACGACTTTGAAACACACACATACATAATCCAAGAATTGTTTCCATATGATCAGCATAAAATAAACATATAATAAACACCAAAAGAACGGAACTGCATAGAAGAGCATAACAAGGACAACACGTCTACTCACCGGAGGTTGTGCTGAGGAATGGCACACGGCTCTCCAGCACTGCTGCCCGTGTGTGTGTGTGTGTGTGTGTGTGTGTGTGGGAGAGAGCCCACCCCTTCCCAGGCAAAACAGGGTGACCCATGACCCCTAGGACCTCCCTACAAAAGCCACGACCCTTTGTTCTTACCCTCAATGCCTTGCATGAGAGCGGATGCTCCCCGGTCCTGGAGCATCCCACCCCACCCCCTCGGCCCCGGGGCCAGGCCCCTCCCTGGCAGTTCGCCGATGCTCTTACGGGAACAGTGGCCTTCCTGTAAACAGCTGGGGTGTCTCTGAGGGGTTCGTTCAAGCGACCTCAGAACCCCAGCTCGCCACCCCCCCCCCCCCCACAAGGACACGGGGTCAGAGTAAAACAAGCGACAGTGGCATGTTGGGAAGTTAGAGCACTGCGACCTCTGACCCCTCTTGGTGGCACCAGTTTACAGCCGTAGTGTGTACTGTGCTTTAAGAGTCTAAGTATTGACAAATAAGGTATTAGTCACGTTATACATCATTAACTGTTTTTTATACTTTTTTAAAAACTGTTTATTATCTACCTCTATGTATTTGACATTTGTCACTGTAGTTTTTCCCCAGTTAGATAATCACCTTTAACACGATTAACCCATTTATACAGCGGGGCAATTTTAAGTGTATTGGTTCCAAGTGAGTTTCTTCCTCGCTGATCTGTTTTCTGAAACCTCTGGGTTGCTCAGACACAGACTGAACGAGATTAATGCCCTTCCAGCGATCTGCATGCCCAGGTGAAGGACGCCACCTGTTGGAACTCTCCAGAACCCATCCACAGCATGTGCGGGTACAGGACATGTACAGCGCGGTATACAGCAGAGTTTACGACCAGCGTGCCGCAGTTTTGTGTGTCAGTGGCCCCCCCACAGCCACGGTCCCTACATTCAGGGGTGATCTCGATGTTCATTGCCACAGTGCATTTGCAGTGATTGCGTAATACGGTCCAATGAACTGTCAGTCGCAGGGCAATGCAACGGTAACCCTGTGGGGGCTTTGTGTGGGGCTGTCATACTGCAACAGGAGGAACGCCACAAACTGGTACCCCCCCACACACAGACACAAATACGGAGCCAGAACCACCTGGCACACACACTGAGCAAACGGCTTGAAGCACTCATGTCCACAAGATGTCCAGGATATCCACTGTTTTTATTCTCTCTCTGGTTTTACAGTATCTGAAATAAACCAATAAAAACAAAGCACAGATTTACTGGCTGAAGAGATGAGGCTGTGTGCCAGGTTCCGCATGCCAGAGCGCGTTCACTGACCCCCGAGTCACCACAACAGCAGGCGGGAGCACTAGTGGACCCCCCTGAAGACCTCACATTTCTGTTGGACTTCAGGGACTAAAATCTGTCCACGTTTTATTTGGTGTCTCCTTCAGGTGACTCGGTGCTGCTCCAGAGCACCGGCACCCGCAGCCTCCTCCCGCAGTCAATCGCAGGGCCACCACTAGGTGGGGTCCTCCCTCGGGCGAATGGTAGCCTTCAGCGGGAGAAGGGTCAGCTTCAGAGTGAGGAGATGAAGAAGTAGCAGAGGAAGCAGAAGACGAAGAAGCCAATGACCCAATTGACAGAGTAGATGTAGACGATGACCATGTCCATGTCGAAGCGCCACCCACGCGAGTCCTCCTGGAAGGCGAGCGCGTCCAGTCGGTAGCCGCCGTGTGGAAACTGGCGCCTCCCTGTGGGGCTGCCGCGCCTCCGCAGCCCTGCGGGGGACACAGGAATCGTGAGCACGGCCACGGTTTGCGCTGCGTTCTGTACACCTCTGCGGTCAAAGTGGGCCACGCTCTGGCTCCTCCTCTCACACTCCAGTTCCACATTTTCCAACATACACACTTTTCACAGTGTATTTAACTGCGCTCCGCTCCTCTGCCAAATGTCTGCGGCGGAGCAACAGTGACCTGTGTCACTTCTCTGTTGAGACAGCAGGAGGTGATAAAGAGCACCGACAGAGCGGGAGTGTGCCGAGCGCCTCGATTCAATTCCTTGCCACAGCGTTCACAGTGTAACGTTACCGTATGTCTGCTGTTCCTCAGGGTTTATGGAGCAGATGTGTTTTTACCTTCATTTTAGTTTTAATATTACTGTAGCTCGCGATCAGTAAGTGTTTTTACTGCAGCTCTACACAGAGCATTACCTTTTATCGACTGACTCTGCTCAAAGTGACTTTGGAGTTACGAACAAGCGGTGTTACAAACGAGCTGTGTTTGTAAGTTGAGGAGCCACAATGTATTAAGACACATTTGTGTTGGCGCTCCCTAGGACCCATGATGACAACGACGACGGGAAAAGACACAAACCTCCAAAGATGCGGAAGATCTTGGGACAGCTGGGCAGGGGCCACTTGGCACAGCTCGCCTTCTGGAAGTTCTGCTTGCGGGTCGCGTACTCCTTCGGGAAGCACGTCTTCGCCGTGTGGTTGAGCTCTGTAACGGCAAGCAGCTCGCTTAGCCCCGCAGCCAGCAAGGGGCGACATGCCGCACGGCTCCGGCGAGACGTACCTTTGTGGAAGAAGACGTGCGTGATGGTGGTGCGGCACAGCGGGCACGGCGTGTTGGCGGGGCAGTTCTTGGCCAGCGTGCGCAGGCACGGCTCGCAGAACACGTGACCGCACGGGCGGCACGTGTACGGACTGAAGTAGAGGTCGAGGCACACGGCGCACGTGAGCCCCTCCCTGTCGTCCCCGGTGGGCAGGGCCTCGTCCTCGCTGCTTGACAGATTGCCTGCAGCAGCCTGCAGGGAGCGGCAGAGAGCCGAGGATGTTAGGCATCTTCCCTGCAGACTAAGACTATGATACTGTGGTTATTATATATTTGAACTTTTCATTGGAAGGGTTAGAAAGAACATAGAAGCAAAGGCATCGTTCATTGTTTAATATTAATGTAAATTATGGGTCTATGGAGTGTTTTTTGAAACCCCCCGCTGGCTTCCTGCAGCTGCCTGTTTCAAGTACCTCTGTCCACCCTGGCCTGGACATACACCCAGGACCTGATCCCTCAATACCGTCCAACCCCAAACTCCGTATGTCCCTCAGAGCTGCTGAGTCCCTCCTACAATGAAGAGGGGTTTCGAACCCATCTCTTTGAGAGCCACGTCTCTCCTGACAGCTCCATCAATGAGTCCAACACCATCTGCTATGCTCATCTCCATATTTGCTATTTGAACATCCCCTCTACAGGAACCACTGAAGGGTTCGAGGGTCACTTTATCTGTCATTCCATGGCTCTCAGTTCTATTCTCACTCCCAGTGCCCCAATCAGTCTCCCGTCTGTACCCCTGCTGTCAGTGTCCCCAGTCAGTCTCCCCAGACTGTCCCCTTGTGGACACCCACCTGGCGGTGCTCCTGCAGCTGACTTTGTAGCCATCGCTCACGCCGTCGCTGCTTCCTCCTCAGGCTCTTGAGACGGTTCCTGTCCCGCTTGCTTTCTCTGTCCCCATCCTGCATGCCACTCTGGCACAGGACCCTCTGTCTCAAAGCAGGGTTTGGACCCTCGTCCTGCTCCAGGTCCGAGGGCAGGCCAGTCTGCGTTCCTGCCGCAGCCATTGGGAGGGGTCCAATGCAGGGACTCGCAAGCTCCCGTATGGAATCCGGTGGGTTGGCGGAGGGCTGCATCGGGGGGGGGGTCCGAAGCACCGGACGTGGGTCCTGACCCGTCCTCTAACCTGCGCGTCGTCCTGCGCGGGCCCCAGGTGGGCTCGTCCACGTCCGCCATGGGCGGAGACACCCTGAGGACACACCTGCGGTCGCGGTCCACGCGACTCTTGCAGAGGTGCACGGCGAGAGTCCGGCCACAGGGGCACGAGGGACGCGTGATGAAGCTGAAGCCCCCCAGGCGGGCCCCGCAATGACCGCAGTGCAGCTTGCCCATTGTCCAGGCGGCCTGCGGGACGGAGGGGGAGGGGCCACAGTGAGCGAGCGCCACAAAGCCCCCTTTGTGAGGGGAGGGTGCGCGAAGCGGCGTGGCGTAGCCCATTGTGGCGAGTGCCAGCGAAGCAGAAAGAGCAAGCGGCTGGAGTGGCACGTGGGCGCGGGTTCTACACACAGCGCTCTCACGCACGTCTCGCTACATTTGGACATACGTCGCCCGGTGGGGTCCTGGCCCGGCGCACTGCTCCATTCGCTGGTTCCCGGTACTCCCAGCTGAGCTTTAACCGCATTTACTTTGGTGCAGCGACACGGAGGGAAAATGCGCGTCCTTTCAACTGCTTTTCGAAGATGCCAACATTTATTGTTTAATCATGTTCTCTCTGCAGATGGCACAGTGGGTTTGGCTGGGTCCTGCTCTTTGGCAGGTCTGGAGTTCGAGCCCTGCCTGGGGTGACGGACTGGCGTCCCGTCCTGGGTGTGTCTCCTCCCCCTCCGGGACGAGCCGCTTCAGTCAGTGTGTGTACTTTCTCTCATCCGTTGGATGTGGATGGAACAAGAGGCACTTCTGCTTTCAGAGCTTACAGGGGGCAGTAAGGAGCACCTTGACCGATTCATCCCACTCCCTCCCTCAGTGTTTACAGCTCCTGCTGTTCCCGACACTCGGAGCGCTGCTTGTGTCCCCCGCAGTTCATCAATACTTAAGTAAAAATGTCTGCTTATACTCACTGTAGCTTTACCTGAGATCCTTTACAGCACCTCAGGGTAAATAAATGACACACACCTGTATTATTAGGCTTTACTGGAATGACAAAGTGACACACGGCGCGGGAGTCGCCTCCCTTCGGCAGTGCGGTACGGTCAGCGTCAGGACCAGGGCGTCCACTCCCTCGCCACACGCACTGCGCGCGGTCGGTTGGGATCCCATGACCCCGTCCCCCCGGTGACTCCTCACTGTGCACCGTGAGGGCCGCGGCGCCCACCAGCGCCCCCTGCAGAGCGCCGCGCTCAGTACCTGCTGCACAGCGGTCAGGATCCAGCGGGGCAGCGGATCCACGTTCACGTGCCAGATGTTGCACTCGGCTGTGGCGTCGGCGTCGTCAGCGCACATCTGGGAGGGAGGTGGGGGGAATCGTTACACGTGTGCACGCGCAGACACACACACACACAGGTAAGAAGACATACCCGGAGCAGATCGGATGAGTCCACCACACACATCCTGCACCTCCGACAGCGGAGTACAGCGTCTTCCTCCACCGTTTCCATGGCAACCGCCGCCTGGGACGACAACAACACACGGACACACCGGAAACAGTGTCCACGCTGCACACGATTAGCAATAGCAGGTGTCACACTCACATGTCACGTGTTCGGGCAGCTGACAGGTGAGGTCCGGGCAAAACACACACACACGTGGCTATTGAGTAATTGACAAGTATTGATGACACAGTAATTGAGTAAAACACGGTAAATTGTGTAGCTGTGTGAGCCAGAAACCAGAAAAACTTAACATTGTCATTTAACCAGACAGAGTAAAACACAGTGACACTACGCATGGCCGCATTATCGGGCACATCCTGGTATTCCCGTGGAATAATAAAAACACACACGGTAGACACGGCGTGCATTTCACTCACAGACGTCCCTCGGCGCGCGCACACAACGCAACACGCACACCGTACGTCACGTGTCTCCCCAGGCTCACGTGACGTTAGTAAAAACAGAGGGCTACGGAAAGCGAGAGGGGTCATGTATTAATTTAACAGACGCGTTTCTGTAAAGCCACGCACATCTCAGCGGAAAGAACCAGTTGTAGACACCCCCCACCACACACAAGAATGAAGGAAGACACACATTTATTATTATTATTATTATTTCTGTTTCATTTTCTCCTATGAGACCCGCAGAGTGTTTCATTACGCATGGTAAATTTTACTGTACCTTGACAGAGGGTAATGCAGCAGCAGCAGTGTGATTTGGACCTGTGACAGTCAGGTGTGAGTGCTCTAGCCGCTGCGCCACCTCCTGGTCCTGCTCAGTAGTGCGGTTTAAACGGTGTGATGAAGCTTGTTACTGTGCGGAGCAGCGGTGTGACTGATCGCTCCTACGTGGTGCGCACCAACGCACTGAGCCCGTGTAGCATACACTGTGGACATGAGACTGGACATCACATGTACCTCGTGTCTTGGTCCTCTCATACCTCTCAGCTGCTGGAAACGCTGTACAAGTGTTACTGTACTACAGTTAACAACAAACGTATGAATTGCGTGTCCAAGGAGAAGTCAGGCCTTTGGCAGGAGTCCTGCTTGGTGTCAGTCAGCACATTACACTGCAAATGCATCCACACCAGTCATCATGTGTCATTCATCATTTACTGTAAATACTGTGCTTCGTACACCATTTACATTGACAATATGGCACAACGTCCTCAAATACACTTCATAAACTGTAAATGCATCACACATCTGTCACAACATATAATACACTGTAAATACATCAGTCATCACGTATCATTCATTATGCATATGCATCAGTTATCACTGATGATACATAGTAAATATGTCAGTCATTAAAAAATATTCATTGTAAAATGCAAGTGCTGCACTCATTGGTCATCACATGTCATTCATCATACAGTGCGAATATTCTAGTGTGTCCCCAGGTTATGAACTCCAGTAACGAACGCTTTGCTGTGACAAACTTATTTGCAAAGTGCTGAGTGTTCATTCTCCCTAAAGGGAGCTGCCACTTCAGTCAGTCCAGTTCCATTCTTCAGTTTTTCAGGTGGTGGAGAAGATAGAGGAGGTGGAGGAGGTGGAGGAAGTGGAGAAGGTGCAGGAGGTGGAGGTGGTGGAGAGGGTGTAGGAGGTGTAGTAGGTGGAGAAGACGGAGGAGGTAGAGGAGGCAGAGAAGGTGTAGAAGGTGGAGTAGATGGAGAAGGTGGAAGAGACGGAGACGGAGAAGGCAGAGGGGTTGTTGGAAGTGGAGGAGGTGGAGGAGGTGGAGCAGGAGCGAACTGAAGGTGAGCACGTTGTAGATCCACCAGTTCTGAGCGATCAACGAAGCACCGCCTCTCCGTCATCCTGCACCTCTTTGTAAACCCCCGTCTCCATGGCAACGCACAGCATCAGCATCAAATAGTGACTCCCAAGTTCCTGGTCCTGATGGTGACTTTTAGCTAAAGACGCTGTGTGTGAGCGCACTGTGTGTACAGTCCCCTCCATCCTCCACACATGTTCCCATGTTCCCCAGAGACACACACACACACCAGTGCCTCTATGAGCTCAGTCTCTATTCGGGTGCGGACCCCACACACAGTTGAGGTACGAAGTATGATCGCTGTTACTCACTGTGGCCCTCAGACTGGTATGACACCAGCGTTCTGTTCGTGGTCCGAAAGCCCTACACTTTCACCCCCCGTGGAGTTGCGCATATTATTCAGATGTACATGTAGTACTGATGAGACACCTTTCCCCACAAAGATGTAAAACTCAAAGTAAATAAAAATGCATTCCACCCACAGGCAGGGATGGAGCAGTGTGACGGTTCAGCAAAGTCGTATGTAGAGTGGACAGGCGCTCCTCGCCCGCTCCGCATTGACTTAAGAAGATTTTGAGTAATGGACCAACTCTCGGTTCCAGTTACATATGTACTTCATACATCACAAATAAGGCACTGTAAATTACATGACATGTCTCATGTAGCGCCATGTGTCAGTCAGACGTGTGCCGTGTCAGAAGGCTGAGTGCTCGAATAGGAAGACGTGTTTCCCTTGCTCGCTGGGGTACGCCGAAGGCCGTACCGCCCTGATGCGAGAGTACAGCTCCCAGTCAGAGGATGCCGTGGCCCCGCCCCCCTGCCCCACCCCCGGGCTGGGAGGGCTGCTGTGGAGGACGGGGATGGCGATGGGAATAGGTGGGGGTGGGAGAGGAAGGGAGGGTGGGGCAATGACCAGGGGGCATGGCCCAGAAGCAGTCCAGAGTGGCTCTTTGAGTGTGTAGCGCCCCCAGTGATAGGAGCTGCAGTAGTCCAGGGCACCGCTGCCCCCGGTGGCCCGGAGTCGCCAGTGCAGCTGCACCAGCCTGCAGAGCAGGGCCAGGATGATCAGAGCAGCCGGGACCGCAACCGCAGCCATGCCGGCGCTCAGTGGTCCGCTCAGGTCTGATGCAGACGGGGGAGCGCAAGTGTGGCTGGGGGCACTCTCGGGCTGCGTCCAGGAGACCCCTGCAGGGCTCACTGGCGAAGACTGCTGGGATACCCTTGACGACAGCATGGCGCTGGAGGCCAGCAGGCGGTGCTCATGTCTTAATGGGTTCAGCTCCTGAGTGCAAAGCAGGAACGCTGTGCACTGTATAGGGCTGCAAGGTCCAGTGATGTGCTTTCAGACCCCCTCGAGAGCGCAGCTGTGCATGGGCTGGAACCAAAAACCTGCTGTGTGTGGGGTCGAGCCCTGACAGTGCATGCCCACGTTTGGTCCTCTTCAGTGGGCACTAATGCCACTCTACTGCTAGGGCAGCTGGGGATGGAGGGGGAAGAGAATGCTGTGACCAAAACATACATACATACATACATACATACATACATACATACATACATCCCTCCCTCACTCTCACTCACTCACACACTCACACTCACACACACACACACACAAAGTGCCCTTTGAGTCTCAGTGCGTTCTGCTTCCAACTAATGGTGGCAAGTGGAACTGCATGTAAAAAAGAATAAATGGAAGAATTAAAAATGTGTGAGTCAGATGTTTGTAGCACAAAGTAGTGTTTTCAGACTAATAATTGGTTACATGACTTGATCTGTGCATTTATTTTTGACTGCATTTCTGTGGATTCTACAAATATGCCTGCTGTTAGGATCTGTCTAATCCTCTGAGTGGCTCTGTGAGCTCACTCTGTATGTCAGTGAGATCCACATGTGACTGTGGTACCATTTATGATCTCAGTCAGTCATTGTGACCCCCAGACCAACAGGAAACCAGCATTCAAACTCATATCTTCCTGGCACATTCTTCATAAAGTGGAGGGAAGCGGCTATTGCGGACGGTCTGACCATGGAACGAACCTGACAGGTGGGTCGAACGAGACGGGGAGCGAATCCTTACCTGGGCTCAGCGTCTCTTTCCCCGATGATGTGGCCATAGGGCTGCTCGCAGTCAGAGTGTCCGGGAGCCGAGGACTGGAGTGCCTCCCACAGGAAGGAAACATGGGGCAGGAAGCAGAGGCTGGCTGAAGGTGGACAAAACAGGAAGCTTCCACAGGATGCGTGTGTGTCCAGGCCCTGGCGAGGTTACACTCACTGTAGTTTAAGAATGATGACATACGCAAAGCACAAGAACGTTCAGGTTAATACAGCTGAATGTGCACCACGGGGAGCCATAACGCGGTGAAGATCAAGTCCTGACCGTGGAACGCAAGTGCGCTCAAGGTCCAGGCAGTAGCATCGCAAAACACATCGCATTAAAGCTCGGTCTCTGAACCTTTCTAGTGTGTGTCACTGTTTGTACAGAAAACAGGATAAAAACCACGGTGGGTTTGAGGCTACACCTGCAGTCGCTCCTGGTATGCAGGACTTTGAGACATAACCCCACGCGCACATGGCTTAGTAGACAGACAGATCCTCTTCTAGGACCCTGGACTTATAGAGAGAGAGCAAAATTCAGGACAAACTGGTTGTGGACCCGTTTCATTTTCACTGTGCTGGGAAACGCATGGCGGCGCTCTGTGTGTGTGTGTGTGTGTGTGTGTGTGTGTGTGTGTGTGTGTGTGTGTGTGTGTGTGTGTGTGTGTGTTTTTACCACCCTGATTTTTTTCACCAGAGGACACTCGGACTCTGCAGCAGCATCCACTGTCAGCAACACGGGACCAGGATGGAGTGGGAGGAAAAGGACAAATAAAGGGTGGGGGAGTCAGACACAGACTGGACCTTCAGAACCGAGGGGTTTACACACACAGCTGAGCATCATGGCAACCAGGTGCTTGTTTACTGTAACTAGGGGTTAGGGTTAGGGAGACAAAGTGCCCTTTTTCCTTATCCATTAAAAGACTTCTTCTGGACCATTCCAAACACTCATTACCCCTCAAAGTTGTCATCTACTCAGCTCCAGTGTGATGTTTCTACACTGATTTACCCGTTTATATACCAGGGTCTGTTTAATTGTAGCACTTCAGGGTTATATCTCAATCAAAGGTAACACACCGAGAAGCAGGGGATTCAAACCCAGGTCCTCCCAGAACAAAACAATGACCACACAGAGCCCCCTGCAGTCAGATGTGTTTAATGGCACTACATCCGTACGCTGATGTCGCATGAAAACTCATGGTTTTCTGACTTTGTGCTTTAACCATTGCTTAGTTATCAGGTTGTTTACCTGTTGCCTAGTTACATGTTAGCTTACCTATTGCTTACTTTTGTGTGTATATATTTAGTTTGCCTGAGGGGGTGCGGTGGCGCAGTGGGTTGGACCGCAGTCCTGCTCTCTGGTGGGTCTGGGGTTCAAGTCCCGCTTGGGGTGCCTTGCGGTGGACTGGCGTCCCGTCCTGGGTGTGTCCCCTTCCCCCTCCGGCCTTACGCCCTGTGTTGCCGGGTAGGCTCCGGTTCCCCGTGACCCCGTGAGGGACAAGCGGTTCTGAAAATGTGTGTGTGTGTGTGTGTGTGTGTGTGTATTTAGTTTGCTTTGTAACGTTCCGATTGCTAGTGATTCCTTTTCTGGTACTCTGTTTTAAATTGCTCTGTGCACCCTGAAGTCCACTCCTCCTCCAGCTGGAATTTCTGATTCTTCGTTCAGTGCATTTGGGTCCTGGAAGAATCAAAGATTCCAACTGCAGGCGAAGCCTGGGAGACATCGAATTTTTCAAGCCCATCATATGTGTCAACCCGGTCACCTACTGTCTGGTGCTACCTGGATTTGTGAGGGTTTCTCCTCCTGCTTCACACCCCAAGTCCTTTTGCTTCTTCCCCGATTAGCTGCAGCTGAATGGCAGACCTGCATAGTGTGACATCTCCTGGCCTCGCAAGGGGTGATGAGTGGTCTCCAGCACCTGGTGAACTAGAGGCTCATGGTCCCGAAGAGTATTCCTATACCAGGACCTCCTCAGGCACTGGGCTCTTTTGTCACCGAAGGTCACTTCACCTTCAGCTGAACTCTTTTGTGGTTGCTGGAACACGTGTCTTCTTTAACTGAAGGACATTACATGGAGCTCTCCCATGGTTCCCCACCACCATAACAGGAGTGTGACTGGATGTCCCTCCCACTTTACACTACAGCAATGGGTTCATTAAAGAGCTTATATGAGGAAAAGAGCATCTCAAAGTGCACCTGCATGACAGGGTCTTTATGGTGATGTATGTACATTTACATGAGTTCATGTGTCATATCATCTTTTTCTCAAGCGACGTACAACTCAGAGTAAACAAGCTTTCGACACACAAATGCAGGATTATGGACACACGGCTTGTGTTGTCTGATTCCATCCTGTTGCTGATTCACAGCCCTTCAGTAGGTCCTATAGAAGTGAAATTTAAATTTTTGAGTGCTTATTGGATAAAACACCTGTAGAATATGAATCCACAACTTTTTCTTTTTCTCTTAATAGTTAATCCCTCAGTGTAGGCTGATACTGAGAAAACACAGATGGATGTGACCTGTGTTTACCAGGTTAGGGTTTCGCAGTCTGCTCATGCAGCATTGGATTTCAAACAGCAAAGTTTTCCCCGAAAAAGTCATTAAATTGAGTAAACTTATTAAAACACTCCAAATAATTCAAGTTGTTACATCAAAAACATTAAAGACCACAAACAATAACATACTTAAAGATAATCAAATGATAAACATCTGAAATAATCAAAACACTTAGAAACACATTCTTATGCACTTGTTAAAAAGACATGAATGGATTGTACAGTTCTAAAATCCATAATCTCTATAAAATATAATTTGAAGTTTAAACTGAAAACCATTGTGTGACAGACTGAAAATCAGAAACCACAGTATGAAATCCTATAATCTGTGAAAATCAGAATCAAAAGTCTCAGACTGAAAGAGTTAACGTGTTTTTCTGTCTCAGCCAGCCATGCAGCCCTAAAATGATCCCATGTGCTGTATATTCAAGCCAAAGTACTCAAATTCAATTAAAAAAATCACTCTAAATAGTACTAAATACCATTAAACACATTAAAATCACAGTAAAATCTGATTAAAATGAACAATTAACTTTACCAATCAAAATTCACACTCTTCCTCAGCTCCCAGTCTGGACCCCTCACTAAACTCTGAGGATTTGAACCGAGGAGGGGACCCCACCTGAGACAAATCAGTAACACCTGAGTGCTCAGGTCCAACAGGCACCCCAGTGGAGTACTGGTGACTGGCCTGACCTCCTTCCTTCACCTCTTCTTCCTCCTGGTTACCCTTGAAACATCCCAAGTTTGTTCTCGTGACCAGGAGAGCCAGAGGCACAACAGTAGTGGTCAAATGGGACCCGTCAACGCTGGCCATTGCTGAACTATCCATTACCTCAACCCCCACCACTGCTCCCAACTGATCCTCGGCCCCTGTTGACGATGGAGCATTCTTCAGGCTGCCCCCCACTGATGGTGTACAACCTGGTAAGGTGACCCTCTTCTTCATGCTTACAGGGCGAGGACCTGCACAGTCCTTGACCAGGTGGCCCGTGTCCAGACATCCCCAACACATCATGTCTTTTCAATTTCAGTTCTTCTCCATGTGCACTCTACTTTAACACAGGAGGCAGGAGGGGGCTGACTGTGGTAAAATAGGTTGCATGTGCTACCACGAATGTTCAAGTGTGCAGTGGAGTGGCAGAAATCCCAAATCACCAAGGGGTATGTGTGGAGAAGTACCTGGAACTGTCTCTGTCCTTTCCAAAACCCCAGCTCATCCTGTAAATTCCAGTGTTCATTGATGACATCAACAAACTTTGCCAGAAAGGCTCCCATGGCTGCTGCCAGCACGGAGGGGTGGAAGACGTGGACTGTCACGATCCTCCAGTCATTTCTCCACAGTAGCGCCGCAGAATGGGCACAAGGTGGTGCGGTTGGCCCTCTGCCTACATGTCTTCAGGGTCATTCAGCAGTCCCCCTAAATCAGCAGCTTGAGGTCGAAGACTGACAGTGGTATGTTGCGCTGTATCCAGACCACATCTTCAATAGTGAGGCCCAGAAGTCCAACAACAACCTCCTGAGCAAAAGAACGCTGTTGTCATCCTCCTGGTTGCTCCACCAGAAGTGCAGAGTGTTCTTCATGGTGGTCTGTATCCCAGGAGCCATTGTCCTGACCGTGGAAGCCATTGTCATCTTCTAGATCCTCACAGCTGTCGATGTCCTCAAGAGAACTGGGTTAAGTAATACAAACAAGTACAAGTAAAATATCTTTGCGAAGACGGCGGTCACACCACCCCAAACCCTGCACCTTTAACTCACTGGGGTGTAAAAAATAAAATCCTACCAGGGAGCAGAGCTTCCCCCAGAAAAAAAACTGCAGTCACGGCCCACACAGTCCCATGTTTGGTTCCACTCTGCCCCTGCTAAAATCTTTGGTACTTCACTTTGATGTTAGCCAAAAGGCCACAGTTACTACAGAGCGAACAGATCTTCCAGATTTCCTTGGAATCATGATGCAGGTCTAATAGTGACTTTCCTACTGGAAGACGGTTGGACAGCTGAGTGATGAATATCAATCTAGAGGGGTGAAAAAAGCTGAACCTCAGATATGAGGGAACAAGTTGGGAGGGTGACGCTCTGTGTCCAGCACAGGCAGCAGGAAAACACAGGGGGACAGCAGGGACATGTTCGGTCCAGCTGTCCTCGTTTCTTCTCCCATTGCCTGCATATCAGGTAACTGCGCTCAGAGTCTCCTGTCCAGCGTGGCCCTCGGTGAGAGCTTCCTGTCCGCCTGCTGCCACAGTCTCTCCTCGTAATTCTCCCGGATCTCCTGCAGCACAGTCCTCTCCTGATGAAGCTGTTGCAGCTCCTCCCTCAGTCTCTGGACCTCACGCTCCTTCTCCTCCAGCTGGCTCCTGTGCTTGCTCTTCATCTTGATTGTTGCACTGAGCAGCCGACTCTGTAGCTCTGGCAGGAGGACCTTCATGAAGAGCCTCTCAGCCTCCTCGCTCACTGTCCTCTCTTGCATCTGTCTGATGTCCTCCATCTGCTGCTGGTGTTTCTGCTCCATGTTCCTCTTTTCTCTTTCCATTGCATCTTTCAGATTCTGCAGCTCCCTCTCTGCCTCCTGCCGATGAGCCACCTCTCTGCTCAGCTCCCTGTGCAGCTCCTCCTTCTTCTCGATGCCTCTCTCCTCCTTTAGCTGTCTCTCTAGCTCAGTTATTCTCTCCTGCAAGGACTGTATCTTGTCTTCTTGCTCCTGGACGACAGCCCCCATGGTTCTGAGGGAGTCCTGCAGCTCCTGCTCGTACCTACTCAGCTCTGCCTGCTCCCTGAATTTGACCACCTCCCTGTCCCTCCTCATCTTCCTGCCCACCTCGATGAGTTGAGCCTCAGCCTTCTGGTAGACTTTACTGCTGTAGAACGTGCCTCCATTTGCTGCCACCATGTCCTGGAGCTTCTTCATCAGCTCTGTCAGCTGGGTTCCATCAACTTGCTCAAGGTTCAGGATATGGTGCCGGTTGCCACATCTGTCCAGAACCCAGCAAAGCTCCTGGCTTTCTCTCTGGATAGACTCATCCCTCGGTCCCCCACGGTGTACGAAGAGCATCATGGTGTATTCCAAACAGCCGTCCCCAAGAAACAGCTCCAGGTTCTCCAGAACCTCCTTGAGCCCCTGGCGAGGCTCATCCAGCGATGTGACCAGGAGGAAGGCGTGAGGTCCAGGGGCACACAGGTGGACACAGTGGCTCACGTCCCGTATCACTTCCCCTTGAGAGAGAGCTGCTGAAAACCAGTCTGCTGTGTTCACCACTAGGAGGCGCTGACCCTCTTCATTCTCACTCCACCCTGCAGGGACACTGTCTCCAGACCCCCACTCCTTCTGACCCAGGAGGGCACTTCCCACCATGCTCTTCTCCTCTACGCTCGCCCCCAGCACCACGAGCCGTAGCTCGGACGCCCCAGGGGATACTAGGAGCTGGGCATCGGAGGATGCTCCGCTCACTGAAAGACACACATGAAAAACACTGATGAGTGTGGTGATCAATATGATGATGATAATAGTGAGGCTTGCCATCATATTTTTGTGTTCATATCGATGACAACCACAGCAACTACTGTGGTAAATGTCAATATATTTTACTGTTTGTGACAGGTGTAAATGTACTCTTCTGTATTTTACATATTTATGTACATGAGTAGACAAGCAGTGAGTTTAATATACCTCTTGTGTGATCAAGGTACAGTGAAGTATATATACAGTGCTGAGAAAAAGTGCTTTTCTGTTTCTGTTGTTGCATGTTTTTGACACCCAGTGTTTTCAGGTCATCAGCCAAAACCGAAATGAGACAAAGGACACCTGAATAGGCAAAATCCAAATGTCTACAATCGTCCATCCGGGCAAACCGGGCCCTAACCTGGCACAAAGCCGAGGGAACACACCCCAAAGTTGACGCCAGCCTGCCGCAAGGCACCCGAAGCAGGACTTGAACCCCAGACCCCCCAGAGAGCAAGCCCTGGCTAAACCCACTGCACCTCCTATGAATGACACATTTTTTCCTTATTTCATTTTTTTAAATGAGTGAAGTTATATGATAACAGCAAGCCTTGTGTAAAATAATATTTGGCACTTTTAGCTGTAAAGTCTCAACAAAATGCTTTCAGTAATTCAATATTCATTTTTTACCTCTCTGCAGGTGGGTGCGGTGGTGCAGTGGGTTGGACTTCCTGCTTTCCGGTGGGTCTGGGGTTCAAGTCCCGCTTGGGGTGCCTTGCAACGGGCTGGCGTCCCGTCCTGGGTGTGTCCCTTCCCCCTCCGGCCTTACGCCCTGTGTTACCGGGTAGGCTCCGGTTCCCCGCGACCCCGTATGGGACAAGCGGTTCTGAAAATGTGTGTGTATACCTCTCTGCAGAGGAATTGGTGTGGACCCTAATTAGGTCCCTCCAGCAATTTCATCTCAATCCCTTTCAGCTATTCTCATGTGGACTCGTTTTCGAGTTCTGGGTCACTGTCTGAAGACACTGAGCATCGAAAAGTCACAGTAAGAGGAAATCCTGGCACTGTATAGCATCAGTGAGGTGTGACCACAGTGGGCCGAAGCGCAGCTCACAGTTGGGACAGAAGGGGTCCATGCTGTTCCTCCTCCGGGCCAGTCGTGCGGGGTCCACCACGCTCACCCCTGGGTAGCAGCAGAGTGGAGCTCCATTACTTCTCACTATGCATGTACCATGTGAATACGCACTTATGCAAATTGACCACGAGGGCGTGGCTCTCACCGAGGGGCGGGTCCATCTCAGTGCTCCGCCTCTTTGATGAACTCCCAGATCCCTGTGGTCCTTTTCCTCCAGGTTCCTCCCTGTCCTGCAGCTGCAGATGGCTGTGCGTTTCCTCTATCTTCGTTTGCTCCTCCTGTCTTACATTGTGCTCCGAGACTTCAGCTCCGACTGGGCCATATTTCTGCAGAAGGCTTTTCCTCTCTGCATGTGAGCAGACAACAAGAGCAGTGAGTCCAGAGCCCACGGTGCATCTCACTCTGCGAGTGACTCTGTGACTCTCTTACTCGTACCCAGGTCGGCGCTCAGCTGTGGTTCGTGCTGCTGCAGCAACCTGTAGAAGGCTGACTTGCCAGGGGAGCCCGCCTGCTCCAGCATCCCATAGAGCTCGTCTACTGAGCCTCGCAGGTCATTGAGCTCCCGGTCTCCGGCGACACCATGGGCACGCAGCTCGGCCACTAGGGGCAGCGTGTTCCTCACCTGCTCGGCGATTTCTCGGCGGTGTTCATCTACAAACTGAGCATGTTCTGGAGAGAAACCACAGGTACTCTTTGTATCGATAATAATCCGTATCACACAGAGCAGGACACATCGAAGATACACAGTGACTCCACGGCTGGGACAAGGAGTCTGCTCATAACTCATCTTGCTCACAATGCCAAAGCTGCATTTACCACAATTAATAAAAGGGAAAGTTACTAAAAAATGCAGAGATAAACAAACTGGGAAAATACTGTATGTTGATATCTCCATGTATGTGTACATGTGTATACAGTATGTCAGGCCTCTCACGGAGCTCAGCGATGAGCGCGGGTTTGAACTGCTGCAGCAGCCAATAGAAAGTCGATTTGGCCTTGGCTCCGCCCCTCTTCAGGCTCCTGTACAGCTCACTCATGCCCTCCTCACTCGTCCCCGTGACCAGGATCCTGCGTCGCGCCGCGTCGCTGATTATGCCCTGGGAGCGCAGCTTGTCTGCTATCTGCTGGACCTTCTTTACTCGCTGTATGATCTCCTTGTTGTGTTCATCCACAAATTCGGCAAGCTCTGTGGAGGCGGGGCCAGGATGTGAGCCAGAAACAGTGACAGTAGTGAGAAGCTCGCCTGATCTAACCAGCTTTACGCTGATTTTCCCACGTATACAGCAGGACAGTGTTTATTGTACCCCTTCAGGGTGAACACCTTGCTCAAGGGCACTGAAACAGGAGGTGAGATTCAAACTCAGGACCTTCAGATTCAGATTACAAGGTAACCGCTCTAACCAAATTGTGAACAGCTCCTCACTTTTTCAAAATTTCTCCCTGAGAAGGGTATAAAAATTACCCTTGTCATGTGTCCCATGGGAAGAGGGTACAACATGATGTGAAATTAATTAATAATATTGTCAGTAATACATTATTAACACAATAGCAGTAATATTGTACTCTTTCATCATTGTTGAGAAGCTACATTTTCTCCCGTGTGACATGTGATGCTCTCTAGAGTACTTTTTAAATGCTTCGCAGTGAGAAATTAATAAAAATCTGTGTGAGGAACCTAACCCTAAGAGGGACCCTTGGGGTTGCAGGTTCTCATACCCAAGTCCCTCATGAGCACCGGTTCCAACTGGAGCAGCAGCCTATAGAAGGCAGACTTGGCTGTGGCTCCGCCCCTTTCCAGGCTCCTGTAGATTTCACCCATTCCTCTCTGGGGAGTGCTGGCACTGAGCACTGCACACACATCCTCATCGTTCAGCAGGCTTTGAGCATGCAGCCGGTGGGTTATGGGCTCCACACTCTTCACCGAGTGGCAGATCTCAGTCCTGTGCCTCTCTACCAGGAGGGCGTGTCCTGTGGAGGAGGGGGCGGAGTCAGGAAGGGATATTATTATTGATAACAATAATGAAAATAGTAATCAGATAGATAGATAGACAGTGTTGAACACTCACTCTGGGCAGCAGCTTTGGTCATTTTGCTGTGACTGACAGAATCTGGTTCAAATCAGAACAGAAAACTTATTTTACATTTATAAAAGAATAATGAACTTGGTTAACAATTGTAGTTTATGTTTTTTTTTATACATTATACAATAAAAAATTCTGCAACATTATTTGTCATGGTGGGGCGGTGGCATGGTGGCGCAGCAGGCTTGACCAGGTCCTGCTATGTGATGGGTCTGGGGTTCGAGTCCTGCTTGGGGTGCCTTGCGATGGACTGGCCTCTTGTCCTGGGTGGGTCCACCCCAAACCCTGCGCCTTGTGCTGCCAGGCTCTGGACAAGCAGCTTTAGACTCTGTGTGTGTGTGTGTGTGTGTGTTAGTCGTGATATAGTCATTACCCCACTCTCTTGCTTTTGTCTGCTTCTTGTCAGGGTCCCAGTGACTGTCTCGCAATATAAGACATAATTCTAGTTTCTGTTAAAAACTGTCTTTGAATATATATTTAGAATGTGGAAGTTCCAGACAATAAACCTTAATTTAAAAATGTAATCAATCAAAACATCTGAAAACAACTGAATATAAAGGGGATGTATTTTTTATGTACTTGTGCAAATTTAGTGCACACTGGCCACTGACGGTACACTAAATATGATGAACTTCCAGAGGCTCAGGAAAATCAATTTAAAATGGATGTTTCTGAACCGGGGGGTGCGGTGGCGCAGTGGGTTGGACCACAGTCCTGTTCTCCGGTGGGTCTGGGGTTCAAGTCCCGCTTGGGGTGCCTTGCGACGGACTGGCGTCCCGTCCTGGGTGTGTCCCCTCCCCCTCCGGCCTTACGCCCTGTGTTACCGGGTTGGCTCCGGTTCCCCGCGACCCTGTATGGGACAAGCGGTTCTGAAAGTGTGTGTGTGTGTGTGTGTGTGTGTGTGTGTGTGTGTGTGTGTGTGTGTTTCTGAACCAAGAAGTAAACAGCTGGGTTCTCAGCTGGAACTGGAATCGAGACCAGGGCCGGCAACAGTTCTTGCCCAGGGTGCTCGGGACTGAAACCCAGACCCCCTAAGAGAAATGGTTCTTACCTGAAGGAGAAGGGTCCTGATCCATAACTTCCCTGGTGGTCCTTCTGGACATTGTCGTTCCCCCTTAATCCTCTGTTGAACAAATTCAACCTGTTAAACAGAAAGCAGATTCACTTGTATCCAGGAAGTGGAGATCATGTTTAATCTTTGAACCTAATCAAAGGTCCACAAAGTCCTCCAAGATGTCTGTCAACAGGAGTTTGGCTGCTGCTCAAATGAGATAAATTTAACACCTGATGTGACACCCTGAACCTTGGAGTCTAATGCAGGTGAAGAGGACTTTCTCTGGATGAAGAGTATAATGAGAAAGAGAGCACACCATCCAGGTGGAAGTGGTCCCTTGCAGAAGCAGCTGGTGGTCCATTACTTAAGTGGTCCGTAGAGGTGATATGTAGAGGTGACCCCTACAAGGACGACTTCATGGGGTTTTTATACCTGGGGAAGCCATGGAAACAAGCCATAGAGACTGCCATTAAAGGTGGTTTCTACAGGAGAGGTACACAGAAGTGTCCTTAAAAATGAACCGCATGGAAGGCTCATAGACATTTACTCAAGTTGCGGTCCACAGTTGTGGTCCACACAGGAGGTACACAGAGACTGACCAGGTTGTACATAGATGTTGAACATGTATGCTCCATACCAGAGGTGGGCGGTAATGTTACATTTACTCAATCACTGCATTCATTTCGTTACTTGTAAAGTCAATCTGTTGAGAGATGATCTTTTCCACAATTGGTTTTGGCATCAATACTCTTTGTTTTACTCAGCTGCACTTACTTTACTTAACTTTACTTGACTTTGTACAGGAAAAGTGTACTTTTGGACATTTCAGTCATCTTCTTCTGTAGCTTTTGAACTTGCTGTGTGGACCATGACTGTGGACCGTCTCCACGGTCAGTATCTATGGGTCATCTTTGTGGTTCACCTCTAAGGAGACCTCTGTGTACGTTCACATTTACAGTTCACATTTAACAACATGGTGCTCCCTGCAATAACTAGCTGTGGAACCAGTATTCAAGGCATTTGATGTCCTCAGTGAACCATTGTTTAGTCTGAGATCAGTCAGCTGGACTTACGTACTAAACCAAGTTCGGAGAACTCGACCTACTTATTGGGCAGTGTTACAGCGTTTCGATTTTCTTACTAGGGTCAGTCAGCAGTGTAGCGGTCAGGGACGGTAACAGACGGTAACACTAACTTCAGTTCATGACTTGTAATGGATCTCAGTGCAAATCCTGCTCCTGGCACTACTGCTGTATCTTTGAGCAATGCGTTTACTCTGAGCTACGACAATAAAATACCATCTTCCATTATCTTGAACCTCTTGTCCTATGTAGCATCGGTGCCTCTCAGAACCTGAGCTGTGCATTCAGATGTCGGTTCGAAGTGGTAGTATGTGGCGTTAATATGCTCTCCATGTGTTTGTATGGCTTTCATTGTGGTGCTCTGGTTTCCTCCCACACTCTGGAGACGTGTTACTGTTAATCCCCATTAGTAGGTGTATGTAATGTCTGTCACTGCTCAGTGAGGTGCTGGTGCCCTGTGTCGAGTGTACCCTGCCTCACACCCTGTGCTTCCGGGATACACTCTGGAACACCGTGGCCCTGCCCACTTGCACAAGCAGTTATCAATAGCGAGTAAAAATAGAGTACTTAGTAGTTTGTTGTTTTTTCTATTTATTTCATTAATCTAACTGACAGTTTCAAATGGCCCCGCAGGTTACATTTATTAAAAAAACATGTAGATATATAAACTGTGTGGTGTCATCATTAACATTGCTGGTAGTTCAGAACTTTTAAAAGCCTCTTTTGAAGCAAAGTAATTTCAATACTGTTATTTTTTTACTTTTACTTTTACTTTACTACATTCTGCACAAGTACTTGACTGATAGTTACAGCACTTTCACTGGAGCACTGTGTTTATCTATTGTACTGTGCCCTGCACTTAAGTGTATACTGTGTGTGTGTGTGTGTGTGTGTGTGGATGTGTGTGTCTCTGTGGATTGTTATGTCTGATGTTTTTTAATTTCTCAGCCTGGTAAATAACAGTGTAAAAGGGTTATGTTCTTATGCGACTATTCCAGTGTTCAACACAAATTAGTTAAAGTAAATGAACTACCCACCCAAAGGGGACATCCACAGGAGGGATTTATCACACACACACACACACACTTTCAGAACCGCGTGTCCCATATGGGTCCACAGGTAACAGGGCGTGAGGCCGGGGACACACCCAGGACGGGATGCCAGTCTGTCGCAAGGCACCCCAAGCAGGACTCGAACCCCAGACCCACCAGAGAGCAGGACTGTGGTCCAACCCACTGCGCCACCACACCCCCCAGGCATTTATCATTTGTTTTATATTTCCAACATTTATAATTTTCATATTTCAGTGTTACGCTCTTTGGAAATGGAGTGAAACAAAAGCATCAACATCAATGAAATGAGAGCAAGACCTGGACAAATTAAATTATTACATTTATTCCTTCATACTGATCTTAATATCTATAGCAATCAGAATAAAAAGAAATATTCTTATTGATCTGAATACTGACAGTGGAAAAGAGATCCCTGCTCTGAACCAGACAACAGATGAACGGTGTAACAATGTGTGATAGGGGAGCCTTGAAGGGAGCTTGGAGCAGCACACTGTAGCTTCTTGTTCCAGGGGGTTTGGATCCAATGACCTACTGAATTCCTGAGACATGGGGTGTCCCACCCTGAAATGGAGGAAAGCACTACTGAAGGAAGAAAAGGTGTAAAACACACATGCACTGAAAGAGTCTATTACCTGTGTTTGGACAGTGTACACTCTTCCCCAGCATGATGCTCATATTAGTGATAATTTGACTTATTCACACATGTAATCTGTACAGTAAAATGTGTAATAATGAGCCAACAGCTCACACTTGAAAAACACCTCATCAGTTGTAAATATGCGATGCTGTGCACAGAGAGGGCCTGTATGATGCTGAACAGTGTATCACCTCCACTGAGACAGTGTATGGCCTCATGTTGGACAGTGTATCACCTACAGTGAGACAGCCCATTAACCTGATGTTACACTGTATTACCTCCTGTATTACCTGTAAGGGGGCAGGTGGTAGTGTAATGGTTAGGGCTACTGCCTTTTGAGACAAAGGTTGTCGGTTTGAACCCAACCTCTGGCTGTAGTACCCTTGGGCAAAGTACTTACCCTAAATTGCTCTGGTATAAATGGGTAAATAATTGTAATCTTAACATGTAAGTCACATTGAAGAAAAGTGTCAGCTAAATGAATAAATGTAATAAATGTATACAAACAATTGGAAGTACACATTTCTATATTTGTGACACAGCAAGTAGCACTGCTGTCTCACAGCACTTGGGTGGTGCAAGAGGATGTGGGTTTGATCCCTGCTCTGGTTTCCTCCCACACTCCAAAGACATGTTGTTCAGGTTCCCCCATAGTGTGTGAGTGACAGAGAGTGTGTGTGTTCCACTGGTGTATGGATGAGTGACCCATTGTAAATAGTGTATCTAGCAGTGTAAGTCACCTTGGTGAATAAGGTGTGTGGGCTGATAACACTACACAGAGTTCATTGGAAGTCACTCTGGAGAAAAGCATCTGCTAAATGAATACATGTAATGTTGGATTGTGCATTACCTGATGCTAGGCAGTGTATTACTTGATGTGGACAGCCCTAAGGTCCGTCTCCAGACCCAATGTAGCTGTCCGACCCAGCAGTGACCACACTTATGATGAGCTCATGGTCAATTTCGCTGAAGGGGTATCCATCATGGCAGCTCCCTGCCAATAGTAAGAAGGTTGCATTGCAATATGGTGCAAAAGATGAGGTGAAATACAATAAAAATAATGAGCTCCAGTGCTCTCATTGAGCTACCAAGTCAAGAATCAGTGGTGACTGCGACATGTGACTGAGACTTGGAGGCAAGACTTCCCAGTGTGTACTTCAACACACTCTTCACAGTTAGCATTGGTGTGTATCACACTGAGCCTGTCCCTTGTCTGTTTCAGGTGTGTGACAGCACTTTGGTTCTTCATATAATAATAATACATATCCCAGATGACCACAGGTGTGCCACTCCAGTCAAACCTACATACTTGCCACACACCTGTACCTCATCAGAGTACTCTTTCTAAAAGAGAAACTGGAATGGTTTCGGAATCTCATTGTGACCACACACTCTTCCTCACATGCTCTTCCTTGATCCTTTTTCTTTGTCGATTCTTAGATCGCAACCCCTGCACTTTGCACAACGATCATGACTCTTCGGATCACAAGCCCCGTGCATTGGACCACTACTCTTTGGATCATTCTCCCTGGACTTCGGCCTGCTTTTCAGACCTTGACCCGCACTTTGGATCGCAAACTCTGTCCTTCGTACCTCGGACCCAATCCTACCATGACCACACCTACCTAAGGTGTGTCACCCTCCGAGTAAGTCTCCCAAACCCAACCGGTGTCTTCTCTCATGAGCAGGTGCAGCCGCTGCTACGCATTTGCACCATCGTGCTGATGCCACTCTGCACTTGAGTTCCAAAAAGAGAATCCGCAACAATTTCCTCTAAACACCAAAACACTGCCATCTACTAATGGATGTTAGTTATGTCCCGCAGGGCTGACTGTGTGTTACTGTGTGTGTGTGTGTGTGTGTGTGTGTGTGTGTGTGTGTGTGGGAGCATGTTTTCTCATTCAGAAGAGCCAAGCTGAAGCAGAGATCAATTAGATCAAGAAAAAGCAGGAGTTGAACGTATTGATGATATTGATGATCTTTGCTTCATTACTGGTGACAGTTATATACTCACAGGGCTCTGAGCTCTCGTGTGCAGGATCTGAAAGACAAAAACAAGTGTGTGTGTGAGTGAGTGTGTGCGGTCAGAGTCACAGCTGGAGCACTGACTGCTCAGCTTGCTGATTACACAGGTGAACTGTGGCAGGACACACTGACACATGAGCTGATACACACAGATACACACACTGATACACTGTGCCATACTCACAAACAGTTGTTGTGTCATCTGTAGGATCTAGAAACGAAACACACAGGTGAACTGAGACACACACACACACACTATATGGCGGCACTTTCCCAAAGACAGATCAATATTAATCCATGTGGTCATGTGGTTACGTGTGTGATGTTACCTGGCAGGGCACTGAGATGTAACACATCAGACACACACTGAGCTGAGGCTCTTAGCTATTAATCTGTGACGTAATAACACTTACGACCCGAACGTGACGGAAACGGAAATATTATGGGTCCTGATGTAGGTTCTTGGAGTCACACTGACATGATATGATTTGTACATAATACTTCTAGTGGGAAAAAGGTCATACTATACTCATACCCATGTACAAGTGTGGTAATTCCAACTGTAATTGTAAATCAAAGTTTAGGAGCAACTGAAATAATTAGTTTAGCAATTAATTAATAATTATTAATTGTTGTACTGGGGGAATTCTGCTGAAGTTACACTCACATGAAAGAAGCTTTTCCCATAAAACATCTACAGGGGAGAAACGAAAAGTAAAAATAATGAAAATGAATAAAGGCAGAAGCATCATCACATCAAGTCATACAAAATTTAGAAATGTGGTGAGATATTAAAATAATAACAGCACAACATGTCTGGTCTCTCTAACAGTAGTTATTGACGTCAGAATGTTTTTACCATTGCGCTGTATCACATTTTTACCTTGTCATTTACACTCAGTCTACAAGAGGAGCTGTTACTGCGACCACAAGTACTTAGTCGAATATGGACACGAATATGGTTTTCAGTCACAGTCAGTGTTAGTGCTTTATCAGCATTGCAGTGCTGAGACTGAGATACAACGTGAACCTCCCAGGGCTCCAGGTTCTAACCTGGGTTCTAACCTGGAGGGGTGGCAAAGGGGACAGAGCGCATGGCAATGAGGATCCTGTGCACACCCATCATCATCATCACCACCACCATCACTGCCATTACTGACATGAGAATGTTCCTGATTACGAGCTAGTTAAGCTCACCTGGTGCAACAAAACTCTTCCACTGTTCATCTGCAACAAACAGCAACTCAAATCATCATCATCATCATCGTCATCATCACTGACATGAGAATGTTCCTGAATGTTAGTTAGTTATGCTCACCTGATGGGACAGGAATCTCCCACTGTTCATCTGCAACAAACAGGAAATAAAATCATCATCATCATCACCATCAGCATCATGGCACTGTGTGATGGGCAAAATGATAAACAACTATAACTCATTATTATTATCATTTATGTATACGTGTGGTTCCCTCATGGGGGTGCGGTGGCCTGGCAGGCTTGGCTCTCCTCTGTGTGTGTGTACTGTGTGTACATCCTGCAGGATCACTAATAACACACTGTACTGTGCCTGACAATACAGTCATGTTTATGTCACAGATAAGATGAGCTGGGGGGTGGAGGGAGTCTGACACACAAGGACATGGAAACGCAACCACGGGTGTGTGTTGGGCTCTGTAGTTACACAGTTTATCACACTCTGCCAGTGTCCTTGGTCAAAGGCGTGACACAAACACAAGGCAATAGTAAGAATATCAATAATGAATGTGAGGAAACATACTCACAAAAAACTGCTGTCTGTTGGCGGCCTGGAACGGGGGGAGAGAAACAGTCAGCACACACAGCCCTGCATGGGAACAGCTAACACAATCTATAACTGGGTGTGTGTGGTCAGCCAGTCCGAGATGGTACGAAAGCCCATGACCTGGACGAGTTGACCGCATCAAGACCATAGAGCATGAACACAGTAGTCCAGTTGGAAGTGCTACTGTACAGGAATAATATTATAACGACCCGTGTTACTGTGTGTTTGGGTGGAAAAATTTGTTTAATGTAAAGAGTTGGATTATGGGTAAATTGTAAATAATATGTTCAACCACGGGGGAGACTTCTGGGGAAAATAATGGGGTGACTGTGTTTGGCAGTGGAAAAAGAAAGAATGGAGGTATTAAGGAGGGTAGGAAAGCTTGTCTAAGGCAAAGGTCTTAGAGGAAATGGGGTTGTTGGACTGAGAGCATTATTTCCCTCTGTGTTGGTTTTCCAATAAACCATTTGAAATAAACGCTGCCTCTGCGTCCTTCTTCGCCTTATCTCCACCTAGAGTGCCACATGCCGCAAGATGACAGACAATAACACAGCAGACATGCTGACTATGTGTTGGCTGTGTTCGGTGTGTGTTGACTTACTGTGTGTGTCCTGTTTTAGGGCCCAGACAAAAAAACACACCTTTGTACAGGTAGAAACGGTCATTATGACATTGATATGAAAATAGGAAAATCATAACCTGTGATATGTGCATCTGCTCAGAAATATAAATCTGGACCTTGTTTCACATGAGCGAGAAAGACAGGGATTGTATGAGAATTAAATGCAGTCAATATTTACTGAGACAGGGCGCCCTGTCAGCCCACTTTCTCTCTCTCTCTCCCCCTTCCCACATTTCAGGTGGGACTGACTGTCGTTCTCTGCCTCTTATTGATGACTCTTACAAAATTATTACAACGCTGCCATCTCCTTCATCTCTTTCTGCAATAAACAGCAGGAGCCGAAAGTGAACTGAACACAAAATGTACAGTATGGTGTTTCTTCTGGTAATTTCTCTGTGTACGAACAATGTATTTAATGTTTCTTAAATCTCTGCTCAAGTCCCACACCAAACGGTCACAGAACTTTAACGGTAACTAATTTTTCAATAACTATGACATCAAGTCCGTTACCAGTGGTTATGATATTAAGACATCAACCGGTGGTTATTATATTTAAACATCGCCCGGGGTTTATGATATGAAGACATTTACCAGGATGTTGAATATGCCACGAAGCTGCAGACAGGCAGTGAAGTGTGAAGGAGGCGGTCAGTCCTACCAGACAGCGGTGCACTGTGGGCAGGCAGCAGCAGGACCAGGAGCGCTATGAGAGTGGTCAGCATGCTGGAATCCAGGAGGAGCGGGGCGGGTGGTTGACTGCACACCCGTCACAACACACTCCTTTTATCAACTCTGTACCATGGTGACGCCCCCTATGGAAGCAGGAGACATCTTCACATCTCCACAAACCAGAGGCTGACCAGAGGGACCACAAATCCTGACCAGTAAGACCATAAACCTTAGCGATATTGACCATGGGGACCACAGATCCTGACCAGTAGGACCGCAAACCACAAAGACTGATTAATTGGAGCCCAGCAACCAATGAGATGAATGAGAAGTGTTGCTGTAAAATGGTTCTACAGAGCAGGCACTATATGGATCAGATGTATTATTATTATTCTTATCCTGATTATTCTTAGTAGTAGTACACACACACACACTTCCTGAACCGCTTGTCCCATACAGGGTCGTGGGGAACCGGAGCCTAACCGGCAACACAGGGCGTAAGGCCGGAGGGGGAGGGGATGTACCCAGGACGGGACGCCATTCCATCACAAGGCACCCTAAGCGGGACTCGAACCCCAGACCCACCGGAAAGCAGGACTGCGGTCCAACCCACCGCGCCCCGCGCCCCCTTAGTAGTAGTATATTAATGTTAATATAAATATAATAATAATAATTGTTGTTGTTAAAAATTCCCCAAAATCATACATTCTTATCTGAATAATGAGCAAAGTTTTCATTTAAAATAACTGAGCTCATAATCAGACCATATTATATGTGACGTGTGTGACTGTGTGTGTCTGCGCGTGCGTCAGCGTTGAGGCCTTGAGTGCGTGCATGCTGTTCTCTGCCATATCAATACCTTTCTCAGACAGACTTTCGTAAATACACTCACACACGCACACACCCACTGGAAGCCTGTCCTGTCAGCATGCCTCATAGGCCGTCACGCACTGTACCGGCACATGTACCGCGTTTACTGTGCATCATCATAGCACAAGCACTTGGCGTCTCCGTGTCTTCAGCGCTCTCGTCTCACACATCGATCCTCCGTGTCTCCAGTTCCACGAGTTGCCCTTCTGAAGCAGCCGCTTCTGGGCACGTGGAGACAAACTGGTTTATGGAGCGGGAAAGCCGTACGACAGCGGTCTCAGCGGGGTCACGACAACAGATCCAGGCGGGAGTCACACACAGGGGGTCCTTCACACCTCTTACTAATGTGGTTTATGGGACTGTCCAGGGGGACCGAGAGTATGAGCAGCAGCAGCACCTGTGGACGTGGGCAGGGACCACAAGCCCGAATGTGGTACAAGCTCAAGTGACGCCCCCTCGTGGCAGTGAGAAGAAATGTACAGTTTTTGCCTGGGATGGCAGTGTGTGTCTCAGCCTGGAATGAACTGTGTTCACACCCCTTGACAGGAACCCAGTTTATTTGATTTTTTTACAGCGGCTCTTGTCTGACACAAAGAAGCCTATGGACATCGCAACCCCTTTTCTAGAAGTTTCCCCAGAGTGACACACTCCAAGCACAGGAGTCAAGCAGAGTGGATGCAGCGGGGTTGAGCTCATGCAGATTTTATTGTAAGGGAAGCAAGGCGGAAGGGGTCCAGCAGGGTAACAGTGCGGGAAGTGGCCAGGGTGTTGTCTCTCAGTCTAGCAGGGGCTGTGTCCTCTTCTCCTGGGCAGCAGAGCGAAAGTACTGTCACATACCAGCCAGGAGGGGGCGTATACAGCACGACACACTTCACACACCTTAACGCCAGCTCTTCGGCTGATTGGCCAATTGCGTGTATGAACTTTGAAAGACAATAACATATCTATTGTTCATTTCTTCTAACATCTGTACCATTTATCAGTGTTTTTTCATGGACTCTTCATAGACAGTAGAAAAACACACCCAGAGTGGAGTGCATTTCCAGTTATTTTAAAGTATTTTATGTACTTTATTTCAATCCAGCTCAAAGTTTTGCAAATGAAGTCTTAAGAAATTTTTAAATATTTTACAGTAATATTAGAGTTTTTCACAGAACCGAATGAGTGCACAAATTCGGGAAGTATTTATTATCAACCTTTTACTGACTTTGACTTAGAGTAAAGGTGACTTTTGAGTTATGAACAAAATGAGTTATGAACAGTCTTTCCGTCCCAGTAGTGTTTGCAAGGTGAGGAGCCTCTGTGTGTGTGTGTGTGTGTGTGTGTGTGTGTGTGTGTGTGTGTGTGTGTGTGTGTGTGTGTGTGTGTGTGTGTGTGCGCTTACAGTACACGTGTGAAACGGTACAGTGTGTTACCTGCTGTGTGGAGTGCGAGGAGGAGCTACTGGGTGGGGGCGACGGTTTCACCGGTGCCATCTGTTGATGAAAAAGGAATGAAAAAGGAAGCCGGGTGATCTGCGAGACAAAGTGCTACTTTGTGTGACGATGTACTGTGTATGATACACTGAGAAACACAGGGGGTTCACACTGTGTTCACACTGCTGGGAGACAAGGCTCTGAATGTTAAATTATTCCCATTATTGATATTATTGTCATGCTGAGCAGCAGGAGAGGGGGTGCAGTGGGTTGAACTGGGATCTGCTCTGCGGTGGGTCTGGGGTTCAAGTCCCACTTGGGGTGCCTTGCGACGGACTGGTGTCCCGTTCTGGGTGTGTCCCCTCCCCCTCCAGCCTTACGCCCTGTGTTGCCGGGTTAGGCTCTGGCTGCCTGCGACCCCATATGGGACAAGCAGTTCAGGAAATGTGTGTGAGCAGCAGGAGGGATGTCAGTCACACACTTAAAATAGGACGGACAGCTGGACATGGATGGACATGTTAACTATGCCGCTGTTCTGTAATGTGGGTTTGTGTGTGTCTGTGCGTGCACACGTGTGTGACGATACAAACAAAGAAATGAAACAACAAACATAAACAGTAAGCACTCATCCGGTGGGATGTTCAAATCATCTGCATAGGAAGTCAACCAATGGGACATGAGACATGTGGAGCTCAGTTGTGTCATTGTACATGCACAGCAACACACTGTCCATCATGCTTTTTACACTGTCCATAGTGTCCTGGCCAGTCACTCTGTCCACACTGTCCACCACACTGTTCACACTGTCCAGTGCATCAGCAATAAATTAAAATTGATGAAGGACATATAATAATGCGTTGGACAGTTCTTAACCCAATTCTAGTAGTTTTAGCAATATCATTAGCTGTTGTCTTTGCTTGATGCAGGACAGGAATTTGAACCTTCTGAAACAGAGTAACATCTTTTCCACGACCACAGGATATGTCTTCCGACATGGTTGTTTAAGAAATGAAAAGCTACTCACTACATCAGTTAGAGTTAAATAACTTGTTGCCAGCTGAAACATATTAATCACTGCAATAATTATCTAATGGAAGGCTCTTACCTATTTGCATAGTTAAAGCCAGGTGGTGACTTTTTTTGGCCAGGCAGTATAATAATAAATGTATAATTATTATTATTGTTGTAAAAAGAAGTACTGATCCTACCAGCTATCCCATCATCTATCCCGGTGAGAAGCAGAGCAAAGAAAATGACTGTCAGCATGATGGTGTCTCAGTGGAGTCAGCAAACTGCCTTGAGCTCCTGCTGCCCTACCTTAATACCCCGGTGTGTGTTTGTGTGTGTGTACACGCACGCACGCACGCACGCACGCACGCACGCACGCAGGATGTCCGTATGTGTTGTGTGTTTTGCTGTACATCCGAATGCGGACAAAAAGGGTGATGCTGTCAAGTGCAGAGTTAACATGGTTATGTGCACAGAAAAACGTGAGGAAGGAAGTGCTGATGCAATACGAGGACCACGGAGCAAAGAGACACACTGTGTGTCCTTCTGAGGGAAACTAGACTAGTACGTAGAAATGCAACTTTGACAGGGCTGGGACTTGGGCCTAGAACACAAACAAACTGTGAATGGCACTTTGAAAGCAGGTGAATGGACACGCAAGGAGAATCGCTATAAGGTTGATTGAGTCCAGGGGTGCCGGTGCGGCTGAGTGGCTCCGGGGGCAATGCCCCCTACGTTCATCCTGAGTCTGATCCCAAGGGATCCTGAGAATACACACATACATACAGTGCCTACAGAAAGTATTCACACCCGTCAAAGTTTTTTTGTGTTGTGGCATGGAGCTGTAGTGTGTTTAGCTAAGAATTTTTTAAAATTGTCAACACAAAGTGCCCGATAATGTGCCCTATAAATAAAAGTGCAAACAAATCCAGACTTTCACTAAATGAATAAAGAATAAAAAACAGAAAATAACGGAATGCATAAGTATTCACACCATTGTGCTGACACACCTAAACTACCTGTGAAGTGACCAACTCTCCTTTCCAAGTCACAGAATTACTTGACTGGAGATGACCTGTATCCAGCTGAGAGACACTCCACAATTTCACAATAAATACACTTGTTTTTGGGAGCTGCCACACTTGCTGAATTTCTGCGCATGGGCTGCATTAATTTTACTTACACATTTTTTCATTTATTAATTTAGCAGATGCTTTTCTCCAAAGTGATACACCTCTCTGAAAAAAAATACATGGTAGCACAGCAAGTAGTCCTGGGTGGTGTGAGAGGACATGGGTTTGATTCCATGCTCAGTCTATGTGGAGTTTGAATGCTTTCCCTCTGTCTGTGTGGGTTTCCTCTGGGTGCTCTGGTTTCCTCCCACAGTTCAAAGACATGCTGTTCAAGTAGACTGGTGGCTCTGAAGTCACACATAGTGTGGGAGTGGCAGAGAGAGTGTTGGATGAGTGTACCCATTGTAAGTTGTGTATCTAGCAGTGTAAGTCACCGTGGTGAATAAGGTGTGTAGGCTGATAACACTACACAGTGTTTACTGGCAGTCACTTTGGATAAAAGCATCTGCTAAATAAATAAATGTAAATGAAATTGTAATTTACAAGGCAACCATACACACCATGAAGACCAAAGAACATTCCAAGTAGATCTGGGGGTGGTCATTAGGTGAATACTTATGCACTCAATTCTTTATTTCAAAGAAATGTAGTAAATGCCTGGGTTTTTCTCACTTTACCATTAATGAATAAACGTTATCTATGTGACCGTAGAGGATTTTCTGCTGATGAGTGGCAAAAATTCCCAGTTAAGTATACCGTGTCATGGAGACAGGGTGTGAGTACTTTGTGTAGGTACTGTACATACAGATGCAAAATGGGTTCACGCAGCTGATGGACATCATGTCCTCTGTCATGGACAAGGTGTGGTCCTACCTCCATACAGGTCTTCGAAGGTGTCATCTAGAGCACAAGAGAAAGGAAGCGTTATCCTGCAGCACGTGAGTGCTGTTATTTTTTTTAAATCATATTAAAGTGCTTCTCATTGGAGTTATTGCTCCTTATTACATACAGTTAGTACACAGACAGAACACACACTTGTTTCATAAATATCACACACAAACTGCTAGAGCAGCACTTTGTCCTCGACCACAGAGGCGCATTTCCTGATTCAGCGCCCTACATTGGCAGATATTTCTAACTTAAGAAATGAGTGTGTTTTCTTCCTGTGTTGCTCCACTGAGACCAGTGGGACACTGAGACTCTGCTGTGTGTCGGAGGAGGAGGGTACAATATGACAGAGAAGCTGTGTACTTACAGATGATCTTGTATGTTGGAGGAGGAGTCTCTGAGCAAACACACAAACACACACGGTGGCAGAAACACAATAAGAGGCACCAGTTAGACGTGTGTCGCGTTCAGCAAGCACAAAATGTGTGTGTGTGTGTGTGTACAAATCCAAAAGCGCACACTGGGATGTTAGTGCAGAACTTATTAGAGAAAGTGCAATAATTCCTGCTGGATCACTGGGATCTGTCCATAATCAGGAATCACAGGAGTTGTGCCCACGTGTGACATGTCCCAGCTCGGTGTGTCAGAGTGTCGGTTCTGTACTCACACAAGACCTCGACATTACCTGGAGGATTTGTGGAGTCTGAAACACACAACATCTGTCATGAGACCGGAACACAGAGACGCTCTGCCAGCAAATCACAAAAGGCTTCCTGAGAAGTTAGTCCATCTCGTTTCATGTTATCTTTCATCTGTCTGGGACATAAGGGGGCCTGCTCTCTGGAGTCTGGGGTTCGAGTCCCGCTTGAGGTGCCTTGCGACGGACTGGCGTCCCGTTCTGGGTGTGTCCCCTCTCCCTCCAGACTTGCGTCCTGTGTTGCTGGGTTAGGCTCTGGCTCGCCGCGACCCCCCTCGGGACAAGCGGCTTCAGACAGTGTGTGTATGTGCCTGTGTGTCTGGGACATCGAGTGTCCTCTAGGTCACGCAAGTAGCAGAACTTCAGTATGCGCTGCTCGAGTAAATGTCCCCTGGTAGACACTGAAAAATCTCTGACATACTTACAGGTGGTCTTCCCCATCTCTGGGGGATCTGAAAAACAGAGACTTCAGTTCAGAAAGAGGAGGAAAATGTGAAAATGTTCACATGGGTCTTGGAGGTATAGTTCCACTCACCAATGACGATTTCCCCCGATCCTTCTTCTGCAAAACAAGAGACGGGGTCAGGAGGTTGCAGCCATGAAACAGGTGCCATAAACGATAATGATGGCAATGTTGGTTGCTCCTTGGAGGAACACTGGGTGGAAGATCCCCCGAGAGCATCGTTTACTCCTATTTATACACATTTATGCATCTCCCTAGTCATGTCAAGTAGTACTGAAATCACACTGATGACCAATGAAGACACGAGACATGACAGGGAAAACAAAAGTAACTGAAATGCAAACAATTCCCAGTTTTCCACATAAATACAATAAATACTAATTTGACATTCAAAATTGATGATAGAAAAATAGTTCATTTATCCAGCTCTTAATGGTATTCGCCTGGTAGTAGAGAGTACAGTACAGCACAATACAGAGTAATACAGTTTAGGGTGGCATAAAAGCGTGCTATAGTATGGTACAGTGTGGTAAGGTACAGTAAGGCATCCACTTTTCAGTATGAAAAACTATTTGCCTGGTTTAAAATAAGTGAAACAGAGAGGAAATATTTTAACTTTTTTTAAAAGGCTGTTTTATATTTGGTACTTACCGCGGTGACCAGATTATCACTTGAATCAGCTCATAAATATTTGTTACATGTATGTAAATTACCCAAGGATCAGATCAATAAGTTATATCTCCTGATGGGCTTTCGAAAACAAGGAATGTAAACCACACATACACACACTTTCTGAACCGCTTGTCCCATACGGGGTCGCGGGGAACCGGAGCCAAACCCGGCAACACAGGGCATAAGGCTGGAGGGGACACACCCAGGACGGGACGCCAGTCCATCGCAAGGCACCCCAAGCAGGATTCCAACCCCAGACCCACCTGAGAGCAGGACCTGGACCAACCCAATGCACCACCACACCCCCCTTAGAATGTAAACCAGATACCCTGAATTTTAATTTACTCACAATATTTTGTGAGATATGGTGACCACTGTTGCTGACATTAACACAGGTATAAATGGCACTGACTGTAACTGCTTATCCTGAGCAGAACCATGACAAATCAAAGCCTAACCCAACAGCACAGGGCATCCCAAGCGGGGCTTGAACCCCAGACCCACCGCACGGCAGGCACAGGCCAAACCCGCCATACCACCATCCCTCCCACAGGTATGAATACAAAAATAAATAAATGAAAAGTTTGAATATTTCATTTGTATTTATAATAATAATAATAATAATAATGTATTATTATTATTAGCAGTATTATTATTATTAGAAGTACTGATCATACCAGCTATCCCGTCGTCTATCCCAGCGAGGAGCAGAGCAAAGAAAATGACTGTCAGCATGATGGTGTCTCAGTGGAGTCAGCAAACTGCCTTGAGCTCCTGCTCCCCTACCTTTATACCCCGGTTTGTGTACACCTCCAGGATGTCCGTATCATGCCCTGCCTTCACAAGGACCCATTCCTATGGAATAGTAACCACAGCTCATCTGAAGGTCCACCCAGTGGGAGGAATGTAGTCCAGTGGGATATTGCTCCACCACCAAAGTGCCTGATGTGCTTGTCAAGCTGAAAAAAAAGACAGATGAAAGACGAGCTGGAGCCAACTAGCCAAAACAAGAGCCGGAAGGTCCCGAGACTTTCGGATCCTCGTGTCCTTTCCAGAACAGCTGGAATCAAAGGGTCATCTCTAGTGTGGTCTGAATGTGACCTGTCAGGTTGATTTTAGCAGGTGGATCACCGTAGCTCCCTCTCTGCTTCTCAGTGTTCTTCAGTAGGTGTTCTGCAAGGCTCAGAACTTGGCCCCTTCCATAACCCTATACTACTGTTCCAGCTCCTGCAGCAAGAGGTGTGTTTCACCTGCAAAAGTAAAGTATTCCCATGTATCTCCCCTCCAGATTTCCCTGTACTGGCCCACTTTTGGATCGTTACTGTCCTCTTGGCCCACTCTGGGACCACTACTCTCCATTTAGTCTGCTCTGACATCATTACATCATATTTGGTCAACTCTGGGGCCATTGTCATACACTTGCTCCACTCTAGGATGGTTACTGTCCAGTTGGCCCCCTCTGGGATCATTACTGTCCATTTGGTATGCCCTGGGGTCATTATTGCCTATGCTCTAGGACCGTTACTGTCCACGTGGTCCCCTTTAGGACTGTTACCGCATACTTGGCTTTACACAGGTGGAGTCTTTCTGAGGTTGGATGTGATGTAACAGTCACCCCCCCAGAACGTGTTCAAATGAGGGTGTGCTTGTTGACTCAGGTGTTCACCTGATTTCATCTCCTGCTCCAACCTGAAACTGGCCTGGGGGACTGCAAACCGGATCCAGGATCCAGGAGTGTGCCCCCCCCCCATGGCTGCAGGGCCAAGCCAACAACCTGGAATGTAACCTGGGTTGAGTCCTCAGGTAGAGAGCACGGTTCTAGAGAAAAAAATCGAATAAGATAAAAAATACTTGAGCAGTGATTTTTTTATCTGCAAAGTCAAAGAAGATGACAGCAGAAGTGAAGATGATGATGATGATGATATCTGTGATGTAATCAGCTCTGTCTTTCTGTATGGGTCTCACTGGGGTTCTAGCTCAGCTCTGAAGTCTGTGTGAGACTATGTACTGTACACCCCCATCATCTGCACTGCTCGTTAACCAGATACCACCAGGTGGTGCCACTGCACTTTATGGCAGGAATCCAGGGTCCCGTTGCAAGAGTAGCTCTACAGCTGCACTGTGCCTCCATGTTTCTCAGCGGGCACTTTTCACAGCAACGGAAAATGACTGCATACAAATGACCATATAAATGACTATGTAAAACACCTGAAAACAATTATGCAAATGATCTCTAAATGACCCCTTATAAGTGCTGGAGCCAATGTGGCTGCTAGGGATCGAGGCCCATCAGAGGTGGTAATCCTCTGCGGGTGCAACCAGCCCTGGATGTTGTATTTATTGTGGCTAATAACCTCCCTGCAGCTGCAGTTGAACCCAGGCTGCTGTTCCCTCAGAAATGTGTGTGCCCAGCAATGTCCCCATGTATTCGGTGTGTGTGTGTTTCTATGAACTTCTGTCAGAAAGAAGCACCGATGTGGCAGAGATCAGTGAAGACACACACTCAAGGCGTCGATGCTGATGCGCGCACACACACACACACACACACACACACACACACACACACACACACACACACACACACACACACACACACACAATGCTGCTTGCCTCAGCTGACTCAGCCCCTGGGGGCCTGCAGGGAGCCATTGGCCTCCATCAGTCGCGATCACCACATGAGTGACACCTGTCAGTCACTGTTGCCCTTGGACAGAGTGACGTGTGTCAGTCAAATGAGCTCTGTGGTGTCTGGACACCTTTCTGGAGCTCATGGGGATACCTGTGAAATAGCCCATGCTCTTTGGACATGGGTCTGTCTGCTGTTGTGCCCCACGTTCCCATTTCCCCCTGCACTTAATGAAAATAATAACTAAAAAAGAAAGCTGAAGTGTTTCATTCTCTGCATTTATAGAGTCAAAGCCCATTGAGTAATTTATTTTCTAGTGTTGACTACTGTTGGCCAGTTAGAGGTAACGTGCTTGTGACACTTTAGGAAAATGTCTAAAATTCCAAACAAAGGCGCCTTGTACTCTGAGTGACTGCACTTTGCTGAGGCTATGGCCAAAGACCCTAGACTTTAACTCTTAGATTCACCATTATGTTAAAATTTACCACTATTTGAAAATGAGCGCAGTACGGCCTTCGTCCGTGATTTCAGCGTGTACTCTATTCGGACAATTCGGGAAACAAGAGCAACGGGGGACGTAGTGGTTTGAGCTGCTGCCTTGCGTTCAGATCCCACGCCCTGCTGTAGTACCCCCAAGCAAGGTACTTACCCTCAAGCGATCAAGTAAAAATTACCCTGCTGTACATAGTAACAGGGTAAATCAGTGTAAGTAAGCATGTAAAAGCTCTGCAACAGGGGGAAAGCAGTGATTAAAACACAACCAGTAGAATGACTGTTTCAGTCCTCACCAAAGAACCCGGGGCTTCAAGATCTGCCAGGCTGTGGAAAAAAACTGTCACCCTATTGTCATTGAGTTTAAGAAAATTAAATAACATGGAGACATACCTTATGTAAATAAATTGAAAACTCAAGGAATCAACAGATATTGACGTCAATCTGAAGTGAACAATGCAGCAACTTTTGCTAAAATGATCCTTACCCCCAGGGGGTGTGGTGGTGCAGTGGGTTGGACCACAGTCCTGCTCTCCGGTGGGTCTGGGGTTCGAGTCCCGCTTGGGGTGCCTTGCGATGGATTGGCGTCCTGTCCTGGGTGTGTCCCCTCCCTCTCCGGCCTTACGCCCTGTGTTGCCGGGTAGGCTCCGGTTCCCCCGCGACCCTGTATGGGACAAGCGGTTCTGAAAATGTGTGTGTGTGATCCTTACCCCCAGGCATCCAGCCTCCCCAGACTAACTAAACCCAGGAGGGATCCCCAGGTAGGACAAATAGATTAGCAACACACCAGAATGGTTGGGTCCCACCAGGATAAGGGGTTCCTTCTGGCCCTTTTGGGGGGGGGACCATCAATACGGGCCTTCCTCCTATGCCTCTTCTTCCTCCTGGCCACTCGAAGTCCTGCCCATTGTCCACGTGACCAGGAGCTCCCTAATATTCTTCACTGGACCTGGGTGGGGGGGACCTATGCAGTCTCCAGCCAGGTGGATGGTCTCCAAACAACTCTGGCACTTTGTGTCCTTACACTTTTTGCTGATGAGCAGTTATGGTTCTCCTGTCAATCGACCACGGTGCCTCGACGCAATAGAAGACCAGCTTTGAATGATGTACACTCACCCTACATGCCTTCAGAGCCATTCGGTAACGCTCCTCAGTCAGTGGAGTGACGTGGAAGAGGGACGGCGAATGCTCCTCAGTCAGCGGAGTGACGTGGAAGAGGGACGGTGGCCCATTCTGCTGGATGCAGATAACGTCCTTGTCTGGAAGTTCCAGAAGTCTGAGGACGATGTCCCAAGGGAAAGACAGCCCCTGAAGGAATTCATCGATGTTCTCCTTGTTCTTCCAACAAAAGGGAGTGGTGCTGAACCTAGGAAGGAACCCCAGTGGACCCGTTGTCCTCCTCTCCATGGTCACCATCTTCTTGTCTTCCCAGGGAGCTTCAAAAAGGACCCCATATTGAGGCATCTGGAATTAATTGACTAAAAATAAAATCTCTATGTCACCCTCCAGGAATGGTGGACCAGCCACTCTAAACCCTGCACCTCAGGCTACACGGGCTACCAGAAACAAAGTAAAACCTACAAGGAGGCAGAGCTTAGCAGTGATTCAGACCCTGTCAGTCCTGTATTAGGCTCCACTCCACCTCCGGTAAAACCACTGTGCTATATTTTGGTCTGGGCCAAAAGGCCGAGGGCCGAGAAGAGAAAACACGCCCCGCCACCATAGGAAAGACCGTGCTGCCACAGTGCTGTTACCCAAGCAGCTGTCCGTGGCAGTGCACGTGCTGGTATTGGACTTATGGGGCTCGACTTTGGCATGTAATAAGTAAATTCTGGGTATTGGCTACACCTGAAGGAATGGGGCTCCTTGCTCTTAAAGAGCAACAAAAAAAGCCCCAAAAAAAGTGACATTGCTGTTGTCATACTATGTGTCGCCATCCTATTCAACTGCCTTTGTGAAAGAAAATCCAGAGCGACACACTCCACACAGTTATTTTACTGCACAATGCAGGCTAAACCATGGATACGACGCCAGCTGCCTGTGTTTCGGTCAACGACAGTCAGCAGTTGCGGGTAAACAAACACATTACACACATCTACATGTTCAACCGTACTTCTATGGTTAATGACTGGCAGCTTTGCTTCTGTGATACAATTCCGACCACCATGACCCTGTGGTGAACAAGCAATTAGGGGAAATTAAATGGATATTTATGTATTCATGCATCTAAAATATAAAAAAAAAAACATCAAAATAGACTGAAAATAGTAAATATTGTAAATAGATTCAGTGTTTTAGATTTTTTTCATGTTTCTTAAAAAATATATGGTTGTAAGGGAGAGGAGGAGAGCGGGATGCACCACGAGCGTAGTGCGGTGTAGCTTCCTAACACACCAGATGTCAGGGGAACCTCCCCTCCAAGGGCCTGCTGTGAAGGTACAAGGTGAAGTGAGAGAGAGAGAGGAGGGGGGGGGGGGAGAAGAGAGAGACAAGGAGGGGGAGGGAGGGAGAGATGGGGGGTGCAGCAGAATAAGCGATGTTGGATGATCTCCCCCTCCTCCTCCATCGCTCATCTCCCTCCCTGTATGTCCTTTCTCGTACCCGCGCAGTCCCCCGTCTCGCTGCACGAGCTCAATGGAGACGACGTGTGAGACAGAGCAGGGCTGACAGGCGTCTGCACGAGCGCAGTGCAGAGGAGGGGTCGCACACAGAAAACACATACACAGACACACACACACAAGACCAGCACAGACAAGCCGCATCCGCAGCCCCCCCCACCCCGATACACACACACACACACACACACACACACACACACACACACACACACAGCTCCCGCGCCGTGCACGCTGACACACTCGGTTATCCATTGCTGCGTTGGTGCGCTGACATCCTCGCTCGCTGCAGCGGGGACAGGGGACAGGGGGACAGGGAGGGGCTGCGGCGTCACAGAGCAGCGCCCACCGCAGGCCGACTCAGAGCACGGTGAGAGGAGCGTGTGAGGGTGGGGTGGGGGAGGTCTCCCCGATATCCGATCCGACAGAGGGTCTGCAGCAGACACATACACACACACACACACACACACACACACACACAGAGACTCGTGTGTGCACGCCCCGCCATCAGTACTGTGCCGAGACGCCCAGCCCTCCAGCCCTGCAGGAGCAGCGGGACATGGACACCTCCTTCCTGCTGAGCCGGAGGACACCGGAGCGAGAGCGCCGCTGACAGGTTGCCAGCATCAGCACCACTGGGAGGAGGAAGGGGGTGGGGCGGTGCGGCGGGACCCGCGGCCGCTGAGGGGCTCGCAGGCGGAACCTCGACGCGCTCACCATGGCTCAGGCCGCCAAGCAGATTCGCAAAAACAAGGACCTGGCCGACCTGGCGCGGGAGGAGCAGCGCGAGAAGGAGCGCGAGAAGGAGGAGGAAAAGAACAAGAGGAGGAACCGCTCGAGGGACCGCAGGCGTAAGGTAGGAGTGTTAGGCTTGTGCTGGCGGCGAGGGGGCTTTCCTAACCTCCTCCACACAAGCGGCTCACCTGCACACACGCACACACAGGGAGGCGGGTGACACAAACAAAGGGCTGCGGGGCTGTGTTTTCCTCTCTACTCACTCATGTTCTACTTAGTCAGAGGACACGACACAGCCGAGAGAGACACCGTCTCACACAAGCATTGTAAGACAGATTGCCCGATCGGGGGCCTCATCCTCATACCCACCTTAAGCTCCTCCAGATGCTCACCTGAGTGACGGTGCCCGCAATCCACCTGGTGAGCTGCTTCATCTCATTTCCCCACACCTGGATGGAAGCAGAACCAGGTAGAGGACTCCATCAGAAGGGACCGTGGTGTCAAACTCTCGGACTCAGGAGAGAGTGGGGACTATTGTCAGGCAGTGGCGGAAACAGTCATTGCAGCCCAAAGAACCATTTCAATGTCCTGGGTGCTGGTTCGGTGCCACCACATGCCTGTGCAAGTAACATGTTACACAAGGTTGTGTATAGTCAGGGTTCTCTATGTTTTCTGTTCCCACTCATCTGAGCATCTGTCAATGACTGGGATTGAACCTTCCGGGGACTGCACGGTCCTGACTTGGACTATCTGATTCTGCTTACATGGGCTTGGGTTTCCTCAGGCTAACTGGCTGTGGTTAGATCAGTCTGGGTCTGTTTTCAACTAACTGTGTCTTGCAGGATCAGTCAGGACCTGTTGGCACCAATGAGTTCTGGTTTGATCATTTTGGACCTGGTTTTGACTAATGGAGTCAAGTTAGATCAGTCCTGGTCCAGCTGTTTATATCTGGGACTGGTTGGTTCGGGCTGTGAATGGCCGACTATGGTTTTCTGACTCCGTGATACAGGAGAAGGACCACTTCCTGTAAGTCTCAAGACCCTCAGTCTCTCTCAAAGGCTGAAAAAGTTCTACAATGTGCTACGGTTTTACTGACAGCGACAGAAACCAGCTTCTCTCCCACAAAATGAACAACGCAAGGGCGAGTGGCGGTGACACGGCAGTAGCTGTTTTCCACAGGTACCCAGATCCTGCCTCAGTCGGGAGGCTTCAAGTCTGACAGGCTGTGAACCCCCTGAGGCTCGTGGGAATATTAAATATGCATTGTGTCGTGATGATCAATGTCAGAAAGTCATGTAATGTGGTAAAGCGGAGTATAACGGAGAAGGTGCTGGTAAATGGTGGGAAATGCTGCGAGGGCTAACTTGGGTGGGGCTCAATACAGGGTGTCTTTGGGATATTTGTTCCAACCGGGATATCTCAGTAACCCAGGATGTGCTCAAGCAACTTCCAGAGACCACCAGAGAACAGTCTCTGAAAGCTGTTCTGGGGAAGGTGGTGAATTCTGAACCCGAAGGGATGTGTGTTCTCACCTGGGGAATGGTGGTTCTGCCTGGGGTGTTGCATGTTCCCCTGTGGGGTAGGATAGTCCTCTCTACATTTCTTGGAGGTTCTTACCTCAGTATTACTTAGTCCGTCAAATGTTCTTGATACAAAGTTTGTTTGGCTTGGAGAGAAAGCGATCCCATTAGCGAGAAAAACTCAGAAACAGTGAATTCTGCTTGTGCAAATGTCTTTATTCTCAGCTTTGGTGCTAAGGGACCAGGTTACGAATTTCCCTCCTTTTCGTCCGCTCTTTTTCGTTTGCAGTGCTGTTGCAGCATCTCAGTGCAACCTACAAATACGGTTTACTTCCCGAATCTCGTTCTCATCCACCAGAGTCCACCAGTTTATTCTCAAGTCCTCCTGTCAAAGAGCACAATGTCAGTTAACCTTCCAGCCAGAGAAAGCACTGTCAGTAAATTGACCTCTCAGAAAGGGCACTGTCTGAAAGTCTGTCTAGTCACAGACCACCCTGTTAGCAAATCAGTCTATCACAGCTCACACTAAGGAACTGACCAGAGACAAGAGTGTGTAAAACTGACCTATCAAAGACAACAGTGCTTAAAAACTGACCTATCAGAGGGGGCATTGTATGAAAATCTGTCCAGTCAGAGATCCCACTAAGAAACTGACCAATCAAAGACAGGAGTGCGTAAAAACTGACCCATCAGAGACAACAGTGCCTAAAAACTGACTTATCAGACTACACTGTTTGCAAACCTGCTTATTGGAGATCACCATTTCATCCGTGATTCCCCAAAGATCAAACCTGCTTGTCAGGATAGGATCTGCCACATGTCTAATTTTGTAAGCTGACACAAACAAAGTCATGAGCTCAGCAAAAGCTAATATTAAACATTTGTTCATTCCAGTAAAGGTTAAACAAATGTAAACAGAACTGTCACGGGTGTGTGACTTTCACCAAACACCCAAAGGTCAGGATGCTGCATCTATAGCTCTCCGTCTGCTGCAAAACGCACTTTCGCATACTATAAGTTGAGCGTCACTTTGAGGAGAAGTGTCTGCTGAATGAATGAATGAATGAATGAATGAATGCTTAGCATTGTGTGTAGATCTAAAGAGCATTGTTCTAAGAGCAAATTATTATGGCTATGACAGCGGAACGTTTGCTAGCTGTGTATATTCAAGCCAGTCCAATCTCATCTTCATAGGTCTATCAGCTGTGCTGAGGTCAGGTGGATAGCGTCATCATGGGGGCTCACAGGTCAGCGGATGACATGTGAACTCGCTGCTCACGCTGAGTAACATCCACAGCAGTGTTGTCCGTTGTTCTGGATGTCTCAGTGAGCTGCATCAGCAGGACTGCAGCCTCCATCATGGGAGCACAGCGCAGGTGTGCAGGAGCTGCAGCGTGTAGCAGGGTCGGAGAAGCGTGCGCGCATGGCTTCTTCTCCAGTGCTGGCCCCACTTCCCTGAACCTTGGCACCTCGCAGCTCCTCTTTGCTCTTCTAAGGCGTCGGCGAGGATACGCGTTCACCTCTAGGTGCTGGTCATACAAGAAAGCACAGCGCGTGGCCCCAGTATACTGCTTATAAACACCGCACAGTGGTGCTGCTGGGTTCCTTGTGCCCCGAGCAATGGACCTGCCTGCTGATGCCTTACTGTAGAGGCACATAGACACCGTATGGGGTACTGCATCCGCTCGTGGACGTTACCGTCACGCTGATGGTGCGTGTGAACAGTCAGTCACAGCACACACGTGCTCCTTTTGGCCCTTGTGGCGATGAAGGAGGAGGTGCACGCAGCTGTCCTCCTTTTTCTTTCCTCCCTCAATTATTTAAAATTGAATTAGGGATGAAGTATTCATGCGAGTGCCGCGTACAGAGCGTGGATCCACCAGTGTGTCACCAGAGTCTGCAGAGCCGCAGAGAGGGAGGGTGAGAAGGAGCGAGCGAAAGGCGCACATCCAGAAGAATGCTTCGGTGGCCAAAGCCCTCATCATCCATGCTGGTCTTGCTCGGCACTGTGGTTCACGTTATGGGGGTGTGACCTTCTGTCTCTGCCTCCCATTTTCACCATGGTAGTACGTCTCTCGCCGAGTGTCCCAGCAGCCTCCTGGTAGCCAGCGGGTTGCGGGCCGCTGACAAGCGCAACGCAATCGACATGCAAACTCAATGTAAAAAGAAAGCAAAAGTGTAGAAACTGCCTAAGCACAACCACAGGTAGTCCCACTTCATGGAAGGGCCTAGAAGAAGCAGCTCAGCAGACGCTGTGAGCCAGTCGTCATTTGATATCCATTGCGTGGCTATCAGAGGTCCTTCTCCCTGGCGCCGAGTCCCGACTAGTCAGAATGAGCACCAAGTGTAGCGCTGTGGAGGAAACAGGAGCCACAGCCCGGCGCCTCTTTGCGGAACCCTGGGGAGAGTCAGAACAGTGGAGATGTTTATTAAAGCCTGGGCCACACCGGGATCTGTCGAAATTTGGTGAGGAACACTGGAATGGTGCAACTGTGAGTGCACGGTGTAGGACCACAGTGATCATGCAAACATCCTTATACATAATTCTGTCGCCGAGCAGCACATTGGACATGCGGAGATGTGATGCGGTCATAAAACACACCTCACCAACTCTCAGGGAACAGTGGTTGCCACATTCTAGCAGTCTAGGGAACCACTATAACTGTTAATACTGTCCACACCAATCAGCATAGAATGGGGGAGCCTTCCCATCACCCCCTGCCGCATGCTAAGTTCCTGCTGTTTTTTGGTTGTCTGGGGCCTGTTTGTAGGTGCTGTGTTGCTGTGCTTGTTGTTCATTGTCGAAATGTTGATGGGAGTCACTGGAGGGTTCTTCTGGACCATTGTTGAAGATGTTTCATATCAACTGGGCAGCATGATGGCACAGCAAGTAGCACTGCTGTCCCACAGCTCCTGGGTGGTGCAAGAGGACATGGGTTCGATCCCTGCTCAGTCTGTGTCAAGTTTGCATGTTGTCTGTGTGGGTTTCCTCCCACAGTCCAAAGACATGCTGTTTAAGTTCATCCCTTATGTGTGAGTGACATGGAGAAAGTATGTTCCACTGATGTATGGATGAGTGACCCTAAGTAGTGTATCTAGCAGTGTAAGTCACTGTGGTGCATAAGGTGTGAGGGCTGATAACACTACATAGAGTTCATTAGAAGTTGCTTTGGAGAAAAGTGTCTGCAAAATAAATAAATGTGAGTGTGTATGCTGTTATGGTCCATAACTTTATTGCAGGTGCTATGTGACTCACAGATAAAAAGTTGGTGTAAAAAGCCAGTTCTGTTTTAGATGTCAGCAGGACAGGGGTGGGTAAAAGGGCATCTATCGTCTTTGAGGATGAAAAACTGATCAAAGCTGGCAGACACTGCAGATCAGAAATGCAACTTATGTTCTGTTTTGGATGTCAAGGTACTTGCAGTTTTGGTGACAGTAACTCTGAAGACCGTGGCCGTCCATTGTAAAAGTGTCCTACAAGCACATGGGAAGAGTTCCAACCTGGATGGTGGTCTCCGGCAAAGGTGTCCAACCATGGTCTGTGCAAAGGTGTGTGACCAAGGGTATGGCCCTGTGTGAAGGTGTCTAACTCTGTAATCGGTGCAAGGTCAAGCCAAGTGTTTAGCACAGCTTCAGCAGTACAGTGTTACAGCGGGCAATACACACAACTCCCCCACTCTTCCGTACCAATCAATAAACATTATCCTTGCGAGCAGGGTGACCTGTGTGAAACTGATGAACAGTCAGACATGTGCTGAGCCACTGCAAGTTTAGCAACCTGCTGGGATCCCAGCTGAGCAGCTCCTGGTTCCCTAATCATACATCCACGTGCTACCTTCTCCTGCTGTCACTTCCACTGAGTCTAGCTGACTGTGAAGACACCACCAAGCAAGGTGGTGCTTGGTGTTCCTCACTCTGCCAACACTGCTGGTCTCACCAGATCTCACCTGGTCTTACCTGTCCCATTCACCTTTCTCTGCTCTCTCGGTTCTCCTCCTCTTTCTGGTGGAGTGGGTGGAGTTAAATGTTCCAGTGCCTTCTGTCCTCCACCAGCACTGATCACCTGCTGCATCTGACAGGGAAAGGGAGACATCAAGCCTTGGCCTCTGCCTTTACGCCATCAGCACTACATTGCTTTGACTTGGGGTGTGATGTCACAGGAAGTGATGTAAAAAAAACAGCAGGTGGGGCAGCAGATGGTGTAATGTTTATAGTTGCCCCCCTGCACATAAAGGACCCAGATTTGAGTTCCACCTCCTGCTGTAGTCCCCTTGAACAAGGTTCTTATCCTGATTTGGTAGAGTAAAAAATACCCAGCTGTCTAAATGGGCAAGTCATGATAAGCTGCTTTCTTCTATACAATAATAATAATTGTTATAATAATTTTCACAAACTGCTTGTCCTGGTCAGGGTTGCAGAGATCCGGACCCTAGCCCAGAAGCACTTGACGCTAGGTGGAGTTGAGGGTAACACCCTGGGAGGGACACCAGTAGTGTGTGAGTGCTTGTTGGCACTGACACCCAGACTCAACAAGCTGAGTCCGAGGGAACAGTGCAACACTGACTCGGGACCGATGAATTAGGCTTACATAGAGCCCGGTAATGGAAACACACACTCCCTTCACTGTCTGCGAAAAGTGCAGTGTAATGCTCTTGTACTATAGTAACACAACTAGTACAATTCTCATGGAACAAACAAGATTTACAAGCACTTGTCATTTATACCTGAAATGCCACACAATGAGCTGTCAGCTCACATTTATGAGAAATGACTTACAAAAGTTTAAATATGTAAATTTAATGGTATAAAAAACTTCATCTATCAGAATACACACACACACACACACATTTTCAGAACCGCTTGTCCCATACGGGGTCACGGGAAACCGGAGCCAACCCGGCAACACAGGGCGTAAGGCCGGAGGGGGAGGGGACACACCCAGGACGGGACGCCAGTCCGTCGCAAGGCACCCCAAGCGGGACTCGAACCCCAGACCCACTGGAGAGCAGGACCCGGTCGAACCCACTGCGCCACCGCACCCCTCTATCAGAATAATGAGCACTAAAGCAAAACATTATTTAAAACGTGCTAAATTGTGTTGAAAAGGTATAAAAGCAAAGTAGTACCAATCAGTTTCTCCAGTTATTAAATGTATGGAATTGTCTTGAAAGGCAACATCATTATAAGCTACAATGCTGTGAAAAAATATTTGCCCTCATCCTGATTTTTCCCATTTTTGTGAATATCTCTTACTAAATTGTTTCAGAAATTAAAACAAAATCTAACATAAAATAAAGGCAACCTGGGTAAACACAAAATACAGTTTTTTAAATGATAAGGTTATTTATTGGGGAGGCAGTGGCGCGGTGGCGCAGTGGGTTGGACCACAGTCCTGTTCTCCGGTGAGTCTGGGGTTCGAGTCTTGCTTGGGGTGCCTTGCGACGGACTGGCATCCTGTCCTGGGTGTGTCCCCTCCCCCTCTGGCCTTATGCCCTGTGTTACCAGGTAGGCTCTGGTTCCCTGCAACCCTGTATGGGACAAGTGTGTGTGTGTTATTTATCGAAGCAAAAAAGTTATCCAATACCAACTGGGCCTGTGTGAAAATGTGTTTTCCCCATAGTAGGTTTCCCCAAATCTATGAAACTGCATTCATAATGGGGTTCAGCTGGACTAGATGCAATCAGGCCTGATTACTGCCAGCCTTATTCAATCAAATTAATACTTAAATAGAACTTTTTCAACAGCATGAAGTTGGTTAAAAGGTCTTACCCAGTAACACACTACACACTACACCGAAGTTGGGGGGGGGGGGGAATTTTTTTTAATCCAGAAATGATGAGGAAGAAGGTGATTGAAATAAATCAGTCTGGGAAGGGTTATAAAGCTTTTTCAAATGCTCTGGGATTCCAAAGAACCATGGTGAGAGCCATTATCTCCAAATGGGGGAAAAAAAAAAAAAAAAAAAAAACTCAGCATGGTAGTGAACCTTCCCAGAAGCAAATGACCTTCCAAAATTCCACCAAGAGCACAGTGACGACTCATCCAGGAAGTCAGAAAGAGCCAAGGATAACATTACAGAAACTACAGGCCTCTTTTGCAGCTGTAAAGGTTATTGTTTATGACTCCACTATTAGAAAGACATTGGGCAAAAATGGCATCCATGGAAGAGTGGTGAGGTGAAAACCACTGCTAACCCAGAATAACATTAAGGCTTGTCTGAATTTTGCCACAACATACCTTAATGATCTTCAAAGCTTTTGGGAGGATGTTCTGTGGACTGATGAGTCAGAAATGGAACTGTTTAGAAGACAGGGGTCCCATTACATCTGGCATAAACCAAACCCAAAATTCCACAATAAGAACATCATACCTACGGTCAAACATGGTGGTGGCAGTGTGATGGTGTGGGGATGCTTTGCTGCTTCAGGGCCTGGACAACTTGTAATAGCTGAAGGACATATGGATTCTGCTCTCTACAAGAAAGTCCTAAAGGAGAATGTCTGGTCTTTAGTCCATAACTTGAAACTCAAGTGCAACTGGATTATGCAGCAAGATAATGACCCAAAGCATAAGTGTAAGTCCATCTCTGAATGGCTCTAAAGGCTAAATTTAAGTTTTGGAGTGGCCTAGTCAAAGTCCTGACTTGAACACAATTGAGATGCTGTGACAGGACCTTAAATGGGCAGTTCTTGCTGGAAAACCCTCCAATGTGGCTGAACTAAAGCAGTTCTGCAAAAAAGAGTTGCACAAAATTGCATCACTGTGCTGTGAAAGACAAATCTCCAGTTATCGGGAGCATTTGGTTGCAGTTATTGCTGCTAAAGGTATCACAGCCAGATTTTAAGTTTAGGGAGACAGTGACAGTTTTTCACATGGGTGATAGGTATTGCATAACTTTTTTTTTTTTGCTTCAGGGAAGAAAAATCAACTGTGCTCTGTTTTCTCAGGTTGCATTTGTCTTATGTTGTATTTTGTTTGAAAATCTGAAACTATTTAGTATGAGATATTCAGAAGAAATCAGGATGGGGCAAAAACTTTTCACTGTACCTTGTAACTTTGACTTGCTTCATTGATTGCAAATTATATTTTATAAACAGGTGGCAGCAAAGTTACAAGCATTACAAGTGGCTATAGTAATAGGCACAGTGATAAGTAGGAGCGTAGCAGAATGGTTATAGTAGAACTACAGTAGAGTGGTAATAGTAATGTAATGTTAGACTTATATTGTAGTCTTACAGTAGTAAGGAGGTATTAGCGCAATGTTAAACTAGTAATGTTCTGTTATAATAGAATGGTGGGAGTAGTTTTGAAATACAGCAGAATACTGGTAGTAGTGTAATCTTAGACTAGTAGTGCAGTGTTACAATAAAATGGTGATAGAAATGGATTGTTACACTGGTAGTGTGGTGATACAGTAGAATGGTAGTAGCAGAATAACGTTAGACTAGTAGTACAGTAGAATGGTAGTAGTCATGTTACACTAGAATGGTGATAGTTGTGTAATGGGACTATAGAATTGTAGTAGTAGTGTAATTTTATAGTACTGCACTATCCCAGTACAGTGGGAGTAGTGGTGTAATGTTAGAGCAGTAGTGGATTGTTAGAGTAGAATGGTAGTAGTAGTAGTGCAATGTTAGAACAGTAGTGGACTGTTACAATAGAATGGTGATGGTAGTGTAATGGTATTATAGAATGGAAGTAGTATTGCATATTTATGTGTTTAGCTGACTTTCTCCAAAACAACACATGGTATTAGGCTTCCCAGAGTCAGATCCCTATTTATACAGTTAGGCAATTTTAGTACACATGGTAAGTACCGAGCTGAAGAGGACCAAAACTGAAAATGGGCTTTGAGCCTATGATTTTGAGGTCCAAAGGCTGCAGCTCTAACCACTAGACAAACAAAATAGCAATAGTGGCAACTGGTATGCCTTGTGCTGGAGTAATGATCATTAACCATCTCTGGGATTTTTTTTACCCATAATGCCCATCAGCAAAGTCTTCTGCAGTGCTCATGCATATTAATGAGTGGGTGTGGCCAGTACTGCAATCATTCAAGTCAATGTGAAGCATTGGCAGAAGTGGGAAATAGCTGGAGCATTGTGGGTAAGGAAGTAAAGAGAGGTGAAGGGGAGGAGCTGGAGTGACGAAGGAAGCCATACTGTGCAGCCAGCAGGTGGCGCAGTGTTTAAATTCTTCACTTATCAGTGTGAATGTCATGGGTTAACATCATGTAAGAGGGACAGGACAGATAGTGAGATCCTGAGTGGGCAGTGTGTGTGTGTAGTCCACTGACCAGGTCACAGGGGTCTAAATTATTCAGCATGAGGACAAACGAGAGGTGACTGCTGGGTGCTTTCATCAGTCACCCATCCTCTTGGTGTACCTGTGTGGGTGAGTGTGTGTGAATGTAGATCCTGACTAAGTTAAATCCGATCAATATTTCATGTTTGCTGTTTCCAAAGAAGAAATGAAATCTCTTTCTGCTTTTTTTTATGTCTCTTTAGTTATTCATGAGACTTTGTGGCTCAATGGCGATTTTCTCTTATTCTCCTGGAGTGTGTGTGTGTGTGTTTTATGCCGCACACACAACTGGTAACCAGTGATCAGTGGTAACTAAGTTACACTACAGTTGATCCAGGGGAATTGGATGTATAACTGGACATCATGCAACAACATGGGGGACTGGACACCAGGTGGTTGTTTGGTCTCCAGTTCACACCACCGACTGACTGACTGACCATCTCCTTCTCTATTCAGTCTTTCTCCTCAGTTCACTGTGTTTCACTGTATTTCACTTTGGTCATGAGCCTAAGAGGTATGGTCTGTACACCTGCTGCATTGTGACTGGGTCTTTGTGGACTACACTTGATTGGCTGATTAGTAACAGAACTTGACCTGCCCATTGATGATGTATCTCGCAGTCTTATGTGAGAGGATGCGACCTGTGTGCTTGTTCCATTCTGACTGGCTGATTGGTGACCATTTTCCTCACTCTGAGGTGAGAGGTGGTGATAGTGCTCCTCCTCCTCTGTGACTGGCTGATAAGAACACTTGATTGTTTTGTGACGTATTTGACCCTCCCAGGGGGGTGCAGCAGCACAGCGGCACAGCGGCACAGCGGCACAGCAGCGCAAAGAGGTTGGACCGGTCCTGCTCTCCAGTTGGTCTGGGGTTTGAGTCCTGCTTGGGGTGCCTTGCAACGGACTGGCATCCTGTCCTGGGTGTATCCCTTCCTGGATGTATCCCTCCCTTCCAGCTTTATGCCCTTTATTGCCAGGTTAGGCTCTGGCTCGCTGTGACCCCGTATGGGACAAGCGATTTCAGTCACTGTGTGTGTGCGTGTGAAGTGCGGTCATTGATGCAACTTCACTCTGATTGGCTAATTGGCAAGTGCAGTTGATTAGCTGATTGATGGCACTTGGCACTGCTGTTTCAGAGACGTGTCCAGTGCTCCTGCTCCATTCTGACTGGCTGATTAGTGACTCTTGGGCCGGGTGGCACACTCACTGTTCATGAGGTTGTGGTTGCTCTCCAGCAGAAACACGGCTCGCTGTTGCAGGTCCAGCTCTCATCCTTCGCTGCCTTGTCTCATTGGTCACGTTTTTTCGGTCTCTGTCCTTCCCCCACAAACGCGGCACGTTCTCCTGTCTCTCCCTTTCCCTCCCTCACTCTGCACCCCCCTGCCTCACAATGATATGTCCCCCTCCCTACATCCTCATTCTCTCTCCCTCGGAGCTTCTTCGTGGAGGCTCTTTCACACACACACACGTGCCTCTCCCTGCTGATGCTGCACACTGCAGAGTGTACCACTCCGGGAGGGGGTCGGGACCCTCTCTAACACAGCACTGTGTAAGGACCCGCTAGAATGGCTGGGCTGGGAGCTCCACTGTGCCCCCGGAGGGCGCCGACGTATCTCTAAACAGCAGCGACAAAAATAGCCGTGGCAACCATGACAGACTCTTATTTATAGGTGTGTGGAGCACAGCAGCGCCTCCTACCTCTCAACAGAGATACACCAGGGGATAAAGGGTACATACATTGGGACAATACAGACACTGGTAATACACACATCCAAATAATACACACGCACTGGGAATATATGGAATGCGATAATAGACGCACTGTGGTAATATACACACTATGATGATACACACAGTTTGGTAGCAGACACTCTGGGAGAATACACACACATGCTGGTAAAACACACAATGGGATAATACACACCCACACACACTAGGATAATACACATCCCCACATTATGGTAAAACACACACTGGGACAATACACATACATTGCTAATACACACATACTGTAATAATATATGCACTGGGGTGGTACATGCCTGATAAACTGCGGATCATATGAAGCACTAGACACATCATGATTTAGTCATTTATTTTACTGTTACTGCTGGAGATGGATGTGTGTGTGTGTTTAGCCCCCAGAGGCCTCCTGCACACTATAGGAATGTGGATCGAGATGCAAACTCAGGGGGATTCATTAGTGAAGCCTTTTCTTTCTGGTGCGTACACACACCGTGACGTTCGCACGTGTTTCTGCTCCTCTGAGTATGCATGCGCCCGCGTGTCTGTGTGTGTGCGTGTGTGCACGAGAACGTGCTCTGCCTCCCCATGACGCACTGAGCAGCTCTGCTGTAATCCAGCAGTAACACCAGTGTGATTGGCTGCCCCTCGCTGCTCTTTGTTTCCACTCTTTCTATTTATGTTTGCACCATTTTTAAGTGTGTGTGTGTGTGTGTGTGTGTGTGTGTGTTTTTACATTTTCATGTATTCATTTAGCAGATGCTTTTCTCCAAGGTGACGTACACCTCAAAGAAAATACAATTTGTGCATTACATTAATTACATTATTACATTTTTGTGTGTGTGTGAGACATCTAAGCAACAAAAATACCCCCTACAATAAAATGAAAGACTATATTACAAGTCTTATAGGTCATATTGGTTGCAGGCCACCTGCAGCCTTTGGGTCCAAGCACAACATCTCTAACTACTGCATTACCAGCTGTCTGGGGACATATGGACTAGACTGGGGATGCACAGATTTCACTGGGGACATACAAACTAGACTGTGGACTGGGCAGAGGACATATGGGCTGGACAGAGGACAAGGACTGCAGTGAAAGAGTGGCACAGAGAACAGTGTCGGTGTTGATTTCAGTGGTGTCAGTGGTAACTGATCCAATTCTAGTGTCACTACACAGTGAGCAGAATTATCATTTCATACAGTGTTACTGTTGACTTTAATCTTTTCTCTGAGTTACACTTTAGCAGCCTTCCTGTTTGGGTGTGTTATGTGTTTCTCTTTTTTTTTTTTGTCTCTGTGTCTTGTAATGCGTGTGTGTGTGTGTGTGTGTGAGTGTGAGTGCTAGTGGGAACGTATCAAGGGCTTCCTCTCCCAGGCCTCTGTAAGTGGACAGTAGTCTTGGGTTCTGAGACCCCCCCCCGCTCTCACTGCCAGAGGCTGCTGGAAAAATGCTCAGTGAAAGAGTAACTACACTTATATGTGCACACCCACCTCCGCTGGGGATCTGTGTATTCCTGTAATAAAGGCTCTTTTGGGCTCCTCCCCCCACACTGTGGCTGGCACACCAATGGCTGTGTGTGTGTGTAGGAAAACTTTTTGCTTGTATATCACTTTGTGAGCCACACTGGGAATCACATACTCTCTGATTAGACAGCAGGGAAACTTGAATTAATTGTATGATCAGTGATTGGACAGCAGGGAGACCCAAATGAATCACAAATGGCCACTAATTGGTTAGCAGAGAAATCTGGACCACACACTCACTTATTGTTCAATCCATGTTTAATCACCTGGTCCAGTCCTGATACCTGTGTACAGGTGAACCCCTGTGGCTCCCTATTTGAATATTAAAGACTCTGTGATTGTGTGGGCTGAAGTTTTTAAATTAATTTACCCTTTTATCTTGACTTCTGTATGTGCGCTTACTCATCTTTTAATATTGTCTCCTGACTGGATGCCTTTACTAGCTGATTCTGTGTGTGTGTATGTGGAGCACCTCTGTCACCTTGGGATTGGCTTGTCTGTGGTGTCTAGTTCTGCACCTGAGCAGTGACACTTAATACCAGCCGTGCTGACTGCATAATATTTATATTTACTTCATGTCAAGTCCCTTTCTGGACCCTTAACCATTTCCCTGGCCTCTCTCTTTTCCTGCACAATCACACAGAACCACATTGTCCTTTGCTAAACACACACACACACACACACACACACACACACACACACACACACACACACACACACACACAGAGAGAAACCCGGACCATGATAAATGGACTCTCTCTCCCTGTCGGCCGCATTGCTCACACACCTGGGGGAGGGGCACAAAAACAGAAGCCTGAGAAAGCAGGGGCATTTACCACACCTGTACTGCCCCTGTGGCGGCAAACTGTCCAGTGAGACACCCAGTGCTCTGTGGGTAAGGACAGACACTGCTTCTCAATGTGGACAAAACACTATATGGTGCTGCATCAACAACAGGCGAAAAGCTTCAGACACACACACAGGCCGATGGATACACAGCTCGTGCGTCTGACACCAGCATGTTGCTGGTTCACATCCCTCCAGTAGCTCCTATAGAAGTGACATTCAGATTGCGAATACATAGACAAAACAGAACAGGTGGTGTTCATTGGAGGGATTCAGCAGCTCTGAGGGGTAGAGGGAGCTTGTTCAACTTTACGTGTGGAAGTGCCATGCAATGCAATGTCTATACCATTTGTCCTGAGCCTACCCACCAGCACAAGGCGGAGGGCCAAGGGGAGCGGAGACATACCCCAGGTCGGACGCCAGTCTGCCACAAGGCACCCCAAGCAGGGCGCAAACCCCAGACCTGCAAGAACACGCCAAACCCGCCATGCCACCACACCCCCCCGGAAGTGGCATTGAAACAGCAAGTACACAAATAATCAAGATTGCAGATGATAAGCAGATGTTTATTAAATAATGTTAAAGAACATGTTTGAATATAAGTACATAAATTAAATATGCAGAACTTGAAGACAGATAACCTTTCCACTTCAGTCAGTTTGCATATTAATATCATATAAACATTCTTTCAGACAAGTTTTTTTCATTAAACTTTATTAAATAAAGTTATCAATAAAATACACAACCAAAAACAAACATCAAAAAATTCACAAATGAACCCAAAACCATTTTCCTACAGTTGGTCAACAAAATTACTAAACAGCCGTTACATAAACATTTCAGATGACAAATGCTACACTAACCCTTAAAATAACCAAACATCTCATGACCACTTTAAGATCTTGGTGGAGCACTGACCCAGACTCTTGAGCTGCAACCCACACGATTGGTGACTGGGCACCCAAGACTAAAAACACGGTAAACTCCAACAATTAGAGATGCTTCCACCTCTCGCTGGCTTCTCCAAAGTCCTGCTGTGTGTGGAAATTAAAGCCCTGCCTTCGTTTGTCAACATCCCCCTTCGGATGAAGTTTACCCTTGCATTCCACAATTACAAAAATATTTTCTAGTACAATGAGACATATTCAACAACCGTGTTCTGAGGAAAGCAACCTTCTTTACTTTTCTTTACTTTTCTTTACTACTATGATTATCATTAAAGGTAAGGTCATCAGGACCATCAACGATCAGCACAACTCGATTGTCTAGGACTTTACATAAGGGCTGCGCTTGAGTCCACGCAACTCTGGTGTGACCGCAGTCACAGAAACGTGACTGAAGGTCTCCGTCCCGGGTGGGGGGCTGATGTGGGAAGAGCAGCGGTGGAGAGGGCGCCACCTAGTGGCTCTGTGGTCCTGCTTGCTCACTTAGGCAAAGGTGAGGGGTGTAAATGAAAAGCTGAACTGGTTAGCATCTCCTGCTGCCCCCAGGATGACATGGGGCCATCCTGGGGAGCACTGACTGTCTGCTGCTCTTCCCCCCGCCCTTCTCTGTCCTGCAGGCGGATGCTGCCACCAGCTTCCTCCGTGCCGCCCGCTCTGGGAACCTGGACAAGGCCCTCGACCATATCAAGAATGGGATCGACATCAACACAGCCAATCAGGTGAGAGGCCTGTCGTGCTGGCCACACCCCCGTGCGCTTTCATTGGCTGGACTCCCCGGGGTGGGTGTGTGCCCATGTCTCTACTGGGAGACCTGATTCTGCAGGACCGTGAGCAGTGTTGCGGATGCAGTGGGTGAACGGCGGCTGCGAGTTGCCCCTGGCGCCGGGCCCGTGTCATGTTTGCTCTTTGTAAAGAGGGAGCGAGTACACCCGCGCGATTGGCCTGTGTCCGCAAGCGACTGCACTACCTTTATGTGTTCGCAAGATGCAGGAAACAGGAATCAATCCATGAGTCAGACACGTTACTACCGTTGCCAAGGTGACGACTACTATTACTTACAACTACTACTATAGCTGCTGGAAGTAGAGTCATGAGAAGTGCGTATGTGTGTGTATCTCCAGCGCTCTGATGGCTACTCCCACTGACCGTATCCCTCAGGTCCAGAGTCCAGTGCTCTCACCGCTACTCACGCTGACCGTTACTCCCAGGTCCATAGTTCAACATTGTGACCGCTACTCTAACTGACCGTGACCCTCGACTCTGTCTACATTTCCACTCTTTCCGGAAGCAGCACTCAGCACTTAGAGAGGAGCGGAAATGGATCTATAACTAGATTTACAAATGGACAAGTGTGTCTTATATCCACTTAGACAGAGACAGGAGTGTGTGACTGAGTGTGTGTGGGCGGGTGGCTGAGATGTTTTATTGAGGACTATCTACATGTAGAAGGGGGTGCGGTGGCGCAGTGGGTGGGGCCACAGTCCTGCTCTCCGGTGGGTCTGGGGTTCGAGTCCCGCTTGGGGTGCCTTGCGATGGACTGGCGTCCCGTCCTGGGTGTGTCCCCTCCCCCTCCGGCCTTACGCCCTGTGTTACCGGGTAGGCTCCGGTTCCCTGCGACCCCGTATGGGACAAGCGGTTCTGAAAATGTGTGTGTGTGTATTTACATGTATTCGGTGTATCACCTGTCTGTGTGCGTTCAAGTGTTGAGAGCACAAGGACCGTGTTACTGTATTATTACTATTGTTCTTTGTACATGTCCTTTGTCTTCCTCTGAGGTCGTCCTCGAGGTGGTATTGGGTTCGGATTTCGGTTGAGGGATCGGGGTTAGGGCTAGGGTACGAGCAGTTGACAAATTTTAGTGTGGACGGACGGTAGTCGATGGTAAAGTGCTTTTAGACTCTTGGACAGAGCGCACAGCAGGTGGCATACTGGTCAGATCCATGATTTTGCAGTGAAAGGACACATGTTCAAATCCCACCTCCTGCTGTCGCTCCCTCAATGGCTGGAGGGGGACCCTGCAGACGAGCCCTTTGCGGTACTGAGCAGTGTAACACTGTAAATAATGAAGTCCTCATGGCACCAGACACTAACCAAAGAGCCTGTTCCATGCAGCAAATTAAGTCGTTAAATCATCTATAAACCATTTAAAGGAAGAAACGAGAGGCTCCTAAAGTGTTCCTGCGAATCTCCTTTCCATTGTGCTTTTAATATCACTGCACATCTTGTTCTGTAGCACTGCTGTAATCTGGCTTTGGTTTTTAGTGAATTTCTTGTGCTGGATCCTGTCTACATGGACAGGGTCTTGTGGGGTCGCGGTCAATACCATGGGGACAAACCGGACGTATAGCGCCCTCCTCACATGGTTTTCATGGTAAGGTAAGGAAGTGGTTTACCCTGACTGTCTTCCTGTCTGGATCGCAAACACGGGGAGAACGTTCCCATTCAGCGGCGTTACCCACCTCACTACCACAGTAAACTAGTAGTGATGTGTGTGTGTGTGTCAGCTGCAGAATGTGAAAACCTACAAGACCATTGTTCTGGCCTGTCTGTTCGTTTAGAACCTAACGGACCCTCCGGGAAAAGTCTCTCCCAGTCCCTCCCAGTTACCCCTGCAGCCCTAGGGCAATACTGTACACTGTAATGGCTCTTTATGTCCACTGTGGTCTTTAGCGCCTCCTGTTGGTCAGTCGGGGTACTGCACATCACAGCTGCGAGATAGTCACACTTTAGGTACTGTGTTCATCTCTCTTCCTCTGTGTGTGCGCATCCGTGTGTGTGTACAGAGGTTGTGGCCGTACTAATCCGTCTCCCTGCGTTCCAAAGCCTGTACGCCCAATTGCAGCCTTGCTCTCCTTTGATCTCTTTGTGCTTCCAAAGCCCTGCAGCCACCGGGTGTGAGTGAGCTGAGAGCAAACAGATACCTGTGGCGGTACAGTCACCTCCTCAGTGTGAGCGTCTGCAGTGTGATGGTCTCTCTTCTGCCTGCTCCCCCAGAATGGCCTCAATGGTCTTCACTTGGCCTCCAAAGAGGGCCATGTCAAGATGGTTTTGGAACTCCTGCATAACGGCATTGACCTGGAGACCACGACCAAGGTAGGGTTCCTTTGGTCGCGTCTTCGACGGCGCGAGTGCTCATACACACACACACAGACACACACACACACCACTGTTTCCTTCAGCCCCCCCGTGTCCCTGTCCTTCAGAAAGGGAACACAGCTCTGCACATTGCCGCCCTGGCCGGCCAGGAACGGGTCGTGGCGGAGCTCGTTCACTACGGCGCCAACGTCAACGCCCAGTCGCAGGTGAGCCCAGGGCCCAGAGCTCGGTGCTCTCCATCCTTCTAGGAGCTGCAGAGCTTCTCGCTGCATCAAGCTCTTTGGTAGAGTAACATCGTGTTCTGCACGTACCCGTGTGTCGCTGAACCCTTGACCATGACCACGTCTTCCCCTCATAGAAAGGCTTCACTCCGCTCTACATGGCTGCCCAGGAGAACCATTTGGAAGTGGTCAAGTTCCTGCTGGAGAATGGTGCCAATCAAAGTCTTCCCACCGAGGTGAGATGAGAGCCTTGTGGCTTTGCTTCTTCTGAGCCTGGGGGCTGGTGGGTGTGCTAGTGATAATACTGTGGTCATGTCAAGGAAACTCACTGGTCAGTCCCACACTAACTGGTCAGACAATAACCAACTGGTCAGTCCCAAACTAAGAGACTTGCACTGGTAACACACTGCTAACCCTCCCAGGATGGCTTCACCCCTCTGGCCGTGGCTCTGCAGCAAGGCCACGAGAACGTGGTGGCCCTGCTCATCAACCACGGCACCAAAGGAAAGGTACGTCTGCCGGCCCTGCACATCGCGGCACGCAACGACGACACCCGCACTGCAGCCGTGCTGCTGCAGAACGACCCGAACCCCGATGTTCTCAGTAAGGTGAGGGTCGACTCTGCGTGTGTGTGTTTGCGCGTACATCTGTGAGCTGTGTGGTGTTTACTGGCCGTGCGACTCTCGAGACGACCACTCTCATGTTTCTGTCCCCATTTCCGTGTGCAGACGGGGTTCACACCCCTCCACATCGCAGCGCACTACGAGAACCTGAGTGTCGCTCAGCTGCTGCTCAACCGGGGAGCCAACGTGAACTTCACCCCAAAAGTGAGTCCCTGCCCTAAGCCAGACACCTCTATGTCCCACTCAGAGGAAGTGTGTGTGACTCTGTGTGTGTGTGCCTCTTTCCTCAAGAATGGCATCACACCATTGCACATTGCCGCCAGGAGGGGAAATGTCATCATGGTGCGGCTGCTCCTGGACCGAGGAGCCCAGATAGACGCCAGGACCAAGGTATTGATGTCCTCTGGCATATGAACACATACTGTACTGGTGCGGAGTGGACACTGACATGGGGAACCAGTGTTGACTGAGATCCTTGATTCTGCCTGCTGTCTCCACAGGATGAACTGACCCCGCTCCACTGCGCGGCGCGAAATGGACACGTCCGAGTTGTCGAGATCCTCCTGGAACATGGAGCCCCAATCCAGGCTAAGACTAAGGTTCATCATCATGATAATCGTGTAATCTGGACTGTCACTACTGCAAAAAAAAAAAAATCAGTACAACTGATTTGTAATTTATCATCTGCCGTATTTGATATGTTACAGATATGACCAGGAGTATCACCTGCTGCAGCCAGTGTGTTATAAATATGACCCAGAGTCTCCAATGGTGTAGTCAGTGTGTTACACATTACAGATATGACTGGCAGTATCACCTGCTATAGGAGGGGTGTTAGTGATAGAATCCAAAGTATCACCTCCTGAGGTTGGTGTGTTACAGACATGACCAGCAGTGTCTCCCATTGTAATCATGCTGTTACAGCAGACATCCTGGGACAGTCACCTGCTGTAGTCAACATGTCACAGATATGACTGGGAGTATCACCTCTGTACACACGACAGACACGAGCCGCAGCGTCACCTGCTGATCTCTCTCTGTCCGTCTTTCTCTCGTCCCTCCAGAACGGTCTCTCTCCAATCCACATGGCTGCTCAGGGGGACCACATGGACTGTGTGCGGCAGCTCCTGCAGTACAATGCTGAGATTGATGACATCACGCTGGACCACCTGACGCCCCTGCACGTGGCTGCCCACTGCGGACACCACCGCATGGCCAAAGTCCTGCTGGACAAGGGGGCCAAAGCAAATGCACGGGCGCTGGTCAGTTCCATTGTGCGGTTATTATGAGCACAAACCAATGCGGTGATCATGCGACCCCCATCCTCTGACACGCTGTGTGTGCACGGTACCCTTTTCTCTGTGTACCCAGAACGGCTTCACGCCGCTCCACATTGCCTGCAAGAAGAGCCACATCCGCTCCATGGACCTTTTGCTGAAGCACTCGGCCTCCCTGGAGGCGGTTACCGAGGTAATGAATCGTTATCCCCCCAGCTTTTCGCCAATGATGGGTTAGTGGGGCTGTAAACGGTGCCGATTGCACAGGTTTACTGGTTACCCACAGCAGGGCACACACTCACACTCACAGGCAACACACACACGTAACACACAACGCTGCACTCCCCCTTCTCAGTGTGTGAGTACCTGACCAAGAGTTCCCACAGCTGACACAAAGTGTGACAAAACACATTGACACCCAGAGAAGTTCACTCCACTGTCTCCGCTGTCCTCACCCTGCTCTTGCCCCGCCCTCTCACCCTGGCTCCACCCCATACACTAACCCCGCCCACACAACAGTCGGGTCTGACTCCTCTCCATGTGGCGGCCTTCATGGGACACCTGAACATCGTCAAGAGCCTCATTCAGAGGGGCGCTTCCCCCAACGCCTCCAATGTGGTAAGATCTTTGTGGTCATCTTTCGCTCACAGTCTTGCCTTTGATAGGCTCTTCCACAGCATTCTCCTCCTCATTAGCTCATCCACAACACCCTCCTCTTCATTGGCTCATCAATATCATGTGGTAGGCTGATGCATATTTACCATAGTATTTGTTAGTCCTGTTTTGTTCTCCACCTTATCCCACCACCGAAAGAACCTGCTTCAGATAATTGATTAGCAGTTCCGCCATGCCTTGTTCTTTGATGCTTGTCAGTACTGTTCAGTCGGGTGTCATTCATTCATTCATTCATTCATTCATTCATTCATCAGTTAGTTAACTAGTCGGTTAGCTTATTCGTTCATTTTTGTACAGCAAAACTTACGGATTGTCTTTCTGTGGGCGGCAGAAGGTGGAGACCCCTCTGCACATGGCAGCTCGGGCAGGACATTGCGAGGTGGCTCAGTTCCTACTGCAAAGCAAGGCCCAGGTGGACGCTAAGGCAAAGGTACGGTATATTATACCATGGTGTACTGTGCATACATGATTTATACCACAGTACATGATTTATACCTGTGTTGTTGGGGAAAGCAAACTAACTAATTGTAGGTGCATAGTTTACACCACAGTGTAAGTGAAAGGTTAATACTACAGTAAAAATGAGTGGTTTGTGCCATGGTACAGCTACAGACTGAATATCACTTTACTTTCCTGGTCTGTGTGATTTACCTCGCTCACTCGCTTGCTTCCTGGTGCCCAGGATGACCAGACCCCCCTGCACTGTGCCGCACGAATGGGCCACAAGGAACTCATCCGGCTGCTGCTGGAGCACAAGGCCAATCCCAACGCTGCCACCACGGCTGGACACACCCCTCTGCACATCAGTGCGCGTGAGGGACACGTCCACACGGCCCGCATCCTGCTGGACGGAGATGCCCAGCAGACCAGGATGACTAAGGTGTGGCCTTCCAAGTCCTCTCTCTACCTGTCCCTCTGAGTCTCTCTCTCTCTCTCTGTCCATCTTAGTCTCTCCGTCTGTCCCCGTAAGTCTCTCTGTCTGTCCCCCAGCCTGTCCCCGCGAATCTCTGTCTGTCCCCTGAGTATTTCTGTCTGTCCCTCCAAGTCTCTCTGGCTGTTCCCGAATCTCTCTGCCTATGTTTCTCTTTCTGTCGGAGACTCATCCTCTATCTCTATCAGCATCTGTCTCTTTGTCTTCATCTCTGTCTCTGCCCCACATTCTCTGTGTTCCTCTATCTCTGTTTGCCTTCCATGTCTTTCTCAGGACAAAGTGCCCTTCTCTGTTGTGTCTCACTGCAGAAAGGCTTCACGCCCCTCCACGTAGCTTCCAAGTATGGCAAGCTGGATGTAGCAGAGCTACTGCTGGAGAGAGGGGCAAATCCCAATGCTGCAGGCAAGGTATGCTGGGAAATGTACTTAGCACTGGGCATTGTGGGATACTCTCTAACAGTATGCTAATAAGCTAAAGGCCACTTAGTTGTGTTGTAGAGTAACTTCATTACCGTATATTTAACACATTTTTATCCAAAGTGATGTACAACTCAGAAAAAATAATTCATTCATTCAACAAGAGACAAAGAGTTTTAGACACAGACGGGATTAGGGGCACAGCTTGTGTGTCTGACACATCCGTGTTGCTGGTTCGCTCCTATAGAAGTGACATTCAAATAGCAAATACATAGATGATCATAGCAGATGGTGTTGGACTCATTGATGCAGCTGTCAGGAGATCAGGAGATAAGTGGCTCTTAAAGAAATGGGTTCGAGACCCTTCTTCAGTGTGGGAGACAGTTCTGAGGGACACATGGAAAATCACAAACTGAGAACCTACAGACCTTAGATGTTGGGCTCTTTTTGAGTGGGACCACCAAGTGCCCAGAGGTGAAGGAGCACAGAGCTCTTTCGGGGCTCTAGGGAGTGACCAGATACTGTAAGTGTCAGGTTCCAGTGAGTGTCCTATAGGCTATAAAAAGTGCTGTGTGAGTTTTTACAGTGTGTGTGTGTGTGTGTGTGTGTGTGTGTGTGTGTGTGTGTGTGTGTGTGTGTTTTGTCTACAGAATGGGCTGACCCCTTTACACGTGGCTGTCCATCACAACAACCTTGATGTGGTCAAACTTCTGCTGAGCAAAGGAAGCTCCCCCCACAGCACTGCTCGGGTGAGTAGTGCGGTACCAGCCGAGAGTATGAGCGAAAGAGTACACCACCACCCCCCCACCCCCAACAGGTGCACTCTGTCCCCACCTGTCCGGACTTCATTGTCGGATCAGATCCCGTTCAGATCGCTGGCTAGACCAAAGAGCAGTGTGTATGTGCTGAGGATGCTGGGAACAGATGACATGTCAGCGTGGTTTTGCTTACACCATTTGTACAAGTCAAGAAGAACACGCCTGTAGAAAGTACAACACAGCACAGTTCCTCAGAAAGGAGAGTCCTCCCCACTTCAGAAGGTAAAGCCATGTGTGGTAGGGACCGTATGTCTCTACTGTTGATAGAGTATCTGTATGCTGAACAAACATGGGTGTGATGCTCACTGTTTACCTGTCAACATTTCATGGAAAAAACCACAGCAGTGGAAACAAAGGAAGTCAACAAGCTGGTGAACAGTTTCTCTGGAAATATGCTCTTGCGCATACACACACGCACACACACAGCTCTTGACAGGTCCTCTCCTTTCTACGCCAGAATGGATACACACCCCTGCACATCTCAGCCAAGCAGAACCAGCTAGAGGTGGCCAGCAGCCTGCTCCACCATGGGGCGTCGGCCAACTCCGAGTCCCTGCAGGGGGTCACCCCTCTGCACCTGGCCTCGCAGGAGGGCCGCCCCGACATGGTCTCACTGCTCATCTCCAAGCAGGCCAACGTCAACCTGGGCAACAAGGTGAGGCAAAAGTGGGGTGCGGGGGGGGGGTGGTCCTCTGGCTGTGGGATACCCCGGCTCCTCTGCCTATGAACACCAGAGGGACTGAGCCCAAAGTCCCTTTTACCCCTAAGTGAAGATACTGGAGAACTCCATGAGTTCAGTTGCTGGTGAGGTGCTGTAAAAAGCACAGTCTGAAGATTACATTCATCCTCTGAAGGCTTTTCATTCCAATATCGTAGCGTTGAGAGACCCGTCCCACGAACATGTGCAACGTTCCTCGTCTTGTTAGCGATCACTGCACTATGCCCAGGAACAGCACACAGGAGCTGTAAACACTGTGGAAGTGAGTTGAATTAAGGCGGTCCCGCACTGCTCTTCTGTTTAAGGGCTCTTCACCGCCATCACTCAGCTGGGTGTGTAAACGCCGGTCACTTTCGCTCTACTACAGACCGTAATTTCAGAAATTTGACACTGTGGCGTAGGTGGGCCTCACTTCTTTTTTTTTCTGAAAGATGAGTTCCTGCTGTCCTAAACCATATTTCACTTGATTTTTACTGCATCCCTAGAACGGACTGACTGCCCTGCATCTGGTCGCTCAGGAGGGACATGTGGGCATCGCAGACACACTGTTCAAGCAAGGTGCTTCTGTGCACGCGGCGTCTCGGGTAAGACAGGCTCCATGCTCCACGCTACACGCTGCTCTGCAGCCTGCCTTGACTGCTCTCACCCCCGGCCTACTCTCTCTCTGTCCCGCAGATGGGATACACCCCCCTGCATGTAGCTTGTCACTATGGCAACATCAAAATGGTGAAATTCCTGCTGCAGCAGCAGGCCAACGTCAACAGCAAGACGAGGGTAAGTGCAGCGGGGGGTCCTCGAGTCGCCTTCGACCGTTAAATGCGTCCTTGAAGGACTCAGCACCACAGGGAATCCGGGCATCCTTCAGTAGGTCCAGACGGTGTCCAAACGTCCTTCAGTGTCCAAACATAGCGCCATGTGCTGTGCCCTTGAGAGTAATGTCCCTCACATGATGTGCTTTTGCATTTGGAAACAATAATAATTCTAATTCATCTCCACTTGAGTGGATATAGAAATGACCAGACAGCTCAGAGCACTGATTCTAAAACAAATTTGCAAATGTTGCATTTAAAGTTTAAAAAAAGAAGGGAAAATTTGTTGGTTTATGAGTGAAACGAAAGCAAAATTGTTCAAAATCTCAACGTCTTTTCATTTTTATACATCAGAAGTAATGTGCATACATCATTAAAGCCTCATTAGTAATGTAACAATGTGTGCACATGACTGCATCCTTCTTAATGCATATGCATAGTATAACCCTCATTAAAAGAGTAAATACACAGTGTAATACTCATTAATAGTACGCATAAACAGTGTCATCCTCATTAATATATTAAATACACAGTGTAATCCTCATTAATAGTGTGTATAAACAGTGTAATGCCGTGTGGCAGCATAGTGGCACAGTGAGTAGCACTGCTGTCTCACAGCGCCTGGGTGGAGCAAGAGGACGTGGGTTCAATTCCTGCTTAGTCTGTGTGTAGTTTGATGTTCTCCTGGTGTCTGCCTGGGTTTCCTCTGGGTGCTCTGGTTTCCTCCCACAGTCCAAAGACATGCTGTTCAGGTTCCCCCATAGTGTGTGAGTGACAGAAAGAGTGTGTGTTTCACTGATATATGGATGAGTTACCTGATGAAAGTAGTGTATCTAGCAGTGTAAGTCACCATGGTGAATAAGGTGTGAGGGCTGATAACACTACACAGAGTTCATCGGAAGCTGCATTGGAGAAAAGTGTCTGTTAAATAAATAAATGTAAATAAAGAGTGAAATCCTCATTAACAGTGTGTATAAACAGTTTCATCCCCCTGAATAGTTTAAAACATGGTGCACTCTTCGTTAATAGAGTGAATATACAGTGTAATGAGCGTTAATAGTGTAAATACATGGTGTAATCCTCATTAATAATGTATATACACAGTGTCATCCTCATTAATAGTACATATAAAGAGTGTCATCCTCATGAATAATGCTCTGGCTCCTCCCTCAGGTGGGCTACACCCCTCTGCACCAGGCTGCCCAACAAGGCCACACGGATATTGTCACGCTGCTTCTGAAACACGGAGCGCTGCCCAATGAGACCACGACCGTGAGTGCCCCCCCCTTGCTGGTTCTGTGGTGCCTCCTGCTGGAGCCTGAGGGCACTGCTGCTCAGTGCTGCTTCCAGTCAAGGCCCTGATGGTTCTGGCCTGCTGCGCAAAGCATTCTTTGAGCAGAGTCTCTTCTGCTTTGGTGTCACATAGAGGAGCACTTTTCCTGCTGCCCTAGTCTCCTTGCGGTTCACACTGCCGTTCTCCTGCCCCTTCATCTGTTATCTGAATCCATAGCGGGTGGGGGAGGGCGAGTGGTGTAAACAGTGCAGCTTCTGTCCCTCTGGGTCTCGAGTCCCTCCCTGGAGAGCCCTGGTTTGTGTTGGCACATCCCTGCTCTCCTGACCCCAGGCTGCTCGAGCAGGATGTGCCCAAACCTCTCTCTCTCTCCCTCTCTCTCTCTCGTACCCACGCCAGAACGGGACGACCCCCCTGGGCATCGCCAAGCGCCTCGGCTACATCTCTGTCATCGATGTCCTCAAGCTGGTGAGCGAGGAGGCTGTGTCTGTGGTGAGCACACCGTCCCGCTGCCGCTGCGTACGCATACATGTGCTTGTGTGTGTGTGTGTGTGTGTGTGAGACCTACTGTCTGTGGTGTTCTTCAGTTTGACACACACATGACAAGGCGTGTGTTTGCTGACGGACTGTGCCAGGAGTGCAAACACAGAGCAGTGCCACCGCAGCGCATGACATGGAGTGTGAGTCACACACACACACAGAGTGTGTGCACCCTGTTTCCTTGTACTGTGGTTTTCACCCAACCACTCTGATGAGTTCATCCGTCTCCCTCTTCCAGATTCCTGCAGATAAACACAGGATGAGTTTCCCAGAGACGGTAGACGAGATTTTGGACGTGTCGGAAGACGAAGGTACAGTCACAGTGGATCCACACACACACGTGCGCACACACGCACGCATACACACGCTGTCTCTATCTGTCTCACAGCGGACGAGCTCATGGGCCTAGAAGGGGCCCGCTACTTGAAGCTGGATGACCTCAAGGACCAGGACGAGGACTTTCTTTCCCCCAAGAAAACCCTCCGAGACTTCGAGAGCGGCATGGGCACAACGTGAGACACGCTAACCGTCACGCTAACACACACAGCGCTCACACCGCGTGTTTCAGCACGGCTGTAGTGGCTTTGTTATGTCCTCCTCGTAGGCCGTACTCCCCAGCCATTCCCAGAATCCCTTGTGTGTCTCCAGAGACGGTCATGCTGGACCAGGTATGCTTCTCTTTAGTACTGCAGGTCGTTCTGGGACGCGGTCACTGGTCATCCAGCATGTTTGCTCACCTGTCTCTCTCTCTTTGTGACCGCACCCGTGGCCTCAGCACACGCCCGTGCCGCTACCCAAGGAGTACGATGAGGACTCCCTGATCCCCAGCAGTCCAGCCACCGAGACGTCGGACAACGTCAGCCCTGTGGCGAGCCCCGTGCACACAGGGTCAGCACCACCCACCTGGACTGCACAAGACCACGTGTTAAACACGCTGAAGCACACATTGAACAGATGGAGCTGCATGCTGAGCACACTGAACCACATACTGAACACGCTGAACCACACAGAAACATGGGAAACCTCTGAGTAGAATGACACACACAACACAAGAACACCAGTGTGAGGTTACTGGGGTCACAAGATGCAGTCAGACTGCAGGACAGCACAGAGCCAAGGACAAAGCGTTCCTCGCTGGTCTTCGGCGCGGTACTCAACTGAATATGACATATTATATAGTAATGTACTGTATAGTGTAGCTGACAGGTGTGTGAAGAAGACCAGTATGAATATTGATGTTTACAGTTCCGGCCCCCAGTAAAGAGAGGCGTGTTCACATTGACCATGTTGACCATGCTGACCATGCAAGCTCATGCCTGTGACCGTATCCTGTCCTGTAGTTTCCTGGTTAGCTTTATGGTGGACGCGCGGGGGGGGTCCATGCGTGGCAGCAGACACCATGGCCTGCGTGTGATTATCCCGCCGCGGACCTGCGCCGCACCTACCCGCATCACCTGCCGCCTGGTCAAACCCCAGAAGCTGACCACACCCCCGCCGCTGGTGGAGGGGGAGGGGCTCGCGAGCCGCATCATTTCGCTGGGGCCCTCCAGCATGCAGTTCCTGGGGTGAGCGTGTGTGTGTGTGTGTGTGTGTGTGTGTGTACACCAGCTGAGTGAATATGCTACTAGATTTCTTACCTGGACAGGTGAGGTCCCTTCATCTCTGCCTTTTGTGTAACTCCGTGTGTGTGTGTGCGTGCGTGCAGGCCGGTGATCGTGGAGATCCCCCACTTTGCGGCGCTGGCTCGGGGTGACCGTGAGCTCGTGGTGCTGCGCAGTGAGAACGGCTCCGTGTGGAAGGAGCACAGGAACCGGTACGGGGACGAGGCGCTGGAGACCATCCTCAACGGAATGGATGAAGGTAGTGTGTGCGCGCACACACAGATACACACACTAAAAAACAGCAATGAATGAATTAAAAAGAAGAATGTAAATAAATGAAAATTGCAGAATATGTGTATGAATATGTGCCACACACACTCTACCTGTCCATTAACAAACGAATGTGTGTGTTTGTCCTGGAGAAGAGCTGGAGAGCCAGGAGGAGCTGGAGAAGAAACGCATTCGCCGTATCATCTCCACGGACTTCCCTCTGTACTTCGCTGTGGTGTCACGTGTGCAGCAGGAGAGCGACCTGATTGGCCCAGAGGGCGGTCAGCTGACCAGCCGACTCGTACCCCTGGTCCAGGCCATATTCCCGGAGACGGCCGTCACCAAGCGCGTGCGTCTCGGCCTGCAGGTGAGTGAGTTGAGTGGGACCATACGAACCAATGAATCATACATCATCTGTTACATTCTGTTTGTAAAACTGGTAAAAACAAATGCCAGTAAAAACAAAACCTCATGTGTGACAATGTTGTGTGTGTCTGTGCATATGAGTGTGTGTGGAGGAGAATGAAGGTACACAAGGCCTCCTTACTTCATTTCGTCTCTTTCTGCCGCCTTTCTTCGACCCCTACGTGCACCTCAATTCCCTGCCCTGCCCCGCCCCCTCCCCAGGCCCAGCCGATCCCGGATGAGCTGGTTACGAAGCTGCTGGGCAACCAGGCCACGTTCAGCCCCGTGGTGACGGTTGAGCCGCGCAGACGCAAGTTCCACCGGCCCATCGGCCTGCGCATCCCACTGCCACCGTCGTGGAGGGAGAGCCCGCGGGACGCCGGAGAGGGTGACACCAACAGCCTGCGCCTGCTCTGCAGTGTTATCGGTACGGGGGCACGACGGGACGCGGGGTCAGGGTGTGGGTGGGGCTACGCAGCGTGACTTAGCGGTGATGCCCTCTCCTGTTCCCTAGGTGGCACTGCACCTGCCCAGTGGGAGGACATCACCGGCACCACCAAACTGATGTACTGCAGCAACTGCGCCAACTTCACGACCAACGTGTCGGCTCGGTCAGCACATTTACTACTGTTGTCATTATCATCGTCGTTGTTATTAGTGTCAGTCTCTGTTTACTGTTGTTTACCTGTTCACGGTGTGACCTTTGTACACCAAGCAGCTTGCCGTGACTCAGCCATGTGTCCAGCAGGGTAATTTTCACAGTATTGGTCTAAGGTAAGTATGTGGTGAAGAGGCGCTACTCTGGGAGGCGGGATTCAGAACCAGTCCCTTAACCCTTCCTGGTGACAGCTGTAATTGCTGCACCACCTGTTGGCCCAATCTACCAGCACATTGCTTGTAGCCCAGTTTGAGACTCAGAGGTGGCCCACATGTAGCGCCATCCGGTGGTGGGTTATTGAACAGCACCGGGGAACGCTGCAAAGTCAAGCACACACATACCTATACACACTCGCATCATCACCACTCCCCCCCGGCCCAGGTTCTGGCTGGCCGACTGCCCCCGCACGGCCGAGGTCGTGACCTTCGCCAACCTGCTGTACCGGGAGCTCACGGCGGTGCCCTACATGGCCAAGTTCGTCGTGTTTGCCAAGATGAACGAGGCACGTGAGGGCCGCCTGCGCTGCTACTGCCTCACCGATGACAAGATGGACAAGACCCTGGAGCAGCACGAGAACTTCACCGAGGCGGCACGGAGCCGCGATGTTGAGGTCAGCTGGGGCCGGTCCCGGGGCCCGACACAGCATCACTTGCGCTATTGACCACTGTCAAGGTTTTAGGGGACCTCGAAAGAGGAAGGGAGCCAGAAGTGCTGTATCTAAAGCAATGAAGTGTCATTTGTACTTTCTGCTTCTTTCCAACTTTAACCTCACGTTCCTTATCCTGTACTTGCTTTTTGACAGAGCTTGACATGGAACTGGACGCTAAATACTGTATATGTGCAAAGTATGACCACTCCCTACCAGTTTACTATGGTATATGGAGTAGTCTGTGAGCCTTGTGTCACGGTAGTCGAGGAGAGGGGTTCTGATGTACCGCGGTACCATGCCAGTGAGCTCCTGTGTTGCTGTGGCGAGAATACGTAGTGTAGTTGAGGCAGGGCCCAGGACGGCGCTCTCACTCGGTGGCTCCCTCTACAGGTGATGGAGGGCATGCCGCTGCACTTGGAGTGCTCTGGCAACCTGATGCCTGTGAGGAAAGCAACCCAACAGCCGCGCAGCTTCTGCTTCCAGGCCTTCCGGGACAACCGTCTTCCCGTCTCTGTCAAGGTGTCTGTCTGTCTGTCTATTTGTCTCTCTTGTCAGTGTGTCTCTCGGTTTCTCTGGCTGTCATCCTCTCTGGTTGGGTGTCTCACTCCTATCTGTGTCTCAGTGTTTATCTGTCCACTTGTCTTTTCTGTCTGTCTCTCTGTCTGTGCCTCTGTCTGTTTATATTTGTCCATCTTTCCATCTGTCTCTCTCACTCTGTCTGTTTCTATTTGTCTGTTTGTCTATTTTTGTCTTTCCATGCCTGTTCACCTGTCTGTTACTACTTGTCCATCTGTCTCTTTGTCTGTCTCTCTCTGTCTGGTTCTATTTGTCCATCTGTCTGTTTCTGTCTTTCCATGTCTGTTCGCCTGTCTGTCTGTTACTACTTGTCCATTTGTATGTCTGTGCCTCTCTCTGTCTGTCTGTATCTGCAGTGTCATCAGACACCCACTTGTCCCCATCATGTTTCTGCCAGTATTGATTTCAATCTATCTTGCTCTGCCTGTGTGTGAGACACCATCTCGGTACCTGATGCCCTCTGTGCATGTCTGACTTTTCCACCGTCTGCCTGCCTCTCTTTCTGCCTGCCTGCCTGTCTGTCTGTCTTTATGTCTGTCTCACTGTCTCTCTCTCTCTCTTTCGCGGTCACTCTCTTACTGTCTGATCTGACAGGCGTCCAGGTAAATGTCCAGGTAAATGTCTTGGCCTCGCTCCCGCCTGTCTCCGGCCTGCCATCCTGCCGTCCCTGTGCTGCGGTCCTCACTGCAGCTTCGAGTTCTCATGATCTGCCCTCTGTCTTTGCCCCAGGTGAGAGACAGCACTAAGGAGCCGTCCGGCTTCCTGTCTTTCCTGCGCAAGTCCACAAAGTACGAGGACACGCAGCACGTGCTGTGCAACCTCAACATCACCATGCCACCCTGCATCAAGGTACGGCAGCTGCTCCGTGTGTGAGTGACCCTCCTGTCTGCTGTGTGGTTTCTTACACTCTCTGAAGGACAACAGGAGAGCAGTGGCAGATAGGTAACACAGTGCAGGGCGAGAAGGTGACATCATTGAGCAGTGGTGGTCATGTCACACCACTTGAGAAGTATTGTAACGACCCGTGTTACTGAGTTTTAGCGGGAAATGTGTTAATTGTTTATTGGTTAGCGTTCGGTGACGCATGGGGAATATAAGGGGGTGTTCGCATCTGCCAAAGGGAGAAAGAGGAGAAAGCCTGGGGGTGCTAAGCAGGCTGGGAAGGCTGGCAGAAGGCGCAGGTCCTGCAGAAAATGGGGTTCTCGGACCGAGAGCATTATTTCCCTGGTGCCGGCGTTCTAATAAACCGTTCGTCATGAACGCTGCCTCTGCGTCCTTCTTCGCCCCATCCAAACCCACGGTGCTGTGCGCCACAGTATCAAAAGGATGAGCAGACATTGCAGAACTCATCTCCAGCATCTAATAGTTTCAGTGCAACAACGTTAGACACATGAGTCAACCACACATTCTGATGCAATAAGGCACATTCCCCTTCCAAGTGTGTAAGAGTAATCAGTGTACAGTTCATAACTTGGCCTTAAACACTCATGAACTCATTTACATGGAGCTATCAGAGTTACTGAAAGAAAAAACAATCAGGGTCCATCTCTCTAGAGTGGGAGAGCATGGAAAGTTAGATTCTGGGCCCTTTATTGTTCTGTACAAATCTAGAAATCAGGGTGTGTAATGTCTTAAGGAACTTGACAGACAAAAGTCTAACCAGATTTACAAACAAGGGGAGATATTAATCCGAATTTAAACAAATTGTCCTCAATATTGGAATGGATCCGGTGGCCCATAAGGCTAGATCTTCTTTTACCCTTCCTCATCGGTGGAAAGAGGGGCAAAGAGCAGCTGACTGAGTGCAGAGGAGACAAAACTCCAAAACTCCAGAAACCATTACTTGCCAGGTTAGTGTGACGTGGAACAGAGGACGTGGGGACGGCTGGACCCAAATGCAGGATCGTTTGTCAGGAACCCGAGGGGTCAGACAAGTTCCTGTTGTCAGGGACGGGCAAAGAGTCCGTCAATTGGCGGTCAGTGCGGGACTGAGGATCCATGGATGTAGTCAGGAGATGAGGCGACTGGTCTGAAGCCGGGGAACGTAGAACTGGGGCTAGGAACGAAGGAGATTGAGACATGAGCACAAAGGGGGATTGTTGTCTCAGTGAGATTCCGTGAGAGTGAAGGGGCTGAGGAGGGTCTTTTAAAGATGAGTGCTCTGATTGTCGTCCGGTGCTTGATCGGCGTCAGATGCTGTTGATTGTGGTGCAGGCGTGGACATGACAATTGAAGGAAAACACCAGTTAGAAATATGGAGAGTGCTCATCTGTACTGGCAGAGATTTAGAAATTAATTCAAAACCTGAAGGTCTACCATAGGGGACAGATGTACTTAGAGAATCACACAGGAAGGCGAATGGGCCCTGGAGCTTTTCCCAGTGGCACTGACTGGACAGTTCCAAGTATCCTCAGAAGTGAATGGAGCATTGAAAGTAGTGTGGTCCACACCTAGTACACTTGCCACTGACCTGACTGTATTTCACTATTTGAACCCTGCCCTTGTAAAGTATAAGCACACCAGAAAACTCTGCGAAAATATTATTAATCACTTGGGGGTCATATTTAACTCACCCTCAGATTGTTTATACAGCCTTAATAGACATCTCCTCTCACGAGTGAAGAAACAGCAGTATTTTAAAATGTTTGACATAATCCATGTTAAATTTTGCCTTTGTGCTAGTTGGGTGCTTCCAGCTTCGGTGGGCTCATCACCTGCTGGAGAGGCCGTAAGGGGCCGGTGTGTTGTGATTTGGGCGGTGGTTGGGGCCGAGTGCCCGGCCGACCCAAACCTCGGGCACCAACTCTGGCTTTTGGCGACCAGGGGTGGACTCTCCACTATTCTGACGTTGCCCAGGGTGAGAGGCGGCGGGTGGGTGTGGGCTTATTAATAGCCCCCAGTTCAGCCGCCATGTGTTGGAGTCTACCCTGGTGGACGAGAGGGTCATCTCCCTGCGCCTTCAGGTCAGGGAACGGTCTCTCACTGTCGTTTGTGCTTATGTGCCTAGTGACAGTGCGGAGTAACTGACCTTTTTGGAGTCCCTGGGGGGCGTGCTGGAAAGCGCTCCCACTGGGGACTCTGTCGTTCTACTGGGGGACTTTAACACCCACGTGGGCAGCGACAGTGATACCTGGAGGGGCGTGATTGGGAGGAACGGCCTCCCTGATCTGAACCCGAGCGGTGAGTTGTTATTGGATTTCTGTGCTAGTCGCGGTTTATCCATAACGAACACCATGTTCATGCATAAGGGTGTCCAACAGTGCACTTGGCACCAGGACACCCTAGGTCGGAAGTCGATGATCGACCTAGTAGTCGTTTCTTCTGATCTTCGGCCATATGTCTTGGACACTCGGGTAAAGAGAGGGGCTGAGCTGTCAACTGATCACCACCTAGTGGTGAGTTGGATTTAATGGCGGGGGAAAAAGCTGGACAGACCTGGCAGGCCCAAGTGCATAGTGAGGGTCTGTTGGGAATGTTTGGCAGAGGTCCCTGTCAGAGAAGTCTTCAACTCCCACCTCCGACAGAGCTTCAACCAGGTCCCGAGGGAGACTGGGGACATTGAGTCCGAATGGACTATGTTCCACACCTCCATTGTCAGGGCGGCGGTTCGGAGCTGCGGCTATAAAGTCTCCGGCGCCTGTCGCGGCGGTAATTCCCGAACACGGTGGTGGACACCGGAAGTAAGGGATGCCGTCAAGCTGAAGAGGGAGTTCTATTGGGGCTGGCTGGCTCATGAGACTCCTGAAGCAGCTAATGGGTACCGGCGGGCCAGGCGGAACGCGGCTCTGGCAGTCGTCGCGGCAAAAACTCGGGCCTGGGAGGAGTTCGGTGAGGCCATGGAGGAAGACTTTCGGTCGGCCTCAAAGAGATTCTGGCAAACCGTTTGGCAACTCAGAAGGGGGAAGCGGTGTTCCGCCAACACTGTTTACAGTGGAAGTGGTGCGCTGCTGACCTCAACTGAGGATGTCCTCGGGCGGTGGAAGGAGTAATTCGAGGATCTCCTCAATCCCTCCAACACGTCTTCCGTAGAGGAAGCTGAGGCTGGGGACTCAGAGGGGGACTCTTCCATTACCCTGGCTGAAGTCGCTGAGGTAGTCAAAAAACTCCTCGGTGGCAAGGCTCTGGGGGTGGATGAGATCCGCCCCGAGTTTCTCAAGTCTCTGGATGTTGTGGGGCTGTCTTGGCTGACACGCCTCTGCAGCATTGCGTGGAGCTCGAGAATGGTGCCTCTGGCCTGGCAGACTGGGGTGGTGATCCCTCTTTTTAATAAGGGGGACCGGAGATTGTGTTCCAACTATAGGGGGATCACACTCCTTAGCCTCCCTGGGAAAGTCTATGCCGGAGTACTGGAGAGGAGAATCCGACTGATAGTCGAACCTCGGATTCAGGAGGAGCAATGCGGTTTTCGTCCTAGCCGTGGAACACTGGACCAGATCTATACCCTCACTAGGGTGTTGGAGGTTTCATGGGAGTTTGTCCAACCAGTCCATATGTGTTTTGTGGACCTGGAGAAGGCATTCGACCGTGTCCCTCGTGGCATCCTGTGGGGGGTACTTTGGGATTATGGGGTTCGGGGCTCGCTGCTACGGGCTGTTCGTTCCCTGTATGACTGGAGCAGGAGCTTGGTTCGCATTGCCGGCAGTAAGTCAGACCTGTTTCCGGTGCATGTTGGACTCCGCCAGGGCTGCCCTTTGTCACCGATTCTGTTCATTATTTTCATGGACAGAATTTCTAGGCGCAGCCAGGGAATGGAGGGTGTCTGTTTTGGTGGCCGCAGGATCTCGTCTCTGCTTTTTGCGGACGATGTGGTCCTGTTGGCTTCATCGAATCAAGACTTACAGCATGCACTGGAGAGGTTTGCAGCCGAGTGCGAAGCGGCGGGGATGAGAATCAGCACCTCCAAATCCGAGGCCATGGTTCTCAGTCGGAAAAAGGTGGATTGCTCCCTCCGGGTTAGGGGGGAGTTGCTCCCTCAAGTGGAGGAGTTTAAGTATCTTGGGGTCTTGTTCACGAGTGAGGGAAAAATGGAGCGGCAGGTTGACGGACGGATCGGTGGGGCGTCCGCAGTAATGCAGTCATTGTACCGGTCTGTTGTGGTGAAGAGGGAGCTGAGTCGTAAGGCAAAGCTCTCAATTTACCGGTCGATCTACGTTCCTACCCTCACCTATGGTCATGAACTCTGGATCATGACTGAAAGAATGAGATCGCGGGTACAAGCGGCAGAAATGAGTTTCCTCCGCAGAGTGGCTGGGCACACCCTTAGGGATAGGGTGAGGAGCTCAGTCACCCGGGAGGAGCTCGGAGTAGAGCCGCTGCTCCTCCGCATCGAGAGGAGCCAGTTGAGGTGGCTCGGGCATCTGTTCCGGATGCCTCCCTGGGGAGGTGTTCCGTGCATGTCCCACTGGGAGGAGGCCTCGGGGCAGACCCAGGACACGTTGGAGAGACTACGTCTCCCAGCTGGCCTGGGAACGCCTTGGGGTTCCCCCAGAGAAGCTGGAGGAGGTGTGCGGGGAGAGGGAAGTCTGGGGGCTCTGCTCGGACTACTGCCCCCGTGACCCGGTCCCGGATAAGCGGAGGAAGAAGATGAAGATGAAGATGGGTGCTTCCAGTTTGCCTGTGTTCATGACTGTTCCTGTTCTTGCTCTACATGCTTTGCTCCATATTCAAAATTTTCATCCTCTTCAGCTCATAGTCTTCTCTGGTAGGAAGGCTGGGCATTGCAATCCACATCATTTGAGTTTCACAGCGTAGAGGTACAGATACAGGTTTTCTCAAGCATCTGTACAGAATAAGTTATTATTCTTATTCAGAGAGTTTAGCCTCCTTTGTTTTGCCCTATACAGTTGAAAATCGACATTCAAAAATAATGGTTTGTGATCTGGAAGGACCCAGCACCATCATGACTGGATCTGTGTATATGAATAACTTCATTAGGGATTACCAAATTATCAAATCTACAGCAACAGTTCTGAAGGTTACAACAGAAAGTATGATTGATAGTAGCAATGTGCAGTTCTACAAATACCAACCGCATATTAAACAGTTCATATTCCCTCAGGGGGCGTTATAAGTTTGTCACAAATGTACAATAGGATTTATCTGAGTTTGCCACCTAGAACAGAATTAAAATCAGCAACAAGAAACACAAATCCTTGAGAGTAATGATTATGTAACTAAAGCACACAGGACATTAGTCAGTTTTTTGAGTATAAACATTTAAAAGTTTTCCACAAACAAAAAGAGTGTGTGAAATCCACATGGACCTGTCTGGGTCATGCTGTTCATTATCATGATTAAAAGAGATATTCCTATTAATTAAAATGACAGTTCTGCTTTTGTTAGACCGAATGGTAGCGCAGCAAACTCACAAAGCCCACATTGCTTTAAGTTTTAAATGCTCTGTTGAGTGTAGAAATGTAACAGTGACTTCTCCTTTTTGACATAGAATGTCAAAACTTTTTTTCATGACTCACACTGTTGGTGTTCCAGGTAATAAATTAAAGTGGGCAACTCACGCAACAGTGCCACACAGTAATGGAGTTACTGTGGTAATGCAGTCTGTGACGTTAACGCAAACAGTGGTCACAGAAACTGGTGACCCAGTGGAATGAAAACAAGGAAAACAAAAATGATGAGGAACGGTATGAGTCACCATGTGAAATGTAGAATGTGCTGCGGGTGCAAAGTGGAGACTGCCCTAACCTTCTTCTACTTCCCAGTGTCTCCTGACCCTCGAGTGCCCTGGACCTCACTGTGAGTGTGTGTTTGAATCCCCTCCCTTGTGTGTGTTTCAGGTTATTGGCAGTGAGGAGCGCCGACGCACACTGACCCCACTGGCCCTCAGAGAGCGATACGGTGCACTGAATGAGTCGGCCCTGGGTAAGGCGGCCTCGACAATGTGTGTGTGTGTGTGTCTGTGCGTGCGTGCGTGCACTCACACGGCTGCTCGTGCATGATACCCTGGCTGTGCTTATGCATGAGCCAGGAGACAGGGTTGCTGGATGTGTAGGGGTGACGCATCTTGCTTTGAGTGCCCCCTGCTGGTCACAGTGAAAGGCACTATGTGCATGGCAGTAAGTGCTCCAAATAAGTCTTCTGCTGCACTTGAGGAATGGCACCACCCTCCAACACACATACATACACACAGTGGAGAACAAGCCACATGAAGTCCATGAGGGACCAAGATGGAGCAGCAGGACAAAGCCTTCTAGCTAAGGCCTCTCTTCACGGGCTCTCTGCCCAGGACCGTCACGGAAACTGCCCGTGTGATGGGCACCCAAGGGGGTCCAGTCAGTAGGCTGACAGGAGACAGGACCAGCTCTTTGATGACGTTTAACTGCAAAGGTTTGACTGTGTACCTATTGATAGTCTTTGGTGAGATCCATTGCCTATCCAATCCATTTGATACCTACTATTGGGATGTGTCCTCCAGGTTCCCCAGAATGACAGGTATCACATCCAAACTTCACAGAACTGTAGTCCTCACAGATGTTATTTGAAGTATTTCATAGTACAGCATTCTATGGATGATGTTGTGTATTAAGCCTGGTAAACACATCAGGTGCTAACATAGTCTGTCTGTGCAGCATCTGTGAAGGCCATGGAGAGGGCGGAGCTCAAGATGACCTTGATATCTGAACAGCTGGGCCTCAGCTGGGCAGGTCAGAATGTGTTTGTTTGTGCTTGTATCCATGTGTGCATTTGTATTTTGTGCATTTACAGTTGATGCTAAATACAGTCACATCTACAGCCCTCTCCACCAACACTACTTTTCCCACACCCCTCATCCCTCTTTCAGAGGTGGAAGCACAGACCTGCTCATCTGTCCCCAGTGGGAATGTTCTATTCATTCTCTCCATGCTGTCTCTATCACTGTCTATCACTGTCCCAGTCACACTTGCTGGAGTCATTCTGTATCGCCCTTCTGGCTCTCCCGGCCACTTCCTGGATGACCTTGACATCTTGTTGAGCTCTCTCCCAGGGGACAACACTCAGTTGATTTTCCTGGATGACTTCAACCTTCAACTTCAGCAGCCAAGCAAGCAGCTTTCTGTCGTTCCTGCAGTCCTTTGACCTCTCTATGTCCAGTCTTCTGCCACTCACAAAGCTTGCAATCATCTTGGCCTTGTCTTCTCTTGAAACTGTGGCTGTCCTGTCCTCTCTGTCAATCCGCTACCACTGATGTCTCTGATAATTTCTTCATCTTCTTCCAGCTATTTATCACCACCACTAAACCCTGTCCTGCTTGTGCACCCACTGTCACTTTCTGCCTCTACTTTAAATCTCTCTCCCCCTCCTCCCTCTTCTTTGCCACCCTATGGTCTCTTCCTTCGTTTTTAAAATTCTCAGATCTGTGCATAGACAATGCTACCAATGTCTTCCTCTTAGCCCTGCTTTCCTCTCTAGACTCTCTCTTTCCTCTAACATCCAGACCAGCACACCTCAATCCCACCCAATGGCTATCAGATGTATTACGTGACAACAGGACTAAACTCCGAAGTGCAGAATGGTGATAAAAAACAAAACTCTCACAAACCTGAAAGTTTGCAAAGAATTCCTAAGGACCTTCCACTCTGCTGTTTCTTTGGCTGAAACAACCTTCTTCAACAACATACTACAGTATAGTCTACAGTTAACAAACCACACAGGCTCTTCACCACCTTCTCATTCCTACTCTGCTCTCCTCCTCCTTCCTTTTCACCCACTTTTGACAATTTAGCCTTAATCTTCACAGTCAAAGTCAACTCTTTCACAGACAAGTTCTCGGCATCCACCTGCCTTAATCATGCTGGGTCTCTGTGTGAAGTCATGTTCTCCGCATTTCAACTCCTGCCAGAAATTAAAATCTCCGATTTCCTGCTGTCTCACAGTGCCACCACCTGCTTGCTCTATCCTACCCCTTTACTTCTTCTACAGGACATTTCCCCGCAACTTAACCCTTTTATCTCCAAGATCATCAGCTGCTTCCTCTGGCTGCTTCGCATCTGCCTTCAAACTGTCCTCATTTCACCACTGTTAAAAAAACCCTCTCTGGATCCAAACTAAGTCCAGAACTACAGACCAGTCTCCCTTCTCCCTTTTCTGTCAAAAACTCTGGAATGGCTAACCTGTGACCAGCTGTCTGTATTTTTTGCACAGAATGATCTCCTCAACAGATATCAGCCTGGATTTAAAGTTGGACTTTCCACCAAAACTGCCCTCCTTGCAGTATCAGCTGCTCCCAGCCAGCTGGAGAGGCCTCACTCTCATCGACCTTTCTGAAGCGTTCGACACGGTCAACCATTGGATTCTACTCTCCTCTCTTGGCATCAAAGGAACAACTCTGAGTAGTCTGAGTCCTACGTATGGTGGTCTGGTGTGGCTCCTTGTCTTCTCATTAGTCTCTCTCAAATTCTCAACTGATGTTCCTCAGGGTTCAGTAGCAGGCCCCCTACTCCTCTCCATCTACATCTCTTCCCTTGGCCCTGTCATTACCTCCCACAGATTTTCCTACTACTGCTATGCTAATGATACTCAGCTCTTGCTGTTCTTTCCTGCCAAAGCTACAGATGTTCTTCACATATTGCTGCCTGCCTCACAGATATCTCTGCCTAGATGTCCAATCACCGCCTTCACCTCCCAGCTGATCTGTCCTCCTGTTGAGAACTCTCCATCAAACTGAACAACTCACTCATTTCATCTGCTACAACAGTTAAGAGTCCGCAAGTAATGATCGATTGACTTCTTTACTTCTGTCATCACATTGATGCCATTCCCTGGTCCTGAAGATACTTCCTGTATAGCATTTGCAGGATCCACCCTTATCTTACAACGCACTCTGCACAGCTTCTGGTGCAGACCATAGTGACATCTCACTTTGAGTACTTCAACTTTCTCCAGTCTGACCTTCTGGCATTTGCCACCAAATCTCTCTAGTTGGCACAGAATACCACTGTACGAGTTTTGTTTAGCCCACCAAAGCCTTATCATGTGTCTTCCCTCTTTCTCTCCCTCCATTAACCATCTGTAGCTGTCTGTAACAAGTTTAAGACTCTGGTTATGGCCTTCAGGACCATCAACTGATCTGATCCCTGATATCTACAAGACCTGATCACTCTTTACACCCGAACTAGACTGCTACACTCCTCCACCTCTGCCCCCTTGGTGGTCCCATCCACAAGAGATCTAAAATCAAAAGCTTAAAGGTTTTTGGTTCTGACTCCGATGAGGTGGAATGACCTCCCTTTCTCACTCAGAACTGCTGAAAGTCTCTCTGTATTCAGAAAGGATCTCAAAACACATCTCTTTCAAACCTGTTTCTTTCTCGACCTCCTGTCTGCTCAATAAATTTATATTACATCATTTCTCACAAATACCTTTGTATTTCCTATCTCTTCTGTCTAGTGAATATTACTGTTAATGTTATCTTTTTAAAAGAGAACTGTGCTGTCTACCAGTTGTATACACAACTATTCATGTAGTACATGCTGCTTTAAAATGTGGCATCAGACTGTACTTCAAGAATTGCGTGTCTGCATCTGTGTCTCTTTGTCTGTTGGTGAACTGTAATTTTGTTTTCTCTGAGCTGTACTTTTTTGGAGTAATAATCCCTTGCCTCATTCGTTGGTGTGCTCACTGTGCCATCCTACAGAGCTGGCGAGGGAATTGCAGTTCAGCGTGGATGATATCAACCGCATCCGGGTGGAAAATCCCAACTCACTTTTGGACCAGAGTTCCGCCCTGCTGAACCTGTGGGCGGGTCGCGAGGGCAAGAAGGCCAATAGTGAGCATCACTGTTCCAGTCCCACACACCGATCTGCCCTTCCTAACTCCGCCTTCCCATCTGGCACATACACACCTCCCACGTGCTGTAAATATATACATGTAACATAGTGAGTGCCATATGATAATGAGTGTGTGTATGTGTGAATTGTGTCCCCCAGTGGAGAGCCTATACACATCGCTGAAGCGGGTTGACAGGGCCGATATTGTCAGTGCCCTTGAGGAGCAGCAGCTGCACTCTGGAGATGATGTACAGGAGCAGGGGGCCTGTAGACACTTGAACCGTGACTCGCTTCTCTCCCCCAGCATGATCAATGGTAAGAAATCACCCCACATTGCTACCTTTGAGCAGGAAGTCAAAGTGACCTGGAGTCGAACTATTCATAATCAAGGATGATAGAGTAGAAAGAACGCCTATTACAGTCAGCAACAAAGACCCCCTACTGTGTCCTACTGTAGTCAATAACAACAAAACACCCATTAGTCAGTAACAAAGACCCTCTACTGTGTCCTGCTGTAGTTAATAACAGCTGTTAAAAAAGACTTCCTTCTGTGACCATTGTAGTTAGTAACAAAGACCGCCTGTTACAAGCTATAACAAAGACCCCTACTCTGTACCCATGTTGTCAATAACAAATATCCCTGCTCTGCAGTAGTACTACCCAGTGGTATTCTCTTCATGCACTGATCCATGCTTGTCATAAGCGAGCCACTTGTTAGAAACATGATTGTCTGTTTTCATGTTTGTTGACCACTCTCTGCTTCATCTCTTGAGACAGAAATGTTCCTCTGAGGGAAATGTGTTTTGTAGGGCTGCTTTCACAGCGCCACACCGCAGAAGTCAACAGTGCAGGAGGGATGATGGTGTCTTTAAATGAAGACAATAAACAATGTGAATGAGTGTGGCCTGAGTGTGGGACTTCAAAGGAGGTGTGGGTAAAAGGAAGGAAGGGGTGTGGCTTTATAGGCACTCTAGGCAGTGTAAAGGAGAGTATTCACTGGGATGAAGCTGATGTGGACCTGCGTCCCTACTGCGCAGCCCATGTCAGGGGTTCTTTCTGTCCTGTACTGTCTGCCAGTGTGTGCTGTCTCCAGTGTCCTTTGTCTCCCTGTCCACCTTTGTGTCTCATGTTCAGACTCAAAATTAAGAAGTCCAAAGTGCACTTACATCTTCAGTGGACTCTAACCAGCTTGAAGCATTTGTGTTCCTGTGTGTGTGTGCGCGCTAGTGTGCTCAACAGTGACTCCTTTTCGGTGGCCCCTCAGAGCCCCTGTTCTTGTTTCTGTGACCTCCTGGTGTCCTTCCCACTTTTCTTTTTCTTGAGACATGTCATCAGCTGCCCAGCTGCCCCAACCTTCCTCTTCACACCTGTGCTCTCTGACCTCTGACCTCATGGTGACCTCATGTTGACCTATTCTGGCCCTTCCAAACAGTGGAGCCAGATAGGGGGGTCTCTGTCCTCTCTCAGTTTCTGGCTCTTTCTCTGTCCTCCAGCTGCTGTGCTATTGCATGTGAAAGCTGCATGCTGCCTGACCCTGCCCCCAACCCCACTAAGCCCCGCTCATAGCACCCCCCGCCCCCCCACAGAAGCATGAGCATGCTCTAATTTGACTAAATGGGTTCTAACCGACATGTTAACAGCTGTTTTAACTCATGTGTAGCGTCATCAGTGTTCTCAGCTTTTGCGGTGCTGTTTTCCAGTGGTGAATTTGTAATTTGCGTGTGTGTAAAATCAAATGAGGACCTGTCTCCATATCTATGGTTAGCCGTGTGTTTGTGTGTTATGTATCTTACGATATGTATGTGTTTCAGTCATAACTGTATTGTGTTGAGCTGTGTGTGTGTGTCTGTTTCAGCTCTTGTCTCAGTGTGTTTGTGAAACCATCCCTGTGTTTAGAGGTGTGTATTTATGTATATCTCCTATATCTTCTGTACATCTCCTATCTATTATGCTATCTGTGTTTGTATATTTACTCCTGTATGTACAGTGTGTATGTGTTTATTATATACTTTGTAGCACCACGAAGTATAAACTGCAGTGTTTATCCTCTCCATTCCATTCTGTCTGAATTACCACCCTAACAAGTTTTTTTAATTATTATTTTTATTAGAAACAGAACAGCACTGGTCAGTGCAGCACAGAGACAGAAACGGCACACTGAGAAATAACAAATACAAACATGTGTATAAAACAAGGGCCAGAGGTTACAATATATTAAAGGTATGATCAAGTTACACTTTCTAATAGCTTCCAAAAAGGTGTTCAGACATCCCAGAATTCCTTCGAGTTGCAGTGTGCACTTCAGACATCTATAAATTCACAGAGGGAACTTTCGGGAGTGAACCATAACATTAAAATACATTTAATTTCCAAGTACGTCTACATTTCAATTCAAGTCAATTCACACACACTGTCTGAACTGCTTGTCCCATACGGGGTTGCGGGGAGCCAGAGCCTAACCCGGCAACACAGGGCGCAAGGCTGAAGGGGGAGGGGACACACCGGGGACAGGACCCCAGTCTGTCACAAGGCACCCCAAGTGGGATCTGAACCCCAGACCCACCAGAGAGCAGGACCCGGTCCAACCCACTGCACCACCGCGCCCCCCTCCCAATTCACACACACACACACACACACACACACACACACATTTTCAGAACTGCTTGTCCCATACGGGGTCGCGGGGAACCGGAGCCTAACCCAGTAACACAGGGCGTAAGGCCAGAGGGGGAGGGGACACACCCAGGACGGGACGCCAGTCCGCCGCAAGGCACCCCAAGCGGGACTCGAACCCCAGACCCACTGGAGAGCAGGACCCGGTCCAACCCATTGCGCCACTGCACCCCCAATAAATATCAGACATTATTATTATTAACTAGTAATGGCATTATTAATTATGTATCTTTTTGGTTAATCATATAGTTTTAGGTACTTTTCCTGGAGAAATTCAGTCTAAGTAACTTGCTGTATGTCTACAGCAAGTATGCCTACTGGCCACAGAAAAAAGGAACAAAAAACTCCCAACTGAAAGTTAAGGGAGAAAAAAAACCTCTTGGGGTCCAAGCGCCAGTGGCTGCCCATCCCTCCTGGGCATTTTAGATTAAACAAGATGTTTAAGCTAATTTACAACTAATAATAACATTGTAACTGAGTATTAATTTGATGCCCCAGTCTACACAGATATATCTCATCCATCATGGCAAGTGGTCATCAGCTTCAGTCAGCATGGAGTGCTGGTATCACATCCGACCGATCTCCTCCTATGCTACAAACCATAGCATCAAAAAGAATGAGTCTGGGTTGTATTTGAAAAGGAAGTAGATGGAGACAAATCAAAATCGATGTCATCTGGAGAAGAAAATGCCAGTAGGCCCACCTAGGATGGCAGCTGGTTCTCCAGAAATCACTTAAGTGTAGTATTCCCTTCAGCATTCTCAGGAAAATCTGGGAAAATAAGATCTGGTGTAATAATGTAAATAATTTTCACATTATTTCACCAGATCTTATTTCCCAGGGTGTCTACTGCTAATCTTCTCTCCCTAACTTATCTATATGTTTCTCTGTGTTTGTATCTGCGTACATGAATATATGTGTAATTGTATGTCCATGTACGTGTTGTGTGTATGTGCTGTATGTGTGTGACTGTAAAGGTACAGTGTGTGTACATGTCTGATGAGTGTGTGAGAGTGGCTGTATCACATGACCACCTGGCTGGAGACAAACAGTATCTGATGCTTTGTGCTCCGCTCACCTTGGCCTTCTGGGCCAATCAGGAACCTGCGTGTTGCACTGGACCTTTGATGTGCACCAGTCCCTTCAATTACTGATCCACTCTTCCATGGAACCCAGTGTGTCACCAATGTACTAATGCCTTTTGCTCTTTTCAAAGCAATCTGCAGCTGCTTAAGACTCAAATTACGGTTTGTGTATGGCGTTTGATCAAAAAGTTGGAAGACATTTATATCGAAGCATACTCTACATACCTCATTTTTATGTGCTGTTGTCTTGACCTCCCCTACATGATGTAGATTTGTCTCACTATGCTATCACATTCAGAAGCAGTTTTGGAAATCTTCAGCTGTGTTGTGCCTTTAGATTAATAATGATGCTGAGAATGTTGTCAAATCTCCTCCCTTTCAGCTTCATTTTTATTTTAGGGAACATAGCAAAATACGCCAAGCGAGCTCAGGAGAACACAGATCAGGGGGTGTTAAAGGAGTGTTTTTCAAACTATGAGCTGTGGGAAAATGGCTAATGGTTTTTGCACTATGGCAGTCTCCTTCATACACTGAAGTCTCTATTCAAAAAACTGAAGAAAGCTGAAGAAAAATCAAATTTAAAAAAATCTAAATGAAGGTAAAAGAAAGGTTAACCTCGCACATAAAAATGACAAATGTACACCGTTCATTAAAACGAACAGTAAGTCTTCAAACTTTTTGATCCCACCTCCTGAAGTCTATGTATTTGCTGAAGTTTCTATACTTTGATGTGCAAGGGTGTCCGTCAGGTATCAGCAACATGTGAAGGAGAACGGTGTACACCATGTATGACTTGTATGTAAAGAAATGCTGTGATCAGATACACGACCAGGTATTGGGTACCTGTGAAGAAATAATGGTTCCTACAGGTATCAGGTACCTGTCAATAGGAAATACTGACTCTTTCAGGTATCAGATACCTGTCAATAGGAAGTAGTGATTCTCCCAGGTATCAGGTACCTGTAAAGCAGCACCACACTCCCTCCCAATGAGTGCTGTATCCTGTATGTTGTGCTAGTTGATGCTGCTCACAAGGCTGACATCAAATGCTTTGGCTTGCGGATCCCCCCAGACGCAGCACCCTTCCCCTTTTACCTGCACGGTGACCTTCCTGCTCTCAGATAGCCATGGAGGAGGCTTCCAGGGGAGCTCCCCAGTGGCCGTCAGTGTCCCTGTGTGTGTCTCGCTGTCCCTAGGTTACGGGCAGCCGCAGGAGGAGCTGCTCTCCCCCGCTTCCATGCAGTACAGCCTGCCCTCCCCGCTGGGCGCCGAGCCCGACTGGCAGGAGGTGTCCAGCCTGGAACGCGCACCCATGGCCACCACAGAAGAGGACACGCTAGCGGATCTGTCAGAGATGCAGGCATGGCCGCCAGGGGTGGGCGTCTCACTGCAGGCCGTCGACGACTCCTCACTCGAGTGCAGCAACGCGGATGAGTCCGAGGGGGTGCTGAGTCTGCCCTGCAGCAGCCTGGGCCGCCCTGGCAGTGGGGCCAGCGGGGTGAGCAGCTCCCTCATGGAGCTGGAGGAGGAGGAGGAGGAGGAGCAGGTGGAGGAACAGGCAGAGCCGCGGGCTGAGGCCTCAGAGCTCGCTGCAAGTGGCGCCATTCCAAAGGTCAACAACAACGGTCAGAGGTCGGAGGTCAGGAGTGCGAAGGCGGGGACAGCACAGGGCAGCAGCTTGACAAGTGGAGCAGGAGAATGTGCACAGGGAAGAGATGGAAGGCCAGGTTCAGCGGAAGGGCTTTGTGTCATTACAGGGCAGCAGCACGAGCACGTCCAGCTTGGGGAGTCGTCCGTACTGAGCTGTGCAGCGGAGCGCCTGGGAGACAGGTGGGTTCAACATAGCCTGTGCATGTGACTGCTGCTAGAACCGTTTAAAGGTTGACGTGTGAGACCAAACTCAACCCCACAGTGGCTTCTGAGGTACCGCTGTTTCTGAGCCCACCTTCTTTTATCCTTGTCAGGCTGGGAAGCAGTGCATTCCAGCCCTACATGCAGGAACATTCTGTCTCCGCCCCAAGACAGCAGGGGCTGGAGAATGTGTCACCAGCACATGAGAGTGGAGACCGAAGCCATTCTCGCGTGTTCCAGGAGGCTCTGCTGACTCCCGTGCGGGACACGGGACACTCAGAGGTCCTGCAGGGACGAATTCTGGGTCCACAGACCTTTGGGGGGGAGCTACAAGCTTCTGCTGATAACCAACTCAGAATGCAGGTAATTATCACAGCTACACCCTATTTTCCACATCCACACCAGAATAATCAAGATGGGGTGGAAATATTTACTTTTATTTAGCATGATTCTAAACATAAGCAACAACACAGCTTACAGAATTTAAATGTACACTATCTAATTTGTTTATATTAAACTTCTACTTTTAAATGTATTCATGTAACAGACATTTTACTCCTAAGGTATCTCAGTCTTAGAAAGGGTCAATTGTAGATGGTGATCAGCTTTCCAGGCAGAGATTCCAAAGAAACATGCTGCAGTGCTAGAGGATATAGCTCTGTGACAGGTGGGGGAAAGGATAGAAAGAGCTGTGTGTCCTCTGTGATAGGACAAGCATTGAAAGACAGTGAGAGAGCCAAGGGATATGGCATACAGTATTTGGAGAAGAATAAAGGGCCGAGTACTGAGCCCTGTGGAACTCCTGTTGAGAGAGATTGAGGAATAGAGAGGGAACCTAACCAACAAGCTCTACCTGATAGGTAAGATTCACACCATTTCTATGAAACCCTTAGATGGCAAGTTGTCCTAATGAGGTAAAGAGGAAGTGGTGGTTGAAAGCACGGACAGCGAAGGAGTCAAGGATAACAATGACCAAAGAAAGCTCTTGCACACTGAAGAGCTTGTGACAATGGGTTGAGGGCAGTGTTGTGGAATGACGGATCTTGAATCCAGGGTGATATCCATTAAAAAAAAAAAAATCTGGGCAAGGACTTAGGATAATTCATTGTAAACAGCACACTCACAGATTTGAAACAGTAAGAGGAATAAACAGTGTAGTCTGTAATTCTGGACTGATGTTGGTTCCAGAGGAGGTTTCTTCATCGGTGGTGAAATGTGAGCACTTTTAAAGGCAGATGGGGAGCAACCAGAGGACAGTGAGAAATCGAGGGCAGAAGAAATAATATTAAGCTGACAGAAAATGGACTGTATGAGAGAGGAGCAGGGATGGAATAAAGGTGGTGGCTTGACGTGAGTGCCGAAGATTAGATTTCACTTTCTGAGAAATAAGGGAATACGGAGCTACTGGGTGTGCTGGGATGGATGTAGAAGGTGGTTATAGAGAAAGTGAAAGTGAAAAATTTTCGTTGGTCAAGGTGGAGGACAGGGGTAAAGGAGGAGGAAAGTGGAAGGGTGAAAAAGTTTTTGGCAGCCTGAATGTAATTTACTTTGGGGAAATAGTTTTTCTTGAGAAAGCACAAGAGTGAAAAAAAACAATGGGCTCCCTGGAAGAGGAGAATGTTAAGTCTGTCAGACTTTTGGATTTCTACCATTCTGAGAGCTGGATTGTGTTGATGCAAAGCATATCCAATAACCACTGTGAGTGCAGCAAGGAAGAAGCAATATATGAAAATATGCAGAAAAGTCCTGAAGATGGTTGTGTTACAGGTCAGTGAGACTGAGAGCATGTCTGGGGATCACTCTCTTGAGGAGCCTATGGATGTTGTTACCAAGAAGGTCAGTGATGTATGACATAGTCTTGCACACAGATTCACATACGTTCTGTACAGACACATACATCCTTAGACTTTCACTTTAAAAGTGAGTACCCTAGGTTACAAAAGAAATTGCATCTTTATTAAGGTTGCCACAACAGGTGTCGTGCTGGTGCAGGATGAGTATCAACCAGTTAATTTCACACTTTGGTTTCCACCCCAGGGTTGACTGACCCTTGTTTGAAAGTTCCAATAGACACACAGACAGCAGTGGAACATGATACCAGGTCAGCCAGCGTGCTTTGCTTGAGAAAGAATGGAGATATTCTTAGTTCCATGACCCATCGTTCTGTCTGTTGCAGAGCATACGGAGGCCAGTTCGAAAAGGCAAAACCTTACCCGAAGAGGGCTGCTGTACAGACTCTCGAGGAATGGAGACAGGGGTGGGACACCTGGGGCGAGAAAGCAGCAAGGTGGGAGTTGCTGGGGGCTTATAAATTCTGCTAAGTGGAATGGGGTATGTAACAAGCTGGGCTATACATTATGCTGACCTTTACTTTCTCAACTGAACTTAGTTGATCTTAACTGGCCTTGGCTTGTCTTTACCAACCTTAACTTTGCCAACTTATGGGATCACCACCTGCAAGGTGAAAGATGGAGGTTAGGTGAAATGCCAGTCAAATGGCAGATATGACTGGCATAAACCTAGATGATCTGAACCCTGGCAATGGAAGCTGGCTCTGCGAGCAGGAAAAGTCACCTCTCTGGTGGAGGAGGAGCCTGAGCTGGTACAGGAGGTGGAAGGGTCCTGACTAGATATCAGTGGTTTCATCTCTACAGATAGCGTGGGTTCCAGAACCAAACTTCACAGCTGGGGTGGTTTCTCTCTTAGTCTGGCGTTCTTCCATCTGAAAGACCCTAGGTGTTTTGGAGATACTCATAAGCACATGGCTGAAGGCTGTTCGGCTAGAGTTTGTCCCAGTGGACGAGACAGTTGCTCTAATGCATGTGCACCAAATAGCTGCTCTGAGTTTTCACGCTTCTAAGGGAAGGTTAGTCATTTATTAAAAATGGCACGAGCTACCAACTCTGTAGTCCTGGTCATGTTAGGAATGTTGGAGATATATAGAGGGGTGTGACTGGGAGGAACAGCTTGCAGCATCTGAACCCAAGTAGTGAATTATTGCTGGACTTCTGTGCTAGCCCTGGATTGTCCATAACAAACACTAGTTTTGAACACATGGAGGCTCATAAGTGTACCTGTGTACCTGGTACCAGAACATCTTAGGGCAAAACTCAATGACTGACTTTATGGTTGTATCATCAGACTTGAGGCCACATGTTCCGGACCCTCAGGCTTAAATGGAGCAAAGTTGTCAACTGATTATCAGTTGGTAGTAACTTGGATTTGGTATGCGGTGCCAGCCAGGCCGGTCTGGGAGACCCAAACATTCTGTGAGGGTTTTCTGGGAACAACTAACATATTATTTGGTGTGCGGTCAATACAACTCACTGAGTGTGAGTACCTCCCATGGTGGTAACTCTAGGTGCCTGTGGTTCACAGCGGTGGTGAGGAAAACTATTAAGCTAAACAAAGAGACCCTCCAGACATTGCTTTTTGGTTAGTCTCAAAGTTACTTGGGCAAACAACTCGGCACCTCAGGAGGGGAAGGCATGACTCTGCCCAGGGGTAAGGTGGTGGGGAAGTACTCATCACTTCCGGGAGATTGCTGAGCCATGAAAGGAGCACTTTGATCAAGTTTGCTACCCAGTAGACATGCTCTCCTGTATTTCATGTCATTGGTGGATTAGTCTTCAACAGCGAGCCCTGTGTTCTGGCAAGGTCACAAGAGCGATTCAGATTCAGTTGGAAATGTTAAAAGTACTGAACAGGGTTGGGGTAGAGTGGTTTACACACCTCTTCATTGTTGCCCAGAAGCCAGGCGAAGTACCTCTGCATTGGCAAACTGGTGTGGTGGTCCCAGTATTTAAAAAAGGGAGGGTGTGTTCCAATTATAGGAGAGTCACACTCTTCAGCCTCCTTGGTAAAGTTTATGCCGGAGTACTAGAAAGGAAATTCCTCTCGACAGCTGAGCCTCGGATTGAAAACAAACAATGCAGATTTTGTCTTGGAAGTGGAACAGTGGACCATCTCTTCTCCTTAGCACAGCTGCTTGAAGGATCTTGGGACTATGCTAATCCAGTTTACATGTGCTTTGCATACTTGGAAAAGGTTTGTGACTGTGTCCCATGGCATGTGCTATGGCGGGTACTGCAGGAATATGGGTTATCCTGACCACTGATACGTGCCACCCCTGTACGAGCACGGCATAAGCTGTGCCCGTATCCTCGGGGTTAAGTCAAACCAGTTCAATGTGAGTGTTGGACTTGGCCAAACTTGTGTTTCACCTGCACCTAGCTTGTTCTGACTCGTCTTAGTTTGTGTTGACTAGTCTCAGCTTGTCTCTGTTGACTATTTTTCATGACTGGCCTCAGCATGTCTCCACTGATCTTCACTTGACTTGTGTTATCTACTGTCTTTATTGGCCTTAGCTGGTGTTGACTAGTATCAGGGGGCTTTGACTAACCTTCACTTATCTTGACTGTCTTTAGATTGTCTTGGCTGGTTTTAGCTTGTTGTTATCAGTCTTAGCTGGCTTGGAATAACATCAGAATGAAACAACCTGGGGGGGTGTGGTGGTGCAGCAGGTTTGACTGGGTCCTGCTCTTCAGCGGGTCTAGGGTTTGAGTCCCGCTTTGGGTGTCTTGCGACAGACTGGTGTCCCGTCCTGGGTGTGTCCCCTCCCCCTCCGGCCTTATGCCCTGTGTTGCCGGGTTAGGCTCCGGCTCCAGCTCCCCGTGACCTTGTATGGGACAAGTGGTTCAGACAGTGTGTGTGTGTGTGTGTGTGTGTGTGTGTGTGTGTGTGTGTGTGTGTGTGTGTGTGTGTGTGGTTTTAGCTTGTTGTTACCAGTCTTAGCTGGCTTGGAATAACATCAGAATGAAATAACCTGAGAGGGGTGTGGTGTTGCAGTGGGTTTGACTGGGTCCTGCTCTTCGGTAGGTCCAGGGTTTGAGTCCCGTTGGGGGTGCCTTGCGACGGACTGGCATCCCATCCTGGGTGTGTCCCCTCCCCCTCTTTATGCCTTACACCCCGTGTTGCTGGGTTAGGCTCCGGTTTGCCGTGACCCCGCTTAGGTCAAGCAGTCTCAGACTGTCTGTGTGTGTGTGTGTGTGTGTGTGCATAAGAAATAACCTGCTTAATATATGCAATACTAGCAGAGTTGCACATGTGTATTTTAAATAGCCCCAGGCTCTGAAAATCACGCAGTTTTACCTGTTGCGTCCCATACTGGTGTGGGAAGTGCACTTCCTGAAGGTGACTGCAGTCCTCTAGTTGACTGATTTAGATTATTCTCTCTTCAATTTCACAGATGGAGGCTGATGTTAAAAAGCGCACCAGCTTACGGAAGACCAAGAAATAAAGCCGCAAGATCTATATCCACAGGTACGGGCCTACGGCACAGATCAACGCACCAAGAAACCTGAATTTTCTGGCAATTGTAGCAATGTAAGACAGCCAGTGCACCAAGAAAAGGACAAACATTTCATTAACAGGTTGCTTCGTGGTCAAGGTCACAGAAGTACCCACCTGTTCTACCTTGGGAGGTGGTTGCTCACCTGAATTGCTTCAGTAAAATATCCAAACATCCGAGCATATGATAAAAATCCCTATTTCTGTGGCATTACTAATTGTTCTCCGTCCTACAGGACCTGGTGTTCTGCGATCTCCAACACGTACAAATTGCAATGTTGGACAAGGCGAACAGGACTGAAAGGAAGAAGCAGGGTGAATGAAAAAACACAAAAAAGTTAACAAAACCACGACAGACGAACACTATGGACTTAACATCAACCGGAATGGACAGCTATGCTTACAAACAGTAAACCTCGAGATGAGGGTCTGCTTGTAGTTTTGTTACCCTTTTTAAGAAAACAGAAACTAGGTTAGAGGCATGATTTTATAGAAAAATGTTGAAAAAAAAAACAAACCGAGGAAAAAAGCAACAAAAAAGTGCTTCCTGTTAATTGTATAAGCATGATTGAGAGTCCATGCATGAGTTGTCCGTGTCCACAGACTGAAGGGGTAAGGGTGCGGCTAGGCGAATAAGTCTAGGGAGCGGGGCATCTCTGAAACCACTGTTTACAAGCAACAGAATCCTACGACCCGTGAGACGTTCGCTGGTGCTCGCAGGGGTGACCCCACCGCACTCCAGCCGTGTCCCACTAGCGCCCTCTTCAGCTCCACGTGGTGTTCTTCTCTGTGATATATGCACTGTCGTTCTGCCCTGTGAAGCCGTATGCATGTGTCCGTGTGTCCGTACGCATCATGAACGCGCTCCTTCGTGCAGATGCTGCTGGCCTGGTCCCCAGCAGGTGCTGAGCTCGGTGTGTCGGTGGGAGGAGGTTTGCGGGACAGGTGTGTGTTTTGTCAGGGGAGACCAGAGAACCCCTGGTGCGGGTGGAGAAGCTGCAGGTCCACCTGCTCCACCTGCAGCGAGGTAACTGACCCGGTACTCTCACCTGCAAGTCCATGCTTCTGTTGTCATCTTTATGCATCCTGTCTACTGGTGCCTCCAGAATTGTTCTCCCTGTTCCAGCTGCCCAGGTATGACCCAGATGTGGTGTCTCCCCCTTCTACCTGGCACAGTGTCGCAATGTAGCCAAGATGGGGGGGCAGGGGGTTACTGAGTTCCATTGTTTTATTTCCTCTCAGGAGCACAGCAAACACACAGAGTGCCATCACTGTGATCACCACTGTAAATCTGACCCCAGGACTGTGAATCCTACAGCTCCTCAGCCAATGTCCACTTCACCTTAACCACCTCCTCCTCCTGCCTGTTGTACACACCTGTACACAACCACATCCAGGCACACATACACACACACCTTCTCTCTTGAGTGGCGGGATATTGACATCTGCTTTACATGGTTTCTGCCACAGCAATAATATGAAGTGAGGAGAACAAATGTGGTGTGTGTGTGTGTGTTTGTGTGTGTGGAGGGGGGTGAGTCCAGATGCTTCCAGAAACACTTTGATCTTCCAAACCTAGTGAGTCAAGCCAGCACATCCCTTTTTGCATGCATGATGACACACACACACACACACACACACACACACACACACAGAGAAATAAAGATGAGCACAACAGAGATGTTCCTGCATTGTTGCGAGACATTATGGGAATGTCACTATCTGAAAATATGGTGAAATTTACATATAAGTTGAGAACATAGTTCTCAAGATTCCTTTCTTTTTTCCAACGGTGTGTTTGCCAATGTGAAAAACAGTCAGAGTTGTATGTGCTAATTTTGTGGAGTTTAACACCCCCTCTCGAGCACTGGGGAACATGTAGCGTTCAAACACAGTGTCTTCTGTTAGTGTTTTCCTGCTTCTTTGGCCATGTCCATTAGTTGTGTGTTTGCAGAGACCATGTGAGAGAGGAATGTCCAGCAGGTCCAGTAGATCAAGAGGTCATTGAGTAGCTGTGGGTGGCCTGATGGGCTCTGATTGGCTCCACTCAGTCAATATAATAATAATAATAATAATAATAATAATAATAATGTGACTGCGCACTCCGATTGGTTGATGTCAGGATGCTCTTTGAAGTTGCATGCTCTGATTGGCTCAGATTATAACATTGTTATATGGCAGGGTTCACTGATTTATCATTATCTAACGTGCTCTAATTGGCTCAGATCTTCCAACTGTCATATAGCAGCATTTTCTGGTTGGCTGAGATTAGGACAGGATTCTGTAGCGCATTTCACTGATTGGTCATTATGTAGCATCATCTGATTGGCTCAGATCAGATGTTTCTTATGTAGCAGCCTGCACTCATTGGCTCACAACAGTTTCTTATCACACACGGTGTTTATCCACTGCTGAAAAACCGTGTGTGTGTGTGTGTGTGTGTGTGTGTGTGTGTGTGTGTGTGTGTGTGTGTGTGTGTGTGTGTGTGTGTGTGTGTGTGTGTGTATATATATATATATATGTATGTGTATGTGTATGTGTGAGTGTGACAGACAGACAGACAGACAGACAGACAGACAGATAGATGGATGGACGGACGGACAGAGATCTGTACCTGTACTGCACACAGCAATGGGGAGCCTCTCAGCCATGAAGACCAGACACCATTTGGCTGCTGTGTCTGATTTAGTAGCAGCCTGCTGTACTGCACCTTGGTGTCAAATACCCAGGAGTGTCCCTGATAAGTGGACACGGGAAAGGTGGATGTGCTGAGGACGATCACGGTGGTGTGGTGTAACTGTACAGACGAAATAGAGTGAACGACTGAGTGTGTGTCCAAAGCGGAGGCGCTGCATGTGGGGACCAGTAACTGACCTTGGACCAGAACATGCCGTCCCGCAGACGTGTAACACAGATGAATGATGCACAAAATGCAGTGCAGATATGTAATGCACAGACACCCAGCAGGCACACACAGCATGCAGCAGGTAGTGGAAACATAACGGGTGACACCAAGCAGTCAGACAGGTATGCGACACACGCGAACCTGACACACACACTTACACACAGACATGCACATGGGTGGCACACAGCCTGATCCAGGACTAGGCTTGGAGCTCTGAGCTTTGTGCGTGGACTCCAGCTGTGCCCTCACAGTCAGCAAAGGGAGCAGGACGTGCGGCTGCCATGTCCCCTGTGTTTTAGGAGGAAGAGACAGGGGACGACTTACTGTCATTTGTGTGTCGTGTATGTAGAGCGTCCTCTTTCCCCTACACCGAGAAAGCACTGAGCCGGAGTTACGAGCTGGGGCTATGAGTCGGAGCACTGAGCTGGAGCACTGAGTCAGGGCACAGGCCACCACACTGTGACCGTCCAGGGGAAGGAGTAAGTTGCAGTGTGATGGGAGGGGGAGCAGTTGATGTTTTCGGATTATTAATATCACTCCTCGTGACTCTTACGCAACGAGGGACATTGAGATGATAACGTATTAATCAAGGTCATGCAAAACATTAACTGTTGCAAAATCACCTTTACTCCTTTAGAATGAACTACTGACATTAACGCAATATCGTATTATTCTGTACTAAGGAATGCAACTGCGCACATGCACAGAACAAATGTTTTTAATATAAATATATATATATAAATATACGAGAAAATATATTTAATTAGAATGCTATGCACCCTTGATCGAGTTATGTCATGGATGTACTTCTAGGATTTTAGCGCGACCTTCGGGAAATGCCACAAGTAGCACCTACAAAAGCCTCGTAGGTAGCGTTTTTTTCTTCTATTAACACTGTTTATTTCCTTTTGTATTGTTCTTGAAGAAATGTATCTATATATACACGAGCCTTTTAATCAGATTTAGTCTGACATGAACATATGTATAGACCATTATCCTGTACACCAGCTCTGGTCATTTACAGAAGTAAATAAACATCAGGAGATGTCTGGGCTCTTCTTTCATATTCTTCCTGTGGCTGAGTGTGAGAGTGACTCTGTTCACTCGGGTGCTTCACTTACCACCTTGTTTACTGCATTTACACCTCTGAACCCTGAGTGACCAGGCAAAACTGGGCTCTTGGGGCCAGGGCGCACTGTAATAGCGCTCAGCGGCCACTGGAGGGCGACAGTGAACTAGCGCGTCCGCTGGAGCGTTGTTTACGTAGCTCTTTTTTTAAAAAGTATTTTTAACACAATTACCAAATGATTATTTGTACAGAGGGAAAAAAAGGAACGAAGCGTAAACCGGAGGCCGGAAATGAAATGGAAAACCTCCACTGGAGGAAAACGTCACAGCTCCAACTTTTCAGCTACGAAACTACCCGTTATTCAGTTAGACAATTTATTAATCCACCTATTTATTCACACATTTGCACGTTTGTGTTTACGTATTTTATATACTTTATGCTTCTGCAGCCAAACACAATTTCGGTAGTAAACTTTCTTTCATTCATGCTGTATATCGTATTTTTAACTTCACAGATTTTAATCGAAGTAGGGTAAGGTCATGGTACGCGAAAAGAAAAGTTAAACAAGAACTCTCGTATTTGTCTCTCTAGGACGCGAATTCTGCTCACTACACTGCATGAAACAGACTTCACATCCCAGAAAGCACAGGTTTTTGTGACGTCATCGATATGACCCACCGGAGTGGGGAGTCGCTTCCTGGTGACGGAGCGCCCCGATGTCATCGACACGCGCCGACGGAAAAGGCCGTCGCCGCTCGCCGTCCCGTTTAGGAACCTCTTCCTGGTGCTGTGACGAGTGTGTGCTGTGTGAGTGAGTGAGAGTGTGAGTGAGAGTGTGAGTGTGTGAGAACGCGGTAAACACCGCGGCCTGTTTGGAGTGACTGGACTACCGCTAGTTTAGTAGGTACATTTACTTTGTTTTGCTTTGTAAATACAAGTTGCACAAGGGGCTCAGAGAGCGCGCTGCACTTTCTCACTTCGCGGAACTCAGTCTCAGGAGACGAGGCGGAGACCGAGCCGTGTCGGACCCGTGTCCGGGAACACCACCAGCCATCATGTCGAGCGGCTGCCACAAGAGCACGAGCCGGGCTATCCCGGCCACCCGGCGGGTCATCATCAACGATGCAGCGCACCTGCCTCACGACTACAGCACCACGCCCGGGGGGACCCTCTTCAGCACGACCCCTGGCGGTGAGTGAGTGAGTGAGTGAGTGAGTGGGTGGGGGGGGGAGTTGGGCAGTGTAGCGCGTAGCCCCGCCTTTCTCCATCTCGCTTCTCCAGTGTTTACCGATAGGTGGCAGCAAAGAGCACGCAGACGGGACAGGACCGCCTTCTTTTCACTCGCTTCCACGTTGTTTATGGCTCGCGACCGGTTCCCGCTGGGTGACTTGTGTAAATGGGTACGACGCGAAACGTGTCGGCCGAGCGAATAAGTAAACCTAACGTCAAGTGTCGGTCACTTGATCTGCTGAGGTGTGAAAAATAGTGTAACGCAACATCTGTTCGCTCACAGCGGTCGCCCACGCTGGTACCGGAATAACCTGTAGACAGATCGAGTCACATCTGCATTATTAACCGTTTGTTGACCTCGCACGCGTTAGTGGTGAACGGAGGTGTGGCGGTAGAAAGGAACCGAGTTAGGAAGAGTTTCTGTCAGTCGTTTCTTTAGCCAGCACACACACTGAAATGGAATGCTGCTGGGCGGTTTCACCGCCAGATGCAGATCAATTTCTTGTGATTCTGCGATAACTCCTCTCTCCCGTCCTGTGCAACCCCACCTTGCAGGCACCAGGATCATATATGACCGCAAGTTCCTGCTGGACTGCCGCAGCTCCCCGCTGGCCCAGACGCCGCCCAGCTGCCTCCCGGATATCCCGGGGGTCACCAGTCCCCCCGTGGCCCCAACCGGCAGCAAGAAGGCGGAGCCCGAGCCTGCGGTCAACAACCATGAGAGCCCTCCCGCTGACAAGGGGGCCGGTAAGAGTGGGGCGCCACGGATGCGTGTGGATGGGTCCGTGGGTGCGGGGTATGACAGGGCGTGATGCGCTGCCTGTGCTTCGCAGGGGACGAGGCGCAGTTTGAAATGGACATCTGAGCCCCGTCCACAGCGTACTGCACGTTGATGCCCAGGACCGCCGCTGAGACGACGACGACGAGCGTGGAAGAGGAAGAGCGCTTTGTCTCCACTCACTGCCATCTCGAACCCGCTGCCACACGCAGCGCGAGTCGCGATCCCACCGCCGCAGTGCCATACTTCTCCCCCAGCACCTCTGTAGCTCCCCCAGGTGGTCCCAGAACGGACAAGTTCCCCCAAGGGACTGCACTCCTTCCTGTAGCTTCCCTCTTCCTCCTCATCCTCAGTCCCCAAATTCGCTGTTGAGAAGAAGCTCCTTCCTCTTTCCGTAGGATCCTGCTCCTGTTTTCCTTTTTCCGTGTTTCTTTTGTGCCACGATTCCGTACTCTGAGCAAATTTAAGACCTTATTTCTTGGTGGAGTTCCAGCCAACAGCTGGAGAGCCGAGCCTGTGCCTCATCCTGAAGACACGGGAGCCGGAGGAGATGTCACTCAAATAAAATACAAGTATGGCACGGTCCCGTTGTTGGACAGCTGGCTCTTCGCGCCTTTTATTGCCCACTGTGGCACCAAGCCATGCAAAGACATTCCGTTTCCTTACGACACGCACGGTTGTTACACATTGTCAAAGGTAGCTTCTCGTTTTACTCTCAGCCACGTTTTTTTTGTTAAAATGCCTGTACCGAAACGGGTCTTTGCGTTTACCGAGTGGATAGATGGCAGTAAAGAGCACCCTAACCGTATGAGTGTGGGACCACCTTAATTCCACTCATTCCCAGTGTTTACAGCCCACGTTCCTGAATTTCAGGGATCAATGACAAGGCATCTGGGGGGGCGGTTTGTATAGGTTTTAACATAAGCCAAAATTTAAAAAAAATCCATTATGAAGTATTTTACCTATACCTGCTATTTCTGGAAATCATAACCACAAAATGAAGTGAAACAAAGCTTTACCTATGTTATGACTCAGAAGTTGAGTAAATTATGAACAAAGCAAGATGTGAACAGACCTGTTGTCGTAATTGTCCGTATGAGGAGGAGCCGCTGTATGTACCACACAGGTGTCATTTGTGCGGAAGTGTTACACTGTGCATTCAAGTGCGCAGCAACTTCTTCCAGCAGTTTCCGCGATGGTGTGAAACCCCCAACTGTCTCTCACACACGCTTAGATTCATATTCTTGAGGCACATGAGTGACAGACATAACTTTTAAACAGAAGTTTATTCCTTAAGATTGCAACACTAGAATTACTCATTCTGGAAGTGTCAGAAGTCTATTGACCGCACAAAGAATCCCCAAGTCTGTACCAGAGTTTTACATTTCAAGTGCTCTTTTACTGCTCTGGGTTGAAGTGAAAACAAAGGAAAAAAAGCCTTGTTCCTCCAAATAGCAGAAAACCAGAGCATCTATTGCATGTGGAATTCAGTAGGTTGACTTAGACTGCATTGATAACATGCATAATAACCAGAAACGAGTGCTGAGTGATGCATGGCACGTGAACTCTTAAGGCCGACTTCATCCACTAACATCGCGGTAAGCGCTGCACTGCTGGAGCAGGAATAATGTTGCAGCAATCAGCACAGTTGAGTTCTGCAAATCCACTGAAAAACGTTAACATTTATACATTTTACATTACTGCTGAGCTGCACAGGCCACCATCACAACCAGCACACTGGAATACAACGTACAGATTAAACATTCTTTTTAGCACCTTTTACCAAGGTACTTACCCTGAATTTACACCAGTAAAAATACCCTGCTCTGCAAATGAGTCAAATACTGTAAATTGCTTTGGGTAAAAACAAAAATTAGCAATGAGAACATGGAATTATTTACATCATACTCACTTTGAAAAACATTTTCCCTGAAACATTCTGAAAAGTGGAATTTAAAAATCTTAGAAAAGGGACAGCATAAGATACATGGAAATAGCAGATACAAAACAGCAAAATACAGCGCAAGGGCTCCAGTTGTGTAACAATCCCACTGTGGTCCCATATTCACTTTGACCAGAGGTGAACCGTAAGGCAGAGTGTGACGCAGTCAGGACACAAACGGCGTGCAAGGAAACGACAACGAGCAGGAGGAGCCGCACTACAGACGCAGCGTGACACCGCAAGCAATTTTTCTTCAATATGGTTTCCTCACTGGGAATCGGTGGAAAGCCGAGCAAGAGCACCCCGCTTCCTCACTTCCCATTGCTGCACTCCGCAGAACGGGGGACATAACGACAGCTGCAAATGTGAGAAAAGCAAACACAGTACACCAACATGGGACATGGGGCAAACTGCGGAGGGGGCAGCAAGCGAGGCCTGCGATCAGGTTCAAGGCGCTGTGAGTCTATCGGTCCTTGGAGCCCAGCTTCTCTATGAGGTCCTGCAGGGGGGCGAGTTCACGCCGGTCGATGAGGTTGAACTCCTGAACGAGGACACAAACACACAGGGAGCAGTGAGCTGCTAATGAGAATCAGAATATCTAAGTGTGGACAGTGGGCAGCAAGTAGGCGTGTGTGTGTGTTTCACCTGCACAAAGAAGATGAAGTGCTTGAAAGAGGTGTTAAGATGCGCCTCCTCCTGCAGCTGGATGACGGAGTCAAAGTGCTGATGGTAGATGTGGGCATACACCCGGAAGAGGCGCTTCAGGATCGTCTTAGCCACAGACATGAAGTTCTTTGGGAAAGGGACTCCTGTTGAGTGGGATGCCAGCCGGATATGTAAAATGAGTAATAAATGCGATAAAGGAATCTTGAGGGGTTTTAGCCGCTGGTAAAGCTCACCGATCTTTGAAGGGAAGAGCGTCTCATCGTCTAGCTGGTCCTGAACCCATGTCATCAGGTAGTCGATGTACTTGGGGGCAGAGCATTTGATGGGCTTCTTGATGTTGGTGCCGTCAGCCCAGTGGTACTCGTACCTGTGAGGGAGAGGCAAGATTCTCATTCCTGAATGCTGCCTGGACCGGGGGCCCCTCACGCACACACTCAGCAGTGCCCCCTAAAGACTAACCTGGGCCCTGCAGACATCACAGCGCAGTTGCTCTCGGTGCAGAACTCAGTGATGGTACCGTAAAGCATGTTGATCTGGTTGAAGAAGTCCACAGCTACAAGAGAAACAGCCACAGCTGGAACATGTTTTGGAACGAGAGAAGCACCCAGCCCACTGACAAAGACCCTGGAGTGACCCCTGCCCATTCACTAAGCAAAAAAGAGAGAGCCCAGCTCATTGGCTAAACTGACTGAGCGAGAAGAGAAAAGAGGGAGAAAAAGAGAAAGCCCAGGCCATTGGCAAAGCACACAAGAGAGGGTCCTGCCCATTGGTTAAACAAAAGAGGGCCCAGCCCATTGGCTAAGCCCAGGAGAAGGTGCTCACTGTTGACAGCAATCCACTCGTTGAGGTCCTCGCCTTCAGGCAGCATAACAGCTTGCCGCAGGTTTCCACTGCCCAGTGTGGCCTCAGCATGCTTCAGCAGCTCGTACTGGTGAGAGCCTTCCGGAAGGTTCTTTTTTGGTTTGAAGGTCTTAGATGAGCGGCTTCCACTGGCATGGAAGAAAGAGGTACAAAAAAAAAAAAAAAAAAAAAAAAAAAACCCACTTTCAAATTCAGTCATGCACCAATATAGCAAAGGTACAGTGAATCTCCCTGAAAGATCTGTGTGTTTGCTCTTTATTTGTCTTCTGTAGGAGTGGCTGGAAGGATGTGAACCAGCAAGGCGGTGGTGTCAGACACACATGTTGTGTGTCCATAGTGTGTTTGTGAAGCTTGGTCTGTTTCTTCACGGATCTGCACCTCACTTTGGAGAACAGTGTAAAAATGGCTTTAAAACTTCTATTTGGCTTTAGGGAAACGACACAAGAGAAGAGTTTTCTTTTCAAACTGGTTTATATTGTTTTTAACAGCAATACGTGGTTTAATAAAATACTGCTTCAGAAGTGTTTCATTTCATATTTGAAGAGCGTTGGTTGCCGTCGAGGTGTCTGTCTTCTGAGAGGAAGGAAGACACAAACGAAACGGGCTCTCGTATTTCCGACGTGAGCTTTAAAGTTTAAACAACCGTTGTTTCGTTTTTAAACTTAAAGCGTGTGCTCAAGTGTTTAACGTACTTTTTTTTTAATGAAAACAGGAAGAAGACGCGCGCGCGCACACACACACACGTCTCGCGTCGATACTTACAAAAGGAAACTCATTTTGACAGGGAAAAGTCCTCCGACTCAGATCGGGAGCCGGTTCTCCGCAGAGCGCTCAAAATTATAGCGCAGTTCTGTTTAAAAAAGTTTTAATTATAAGTAAAGCTGACAGGAACTCGTCGCGCCTCGCCGCACTCCGTTTCTGACATGCGCACTGCGAACATCGCGAGCCTCTGGCAGTCCCGTGCGCGCTCCACACGCCGCTTGACTTCCTGTGGGGGAAGAGGCGCGCGGCACGCCGCTCAGAGTGGAGTTTTTTTTTTTTTTTTTTTTCTTTTAATAACAAAAAGTGTAACGGAACTGTAATTCAAGGAAGGTTTTTAAAGCTCTGAACCGCTAGCGCTGGATTGTAGAAATATATAGTATTTTTTCATGACGTTAAATGTGCCGTGTCAATAAAATTAGATACTTGTCAGTTAACGGAGAAAAAGGAATAGAACTGTGTCACACTGAGTGTGTCTGGGACCAGTAATTTCTTTCAGTGATCAACAGCGTGAGGTTTATACACTAAACGAGCACACATTTGCTCTTAAGGCGGGAAGTATAATATTATTGCTTTTGGGTATAAAAGTTTTTTAACATTATTAAATATTTTAAATAAAAATGAGTGACCTAGAGTAATATTTTTGTTTAATATCTGCTCAGTCTCTGTGTCAGTATCTGTTAACATTTACATGGCAGGATTTTTTTAGTGAAATACCTTTAGCTCAAGACAATTGAGCTGGTTGCCTGCTGAAACACCAGTGCAGCCACTTTACCGTGGTTAGAGCGGGTGGATTAAGGGCGCCCTGTTCCACTGCACACCCAAAACAACAAGATGAAAGGTCACGAAGGCTGTGGCACCTTTAGTAGATCATGGTAAAAAGCCATGGTAGCTCTGCCCACAGCATGGTAAAGGCCCTGTTAGAAACTGTAGCAGCTCTAGTCCTTTGTGATGCAGATTGTGGTAGCACTGGTCAAGAGTGGCAAATGCTGTGGTAGGTGTGCTAGAGAGTACTGTGGTACAGTATAAGTAAAACGTGAGCTGCAAGGCAGAGGCAGGTAAACCCTGGACGGGGTGCTGGTCTCAAGAAGTGGTTGCTTTACCAAATGCTAACACCTCCCGTGTGCTTAGGAAGGGTCTGTGCACCCGTACCATAGTAGAAGCTGTAATACAGGTTAATCTCCCTCTGCAGTCTGCCAGTTGCCATCTATGTAAGTACGCTCAGTGTGCATTTATATGCTCTCACTGTTACTGCGGGAACCATGGCTGTAATAGAGGCAAATAGTGGCTGGTGGGGTACACCCTGGATGGCGCAGCAGTCCATCCCAGGGTAGTTGCATATATATATATACACACACACACAGACCGATTCACACACTATGGGAAATTTAGCATCACCAATCCACCTGAACTACATGTCTTTGGACTCTGGCAGAAAACCAGAGCACCCAGAGGAAACCTTTGCAGACAGGGGAAGCCAACACGCAAACTCCATACAGACTGAGTGGGGATTGAGCCCTCGTTCTTTCGTACCACCCAGGTGCCCCAGTACTGCACAGTACAGTACCGTTTGGTTCAGTACAGTTCATAAGGGGACAGTACAATACATTAAGGGTTAAGCCGAGGCCTTGCAGCACTGCAAGAACACTCTAAAGAACACGGCAGACTTTCCTGAACAGTCTCATTGTAGGGGTTCCAGTACAGTTGAGACTGAGCACAGCCGATAGGTAACTTGTTTAAATGAACACAACACACAAAGCACCAGTGCAAATGAGGAAAAGAAAAAAGAATAGGATTTTTTTCTTAAAAAAACAACAACCAGGTGACAGCAATACAATTACTGATTAGTTTATATGAAAATATCAAGGGACTGATTGAATGTAACAGTTTTAACTGTTATCTATTTTTTCTAGTCTTGCACAGCAATAATGTTCTTTTTCACTTCAGTGGGGGAAGCGGATTGTTATAAAGTCTCCAAGGTTTCTTGATAGTGAATTTGCATTTATGGATGTGAACTTTGGCTAATAATACCATTTAAGTGATTCGGGAAAATGGTTTGCTGTCCTCAGCCAAGCAGCACAGATGAATAGATGAGTTGGAAGAAGGCCATATGGATATATGAATGTAGATATGTTAATATTCACACCAGTATCAACTGACAGAAACACCAGCAGTGCTGAGAGAAGGAGAGTGCACTAATGGCCTTATTCATCACTGTAAAGGCCTGTGTGTGAGAGCGCTGAAATGAGGATCGTGACCGCATTGTGAGAGAGAGCCGATCTGAGGAACGTGACCGCACTTGTGAGGCCCTGCGCCATTCAGGACTGCCATGTTTCCCACTGAACTCTGCTCCATTGCAAGCGACGCGCCTCCCGCCACCAAGGCCTCGCCGTCTCACCGCCATATCTTTGTTTGGTCCTGTCGCAGAACAGGTTGACCTGAACGCTGCCCCTCCTCCTTACCACACGCACACACCGCCACACTGTGTTAAAACATGGTGTTCTGTACCTAGAACAGCATCTTGCGCTGGGCTGACGTGTCACAGAGGTCACTAAGGTTGCCAACCCCTGCAGAAGAAAATAAGAGACACTTTTGGCTTCTTTATAGGAAAATAAGGGACAGTATGAAGGACACTTGGAATTTCTTTGTAACTAACGTATATTTGTAAAAAGAAGTCTCTGCTTGACTGAATTAAATTCTAAAATGAATCTGAGACACATTTAATTTGCTTTTACTTCACTGACATACATGTCAGTTGTAAAAAATTCATTAATTTTAATGTCATGCTAAAGTCTCACACACCTTAAACATATATCACTAGAGCATCTGCCTAGGCGATTTATAGCACTTGTTGAGCAACTGATGAGAAACAGACTCTCAGTCCTTTTGAGTGATTTTTTTTTTTTTTTTAAATTTTTTTTTTTAACTTTAATGAACAGACACAAGGGGGGTGCGGTGGCGCAGTGGGTTGGACCACAGTCCTGCTCTCAGACGGGTCTGGGGTTCGAGTCCCGCTTGGGGTGCCTTGCGACAGACTGGCGTCCCGTCCTGGGTGTGTCCCCTCCCCCTCCGGCCTTACGCCCTGTGTTACCGGGTAGGCTCCGGTTCCCCGCGACCCCGTATGAGACAAGCGGTTCTGAAAATGTGTGTGTGTGTGTGTGAACAGACACAAATTCAAAAAAAGTGAAAGCTTAACTTATCTTTAAGCACAGCAACTGATTGAAAGTAGACTGCATTTCACACATTTTTCTGAATGGCACAAACAAAAGTGCAAATAAAAAAAGTCCCTTCTTTCCTTCTTTTTACATCCTCCTTATTTTTTCCATGAGTACTTCTTCTCACTTCTCGCAGCAGCAAGAATTTCTTTGTCCTGAAGTTCAATTTTGTAAAATTCATTACATGGTTTATTAAAGTTCAGGTTCACAAGCAGCTCACTTTACATGAGTTCCGAGAGTCACTCCACTTGTTTTTTATTACGGAGAATATCCTCTCCACGTAGCCTCTCTTACAAAGTTTACAGTTCACCACGAACTAGTTCTCCCTGACTTTTCTAAGCCATTGGTTTTCCTCCGCCCATTCTTTTTGTACTTCTGTAATCGTTTTCGTTTACGAGGTGGACTATTAGTAGCCATGATGACATCTAGTCTAGTTAGTAGCTACCTGCCTCGACCCCCCCCCCCCCCCCCCAATGCCAAATGTTGCATCCAGGTAACGTAGCAACGCCCAGTGACAGTCGGACTCAGACATGCAACACAGCTCTGTTTTACATCCATTTTTATGGTTGTTTTCCTAATCTTTTAACACTTTTATGCAAACTGCAAAATTTATGCGTGCAATAAACAGATGTAAAAAATCTCTCTCACACACACACACACACACACACACACACACACACACACTGGCCGAAGCGGCTTGTCCCGAGCAGGGTCGCGGCAAGCCGGTGCCTAACCCAGTGCCTAACCCGGCAACACAGGGCACAGGGCTGGGTGACACATCCAGAGCGGGGTGCCAGTCTGTCACAGGGCACCCCAAGCAGGGCTTGAACCCCAGACCTGCCAGAAAGCAGGACCCAGCCAAGCCCACTGTGCCACCATGCCCCCCTTATGTAATAAATAATATATGTAATAAATACTTCTAAATGTATCTGGGTGTGAAAGGTTAAAATACGGGACAAACTGTGTTCTGTATGGTTTTAATATGGAACTCAACTCTTATCCCTTAAATACAGAATGATTCCGTATTATACGGGACGGTTGGCAACCCTAGAGGTCACAGTGAGCGAACCAGTGGTGACCGATCCCAGAGGATCAGTGACATAAAACACAGCTGTGTGTGTGTGTGTGTGTGTGTGTGTGTGTGTGTGTGTGTGTGTCAGATAAGACAAGAGTCCTGGCTGTAGAACACACTCAGTTTGTTGCTGTGAGGAACAAAGTGGTGACGCCACAGCAGATACGCAGTGCTTCTCGCAGCCCTCCCTCCACCTATAAAAGTAACGGGACTGGACAGGAAGTGCGCGGCAAGGGACAAGAGGCACCAGCGGCTCTGGACAAGGTGAGTGTTGCCGACTACAAGATGAGTGTATGTTCACCGCTGGGTACAGTGCAGTACAGTGTGGGGTCTTTGTGCAGGGGGATGCTACGAAAGCAGAAGGGTTCTCTGGCATACCGTGTAGTACCATGTGATACCATGTAATACCCTGAGCAAGTGGGGAGGTATCAGCATAGTCATGGAATTGACACAAAATTTTCCTGTTAAATATAGTAAAAATATTAATTTAAAAATTGCTCAGTCATCTGTGCACAGTTGATTAATTTATAAACAGGTTAGATGAGCACCTTTTAACTTAAATATTAGGGCACGCTCATGTTTTTTACACATTTGGCAGTGCAGGGTCACGGCAACATACAGGTAGAATCGGCAACAGAAAATATGTGCTCGGACACGGAGCGAGGGCGCAATGTCAAAGGTTACAGTAAATCAGAGGTGTGATCATGTAGCACTTTCTAGTAACTGCCAGAAGGTGTTGCTAAAAACTTAAAAATAACATTTGAACCTCAGTTCAAGGCTGAATGAGGAAAGTGACTAAATTTTATTCTTATTGTCTTTAGGCCAGGGAAACATACACAGGACTGTTACAGAGAGCGCTCACTACTGCTGCAGTACCACACACACTGTCTGAAGCTGTTTGTCCCAAGCGGGGTCACAGCAAACCGGAGCCTAACCCGACAACATAGGGCGCAGGGTCGAGGGGGGAGGGGACGCCCCGGACGGGACGCCAGTCTGTCTCAAGGCACCCCAAGCAGGACTTGAACCCCAGACCTGCCACAGAGCGAGACCCAGCCAAGCGCACTGCATCTCTCTCTCTCTCTCTCACACACACACACACACACACACACACACACACACACACACACACACACTGTATATACATACACTGTATATACTCTATTATACTTTATATACCCTACACATGTATACAGTATATAAAGTGAAGGAATGCAGTGTGTGTAGTATTGGGGGTGTCCATTCTTGACTGCAACATCTGCTCCTGGTTCGAGGACAAGAGCACCTGGACAGAGCTGCCCCGTAGACAGAAATGAAGTGAAACTCAGGGATATATTTGTGTCCCTGGATCTTTCAGTGCGTGTGAGAATAATTAATAGTGTCACAGCCATTTCCATTCTGTATTTCAGTTATTGAGCCTATTTATCACTGTGAAACATTCAGGTGATTAGTTGGATGATATTGGGGAATCACTGTCATTGTTTCTTGATGCAAAGATTCCTGACCCAGGGGACAAAAATGCTGCAACTGGCTGTTATTTTCCTTCTCGCACCTGCGATCGGAGGACAGGTAATAGGTAGGTCACGTTCTTTGCTGCACCACTGCACTGATGTTTCGCTTTGCTCCAGTCCCTGACAACACGAGTGGCGTGTGCCGCTGTTCTGACAATAGTTTTATCACCGTTAGGGCTGTGTGGTGTCTGTGAGTATCATATTTGTACTGTATGTTGCAGAGAAAATCCAGCCAGCTGGGGGGTATGAGCCTGAGCATATACATCAACATGCCACATACAGCAGCTACATGTGCCCAGCACTCACGCACATAAGAACCTGTTAGAGAAACCGTGCTGAGGCTCATTCTTTGAGAGACACCAACGTGATTCTGCTTTTCAGGGTCTTCTTTGAAAGTGTGCTTGGGTTTCTTTGTGTATTGGCTCAAAAATTTGTATTTCTTTTCTGCAGCCTCCTGGCAGACAAAGGTCAAAGGTAAGAACGTGTGCTGTTTTGTGTTCACTGGGAAGCTCCATCCATCCATCCATCCATCTATCCATCTATCCATCCATCCATCTCTGCTCTTTGACTAACTGCTGGTTCACCACGTGTAAATGGCCTTCAGCTCAGTCCTCTGTTTTTCTGCCAGTCCTTTTTGTTTTGTTTTTAACTAAAGATTCCGTCATGAATGTTTATTTCAACAGTGCAGGACATCTCTCCGGATTACTGTGTTTTCCCCTTCAAGTACAAGGATCACTGGTACTATTCGTGCACGTCTGTGGACTCTAAGCACAAGCGCTTGTGGTGTTCGCTGACCACTGACTTTGACAAGGATCATCTGTGGGGCTACTGCCTGGGCAATGTCAATTTCTGTAAGTGTCATTGTCACCCATTGAATCAGTACCATGGTAAATGTTTCACTCAGGTGAATGTGTCCATTTGCTGCATAGATCTCAGGTCACAATCATCCGAAGTGTCCCATTTGACCTGTTCACAAAGCATGGTGTTTTACTATAATAACTGAGGTTCAGTGCCTTGGTAAGGGGTGTCACAGGTAAGCGAGTGGTTTCATGAGCTTTACACACCTGGGCCAGAACACCTGCACATAGCATTGCAGCCTGCTTTGCTTCTCATGTGCTCTGCTTTGTTACTGTGGATGCTCTTGTGTTGTGGTATGTAACCATGACGATGATGCTTATCCCGTGTTATTGTTTTAGGGGTCACGACGACTGGTAAGTTGTTCACTGAGGACTGATCTCAAGCTGAGCCTTTCTCACACATTTCATTTCTGTGTACAGCAGTTTATTCACAAACACTGAAACTTGTTGACTAATCATGGAAGCACTTCTGATACGGTCTAACTCCAAAGGGAAACCCAGTCCATAAAACGTAACGTTTTTTCAATTGGCTTTTACACTTGATTTTACATAACAACATATGTTTCCAAAATTTAAGATCACAAATTAATTCAGTTTCATTAAAAAGCTCCGCTGTACTGTTTTCTTTCGTAATCCTTCTCTGTCTGGCAGAGTCTTCGTGTGTCTTCCCCTTTATTGCGGGGGGTAAAACATATAATCACTGCACTACGGATTACTGGTTCCCTGGGATTTCCTGGTGCTCCACTACAGCCAACTATGATGGGGACAAAAAATGGGTGTACTGTCCCTCCTCAGGTACTGTTCTGTACTGCAATTTGGCTCCCTGGGGTTTATTTTTCCTCCTGAACATGGTTGAGTTTTTTGTTTTCCTCTCCTCAGCTGCCTTGCTTGCCCAACTGAGCTACATACATCTGCCCTGTTTATGTCAGTTATTCAGTATCTATTATGTACATAAACATATGTATGAAAATGAAAAAATTATTTAAAAAGTATTAAAAACTGAAATAAGCTGAGCTGCTGTTTAAGACTTGACCCTTTTTGCAGGGGTCCAAGTGTCAAGCATCAGGACTGGCAGATGAGCCCCATTCTACAGCTGCCAAGAAGGCAGTTCCCATACATGGACCGTATGTTTACTTTCCTAAACTGTAACTACAGCTCTGTTAATATGATGAGAGGGAAGCTGGGTAACGGTAATGGAGAAGAGCTTTTCTCAGAGCCCCTTTCTTCTTTTCTCTTCTCTTCACAGATGGGCCCTGAAGATGGATGGGCGGAAGCTTTGCTTTTTTTCACTGGGCATTCCTGAAGACGAGTGATCATCGATTTCATTGATTAAACATAAGCTCAGCTAACTTGATACTGCTTGCAATCAATAAAACACACATGAGCATTTCATCATAGACTGTGTGTAACAGTGGTGGGTACAGTAAAGGAACTACCCTGTGAATGAATACAGTATGGGAATTCAGTTCAACGTGTTAAAGCTGACAAATGAAAAAAAAATCACACACACATTTCAGAACCGCTTGTCCCATACAGGGTCACGGGGAACCGGAGCCTACCCGGCAACACAGGGCGCAAGGCCGGAGGGGGAGGGGACACACCCAGGACGGAACGCCAGTCCATCGCAAGGCACCCCAAGCAGGACTCGAACCCCAGACCCACCGGAGAGCAGGACCGTGGTCCAACCCACTGCGCCACCGCACCCCCTGAAAAAAAAATCAATGAATTAAATTCTGAAATGAATTCAGACTGTGCTAAAAAGTCATTCACTTCAGTGGAGTTTAAAGCATAAGTTTGGTTCATTTCCCGGAGTTGTTCCAAAAGGAAGTAGCTACTGTACTGTTATTACATTTATTTATTTAGCAGACTCTTTCTGCAAAGCAACTTACAATGGACACTATGTAGTGTTACCAGCCCACACACCTCATTTACCAAGGTGACTTACACTGCTAGATACACTACTTATACTGGGTCACTAATCCATACATCAGTAAAGCACACTCTCTCTGTGTCATTCACACACTATGGGTGAACCTGAACAGCATGCCTTTGAACTGTGGGAGAAAACCCACACAGATATGGGGAGAACATACAAACTCCACACAGACTGAGCAGGGATTGAACCCACATCCTCTTACACCACCTAGGTGTTGTGAGACAGCAGCACTGCTCACTGTGCCACCATGCTGCCAGTGTTTGTCTTATGATTTCTGTGCAGCTCTGTATTTAGCAGACACATTCACCCGAAGGTGCTTCAGTTTCTGTGGGATGCAATAAGAGTGGAAGGAGAATAAAGGATGCTGTATGTGGGCATCACCCCAGCACTATGTCACAGAAAACAGAGTGAAACACCGAACATCCACTGTACATACACAGGGTGTTCAGATGATACTCGTTCTTACCAAAGACATCGTGAAACAAGGTTTCCAGCTTTCCTCTCCCCTGTTGGCTGCAGTCACACTGGGACAAGAGCTTAGTGTGGACATCCCAGCCCTGCTAAACAGCAGCTCTTACAGTATTTACCACAACACTGGTGGGCCGCTGTACTGGTACAGCATTCTCACAGGAGGCATCCACAAAGACCGGATATTCACCGACAGTTTGGGCCGGAGTCACAGACTCTGTAATAACACACTGAACTTTAACGGAGGGTCACCATGATCTGCAGTCTATCCTGGGAGCACAGTGTGGCAACACATTCTCAGGGAAGCTGCTTCATTCAGGGGCAGATTTTTAGTTTTCTTCAGAGTCACATGATATCTCTAGGGTATTAGGTGAGGACAGCAAACTGCAGCCCAACTCACCACACTTATACTTGAGAGCCATTGCAGCCCGGGTTCAAGCTGTATCTGTACCACCTGTGGGAAGAGAGCCCCTAGCGGCTGGCGCTTGGAGTGATGCCTGAGGGCATGGACAGGCTGCCACACAAGGATACACACACACACGCACACTACAGGCAACCTGGAGTCACCTATTCGATGAAACACATTTCTCTGGTCTGTGGAAACCCACACTGACATGGGCAGAACTTTTTTTAAAGTGAATGAACAGCTGAAGATCTCATAATACCAGAACATTAACACCGAACAACCAAACTAATGGGGGGAAGTGTGCAAAAAAAATTAAGCAAAAGAAAATAATAAATTAATAAATTAAAACAAAACAAATTACAAGTCATTCCAGTGACGTTGCATATTATATAAAACCTTGAACATTTTATAGTAATTCAGTGTCTTAACAGCCTTCTTGTTAGTTTACTTTCTAATTGGCTTCATGTGCTGTTCACATTCATTAAGAAAAACAAAGACAGGGTTTGTTTTTTTTTGCAAATTTGGAGCTATGTATATAATACTTGGCTGAATTAATTATTAAATCCAGTACTCTGGGTGTCACAGTGAATAGCACTGCCACCTCACTGCGCATGAGTGGCCCTCACACAGTCTAAAGACATGCAGTTCAGCTGAATCGGTGTGTGTGTGTGTGTGTGTGTGTGTGTGTGTGTGTGTGTGTGTGTGTGTGTGTGTGTGTGTGTGGCTACCATGTGATGGACTACCATCCTGTTTAGGGTGTACCCCCCTCAGCTTTGTGCCCAGTGCTTCTGGAATAGGCTCCACTTCAGCACTACAATCAAGATAAACAGTTATTGAAACTGGATGGATGGATAAAGCATGATTGTTTCTGCTATAATTTAACAACATTTATTCATAGAACAAAGCAAAATTCTAATACAATTTATCAGTAATGAAAGAAGTAATCTTGCCATAGCTTTTTAAAAAGGTGTGGGGGGGCATAATCTCTGGGTGCATGGTTCCTAAACCAGTTCTGAACAATTAGCATCTACACTGTATTTGTTTTTCTCTGAAAATGCTTTACAGGGTAGAATATGTGTATAATCTTAAAGGAGATTTCCCTTATGTTGTTTGCTGAAAAGTATCTGTGAGTGTTCGTATTTGCTCAATGTACCCACTCTGTCTGTGGGTTCTTCTGACCCCACTACATTCTGAAGTCCCCCACCAACCCGCTGCTCGGTCTTCAGCACATCCCTCCTGGTGTGACTGTATTGTGGTAGTACTCCAGGTGACGCTATGTCACATTGTAAGGACTGAATGATTGACTCCTGTCACACCCTGAATTCAGCAGCTCGACATGGCTGATTTCCCATGAATATTTTTACTGGAACGTGCTTATCAAACAGAAAAGTTAAGAAATGAAAGGAAGGGTGTGTTTGTATTGAATAAGGGCTGGGCCGCCGATTCCAGAAAGCACTGACGCATGAAGGGCAAACGGCACTTGGCTTCAGCGTATTTATCATGAACTGTGATTGACTGCTGCTCAGTCACGGGGCGGCAGTGGAGAGGGTGAGCAGTTTTAAGTAGCTGGGGTCAACATCGCCAAGGACTTATCCTGGGCCCACCACACCCACACCGTGGTCAAAACAGCACGGAACCACCTCTTCTTTTTCCGTAGGCTGAAGAAGTAGACATGCCATCCCATGTCCAGGTTAATTTCTACAAGTGCACAATTGAGAGCATTCTGACTGGCTGGATCACTGCCTGGTATAGAAGCTGCTCAGCCGAGCATCGTAAAAAACTGCAGAGGGTGGTGAAGTCAGCACAGCTCATCACTGGCCGTGAGCTTCCACATGTCCAGGACATCTGCGCAGCCAGATGCCTTGAGAAGGCCAGGGCTATCCTCAAGGACCCCAGTCATCCTGATTACACAGTATTTTCTCTCCTGCTGTCTGGGAAACATTTCCAATGTGTCCAGTCAAAATCAAACAGACTGTGGGATACAATGGCTTGTGTCTCCAGGCTGTCAGAGTCTTGAACAGTCAGTCAAGCAGCATCCAAATTCAGCAGCTCACCTGGTTTTTGATAAATAGTTTCACTTATTAGTTATTATTTTTGCCCAATTCCTGTTGTGTTGTGTTTAGCATATGTTTTTAACTTATTACTTATTATAATCTTAATGTATGTTGTTAGCCCTCCTCCCCAAGCTTGCAGAAAAGACATTTTATCGCCAGCAACCACTGCTGTATGCTGCATTGTTGTGCATTTGATAAATAAACCCTTGATTACACACACACTTTCTGAACCACTGTCCCATACAGGGTGGCAGAGAACCAGAGCCTAACCCAGCAACTGAGGGCCTAAGGCCAGAGGGGACACACCCAGGACAGGACACCAGTCTGTCACAAGTCACCCCAAGCAGGACTTGAATTCCAAACCCAGTGGGAAGCAGGACCCGGTACAACCCACTGCACCACCATGCCCCCACCCTTGATTACACACACACACACACACACACACACACACACACACACACACACACACACACACCTTCTGAACCACTTGTCCCATAGAGGGTTGGAAGGAACCGGAGCCTAACCCAGCAACTGAGGGCGTAAGGCTGGAGGGGGAGGGGACACACCCAGGATGGGACACCAGTCTGTCGCAAGGCACCCCAAGCAGGACTCTAACCCCAGACCCACCGGAGAGCAGGACCCGGTCCAACCTACTGCGCCACCATGCCCCCACCCTTGATTATGTTTACATTTATTTATTTAGCAGATGCTTTTCTTCAAAGCAACTTCCAGTGAACTGTGTGTGATGTTTGATTGATTTGATTGACTGTAGTTGCTTTTTTGTATTATTTACATCACAGGACACAAATCATAAGGTAGCAATGTTCAAGTGAATTAACACAAGTTATTATTATTAGTGCTTATTATTATTGTTATTATTTGTGCTTAGGGAACACCTTGGTGATCTTAAGATGCCTTGGACAAAGGTGCCAGCCAAGTAAGAACAAGAATACGAGTAATCACGGCAATTTCAGAGAATGAACAAAGTCCCTCTGCGGCTGGTGCTTCTATCCTCCCTCAGTAAACCAGATACATCTCCAGTTTGAGTTGGTTCGGCAGATGTTCGACACATGATTAGAATCCTGGTAAACCAGGTACGTCATACAGAGCTGTATGTCTTAGGTCAACAGCACTGTGCACACCAGTGCCATACGTTCTGACAAAATTCAGAGTATGACTGTGATGTGAAGGGATTGTAATATTTTGGGCAAAACCGACAGAACACATAGAAAAGCAGAGTTTGGACTATTGCTCTCATGGCTCTTTGTTATGTACAGTCATGCTGAGTGTAAACTTACGGGAAGTTACTTCTGTGCTCATTGTGATTGCTTTGATAACTGACAAGTGTGATAAGTTTTCTTGAGAAACTAATCAAAAATTTCTAGATATAATCTTAGTGTACAATAGACTGAGGTTTACTCAAGTCTATCAGCATACATAGGTACAATATAAAGGTCCGGGCAACTTGGCTCATCACAGATTTCTGCATCCTGTCTGGTCGGATTTAGAAGAACCAAGAACCTCCTCTCGAGCGTCTGGTGAAGGTAAGTGTTGAACTGAAGCATGCTGCACAGGTAGAGATGTGTAGATTTACTGAGACTCCCTGAATGAGACCCAAGTCCTATAAATGTATGTGGTCTGGGTGTGATGTACAGGTGGTCTAGTGGTTTGATGGTTTGAGGTTTGAATCCCATCTCCTGCTGTAGTACCCCTAATCAAGGTACTTACCATGGACCTACACAGTACAAATTACCATGCTCTTTAAATAAATAAATCAGTGCAGGAGGTTTAAATTTGGAAAAAAAAAATGTCAGTTATAAAGAAATAATTGATTAATGATTAATTATCACTGTTCAGAATTCTAAAACTCATTTGGTTGATTGTACTGATGTATTATAACTGGAAATAACTGAAGAAGTTTAGCTGAATGACCTCCTCTTTACTGGTATTTAGGGGTTTCGACAGGTATTTATGGGTGTTTCCAGGCATCTCTGTAAAGTGTGTGTGTTAGGGTTTCAATAAAATTTTGGTAACACCGACAATAATTAATTATACCATACTATTTTGTATTTTACATACCTTCTGTGAACTTATTTACTATTTTGTAACAAACCATGCACTCAGGTCCCAAACTGTGTGTGAGTGTAAAACACTTTCATGATGTTTGGGGATCATTCTTTTTTTGAGGAGGGCCTCCTGACCCGGGAGTAAAAATGCTGCAAGTGGCTGTTATTTTCTTTCTCGTACCTGCCATCAGTGGACAGGTGATCGGTACGTCATGTTTTTATGATTTACTTTCAACAACTACATTTCTATTTATTCCTTTGTTTGAATCAATATATGTGCAAAGATGTCTATAGAAAGACTTACAGGCCGAAAAGCTGATGCAAAAACAGTTTGAAACAATCAGTTTCAGTTCTCTTATATAGCGCCATTGCCTGTTCCCACAATAATGAATTTTGTTTTTTTAGCCTCGTGGAAGACACAGGCTGCAGGTAAGAATGTACATTTTGTGTGTGCTCAATTCATTTTTCAAGAGCTGAGAATTCAACAATTCTCTGCTTTCTTCATAACTCACTTGTAGTGTTATGTAGCAAAACATTGGCATTTTTTATATTTTTATATTCTGTAATATATACAAGTTGGTGTGCTGTTTATATTTCTGCAGAGCAGGAGATCTCTCCAGATTACTGCGTGTTCCCATTTAAATACAATGGACAGCTGTACCATTCGTGCACTTCAGTGAATTCCAAGCACGAGCGGCTGTGGTGTTCTCTGACCTCTGACTTTGACCAGGATCATCTGTGGGGCTATTGCCTGGGGAATCTGAATTACTGTGAGTACAGTGTTTGTTCATTAGCCTCCCTAGCACTGAGTATCACGGGCATTTAACTACAAGCAATGACATCAGTTATATCAGTATCACTCTATAATACACTGATGCCATATAATCTAAATAAATAAAGAATTAGACCAAAAGCACAGATGACATTGGTATGTGTTTAAATAAACATAATTTATACCTAATTAAGTCGTGCTAAGGCTACACAATGAATGAACAAGTCATGTTCCTTTTCAAAGGGTGTTGGATGAGAGGGCATTTAAAACTCAAAAGGTTCACATTTGTTTATATAAAGAACAACTGGGTCAGACTATGACCTCACTAGATGTCACTATAACACCATATTTTAAGATATTCTCTTTTTTGTGATTAAATTATGTTTTAAGTTCTTAACTCTATTATCTTGATTCTGATTTCATGTTTTTCTTGTTTCAGGGACCATTTTGTCTGGTAAGTTTTCCCATGATGACTGGTCTCAAGCTCAACATTTCAGAGCTTTCATTTGGATGCAGTTTATTCATAAAATTTTGCATTTAGACCAATAATCTTGACTGAGATATTCTTTAAATACATTTACCTGACAGGCAGTGTAGTAGTTGGAGCCATTACACTGAATGACCTAAGTGTTAGATAAATGAATAAATAAAGATAATAATTTGAACCCTATCCAATAAACAAAAGTGCAACAACAATGTTGTCATGCATTCTTTCCCAAGTCACACTTGATTTTATATAATTCCAGATGAAATACTAGTAAAAGTATTCTTTGCACTTGGACTTTTTATAGTTTTGTTTTACAACATTGAATCAGAATAGAGCTTATTAGGCTTTTTTGACAGCGATAAACAGAAACATGTAACAACACATTTCTGCAAATCAAATTTGAATCAATTACAAATATAACACAAAATAATCATGCACATAAGTATTCACACTTCAAGCTGATGTTTTGTACAGCCATCTTTGGCAGCAATTACAGCCTGTGGTCTCTTTGGATCAATGGGTATCAGCTTCACACATCTTGCCACTGCAATTGTTGCACCGTGATCTTTGCAAAACTACTCAAGTTTTGTCAAACTGATGAGGATTGTGAGGGAATTGCAGTTTTCAAGTCCAACTGCAAATTCTCAATTGGATTGATGTCCTAACTGCTCTCTGACTTGGACACTTCAGGACATTAATATTTTTTTAAGCCATTCCTTTGTAGTTTTCACTTTGTGTTTTGAGATTGTTGTCTTTCTGGAAAAAAGTCATTCTTATCTTGAGTCTCAGTTCTTTAGCAGCCTGCATCAGGTTTTGTCCAGGATTTCCCTGCACTCACACACACATTTTCAGAACCGCTTGTCCCATACGGGGTCGCGGGGAACCAGAGCCTACCCGGTAACACAGGGCATAAGGCCGGAGGGGGAGGGGACACACCCAGGACGGGACGCCAGTCCACCGCAAGGCACCCCAAGCGGGACTCGAACCCCAAACCCACCAGAGAGCAGGACTGTGGTCCAACCCACTGCACCACTGCACCCCCCTTCCCTGCACTCTTCTACATTCATTTTATCCAATTTTTCAGCAAGCTTTCTAAGGCCAGCTGTACTTTCCCCACAGCATGATGCTCCTACCACCATGCTTCACAGTAGGGAAAGTATGCTTCTGGTTTTGCCTTATGCCAAACAGAGTGTTTAGTTTGGTTACCAAAAAAGCTCAATTTTGATCTCTTCAGACCACAGAACCTTCTTCTACCTTTTTCCTACAGTGTCTCATATGCCTCCTGGTGAGCAGTTGTCAAAATGTCAGATGACTCTTGTTAGCAATGCCTTTCTTTCTGTCACTCACCTATATAGCTGAGACTGCTGAATCACGTAGGCAACTATTTCAGTAAGCACAGTCTCTCCCATCTCAGCCACAGAAGACTCTAATTGCTGCAGAGTTAATGTAGTTCCTTTGGTGGCCTCCCTGTCCGGAGTCCTTTGTGCCTAAGCACTTAATTTGTGAGGACAGCCTGCTCTGTATAGAGTTAACATGACATCTAGTAAAATTCCGTGCATTTTACATTGTCTTATATTCTTCCCGTGATTGGCACTTTTCAAGAACCTTGTCACAGATTTGCTAATAATGTTCCTTTGTCATTGTGACATAATTTGTTAGGAAATTGATTAACAAACACTTGGATCTTAACTGAACACTGATGATCTTGTTCAACTTAAGTGACTTCTAAAAATATTGTTACACCACATCTGAACGCTATGGTAAGGTAGTTAATATTTATGCACTCAGTCATTTTGTGCTTTTTATCTGTAATTCATTAAAAACTGATTTCTAGAAATATTTGGTGTTATGAGAGCTAAACATGAAATGTAACATTTTTCTGCTAATCATTGTCAAAGAAGCTTAACTAAATCCATTATGATTCAATGTTGTAAGAAATGAAACATTAGAAAGTCCAAAGAGGTGAATATTTTAAAAATCCTGCATTTCCAGAGTTGAGGTGACAGCCAGTACAGTAATTACAGTTTAATAATCACTTCCATTAAATTCCTATTCTACAGTCTTTTGTCTTTGTGCTCCAGTCTCTATATTTAATAAAAGAAGTGTGTGTGTGTGATGTGTTCTCATGTATAATCCTTCTTTGTCTGACAGAACCTTCATGCATCTTCCCCTTTACTGCAAACGGTAAAACGTATGAACACTGTACCACGGATTACTGGTTTCCTGGGATTCCCTGGTGTGCTACTACACCAGACTATAATAAGGATCAGAAATGGGTGTACTGCCCTTCCTCAGGTATTGTACTATATGAATGAATGAATGAATGAATGAATGAATGAATGAATGAATGAGCTTTATTGTCAAGTATGTTTACACACACAAGGAATTCCTCTTGGTGACAGGAACTTCCACAGCACAGACAGAATGACAGTGACAAGACACAGATAATAAAAAGTAGAGTGGGCTAATAAAAGATAAAAAAAATATATAGAGTATAAAGTACACAATATGCAAATGGACACTAGACATAATATGTTTGTACAGGTATGTTATATACAATGCAAGGGAAAGTAAATAAGAGATATGATGTGAAAAATAAATATAAATAGCATTGTTTATTGCACCAGTTTACTCCCTAGGAGGCATTTAGCTGTTCATGCGGTAGATGGCCTGAGGAAAGAAACTTTTCTTGTGCCTGGTTGTCCTGGTGCTCAGTGCTCTGTAGTGCCGGCCAGACGGCAAAAGTTCAAAGAGAAAGCGGCCTGGGTGCGAAGGGTCTAGGATGATTTTGCCAGCCCTTTTACTCACTCTGGACAAGTACAGTTCTTGGAGAGTGGGGAGGGGGGGTGTGCTGATGATTCCTCCAGCAGTCTGGACTATCTGCTGTAATCTTATGAGGTCTGATTTTGTAGCTGAGCAGAACCAGACAGTTATAGAGGTGCAGAGGACAGACTGGATGACTTTGATCATGTACTGTGCAGTGCTGTCGCTCAGGGACTATGCTGTACAGTACTGTACTGCCCCTCCTCAGATAGTGTATTCTTCCTTCAGGAGCAGTATGTACCATCTTGACACTAATACAGGAAACTCAGCATAGGCAAAAATCATGGGTGGCACAGTGGCACAGTGAGTAGCGCTGCTGTCTCACAGCACCTGGGTGGTGTGAGAGAATGTGGGTTTGATCCCTGCTCAGTCTGTGTAGAGTTTGCATGTTGTCTGTGTGGGTTTCCTCCCACAGTTCAAAGGCATGCTGTTCAGGTTCTCCCACAGTGTGTGAGTGACACAGACAGAGTGTGTTCCACTGATGTATGGATGAGTGACCCAGTGGAAGTAATGTATCTAGCAGTGTAAGTCACCTTGGTGAATAAGGTGTGTGGGCTAGTAACACTACATTGTATCCATTGTAAGTTGCTTTGGAGAAAAGTGTCTGTGAAGTGAATAAATGTAAATGTTCTGCTCCTGCTTTTTAATGCTTGGTGACCCAGCGGGTAGCGCTGGTTCCTTACTGCTCCTGGGCTGTGAGATCATAGGTAAGTTCACATTTGTCTCAGTCCTGTACTTTCAAACTTAATTGGGTCCAAGACTGCATTTTATTACTCAGAAAGTTTGTTAGTCGAATGTGACATGAAGTGGGCCGGAGGCTCGTCATCAGTTGTGTAATTCTGTTCTGTTTGCAGTTACTTGTGCAATACATCTCAGCAAAATGGGAATATTGGACAATGTGACTGTACTTCAATAATCATGTATCTGTATCAGTATCTCTCAGCCCTTTGGTGAAATATTCTTTTATATTGTTTTTCTGAAATATTTGCTTTGGAGAAAACCATCTGCTAAATCAATAAATTTAAAAGTAAATGTCGGCAACAGGAGAGCTCTACATTTCAGCCAGGAACAGAGGAGCACTGTCCTTCATTCTATACCTCCCACTGAGCAGCTCGCAGAGGCCATGCTGGCATATAGCATCTCTGGATGCCTTAGGGTTAGGGTTACGATTAGGGATAGTCACTCCAACTACTATGCGATAAGCTGCTCCTTTCTTAAAAAAAAGCTTACTATCTGCAAATGCTCTCTGCCAGCCCACCGGATGATGCTTTGGTAAGAAATCTTAAACGTCCTCTAGCTCTGCTTATGAAAAAATAAATACTCAGTACCCTAAAAAAGTTAGTAAAAAAAAAAGTTTGGAAAAAGTTTGTTACTCAGTAGTTTACAAGTCAGGGACCTCCTGTACTTGGTTGATAAAGTTACCATTCAAATTAACCTCTGTGAGCAGGTCTGACTTTTCCTGTAACTTGTTACTTGCAGCATTGTAAAGTAAGACTTTACTTTGCTTTACAGGGGTGAGAGTGTCACGCATAAACGTTGGCTGAGCAGCCACAGCTGGTAAGGCATTATTACATTTATAAACACACATCTTATACGCACACTTACCATATATTATGTTGGCATTACTCTCTATCATCATGTATGAATATATTGAATGGAAAGATGTGTAACTGTTTCAGAGCAGTGCCCTTTTCTCTACTTCCACACAGATGAAGATGTCATGTGTAGGACAATTAACTGATGGATGGATGAGCGCTTCGCTTTCTCATACTGGACATTCCTGAAAATGCTGAATCATAACTGTCATGTATTATATAAACCTTGAGCTTCACTTGCTACTGCTTGCAATTTAATAAAATACACATGAGCAATTCAGCCGGAGTCACAGACTGTGTGTAATAACATACTGAACAGTGGTGGGTACAGTGAAGGAATACCACCCACTAACCATTACAAATTATAGAATTCAGTGGAATACAGTAAAAAAAAATTAGAACTACTAGAAACTGCACATGTGAAAAACAGCAAATATCAGCACATTTTGCAAATAATGTCAATTACTGCAGTTGGCAGAACTCACAGGAGTAGGAGAACAAGAGTTGGACACATACAGTTTTATGTAAAAGTTTGGTCACCCCTGGCAAAGTTACACATTTCGTTAATTTTGTAAGTGAAAAGTAATAAACTGCTGCAGGAAACACACACACTGGTTGAAACTGCTTGTCCCAAGTGGGGGTCACTGTGAACCGGAGCCCAACCAAGCAACACGGGGCACAGGGACACACCCAGGACAGGACGCCAGTCCGTCACAAGGCACCCCAAGCAGGACTCGAACCCCAGACCTACTAGAGAGCAGGACCCGGCCAAGCCTGCTGCACCACCGCACCCCCCTTGGCAGGAAACAGTATGCTAAAAAGCAACATAGTTGCGCAATTATTGCACAGTTACTTTTTATTTCACAAACTTTAAAACAGGAACAAAGAAAATACTAATTGTGGCATGTGCAAAAGTTTGGACACCCTTTCACTTGTCCAGTGATAAAGACTTTTTTGCAAAGCCCTTGATCTTAATAACCTCATTGGGCCTTAAAAGACAATAGAAGTTCTCACTTCTTGACAATTGCAGAGCTGAATAAATTAAATGACACTCCAGACTTTGGGCTGTCGCTCAACAACCATAGGATTCTTTAAGAAACTGGGTAAGGATTTGAAAATGAAGCTAAATGATGCCTACAAAGCAGGGGAAAACTATGAAAAGATTGCAAAATTCTTTCAGCTTGCAATGTCCACTGTCTGTAATGTCATCAAGAAATGGCAGTTAAAGGAAACTGTAGTCAAAGTCAAAGTCAAAATGGGACTAGCAGACAGCCCTGGATGCCCATGTGGAAAGCAGCAACAAACTGCAAAACATTTGCTGGATCACTGCCGTGTGTACACACCCACACCACCGGATTTGACGAACATCAACAATACAGATGTTAAACTTTGGCTACATGAAGCCAGTTTTACAGCTTAAAGGTTGCCCCATGCCGTTAAAGATCTGTTTTTCGATCATAAGATAAATAAAAGTAAAAAGTCAAGTCAAGTTAATTAAACTCAAGTCAAAACCTGGAAGACCAAGAAAACTTTCTGAGAGGACTGTGTGTGTGCTTGTAAGCTAGTCAGAAAGGCAAAGGCAAACCCCCATATGACTGCAAAGGACATCAAGGAAGGTTTGGCTGACACAGGAGTGGTGGTACATCATTAAACATGCAGTGTTGCTTGCACAAACATGATCTGCATCGAAGAATCATTAGGAGGAAGACTTACCTGCAACGTCATCATAAAAGCCAAATTATCGAGGTATGCAAAACAGTATCTGGACAAGCCTGAGGCCTTTTGGAATGAAGTGCTGTGGAGCGCTGAAGAAAAAAATTAACTATTTGGCCACAATCAGCATGGGTTTGTTTGAAAAAAAGAAGGAGCAGCATTTGATGAAAAAACACCTTCCCAGCTGTTAAACATGGAGGTAGATCCATTATGCCTTGTGGTTGTGTGGCAGCCAGAGGCACAGGAAATATTGTACAGGAAGAGGGTGTGAATGGATTCCTGTAAATATCAGGGAATTCTGGATGCCAGTGTTAAACAGTCTGACAAGAAGCTGAAACTGAAAAGGGGATTGCTCCTATAACAAGGCAATAATTCCAAACATACCTCAAAAGCCATCATGAGCTGCTGGGAGAAAAGCAAGCTGAAAGTTTTGGAATGGCATTCACAGTACCCTGACTTAAACATCATTGAAAATCTGTGGATAGATCTCACACTTGCTGTGTGTACAAGCCAGGCGAAGAATATCTTGGAATTAGAAGTGATCTGCAAGGAAGAGTGGGCAAAAATTCCTGCAACGAGAATTGAAAAACTTTCCTGGATACAAAAAGTATTTACAAGCTTTGATATGTGAAAAAGAGGTAGTCCCTAAAGACCAACATACTAGGGTGTCCAAACTTTTGCACAAGTTTATGAAAAGTTAATATGCATTAACAATTGCAAATATGATGTTTAATACACAGTTTCCTGCAGAAGTTGTTTGCTGCTTTTCATTTGCAAAATTAAGTAAACATGTAAAATTTGGCAGTTGGCTACAGCCACCTTTTTGCTGAGTGTGTCCTTGGTTTGGGTATACGGGGGCTGAGTGCACCAATATGCAGTGCAACAACTGTTTAGAGAGGACACATGGGCCAAAGAGTATAAAGGCCCCCATAGGTGCAATATCTACAGGGCAGAAGACCATCTCTCCCACACCAGCTCCTAGAGGAAACCCTCCAATGTCAGGGAGCTGGGAGTGTGGTGGTAGGGAGGAGAAGGCATTTTTTCAACCGAATGTCATCAAGGAGCAGGTGCACACAGATCAGGAACATCCAACCTTGCTTGTCACACCAGTGACCTCACACACACACACACACACACACACACTTTCATAACCACTTGTCCCATACAGGGTCACGGGGAACCGGAGCCTACCCGGTAACACAGGGCGTGAGGCTGGAGGGGGAAGCGGACACACCCAGGACAGGACACCAGTCCATCTCAAGGCACCCCAAGCAGGACTCAAACCCCAGACCTAGCGGAGAGCAGGACCAGGGTCCAACCCACTGCGCCACGACACAAACAGAAAGAGGAATTAAGACATCACTCCAAAAGGAAATAAGAAGAGCAGAAAGGAGGAGGTTGTGAGTATGAAAAAAGAATAGCTGGCAGCAAATATGGAGGAGGACCGAGAGCAACATTTGCTTGTCGGGATTGGAGATAACATGGGCTGACTGGCTGCAACCGCACTCTCCTACAGTACGTTAAGTTCGTTTCTTTACTCAGATCGAAGTAAGGATCTTAACGAGCAGTCATATTGTGGTGCATGGTACTCTGGGTTCAGATGGGGCAAAGAAGGATGCACAGGCAGTGTTCATGGCGAACGTTTGTTGGAATACCGGCACACCAGGAAATAATGCTCTTGGTCCAAGAAACCCTTTTCCTCAAGGACCATAACTGCAAGCTAGCCTTCCCAGCCTGGTTAGCACCCCTCAGGCTACCTCCCCTTCCCACTGGCAAACACACACACACACACACACACACACACACACACACACACACACACACACACACACACACACACACACACACACACACACACACACACACACACACACACACACACACACACTTTCAGAACCGCTTGTCCCATACGGGGTCATGGGGAACCGGAGCCTACCCGGTAACATAGGGCGTAAGGCTGGAGGGGGAAGGGGACACACCCAGGACGGGACGCCAGTCCGCCGCAAAGCACCCCAAGCGGGACTTGAACCCCAGACCCACCCGAGAGCAGGACCGTGGCCCAACCCACTGCGCCACTGCGCCACTGCGCCACCGCACCCCCCCTGGCAAACACAGTCTCCCAATTATTTTACTTGTAAGTCGCCTCAGTGGTAGAACACTTTATTTACATCTTACCCATAATTCAACTATTTACAATAGACTTGTTTCCAGCCCAAACTCACGATAATGTGGATCGTTACAATATGTAGCTGTAGATTTTGAAAGTATAACAGAAATGTCAGGGGGGAATGAAGGTGTGTTTTTTAATTGTTTTAATGGTTTTTAAGAAGGTTTTATCATTTTCATGGTTGGTTAACGTATTTTATGCTACCCCCGTTTATGGCTGATTTCAAAATCTTAAATTTAAATGTCAGAGGATGAAAAAATGTTTTGAAAAGCGTGGCAGTGTTTGATAGACTTGCATTCTCTCCCTTCCAGTTATGTTTTTTACAGGAAGTCTACCTTCAGGACCAGCAGGATGTGGTCCTCTTTTCCAGTGGTTGGAAGAAAGACAGATTGTGCTGGAGTGTGGGTAGCGTCCACTCCACAGGTGTCAGCATTTTCTTTGGCAATTGAAGCTTTGAGAATGTAAGTACTTTTACCTTTGTACAAGGTAAGGTACAAGGAGTGTATGCCACCTGGAGAAGACAGCGTATCTGAGCAATATGCATCTACGATGCAGTAGAGGCTGCGTCCCACATAGCTCTTTTAGAAGAGCTGGCCTCCTTTTGTGTTGGTAACAGACATTTAATAATTGGTGGATATTTTAATATATATCTGGAGGGTAAAGAGGATGTTAGTATCAAACACTGTAAGAATTTTATGTTTAGATTTAAGGTGGATGCCTCGACTGTGGGTGTAGGGATGGTTCTGTCACAGAAACAGGGAACTGCGGCAAAGCTCCACCCATGTGCATACTTTTCAAGTAAGCTATTTCCTGCCAAGCACAATTACAATATCGGTAACAGGGAATTGCTGGGCATCAAGCTGGCTTCAGAGGAGTGGAGACACTGGTTAGAGGGGGCCACTCACCCATTCTTGGTCCTTACAGACCACCAGAACCAGGAGTACCTGAGGGCAGCCTGTCGTCCCATCCCTCAACAAGCCCGTTGGGCTCTTTTCTTTACCAGGTTCTGGTTCACTGTCTGATATCGCCCTGGCTCCAAGAACACCAAGGCTTATGCTATGTCTCGGCTGTACGACAAGGACCCGACCTCAGACTCGCCCGAAACCATCCTGCCTGAGACCTGCTTCATGGTTCTCGTCCGTTGGAAGTTCACGCAGGACCTCCAAAGGGCCCAAACAGAGGAACCCGGTCCAGCCGACACCCCCAAAGGCAAGGAGAAAGGATGCGCCCCTAGCTGCTCCAATGGGTACTTGTTGCCCCAGCTGCTGGTCACCCAGGGTGTCAACAGACTCTCCCTGCTCAAGGAAGAAATACTGGTGGCCCTCCCTTAGGGAGGACGTCCAGGAGTTTGTGGAGGCATGCGAGGTTTGTCCTCCGGCTTGGACCCCGAACCAGAAACTTGCAGGGCTGTTGAAGCTCCTTTCGGTTCCGTCCTGGCCTTGGGCCCATGTATCAGTGGACTTCCTGACAGACTTACGTCCCTCTGATGGTAACACAGTAATCTTGGTGGTGTTGGACAGGTTTTCCAAGTCCTGTAGTCCGACTCCCCACTGCCCTGGCCACTGCTGAGCTTCTCTTCCAGAATGTGTTCAATTCTTCGGGTTAACAGAGGATAGTGTGACCGACAAATGTCCGCAGTTAGTGTCCAGGGTATGGAAAGTGTACTGGCAGAGACTTGTAGTTTCAATTAGCCTTAGCTCGGGTTACCACTCCCAGGCTAACGGACAAGTGAAGCGGCTAAACCAAGATCTCGGCCGCTTCCTCAGAAGCTAATGCAGACAAACCAAGACCAGTGGGCCCGTTTCCTGCCCTGGGCCGAATACGCCCATAACCCCCTTTCCCATTCCTCCACAGGGCTCTCCCCTTTTCAGTGCATCCTTGGGTACCAACCTCCCCTGTTCTCTTGGCATCCTGGTTCCTCTGAGGTCCCCGCGGTGGATTCCTGGTTCCAGAATAGCAAGGCAGTTCAGCAGGCAGTGTGGGAACATCTTCACCAAAGTGTTTCCTGATACAAACAACAGGCCGATCAGCACCACTGCACCCTGCTTTTCCAACCTGGGCAATGGGTGTGGCTGTCCACCTAAGACATCTGTCTCAAGCTGCCCTCCAAGAAACTCAGCCCCTATTTCATAGGTCCCTACAAGATCCTTTGACCGATCACCCCAGTCACTCATCTGTTACTGTTGCCTCCACACTTATACATCTGCCCCACTTTGCATGTCTCTCTTCTCAAGCCCTCTACAGTATCTCTCTCCTCCAAGCCACTCGGGGAGACCCGATGCCCCCTCCGGTGGAGGTGGGTGGGGAAGCAGTGTCACATACTGAACTGTGACGGGCATGCTGGTAGCAAAGAATCAGTAAGATGCTGGCAAAAATACCATCAATGAAGTATTGAATCTTGTCGCTGCTGCCTGTTCACATGCCTTTCATTTTGTACTGTTATGCTGTTCATTTTGGTCCAGTATGTCATTTAACATTTTCTGTTTGAACCAGGTTGGGTGCCGGGAAAAGCCTACCGGTCTAATTGTCATTAACTATTAATATTTCTTTTATTAAAGTATGACAGATACATGCAATTGGTTGTTAAAAGTGTTATTGCAGCATATTGCATTTATTGCAGTTTTCAAAAATCATTTCTGTAATCTTTTGTTTACCATTCAGTTATTTGGCATTTTGTTGTGCTGGGTACCTTGTATTGCAAACCAGATGGAGTGAACCATTCGGGGTATTTCTTGGTGGGAGTCTTTGGGCACAACCAACTTGACAGGGGTGTTTAACTGTGTAATGGGATAAATGTTTTTATATATTGTAAGATAGGGATATTTATAACAGACAAATGTTTTGTATGGCTTGTATGTTTTTGTATTTATGTAAGGTGTTATTTTTTGGGGAATATGTATTTTGGAATTTGTTGTTCAGGCTGTTATGGTGAAGCCAGAAGGACAGAGTTACTGCTATAAAGCTTGTATCTGGTCACTAGTGAGACTCATGCAAACTAATGTAGACTCAGGCAGACAGGCACTCAAACAGGAAACAGGAGAGCTGTGCATTGCTGTTGGTGCAAGGGGTTAAGCCCATGGCTCATAGGCCTTATGCTCTTTTGTAACTTATTGTTTGTTTTTGTTTTTGGCTGGGGTTAATGTGTCTTGAAGAACATCTTTTTTAGTAAAGAAAAATAAACCCTTTTGGTCCAACTACTTCAGTTCTCCACTACTGCCTCCATCGTCGTCCATACTCTCACAAGCAGCCTATGCCGTACGCACCCTCTTGGACTCCAAGTGCCGGCGTGGAGGCCTGTACTACCTTGTGGACTGGGAGGGGTATGGCCCAGAAGAGCACAGCTGGATACCAACCTGCAACATCCTTGATCCATCCTTCATCGCTGACTTCCATCGGGACCACCCGGATAGGCTGGCGCCCCGTCCCAGAGTCTGCCCTCCTTCCAGGGATCGTAGGGTGGTTGGAGCCGCCTGTGGGGAAGGGGCTACTTTCATGTCCATGCCTGCACCACAATCGACAGCACCTGAAGACAACCAAGCGCCCGATGACAATTAGAACACTCGGCTTTAAAAGACCCTCCTCGGTTCCTTCACACCTGTGGAATCTCAATGAGACAACCGTCCTCCTTAATGCTCATGTACCGATCTCCTTCTTTCCCAGTCCCTGTTCTTCGGACCCCGGCTTGTGATCATTCACCTCATCTGCTGACTATGTCCACGTAGTCAGCTTCCACTCTGATGGCTGATTGACCGACTCTTCACTAGTCCCCGACAACGAGAACTCGCCCAACCCCTCGGTTTCTGACAAACGATCTTGCACTTGGGTCTAGCCGTTCCCACGTCCTCGGTTCCACATGACAATGGCGAGATGGCATTGACTTTTGATGGGATTATGAAAGAACTGTCCCCCAAGGTCAGCAAAGTAGCCTCTTGTCATGCTGCAGACCGGCAGGGTGGAGACAGGTAAGTAATGGACCCGACTGTGGGTTAGTTTTATTCCTTTTCTCAAGATCCGAAAGGCAGGACACGATCAGGGACAGGTGAAGGTCATACGAGGCGCAGACATCGTTACACAGGCAAGGCAAAACTCGGTTGTAGAATACAGGCGAGAATCGATAACCAGAAACAGGGAAACCAAACAGGACACAAAGACCACAATGAAGACACTGAGACTGCAAGACTACAGGGGCAATTGCAAAAATCCACGTCGTAACTCGTTCCTGGAGCTCCTTTTATCCCGGCTGTCATCAAGTAGCCGCAGGTGCTGCCACTCTGCTTGTTTCCGGGGGGCGCGACACCTCCGGTAGGATATAGCTGGTTGTAAATTTGACAAAGAGAGAACTGTGGAATGCACGGATTAGCCTTGTCCAAAAGGAAATGAAAATGGGAGCCTAGGGTATCCTCATGAAAATTCAAGATGAATTAAGGTTCAGGATGAAGTGTTATGTGATCTGGGGCCACCCTAAAGCAAAGGACAGATGGAACGGCCTCCTTGAAAAATAGTCTGTAAGCCTGGTGGATGGACATCTGCTTCATGGAACAGCATCTCTTTAAAATATATTGCCTTTTCTTGTATGTTACCCCTTTTGTATTTATATATTTATACTTATGTTAATATTTATTTTTTATTTTGAATTAATATATGTGGATTTTCTGTGCATGTGGGATTGTAATCACAAATTTTTAGTAGCTCTTGTTTTACTTAGTGACCTTGAACACTTAACTGTTTTTGATATTGATGATTATGATTTGTTTACAACCCAATTCCAAAAAAGTTGGGACAGTATGGAAAATGCACATTGTCTGAACCGCTTGTCCCATGCGGGGCTGGAGCCTAACTTGACAACACTTCTGGAGAGGGGAGGGGACATACCCAGGACGGGACGCCAGTCCGTTGAAAGGCACCCCAAGTAGGACTCGAACCCCAGACCCTTCGAAGAGGAGGACCCAGTCCAACCCACTGCCCCACCATACCCCATTAGAAAGTGCAAAAAAAAAAAAAAAAAAAAAAAAAAAAACAAAAAGGAGTGATTTGTAAATGTACTTTGACTTTTATTTAAACAAAAACAGTATAAGGACAAGGTATTTCATGTTTTACCTAATAAAGTACATTGTTTTTTGAAGATATACCATTATTCTGAATCTGATGCCTGCAACACGTTCCAAAAAAGTTGGGACAGTAGAGTGTTAACACTGTGTAACAACACCATGTCTTTTAATAACACTGATTACTTGTTTGGACACTGAAGACACTAGTTGGTTAAGTTTAACAAGCAGAATTTTCATCCATTATACACGTGTTCAGCTGTGCAATTGTACAGGACCTTGATTCCTGTATTTTGCACTTCAAAATTTGCGACACATTCTCAATCAGAGAAAGGTCAGGACTACAGGTAAGCCAGTGTAATACCCTCACTCTCTGCTTACCTAGCCATGCACTTCTAATCTGGGCAGAATGTGGCTTGACGTCGTCTTGCTGGAAAATGCAGGAACGCAGGAAAATGCATGGACACAGCCCCATACTATGACAGATGCTGACTTTTGGACCTGACGCTGATTAAAGCTTGGATGGTCCTTTTTCCTCTTTGGCCCGGAGAACATGACGGCTGTTTTTTCCAAAAACTATTTGAAATGTTGACTCATTGGACCACGAAACACGATTCCCCAGAGCTTTTGTACATTTCAGATGCGATGGAGCCCAGAGAAGTTGGCAGTTTGCATAGTAAAGCCTTGACTTGCATCTGTGGATGCAGCAGTGAATGGTGCTGACTGACAAAGGTTTACCCAAGTATTTCCGAGGCCATGGAGGGCTTGATAGATGAGGAAACACCAGGTTGTTGTAGCAGTGAGAGTATCTGGGTCTCTGATGAGGGTGAAATTGCTTATTTTGTGACTTTTATCATAAGGACATCATTCTCTCCCTTCCTCTCCATCTGTCCCTCTCTGTATCTTTCTCTCTCAGGCCATTCACAAGGAGGTGAACTGTAAGCAGTATCAGGATGACCTGACAGCATGCACTAAATGGCTCAATGTCTTGACTACCTGCAGGACCCACAACCTTCTGAATGTGACCTAGCGGTGCTGCGACAGTACTGAGGAGCACTGGGGCACTGAATCTCTCACACACTGACATCCTAACAAGCCTGAAACAGCTTTCAGCTCCCTGTAGTCCAGTGACTGGTCCATCTAACTGAGAATGGGATGGTTTGGTGGGGGTGCACTATTTAGCTATTCTTCTTGTTTTTTTTTTTTTTTATCTTGGAGTTCATCAAAAGTCATCTTAGACTCAACAGCACTTGTCCTTGTATGTGGGTAAAAGTATGACGAGAATTCAATCTCAGTGCATTTGTTTCTTGGATAAAATGACAAAATGTCAGAGTAAAAATGTGATTTAATAGCACAATGTAACAAAATTTTGCAAAGTTTTTTGCTATGTTGATCTTTGCATTGTTTATGATTAAGTAAAGTTTACTCATTACAGAATTACCACCATATCTTTTAGAGTGTCAGATTTAGACACAGAATCTCGCCTTCACTATTTTTATAGAAGAGTTTGAGAATTTTCACTGACATAGAAAATTATAAAGAGAGTTTTTCATACACCACTTACTGACAAAATAATTGGATAAATATTGTGCACCGGAAGATTCTAGAAAAGCACAGAAACACAGCAGGAACTGGAAGATTCTAGAAGGCACCGGAACATTTTAGAAAGCATCAGATCCTGAAAGGTACTAGACTATTCACTGCTTGGAATCTGGTGCCAGAATTTGATAATTTAAAGAATGTACAATATTCTCCTAAAAAACTGACATATAGTGCAAACTGGGGTGTGGTAGCGCAGTGGGTTGGACCACAGTCCTGCTCTCCGGTGGGTCTGGGGTTCGAGTCCCGCTTGGGGTGCCTTGCGATGGACTGGTGTCCCGTCCTGGGTGTGTCCCCTCCCCCTCCACCCTTACGCCCTGTGTTACTGGGTTGGCTCCGGTTCCCCGTGACCCCGTATGGGACAAGCGGTTCTGAAAATGTGTGTGTATAGTGCAAACTAACACCAGAAGTGTGTTGCAAAAAAAAATAATAAATCAACACAGCAAAATGTTTTTTCTTTGTGTTATTTGAAAACACAATAGGCAGGCAAGACATAAGTCTACACAACTGCATGTAGAAATTGAGCAGTTTAGGAGAAACACAAGAACTTGCACTCTACACTGGTCAAGTGATGGTGAGCGATGGACCAACACACATGTGCAACATCAGTCATGGAGAAGTTAGTGTTTCTGAGTCACAGAGAAGTTTGGAGATTAAAAACGTAATTTTAAAAAAGCAATGTCAAATTGCTGGTTAAAGGCAGCTGATTTTAGACTTAAGTTCCATGGATGTTTGGAGTTCATTTTGTGTTTTAATTTCCATTTGTTTGTTCTCAGCAGTTGCGTTTGTGTCCTGGAGCCAATTAGCTCTTTAATTTCACTTAATGTTGTGTTTCATGTCAATTTATAAGTGAAACTCAGTAAGTGAAGTCCACCCTGTGACACAATTCCTGGTCTCTCTATGGATTGGAGCAGGCCCCTCTGTGTCACAACAAATTCACCACTTTGTAGTGAACTATTACTTCATTTGGTTGTTTTATTTTTAAAAAACTACTACAGAAAAAATAACACACTTTATGGTAGATAATTCATTTACAGTCTCAGCTAATTATGACTATATCTACTTCAACATTTAATCACATATGATTTATAAAACAAGAATGAATATTATTCTATGTTCTGAGTGTGTCCCAGATCTTTCTGTAGAGCAGAGAGCAGCTCAAATGTTGACTCCTTTTTCTGATGATTTTTAAGATGCAGACGTGTCAGGTGTGAGGGGTTTGAACATAGAGTCGAGGAGAGAGAAGAGAGACCTTCATCCTAGAGTCCGTCTTATCCTGCAGAGAGAAGGAGGAAAGCTCTTCACTTTACTTGGACCGCACCACTCCTACCCCTGTGGGAGCAGGGGTTGGAGACCTGCAGGAACAGACTGAGGGACGGAGCCCCTCCAACCCTTTCTTTCACATTCTGTCGTCAACTTAGTCTGCAAGTCCATGGCAGATGGAAAACTGAGTGAGCTGATAATGGCTGCGCTCTCCTACTCTTCTAATTGCAATGTTCCACGCTCCAGCCCACACGTGTGGTCACTTCTGTTTTATGCTTTTTTCGAAAGATATTTAAGAAGAATCTTCTATGTTTCCATTGATAGAGAGAGGGATTAGCAGAGTAACAGCTGTACAACACTACACGCATCGACCATGTGCTGCCTACCGACTGTCTCTCATTGAGAGCAAAGGCTCCTCTCATCCTTGTCATGACCTCTGGGGAACGATACTCTAGGTTATTGATAGTCCACAAGAGACGCTCCACTAGACAAAGTTTAGCTACCTTCCACACACACGTATCCCAACAAACATTCTTTAAAAAAATAACTTTCCACCAAAATAGTTGTGGAATCCCCTTTGAGACAACACCTTTCCTCGCAGCCTTTCCAGGCCCTTGTTCTGTGTTCTTTGCTTCCTGAATTACGACCTCCCACTCTTCAAACCACAACCACGGCTCTTCGGATCTCACTCCCTTTGCTGACCAGCCCCTCAAATCAAGAACTCTGTCCCTCGAACCTTGGAACCCCTCCCACAACAACCATGCCTACATCCTGTGTGTCCTTCTGTATTTGGGACTCCAGTAACCCCTGCCTCGTGTGTTTCCTTTTCTATGTCCTCCTTTATGGATTCAGCTCCCTGCCACGCTTCTACTCTGCCTCACCAAAAACACTCTGCTCTTGTGTCCTGATTCCAAATAACCCACGGAAAACTGTGAGAGTTTTACTGCATTCGCCAATTTTAATTCATTCTCTTTTTATTGTTCTCTGAGATGGAGAAAAGTGTCTGCTAAATGAATAAATGTCAAGGTATTAAAGGTACATTAATATAACACTTTATGGCCCATGTTATTTTTACACTATGGAATGTACAGTACTGTATATGTCTCAGGTAAAAACTCATCAGATTCCATTCTCCATTTATGCTGTTCTGATGACCATGTTGAGCTCCGTTTTGTTCAGCTCTGCATTTTCTAGGAACACATATAGAGCTACAATCAAAGAATTACTGTACTTACCGTAGTATCTCCAATTTACAGCGTGGATCCTTCAGTAGAGCAGACAGCAGTTTCACTCCTGAATCTCCTGGGTCATTGTAGTTCAGATCCAGCTCTCTCAGGTGTGAGGGATTCGAACACAAAGCTGAAGCCAGAGAAGAACAGCCTTCCTCTCTGATTTCACACCCTGACAACCTGCAGAGAGAAGGAGTAAAACTCTTCACTCTCCCCATGTGGGCATACAGTTAAGTAAAGAAATATTTGCATTTCATTGTTTATAATGCGAGTGTGGTGGCGCAGTGGGTTGGACCGGGTCCTGCTCTTCTGGGGGTCGAGTCCTGCTTGGGGTGCCTTGTGACGGACTGGCGTCCTGTCCTGGGTGTGTCCCCTCTCTCTCTGGCCTTACGCCCTGTGTTACCGGGTAGGCTCCGGTTCCCCGCGACCCCATATGGAACAAGTGGTTCTGAAGGTGTGTGTGTTTATAATGGAAAATCACACACACACATTTTCAGAACCGCTTGTCCCATACATGGACCAGAGCCTACCCGGCAACACAGGGCGTAAGGGTGGAGGGGGAGGGGACACACCCAGGACGGGACGCCAGGCCGTCGCAAGGCACCCCAAGCGGGACTCAAACCCCAGACCCACTGGAGAGCAGGACCCGGTCCAACCCACTGCACCACTGCACCCCTATGTCCTCATATTAGTTATTACTAATAATTCAAAGAATGACAAATAAACCCTAATACAACTGAGCTAAAAATGGAATCATTCATGTCAGTGAAAATCATTACAGCAAAATGTAATATATTGTACTACAGTGACACAATGTGATCAAACTGTACAACGTCCACCTGACTCTCTCTAAGAAAACAAAGTCTTTAGAGTTTTGTACATTTCATGCTTTCTCATGGTCTCTTAGAGCTCAACGTAAAGTCTGCAATTTGCAGTGTGGATTCTGCAGTCCAGCACAGAGCAGCTTCATTCCTGAATCCTGCAGCTTATTGCCACTCAGGTCCAGATATTTAACACTGGATGAGTTTGAGCTGATGGCTGAAGATAAAGCTTCACAACATTTCCCAGTGAGGTGACATCTGTTCAAACTAGAAAAGGAATCATGTTGAATCAGAGAAGGCAACACAAAGTCCTCTCTACCTACAGACCCTACAATAGATCTTCTGCAGAAGCACTGCTGACAAACACACACCTTTGTCCTCTGTGGTGTGAAATGGGCTATATTAGTGTAAATACGTACAGGAGATGTTGTGAAAATTACAAAACCCACTAACAAGTACAGATGAAAATATAACTCATTCTCTCGAAGAGCTCCTGAGCTGTGAAAATGAGCATCCGATTCAACATCAGGTGTGTTACAGGACTTTTTATTGCCTCAAATGTATTAAAAGGTACATTATTACAACACTTTATACACTATGGAATGTACAATACTGTATTTGCTTCAGGTAAAAGACCCATCAGATTCCCTTCTCCATTTATGCTGTTCTAATGACCATGTTGAGCTCTGTTTTGTTCAGCTCTGCAATTTCTAGAAACACATATAGAGCCACAATCAAGTAATTACTGTACTTACTGTAGCTTCTCCAATTTACAGCGTGGATCCTCCAGTAGAGCAGACAGCAGTTTCACTCCTGAATCTCCTGGGTCATTGTAGTTCAGATCCAGCTCTCTCAGGTGTGAGGGATTCGAACACAAAGCTGAAGCCAGAGAAGAACAGCCTTCCTCTCTGATTTCACACCCTGACAACCTGCAGAGAGAAGAAAAAAGCTCTTCACTCTCCCAGTGTTCATGAAGGGCTGCTGTAATATTATGACAGAAGTTGAACAGTGGATATTGAGGAGTCCAGAGAAGATGAAAAGAGGAATGTCCATGCAGAATTATGGTGTTATTCTCACTTTATTTGTCCTCTGTTTATGAACCACAGGTGAGTGTTTGTGATGAGGGGGTTGGTTTAATCCTTTTCTCTGAATTGCAGTTTGGCAAAAATCCCTGTAAAGGCCTCTAACTGACCTCGTCATGAGTAGCATTAATTATGTGGAAATAGGACCACAGTACACACCTCAGTATCTCCAGTTTACAGTGATGATCCTCCAGTACAGCACACAGAAGTTTCATTCTTGATGCCTGTATGTGATTGTTGCTCAGGTCCAGCTCTCTCAGGTCAGACAAGTTTGAACACAAAGCTGAAGCCACATCTGAACAATTTTTCTTAAAGTCTTGACCTTGGAAAATCCTGGAAATCAGACAAAGTCTGAAATTACCACAGTAAAAAGTGACTGAAAGAGTTCATTGTTCTTTATTTACTACTTTCATATTTTTCACAGTGGATACATTAAATCATACCTCATCAATAAGTTCCTGTTCTACTGTTCATTTAAAACATTTCTTTAAGAAATGCTTTTTCTGCACATTGATTTCCATGTCAGAATTATGAGGTAATATTGCAGACAGAATCCAACAAACATCACTACTGCTGCACTGAACACACATGTGTACCTGAGTGTTTCCAATTTACAGTGTGAGTCCACCAACAGGGCACACAGTAATATCACTTCCGAGTTCCCCAGGTGATTATTGCTCAGGTCCAGCTCTCTCAGGTGTGATGGGTTCGAACACAGAGCTGAAGTCAGAGAGGAACTGCCGTTTTTAGTGACTCCACAGCTTGACAACCTGTACGGGAAAAAAGGAGAAAAGCTCTCCACTCTCCTCAAAAGCCCAGAAGTGATTTCTGGTACAACTCAAATGTTGACCATAGAATGTTTTTACTTAACGCTGCACCATATTTTGTATAACTTATACAAACTTACTTATATAACACATATTTCAATTACCACTCAATTTGCTGATATTTTATGTTTTATCTGATTTTTGTTTTATTGTTTTGAGGTGTAAATCTGAGTTTATTTTCTCTTCCCCTTTTGCTCTTCATGTTGACCCCCCAACAAGCTCCTGTGTGGATGTTGGGAGTGTGTCCATATCCAGCCCCCAACAGGAGTTTACCAGGTAACATACCCAGCAAAGCATCACACAGCACAGCCGAAATTACAACTGACTGGAGGTATTCCTGGTGACCAAAACAAAAAGCACAACCCATACTGGCTCCTCCTGTTAAAAAAACGGCACGGTGGAACATTTCCATTTACATTGACATTTATTCATTTAACAGACGCTTTTCTCCAAAGTGATGTCGATTTCATAGAAAATACAATTTGTGCCTTACATTAGCAAAAATACAAAGAGAGTTGCAGACATGCAATTCTTAAGTACAGTTAGTTTGTTTCACCATATGTACCAATGTTCATCACCCAAAAAGCTGCATAAAACTTTATCTAAATATCAATGATATTGACAAAATATCGAGGGAGCAGTGAATAGCTGTGCACCTGCACCTGGGTATTGCGAGAGGATGTGGGTTCGATCCCTGCTCAGTCTGTGTGGAGTTGGCATGTTCTGTGTGCATGGATTTCCCCCGGGTGCTCTGGTTACCTCCCAGCTGAATTGGTCACTCTAAAAATCACCCATTGCGTGTAAGGATGAGTGACTCATTGTAAGTAGTGTATCTAGCAGAGTAAGTCACCCTGGTGAATAAGGTGTGGGCTGATAACACTACACAGTGTTCATTGGAAGTCACTCTGGAGAAAAGCATCTGTCTAATGAATAAATATAAACTTCAGGTGTAAACCTCAGCATCAAGAATCTTCCGTCCTCCAGCCGTCCCCAAGGTCGACAGCACCAAAGGAATCCTCAGAGCGACCTGCACTCTGTCTGCCTTCATAGTCAGGGACAGAGCCATGGGAAACCTACAAGGCGCAGCACAATGGCTGGAGCACACTGACTACAGCAGAGAAACTAGGGCTGCTTCTGGAAGGCAAAGCGCTAACTGTCCTGCTTGACAGAAGGGTGGATCAACACTGCAAACTGCACTCCAGTGGCAGGCCTGAGACGTATGCATACTGGACCAGAGCGCAGCTATCAGGGCGGAGGGTTTGGTGGAGGAGATGTTCTGCCGCTTCAGCTTTGACCAGGGCAGGAATTTCCAATTGCTGGTCATGAGGGAGGTGTGTGACTGGCTGGGAGTACAGGAGACATGCACCGCATCTCTGAAACCATCTGGTGGAGCATTTTAACAGCACGCTCACCACAGAGCTCTCCGTCCTCACCTCCTGACACCAGATTGACTGAGACAAGTACCTTCCCCTGGTCCTGTGGGTGTGCTGCTGTGCTGTCGAAGAATCCATCTGCTCTGGCATGAGATAAGGACCCCAGTGGACTTAGTTTTCGGCGTCCCAGCAAAGGCTGAGGTGAATGGAGAGCGAGGGCCAGGATACCATCAGTTATTGTGTCAGGGGCTGGAGTCCGTGCACAATTTAGCTGGGTGCCACCTGACGGAGGCGGGAAGGCAACAAAGGTGTGTGTATGACGTGCAGTGCTGCAGGCATTCCCTGAACCCAAGGGTTCAAGTGTGGGATTATAGCACCCAGTGGAAACGCGAACTTTGCTCCAAGTTCATTGACAGCTGGGCCCCTGTGTCCTCCTAGACCAGCTTTCTTTAGTAGAGCCTCCCATCGCGAGTCCACCAGGTTTTACCCCCCTTACCCTCTCACGCAGATCCAGGAGGGAACGTATGTTGCCTCAGCGCCTTACAGACTTGCGTTGGGGCCTCGCGGGTTCCCAAGAGGGACGAGCCTTAAAGGGGGACAATGTAGCAGTCCCGAGGAGGACTGATGTGAATTAATGTAACTAGTCGGGAAGTTACAATTAAATAGTTCTATAGTTGTAGTAAGTTGTTGATAAATTGCTGGAGAAGCTCAGAGTGGCCTGAGGGAACTCACATGTGTTTGAGAGATTTTCTTGTACTGTCTGTCGTGCCTTTGTGAAGGCTGTGGCTGAGGACATACACGCGGTCAATAAAGAGCACCTGTCTCTAGTAGCACTGCTGGAGGGGGCAATATGACATGCACGCACACAGTATAAACTGTTTGTCTGATACAGGGTCACAGGGAACCAGAGCCTAACCCAGCAGCACAGGGCAAAAGGTTGGAGAGGAAGAGGACACACCCAGGACAGGATGCCAGTCTGTCGCAAGGCACCCCAAGTGGGACTCGAACCCCAGACCCACCGGAGAGCAGGATCTGGACCAACCCACTGTACCGCCACGCCCCCTTCACAATACGATTCGAGTTAAATAATATGGTGTTTGTCTCCACTTTGTGGGCTCATGGTGAAATGAATCATAACGTTCTGTATGTGCTCATTGTAATAGGAGTATAACTGTACAATGTTCATGGACCTTCATGGATTGCTGAGTCTTTGTATTGTAAGGTATAAGAGACTTTTTCTTTCTTCATTTCCTTTCTCCTTCCCACAGCTTTTACAGTGAATGAACGCTGTGCCATTAAACTCTGCATTAATTACTAGTTCTGGAGCAGACCATAATTCACTTGGGGCTACTACAGAGAGCACTAGCACAAGACGTAGACCACTTTACCCACATTGGTAGTGTACTCACCAGGGACAGTGACACAGAGGCACAAGTTAACTGCAGGACAGGCTGTCACATCCACACCTGCACCACAATTGACAGCACCTGACGCTGATCAGGCACCTGCTGACAATTTGAGCACTTGGCTTTAAAAGACCCTCCTCAGCTCCTTCGCACATCCGGAATTTCAATGAGACAACCGACCTCCTTTGTACCTAGTCCCAGTTCCCCGTTTCCCAGCTTTCTGCCCATTCGCCTTGTCATCCAACTACGTCCATGGCTCCTCGCGCCCACTTCGACTGATGATTGACCGACTCTTCACCCATCCCTGACAATGAGAACTCGCCTGACCCCTCGGTACTTGAGAAACAATCCTGCACTTGGGTCCAGCCGTCCCCACGTCCTCAATTCCATGTGGCACAGGCAAAGTGCTGTCAGCATTCCAGCGAAGCCACACAATATCATGACATATCAACACCTGTACAACACCTGTAAGAAGCACCTGTTTAATGCTACTATCCTACTTTTTACAGTGAAATGGGTGGTATTAAAACACTTAATGTGTGAAATAAGGGTTGACACATACAGCATTCAAATTTCTCGTATTTACTGATGTCTTTGTTCAAGGGCACTTAAATTTACATACTAAGGTGCTTACAATTGTTCATCCACTCGTACAGCTGAGTATTTCTTCAACTGCAGGAACTCAGAGCAAGTATGTGTCTCGAAGGTACACCAGCTGGAGCAGCAGTTTAAATCCCAAACTGTCCAACTACAATGCAACAACTCAACTCATTGTTACCTCATGTAATACCATGGTACATTGTACACACTAAACCTTTCAAGAAACACCACTACAACCTATAAAAATCAATGAAATTTTTTACATAAAGTGTTTCTTTATTGCTTCTGTTTGAGAAAAAGGACATCTGACTGACTTGAATATACGAAGCCCATAACCACTAAATCACTTGGTGCCTTTGCTGGACTTTGGACTGACACACTTGCCGAAGTCACTTGTCCCAAGCAGGGTCACAGTGAGCCAAACCCAACAACACATGGCACAAGGCTGGAGGGGGAAGGGACACACCCAGGACAGGATGCCAGCCCATCAAAAGACACCCCAAGCAGGACTTGAACCCCAGACCCACCCGAGAGCAGGACCCAGCCAAGCCCCCTGCACCACCGCATCACTTTTCTGAATGGATGGAAGGGAAATTTTCAACTTAAATATTGAGCTCATTTACAATTGCTTTAGATCAGGAAACTGCCAATGGAGGATTTTTTCCTCTGTATTTATTACACAGGCCATAATTTCCAAATCACAGATAAGAATACGTAGGATTATAGTAGAGTATAGTAGACGGGAGAGTGAACATGCTGCATTAACCATTATAATCCTGTTAAAACACACTACAGTACTCACTGTACTTTCTCCAGCTGACATTTTGGATCCAGCAGTATGTCAGACAGCCGTTTCACTCCTGAATCCCCTGGACGATTGCTGCTCATATCTAGTTCTCTCAAGTAAAAGGGGTTTGAATGTAGAGCTGAAGCCAGAGAAGAAAACCCTTCCTCTGTGATTCCACACTCTCTCAGCCTGCAGAGAGAAGGAGAGAAGCTGTTCGCTCTCATAGTGCTAGACATAGCTCAGTACAGGGGTATTCTATAATAATAAACAAACAATAACCACAAACATAATGTAACGACCTAGGTTACCAGGAGTTTGAGCAGGAAATGGGTTTATTGTAAATAGCTGGATTGTGGGTAAGATGTGGATTAAGTGTTTAACCACTGTGGAAATTTACAGGGAATATAAAGGAGTACTATACAACTACTTGTTGGACAACTGTACATAAACTAAATACATAATCTATGGATATAAAATCCAGTTTTCAGCAGAAGCAGCCTGGGCTACTTCTGTTTTCAATGATGGCAAAAACATGGAAAAAGCTGCACAGTGCTCATATGCATAATGTCTAAAGTTCTCCATGTATTCATATATATTACTACTTTGTCCTGACACTAAGAACTCACATTAGTGTTGCAAGTTTGCACTGTGGATTCTCCAGAGCAGCACAGAGCAGCTTCACTCCTGAGTCCTGCAGCTCATTGTCACTCATGTCCAGTTCTCTCAGGGTGTCACAGTTGGAGAGGAGGGTTGAAGCCAACTTTTCACAGCATTTTGCACTGAGCTTACATCCTTTAAGCCTGGAAACACACAAAAGGTAAATCAGATACAGGTGATCCCTGATTTACGATGGGATACATCATAAAGTCAAACACATCATAAGTCAAAAATATTATCAATCAAAAATGCATTTAATACATGTGGATCACTGCCACTACCCAGCATCAGAAAGGAGTATTGCTCTGTATATCACTTGCCCAGGGGAAAAAAGTTAAAATTCAAAATTTGAAGTATGGTTTCTCCTGAATGTCTGTTGCCAGCTCACCATCATAAAGTTAAAAACAAATCCCTACCTCTCCCTACATTTTATGGGTGCAAACATGTCATTGCTCTGATTGTTGTCACCGTGTTTTGTGTGTGAGGGATTTAGTACAGTAGCTGCTTAGCATTTCTAGCAGTTACAGTGTCACGCCCCCCCACGGCTGCGCAACAGGGAACACCTGCTTCGAATTGGCAAGCACAAGCTTTAAAAGGGGCTGCGGAACATAGCCCGATGCAGAACCTTGTTCAGCCTTATTGATCATTTGCGCTCCTTGTTCCTCGCCCCGCTCCTCGCTCCTCGTTCTCGCCTCGTCTCCGACTCACTGGTTTGCCTGATCACTCGCCTCTTTCTTGGATTACGGTTCTTGGATTTGCCCATTTGGATTCTGTTTGTACATTGGTGACCCTTTGCCTGTTCCCTAACAATGTCTGCTGCACCGCCCCTTGACCAAGCTTCCTGTGCCCCGCACTTGGGTCCAACGCAACCGCGCCGGGGGAATAGCATGACATATAGACCTACAGTTATTCATGTAGAAAATGGCATCACTTTGAACATCAAATAAAAGGTACAATCAGTACAGAAAACTTCAAAGAGGCAGATTCAAATCAAATCTGTGTCAAACACACTTCTCTCCTGATCACCTGTCTGCTCCATAAATCTGTTTATATCTTCTTTACAGGTTTTACTTTCTATGAATTCTAAATGAAGCTACTTGCGAAATGTATGCCAACAAAACAGCAAAATAATCTTGGACTAACTGCACGTACTTTGAAAATCACATGTCTACATAAGCATCTCTCCATCTGCTGGTGAAATGCACTTTACTCTGAGATGTATGTCACTTTGGATAAAAGCATCTGCTGTATATAAACACTCACTAAGCACTTTATTAGCAACATCTGTACACCTGCTTATTCATGCAGTTGTCTAATCTGCGAATCATGTGACAGCAACGTAGAGTATAAAATCATGCAGATACAGGTCAGGAGCTTCAATTAATGCTCGCATTACAAACACCATAATGGGGGAAAAAATATGATCTGATGTTGGTGTCGGGCGAGCTCGCTTGAGTGTTTCTGTAACTGCTGATCTTCTGGGATTTTCATGCACAACAGTCTCTAGAGTTTATTCAGAACAGTGTGAAAAACAGAAAACATCCAGCGAGCGGCAGTTCTGCGGACAGAAATGCCCTCTTGATGAGAGAGATCAGAGGAGAATATTCGGCCAGACTGGTTTGGACTAACAGAAAGGTAACTCAGGTAACCACTTTTTACAACTGTGGTGAGAAGAAAGGCATCTCAGAGTGCACAGCAAGTGGAACCTTAAGGCGAATTGGCTACAACAGCAGAAGACCACGCTGGGTTCCACTCCTGTCAGCCAGGAACAGAAAGCTGAGGCTACAGTGGGCACAGGCTCACCAAAACTGGACAGTCGAAGACTGTAAAAACGTAGCCTGGTCTTTTGAATCTCAATTTCTGCTGAGGCACAGAGGTGGTACGGTCAGAATTTGGCGTCAACAAGATGATTCTGTGGACCAGTCGGTCTGATGTCAACATTCCAGGCTGCTGCTGGAGGTGTAAAGGTGTGAAGAATGTTTTGTTGGCACACTTTGGGCCCATTAATACCAATCAATCATCACTTGTAAAGCACAGACTGAGCATTGTTGCTGCCCATCTGCATCCCTTTGAGGCCATGATTTACCCATCTTCTAATGCCTACTTCCAACATGATAATCCACCATGTCACAAAGCAAAAGTCTTCTCAAAATGATTTCATGAACATGACAATGAGTTCAGTGCTCTTCAGTGGCCATTCCAGTCACCGGATCCAGTAGAACACCTTTGGGATGTGGTAGAATGGGAGATTCACAGCGATGAATGTGCATCTGAAAAATCTGCAGAAATTGTGTGATGCAGTCCTGTCAACATGGGCCAGAATATCAAAGGAACGATTTCAGCATCTTGTAGAATCCTTGCCATGAAGAAGTGAGGCTGTTTTGAGGCCCTACAAAGGGAGGCCCTACCCAGTATTACTATAGTGTTCCTAATAAAGAGCTCTGTGAGTGTATATACTACTGTATACATGTACTGTATGTAGACACAGTGGCAGTGCAATCTTCGTGAAACACAGAAAATTCTCATCTGCACTTGTTCCAAAGCAAAGTATTCCTTTACAGAGGTAATTTTTCCTCTGTGTGTATTAACCATGGTGATTCTACCTATTTGTCAGCAAGCACGCGGGTTAGTCTAGTTGACCTTATCATAAGACCACAGTATTGACAAACCTACTGCATAGAAATGATGTTGAGGGAAGGCCACAATACACACCTCAGTGTTTCTGGTTTACAGTGAGGATCTTCCAGTACAGCACACAGCAGGTCCACTCCCGAGTTCCCGATGTGACTGTTGCTCAGGTCCAGCTCGCTCAGCTCAGATAACTTTGAACACAACACTGAAGCCAGAGTCGTAGGATCTCTCTTTAATTCTTGGCCATCAAAAAGTCTCAAAAAAGCAAAAATAAAAAAAAGTAATAATTATTCAAGCGCTCATCACAAAACCTGTTTTTTACGAAAGAACTGATCACTCAGTATTTCTGTTAGATAATTATCATTACTGAACATGTCTGCAAAAAACATTACGCAACATTTCATGCAGCTGTGTACATCAGTACTACTATTGTCATCATATTTGTATACCTGAGTTTTTCCAGTTTACAACTGGAGTCCACCAACAGGACACACAGTGATATCACTCCTGAGTCCACTATGTGATTTCCACTCATATCCAGCTCTCTCAGGTGGGACGGGTTCGAACGCAGAGCTGAAGCCAGAGAAAAACAGCCTTCTTCTGTGATTCCACAGTCTGATAGGCTGCAAAGAGAAGGAGAAAAAGTCTTCACTCTCCTAAGTTCAACACCTGAACCAGTGGCTCTCGTCAGCCTTTGCCTGTATCACACACTGGATACACAGTTATTTATGCAAGACATGTAGAAATTTAAGACTTTTACCAGAAACCAGTTAAGGCTACTTCTATTTTTCTTTAAAAGTGACGCCATTACAGAAATTCACCAGCCACACTTATTTGCACAACTTACAACTGAAAAATAATCACCTGAACATGCTTTTCAAGAAAAGTATCTTGAATTTTTGCATGAAATTTAGATCTGTAACAGCTTTTTTATAACATTGTAAAAAAGAAGGAAACCTGCAGGGAATACTTCATTACAGGAAACTTTGATATGAAGCTTACATTTTATGCGTTGGAGTTCAGTTGTTGACTAAATAAACAAATAATGTGCCAATTAAACATGGGGTGATTTTTCCCCAGTGTTCATTTCCTAAGTAAAATAATTATTAATTTTGTTGCTACCACTTCATCCTGACACGCATTCTTCTCGTGTAGTTGTGTGGACAGATAGAAGCAATCGGTCGTGTGTTGGTGCAGTTGTCGGTTGTGTTTATTTATTTATTTGTTTGTTTATTTATGTAATAGTTTTTGCAGTTTGTTAAGGTGCGTGTGTAGCCAAGAGTTCTGTGTCCCTGATTGAAAAGTGGGCATGACTCAGTCGATCGACTAATCGCATCTGTTTGTCTCGGTTACAATTGTCGGAATAGTTTTGTTTTTGATTAGGACTCTCAGCTGACATGAATTAGTCTGGTTTAAATAGCACCTGGTGACCCATAGCGGCAATAGCAGAAGCATCCTTTTGGTGCGAAGACTTGGGTGCAAAGACAAGGAAGTCTACCTGCGGGAGTCCTCCGAGGGAGGCCGCTGCCACTGTGTGATTTCTGCTATCATCATTGTGTTCTGTGAGGGATCATGTGTCAAAAATGTTGAGCATCAAAGCTCTCTGAGTCAGACACTCCCGCTGCAACAGTAACCTGGTTTATCCTTGTTTGTCAAACCCTCCATCCTGCTTTTACTTCTCAATGGGACTCTGAAACTGCTAGCCTGCTGTGAGGAAGGCTGACTTCATATCAGCCTACACCTCCCATCTTTCACTGGACCTCCTGGCCTGAACTGAAACCTGGATCACCCCAGACAGCACAGCCACAACCACTAACTACTCTTTCTCTCACACCCCTCGTCCCTCCGGCAGAGGTGGAGGCACAGGCCTGCTCATCTTTCCCTAGTGGAATATTCTGTTCTTCTTCTCCACCTGCATCATCTGTCCTCCTTTGAATTGCATGTTGTTTCTATAATTGCCCCGATAACTCTTGCTGTGGTTGTTCTTTATTGCCCTCCTGGCCCTCCCGACACCTTCCTGGATGACTAAGACATCTTGTTGCGCTCTCTCCCAGGGGACAACACTCCGATTCTCCTGGGTGACTTCAACATGCATGTTGAGGATATTCATACAAGCAGCCATCTATCACTCCTGCAGTCGTTCGACCTCTCCCTGCCCCAGTCCCCTGCTACTCACAAAACAGGCAATCACCTTGACCTTGTCTTTTCCCGTAACTGTCCTCACTGTTACTCCCCTGCATGTCTCTGATCACTTCTTCATCTCCTTCCAACCCTGCCTCACCACTAATCCCTCTCTCTTTCGTGCACCCAATGCCACTTTCTGCGGTACCTTAAAATCTCTCTCCCCTTCCTGTCTTGCCTCTGCCACGCTGTTTGCTTCCCCTTCTGCTCCACAGTTCTCGGATCTCTCAACCGACTATGCCACTAACATTTTCCTTTGTGCTCTATCTTCCTGTCTTGACTCTCTCTGTCCACTATCTTCCAGACCAGCACGCCCCAGTGCCACCCCATGGCTGGACGATACATTATGTGCTCATAGGACCAAACTCTGGGCTGCACAGTGACGATGGCGAAAATCCAAGACTCTCATGGACCTGAATGTCTACAAACAACTTTCAGCTACTTTTCACTCTGCCGTCTCTTCACTAAAACAACCTTTGTCCACAACAAAATACAGCTTGCAACTAAAAAAAACCACAGACTGTTAACCACCTTTTCATCCCTGCTGCCACCCCCCGCTTCATCTTCTCTCACTGCTGATGATTTTGCTTTGTTTTCCAGAGACAAAGTCAATGCAATTACGTACAAATTCTCAGCATCACCCTGCCCTGTTCACGCTGGACCTCCCTGCAAAGTCACGCTCTCAGAATTCAAGTTGCTCTCAGAATCTGCTCCGACCTTCTGACATCACACAGAGCCACCATCTGCTCGCTTGATCCGATCCCTTCGTCACTCCTACAGACCATCAGTCCGCAACTCTCCATCTTCATCTCCAGCATCACCAACTCCTCACTCTCCTCTGGCTGCTTTCCATCTACCTTCAAAACTGCTCTCATTTCACCAGTGGTAAAGAAACCCTCTCTGAACCCTAACTCAGCCCAAAACTACAGGCCAGTCTCCCTCCTGACCTTCCTGTCTAAAACTCTAGAAGAGGCAATCTGTGATCAACTATCTGAATTCCTCACCCAGAACCATCTGCTCGATGGTTATCGGTCTTGTTTCAAATTTAGTCACTTCACTGGGACGGCCCTTCTGGTGGTGTCTGATGCTCTCCAAGCTGCTATAGCCACCTCCCTCTCCTCGGTCCTCATCCTTCTCGACTTGGCACTAAAATGGTTTGAGTCCTACCTATCAGACAGATCCTACCAAGTGGTCTAGCGTGACTCCTGTTCTCTCCTCTGCCTCTCTCAACTGGTGTCCCACAGGGTTCGGTACTGGACCCTCTGCTCCTCTCGAGCTACACTTTCCTCCGCTGCCCTCATCGTCATTGTCTCCCATGGATTCAAAAACCACGGCTACACTGATGATACCCAGCTCTTTCTTTCTTTTCCACCTGGAGCATCAGACATTTCCACCCACATCGCTGCCTTCCTGTCGGACCTCTCTGCATGGATGTCTGATCACCACCTCCAACTCAACCTCTCTAAAACAGAGATTCTTCACCTGCCAGCTGGCCTGTCTTCCTGTCACGATCTCTCAATCAAACTGGACAATTCACTCATTTTGCCTACCTCGTCGGCTAAGAGTTTGGAAATGATGATCAACTCAAATCTATCTTTCTCTCAGGACATCGAAGCCACTATCTGGATCTGCAGATATAGCCTGCATAACATTCGCAGGATCCATCCTTACCTCACAGCAGACTCTGCCCAACTACTTGTCCAGGCTATGGTGATATCCCGTCTGGAGTACTCCAACTCTCTCCTGGGTGGCCTTCCCGCTACTGCCATCAAACCTCTACAGCTGACAAAGAACGCTGCTAGCCGAGTTTGTTTGACTTGCTGAAGCGTTTGCATGTATCTCCTCTACTCACCTCTGTGTGCTGGCTTCCCATAGCTGCCTGGATCAACTTTAAGACCCTGGTTTTTACCAACAAATGCATCAGTGGAAATACTCCCAGCTATCTTCAAAACTTGATCAAATGCTACTCCCTAACCAGACTGCTACGCTTCACATATGCCCACTCGGTGGTCCCATGCTTGAAAGGTAAAGCCCGGAGGTTCCCAGTTCTGGCTCCATTGTGGTAGAACAACTTCCCCCTCTCACTCAGAACCACTGAAACTCTGTCCTGGTTTCAAAAGAGTCTGAAAACTCATCTCTTCCAAAGTCACTTCGCCCATGATCCCTTAAGTTCATGTAAGGTGTTGCTCAAAATGTTCATGCACCATAACTTTAAGATCATTTCCAGATTAACCTTTACACAGCTGCTACTCCTGTAATGTACATAAATGTTTGTGTATCTCAAAAAAATAAGAAGGACGATAATCATCGATATTCTGAGTTTATGCAGCTATTTGTGTAAGAAACATTGATGCATATGGTGGAAAGAAACTAACTAACCAACCATACTTAAGAATCACACAACTGCGACTGTCTCTTTCTCCTAATGTAATGCACAAATTGTATTTTCTATGAGATGTACGTTGCTTTAGAGAAAAGTGTCTGCTAAATGAATAAATGTAAATGTAATGCAATTCTCAAATAATTATCATTTTGTCAAGCAGAATGTGAAGGGCTCTACCTGAAGATACTATAATTTTGAGTTCTTCATTATGATGCATTGTATGGTTATTGCTTCTGCTAGAAAGGGTCACTGCACTCACTTTAAATTTTTTAGTTTACAGTTGGGAGTCTGAAGCACAGCACAAAGTTGCTGCAATCCTGAGTCCTTTGGGTTGTTTCTACTCATGTCCAGCTCTCTCAGATGTGAGGAATTTGAACCCAGAACAGAAGCCAGAGCAGAATATCCTTCCTCTGTGACTCCACAGTTTGACAACCTGAAGAAAGATAGAAAAAACTTCTTTACTCTTCCGGTATTCAATAAAAGTGAATACTCATGCAACTTGTAGAATGAAAAGAAAATTCATTAAGAAATACACACATTTAATTATGTTCTTCTTTCTGCGTTCCTGAAAAAAAATGTTAAGTGTGTACTGTAATTATATGAATGAAATGGGTTTCAGTATAAACAGCCACTGGCTGTACTGGTTCTTAAAATATTAACAATCAACACACTGGTAAAGCTGCACATTGCTACTGTTGATCTGAAAATACATGTAAGGTCTGCCATTTTCCACAAATTCATGTATATAACTAGCTCATTGCCCCACTCCTGAAGAACTCACATGATTGTTACAAGTTTGCTCTGTGGACTCCCCAGTGCAGCACAGAGCAGTTTCACTCCTGAGTCCTGCAGATCGTTGTCACTCATGTCGAGCTCTCTCAGGGTGTCGCAGTTGGACAGGAGGGCTGAAGCCAGCCCTTCACAGCATTTTGCACTGAGTTTACACCCTTTAAGCCTGGAGACACACCAAAAGGCAAATCAAACATTGCTTCTAAACCCTCACTTCTTCCATCATACAACAGCTTGGCTGTCATTGCATTAAACCACTTATTTCCACTGTGTGTCGTCCCTATGTTTTGTTTGTAAGGAATATCACTGCACAGTAAACCAGCTATGAAGGGAGACTAATCATAAGTATTAACTCAGAAAATGCCATATTTAAGAAAGTATTGGAGTAAAAGCAACAGAGAACAGGCAGACACAGGTCAAAATTCAATGAAGTCATAGTTCAAGTTCAAGTTCCAAGTTTATTGTCATAGATAAATACCATGTACATGTATCATGAAAATCTTCCTGAATGCTTCTCCACAGACTATGGGCAAGGACAATAAAAATACTGCACAGACAAAACAATGACAAACAAAACAATGACAATGACAGCTCATTACCTCTAAAGTTTAAAATGATAACAGGTGATATAGGTTGCTGATGAGAACAACTTTAGGGACAACCAGTACTGATACCTTCAGCTGCGATGAGTGTATTATTTCTTTCATTGAATATTCTGGGAGTAGAATCACAAACAGAGCAGCACTGAGCTTAGCAACATCCATTTTAAATAGGGAAGAAAAATTAAAAAAATTCTATTAAGAGGAATTCCTTATCCATCTTTCCAATTTCAATAACCACTTTTCCTGAGCAGGGTCATGGTTAACTGGAGCCTATTCCAGAAGCATTGGGTGCTAGGGGGGTACACTCTGAACAGGACACCAGTCCATCACGGGGTAGCTACACACTACACAAGCACACAATCTCTCACACAGCCACTCATCCATTCAGGCACTACAGACAATTTAGTGTCACCAATTCCCCTGAACTGCATGTGTTTGGACTGTGGGGGGAAACCCAAGCAAACACAGAACATTTAGACTCCCTGCAGACTGAGCCGGGATCAAACCCAAAATCTCTTTGATCACACAGGTGATGTGAGGCTGCAAATTTTGTTGAAGGAAGACCACAGTACACACCTCAGTGTCTCTGGTGTACAGTGAGGATCTTCCAGGACAGCACACAGCAGGTCCACTCCCGAGTCCCCGATGTGACTGTTGCTCAGGTCCAGCTCGCTCAGCTCAGACAACTTTGAACACAACACTGAAGCCAGAGTCGTAGGATCTCTCTTTAATTCTTGGCCATCAAAAAGTCTAAAAAAGGCAAAAAAAAAAAAAAAAAAAGTAATGATTATTCAAGCACTCATCACAAAACCTGTTTTTTACAAAAGGATTGATCACTCAGTATTTCTGTTAGATAATTATAATTACTAAACATGTCTGCAAAAAACATTAAGTAACTTTAAATGCAGCTGTGTACATCAGTACTACTATTGTCATCATATTTGTATACCTGAGTTTTTCCAGTTTACAACTGGAGTCCACCAACAGGACACACAGTGATATCACTCCTGAGTCCACTATGTGATTTCCACTCATATCCAGCTCTCTCAGGTGGGACGGGTTCGAACGCAGAGCTGAAGCCAGAGAAAAACAGCCTTCCTCTGTGACTCCGCAGCATGACAACCTGCAGATACGAGGAAAGCTCATCACATGAGTACCCCCATCATTTTCTGAAGAAAGACAAAATTCAATATAAAATTCCTTAAGACAGATTGAACCAGTTAATGGCATCACTTGGTACTCTGTACGGCTACAAGGTCAACGATGCTGAAAGACACTGAACATGTAACATCAGGATTTCTGCATAAAGTTATTCTGGATCTCTTATTAATAAGCTTCAACACATTTGAGCAGACAAAGCATGTTAAGATTCAGCTATAATGTGCCCTGTGTGCACATAATACACTTTAACGCATAATGCAACTTTTTACATTAAACACATTTCCCATTCTAACCTTGCAGTAACACGAGTTGTTACATTATGCTCACAAATTTACTTTAGTAATGCAAACCTAAGAAGTACAACGTTGGTTGTCTTATTCATAGTCACTCTTTATGCTGTCCAAAATGCAGGTTTACTTGTACAAAGAGACCTGCTGCAACGGAGACTCACCTCATTGTCTCCAGTTTAGAGTGGACACTGACCACTGCTGAAGAGAGCAGCTTCACTCCTGAGTCCTGCAGGTCATTGTCACTCAAGTCCACTTCCATCAAACTGCTATTCGAACTGATAGTTGAAGCCAACTGTTCACAGCATTTCCCAGTGAGGTTAGAACTGTTCAGCCTGAAAATAAACTCAGAGTTAATTGATTTTTTGCATACCCAACATCTCTCCACACATCCTACAGAAGGTCAACTGTTCAACTATGGAATCGTATAGTTTTACAAAGCGGTTGTGGACAGTGTGTGTGTGTGTGTGTGTGTGTGTGTGTGTGTATGTATGGGAATATGTTTTGACTTTGATACTTCTCATACCATCAAACCCATTACATTACAGCTCCTGGGGAACAAACATTCCTTGCACGTAGATCAGTAAAAAGAAAAACGAAAACATAATCCATCGTGTCTTATCTTTATTCATGTTCGAGTGTAACGAACACACCAGGAAAACACGACAGAATTGTCTTTTGTCTGCTTCACTTAGGAGGAGCTCAAGGGCAGTGGCTGACAACTGAACCACTATTTAAATGTTACCGACACAAAAACTATTCAATACAGGATCACTGGAGTCTGAATGCTTTTAGTTAATTACCTCAGATGTTCTGGTGCAATACAGCAAATACTTGCAGATCAGGCATCATTAGTAATTCAGAACTGATGGTGGCTTTAGGAAAACAAATTAAAACTTCAAAGATCTAATGACTATTGTGGTGTCCAAAAGGAAGGTACACCGTTTTTTTCAGGTTTTACTGAAACAAAGCATTGGACCACTTGGACGGCACAAATAAAAGAGTTTATTAAAAACAGTAGCTTGTGTCACAATCTCACTTCTCACCGTGGAACCTTTTCTACTCCCGCGCAAAAAAGCACACGTTATTCATAGTGTAGCCTATAACAATTCCCGCTTTAATTTCGAATTAACCAATGGCAATTAACGTTTGGCAACTTACACCCTACAGGCTGGCAGGGACCTTTCTTTTACAAAACTCTCAGTGATTCGTTCTTGGTGTAAAACACCACAGCTACAAATATATGACCATTCAATAACTGAAAAATTGTGTTCAGACTTGTGCACTACTGAAATTACACTGATCAATTTTGAATACCTGAGTTTTTCCAGCTTACACGTTGAGTCCACAAGTTTGGCAGACAGTGATAGCACTCCTGGATCTCCTAGGTGATTGGTGCTCAGATCCAGCTCTCTCAGGTTTGAGGAACATAGAGCTGCAGCCAAAGAATCACAGCCTTCATATGTGACTCCACAACTGGATAGCCTGCAGAGAGAAGGACAAAAGATTTTCTTTGTCCTCCTGAGTTCACAAACTGAAGTAAGTACTTTAAAGCCAAGACCTATAATGGAATAAATCATCTGTGTATAGAGAAGTTATTTGAATCTGAATATGAACGGTTACAGGCTGAATAAGTAACAGTGATTTCTGAACTACAAAAGCTCTAAAAAGTTATGGCTGATATCTTTAATGGAAACCTGTGATAGTGGAGACTCACCTCAGTGTCTCCAGTTTAGAGTAGACACTGACTACTGCTGAAGAAATGTAATTCACTCCTGAGTCCTGCAGGTCATTGTCACTCAGGTCCAGCTCTATCAAACTGGTATTTGATTTGATGGCTGATGCCAACTGTTCACAGCATTTTGCAGTGAGGTTACAGCTCTTCAGCCTGAAAATAAACTCAAGGTTAAATGGAAGTTTCTACACTTGTGAAACCTTTTGACTCTGAGCCACTGCTCTGTGTACAGGCAGTCCCCAGGTTATGAACATCCAGCTTATGTACAACCCGTAGTGACGAACCACCCCCGTCTCTCCAGCACTGTTGAGTGAACCCACGACAACCTACTCGGCCTTCCAAGTCCCTCTTTCTCCTCAATCCCTCACTCCTGCTTCGGACGTCCACGACTCCTGACACTTGCATCGCCTCCTCGACTGACATCGAATTCTCCTCAAGACCTATGTTTGTGCATCGACTGACCCACGCTTGTCCCCGACCATGAATCTCGCCTGCTCCTTGTGTACCAACAATAAAGATCCCGCGATTCGGTCCCCACACAAAAACACACACACACACACACAAAATCTCCTGCCTGCTCAGTATGACATGGATCACGTTTCTGTTAACATTGTCTCTTGTGTTATTGTATTTGGCTGTAATTTTTTTTTTGCTTTTATCCTCGTAACTATGGCACCAAATTGTAAATGTGATGTATTAAAGAAAAAATGATAACGATTAAAACTAAAGTGGAAATAAGCCATCGGAAAAAGGTGAAATGTCAACGAACATTGGAGAAATGAACACTGAAGTTTCTTTATGTTCTTTTATAACTACACACACACATTGTCTGTCCATTATAAATACTGTAATAACATTGATCTCTTTTTATGTCTCTGTTATAAATACCATACATAGTTCCATTATTATTATTATTATTATTATTATTATTATTACTGTCACGTCCACATCCGCACCTCGAACAGCAGCAGCTAATTCCGACTAAAAGCACCTGGCAGCAATCAGAGCGCTCACGTTCAAAGACGCTTCCCAGGCTGTTTTCACTCTCATCAAGACAATCATCCTCTCTGTGCCTGCTTTCATCACCATGTCCCATGTCCTGTTTCCCTTAGTCCCCATCTCCGGTTCTTCGTTCCCTGGCTTCTGACCATTTGCCTCATCTCCCGACTTCATCCATGGATCTTCGCTCCCACTCTGATGGCCGATTGACCGACTCTTCGCCCGTCTCCGACAACAAGAACTCATCTGACCCCTCAGCTCTAAATAAACGATCCTGCGTTTGGGTCCAGTCTTCCCCCATGACCATGTCCCCTGCTCCGTGTGACAGTTATATTCACTGTATTATTACTATTACTGTATTGTTATAGTAAAGATGTTTTGGTGTACCCGGAAGTGTTTCTTTAATGTTTTTTATGCATAGAAAAGTACACGATACTAAGGCAAAAATTTGACTAACTGACGTGAAATACCAACCATACTTAAGAGGTCCAACTTATGTAAAAATCTGACAAAGACGGACTGAGGAACGGAACTGGTTCGTAATCCAGGGACTGCACATTTGCAATTTATTGATGTACTATCACTACCAGTGAGCTTTTGTGGCCCTGTGCCGTTTATAAAACCAATTTTACAAAGTGCTAAAATACCAAAAGTGTTGCTCTATGCCACCACCATAACACAAATTTCTACAGTTCTGCTCCTCTCCCTTTGTCTCCTCACTTCTCTCAACTTATTTTAAATGAAATCTAACTTTTCTAAAGTGTGTCCTTCAGATGGGATGAGGGGTAATTTATGTATCTCAGTCTTACAGACAAAACTCATATGGCCAGGTGTGGGATGAATTTCATTTCAATATCTGAAGCTCAGTTTCTCTGTGACTACCCAAGAGAAAATTCAACACAAATAAAAAATTTCACTCTCCTGACACACAAAAGATTAAAATAATTTGTCTCTTTGTGGTTCAAGATATGACTTTCTGAGTAATATGTCTGTATTAAGCTCTTCCAGCCCTCCTGCTCATCACTCTAAACACTGTTGTATAGTAATATGATGTTCTCCTGGAAAGATGTCAGTTCTATCTGTCTCCACATAATTAAATACTGAAATTTTTTATCTCTGGAATTGAAGAAGGCACAATGGTGCAGGGGGTTTGGCCAGGGCCTGCTCCCTGGTGGGTTAGGGGTTTGAGTCCCGTGTGGGTCACCTTGCGACGGGCTGGCGTCCTGTCCCGGGTGTGTTCCCTCCCCCTTCAGCCTTACGCCCTTTGATGCTGGGTTAGGCTCCGTGACCCCGCATGAAACAAGTGGTTTCAGATGGTTTGTGTGTGTGTGTGTGTGTGTGTGTGTGTGTGTGTGTGTGATTCACAAACTCACCGCAGTATTTTCAGTTTGCAGTATGGATTCGCCAGTCCAGTTAACAGCGACACGACTCCTGAATCCTGCAGGTCATTGTCATTCAGATCCAACTCCTTCAGGCAGCAGGACTTTGAGCTGATAACTGAAGCCAGTGCCTCACAGCATCTCATGGTGAGTTTACAGCTGCTCAATCTGTAATGCGAACCATTTCATATATGTATCTATGTAGCAGTCTGTGGGACAAATACTTTCTACAATAGTTACAGAGTTACATGTATTAATAGTATTAGTAATACGTGATTCTAATATTTTAATGTTTTATTCTGGCTTATTTTCTTTGAACTCTGAGCACCATCAGCATTATGTTTAACTCCTCACCAGAACAGGACTTACAGAGCAGTTCTGGATGCCTTGACCACAGGCAGCAGCCTCAGAAGAACTTTGTCTGATCTACTGTATTTCTTCAAGTCAAACACATCCAGATCTTCTTCAGATGTCAGTAGCACAAAGGCCAGAGCTGACCACTGCGCAGGTGATAATTTCTCCAAGACACTTTGAGACTTCAGGTAACTTTGAACTTCCTTCACTAAAGAATTGTCATTCAGTTCACTCAGACAGTGGAAAAGATTGATGGTTCTCTCTGGAGAGATATTCTCCCTGATTTTCTGCTTAATGTACTCAATTATTTTCTCAGAATCAAATGACTTTTGTGCTGTCTGTGTCAAAAGGCCTTGTAGAAGAGACTGACTGGAATCCAGTGAAAGGCCAAGAAGGAAGCGAAGGTAAAGATCCAAATGTCCATTCTTACTCTGCAAAGCCTGATCCACTGTGCTTGTTATTAAATTATGAGCAGTGTTTTCTCTAAGAAACCTCTTAAATTTGTTGACTGATGTATTAACCAATAGGCCAAGAAGAAAGCAGAGGTTGAAGTCAAAGTTGCCATTTGTACTCTGTAGGGCCTGATCTGCTGCATTCTTTAACGTTTTGAGAGATGTACTTTCTTTAGGGAACCAGTACAGTACATTGAATGGTAAGTCTGAGTGTGACAGATAGGTGTACAAAGCCGCAAGATACTCCTGAACACTCAGGTGCACAAAGCAGTACACCTTGCCCTCATACAATCCAGTGTCCTCTGTCAAGATTTCTGTACACACGCCAGAGTACACTAATGCTTCACTGACATCAATGCCAAAATCCCTCAGATCTTCCTCATAAAATAAGAGATTGCCCTTCTGGAGGTTGTGGAATGCCAGTTTCCCCAGTTTCATAATAAATTTCTGTTCAGACTGCCAATGATCTGTCACTTCTTTTCTGCCGTACTTCTCATTCTTTATCCTCATCTGAAATATCAGGAAGTGTGTGTACATCTGAGTCAAAGTCTTGGGGAATTTTGTTCTGTCAGCTTCCCTCATCAGGTGCTCAAAAACAGTGGCTGAAATCCAACAGAAAACTGGAATGTGACACATGATGTAAAGGGTCTTTGATGACTTCATATGGGCAATAATCCTGTTTGCTAAGTCCTGGTCACTGAATCTCTTTCTGAAATATATTTCCTTCTGTGAATCATTGAATCCTTGTATGTCTGTCACCCGATGAACATACTCAGAAGGTATCTGACTGGCAGCTGCTGGTCGGGAAGTGATCCAAATCCGAGCAGAAGGAAGCAGATTACCCTTAATGAGGTTGGTCAACAACACATCCAGTGATGTTGCTGTAGTTATATCAAAGCAACTCTCATTTTTCTTGAAATCTAGAGGAAGGCGACACTCGTCCATGCCATCTAAAATGAACAAGACTTTGTTAGCATAAGGTTCAACAGACCCGATTATTTTGAACTCTGGGAGAAAGTGTTGAAGTAGTTGCGTTAGACTGTATTTTTCAGACTTCAATAAATTGAGGTCCCGGAAAGGAAGAGCAAATATCAAAAGAATGTCCTGATTTGCTTTTCCTTCAGCCCAGTCGAGAATAAACTTCTGAACAGAGACTGTTTTTCCAATGCCAGCAACCCCCTTTGTCAGCACAGTTCTGATATGCGTCTCCTGTCCCAGTAAGGGTTGAAAGATGTCATTGCAGTTGATTGCAGTCTCTTGTGATGTTTGTCCCTTAGAAACTATTTCAATCTGTCTAACCTCGTGTTCCTCACTGATCCCTCCGGTTCTACCTTCAGTTATGTAGAGCTCTGTATAAATCTTGCTGAGAAGAGTGTGATTTCCTTGCATCGCCTTCCCTTCGAAAAGACATTTCAACTTGTTCTTCAGAGTGGACTTGTGTTTATGATGACATTCAATCAGGAGCTCACCTGATAAAACAAATCAAAATAAAATGATCAGTATCTGTTAATGTCATACTGCAGTTCTTACATTACTCATGCCATAGTAAGATACATTAAAATACTGGGCCTCCTTCTAAAACTGGTTGTCCACTTTGTTTCGTGGAAAGCTTTACCCTTTAAACCTTTCATTATAACCACAACACATTCTTAGAACTGCTTGTAAATTGAGACCTTAATAATTATATGAAAAGTTTCAGTGGTCCTCAACCAGAAAATTGCATTACTGTGCTAACTTGTCACCTATTCATAAAAGAACATGGGAGAACTTACTTCAGTACAGTCATCTCCTGAGAAAGACACATTTGAGTTATGAGAATTTTACTTCACCAGGACTTTCATTTTATAGCTCTATTTTCCCTTGTGAGAAATTTCTTTGCATCTACAAGGGCAAAACTCGGATTTTGCTGCCTTCTAACAGCTGAGCCTTTTGACATATTAATATTTGCATTTATTCATTTAGCTGACCTTTTTCTCCAAAGCAACCTGTACTGATTTTTATGCTGTACAGTTTGTCCTTAAAAACTTTATTGGGACTGAGAGTTGGTCTGTTACTTCATATCTTCAGTTGCTGAATATAACACGGAGCAGGCAAGGGGCTTGTCATCAGTTCTATACGCAGGTACTTATGTGATGTGCACAAAAAAGACAGTGGTATTGGACAATGGGACAGATATGGCAAGATTATGGCAAGATGGCGCCGCGAATGGCTCCCTCAGTGTGGTGCTCTCCAATACGTTTGCTGTTTTTGTTTGTTTGTCCTGTTTTTAGTTACTTTTTTCTGACCAGTTGCACCAGAGGTGAACTGCTAAACATTCAGCAGAGCAAACCGGGCAATCTTTTACTGCTTTTTGAGCATTCTGACGTACTGGACATTTTAGTCGGAGGAGCAGCACTTCTTTACAAGCCCGCAGGTGCACTGGTGAAGCTCCGATGGCGTGGCTTCAGGACCTCCCCACCAAGCATTTACCTGGTGAACCTCCATTCCTTCACCAATAAAACGGATGAACTACTGCTCCTCACCCGAACAAACACGGACTTCCAACTCCACTACTCTGTGCTTCATGGAAACCTGGCAGAGTGCAGCCATCCCGGTTTTACAGCACACTGCGGCTGCTAGGCTTCCAGCTGTTCAGAACAGATTGCATCGCAGAGTCACCGGACAAAATGAGAGGCGGCAGATGATGTTTTTACATTAAGGAGGGCTGGTGTACAGACATAACAGCGATGAAGAAGACATGCTCCCCAGATCTAGAAGCATTCTTCATCAACTGCAAGCCTTTTTTATTCACCATGGGAGTTTTCCTTATTTATTCTGGTGAGGGTTTATATTCCTCCTCTAGCCTGTGTGAGTGCAGCACTGCAAGAGCTGGCTGATCAGATCACACACACAGAGCAACTGTGACTGGACTCTCTTATTATCATCCTAGGAGATTTGAATGGAGCAAACCTTACTCATGAACTGCCAAAATACAGACAGCACATTACATACTCCACTAGAGAGGGTAAAATACTGGACCACTGCTACACCACTTTAAAGAACCCATATCGCTCTGTACATCCTGTCTTTGGGTCTCTCTAATCACTGTCTGGTTAATGTGCTCCTGACCTACAGGCTAAAACTTAAACTAGCTAAGCCTGTAGTAAGAACTGTAAAGAGATGGACTAAGGAAGTAGAGTTGGAGCAGACTTGAAGTAGACTTGTTTCGACTATACTGATTGGAGTGTCTTTGAAGATGCAGCTGCTGACTTGGATGAGCTCAGTGCTACAGTTACATCTTACATCACTTTCTGTGAGGATATGTGTGTTCCCACCAGGACCCGTTGAACGTACAACAATGATAAACCATGGTTCACAGCTAAACTCAACAGCTTTGTCGACAAAGGAGGAGGCCTACAGAAGTGGGGACAAAGTCTTGTACAATCAGGTCTGGAAGATTCTGACAAAGGAGACAGGAGAAGCTAAGAAAAGCAGCATTGATAAACTGAAAAATAAGTTCTGAGCTAACAATCCTGCATCAGTGTGGAAATTCCTGAAATACATCACCAATTAAAGACATCTTCCCCCCACTCTGTGGGAAATCAACAACTGGCCGACAACGTGAATATGTATTACCGCAGGCTTGAAAAGGCCGGTCTCATACCCCATACCCACTCCAATCTTCTCTGTCTGAAAGTCTGTGCCGACCAGATGTCACCCATCTTCACCCAAATCTTCAGCAGATCACTGGAGCAGTGCGAAGTCCCCCCTGACTCAAACGCTCCACCATCCTCCCAGTCTCAAAAAAACCCAAGATCACAGGGCTAAATGACTACAGACCTGTTGTTTTGACACCTGTAATCATGAAGTCATTCGAGAGACTGGTGTTTGCCTACCTGATGGACATTACTGGACCCCTGTTGGATCCCTTCTAGTCTGCCTACAGGGCAAACAGGTCAGTGGATGATGCGGTCAACACGGGGCTGCATTTCATTCTGCAACACCTCATCAAACCAGGGACTTATGCCTGTTCGCCGATTTATCATCCCAGACCTCCTTCAGACAAAACTGACATAGTTTTCTGTGCCCACCACCATCTTTCGGTGGATTTTACACACACACACACACACACACACACACACACACACACACACACACACACACATTATCGGAACCGCTTGTCCCATACGGGGTCGCGGGGAACCGGAGCCTACCCGGCAAAACAGGACGTAAGGGTGGAGGGAGAGGGGACACCCCCAGGACGGGACGCCAGTCCGTCGCAAGGCACCCCAAGCAGGACTTGAACCCCAGACCCACCAGAGAGCAGGACCTGGTCCAACCCACTGCGCCACCACGCCCCCCTTCGGTGCATTATTATTATTTTTTTTTTTTTTTTTTTTTTTTCCCCCTCCGTGAACCGCCACCTTACCGTGGTGGAGGGGTTTGAGTGCCTGAATGAGTCCAGGAGCTATGTTGCCTGGGGCTATATGCCCCTGGTAGGGTCTCCCATGGCAGACAGGTCCTGGATGACAGACGAGACAAAGTGCGGTTCAAAAGCCCCTTATGAAGAAAATAAAACCAAGGCTTTCGTTTACCCCGCCCGGTATGCGGTCACCGGGGCCCCACCCTGGAGCCAGGCTTGGGGGGGGGGGCTCGCATGCGAGCGCCTGGTGCCAGGTCTATGCCCACGGGGCCTGGCCGGGCTCAGCCCAAAGCCATGACATGGAGCCGCTCTTCGGTGGGCTCACTACCTGCCGGAGAGACCGTAAGGGGCCGGTGCATTGTGATTTTGGCGGTAGTCGGGGCCGAGTGCCTGGTCGACAACTCTGGTTTTTGGGACTTGGAATGTCACCTCAATGGCGGGGAAGGAGCCTGAGCTGGTGCGGGAAGTTGAGAGATACCGTCTAGATATAGTCGGGCTCACTTCCACTCACAGCTTGGGTTCTGGAACCACTCTCCTCGATCGAGGGTGGACTCTCCACTATTCTGGCGTTGGAGGCGGCGGGCGGGTGTGGGCTTATTAATAGCCCCCCAGCTTAGCCGCCATGTGTTGGAGTCTACCCCGGTGAATGAGAGGGTCATCTCCCTGCGCCTTCGGGTCAGGGAACGATCTCTCACTGTCGTTTGTGCTTATGCGCCTAGCGGCAGTGTAGAGTACCCGGCCTTTTTGGAGTCCCTGGAGGGCGTGCTGGAAAGCGCTCCCACTGGGGACTCTGTCGTTCTACTGGGGGACTTTAACGCCCACGTGGGTAGTGACAGTGACACCTGGAGGGGCGTGATTGGGAGGAACGGCCTCCCTGATCTGAACCCAAGCGGTGAGTTGTTATTGGATTTCGGTGCTAGTCACAGTTTATCCATAACGAACACCATGTTCATGCATAAGGGTGTCCATCGGTGCACTTAGCACCGATGGACACCCTAGGTCAGAGGTAAATGATCGACTTTGTAGTCGTTTCTTCTGATCTTCGGCCATATGTCTTGGACACTCGGGTGAAGAGAGGGGCTGAGCGGTCAACTGATCACCACCTGGTGGTGAGTTGGATTCGATGGCGGGGGAAAAAGCTGGACAGACCTGGCAGGCCCAAACGCACAGTGAGGGTCTGTTGGGAACATTTGGCGGAGGCCCCTGTCAGAGAGGTCTTCAACTCCCACCTCCGACAGAGCTTCAACCAGGTCCCGAGAGACTGGGGACATTGAGTCGGAATGGACTATGTTCCACGCCTCCATTGTCGGGGCGGCGGTTCAGAGCTGTGGCCATAAGGTCTCCGGCGCCTGTCGTGGCGGCAATCCCCGAACACGGTGGTGGACACCGGAGGTAAGGGATGCCGTCAAGCTGAAGAAGGAGTTCTATCGGGCCTGGCTGGCTCATGGGACTCCTGAAGCAGCTGACGGGTACCGACGGGCCAAACGGAATGCGGCTCTGGCAGTCACTGCAGCAAAAACTCGGGCCTGGGAGGAGTTCGGTGAGGCCATGGAGGAAGACTTTCGGTCGGCCTCAAAGAGATTCTGGCAAACCGTCCGGCGACTCAGAGGGGGGAAGCGGTGTTCCACAAACACTGTTTACAGTGGAAGTGGTGCGTTGCTCACCTCAGCTGAGGATGTCCTCAGGCGGTGGAAGGAGTACTTTGAGGATCTCCTCAATCCCTCCGACACGTCTTCCGTAGAGGAAACTGAGGCTGGGGACTCAGAGGGGGACTCTTCCATTACCCTGGCTGAAGTTGCTGAGGTAGACAAAAAACTCCTCGGTGGCAAGGCTCCGGGGGTGGATGAGATCTGCCCCGAGTTTCTCAAGTCTCTGGATGTTGTGGGGCTGTCTTGGCTGACACGCCTCTGCAGCATCGCGTGGAGCTCGGGAACGGTGCCTCTGGACTGGCAGACCGGGGTGGTGGTCCCTCTTTTTAAGAAGGGGGACCGGAGATTGTGTTCCAACTATAGGGGGATCACATTCCTTAGCCTCCCTGGGAAAGTCTATGCCAGGGTACTGGAGAGGAGAATCCAACCGATAGTCGAACCTCGGATTCAGGAGGAGCAATGCGGTTTTCGCCCTGGCCGTGGAACACTGGACCAGCTCTGTACCCTCACTAGGGTGTTGGAGGGTTCATGGGAGTTTGCCCAACCAGTCCATATGCGTTTTGTGGACCTGGAGAAGGCATTCGACCGTGTCCCTCGTGGCATCCTGTGGGAGGTACTTCGGGATTATGGGGTTCGGGGCACGCTGTTACGGGCTGTTCGTTCCTTGTATGACCGGAGCAGGAGCTTGGTTCGCATTGCCGGCAGTAAGTCAGACCTGTTCCCGGTGCATGTTGGACTCCGCCAGGGCTGCCCTTTGGCACCGATTCTGTTCATTATCTTCATGGACAGGATTTCTAGGCACGCCCAAGGAACGGAGGGTGTCTGTTTTGGTGGCCGCGGGATCTCGTCTCTGCTTTTTGCGGACGATGTGGTCCTGTTGGCTTCATCAAATCAAGACTTGCAGCGTGCACTGGGGAGGTTTGCAGCCGAGTGCGAAGCGGCGGGGATGAGAATCAGCACCTCCAAATCCGAGGCCATGGTTCTCAGTTGGAAAAAGGTGGATTGCCCCCTCCGGGTTAGGGGGGAGTTGCTCCCTCAAGTGGAGGAGTTTAAGTATCTCGGGGTCTTGTTCACGAGTGAGGGAAAAATGGAGCGGCAGGTTGACGGACGGATCGGTGTGGAGTCAGCAGTAATGCGGTCATTGTACCGGTCTGTTGTGGTGAAGAGGGAGCTGAATCGTAAGGCGAAGCTCTCAATTTACCGTTCAATCTACGTTCCTACCCTCACCTATGGTCATCTCATCTCATCATGACCGAAAGAATGAGATGGCGGATCCATGCAGCAGAAATGAGTTTCCTCCGCAGAGTGGCTGGGTGCACCCTTAGGGATAGGGTGAGGAGCTCAGTCACCCGGGAGGAGCTCGGAGTAGAGCCGCTGCTCCTCCCCATCGAGAGGAGCCAGTTGAGGTGGCTCGGGCATCTGTTCCGGATGCCTCCTGGACGCCTCCCTGGGAAGGTGTTCCAGGCATGTTCCACTGGGAGGAGACCTCGGGGCAGACCCAGGACACGTTGGAGAGACTATGTCTCCCGGCTGGCCTGGGAACGCCTTGGGGTTTCCCCAGGGGAACTGGAGGAGGTGTGCGGGGAGAGGGAAGTCTGGAGGACTCTGCTTGGACTGCTGCCCCTGCGACCCGGCCCCGGATAGCGGAGGAAGATGGATGGATGGATGGATATTATTATTTTTATTTTTATACAGCGCTCTTCACACGCAGTGACACAGAGCACTTTAACACAGGCATACAGCAAGAAAAATTGATACAAACAAAGAACACAGTCAACTAATGGCTACCATAATGAAGAACTTATTAGATAGCTATAAGTATACCTACTGGCCACCGGGGAAAGGAACAAAAACTCCCAACTGAAGATCACCAACTTCCTGACAGGTAGACAGCAATTAGTGAGGCTGGGGAAATTCACTTCCAGCACCTGCACAGTCAACAGTGGCGCACCTCAGGGATGAGTGCTCTCCCCACTGCTCTTCTCCCTGTACACAAATGACTTCACCTCTAAGGACCCCTCTGTGAAGCTCCTGAAGTTTGCAGAGAATACAACAGTTATCGGCCTCATCCAGGGCGGTGACGGGTCTGCATACAGGAGGGAGGTTGAACAGCTGGCTGGCTGGTTCAGTCAAAACAACCTGGAGCTGAACATACTCAGAACAGTGGGGATGATTGTGGACTTCAGGAGAAACCCCCCTGAACTACCCCCCCCCTCACCATTTTCAACAGCTAAATGTGGTCCTACAGTCTCCCGGGACCTGAAGTGGGACACCTATATTGACTCCATCGTGAAAAAGACCCAACAGCGGATGTACTTCCGACAACTGAAGAAGTTCAACCTGCCACAGGACCTCCTGATCTGGTTCTACTCAGCTGTCCTTGAGTCTGTCTTGTGCACTGCTGTAACTGTCTGGTTTGGCTCAGCTACCAAATCGGACAGAATTAGGCTGCAAAGGCCAGTCAAAACAGCTGAGAGGATCATCAGTGCTCCCCTGCCTACCCTTCAGGTCTTGTACAAGACCAGAATGAGGAAGCAGGTGGGCAAAATCATCAATGATCCCACACACCTCAAGCACAAACTCTTCACACTTTTCCCCTCTGGAAGGCATTACAGAGCACTGTCTGCCAGAACAACAAGACACAAGAACAGTTTTCTCTCCTTGGGCCATCACCCTCAAGAACAGTTGACACTCACCTATAGGTCTGCTATCAGTACAGTATATCCCTTCACTTCTGTAATTTACTTATAATTTATTGATTACATTTTTATGTATTTATACTTTTTTTTTTTACTTTGTACTCTGTAAATATGCTATTTATTTATTCTATCTCTGTGTCAGATGTCTGTCTTGTCTAGTGTCTGTATTACTGCAAGCATAAAAGCAAATTCCTTGTGTGGTTCAGCACACTTGGCAAATAAAGCCCCATTCTGATTCTGATATATTGAAAATTGACATGATAAATCTTTCATGGAAAACTTTCATGCGTACTTTAAATCTGAGATACGAGAAAGAGCCCTGTCTTGTGTGTGTCTTTGTTCCTTCACATCATGAAGGAGATTCATTTCAGTGATTATTTTTGTCCATAAGGCATGCTTGTTGCTGCAGATAAGTACGTATCCCCAAGACATGCCCATTTGAGCTTCAAGGAGTTTCACTGAATACTCTTACTTTGATTTATGAGGCATTTCTTCGAGTTTATGAGGACTGAGTTTGGTTTTCATGTGACTTCCAAACAACTGAGCTGCATGAGATATTTACCTTTATTCATTGAGCAAATACTTTTCTCCAAAGTGGCTTAGATAACGATTAACTAGTATTTAGTTGATGCCTTTTTCTGAGGTGATCAACAATGCTAGATGCACTACACTAAACTCCCTGCAGTCATTCACCCCTCTACACAGCAGAGCAATGTAACATACGTGCACAGTCAGCACACATACACACGTACACACTATGAAGAGTGTAGAGACACCAATCCACCCAAAACATGACTGAGGGAGGAAACCGGTATGAATGCAGGGAGAAAATGCAAACTCCGTACAGGATGAGTGGGGATTGAACCCACATTGCATCGCACAGCCAAGGCGCTGTAAGTCACCAGGATAAGTTATTCTTTTCAGCTAGTTTCATACATTTCTTTTGTCTTTACTGTTCAGTTTTGTTTTGCACTAAAACCTGAATTAATACACAAACACGGAGTATCAGCATGTATGTATGTTTTGCTTGTGAGTGTAAGGATCAGGTGCATTTTAATTCCCGCTGGTTTTTCAGGAAAAGTGTGCTGTAAGTAAAAACTCTTTTCTGTTCATTACCATACTGAAAATGTCAAGCGTTTTTGTACCATTTTCAGTAAAATTCAATATTTTCATAATTTAGTGGGAAATTGATTCCCCTGACCTTTCAGTGAACTTTTTAATATTTTGAGTGGTATGAAACACCACAGAAAAGGGGTGAGACACATACTCTTTTCCAGCCTCTCAGCAAGTTCTTCCTGGTTCATGGTTCTCAGGATGTGCATTGTGATCTTCAGAGCCCCGTCTCTGCCACACTTCTCAGGGGTCTGATCATCCATGTACATCGCAGTGCTGCCCTCCAGGTGCATCTTGATCTTCTTCAGCTGGTCCTTTAGGAACTTCACTGCCCTTTTCTCAAGAGGCTAAAAAAATACAACAGTAAAACAGTTTTAGTGCACAGGTTCCTAAACTTATGAACACAATGAAGACTAGACATCTATTCCCAACTCAATTTGTCTGTAAATCCAAAGTCACTTTTACCACTAATTCACAACCAAGAAAAGCAAAGTAATACAGATGTTCCTCAGTTTATTCCTCATCAGATTAAGCAAACGCTATAATGATTTTCACTGTTTTTAATTTGAAGATGATTTTAAATTCTTTGTGTGTGTGTGTGTGTGTGTGTGTGAGAGTGTGACAATTTAAAACGGTGAAAAATCTGTTACTTTCACAGCTTCCCATTCAATCCCAATGGTTGAGACATTAATTTTATAAGTGTGTGCTATGTTAATCAGCTGCTGGCCTCTCAAATTTGCCTTATTATACACACACATTTTCAGAACCGCTTGTCCCATACAGGGTCACGGGAGCCTACCCGGTAACACAGGGCATAAGGCCGGAGGGGAAGGGGACACACACAAGACGGGACGCCAGTCCGTCACAAGGCACCCCAAGCAGGACTCGAACCCCAGACCCACTGAAGAGCAAGACTGTGGTCCAACCCACTGCGCCACCGCACTCCCCGCTGCCTTATTATATAAACCAGTAAATGGTTTATCATACAGACATCCCTTGATTTTTACAAGATTGGTTCTATAACGGTCACATGTGAAGGCATAATATACTTGATTGACCAGTTTTGTTAACTTCAGTCTACACTAAAATTCGGGGGGTGCAGTTGCACAGAAGGTTTGGCTAAGGCGTGCTTTCTGGTGCATCAGGGGTTTGAGTCCTGCTTAGAGTGGCTTGCAACAGATGGATATCCCATTCAGCATGTGCCCCCTGCCTTCTGTGCTGCCACACTCAGGCTCTGGTTAGCCACAACCTGAGGCTGGGACAAGCAGCTTCAGACAGTGTGTGTATGTTAAAATTGAAATTAATTCATGATGAATGAAAATGATGCTGCACTTCAATTTCATACAAACTTTGTCTGTTTGTCCTTTGAACTTGTTATTCATCAACAACACTCACAAACAGCAAATGCGAGCAGTAAAGACTATGGAATGATACTGAATTAATCTGGTCCCTCATTCACTCTCTAGTTTTACTATGTTTTACTGCCAGCCAGCCACAGAAACAGCGGTCACTTTAGCCATATAATAGAAACAAATCTTACACTGAATTAACAGTTAAGTGAAGAAAATACTATTAAAAACATGTAAATGATCTAGAAAATGTTTGTATCTTTGAAAATTCAGAAGTTAAATGCTCGTGAGGAGTTGGTATGTTGAGCAGAAAAGTGTCACAGTAAAATGTTGGCGCATTTGGGAAATCACCTTCCAGGAGGATTTTAAAAGAGGGCAATTTGTAGTGTTATGGTTAAAGCTGCTGCCTTTAGACCCAGTGGTCATAAGTTCAAGTTTTCTCTTCAGCTTTAGTATCCTTGAACAAGCTACTTAGCTTGAAATTACTCTAGTAAAATCACCCAGCTGTGGGTAATGGGTAAATTATTATAAATAGGTTAACATTGTAAGCGGGTTTGGAGAAAAGCATCAACTAAACAAACAAATGTAAAAAGAAAAAAAAGCAACACCTTGAATAAAGATGATAAATCTATTTGTTGTCCAGAAGCATTCTGACAGCTGGAGTTCAAACCAAACTTCTGTTGGTCTCTGTAAAAGAAATGTGCCAAATTTACACCTCCTCACTTATAAACAATTACTTTATGATATGAATTTTCTGAAAATTCATATGCACACATTCAATATGCACACAAGGCAGAATTCTTTAAATTCCAGTGGATCTTCTCATGACCATCAGGAGTCAGAAAGATAACTTCTTGAGGGTCTTCCACAGCAAGACAAAATTTTAAACAAAACCTTTTAACTCACCTTTTATCAGTAGGAATGCCCTCTTTCTGGAATTCCAGGGGAGTATTCAAGGACCAGTCACTTTTCATGGACACACAGCTGGGAGCATGTGATTCAGACCTCTCCTGCTGGACCCTATCAACCACCAAAGAAACACAGCGGCTATGGATGTGTGATAAGAAATAGTTTAAAATTAATTACTGCAAGTTATTGACTCTTTAAAATGCAAACCTATATAGTTCTGTGTAGGACATCTTCACTGGCAATTTATTAGCAGTTTCTAACTGCATCATGAAAAGACTCAAAAACTTGGTTTATATAAAAAATATTGTTTTGATATTAGTTTCTTCAATAAAGCCAGCTTTAAAAAGAGCCTACTCACTCTCTAAGATATAAAAGCATGAAGCTTTTTTCAGCCAACCCAATTTCTGGCATTTAAACATACATACATTTTCAGAACCACTTGTCCCATAGGGGGGTCACAGGGAACCGGAGCCTACCCGGTAACACAGGGAGTAAGGCCAGAGGGGGAGGTGACACACCCAGGACAGGACGCCAGTCCGTCGCAAGGCACCCCAAGCGGAACTTGAACCCCAGACCCACAGAAGAGCAGAACTGCGGTCCAACCCACTGCACCACCCTGCCCCCTTAGAATTTAAACAATTAAGTTGTTTTTTGCACAAAGCCCATAATGTCGAGTTCTCCCCACCTTTTACTCTCAGGGTTTGTAACCCTGTCATGGATCTTTTTCTCTTCAGACAGACTCATTTCTGACTCGTTTTAGAAGCACAAGGCCTCCTTCTCACAAGTGCTACAATTGAACAAACAGAAAAGAACAAATTTTCTGGGTTAGAACGATGGGTCACATCCTCAGCCTGGAAGACGACAGGGGGTGCAGCTGTGAACAGGCTTAAGGTCATTACACACACTTGTGCTGCATTTAAAAACAATATAAGGACATGAGCTCTGACTATGACAAACTGAGGAATCTCTTTGTGACCACATGCCCTTCACTTTGCTCTTTCTTCATCGCTCCATGTTGTTTGGATTAGAACACTTTAGATCTCTAACCTGGCTTCCTGAACCACGACCACACTCCGTCGGATCACGATCATTGGACTTTGACTGGATCTTCGGAACTTGACCATTGCAATTTGAACCATAACCTGAATCACGGTTTGGACCCAGGGTCATTTCACCAAACCCCACCCGGGCTGCATTCTTATCTGTGAAATCATGACCAAAATGACAGCTGTGTTCTGGCAAAATACATTTTCTTACCATTCCATTGGTCACTTATGTGAGAAAGAAACTACAGTTACTAAAACCAAGAAGAGCCATTTTATGGCTTCTGATTCGCACGAAATCCCTATTAACAACAAAACTAAAAGTTAGAAGAAGTATTTACAGAACATAAACTGTAGTATTTTACCTTTTTCTATTTTAGTTTACACTAAAATACTATGGGGGTGTTATTCCCAGTATAATATATAAAATATACATACTGAGTACTTACTTTTTTATCCCCTCTGAACTTCATCTGCAAATGGCTTCCAGTCCCAAGTTTCTACTTTCACTTTTATGTTTATTACCCAGTCAAACAAGATGTTTGCAAGGTGATAAAGTTGCATTCCACTGTGTCTGTGTGACAGACACACAATTTAATCAGTTGTTGTGAAAAAGTTCTTCTTCATAAATGTTTGTTACATATGAGAATCAAGTAAGTGATAACCTTTCAAATGGTGGAAAATATTGTAACGACCCGTATTACTGTTTTAGTGAGAAATGTGTTTAATGTAATTGGTTAGTGTTCAGTGACGTACAAGGGATATAAGGGATGTTTGTGTTTGCCGGGGGGGGGAAGAGGAGAGAGGCTGGGGGTGCTAAGCAGGCTGGGAAGGCTGGCTGCACATGTGCAGGTCCTGGAGGAAATGGGGTCCCCAGACCGAGAGTGTTATTTCCCCGTGTGCTGGTTTTCGAATAAATCATTCGAAATGAACGCTGCCTCTCTTCCTCCTTCTTGCCCCATTCAAACCCACAGTGCTGTGTGCCACAATATTACCATAGTTGTACTTCGTGAGGAAGGGGGGCGCAGTGGGTTGGACTGCAGTCCTGCTCTCCGGTGGGTCTGGGGTTTGAGTCCCGCTTGGGGTGCCTTGCGGCGGACTGGCGTCCCATCCTGGGTGTGTCCCCTCCCAGTCTGGCCTTACGCCCTGTGTTACCGGGTAGGCTCCGGTTCCCCGTGACCCCGTATGGGACAAGCGGTTCTGAAAATGTGTGTGTGTGTGTGTGTGTGTGTGTGTGTGTGTGTACTTTGTGAGAAGTAAAATATTCTACATGTTTCAGCTAAACCAGATGGACACTTTAGATTTCAAACCTCACTTCCTGAACCATGAGCACACCAATTTGGATCACGATCACTGGAATTTGACTGGCTCTTCGGAACTTGACCATTGAATTTTGAACCATAACCTGAATCACAGTTTGGACCCAGGGCCACTTCACCAAATCCCATTTGGGCTATGTTGTTATCCAGTAACAAGGGGGTGCGGTGGCGCAGTGGGTTGGACCGCAGTCCTGCTCTCCGGTGGGTCTGGGGTTCAAGTCCCGCTTGGGGTGCCTTGCGGCGGACTGGCGTCCCGTCCTGGGTGCGTTTCCTTCCCCCTCCGGCCTTACGCCCTGTGTTACCGGGTAGGCTCCGGTTCCCCGTGACCCTGTACGGGACAAGCGGTTCTGAAAGTGTGTGTGTGTGTGTGTTATCCAGTAAATCATTACCAATGACAGCTGTGTTCAGGCCAAAACACAGTTTATTACCATTCCATTGGTCACTTAAGTGAGGAAGAAACTACAATTATTAAAACCACACACACACACTTTCAGAACCACTTGTCCCATACAGGGTCACAGGGAACCAGAGCCAACCCGGCAACACAGGGCATAAGGCCAGAGGGGGAGAGGACACACCCAGGACAGGACGCCAGTCCGTCACAAGGCACCCCAAGTGGGACTCGAACCCCAGACCCACCGAAGAGGAGGACCATGGACCAACCCACTGCGCCCCTTCGTTATTAAAACCAATTATTATAAATTACTAAAACCAAGAAGAGCCATTTTATGGCTTCTGATTCGCACGAAATCCCTATTAACAACAAAACTAAAAGTTAGAAGAAGTATTTACAGAACATAAACTGTAGTATTTTACCTTTTTCTATTTTAGTTTACACTAAAATACTATGGGGGTGTTATTCCCAGTATAATATATAAAATATACATACTGAGTACTTACTTTTTTATCCCCTCTGAACTTCATCTGCAAATGGCTTCCAGTCCCAAGTTTCTACTTTCACTTTTATGTTTATTACCCAGTCAAACAAGATGTTTGCAAGGTGATAAAGTTGCATTCCACTGTGTCCGTGTGACACACACACACACAATTTAACCAGTGAAGTAGTTCTTATTCATAAATGTTTGTTACATATTAAAGTCAAGTAAGTAGTAACATTTCAAATGGTGGGATATATTAAATATATAAATATTCTGCATGTTTTGGCCAATCCTGATGGAGACCTTTAAGAAAGAGAGATGCCTCAACATTTTCAATTGTACCTCTTACTGTTACCCTGGCACCACTCACTTGTTGCACACACAATCTTAAGGCAATTTCTCCATGGAGTATGTGACAGAAAAGTTCTTTTTCAGTTCAGGTTTAGACTGTTCCTGGAGGGGAGCCATCGTTGCATTACACACTGTCAGCAGTATTAACGGTAATTTAAGGACGCATTGGTTCTGTGATTAAGAAAACCAAGAAAAATACCTGAGGTTGCAGATACAATTCAGTCAGGGCATGTGCTTCCCCCCTTTGAGTGCTAAATCATAGTCGCACACAAAACATTTGACATTAACGCAGCCACAGTCCTCTCCTGCAAACTGGCAGTGTTTGCAGTTACTGTTACCTGTCGTGATGCATGTCACACACATTCGCTGTTTCAAAGGCAGTCTGCTTGGGCTTCTCTCTCTCTCGTAGCATTTGCTGGGGAAACACTGCAGAAATATAATTTATATCATCTTTCGCTCTTGCAGCTCTTGTTTACATTGACATTTACATGTACTCCTTTAGCAGACGCTTTTCTCCAAAGTGACGTACATCTCATAGAAAATACAATGTGTGCATTACATTAGCAGAAAAAGACAAAGTTTTTTCTGCTAATGATGCTGTAACAGAAGAGACGGGACACCAGGTAGGGTGCTCGTCTGAGTGACGTGGGGTTTATTTATGCCCTTGTCGGGGAGAAGGAAAATAAGGGGAAAGAGGGAATAGAAAACGGGTACGATGGGGACTTGGCCTGGTCTTGGGCTCGTAGTCGTGGTCGTAGTCGTGATTGTGTGTTCTTGGGTCTCTTGGTGTCGGTTCTCCTCTGCTGTTTCTTCTTCTCACTGCCGGGCACAGGGGAAGAAATAGGGTAAGTGATTAGCCCCAGTTGTGGCTGTTTTGTCCCTGTTTCCACCCCATTTCCCTGCTGCCTCAACGTGCTACAGACGTGTAATTTTAAATTACAGTTTGCTTGTTACTTTGCACCATATGAATCAATGTACGTCACACGAGTAGCTACATAAAACATTTTTCAAATATCAACAATTTTGAATCACATTCCTAATAATTTTTTTAATGAACATTTACATTATATTATACAAGTAGCTGAATGAAGGTTTACCCATTGTTTAACAGGTATTATCTCAAAGTTGTAGAGCATGAACGTTTACACATTGCATGAACTTAACAGATCATGGGAGAAGTGAGTCCAGAAGAGGTGAGCTTTCAGTTTTAAATTTGGACAGAGATTCAGCAGTTCCGAAGGCACTAGCTTTTACCACTATGCTACCAGCTGTCCCGACTTTGGACGTCATTGGCAAAGCAGTGGTAGTTGAATTCATGGGAGGCGATGACAGGGCTGAGGGAAAAGGTGTAGACTGAGAAGAGTAGAGGACCCAAGTACTGAACCCTGTGGGACACCAATTGAGAGAGGCTGAGGAGATTAATGGGAGTTCTGCCAGACTACTCGGTAGGATCTGACTGATAGGTAGGACTCAAACCATTTTAGTGCTGTTTGTTCGATGGTAAGAGGACCAAGAGAAGAGAGTAGAATCCGGTGGTTAACAGTGTGAAATGCTGTAAGCAGGTGAAGAAAGATAAGGACCGAGGAGAGGGAGACTGCTCTAGCCCACTGGAGAGCATCTGACACTGCAAAAAGCACTGTCTCGGTGGAATGTCCAGCTTTGAATCCAGACTGATATCCGTCAAGGAGATGGTTCTGGGTGAGGAATTTAGATAGTTGATCACAGGTCTCCCATTCCAGAGTTTTTGACACAAAAGGGAAGATGGAGACTGGCCTTTAGTTTTGGACTGACTTGGGATCCAGAGAGGGTTTCTTTAGCAGAGGTGAAATGAGGGCAGTTTTGAAAGCAGGTGGGAAGAAGCAAGAGGACAGCGAAGAGTTTATGATCTTGGAGATGAAGGTGGAGAGTTACAGGGAGGTTGTCTGTAGGAATGTCTGTGGAATTGGATCAAGCAAGCAAGCAAGCAGGTAGTGACTGTATGACAGCAGGAGGTCGTTTCAGTTTCTGACAGGGGTTTGAATTCGGACAGCGTGACTTTGCAGGGAGGTCCAGCGTGATCAAGGCAGGCAGATGCCAACAACTTGTCCTGATTGTGTTGATTTTGTCTCTGAAAAACAAAGCAATGTCATCACCAGTGAGAGAAGATGGAGGACTGCATGTGTCTGTGTCTTTTTTTTTTAGTTGGAGACTGTCTTTTGTTGTGGAAGAAGGTTGTTTTAGCTGAAGAGACAGAAGAGTGAAAGGTTGCTAAGAGTCACTGGTAGACATCCAGCTCCGTGTGAGTCTTGGATTTTTGCCATTGTTACTCTGCAGCCTGGAGTTTGGGCCTGTTAGCATATAGTATATCAGTCAGCTATGTGGTGGAACTAGGGCCTGCTGGTCTGAAAATCAGGGGACAGAGAGAGTTGCAAGAGGAAGATAGGGCAGAGAGGAAAACATTAGTAGCATTGTCTGTGGACAGATCTGAGAATTGTCCAGGAAAAGGGAGAGCGGACAGCGTAACAGAGGCAAGGTAGGAAGGCGAGAAATATTTTGGGTTGCAGTGAAGAATGACAATGAGTGCAGGAGCAGGAGACGGATCGGTAGTGAGGCATGATTGAAAGAAGATAAAGAAATGATCAGAGACATGCAGTGGAGTAACACTGAGGACGGGACAGCCATATTTATGGGAGAAGACAAGGTCAAGGCCTTTGCCAGCTTTGTGAGTAGCTGGGGACTGGGACAGTGAGAGGTCAAAGGACTACATGAGCGACAGAAGGCTACTTGCATGAATGTCCTCAACATGCAGGTTGAAGTCACCCAGGAGGATCAATGGAGTCTTGTCCCCTGGGAAAGAGCTCGACAAGATGTTAAGATCATCCAGGAAGCAGCCAGAAGGACAATAGAGAACAACCACAACAAGAGTCATTGGGGCAGTGATAGAGACAACATGCAGTTCAAAGGAGGAAGGTCATGCAGATAGAGAGGAAGAGCAGAATATTCCCAATGAGGAGAGATGAGCAGGCCTGTGCCTCCACCTCTGCCAGAGTAACGAGGGGTGTAAGAGAAAGAGTAGTTAGTGGAGAGAGCTGCGGCTGTGGCTATGTTGTCTGGGGTGATCCGGATTTCATTTAGGGCCAGGAGGTCCGGTGAGAGGTGGGAGATGTAGGCTGGGATATAGTCAGCCTTCTTCAAAGCAGACTGGCAGTTCCAGAGTCCCATGGAGAGGGTGAAACAGAGGCGGAAGCATCTGAGTTTCTGGTGATGTCGCACAGTTCAGTTTCTGTAGACAACTTTGATGTTCAAAATGCTCCACACGTGATCCCTCGTGTAACGTGAAGCTGACGGCATAACTCACTTAGTGGAGGAGGTCTCCCTTGGTGAACTGTCGAAAGTAGACTCCCTTGTCCTTGAACCCTGGGTCTGCACACCCTGAGGCTGCCACTACTGCTGCCACTACGCATCACCTGCTGCAGTTTAAACCAGGCTAATTCACAGCAGCTGACAGGCTAATTCGAAACAAGAGTGGGAAATGTTACCAAAACAGACAGAACCAAGAGGGCAGAATGATTAATCCAGTACCTGCATGACACCCAGTCTACAGTACGCAACAGGGTTTTTAGCCTTCCACGTTCTCAAACCACAAACTGAATAAAATAAAATTTTAATAAGTATTAAATAAAATAAATATATACAATCAACAACTGCACAAACAAAAACAGATTACTTTTATCTATGAGTAGAACTACATGATAAGAATGCGTGCCATGATTTAGCGGTAGCAAAACAAATAAACTTAAAGGAATCATGATGAACTGCAGCAGCCATCCTCCAACGCGAACACAGACACACACACACACACACATTTTCGGAACCGCTTGTCCCATATGGAGTTGCGGGGAACCGGAGCCTACCCGGCAACACAGGGTGTAAGGCCAGAAGGGGAAGGGACACACCCAGGACGGGACGCCAGGCCGCCGCAAGGCACCCCAAGCGGGACTTGAACCCCAGACCTACCAGAGAGCAGGACCCCGTCCAACCCACTGTGCCACCGCGCCCCCCTCCAATGCGAACACAGTGCACTATAATCCCCCCCATAACCTTCCCCTTTTGCACTTGTTGCTATACTTTCAAATACATGATCAATTCCCCTTGCATCACTGCCACCATCACATAGTCATTCTTCAAATATGGATTTTCTCACTCAAGAATGAGACAGTATCATGGCTTAGTCCCTTTACATTTCTGTGTTTTAAAGTGAAAGTAGGAGGAGACTTAGAGTTACACACCACTCGTCTGTACACTTTCCTATGCAAACTCTGCCCCCCAAAAGAAGCACAATTACTTGTGATTTTCTACAACTCTCTTGATCTAAACTGTACAGATCTGTCTGTGCTCTGATAGACAATGTACCCAAACATTCCTACAAGACAGCTCCTTGTACTCTGAGCCCAGCCAGGCTGCTTGGGTGACAAAACCACCAAGAATTCTGCAATGAGTACCATCCCTAGCTCTGGCCTCAGGAGAGGTTCCAGTTAACCCCGAAGGTACTGTTAATACTGTCCAGTCCTTTCACAGAGGTTCTTTATTCGGACTACTTTCTGCCTGTCCCTTGGATATTTAAACACAAGTGATTCCACCAGGAGCACAAGGCTTCAGACAATGTAGCTCTCAGAAGCCTCTATACTATAGATCCGAGGAGTGGAAAGTATATTTGGACTGGCAGATGGCAATGTTGTAAAAAAACTATCCAAGAGTGATGGAAAGAAGACTCCATCAAATTTTTCAGCCTCAGATTCAGGAGGAATAGTTCAGATTTCAATGTGGATGTGGAACAGAGGACTAACTCTGTATGGTGCCCAACTGTGTAGCTGTTGGTGAGCCTGGACCCGATCTAGGTTCTTAAAGGACCGGCACCCTCACAGTAAACAAGTCTTCCGTTGAGGGAATAGCAAAAGTCTACTTTTAAGTTTTGATTTTCTTTCAGCTTGCTGTATTATTGACACACTCCATCTGTCCAATTCCACCACTGAAACCATTGGCGCCTTTGAGTGTGCGTACAGTAATAACTCGGTTCGTGCTCAGGATACATTTCTACAATGTGGAGTGTTAACCTGATGCTGTTCTAAACATGGTAATTACTGTATAACACTATATTTTATTAGATTAAATTATCATAAAAGGGAAATCGAGCAGAACAATACTGAACTTTTATTGATAGTGAAAGGGATAGTGAATTTTTCTGTAACAACACACTTGCAATATATAACGTGTGTGAAGCGCGTGCTGCACCTGCACTTGACCTATGGGTCATGTACACACCTGCACACACCTGGCTGCATACATCCTTGCGCACAGCCCGATCTGTGACTTGCGATTTTATTATCTACTGAAAATAATAAGGTGTTTGAATAATGGGGTATTTCAGGTGTTTACTGTTCAGATTAAAGGAAGGTGCATGATCACTAATTGTAAGGGGATGGATTTGAGCGTGAGCGATGAATGATATGACAATATAAGATAATAAAGTTATAATTGAGTTACTAGTTGGGGGGGGGGGGGGGGGGTGCAGTGGAGCAGCGGGTTTGACCGGGTCCAGCTCTCCAGTGGGTCTGAGGTTCTCATCCCGTTTGGGGTGCCTTGTGACGGACTGACATCCCGTCCTGAGTGTGTCCCCTCCCCCTCCAGCCTTGAGTCCTGTGTTGCTGTATTAGGTTCCGGTTCGCCACGACAAGCAGTTTCAGACAGTGTGTGTGTGTGTGTGTGTGCGCGTGGTTAGAAAGAAATCGATACATGAAAAAAACTGATGTAGAATGTCATCGCTGCTGGATGGAAATCGGCGACGGACTCAATTGCATGTTCGTCTTCAGTGGTAAGCCAGCAGTGAAAAGCCAAAGGGAAAAGCAAACAGGGAAAAGCCAGCGACAGGCACAGGTCAATTGCACAGCAAAAATCACCAGGTGAAAACACCAGAAATGTACTCGACGGAAACGTGAAGCACAGGTCAAAACCTGAAAAACTGGAAAGATCATCAAGAGCCTCTGGGGAGGTTCTGCATTGAACTGAGTCCAGCACGTTTTCTTATACCGTGCCCCCGTGACTGGCTCCAGGTGTCGCTGGTGAGCTGATAGACCGGGGTGTGACATAGTGATGAAAAGTAAGAATGTTCCTGTGGCATGGAGCCACTCCTGACACTGGCACACACACAGAGACACACGCGTACAGACACACACCATTCACACCTGCAACCTGTCATGGTTCTGGCTAAGGAACAACACTCAACTGCGTGACTACTGTTGGCTATGACTATTTAACAGTATGTTACCATGACTCTCCCATTTATGCCCCCCCTATTCTGTGGGTGAAAATGCTTTGTTGATGAGAGAGGTCGCAGGAGACTGGCCAGACTGGTTCAGGCTGACTGAAAGGCTGTAGTAGCTCAAATACAAGAAGCGAAAGAGTGAGCAATTTCCCAGCACATTTTTATTTATTTCATTTTCATTTGTTAAGCTTGCATTGATTTACGAAAAATATGCATTGTATACACAGGACTGTTGGAAAGATTGTCATGAATTTGTACATGTTTGGAGTTTAATTGTTCATTAAAAAAATTGTGATGTAAATGGTACACTGTTCGTTTTTCCACTCATTGTGTGGATCTGGGTGAAGCAATTCTGTTCATTGAACTGTACCAGTTTTTTGATAGTGTTCAAACACAACATGGACCGGTAGGTGAAGTGGGACGTTCTGTTGATTTACTGCACAAATTGTATTTTCTATGAGATGTATGTCAAGTTGAGAGGGGCGTGGTGGAGCAGCAGGTTTGGTCTCTGGTGGGTCTAGGGTTCGCATCCTGCTTGGGGTGCCTTGCGATGAACTGGCGTCCTGTCCTGGGTGTGTCACCTCCCCCTCCAGCCTTCCGCCCTGTGTTGGGACAAGCGGTTTCAGACGATGTGTCTGCTAAATGAATACTGTGATCTGTTCCATCAGAGTACCACTGGTGGAACTCCAATGTGCAGCAAATTATTCGACCGTAGTACCACTGGGGGGAGTGCCAGTGTATCCTAATGTCTGTACCTTCTGTTACACTGGACTCCAGTGGTACCCTGACCTCATCACACAGCTGTTAAGACACACAGTTGTCTGTCTGAGAAACACCGAAAATCGAGTCAGAAAAAAACACCAGATGAGACTATAACTGATGAGTTGAGGAAACACCTTCACCTGTGTAATAAATGCACATGAGCTGAAAGTTTTATTTTGGAAACAGTATGATAATGCAGCAGGTCGCTACTGTCAGCTCCAGCTACAGCTGAAAACTGGAAATTCATATACAGTTCATCTGCCTATAGCAGTAGCTCACTGAGTGTGTGAGCAGTGTGTATGTGACCACACTAGGGGACATATCAAGTAATACACACTATTCAAGCAGGAATGGGCACAGGTCCTACTTTACTTTGCTGTTCACTACACAAAAGTTAAAGAATGAACCTCCCAGGAAGAGAACAGACAGCAGTAGATCATGCATGCAATTCCAAAAGATACCCTGGTTATTTGTAAGAACTACACAAACAATTGGAAGTACATATTTCTATTTGTTTAGGTTGTATCAGATTTTTTGCTCTGAGGGAAAGTGAAAAACTGGTTCAGATTCCTAGGGATCACCCTCACTGCCAAACTCACATGGACTGAGCACACAGCATCAACCATCAAAAAGGCTCATCAACGCCTCCACTTTCTCAGGTGTCTGAAGAAAGCCAGGTGTCAGGGACGAGGACTGGACGCAGGTAAGTTTGTGGGCCCAACTGCGGGTTGGACTTTAATCTCGTAGGACAGGTTCAAGGGACAAGGCAAGGTCAGAGTCAGAAAAAGGCGTGGGTCAATCCAGGGACGAACGTGGCAATACGGGCAATTCAAAATTCGGTGGTCAAACAAAGAATAGGCAAGGGTCAAGACACAAGAGCAGGCAAGGAACAGCTGCTGAGGAGAGATGCTGAAACTGCAAAGGCACAGAGCAATTGCAAGAATCTGCGCCCGGGTGTGGACACGGAACCTCTTTTATCCCTGGTCTTGAGTGGGAGCAAGTGTCTCTGCTTCGCTCATTCCCAGGGGTGTGACACCAGAATGTCCACTACAGTCCTAACCACTTTCTATAGGTGTGCTGTGGAGTCCGCCCTCACAGGGTGTGTTACTCCACACAAGAAAAGAAAGCCCTACAGAAGGTGGTTAAAACAGCTCAGAAAACCATCGGCACACAGCTACCAGCAGTCCAGGACACCAATACCACACGCTGCCTCAGAAAGACGATGTGAAGACATAGTCACCCCACACGGGCACTTTTCTCTTTTCCACCCTCTGCAAAGCGGTTCAGGTCTATTCGAACCCGCACTGCTAGGTACAGGGATAGCTTCTACCCCAGTGCTGTAAGAATGTTCAACACACACACTAATGCGCAATCTCAATAACGATTCTGGACAGGCATACTTCAAACAAGTGAGGAGTAAAATTGAGAGCTAATCCGAGGTCGATATCAAAGTGCAGAGCTATGGTCGAAGCCAAGGTTGTCAGGACTTGGCATGAGGAATCAGGGCAGGGGCAAATATGCAGGAACACAGGCCAAGGAGTCAGACTAAGCAAGGTTTGCAGCAGGGACAGTTGTCTTAGTGTGATTCCACAACAGAGGAGTGGTGGCGTGACATCCTTTATACTTGGTCCTGCGGACTCCTGCCAGGCACGTTCAGCTAGAGTGTGGTCAGGGGTGTGACATAGACTCTTAATTGTGAGCTGCAATCTGCAATGATCTTCATCAGTCATTCTGAGGATGGTTTGGAGAACACTATATGGTCCAACAAGTGATATTTCACCTTCCCAGTGGGATCTCAGCCCCAGGAGATATTAGGACAAAGGCTACAGAAGAAACACACTCTTTCTGAATGACCAAACTCTGCTAGAAATACTGCCACCACAGAAGACATTAGTATAAATGAATATGGAAGGGGTGAGTTTACATACCTTCCCTTTGACTCCTTGTAACTCTGAAAGAGTAAAGAAAGTTGTTAGTTGTATTATACTTCAGAGGTGCAACCTGACTGAGTGAGGAGAGAAATGGACTGAAGGTGGAGAAGAGCAAAAGGATTGAAAGAGAACTGTATCTGTGTTTCGATGGATATTGGATGTGCTTCCCCCTTTGCCCTGATGTCCGCTGGGGCCTCACACCTGCTGTCGAGTGAGGAGGGTGTTTACCCCAACTTAGAAGAGAAGAAAGGTCGAGACGGAGTGGTGGTGTGTTGGTGAGAACAATACATGAGACACCATGGCACTCAGTCGGTGTTTATGTACCCTGTCAGAGTTTTGCCCAGTATTTCTGAGCCCACTTTGTATTTGAACTGACACCCAGCTTTACTCCTCACCTGCAGGAAGGAGATATTTTCAGCTTTCAGCTCCTCTTCTGTGGCTCTGGTGACTTCTGAAAGGGGTGACATCTCTTCTGTGAGCTTCTTGATGTTCTCCTTGATCATTTGACTCTTCTGCTTCTTTCCTCAGTTCTGGCTGCCTCTTCAACCAGTTCTTTAAGGAACTGGAGAAGTTCCTGAAACTCCTCGATCATCTGCATCACTGGGTTGTTTCCTTGGGTCTAAAGGAAAACCCATTTACTGTCCTCAAGTACATGTGCAGTACTGTAACACACATTCCCACATGCTGTTGGGCCCCAGGGGGGCACAGTGGTGTGGTGGCACAGTGGATTTGACTGGGTCCTGCTTTCTGGTGGGTCTTGGGGTTCGAGTCCCGCTTTGGGTGCCCTCTGATGGACTGGTGTCCCGTCCTAGGTGTGTCCCCTCCCCGTCCAGCCTTATGCCCTATGTTGCCGGGTTAGGCTCTGGCTCCCTGCGACCTCGCATGGGACAAGCAGTTTCAGACAATGTGTGTGTTTGTTCTCAGGTGCATCTTACTCTGTTAAAGACACCCAGCTTTGTTTGCAGGCGATTCAGTACCCTCCTGAGTCCCTCCTGGAACAAGTGAGTCATAGATGAATCTTGTCGTACTGATGACAACAAGGACCATGGAGACTAATGACACAGTAAGTTCCTTAAACACTGTTACACCACAAGAATGAATAGAATTTTGAAGTGTTATAAAAAGTTGCATTTGCCAGTAATTGTGCAGAAATGACAAAATGTGTCAGTGGGTCAGTTTGTTCATGGGGGCAAAGAGGTCTGTTTGGAAAATGCTGCGAAAGATATGCCTACAGCGATGCTACAGTATTAACAACATGAGCTGAAAAGAACGCGATCCATGGGGCTAAATATGGCTGATGAAATGTGTGATATCACACTCAGATGTTCACCTTGCAAAAATCTTTTGTATCTTAGCAGGCCCAGCCAATGTGGATGTGCTAAATAACCCTCCACACTGAAACACAGTACCTAAAGTGAGTAAAACTGTCTTTCAAAATACAGACAGAATATATTTATTTGGAAGTAGATTGTTCTATCCCAAAATGAAATGTAACTCAATTGGTGAAAAATTGTTTTTCTACTTTCACAATAAACAGAACAAGGTATAAAGCAGGATATATTTTTGGTTACCTATCAGAAAAATGTATAAACAATAATCCCAGAGTAACTATGTAGGGATTAGTAATTGTCTTTAAACCTGATGGTTTGAATCACTGTTCATGCAGTTGTTCACCTGAATGAGATACACCAATACTCACATGATCAGTACTGGCGCCCCCCAGTCATCGAGTCTGTCCTCTGCACTTCTATAACTGTCTGGTTCGGCTCAGCTACGAAATCAGACATCAGAAGATTACAGCAGATAGTTTGGACTGCTGGAAGAATCATCGGCACACCCCCCCTCCCAAGCTCTCCAAAAACTGTACTCGTCCAGAGTCAGTAAAAGGGCTAGCAAAATCATTCTAGACCCCTCACGTCCAGGCCACTTTCTCTTCGAACCCTTGCCATCTGGCCGGCGCTACAGAGCACTGAGCACCAGGACAGCCAAGCACAAGAAAAGTTTCTTTCCTCAGGCCATCTACCTCATGAACAGCTAAATCCGCCCAGAGAGTAAACCAGTGCAATGCACAACGCTATTTATATTTATAATTATATCTATTTATCACATCATATCTCTTACTAATATTCCCTTGCATTTGTATAGAACATACCTGTACATACGTATAATGTCTACTGACTATTTTTTGTATATTGTGTACTTTATATTTTTAGATTTTTTTATCCTTTATTCAGATATTCTATCTTCTCATCTATGTCCTGTCACTGCTATTCTATCTGTCTGTTCTGTCTGTGCTGTGGAAGTTTCTGTCACCAAGACAAATTCCTTGTATGTGTGAACATACTTGGCAATAAAGCTCATTCTGATTCTGATTCTGAAGAAGGATTCCTCTCTGTAATTTTGACATGTGTCCTGAAGTCTCGCTAGGTCTAGTGACAGTGACTGAAAAATATCAGATAGAAGCTTTGTGTCACCCTGCACTTTGCGGAATGTTACTAGAAGCCCAATGAAAGGTAAGTCAGTTTGGGCAAGTAGTCCCCGTGCCTCCACAGATCTGTCCCCACTTCTATCATCAGCAGTATCATCATATTACGGCAGGCAAAGTGTCTACATGCCCATCTTGTGTTGCTAAGCTTCTGAAGCTCTCTAGGCTGACAGCCATACATTTCTCGCTAAACTTCCAGCCATTTGTGGTGAATGTACGAGCCCAAAATGAAGACGCATACCTTCTCTAGTAAAGAAAAGAAACATGCCACCTCAGGTACTGACTTGACAGTATCACCTAGAACTAAGTTCAGGCAATGTGCATTACAGTGCACATAGAATGCACGTTTTGCCACTGCTTTCATGTGTGCAAAAACACCTGCATGTTTTCCGCTCATTACGGACGTGCCATCATATCCTTGGCCTACAAGATTGGTTTTGTACTCCACCCCATATCTCTAGACAATTGATGATCTTCTCTGTTAACCCTGCAGCATCTAAACTATCAGCTTTTTGAAAATACAAAAAACTTCCCCCTTATAATAATATCTCAGAACCAGTGAAATTTGTTTTTTTTCTCCGGTTTGAAAAACATGCTGTAATGGTTAAAAAGTAAGAATTGTTTAAGAATTTTTGTAAAATTAATCTAAAAGTATTTGCTGTTGGGTGCGGTGGCGCAGTGGGTTGGACTGGGTCTTGCTTTCCAGTGGGTCTGGGGTTTGAGTCCTGCTTGGGGTGCCTTATGGTGAACTGGCATCCCATCCTTGGTGTGTCCCCTCTCCTCCAGCCTTGTGCCCTGTGTTGCTGGGTTAGACTCTGGTTTGTTGCAACCTTGCTTGGGACAAGCAGTTGTAGACATTGTGTGTGTATGAATAGTTTCAAAATTATTATTATAAATTTTATATAATTCAACTGATTATTTTCTTTGTACATTTTCTGTCAAACATATCTGACACTGCCAAGTGCACTAGAAAGAAACATGATAAAGATATCCTGAGGATTTCCTCTGGACATATGAATAATTAATCCATCAATGGACATCCTAAAAAAACCCATTATTATTTAAGTAAATGTTTTCACATGATACCCTACATATCTAAACACTATTCCTGTAAACTGTCATAATCACCTACTTCTGCAGTATTTCTTTGTTTTTCATCGTAACAGAGTTGTTCTGAGGATGTCCCTTCTCTGTCCTTTATTTGCTGGGAGATGTGTTATGGGAGTCCAGCAACCAGGTTACAGGTATCAGTGTGTTTGGTTGCGCCCATTGTCTGCCACGAATGTTTTCAATTAGGAAAGGAGCCAAGCAAACAGCACATACACGTTATACACCAAATGAGGCCACTGTGGGGTGCTTTTCTCAGCACAGTCCTGGTTTGTGATCTTGTGCTCTGGTATGTTGGCGCGGATGTTCTTCCTGCACGTGAAGAGCAGGGGTGCAGTGTTTTTTTATGTAGCAGGACATCACTGACAGCACCTAGCAAAAACACACACAAACAGGAGATGTGCCAAGAAGAGCTCGGTGGTTGAGGCACCATGCTGTTACATATGGCTCAGTAGGAAGTGACCCTTTGACACAGGACTGCATGTAAACACTTTCAAGGTGATTGTTAAATCAGGAGAGAAGGAAAATCATCCAACCATGAAGAAAGGGTTTATCTCCTGGTGGTTTAAGTGCCGGTGACTGCCCACCCTTCCTAGACTTTGTGCTATGATTTGAAAGGACCGCTGTAGATGTATGTGAATCCAGAAACCACCGCTTGTCTCACAGCACAGAGGTGGAGTCTGTGAAGGTGGAAGTCAAGTGTTGTGTTTCTGTGCTCTGAAACAATGCCTTGTGTGCTTATCTGTGTAGTTAAACATCATGGTAATTTCCTCCCCAGCATTAATGCAGTGGGCTTTAATATGTGTTGGCTGTTGTGATGTGAAATGATTATATATGTGTATATTGTAATATCTTTCAAATTATATATGTGTTAGATGAATGCCTGTGAGTGTCCTGTGTTTAGGTTTCACCACGATGTGTAATGCCACACTGTGAAAAAGCCAACTTACAAAAAGTTCTCCAAATAAACATAGAAAAGTAAACTGAACTAAGATATTTTGATTGGAAGTGTCCATACATTATACTTAGTTAATTCAACAAATTCGTTCCTTAAATGTTACAAACGTGCATTGTTTTGATCTTAATAAATAATTTCAGTTTTGCTTTGAACCTACACGTTTTGCATAGCTTGAATCTTGAGCGCATGCAGTTTGAGATTTTAACTCCTTGGAAGTTTCAAAGAATTGATGTTGATGTGAAGGAGTGGTTTCTGCAGAATAAAAGGTATGTATCAGTAATTTTTTAAACGACTATATGTTATTTGTCATATAATGGATGTTATGTTCTTCCCAAGCTAATTTAGTAGTGTTACGAATTTTGCAAACTTTTGGGTGCTTTGCGCTCGTTAAAGTTTTGAGAGAAGCTTGTCTGTGGGACAAACGGAAAAAAGACTTTAATTTTAATCGCTTGATTAATGAAAAAATTTTGTGAATAATGTAATAAGTATTAAATGAGACATTTGCTCATCATATGTCTTTACAAAACAGCCAATATACTGTATTCTGGCCCTGGCCACCCAGACGGTCTTACCGCCATTCCTTTAAAACTAAATGAGCTAGCCTAAATATCTGTATAAAAATGGGGGAACATGGTGAAAAGTTGATGTTTTTACAAAGAAGCAGCACATTGAAGAAGAAAAAATATTGAATAGGAGGAAATGCAATTGCAAATTTGCAAATTCTGACCCAGAGGTCCACAAGACAGCTAATGTCACATATGGTTTTGTTACTTTATGTAATTAACACTTTTTGTGGAGTTGTTTAACATGCATGGGTAACATATATGGCTGCAGACATGTGATTCCTAAGTAATCCAAGTTTGTAACTATCCACTTGATGCACCGATGTTCATCGCTCGAGTGGGTACATAAAATGCAGGATAGATGAATCCTGATGACCTCCTACCAAAATTTATGTTGTGAGAACTTATGATTTTAAGTTGAGTATTTTTTAAGTTATGGGGGGCGTGATGGTGCAGTGGGTTGGACCGGGTCTTCCTCTCTGGGCTGTCTGGGGTTTGAGTCCCGCTTGGGGTGCCTTGGGGCGGACTGGTGTCCTGTCCTGGGTGTGTCCTTTCCCCCTCCGGCCTTACGCCCTGAGCTGCCGGGTAGGCTCTGGTTCCCTGCGACCCTGTATGGGACAAGCGATTCAGAAAATGTGTGTGTGAATGTACCAGAAATAATATGGGGGCTGGTCTGAATCCCATGTTTAGCTGTAGAACCCTTGAGCAAGGTACTTACCCTAAATTGCTGCAGTAAAATCAATTACTCAGTTGTATATGTTGGTAAATAATTGTAAGTTTCTTTAGAGAAAAGCATCAGCTAAATTAATAAATGTAATCCTGGTAGGACATAGTAGCATAATCACCAATTGGACAATGTGATAAATTAAATTTAATTTTACTGTTAACTGCGACGTTTCCAGCTATGATGAAGTACCATGTACTAATCCCGCGCCCCTCCCCTAATACCAGCCACTTGGGTGGCATGGTGGAACAGTGAGTAGTGCTGCTGTCTTACAGCATCTTGGTGGTGCGAGAGGAGTTGCGTTTGATTCCCCCCACAGTCCAAAGACAAACTGTTCAAGTTCCCCCATAGTGTGTGAATGGCAGAGAGAGTGTGTTTCACTGATGTATGGATGTGTAACCCACTGTAAGTAGTTTATCCAGCAGTCTAAGTTACCATGGTGAATAAGGTGTGTGGGCTGATAACACTACCTAAAGTTCATTGTAAGTTGCTTTGGAGAAAAGTGTCTGATAAATAAATGTTAATGTACATTTAAATATGTGCATTTAGCAGGCATTAATTCACCTCACAGTGCTCCAGTAAAAATTACCCACTTGTAAACTAAAATGGGTAAATTGCTGTCAGAAGCTTAACACTGTCAGCACCTTTTAGAGAAAAGAGTTGGATAAATAACTGCAGTAAAAACACCTTCAGTCCACACACTACTTCCTTCCTGGTCACTTCTTGGCACAGACAAATCAGCCCTGTGTATCACAGCTGATGCTCCAGCCTGGTCCTGGAAGCTGTAATTGCCACCTGAAGGCAGTAATTTTGGAAATAATTTCTCTGTGATTACACCCATTCCCATCATACTTCACTTCACCCTACTTTACCATGATATGAGGACCACCACATGCCCGACATGTCTCAGTCTGCAAGTAAACCAGGTGCAGGATAAAAGGTCTAAAACATTGTTTAAAAAAAAAAATACACGTTTAAATGTTGTATGTGTAGGCAACGTGTTTCACCGCAGTACAGAAATAATCTTTTTATTCATGTCATGTTCACCTGATGATTGAGAACATGAACCCAACTGCAGGAGTTGTCTGACTGGGAACACAGACTGCTGGATGTGAAGACATGATGGTGCTGAGCAGGAAAGCAGAAACAAGGTAGACTGCTGTGTTTGCGGTAATTGCAGCTGAGCTGCTGGTACTTAGCATCTGATTCAGTGAATGATCATGTGTCGTAGATTCGAATCCCACCTACTCCTACTAGTACCTGGAGTCAAGTGCTTTTCCAAAAAATTGCTCTCATAAAATTACCTACTTGTATAAAATGGATTTAAAAAAAAATAGTAGCTTCACACTATACTACACTTTGGAGAAATAGCTACCTGAACAAACGTCTCCGATTCCCACTCGCAATTCCGTAACACACCCAAGATAGCCGGCTGCCTGCGATGTGGACGAGTACACTTCCCGTAATACAACACTCTCACTTCTGAGGTATTACCGAATGGTGATTGGATGTGTTTAGATCCAAACTTCCTGTATCTCAAAGTGAAAGTGGAAGTGTTTAGGGAGTGAGCTGCGTAGCAGGTGTTTTTTTTCTTTTTCTGATAAACACTGATACTGAGGGCTGTAGGTTTATACACGTCGTAAGAGATTAATAAAAATATTAATTTGTGTAGAGGTAGACGCGCAGTTGCTGGGGTGGGGAACTTCTTTCATCATCAGCATGGTGTAGATCCGACCGAGGTAAGAGACGTGTCGTGTGTCTTACTGAAGTTTGGCTGGGCCAGTGGTTAAAACTTTTCTTTACACGGAATTTTCATAGACTTCTTTTCTTCGCGGCATCAGCATACAGACATTGCATACGTACATATATTCTTGTCCGTAGATGTAAGGAAAACACTTCGTTTCCGAAACAGACCCTTTGATAATCACAAAGTGTTAATTTGTATCATTCCGGATTCGTGGGTTCATGTATAGTTATTACAGCGGCACTGATTGACTTAAAGCTTCGTGTTCATGTTCTCAGTCCGCCGACAACACAGCAAATTTTAAACATGTTATGCGGGGTTTTACTGGTATGTGTTTTGGATGGGCTGGGAATAATTTTTTTTTCCGTGTGAAATGGGGAAATACTTTACATTTTTTTATATTTTTTATCCTTCATCCACATATTCTATCTTCTCATCTGTCTTTTCACTGTCATTCTGTCTGTGCTGTGGAAGTTTCTGTCACCAAGAAAAATTCCTTGTATGTGTGAACATACTTGGCAATAAAGCTCGTTCTGATTCTGATTCTGATTCAATATTAATTTAGCCGACAGGTACTGCTGTGGAACTGACTACACTTCCCATCATGCAACAGTCTCCCTACAGAAAGCGCTCTCGTTGAGACGTCACTGCTCTTCCAATGAGAACGTAGTGTCAGAAGCTTAATTTGAATAAGACCCAGCAAGCAACTGCGCTCAGCACGACAAGCGAATAAACGACCTATAATCTCAGTTTAAAAAAAAAAAAAAAATCGATAACACAGAAATCTTCTCTGTTAGACTAAGATCTACGGTATGGTGGAGAAACGGCACAGAGTTCATTCCCCAGAATATTTTATGAGATTTACACTCGAAACAGGCCACCAGCATACGGAACTTTAGCACAGCTTGGGCCTTTATATAGCTCACGTCACCAATTATTTGTCGTGCTCGCTTCGGCAGCACATATACTAAAATTGGAACGATACAGAGAAGATTAGCATGGCCCCTGCGCAAGGATGACACGCAAATTCGTGAAGCGTTCCATATTTTGTCCCACACACAAAGCCCTTTGTCCATCGCTACTCTATTTCTTACGCGCTGCGTCATGCCCTTTAAAACTCCATTTCCTTCACTTACGCTCTTCGCTGCAACTAATCCTCAAATATAAGTAAACTTATTTTTGGTAAACAAATAAAACGTTTATGAGAAGTAAACTACGGCTGTCCCGGAAAATGTTGTGCAAATCCAATCCTCCAAATTTGACAGCCTATTTGCACGGAGTATCATAGCTCCACTCGGCTTTGGTGGCATTTGTTCGCGTTTACAAGATCAGAATTTGTTTTCTGCACTTTTCCACAAGTGATCAGTGTCAGATTTATATTTTCACTTGTCAGACTTATAATATGATTATTAACTTGTATTTATCATGAGACGCTGTTAGGTGACTTACCGTGTTTGATATATTAATTATATTATATGACAAACTCCCTTTACTCATTCGCACATCTCTACAGCTGGACAAGGTAGCACACACACACATTCATAAATTATATGGGCAATTAACTAAGCATCACCAATTCAGCTGAACCGCATGTCTTTGGACTGTGGGAGGAAACCAGAGCACCTGGAGCAATCCCACATGAACACTGGGAGATGATGCAAACACCATATAGACTGTCAAACAACCCAGGTGCTGTGATGTGACAGCACTACTTGCTGTGTAAATGTAAGTGCACAGATACGAAATAGCACATTACACTGGTGTGAAATATAAAAAGATAAAAACATCAATTTCCACCAAGGACTGTAACAGTTCTGAAAATTACAGTGTGGTGTCATGTCGTTTTTACTGTTGCAGACACCTTACTCCTCCATAAGGGACAAAAACAGGTGTGTGGACCTATGAATTTCTGTAAATGAAGGTAGAATAGTTTCTAAAAACAACATATTGTAACGACCCGTGTTACCACGAGTCTGAGCGGTAAACCTGTTTATTGTAAGTAGTTGCATTATGGGAAATGTGAATAAAGTGTGCAACTACAGAGGGGGTGTGGTGGCGCAGTGCAGTGGGTTGGACCGGGTCCTGCTCTCCGGTGGGTCTGGGGTTCGAGTCCCGCTTGGGGTGCCTTGCGATGGACTGGCGTCCCACCCAGTGTGTGTCCCCTTCCCCCTCCAGCCTTACACCCTGAGTTGCTGGGTTAGGCTCCGGTTCCCCGCAACGCCGTATGGGACAAGCGGTTCAGAAAATGTGCGTGCAACCACCAGGGGGGGACTTTTGACCGTGTTTGTCCAAAAAAAGGTTCTTAAGGAAATGGGATTCTCGGTCCAAGAGCATTATTTTCCAGTCTTCTAATAAAACGTTCACAATGAACGCTGCCTGTGCGTTCTTTCTCGCCCCATCCTCACCCAGAGTGCTGTGCACCGCAATATGTTGTGTTAGTTCAAAATGTAATGTAGATGGACAGAAAAAAAATCTCTGTCCTTGAATTTACATTAATTCATGTAGTCATGTAGATAACACTTTTCTCCAAAGCAATTTACCATGTTAAGCTACCTACTGTTATTTACTCATTTATACAGCCAGGTACTTTTTTACTAGGGTAAGTACTTTGCTGAGGACCTTGTAGCTGCCAAATTCATCATATTTTTGCCTTACCACCTTTAGCTAATGGTGGATTGTTATAATATTGCTAGTTATTCCCTAAGGTAATCTGGGTAGTGTTGTACAAAAAAATCTTTAGATTCTAACACACTTTCTCAGTTTCTAGTTTACCTGGCCAGCACCTGAAAATAGGTTGAATATTCCCAGGAGTACATTTACATTTATTCATTTAGCAGATGCTTTTCTCCAAAGCGACGTACACCTCATAGAAAATACAATTTGTTCATTACATTAGGAGGAGAGACATAGTTGCAGATGTGTGATTCTTAAGTTAGTTTATCTTACTGTTCATCACACGAGTGCAGAATAAAAGTCAGAATAGATGATTCCTGATCAGTTTCCTACATTTTGTTCAAGATACACAAACATTTACATACATTACTGGAGTAGCAGCTGTGTAAAGGTTTATACAGGGATTATCATAAAGTTATAGTGCGTGAACATTTGCACCATACATGAGCTTAAGAGAAGTGAGTCTGGAAAAGGTGAGTTTTCAGACCCTTTTTAAATGTGGGCAGAGTTTCAGCAGTTCTGAGTGAGTTGAAAGAGAATGTGTTGTACTGTCTGTGCAGGAGGCGTTTAAAACATGTACAAATCTAAAATTGCCCAATAATCATAGTTGTTCTGGTTCATAAGTTCAGTATTTATTGGAAACAAGTTACTGGAACCATTCACACAATTCAAAACACATGACATGGGGGCACAACCCACTGGGTGTGAATCTGTCTTTTTTACTAGAATCATCACACTTAACATGTACATTTTGAGTCCAGAGACAGTGACCATGAAGAACTGTCGTTGAGAACTGATATAAGGAAATTCATGTCCCAGTAATACTAAATACAGTGGGGTGTTTTTACACAATGTGTCAGTTAATTACAGTGTATCAGTGTGTTTATCATCATTACTGTTCATACTGAAAATCTGTTTTGTTTTGAGAGTGCACAGTTGTCTTTCAGTTTTAGGAAATGAAAATGAATGTCCCAGAAATAATACCTCCTCGACATTTGAAGAATTTAACACAAAGCACATTTTTCAGTCACAGTATTCTTTGTGATGTTTTTTTTACCATGATAAAGTACTGTGTAATAATTGTTAGCAGTGATGTGTACCAGTTTTTTTCTGTCTTTCTCCAGACTCCAGAGTTCCTCTCAGAACAGCAAGTAGCCTTGAACTCAGTCTGTTCTTGCTCAAAATGGCTGTCCAACAGGAGAAGCAAAATGTTGGAACCAATGTCCCACGCAACGTGGTTTAATCCAGAAGAACAAAACTCCCAGTCATGTTCAAAAGTTTGGGCATCCCTGGTCAAACTGTTTAATTGCTCTTATTTCTGTAAAAAGAAAAGTTTCTGTTCTTATTTCTGTAAAAAAAAAATAGTTTAGGATGATTTATCTGGATTGCGGTTAAAAAATCTTTGTGTGAAAACGGGTTTTATATGATCTATAAATCATGTGACATTTTCCTGCTTACATCTAGACAATGTATTGAGTAAGGAGACTAGTAAAACTTACCTGTTTTTTTATTAAAAAATAGCTACTTAAATCATGGAAATGTATCTTAGAATGATTTGTATGTTATTTAGCTTAGTTGGCTGTATAAAATTTAAACAGTTTTTAAATCTACGTGGATTTATTCTAATAAATGATATAATTAATACATTATAAATTATCTAATAAATTCTCATTCTAACTAGGAAATCTATCTTAAAATGATTTGTATGTTATTTAGCTTTGTTGGCTGTATAAAATTTAAACAGTTTTTAAATTTAGATGGATTTATTTCCACTTACAGTTGAATGAAAGTGTGTAAGTACAGTTTCATTTTGGCTGCTTTTTCTTTCTAAACTTTTTTGAACTACCTTGGCTACTCTTACATACAGGTGGTCCCTGATTTATAAGATGGTTCAACTTTACAATTTTTTTCAACTTTATGATAGTGAGCTGGCGATAAACATTCAGTAGAAACCATACTTTGAATTTTGAATTTTGATTTTTCCCAGCCAAGCAATATGCAGACTGATACTCTCTTGCGATGCTGGGCAGTGGCAGCGATTCGCATCTCCCAGTCTGTCACGCAAAAGTGTGTATTAGGTGTATTAAATGCATTTTTGACTTAGGATACTTTTGAATTATGATGGGTTTCATGGAACGTAACCCCATCGTAAATTGGGGACCACCTGTATTTCTGTTTGAACTACATGATTTGAAAGGAAATCTCTTTTAATGCTGTTTTTCTACACCACAAGTTCCTTTGTAAATATATAGAAAAATAAACTGTTTGAATTTCTACCTCTTGAAAAATTTACATTTACTGTCATTTATCATTGACATAAAGGACTGCACATTTTATTCCAACCCGCATTAATTTGCATTCCAGACTAAATTATATTTTCATCTAAAGCAGCTTTATCCGTGCAATCATATCCTGCAAGATTGGCCCCATATGCTCTCAGACCATGGATCAGAGTTTTCAGAAGTTGGTATTTGTTGTGTATTGATTATAGTGAAAACTCCGGGCTAAGTGTTAATAGGCCACTCTTAATAGCACCATGGGTTAGAGTTTGGTTGGCTGGCAATATGTACAAAAAAGGGTAGAAGAGTTGTTGCTGCACGTGGTTCAGTAAAGGAAAAAGAAAACATTATCCATCGCATCTTATCTTTATTTGTGTTCGAGTGTAGTTATTGCACCCGTAAACACAACAGCTGGCGACGAGGATTTTTTCGGATATTGCCCTGAAGTTTCTCCTAGTTTTTTTTGTGGATGGACATTTTCTTTCCTGGGAGACGAACGGGACGAAGACGTGCGACGGCTCCGGCTCCGAGGGGGAAGCGCAATACTGAGTGAATACAGACCTGTAAGTGAAATAATATATAGGAAAGATGGCTGGATATATCGGACGAATTGATGCGTTTGACAGTGCTACGGAGGATTGGCCGGTGTACTGCGAGCGAATCGAACAGTATTTCAAAGCCAATGGCATTGCCGACGACAAGCGGGTGTCGGTGCTGTTAAGTGCGATGGGTGGAAAAGCGTATGCGTTGCTGAGAACCCTCACTGCCCCCACAAAGCCTGCAGACCTCAGCTTTGATAATATTGTGCAAACACTGCGGGATCATTTAGCGCCAAAACCGCTGCTTATAGCGGAACGTTTTAGGTTCCATAAACGTAACCAAAACGAAGGAGAGTCTATCGCAGCTTATGTGGCTGAATTAAAGAAGCTGTCAGAACACTGTCAGTTTGGAGATGGACTGAGTGATGCGCTGAGAGACCGTCTAGTCTGTGGTATTTTACAAGAGAGTATCCAGAAAAGATTGCTTACAGAGTCAGATCTCACATTCAAACGTGCAGTTGAAATTGCTGTCGCCGTGGAAGCAGCGGCAAGAGACATTGTAGAGTTGCGATCCGGAGTAAAAATCATGTCGGTGAACAAAGTGACCACTGTGTGTAAATTAAAAAGGACAGTCCAAAATGCAGAATTGTGCTACCGTTGTGGCAAGGGCTGGCACAAAGCAAACCAGTGCAGATTTAAAACTGAAACGTGCAGAAAATGCAACAAAGTTGGACACATACAAAGAGCTTGTCGCTCCGATCTTTCACACCAGGAGAAGAACAAACAGTACAAGGCTCAGAGAAAGAAAAGTGGAGATGTACATGCTGTTGCTCAAAAATCTGATGAAGAAAGCGACACAGGGTTGGCAACTCTGGAAATCTACAGTCTGAAAGGTGACTTGAAGCAAGCTATCTGGCTAACACCACGAGTGAATGGAAAGTCAATCCGAATGGAGCTGGACACAGGCTCTGCCATATCTGTCATGTCACAGACTGAGTTTGAAGGACATTTCACAAAAGCAAAACTTAAGCCATCGCCTGTTAAATTGAAAACATATACTGGTGAGCCCATAGTTCCTCTGGGTGTGATGCCAGTGACTGTAAGGTACAATGATCAACAGCGCGAACTAGATCTGTATATAGTTCCAACGGCAGGACCAGCACTTTGGGGACGTGACTGGTTGAGAAAGTTACAGTTGGACTGGAAATCCATAAAAAGTCTACAAATCTCAGTTCCTGTTTTGTCAGGCACTCAAGAGAAACTGAAAAAGGTGTTGCATGGTGCTGCAGTGGTATTCCAACCAGGAATAGGAACGTTGAAGCATATTAAAGGGAGAATAACCATGAATGAGGGTGCAGTACCCAAATTTCACAAAGCGCGGCCAGTCCCCTATGCTATTCGTCAGAAAGTGGAAACGGAGCTGGATCGGTTAGAAGCTGAAGGAATACTGTCCAAAGTTGACTGGAGCCTCTGGGCAACACCAGTTGTTCCTGTTGCCAAGAAGGATGGAACTGTAAGACTGTGCGGGGATTTTAAAGTCTCCATCAACTCTGAACTGCAAGCAGAACAATATCCACTACCAAGAATAGAGGATATTTTTGCTTCCTTATCAGGAGGACAGTTTTTCAGTAAAATAGATCTGGCAGAAGCATATTTGCAGATGGAAATGGAGGAAGACTCAAAGGTGTTCCTGACCATTAACACTCACAAAGGCTTGTATCGATACAATAGACTGGTTTTTGGTGTTGCCTCAGCGCCAGCATTATGGCAACGAGCGATGGAGCAGGTACTTCAAGGATGTCGGGGTACCCAGTGCTACCTTGATGATATTATAGTCACTGGAGAGGATGACGATAGTCATTTGGAGAACTTGACATGTGTTCTACAGAGACTAAGAAGTTATGGACTGCGTGCGAGGCGTGATAAGTGTGAGTTTTTCAGGAGTACTATTACATATTGTGGACACGAAATTGATGCAAACTGCTTGCACAAGTGTCATGACAAGATAAGGGCTGTCGCAGAGGCCCCACAACCAAAAGATGTCTCACAATTGAGGTCGTTCCTTGAATTTGTTAATTATTATAACCGGTTTTTGGCAAACCTTGCCACTGTTCTCCACCCCTTGAATGCGTTATTGCGAGCAGGACAGAAATGGATGTGGACAAAACAGTGTGAACGACTGTTTCAGGAAGCAAAGAAACTGGTGGTATCAGAAATAGTGTTGACCCATTTTGATCCACGTAAACCCATCAAGCTAGCCTGTGATGCTTCGCCGTACGGTATTGGAGCGGTGTTATCACATGTTATGGGTGATGGAACTGAACGCCCCATAGCTTTTGCATCACACTCTCTCAATGCTGCAGAAAGAAATTATGCACAAATTGATAAGGAGGCTTTGAGTCTAGTATGGGGTGTGAAACGATTCAATCAGTATTTGTATGGAAACGAATTTACTGTGGTTACTGACCACCAACCCTTGGTTTCCATTTTTAATCCACAGAAAGGCGTTCCACTGACAGCAGCAGCACGAATGCAGCGGTGAGCATTGTTATTGGGAGGACATAGATACCAGATTGAGTTCAAAAGAACTCACAGTCATGCAAATGCTGATGGACTCTCACGGCTACCATTAGGCGGTGATGATGATGCAAATTCAGCAAAAGGAAGCATTTCCTTGGATGTTTTTACTCTTGCTCAGCTTGAGAGTTCCCCTGTTACCGCTGAAATGCTTCAGAGGGAAACCAGGAGAGATCCAATATTGTCCCAAGTTTACACAGCTACTCAGACTGGCTGGAATGAAGAACAGAAGATACAGTTTCCGCAGTTCTATCGACGCCGAGATGAACTGACGCTGGATGGAGGTTGCCTCATGTGGGGATTAAGGATTATTATACCTCCGAAGTTGCAAGCTCGAGTCTTGGAAGAGCTTCATGCTGGTCACCTAGGAGTGGTGAAGATGAAATCACTCGCTAGAAGTTTTGTGTGGTGGCCAGGAATCGATCAGCAGATCGAGCAGCTCGCCATGCATTGCCCAGGATGCCAACAGGTTCAAAATATGCCAAAACCTGCACCGTTGCACCCTTGGGAATGGCCTGCTGTGCTGTGGCAAAGGATTCATGTTGACTTTGCAGGACCTTTCATGGGCACTACATTTCTGGTGGTTGTCGATGCATGTTCAAAGTGGCCAGAAGTGTTTAGCATGTCGTCCACAACCGCTACCCAGATTATAACAGTGCTGAGAGAACTTTTTGCGACGACTGGTGTCCCAGAACAACTGGTGAGTGATAATGGACCCCAGTTTGTATCTGAGGAGTTCCAGATCTTCCTAAAGAACAATGGGATCAGGCATGTGACCTCTGCCCCATACCATCCCGCTACAAACAGATTAGTGGAGCAATTTGTACAAAGTTTGAAGAATGCGCTGCGTGCCGTGGTGGGTGACAAGATTACGTTAACCCATAAGTTGCAAAGGTTTTTGTTTGCATATCGTAACGCAACACATGCTACCACGAATTGAACGCCAGCTATGTTGTTCTTGGGAAGACCTTTACGTTCAAGGCTGGACCTGTTGCGACCGAATGTGAAGAGGGTTGTGCAGGACAACCAGTTGAGACAGGTGCAAAGAGACGGACCGGTACGAGAGCTGGAAATTGGTGAGAGTGTGCTCGGTAGGGACTCCCGCGGGGATCACAAGTGGATGCCTGCGAAGGTAAAAGAAAGAACAGGACCACTTTCTTACACAGTAGAGATTGGACCAGACACCACCTGGAGACGGCATATTGATCAGTTGAGAAAGGCAGATATTTCTTTGGAAGGTGTTCCAGGAAATGTGCCATCCACGTCTACTGTTGCCCCTTCCGATGGCAGCGACACCACTACACCACAAGATGCTTCAATGTCTTCACAGGAAGTGCCACAAACACCTATCCCAGCTTGTGAGGAGAAACGTTACCCTACCCGTACACGGAAACCCCCAGACCGTCTTACTTTATAGGGTTTGGGATCCTACCGAGGCGAAGATGTCATGCACAGGGACTTGCAGTTGTGTTATTGTTATGGGTTGCTTTCTCTAGAGGGTTGCTTTATCTAGAGGGGAGGAGTTGTTGTGTATTGATTATAGTGAAAACTCCGGGCTAAGTGTTAATAAGCCACTCTTAATAGCACCATGGGTTAGAGTTTGGTTGGCCGGCAATATGTACAAAAAAGGGTAGAAGAGTTGTTGCTGCACGTGGTTCAGTAAAGGAAAAAGAAAACATTATCCATCGCGTCTTATCTTTATTTGTGTTCGAGTGTAGTTATTGCACCCGTAAACACAACAGTATTCAATGGATATCTCCCAAAACTCAGCAATGGATATTGAACATCACTCTTCTGGATAGTGATGGATGTTCAATTAATTGCAGCTGTTTGGTTGCTTGTTTTGGTCGCCATTGTTGGAGTAGTTTCAGTTTCGATTAGGAATCTCCGCTGATTAGTGGTAGCCTGGTTTAAATAGTGGCTAGTGATCCATAGGGGCAGCCTCTTGGTGCGAAGACTTGGGGTGCAAAGACAAGGGAGTCTATCTGTGGGAGTCCACTGAGGAAGGCCACCGGTACAGTTGTCCGTAAGGGATCATGCGCCCAACATATCGACCATCAAAGTCTTCTACGGTAAGTGAGCCGTGCGATTTCACCACCGCCGGAGACCTGGGCGCTCTCGCTGCTACAGCAATCTGGTTTATCCTCACCTGTCAAACCATCCATCTTGCTTTACTTTCTCCATGGGACTCTGGAACTGCCAGTCCGCTGTGAGAAAGGCTGACTTCATACCAGCCTATGCCTCCCATCTCTCACTGGGCCTCCTGGCCCTAACTGAAACCTGGATCACCCCAGACAACTCAGCCACACCTGCAGCACTCTCCACTAACTATTCCTTCTCTCACACCCCTCATTCCTCCGGCAGAGGTGGAGGCACAGGTCTGCTCATCTCTCCCCGGTGGGAATACTCTATTCTTCCTCTTCACTGGCATGATCTGTCATTTGAATGGCATGTTGTCTCTATCACTGCCCCAATTGCTCTTGTTGTGGTTGTTCTTTATTGCTCTCCTGGCCCTCTTGGCTGCTTCTTGGAAGATGTACTCTTCTCCCTGCGTGTTATGCACATACAGTACGTTAAGGCAGTTTAACAGCAAGCCAAACTCGATTCTCACAAGCCAGGATATGAGCATCTTGCTCCTTTATTGTTTCCAAATGACAAGTGAAAATGCGAGTGAAACTATAATAAACAGAAACAGTAAAAGAAACTTAGTCTAATTACAACAAATCGCTATAATAAGCAGTTAACTCATTCACCGATAGCACACTTAGCATGACACAGCGCGAACTCACACACGCATTTCACAAGGACAGTAATGTGGAGTTGCGGCTGAATAAACAGAGTTTACACTACAGAGATTAAACTTAAAAGCAAGTAAACATCTTAACCAATGTCTGCAAGAACTTCACAACTTACAGTTATTGCTTCCACGAGTGTAGGAAAAACACACAGAACTCAGACGCTTCCACTATGCCTATCCTGACAGTAGTGCATCATGGAAATACCACACGTGCACAAATCGTGTATCAACATATGGAAATAAGGGTTCTGCTCAACAAAGCAATTAATCACATTGAACATTTCTTTTTTTTAAAAAAAAAAAAAGAACTAAACAAATCTGCAGGCAGAACAGATGACCTCGACATCTTGTTGAGCTCTTTACCAGGGGACAACACTCCGTTGATTCTCCTGGGTGACTTCAACCTTCATGTTGATGACATTCATGCAAACAACCTTCTGTTGCTTTTACAGTCCTTTAATCGCTCCCTCTCCCAATCCCCTACTACTCACATAGCAGGCAACTGTGTTGACCTTGTATTTTCCCGCAACTCTGCGATTCTACCCTCTCTGTCACTCCACTGCGTGTCTCTGACCACTTCTTCATTTCTTTTCAACCCTACCTCACGAAACTCCTCGCCTCTTTCTGCTCCCATTGTCACCTTTCACCGCAACTTAAAATCTTTCTCACCTTCCAGCTTTGCCTCTGCTACTCCGGCCGCTCTCCCCTCTGCTGCACAATTCTTGGATCTATCTACAGATGATGCCGCTAACACTTTCCTCTCTTTCCTATCCTCCTCCCTTGATTCTCTCTGTCCTCTGTCTTCTAGACCAGCACGCCCCATTACTACCCCATGGCTGTCTGATATGTTACGTGCTAACAGGACCAAACTGTGGGGTGCAGAGCGAAGATGGCGTAAATTCAAAACTCCATCGGACCTGGTTGCCTACCAGTCACTCTTAGCTGCTTTTCAGTCTGCTGTCTCTTCAGCTAAAACCTCCTTATTCCACAATAAAATACAGTCTGCATCTAAAAAACCACACAGACTCTTTGCATCCTTCTCATCCCTTCTGTGTCCCCCACCACCTCCTCCTCCCTCTTCTCTTATTGCTGATGACTTTGCTTTTTTTAAAAAAAAAAAAGCCAAAGAATCACTGACAAGTTCTCAGTATCAACCTGCCCGGTTCACGCTAGACCTCCCTGCTGTCACAGTGAACCGGGATGGAAGGACCCAAGTGCGGGGTCGTTCATCTGGATTCAGAGGATCAGGCAAGTTCTCGATGTCAGGGACAGGTGGGTGGTCAGTTGATCGGCGATCAGGGTCAGAACGAGGATCTATGGACGTGGTCGAGAAACAAAGCAACAACCGGAGAGCGTGAACTGAGAACTGGAGATGCGTACAAGCAAGGAGTCACAAGGAAGGGCGGGTGTCTCTAACGAAATTCCGCAAAGGTATGGGAGCTGAGGAGGGTCTTTTAAAGGGTGAGTGGTTAATCTGGTGCTGGAGCAGAGTCAGGTGTTGTCGTTTGAGATGTGGGCATGGACGTGACACCTGTGAAGCTATCCTCTTAGAATTCAAGCTGCTCTCCGAATCAGAAATCTCTGACCTCTTGATACTGCGCAGAGCCACCACCTGCTTGCTTGACCCAATCCCATCGTCACTCCTACAGAACATTTCCCCCCAACTCTCCACCTTCATCTCTAAGATCATCAACTCCTAGCCCTCCTCTAGCTGTTTCCTAGCTGTCTTCAAAACCGCTCAAATTTTACCTCTGTTTAAAAAACCGTCCCTGGATCCCAATCTGATTGAAAATTACAGACCGGTCTCTCTCCTCTTCTTCCTGTCTAAAACCTGAGAGCATGCGGTGTGCAATCAACTGTAATTTCCTCACCCGGAACCTTCTCCTCAATGGTTATCAGTCTGGTTTCAAAGTTGGTCACTCCACTGAGACAGCCCTTCTGGCGGTGTATGATGCTCTTCAAGCCGCTAGAGTCACCTCCCTCTCCTCGGTCCTCATCTCCCTTGATCTGTCTGCAGCATTTGACACAGTCAACCACCGAAATCTACTCTCCTCTTTTAACCTCTCTTAACCAGCTTGGGATCAAAGGTGTGGCACTAAGATGGTTTGAGTCCTACCTATCTGACAGATCCTATCAAGTGGACTGGCAGAGCTCTTGTTCTTCTCCTCTGCCTCTCTTAACCGGAGTCCCACAAGGCTCGGTATTGGGTCCTCTTCTTTTTTCAGTTTATATCTCCTCCCTCGGTCCGGTCATAGCCTCCCATGGATTCAATACCACTGCTATGCTGATGACTCTCAGCTCTTCCTCTCCTTTCCACCTGGTGCATCAGACATCTCTGCACGCATTTCTGCCTGCCTGTTGGACATCTCTTCGTGGATGTCTGATCACCACCTCCAACTCAACCTCTCCAAAACAGAGATTCATTAAAATCTTTGCCTTTCGTTCAGAAATTTCATAAGATTTCATCTTTATTAAAAATTTTAGTAATATTCAACACTCTTCTCATTTGGAAAGATATTGTCATGGGGTTACTCCGGCGTGGTTGCATCGGACCCAAGTGCAGAGCACAGGAAGCTTGGTCATGGGCGGTTCAGTAGACATTGTCAGAAAACAGGCAAAGGGTCACTGATATGCAAACAGAAACCAAAGGGGCAAATCCGAGAATCGTAATCCAAGAGACAGGCGAGTGATCGAGGCGGAGGAGCAAGAAGGCTGAACAAGGTTCTGCGCCTGCGTGTGCTCCGGGGCGTCTTTTTATGCGATCGCTCCCTGAGCCGCCGCAGGTGCTCCTCGTTGCGCTGAGGGGGGCGTGACAAATATTAAGAGACACCTGGGCATTCTGAACAGCTTTTCTTTATTGTCTCCTGTTGCTCTGAACCCAGATCCCCCAACTATTCACCAAATTGGACTCCAGAAATGGCTGTTTACAGGGATGTTGGATATTTCATTTTTTATTTGCAAATATTGGATACACACACACACACACACACACACATTTTCAGAACCGCTTGTCCCTTACGGGGTCACGGGGAACCGGAGCCTAACCCGGCAACACAGGGCGTAAGGCCGGAGGGGGAGGGGACACACCCAGGACGGGATATTGGATACAAATTTCTATAAATATGCCATACTCCGTCACTTTATTGCTTCCCTCGAAAAGGAGAACAGATTATGGACAGAATTAACAAATATATACAAAAGAAGGTGGGGTGTATGGGGTGTCAGGGAGGGGTAACACCTCTGGTGGATGAATATGTCACGCCCTCTTCAGGGCGGTTTGTCTACCTTTGGTCCCCACCTGATGCTCGGCTCTCACCTGTGGCTCCCCGTAAGCTGTTTGCATGCGACAGCGGCCGCACCCGGGCAACGGCTTCGACAGGCCGGCTAAACCAGGTGAGGGTAGCCGATGGGCCTCAAACCCTCGGTGAGTTAGGGGATCTTCACCCAAACATGTGAAGATGGATTTCAGCGGACTGAGCGGATGAGACCCACGAAAGGTCCAACGGTCCAACGGTCAAGAAGGAGGTCTCAGTAATGCTATGGGAGTAAACCCAGACAGAAAATCCGGAGTGGAGCCCCGAAGGCGGATGGATGTCCTTGACACCTTACCGGCAGCTCCTGCAGTCAGACTGGCATCAAATGTATTGCACTGCTCTCCTTTGGAACATGCCAACTCGGCCGAGGGGGGGGGGTTTCTGATGATTGAACATCTCAGGACCCCCGAAATCATTACCCAGGTTTGCGCCTTGGAGAGGTCACTCCAACAAAACAACACGGGAGACAATAGATACCGGTTATAAGTTCTTACTCGATTGGCGTAGAGAATGAACGCCAGGGATTGTCTCCGACGGTGGGAGAGATCATCGCGTCTCACTGGACATCTACCGCCCGTCTCAAGCTGGGCATCCCCCGGCCAATAAGGTGCTGTCCCGCCACAGTTCACCTGCCTCACTGGGTATGTGGGGCTTAAGGCTTTCAACCCGACAAGTGGACTGAAATTAAAGCACCAGGCAAAAAGATAATCAAGAAAAACAGGGAGGTCTTTAGGCTTGCCTGCTGGAATGTACGGTCTATGCTAACTGGCTTGACTGATAATCTACAAAATGTGAGTGACACACGGAAGACTGCCGTAATCAACAATGAACTGAAGAGGGTTCGTGTTGACGTTGCCGCACTGCAGGAGACAAGGCTAGCTGCGTCAGGATCCCTTATGGAGGCTGACTACACATTTCTCTGGCAAGGAAAATCAGACGGTGAACCAAGAGAAGACGGGGTGGGTTTCACTATCAGAAACGGTCTCTTGCAACTGGTGGAACTATGTCCAGGTGGATCAGAACGGATACTTTGCATCAAGCTACAAACCTGTGCCGGCCGTGCTCACCTAGTTAGCGCCTATGCACCAACCCTCGGTGCTTCGCCCGAAACAAAAGACCGGTTTTACGACGATCTCCATGCCGTCCTGGAACGCATACCTGCAAATGAGCAAGTATACCTTCTGGGTGATTTTAATGCAAGAGTAGGAGCTAATTGGGATTCTTGGCCCTCATGCTTAGGCTATTTCGGTGTGGGAAAAATTAATGAAAACAGACAGCGCCTTCTGGAACTCCGCACATATCACAACCTGTGCATTACTAACACCTTCTTCAACGCAAAACCACAGCACAGGGTTTCCTGGAGACATCCACGCTCGAAGCACTGGCACCAACTGGACTTGGTGATCACTAGGCGTGCAAACTTGAACAATGTCTTCTTTACACGCAGTTTCCAGAGCGCTGACTGTGGTACCGATCACTCGCTTTGTGTTCAAAAGTTAAGCTGATGCCCAAGCAGTTACATCATTCGAAACCCTATGGGAAGCCCCGCATTGATGGAAACAAGGCACTGCATGTAGAGATGGCAAAGATATTCCGTGACTGCCTTGCGAAAACGCTACCCACCAGATGCGTTACAGAAAGCGTCACCTCGAAGTGGGATCACCTAAGGGACACAATCCGTGACACGGCCTTGGCAGTTTTCGGGAGGAAGTCTAGGAAAGTGAACGATTGGTTTGAGGAGTACTCTGACGTGATGATTCCAGCCGATGAGAAGAAACGTGCCGCCTTTCTGGAACACAAATGATCACCCTGCGAGAACACCAAGCAAGCTCTGAGAGCAGCCAGAGCAGAAGTTCAGCGAACAGCCAGTGTGCGAACGACTACTGGCTCAACTTGTGTAACAAGATTCAGATCCATGCCAGCTTCAGTCATCTCCGGGAGATGTATGATGGCATCAAGCAAGCTATCGGTCCCAGGCAGAATAAGACAGCTCCTCTGAAGTCCAAGTCAGGTGATATTATAACTGACAAAACCAAACAGATGGAGCACTGGCTGGAATATTTCTCCGAACTGTATGACCTTCGAGAGCACAGTGTCAGACACCGCTCTTGAAGCTATTGAACAGTTGCCACTTATGAGTGAGCTGGATGACCTACCCATGGTGAAGGAACTCAAGAACGCCATCAACCACCTAGTTGCTGGTAAAGCTCCAGGACAGGACGGCATACCGCCAGAAGTCATCAAGTGTGCGAGAGACACTCTTCTGCAACCTCTCCATGAGTTACTGTGTCAGTGCTGGGAAGAAGGTGTGGTACCACAGGATATGCGAGATGCCACGATTGTAACTCTCTACAAGAACAAGGGAGACCGAAGTGACTGTAACAACTACCGTGGCATCTCACTCCTCAGTGTTACTGGGAAAATCTTTGCTCAAGTTGTCCTCAGAAGGCTTCAAAAAATTGCAGAGCGGATCTACCCAGAATCACAATGCGGCTTCCGTGCCGGATGATCAACCGTTGAAATGACCTTCTCCTTGAGGCAGCTGCAGGAAAAGTGTAGAGAGCAAAGGAAACCCTTGTACGTCGCTTTCATCGATCTGATCAAGGTGTTTGATACCGTCAGCAGAAGTGGGCTTTTCCGGGTTCTCGGCAAAATCGGCTGTCCGCCTAAGCTACTTAAGCTGATTCAATCCTTCCATGCTGATATGCAGAGCACAGTCCGTTTCAATGCATCAACATCTGACGCTTTTAGCATCAAAAGTGGTGTCAAGCAGGGATGCGTGCTCGCTCCAACTCTTTTTGGGATCTTCTTCACAGTGCTGCTGAAGCAAGCCTTCGAAAATTCCACAAAGGGGGTTTACCTACACACCCGATGTGACGGGAAGCTGTTTAACCTCGCGAGGCTTAAGGCCCGGTCGAAGGTACGAAAGGTTTTCATCCGTGATATGCTGTTTGCTGTTGACGCTGCTTGGGTGTCACACACACAGGAAGAGCTTCAGCGGCTGATGGATTGCTTCTCTCGCACAATTGAGGCCTTTGGTCTCAAAATAAGCTTGGAGAAAACCAATGTTATGGGACAAAGTACCCCTCAAACTCCATCAATCTCCATCGGCAACAACACTCTTGAGGTCGTTCACGCATTACCTCGGGTCGACCATCACAGATACCATGTCACTGGAGCCTGAGCTCAATAAAAGAATAGGAAAAGCCACCACGACTCTGTCCAGTCTCAGCAGGAGAGTGTGGATGAATGGCATGCTCTCCAGGCGTACTAAGATCAAAGTTTACTGTGCTTGCGTTCTTGGAGTTCTGCTCTACGGAAGTGAAACGTGGACTTTGTATGCCCATCAGGAGAAGAGATTGAACACATTCCACCTGTGTTGCCTCAGACGCATCCTCCAGATCTCGTGGAAGGACAAAGTTACTAACAGTGACGTCCTTAATCAGGCTGGATTGCCAAGCATGCAGACCATCCTCAGGCAACGCAGGCTATGGTGGCTAGGGCACGTCCGTCGGATGGATGATGGAAGGATCCCAAAAGACATCCTGTATGGGGAACTAGCCTCTGGTGTACGACCAACCGGACGGCCTCATTTGCGTTTCAAGGATGTGTGCAAAAAGGATTTGAGAGAGCTTGACATTAATGCGAATGGCTGGGAGGAGCTGGCAACTGATCGTTGCAGCTAGAGGCGGGAACTTCATCAAGGTCTGGGACGTGGCGAACAAAAGCTGCGACTACAGGCTGAGGAGCGGCAAAGACGCAGGAAGGTCAGGCTTCAAGTGGAACATATGTACGGCACCCAGCACATCTGTTGCAACTGCGGCAAGGACTGTCACTCTCGATTGAGCCTTCACAGTCATGGCCGGCGATGCAAACCACCGTGAAGTGGACAAAACCAAGGCGCAATTCCATGGTCTTTCCAGACTGATGGATGCCAATGATGATGACAAAAGAAAGTGACAGAAGGTGCAGAAACAAAAGAAGGGTTAGTGGTGATGCAGGGATGGAAGGAAATGAAGAAATGATCAGACACATGCAACGGAGTAACATGGTGAGGTACTTCAGTCCCACCAACAAAGATTGCAATGGCTCATGCAATGACTGCAATGACTTGTTTGTCTCAACAAGAAAGGGAGTGCCAAATGTATTATAGATTGTGCTTTCATGGCCGTTCTTCTGAGCATCTCAGGGTCTTCTGTTACGAAAAACCACCCTGCACACCTGAAGGAAATCCTCTTGTGGTGAAAGGTACAATCGACACTGCCTCCCAATTACTTTTATATTCACATTTACATTTATTCATTTATCAGACACTTTCCTCCAAAGCAACGCACATCTCATAGAAAATACAATTTGTACATTACCTTAGGAGAAAGAGACATTAGCTGCAGATGTGTGACTCAAGTACAGTTAGTTTCCTTCACCATATGCACCAATGTTCATCACAAAAGTAGCTGCATAAAATTTTACTAGAATATCACTGATTCCTAGTCACTTTCCTAGAGTTATTTTTTAATTTTTTTTTTACATTTACGTTATAAGGCAAGAGTGGCTCTGTAAAGGATTGATCTGAACATGATGATGAACAATTATACCTTACATGAAATTAAGAGATCATGGGCGAAGTGAGTCGGGAAGAGATGAGTTTTAAGATCCTTTTTAATTACGGACAGAGATTTAGCAGTTCTGAGCGAGAGAGGTAGGTCCTTTGACCACAGCGGAACCAGAACCGAGAACCTCTGTGCTTTACCTTTCATACATGGGACCACCAAGTGGGTAGATGTGGAAGAGTGTAGCAGTCTGGTTGGCATGTAGCAACTGAGCAAGTCTTGTAGATAGCTGGGAGCAGATCTATTGATGCCTCTGTAGGCAATAACCAGGTTCTTAAATTTGATCCGGACATCTATGGGAAGCCAGTGAAGAGAAATGAGTAGGGGAGATACACACACACACACACACACACTTTCCGAACCCCTTGCCCCATACGGGGTCACGGGGAACCGGAGCCTAACCCGGCAACACAGGGCGTAAGGCCGGAGGGGGAGGGGACACACCCAGGACGGGTGGGGAGATACATGCAAACACAATTTTGGCAGAAGCATTTTGTATCAGCTGAAGAGGTTTGATGGCAGTAGCAGGAAGGCCAGACAAGAGAGAGTTGCAATAGTCCAGACGGGATGTCACCATGGCCTGGATAAATAGTTGGGCAGAGTCTGTTGTGAGGTAAGGACAGATCCTGCGGATGTTGTGCAGGATGTATCTGCAGGTCCGGGTTGTGGCCTTGATGTACTGAGAGAAAGATAAACTTGAGTCAATCATCACTTCCAGTTTCTTAGCCAAGGAGGCTGGAAAAATGAGTAAATTTTCCAGTCTGATCGAGAGATCATGACAGAAAGACAGGCCAGCTGGGAGGTGTAGGATCTCTGTTTTGGAGAGGTTGAGCTGCAGGTGGCCAAGGGAGGAGGTGTAGAAGAGCAGAAGACCCAGTACCGAGCCCTGCGGGACACCAGCTGAAAGAGGTAGTAGAAAAGAATGGCAGCCCCGCCAGACCACTTGATAGAATCTGTCTGATAAGTAGGACTCAAACCATCTTAGTGCTGTTCCTTTGATCCCAAGCTGACTAAGAGAAGAGAGTAGAATCTGTTGATTTACAGTGTTGAACGCTGCAGACACGTCAAGGAGGATGAGGACTGAGGAGAGGGGAGCCACTCTGGCCATCTGGAGAGCATCAGACACTGCCAGGAGCGCCTTCTGACAAACTTTGAATCCAGACTGATATCCATCGAGGAGATGGTTCTGGGTGAGGAATTAAGAAAGGTGATCACAGGCCGCTCGTTCTAAAGTTTTAGACAGAAAGGAGAAGAGGGATACTAGCCCATAGTTTTGGACCGAGTTAGTATCCAGAATGGGTTTATTTACCAGAGGTGAAATGAGAGCAGTTTTGAAGGCAGATGGGAAGCAGACAGAGGAGAGTGAGGAGTTCATGATCTTAGCAATGAAGATGGAGAGTTGCGGGGAGATGGTCTGTAGGAATGAGGATGGGGTCAGAGTAGATGGATCAGAATCTAAGACTGTAAAGGAGATGTATAAATTCACCTCTTCAGTCACAGTGGGCACATCACCATTTCTCCCACTCAATAAACATGTAAGTTATTAGAATGTGCTACATGATCATACCTCTGATAAACCGTAACCTCTTGAGCATGAGCCCTTAATCTACATATGTGACTATGTATGTGATTATTCTTAACCAGAGTTCATTTCTGAGTTTTGTCTTTTGACAGATGACATAGTTTGTTTATGTTCAGGAGAAGCAATAGTAAAACTGAAGTAAGAAAAGGAAAAAGTTTAAAAGGAGTTAATGAGGGGGGTGCGGTGGCACAGTGGATTTGACAGGGTCCTGTTCTCCAGTGGGTCTGGGGTTTGAGTCCTGCTTGGGGTGGCTAGTGACAGACTGATGTCCCATCCTGGGTGCGTCCCCTCCCCCTCCAGCCTTATGCCCTGTGTTGCCGGGTTAGACTCTAGCTCCCCACAACCCCACATGGGACAAGCAGTTCCAGACACTGTGCGTGGAGTTAATGAGTAGAGAAGTTTAATAATTTAATAGTTGCATTATTTGGTAGGTTCTTTTATTTTAAGCATATGAAATATGTGAAAAAATGGCATTTTTCAGTTTATTACTCTGAATAGATGGGGGGTGCGGTGGCGCAGTGGGTTGGACCACAGTCCTGCTCTTCGGTGGGTCTGGGGTTCGAGTCCCGCTTGGGGTGCCTTGCGACGGACTGGCGTCCCGTCCTGGGTGTGTCCCCTCCCCCTCCGGCCTTACGCCCTGAGTTGCCGGGTTAGGCTCCGGTTCCCTGTGACCCCGTATGGGACAAGCAGTTCTGAAAATGTGTGTGTGTACTCTGAATAGTAAGTTTTTGAAAAGAACTGAAAACAAGCTAAAATACTGTAATTCATTTGAATACTTTCAAAATATTATTGGTCAGAACTATTTTGATTTTGGGGGTGCGGTGGCGCAGTGGGTTGGACCACAGTTCTCCTCTCCGGTGGGTCTGGGGTTCGAGTCCCGCTTGGGGTGCCTTGCGACGGACTGGCGTCCCGTCCTGGGTGTGTCCCCTCCCCCTCCGGCCTTACGCCCTGAGTTGCCGGGTTAGGCTCCGGTTCCCTGTGACCCCGTATGGGACAAGCAGTTCTGAAAATGTGTGTGTGTACTCTGAATAGTAAGTTTTTGAAAAGAACTGAAAACAAGCTAAAATACTGTAATTCATTTGAATACTTTCAAAATATTATTGGTCAGAACTATTTTGATTTTGGGGGTGCGGTGGCGCAGTGGGTTGGACCACAGTTCTCCTCTCCGGTGGGTCTGGGGTTCGAGTCCCGCTTGGGGTGCCTTGCGACGGACTGGCGTCCCGTCCTGGGTGTATCCCCTCCCCCTCCGGCCTTATGCCCTGTGTTGCCAGGTAGGCTCCGGTGCCCCGTGACCCCGTATGGGACAAGCAGTTCTGAAAATGTGTGTGTGTGTGTGTATTTTGATTTTCTTATAACTGCTACTGGGAAGCTGCAATTAGACATTTCATTTTAGAACTGATTTCTAAAAAGTTTGCAAAAGCTATGCCAGTTAATATTAATATGTTAATTAATATCCAATTTAATGTACTAGTTTCACATTGGCCATCAAGTGCAAGACACAGAGGTTGTATTTTTAGAGTTTAATTCAATTTCATTGGTTGAATTATTTACTTTTACAAAAAGGATGATATTGAGAAGAGCATTATTGCAAATGTTTGCCTGTGATAATTTTAATGTAAAAATGTGGGGACCATTTCTGTGAACTTGTCTGGAATTTAAAGTAATTTCATTCCGAATGTAACTATGAGGTGGGGTGTGGTGGTGCAGCAAGTTTAACCATGTCCTGCTCTCTGGCGGGTCTGGGGTTCAAGTGCCCCTTGGGGTGCTTTGTGATAGACTGGCGTCCCATCGGGGGTGTGTCCCCTCCCCTTACAGCCTCTGTTGCTGGGTTCGGCTCCGATTCACTGTGACCCCCACATGGGACAAGCGGTTTCAGTCAGTGTGTGGGATGCAACTATGAATTCTGTAAAAGAAATGTTTTTATTTTAAAGTAAAGATGGCAAGTATTTTTCAAAAAAGAAGAAGAAAAATTATCATTTGATTTGCATAGCAGTTCTAATGAATTCTGGAAAATCTGTGTCATGGGGAACAGAGGACGCAGAGGACACTGGACCCAAGTATAGGATCATTTATTCAGAACAGAGGGATCAGATAAGTACTCGTGGTCAGGGACAAGTGAATTGTCAGTTGATCGGTGAGCGGGGTGGTAGCAAGGATCCAAAGTCATGGTCGAGGGATGAAGCAGGTGGTCAGATTCAGGGAGTCGAGGAGCAGGGGTAAGGGACGGTGAAGGAACATGCATGAAATAAGGTAGCATAGAAGGATGTGAGAGCGCAGAGGGGACAGTTGTCTCAGATGAGATTCTACAACTGGAAAGTGGTGGAGTGGTGCTCTTTGTACCCGGAGAAAGTTGTGATGAAGGACAAGTTGAGGATGTTGCACACCGGAGTCTGACTACATCGTAACCCAGCTGCATTCCTCTGGGCCATACCCCTTCCAGTTCACCAGGCAGTACATGCCCCAACATCTATGATGGAATCCAGAAGGGCACGGACTGGTGCCCCATCCACCTCCAAAGGAGAAGGTGTCGGGTCTCTTCAGGATGCCTGGAGCAGTGAAGTTTTGTAAGGTTTAAGCAGAGAGACATGGAAATTGCGACAGATACGTAAGTATGGAGGAAACCAGGAACAAGGCATCAACGGTGGGAACATCTGAGGAGCCAGGGTGCCATGGGAACAGGGGAGGTTGCCATGGGAACATCTGAGGAGCCAGGGTGCCATGGGAACAGGGGAGGTTGCCATGGGAACATCTGAGGAGCCAGGGTGCCATGGGAACTGGGGAGGTTGGTACCCGAGGAAACACTGGAACCCTGTGGAGGAGTGCGAGAGAGAGTTACGGGTATACTTAGCCCATGGCAGAAACCTTGCCCACTGGTCTCATTTCTGGCCACAGTAGCTCTGGAGGAAGCGGCCGAGGTCCTGATTCAGCTGCTCCAGTTTTTGTTAGCCTAGAGGTGGTAACAGGAGGTGAGACTGATGGAGACATCGAGTTTCTGCCAAAATTCCTTCCATACCCTGGACACGAATTGTGGCCCTTAGTTGAAAAAAATGGCTTCTGGCAACCCAAATATGCGAAACGCATGCTGAAACAGTTGTTCAGCTGTAACTAGAGCAGTGGGGAGTCGAGGCGATGGGATTAGATGGCAGGCCTTGGAGAATCCGTCTATAACCACCAGGATCAAGGTGTTACCAGTGGAGGGAGGCAAGTCCATAAGGAAATCTCTTGCTATGTGGGATCAGTGCTGGTATGGAACTGGGAGCAGCTCCAGAAAACCCGTGGGCTTTTGGTTCGGAGTTTTGGCTGGGGTACAAACCTCGCACACCTCCACAAATTCTTGTACATCCTCACAAAGGGAGGGCCACCAGAACCTCTTTTCAAGCAAGGAAAAAGTATGTCGCCTCCCTGGGTGGCCGGCTGCCGGGGCATCATGTGCCCACTGGAACAGCTGTGACTGCATCCCTGCTGGGACATATTCCTTGCCCAGGGGGTTGTCCATGGCTTCGGGATCCTCTTCTTCGACCCTCCAGAGATCCTGTGAAAACTGCCAGTGTGGAGAGGCCACAAAGCATGACTTTAGCAGGATGATTTCTGGCGAGGCCTGGGCTGGATCCTTTTCATGAAGAGTGGACAGGGTATCAGCATTGGTGTGTTTCGAGCCCGGGTGATATGATACGGTGAACCAGAACCTGGTGAAACAGAGAGCGCAACGGACTTGTCGAGGGGTTAAGTCGGTGGGTATTCGTAGGTATTTCATGTTCTGGTACTCCGTAAAGACCACGAATGGGTGAGCGGTCCTTTCCAACCAGAGCCTCCATTCCTCTAGCGCTAACTTAAGGCCAGTAGTTTCCTATTGGTGAAGTATGCACTAAGATGGAGCTCTGCAGGGGTCCTCTGTCTGTGAGAGAACCTCCCCTACATCCGCAAACTAAGCATCCACTTCGACAATGAAAGGAAACAAGGGATTGGGGTGCCGGAGCACCTGGTGGTTGTAAGCAGTTGTTTGAGCTCCGGGAATGCCTCCAGGGCCTCTGGCCACCAAATAAGCCGGGAACCCTTTCCCTTGAGCAGGGATGTAAGGGGTGCGATAATGCTACTGAAATCACAAATGAATCAGCGGTAGAATTTTGCAAACCCGAAGAACCTATGTACAGTCTTTATGGAGGTTGGACGGGGCCAATCTAACACTGGCCAAACTTTGGTAGGGTCCATTACACTCTGTGCCAGCCAAGGATGAAGCCCAGGAAGGCAACCTGCCCCTGCCCCTGGTGAAAGAGGCATTACTCTCCCTCAACAAAGAGATTATTATCCAAAAGATGGCACAGGACCTGACATACATGCTCCACATGCTTGGCCATGGAAAGTGATAAAACCGGTATGTTGTCCAGGTACACCAGGATGCATTCGTTCACCAAATCCCCCAACACATGGTTCACTTGGACCTAAGAAATGGAGCAAGCATGAGCTCGCCCAAATGGCAGAAACAAATATTCATAGTGACCCAGAGCAGTGCTAAATGCTGCCCTCCACCGGTCACCCTCTCTAATGCGGATCAGGTTTTATGCACTACATCGGTCCAACTTGGTGAAAACCTGTGCCCCACAGACCTGTTCCAGTCCTGTTGTGATCAAAGGCAAGGGATGGGAGTATTTTACTGTTATTTCATTAAGACTACGATAGTCAATACAAGACACAGCCCACCATTCTTCTTTCCCATAAAAAAGAAGCCTGCAGGGGTCGGTATTAGCCTCACTCACATACTCCTCCATGGCCCTCCACAATGGATATACACTGCCTTTTGGAGGAGAAGTTCCTGGGAGGAGATCAATGGAACAGTCCCACAGTTTAAGTGGGGGCAGGGCAGATGCTCGAACCTTAATAAAGACCTCTGTGAGGTTTTTTACTCCTGGTGGCTCTACAGGGCAGAGAAAAACAGGAGGTGGCACACTTCTCCCCCTAAGAAAAAAGCTGTCTCATACTCCAGGAGAATACTGGGTCAAGTTGGGCCAGCCAGTTGTACCCCAGGATAACTGGGTTGTCAGAGGATGCAATGAGGAAAAAGGAGAGAGCCTCCCTGTAGCAAGCCCCTAGCTGAAGTCCTAGTGACTCGTGCAGGACTCCACTACATGCTTTCCCAGCAGTTGCCCATCGAGTGCACTGACCCATAATGGTACGTCACATTCTCATGTGGGAATGCCATGCGAGCTAGGAAAAGCAGTGTCCATAAAGCAACTGGCTGTCCCGGAATCTACAAATGCTCATGTGGTTACCTGCAGGACCCTCAATGACAGGACAATTGGAACAGTGAGCTGTGAGGCCAGATGGAAGGGATCACTCATTGGGGGCCGCATTTAGGGAGCTCCTGCGGATGGCTGTTCAGGGCATATCGTCTGGAAGTGGCTGGGACAGCCGCAGTGGAGGCAAAGACCCTCACGAAGTCGCTGCTGTCTCTTGAGTCAGGTGCCCTTGGCTAATCTGCATGGATTCTGGGGGGTTAAACAGAGTTTCAGGGTCCCTTGAGACCTGCCAGGGGCATCGCAGCTGTTCACGGGCCAGGTTGTCTAAGGTAATAGGCATTCTCTATGTACTGGTCCAGGGTCCAGTCCTCACCCCAGTAGCCTAGCTCAGTTTAGATTCAGAGATTCAAGTCCAGCTACAAGCACTTTCTGTCTGTATGTTACTGTGACCCTTTACTGTACATAAATTACATAAAAGTAAACATAGCAAAAACACTTTCAGTTCACCCACTGCTGCTTCCTTCCTGGTCACCGCTTGGCACAGAAACATCCTCCCTGTGTGTCACTGTAGATGATCCAATACAGTTATGGAGCTGCACTTGCTACCTGAAAACAGGAAATTTGTAAGTTATTTCTGCATGAGCAGACCAATCTCATCAAATTTCAGTGTACCCAACTTTACCATAGTATGAGGACTCCATCCCCAGTTACCCACGTGTCTCAGTCTGTAAGTGCACCAAGGCCAGGGTGAAGTGTGTAAAACACTGTTTTAAGAATACATTTATTGAAATTTTTTTCTGTGCAGATAAACACGATTCACCGCTGTACTGAAACAAATGTTTTATTCATGTCATATTTATACAGTGACTGAGAATATGAATCAAGTTGTGGATGTTGTCTGACCGGGGGCCAACGCAAACTGCTGAAGGCGAGGATATGACAGTACAGATGGTGCTGAGCAGGAGGACAGAGATGAGGAAGGCTATCACAATAGTAGCAATTGTGTACGTTCATGGTCATGGTCAAAGAGTTGGTCAATGTCAGGTTCGTGGTCAAAGTAGGATAAAAGCCAAGATCGTAGTCGAGGTGTGGATCAAGACAGATTCATGTGATGGTGTGTGACACTGAACCAGACACATCAAATCAGCGCACGGTGGCACAGCGAGTGGTGCTGCTCTCTCACAGCGCCTGGGTGGTGCAAGAGGACAGGGGTTTGATCCCTGCTCAGCCTGTGGGGAGTCTGCATGTTCTCCCCATGTCTGCGTGGGTTTCCTCTGGGTGCTACGGTTTCCTCCCATTGTCCAAGGACATGCTGTTCAGGTTGACCCTTAGTGAGTGATAGAGAGTGTTCCACTGATGTATGGACGAGTGACCCATTCTAAGTAGCATATCTCGCAGTGTAAGTCACCTTGGTGAATAAAGTGTGTTGGACTGATAACAATATATAGAGCTCATCTGAAGTTGCTTTGGAGAAAAGTGTCTGCTAAGTAAATTACTGTAAATGGAATGTGCATAGGAAGGGGGTGTGGTGGAGCAGCGGGTTTGGCCTGTGCTTGCTCTCTGGTGGGTCTGAGGTTCAAGTCCTGTTTGGGGTGCCTTGTGACTGACTGGCGTCCCATCGTGAGTGCGTCCCTTCCCCCTCCAGGCTTGGGCCCTGTGTTGCTGGGTTAGGCCCCAGCTTGCTGCGACCCCGCTCAGTATAAGCAGTTTCAGTCAGTGTGTAGGTGTTGGCACTTAAGGCATAATAGAGACCCCTGGTTGTCAGTGTTGGGAATGCAAGATGGAAATGTGACATGGAGGAAAATGAAGCTGCTGGTCTCATACAAACAACAGATGTTCACCAAATTTATCTTTCAAAACATCCCTAAAGGTGTACTATTCTAGGAAGAAAGGAAAAAAAACATTACTTTCCTAGAAAAACAACTTTGAAAAAGGCTTGTATGTGGCAATCACATTTCATAAGAGAAGTGTGAGTTACCTACAGATTATTCTGTGTTTGATAAACTCTATTTGAAATGTGTCAGAAGTGACAGTTAAAAGTGCACACAGAGTCATAATCATTTGTTTTTGATGGCTTACCTTTACTGGCTGTTCCAAGTCCCCAGTATGCTAAAGCAACGCTCCCACATTCTCCACATGACTGAGCGATGACCTGGCTGTCTGCACAGGTGTGGTATGGAGTATGTGTATGTGTATAGGGTGGACACGGTACCAAAGTGCTGCGAACCTGAACTGGAACCACACTTCCCCTTTTTTTCAATGTGAAAGTAGGCTTTGTTCTAAGCCAGAACTCCGACATTGTTACATCTTAACACGGGTATATGGGCCTTTGAAGGGTCTTGAAAGGTCATATACATACAGCATTAATGCAACAGAGGGACTGGTGTGTAAAAAATACACACATATTTTCCATGCAGCACAACACACACTCTCAGGTCGCACTCAACAGCATCAGTCAGAACCCACCTGCTTTTCAAGCCTGGGTTTGACACAGGTAAGAGAGACACATCCTTCTCCTTCAGGTGTGTTCTGTGTGTCTTTGTTGGTTCCTTACATGACAAATTGACTGTTATAGCAGTCATATTATTTGAAACAATGTATGTGTTCATTTGTTCTGGATGTCACGACCATTTGCCAGCATGTTGGCGACACCTGCTGCTCCCTGATGGGATAGTAGATAATAGGCAACGCCGACGGGTTCTCAATGCGGAACCTCAGTAATGAGCGACCGCTGTTTCCCACTCGAGCTGCATTTGCTGCAGCAATTCTTGGATTACCGACCTTTTGCCTGTTTTCTACTCAACCATGATTCTTGTCTTGTCCTTTCATCGCTGTTCGCCGATCGCCTGACTTTTGCCTGTCCCTCGACCATTCTCTTGCCTGCTCCTGGACTGCTAATAAAACCGAAAACTCCATCTGCACTTGAGTCAGTCACCTTCCTGAGTCCCGTTGCTATGACACTGGAAGTGTGGAGACAGAATCATTATATTAATATATTAATACTGTAGAGCTGGGTGGTGAAGAGGGAAATGAAGACACAAGTATCTTTTCCACAACGTGTACTTTAATGAAGCATGTAGCAGCAAGTGGGCACAGTCAAAACCCATAAATAAAAGTACTGTCCTGTCAGCATGGGCATGCAAGTTCTCCAAATATATGTTATGCAATTAAATTCCACATTAGAATTGTCATGTATAACAAAACAAAAACAACTGAAACCAGTCATTACAGAACAGAAACTCTGTGTATACTGTTCTCTACACAGCCTTAGTGATTTGACAATCAGTTAAACTCCCAGCCTTCACACGACTCTGAAGACAAGTGTTTCTTTTGAGCACAGGTTTAATGGTTTTAGGCAACAGTGAAACTAGAGACAAAGAAATGAACACACGTCAATAACCCATATCCAAGTGAATATACAACCATAAAGCACCACAGTTAGTCTACTGTACAAAAGTACATATACAGTATTTAAATGAATCCTTACAGATTCGCTGATTTATGAACTACTATTCTCATGGAATTTCTATACAGTATTTCCAGAAGAATCCACACTCACTCAAACTTCACCCAGAAAGAACCACCATCAGTAAATTATTAACATAACTACCCAAATTATAATATCTCAGAATCAGAACGAGCTTTACTGCCAAGTATGTTCACACATACAAGGAATTTGTCTCGGTGACAGAAACTTCCACAGCACAGACAGAATGACAGTGACGAGACACAGATGAGAAGACAGAATATGGGAATAAAGGATGAAAAATATAGAAAAAATATGTAGCCCACCCACTCAATTCTGATGTTTTTTTTAACATTACTATGGGAGGTGAATCGGTGGTGTCTACAACACAACTTTTGGATGCGTGTACTGTTGCTTCCCCAATCGCGGGGTATGACTCTCGCTAGCGGCTAGCGTGAGGAGAGACCCAGCGTCGTGCAGCTATATGTTATACTGTGAGTACAAACCTCCCATGCATCGCACTTTGCAACCACAGCCCTTTTCCTTCCCCCCCAAAAAAAGAAGCATTCACACACACAGGGACAGTTACAACAGGTGAAATATAAACCCAACGAACCTTAATATAAAACTAGTCCACACAAATAAACATTATTCACACCAACAAAGAAAACAAACTGTTTTGTGCCCGGGTTTTTTTTTCTTTTTTATATGACTCAGTCTCTGGTACAGGCTGGTTGGCGTGCTTTATTCTGGAGCACTTAGTTTGTCCACCACCGAGGGAAGTTCCCCGCCGTTACTAACGGTTTTCGTGCGACGCAGGAAACCGACAGCAACCTGTCCTCACATCCACCCTCTCTCCAGCGAGGGTGGAGCGATGATGGCGAGTCCTGGCGACACTCTCTCCGGGTCCAGTCGCGCTGGCCAAACCCTAACACTTCCACTGCCCCACAACTCCGAAAAAAAACTACTAGGTGCAACGCGATCGATATCTCCCACACGTGCTCCGTTCCCCCTCTTTCCCTTAAACTACTCAAAACCAACTGACCGCACGCTCGCTAGTTGTTATGCTCGCGTAGTTTATCGAAACACCCGAGCGAGAACGAACCCAAACCAGCTCGTTCTCCTAGCCCGGTCTCAAAAAGACTCCCCTTCTCCCCACGCGGTGTTCCAGCTCTCTTTCCTACTCCGTCTTCTTCCCCTTCTCTCCCCGGAACCTCCCGCCCCAAAAGGTCGCGAGCACTTTCTTCACCAGCACCGATTGGGCAGTCCATAAATGACATTTTTCCTACCAATAATAAACACCAAAAAAAAACGTACAATATAGGAATTAAAAAAAACATCACGATACAAAACCATAACCCTCTCCATATTTATAGAACTATTTTCCACCCCAAATACCCAACTACACATGGGAACAATTGCGTAGGGGCTACAAATATAAAGTACACAATATGAATATACAAAAAATATTCACTAGACTGTGTGTGACATTGTATGTAGGTACAGGTATATTCTTTACCAATGCAAGGGAGTGTGAGTAAGAGATATGATGTGATAAATAGTTATAAAGATAAATAGTGTTGTGTATTGCACTGGTTTACTCTCTAGGGGGCATTTAGCTGTTCATGAGGTAGATGGCCTGAGGAAAGAAACTTTTCTTGTGCCTGGCAGTCCTGTTGTTCAGTGCTCTGTAGCACCGGCCAGATGGCAAAGGTTCGAAGAGGAAGTGGCCTGGACGTGAGGGGTCTAGAATGATTTTGCTAGCCCTTTTACTGACTCTGGACGAGTGCAGTTCTCTGAGAGCTGGGGGGGATGTGCCGATGATTCTTCCAGCAGTCCAAACTATCTGCCGTAATCTTCTGATGTCTGAATTCGTAGCTGAGCTGAATCAGACAGTTATAGAAGTGCAGAGGACAGACTCGATGACTGTAGAGTAGAATTGCATCAGTAGCTCCTGTGGCAGATTGAACTTCCTCAGCTGGCGAAGGAAGTACAACCCCTGCTGGGCCTTCTTCACAATGGAGTCTATGTGGAACTCCCACTTCAGGTCCTGTGAGATGGTGGTGTCCAGGAACCTGAATGACTCCACTGTTGCCACAGTGCTGTTCATGATGGTGAGTGGGGGTAATGCTGAGGTGTTTCTCCTAAAGTCCACAATCATCTCCACCATTTTGAGCGTGTTCAGCTCCAGGTTGTTGTGACTGCACCAGACAGCCAGCTCTTTAACCTCCTGTCTGTAAGCAGACTCGTCACCAACCCGGATGAGGCCGATGAGTGTGGTGTCATCTGCGAACTTCAGGAGCTTGACAGAGGGATTTTTTGTGGTGCAGTCGTTGGTGTACAGGGAGAAGAGTAGTGGGGAGAGCACACATCCTTGGGAGCGCGAGTACTGATCGTGCGAGTATTGGATGAACATTTTCAAAGCCTCACTAGCTGCTGCCTGTCTGTCAGGAAGTCGGTGATCCACCGACAGATGGAGGTGGACACAGAGAGTTGGGTTAATTTGGACAGGAGGAGGTGTGGGATGATGGTGTTGAAGGCCGAATTGAAGTCCATGAACAGGATCCTCACATAAGTCCCTGGTTTGTCCAGATGTTGCAGGATGTAGTGCAGTCCCATGTTGACTGCATCATCCACAGACCTGTTTGCTCGATAAGCAAACTGCAAGGGGTCCAGCAAGGGTCCAGTGATGTCCTTCAGGTAGGCCAACACCAGTCTTTCAAATGCCTTCATGACCATAGATGCTAGGGCAACAGGTCTGTAGTCATTCAGTCCTGTGATTTTGGGTTTCTTCAAGATGGGGATGATGGTGGAGCATTTGAAGCAGGAAGGAACTTCGCACAGCTCCAGTGATCTATTGAAGATCTTTGTGAAGATAGGGGCCAGCTGGTCAGCACAGGTTTTTAGGCAGACTGGTGAGACACCGTCTGGGCCTGGTGCTTTCCTTGTCTTCTGTTTGCGGAAGACCTGACACACCTCCTCTTCACAGATCAAATGTGCGGGGGGGGGGGGGGGGGGGAGGTGGGGGTTACTGGAGGTGTTAATCGATGCATGGAGAGAGGGTCAGAATGGGTGTGGGATGTGAGACAGAGTTTTTCAAACCTGCAATAAAACTCATTCAAATTGTCGGCCAGTTGTTGAGTTGACATGGTGCTGGGGGATGGTGTCTTGTAATTGGTGATGTCTTTCAGGCCTTTCCACACTGATGCAGGGTTGTTGGCTGAAAACTGTTTTTTCAGCTTTTATCTCGCAACAAAATAAAGACTATAACATCAATAAAGTGAAATTGAATTGAAACATACAGGTGATGCTGTTGCAGGGCTGAGGACGGGAAAGATTCAGAGAGATTAGGAGAGGAGTTCACCATGTGTACTGACGATAACAACAGAACAACTTACTACTTCCTGTCAGAGAGGAAGCATAGAAGTCTCAGTTTTACATAAAATACACAAGATCCTGCCAGTAGATGGCACCAACTCACATTTCGCCTATTAAGAACTGAAAAACAATTACGTTCAACACTCACTCAGACTTCACCCAAAAAGAACCACGATCCATTTAATTGATCACTCACTGTCACAGCACATTGTGTGAGAACATAAAGCAACTCTCACTTTAAACCTGTCATTTGCATATCAATTTTGGAACTGCAAATGTGGATTTCAAATGCTTTAGAAATCAATAAGGAGACAATTCCTCAACAAAATTGATCAAAAATAAATAAAATTAAAGAAAATTTTGAGAGCTGCTACAATCTTCTCCGAGGGCAATCCAAGAACAGCAGACATCTACAATGTTCTGTGACCCACTGATGTTTCTAGTTTCTATAGGACATACTGACTCTGTGAGAAGGTACAGAAATGTGATCAAGTTCAAGTGGTTTTTATTGTCATTTCTGTATATAACTTGTATGTAGTGGAATGGAATGTTGTTTCTCCAGAGACCATAGCGCAACATAGAACAGTACACAGCACTACATAAAGTGCAAATACACAGTGTGAGATGAGTACAGGACAATAAATACACAGAACATGGGCTGTAAACTGTACGCTGTTTGTAGTGTATGAAGTCATGCTGGGTTAGCTGTTTGTGCCAGGTGAACATTGGGAGGCAGCGGGATGTTGAGTAATCTGATTGCCTTAGGGAAGAAACTGTTGCGGAGTCTGCTGGTGGTGGCATGGATGCTCCTATACCTTCTGCCAAATGGCAAAAAGGCGAGGAGTCCGTGAGAGGGGTCGTTCACAATGCTGGTGGCTTTGCGGATGCAGCAGTTTTTATATGAGGTGTCGATGGTAGGTAGAGGTACTCCAATGATTTTTTCAGCTGTTCTTACCCCTAACTGTAGGGTCTTGCAGTCAGAGACTGTGCAGTTCCTGTACCACATGGTGAGACAGCTAGTCAAGACGTTCTCTGTCGTCCCTCTGTAGAAGGTTGTGAGGATGGGAGGGGGAATTTGGCTCTCTTCAGCCTCTGTAGGAAGTGGAGGTGCTCCTGGGCCTTCTTGGCTAGGCAGGTGGTGTTGAGAGTCCAGGAGAGGTACTCCATCATGTGCACACTGAGAAACTTGGAGCTTTTGCCTCTCTCCACAGTTGTTCCATTGATGTGCAGTGGTGAGGGAGGGATCATGAATAGAGTGAAGAATCAGTCCTGTAGAAGACTCCCTGTACTCAGAAGACCTGATCAGTGACAAGAAGCTTTCTAGGAGCAGTAAACACAGAATCAGAAAACACTACAGGGGTTTGGGTTGAAAGGGACATTCTGCACTGCAGAAAGAACTATAGCTGCATGAACCTGAACTCACACAGCTGAGTAAGTTTCTTTACTCTTCCTCTTTTACACTGTTTTACACTCTAGTGTCCCATAGTTTAAAATTAGTCTAAATTCTCATTAAAAGTAACAGATTCATAAATGACAATCCCTAAATGATTAAGCTGTGCTTTTACATCATGTTATTACAAAGTCAAACTAGATGCAAAGTACTTTTTTTTCTTTCAAATGCAGCCACATTGAAACAATTTTTTTAATTCTTTTAGCTAAATTGATTTATAGTTTATTCCCCCAGCTTTGGTTTTGTCAAAAAGTGACATGATGGACATACATTATTACTTTATTTTTACCAAGAACCCTAACAAGGGTAGCATCAACATATTTTTGCAACTTGGCTTTCATTATGGTTCTCATTTCTGTAAAAAATAAAGAGTACAGAATAAGCAGTCTACATAAAGGAAGATAGTCTATTAACTAAATCAGTTTCCTTGAGTACTGTATAATATCTAAGTATTTCCATAATTTCATGTGTGTATACCATTTTGGGCCACCCTGGTGAGAAGTGAAAAACTGACCTCAAAATAAAATAAAATGAATTGAGCTCATCTGAATTATGTTCAGGGAGACAGATTCACAGAATCACACTCTGAACAATTAGATTAATATGAATTAAATTGACTTTGTGAGAAGCTACAGTGATGAAATCATTAGAAGAGTGAAAAACTTCAGTGCTATCGAAGATGCCCTGCACTCAAAAGGCCAGATCAGTGATAAGAAGCTCTCTGAGATCTGTACAGCTGGGAGCAGTAAAGACAGAATTAGAAAACTGTACAGCAGTTTGGGTTCAAGAGGAATCACTGCATTGTTGTCAAGTTTTCCTCATGGAGCTCAGACGTCAGACCCAAGTGCAGAGCTCAGGGTGTTTTATTAAAGGAAATCTAAAACTCATTGTCCAAAAAAAAAAAACCCAGGCGAAGGGTCACCGAGGCTCGAATGTAAGCAAAAGGAGAATCCAGAAGACAGGTTGTGGATCGAAGAGATACCGGGAAGACTTGGAGACACGGGAGAAGGGTTCTGGAACCATGGACAAGGAGAGAGGAAGACTGGGGTAGTCAGATGAGCAGATGCAAACACAAGCGACAAGCAAGGCTAAACTAAGGTTCTGTGTCTTGCCGCGCTCTGAGCTCCCTTTTATCTGAGCATCTCGTGATCCGCCGCAGGTGTTCCCTGTTGAATGTGTAGTGGCACCCTCCGTTTTACCTGACTGTGAGGGTGGTGCCCTGGGTTCTTGTCACGGTGTTTCCCGGAGTGGGTGTGCTGGACCCAAGTATGGGGCAAAGGAAGGTTGTTCAAGGGGCAATCCAGAAGACATGGATGAGGAGACAGGCAAGAGAAACCGATGTGCGAACGTAGTCTGAAGGGAGAATCCGAGAGACATAATCCAGAGGACGGGCAAAGAGTTGTGGCAAACCAGGAAGTTGAGTACGAGGAGCGGAGTGAGGAGCAATTACTAGGAGCGTGAGTGAGTAACAAGGCTGAACAAGGTTCCGCAGCCTCCTATGGTCCGGGCTGCCCTTTTATGTGCCCAAACCCTAATCAGCTGCTGGTGTTGCTTGTTACCGAGTTGGCGGGCATGACAGTACCCCCCGCTCCATGAGTGGCTCTTGCCGCTCGACGGTGAACCGGGGATGACCCTTGGGCCTGGGCGCAGGATGGTCAGGATGGTCACTGTGAAAAGCTGCAATCAGGTCCGGGTCCAGGATGTCCTTAGCAGCCACCCAGCAGCACTCTACTGGCCCATAGCCCTCCCAGTCAACGAGGTATTGCAGGATGCCTCTGCATTGACGGGAGTCCAACAAAGCCCGCATGGTGTAAGCAGGGGCACCTCCGTTCTGTAGGGGAATCAGAGGAGGAGAAGCCAGCTGTGGCTGGTGTAAGGACACTGCACAGGGTTTGAGGAACAAGGCGTGGAAGGTGGGATGGACCCTTAGGTGAGCAGGCAACTGGAGATGGTAGGAGACCGGGGTGACACGTCAGAAGACATTGAACAGCTTGATGTACCGTGGGCAGAGCTTCTTGGGGAGGTAAGACCCCCGGAGTGCCCTGGTGGACAACCAGACTCTCTGCCTGGGCGAGAAGGTAAGCGGGCATCTTCGGCGGTCCGCCTGGCATTTCATCTGGTTCTGGTTGTGAAGGAGGTGCTGTTGAACATCCCGCCAAACCTCTGCCCTGGCCCGGTACAATTCGTCCACCGCTGGCACGTCACTGAAAGCTGTTGCCACGGGAACAACAGGGGTTGGTAACCCAATACGCACTGAAACGGAGAGCAACCAGTGGACCCGTGAGGTAGGGAGTTGTGTGTGTATTCAGCCCAAGGTAAGTATCTTACCCACTGCTGAGGCTTCTCCATACAGTAACTGTGCAGGAACCAGCTTATATCTTGCTGGATTCTCTCCACTTGCCCATTTGCCTGTGGATGGTACCCCGACGTGAGACTTACAGACACGCCTAATTTCTGCCAGAACGCCCTCCACAACCGGGATGTGAACTGGGGACCTCGATCCAACACAATGTCTTCTGGCATACCAAAGAGGCGAAACACGTGGATGAAGAGAAGTTCGGCGGTTTCCATGGCTGTCAGAAGCTTGGGGAGGGGCACCAGATGGCAAGCCTTAGAAAAACGATCAACAACAGTCAGAATAGTGGTCTTACCATCCGAGGCAGGCAAATCCACAAGGAAATCTAAGGTTATGTGGGACCAGGGACGGTTTGGTACAGTTAGGGGCTCCAGAAGTCCCGTAGGCTTCTGGTTCAAGGGCTTGACTTGAGCAAATACCTGGCATGCCCGAATGTAGTCTTGGGTGTCCTCCGGCAATGATGGCCACCAGAAATGCTTCTGGAGAAAAGCTTGGGTCTTGCTGTACCCAGGGTGGCCAGCAGCAGGGTGGTCGTGCGCCCATTGTAAGATTGTGGCTCTCAACTCGGCGGGTACATATTGTTTGGCTGCGGGCTTACCCGGAGGTTCGGGTTCTACAGCTCGGGGTCTGGCTAGGTCCTGGCTAAAATCCCATTGTATCGGCACCAAGAAACAAGACTGAGGCAAGATGTATTTGGGACCTCGTTCTTGTGGTTCTCAGTCGTACGTGCATGAGAGGGTGTCTACCTTGGTGTTCTTGCTACCCAGCCGATAGGAGACAGTAAAGTTAAAATGGGTAAAAAAGAGAGCCCACCTGGCTTGCCGGGGATTGAGGCGCTTTGCCTTTTGCAGATATTCCAGATTCTTATGGTCCGTAAGGACAACGAATGTATGACGAGCCCCTTCCAGCCAGTGTCTCCACTCTTCGAAGGCCATCTTGACTGCCAGGAGCTCTCGGTTTCCGATGTTGTAATTCCTCTCGCCCGGTGACATCTTCCTTGAGAAGAAGACGCATGGGTAAAGTTTAGGGGGGTCTCCCTGGTGTTGGGAAAGTACGGCTCCTAACCCCAGTTTCTGAAGCATCCACCTCCACCTCAAACAGAACATCAGAATTGGCATAACGGAGGTTGGGTGCTGTCGTAAACCTTCCCTTCAGGGTGTTGAAGGCGCGTTGTGTGTCATCTGTCCAGGTGAGTCTGGCCATTTTAGACGAGGTTAGGACTGTCAGAGGTGCGGCCAGAGTAATAAAGCCCCGGATGACACAGCGATAGAAATTGCCAAAGCCTAGGAACTGTTGTAAGGCTTTTACGGTGGTGGGTCTCGGCCACTGGAGTACTGCCCTTACCTTTTCGGGGTCCATAGCCACCCCCTCCCGGCTCAGAATGAAACCTAAAAAGGCGATCTGTTTTTGGTGGAAACAGCACTTCGTACCTTCAAAACGGTTTGGCGAGGATAAGTGCATATTGCGCGGTATAGACGGTGTTGTGTTTGGTGGGCTAGGTGCTGCAGGAGTGGATGCACGCGTCGTGGTGGCGTCGACTGTTGTTTTCAGTGTGCTTACCATTACATTGTAGGCTGTGATGAGGTCAGAAAGCGTCTGTTTCATCCACGCCAGGCGTGCCTCACGAGCGTCTAACACCGCCAATACATGGTTCAGCTTCGCTGGGTCTGCGGTAAAGGAGGAACCTTCTGTCACGGTGTTTCCCGGAGTGGGTGTGCTGGACTCAAGTACGGGGCAAAGGAAGGTTGTTCAAGGGGCAATCCAGAAGACATGGTCGAGAAGACAGGCAAGAGAAACTGATGTACGAACGGAGTCCGAAGGGAGAATCCGAGAAACGGAATCCAGAGGACAGGCAAGGAGTTGTGGCAAACCAGGAAGTCGAGTACGAGGAGTGGGACGAGGAGCAATTACTAGGAGCACGAGTGAGTAACGAGGCTGAACAAGGTTCCGCAGCCTCCTATGGTCCGGGCTGCCCTTTTATGTGCCCAGACCCTGATCAGCTGCCGGTGTTGCTTGTTACCAAGTTGGCAGGTGTGACAGTTCTATTCTAACTAAAATGTTATAACCCAACTCAACTATTTCAGTAACAAACAAATTTATTAAATTCTCCAAACACCATGTAAATAAAAAACCCAAAGAAATACGTACACACACACACTTTCTGAACCACTTGTCCCATACAGGGTCGCGGGGAACCGGAGCCTACCTGGCAACTCAGGGCAAAGGGCCGGAGGGGGAGGGGACACACCCAGGACGAGACACCAGTCCACCGCAAGGCACCCCAAGCGGGACTCGAACCCCAGACCCACCAGGGAGGAGGATCCGCGCCAAAGAAGTATTCAAAGTTATTGTCCAATACACAATACTAACCCCAATCAGATCACACCAATTACAAATGCAAATAACCAAACACAAAGAAAACACGAACTTCAAAAATACACTCCAGTATTACAAACACATAACCTCATTGCTACATTTCGACACCCAACAGACTTCACAAGTTTCTTACAGAACCTTCTTTTGCTTGCACACAATGAATGATTTGTGCCAGAGTATTTCAAACACACATAAAACACCCCTCGTTGCAAACCTGATTGCAGCCTGTGGCAAGAAAACTCATCGTTTCTTAACGGAATGTCTCGTGGGACCACAACGTACACCACGGAAACTTAAACCTTGGGAATACGCAATCAACGTGAAATGATGTTTTGCCTCTTTGGTCATTCTTCAAGCAACCAGAAAAATATCACCTCCTCACACTCTGGAGCACTCTCACTCTCCCAGACCCTTCTAGAAAAATCTAGAAACTTTTCACATTTGTTCCATCCCTCTTTCCTCTCATTGGGTCTTCCCCAAACTGAACCCCACTCAATTTACAATACATGCAAAACTGACATAATGTGTAGGTTGCACCTGTTCCAACACGTGTTGGTATGACTTCAACCAACAACTCAACAAATTGATGAAGCTTTATTTAAACCTTCAAAATGAACACACAAACTAGTAGTGCTACAGGGCTACATTCTCCCCCTTCTAATAAATTGATGACCTATCATCATTAACTCATATAGCAGCTTCATAAAGAATTATCACTTAAATGTACCATAACAAGAGCACAGCGCCATAGGGTGACACCACACTGTGTGGCTGGAACAGCATCGGTTATCTCCATAAGTTCCACAGCCAACAAGTACTCCTCTGCTCAGAATATCTAGTGGTCAATCTGAAGGTTTTCCAAGCTCATTGTAGGTAAACCGTACCACTGGTCTTCTCTCCCTTCTTGACTGTTCAGACAACACGTTGTCCTGCAACGCCTCACAACCATCCTGGTCGCCTGCTCCCCCTTCTAGATCAGTTTCCACCACTGAACCTGAAGTAGGAAACGCTTCAATTTCGAGAGCGTACTCTCGACTGGCAGCTTCAACCCCTCCTAATTCAACTTCACTTCCAGCCCCTGCTAATAAAGGATTGTGACTTTCATTTCCACAGGGGGCCCGGTTCACACCAGATATTCCTGCTAATGGTAACACATTCTCCCAGTTCTGTCCATAGAACGTAAAAGGCTCAGTAACCACCTCAGAATCTAAGTCAGAGAAGGATGATACAGCCGTTCTCATCATGGAATCACTCCTCTGATTGCAAACCAATTGTTTTGTCTTTGAGAGACTCTGCAGCCTAGTTGCTCATCTCTGCAGAGGATCGGATTCATCCACATTCCCTGATATTCTCACTAAGCATCTAATGGGAAGTAGATGATTACGGTAAACTGTCCTGATTGCCCCAGAACCACTCTCAGGCTTGATCTGGTACAATGGCAGATTTTTCATTTTCCCCACCACAATATATTGTAAGGACCTCCACCTATTCTGTAACTTCTGCTTAATCCTGACACCAAAATTCCTCAGTAGTACACGGTCTCCCTTTTCCAGAACCTGGTCCTTGACTAATTTATCATGTGTTCTCTTGTTCTATTCACAATTCTTTTCAGCAGTTTCTTTAGTTAACTGATAAGCTCTGTTCAAATCTGCTCTCAACTTAGTGACATACCGTTAATATTGCACTCCGTCATCACCCGCCAGTGGCACACCGAAACACAAGTCTATAGGCAGACGAGCTTCCCGACCAAACATCAACAGAAAAGGGGAGTAGCCAGTCGCCTCATTTCTCATGCAGTTATAGGCATGCACAAGTTGACTGATCTTCTGACTCCAGCTCTGCTTCTGCCTGGGGTCCAATGTTCCCAACATGGACAAAAAAGTCCTGTTGAATCTCTCTGGTTGGGGATAGTGTGGCAATTCAAAGTCCTGTAATCTACACACATGCACAATTGACCGGATTTCTTTTGGGCAATAACTACGGGGGATGCAAAAAGACTTCTGGATTCCTTTATGATACCTGCTGTTAACAGTCCCTGTAGATGACGCCGCAAATCGTCTAGCTCAGTGGGTGCCAAATGCCGGGACCTCTCTCAAAATGGCCTATCATCAGTAAGTGTGATCCTATGTTCCACCCCATTTGCCAAACCAACATCCCACTTATTCAGTGAAAACACATTGGCTCGTTCAGCTAATTTATGTGATAGCCTCATCTTCCACTCTTTGGAAACGGGTGAATTCCCAAAGTCAAACAAGGCTGGATCAATCTTTGTGGGCTTCTTGCTGTCATTACTCTTTGCAATAGTCACTGTGTCAGTGACATGTATTTGCGATAATGGTGCCAGCTGAAATGAAAGCATCTTTAAATGACTCGTGCAACATAACCAGAAAGTTGTCTTTATCGACAGCTGATAAAAATAACACAGTGGGCTGTACCAGGACACCAGAAGGGAGAGCAAGAGTGGGAGCTCACTCTGTAATCAGAATGCTTTTCCCCATAGACTGGGTTTTTTGAATCTTACAGACTGCAACATGCTCATCAGCAGCAGGAACAATCAAAGGGTCGGGACCCATCCAACTGACATCGGCCACTTTGTCTCCAGCGTGGGGGGGAACATGCCCCATCTAGGCTAGTGTCTTTGCCTGAGACTTAAGAGTGCTCACATTCAACGAATAGGATGGATCAGCACTCATATCCTCCTGTGTGCCAAAGACAAAAGGGTGTACCCTTTGCACATTACAGGAATGTTATCAGAACAGCGTGGATCGGGGCAAACCAAAGCAAGAACATTGATGGGATTCCCATCAGTCATCCCTTTTTGCAGAAACTCCAACTCCACCTGCACATATCCTTGATAAGAATAACCATCTTCAGAATCACGTAGACCCCAGATGGCTAACCTGCTTACTGGACACAATGGTACATGTTTCAAGTGCTTATTATACCAGCTGTCAAAAATAATTGTCACCTGGGACCCACTGTCAAGCAGGGCTGTACAGATCTTCCCTTCCATCTTGACCTGAACAATGGAGGGTGGTCCCACCAATTCTTTAGGCAACCAGCTAGCTTGGGTACTGGCAAAGCCTCTACTCACATGAATATCTGAGGGGCTACCCTCAGCGGAAACACTTGACCTCTGTTTAGTGGCTCACACTGTGCGTTGTGCACGAATGAACTTTTGGATCACTTTCTGTGGGTCCTCCGGTCTGTCGTATTTTGCAGCCATATCCCCGTCTTCATCACAGCGATAACAGAAAAACCCACCCTGTCTACGACATGGGAGTGAGCCTTGCTGTGGTATAGCTGAGGACGGTGGCCTGGGATCTGACTTATCAATGACTGCAGTAGCAGGCTTAACTGACATAATCTTGACTTGCTTTCTGAGTTTTCTGATCTCTTTTTTCAGAGCTTTCACTTCGCTACCATCCTCAGGATGTTCAGTGGAGTCAGTTGTTACCATGCTGGACTCCTGGACCACCACAGGATGAGCAGGCAGAAAAGCGGAACATTCAGCTAACTGAAGCTTCAAAGCTTTCACTTCGGCTTGGAGCTCTTGCATTCCACTGTCTGCATGTGCCACTACAGTTTTGGCCTGGACAGGCTTCACTGTGGACTTCAGATTGCCACACCCACACCTCCGGGCCGACACGGAACACCTGGGACGCAACGCAGTTTATTTTCCAGTTGCTGATGTCGGTCAGCTGGAGAATGTGTAAAGTAAGTGCTCAGTGAGCACTCCCCCGGAAGGTTGCACAACAGACCCCATCAGTAACATGCCATTTAACTCCAGCTGCATGACCATGACCACCTGTTGAATAAACAAGCACAAGAATAATTCAATTCAATTTATTTTATAGAGCACTCTTCTTACGCAGTGACACAGCATGTGAACAAAGACAAGCCATTGATCACACACACACACACACACACGTTTTTGGAACCGCTTGTCCCATACGGGGTAACGGGGAACCCAAGCCTACCCGGTAACACAGGGCGTAGGGCCAGAGGGGGAGGGGACACACCCAGGACAGGACACCAGTCCACCACAAGGCACCCCAAGCGGGACTCAAACCCCAAACCCACCGGAGAGCAGGACCAGGTCCAACCCACTGCACCACCGCAGCCCCCGGCTATTGAGCAAATGTTTGCAATAAGGCCTCACATCTACACTGTGGATATACAACACGGTAATGCCACTTGGGCATGGGGTTTGGTCTCCCAGCAGAACTATCATTTTTGGAAAGATGATCACAGCCCCATTTATTCCCGAGCAGATTTTGGAAACTGATTTTGAAGATCAGTGTCTTTTGGAAAAGCTCCAGGGCCTGATGGCTTTCCTGTGGAATTCTACACAAAATTTTGGTGAAAATGGTAACTTTTACCACAATTGGTATAATTTTAGAGAGACAAAACTCCTTGAGAATGCTCCTCATTTCGACATATTTCTGTAGTAAATGGTGACGAGAAACTGAGTTGTTGCGCCTCTGTACAGAACTGGGCTTGTAATAATTCAGGAATTCAATTAAAGAAAAGGAGAACTGCAAAAGCCATTACACCATTAATTCTTTGTGCTTCAGTGATTTTGGATTCGAGTGAATAGGTGATATCATGAGTTTTGAGTGATGCTGGGAAAAGGAGCTACTTTACAATATGCGTTCTGGGACTTAAGCTAAATCCTCATAGAGAGCCATTGTTAATGTGTTTGAACATATGGTTTAGTACAGTTCCTCATCACACACTTTTCAGGGCTCATGTGAAAAAGTGAGTAAGAGTGAGAAGTGCTAGAGGAGCACAGCTGCAGTTGCACCCATCCGGAGTCCCCCCACCCCCCAACCCCTCCATGGAGCACCGCAAGTTAATGTGAGTTTCTCTGCCACTCAATGGTGCTTCTTATTGGATAATAAAGCTGATTGCCTTTCTGTGGGCAGTGCAGCTCGAAGCCCGGGGTCATTGGGCCCAGAACATACACACACAGCTACCCTGGACACACACAAGCTTTACTGAATTCCATAAAAAACACTCCAAAATACCTCCACATCATACTTCATTAAAGTCTTTCTCATCATAGAAATGATAGAGATTATTCACTCATTTGCACATAAACTTGTCTTTCCACAACAGACAGTAAAAACCATGAGAGGTGAAAAACAATTACAAATAACCACATTCAGAAAAAAAAGAAAACAAAAAACCTGGGACTTTAAAAGTCTTTACCTTTAAGTGTTTTAAGAAAAACTGTAAAAAATTGTGAATAACCCATAAGTACCTGAGTCATCTTAAAAATAAACACTCCAACATTACTCTATTATTTTCAATGATATTAAAACACACATTTATAGCATATCATACCCACACAGATTTCTAAAGAATTATTAAATAGCAAATACTATTAAAACAATAAAATCAACAATCAAACTGTTTTTCCAAGGAAAAGTCAGCTGCCAGGTGGGGCTCCTAGCCAGGCCTTGACAAACTGAACCTAGGGGGAGACCCCACCCGGGAAAGAATAACCAATAAACCCGTATGGTCGGGTACCAGTACGAAGGAAGGGGATCTTCTTGGCAGTTTTTGGGAGTTGCCATCAAAACTGGCTCCCAAAGTGCAGCAGTACCAGTGACTGACCCAACCTCCCCGCTGTGTCTTCTCTTTCTCCTAGTCACTGTCGAGAAGTTCTGTGCACTGTCCATGTGACCAGCAGTACTCTTACTCCTGCTCTTACTCAGCCAGGGTCACTACAAATGTGTCCAGTGAAGGAGACCTGACCATACTGGCTACAGACAACCGCTCTCTTAGCTCAGTCCACTGATATCCTGGAAGACACACAGTACTCAGAGTATGTGTGTGTCTTTGTCCTGGTTCCTGGTTGCCTTGCTGTGGTTATATTCTCACACACGAGCAACAGCAGTGAGGTTTGTGCACTATCCAAGACAGTGTGAGTATGCGTGCGTGTGTGTCTGACAATCAATGGGCCTCCTTCACAAAGATTTACATATGTGTGTGTGTCTGTGCTTGAATTTCCATATATTCATCCTCATATCTGTGGGCTCTGTGTACTCATTGTGAGGACTTGTGCAGGCGGGGACTAAAGGTCAAGAGTTTGAGACCAGTTACACCTCCTTTCCGGTTAGAACGTGATGCCACGTTTGTGGCTGCAGGTATCCCATGTGTCACACTCCAAGCACTCCCCCAGTGACACGTTCCATGTAATCCTTAAAAAGTCAAAGGGCAGCTTCCTATTTCAACTGAGGTGGGGCGACGACGGCATTTCTGTGGTGGTAAGTCCACCAAAGTATATGTGGAGATGATGTGGTGATGATGATGAGTGTTTTTTGGAGATGTGGTGTAGAGATGTAGTGATTTTGTGGACATGATGAAATCAAGGTGTTGTGGAGATGTGACAATATAGCAATGTACAGATGATGCTCTGATGGTGTTTTTAATGACATTGTGCTCATGTGGTGGTGATGTGATGATGTGCAGTTGTGTGGACTATGTGATGTTGTACTGGTGTTATGGAGATGTGATGGTATAGAGATGTGATGATGTAGGCATCTTGTAGAGTGACAATATAGCAATGTAAAGATGAAGCTCTGATGGTGTTTTTAATTATGCTGTCATGTAGAAGTGATGATGACATGCAATTTTGTTGACTATGTGGTGATATACTCATGTTACGGAGATGCAATGATGTTTTTAACATTGTAAGTCACTTTGGAGAAACACGTGAGCTAAATGAATACATGTAAAAGTAATGATGAAGTGGTGATGTGTGATGATGTGAAGATGATGCCATGATGGAGGGACGATGCATTGATATGATCATGATGCAGTGTCCTCATGCTGTACTCCCAGTGCCACTATGGTCCATATGTCTCAGACGTCCACTTGCTTCGCCCAGCCCCGTAACGACGGTATTTTTCCGTGTTTATTTTTAGCGCGCGAGGCGGGTGGGGGGGTCTCCAGCGTGTCACGATGACGGAGACAGTGAGTGAACACACATCACAGAGCGCGTTCACACGGCAGTGCTGTCATTGAGTGACACGCGTAAGAACTGTACAAAGAGATCATGTCGCGTTTGATTTATCTGGACTTGCGCTGATCATCTCAGAGGCACAGGAGCTCGGAGGATCTTCTGGGATCTGACACCTTCTCCCTTTCTCCCGAGAGATCGCCGCACGGTGAGTCCATCAGTGCACATATCAGAATGCCCACGTGGTGTTATTTTGTGTCCATCTCCCGACACCGCCCCTCGGGCGCGCGCTCGTAAATGTCGCTTTAAACTTAGTAACACACTCTCACCGTGTCATCATGGCGGACCACGCGCTGTAATGTCGCGTCGTACCCGTACCGTGTGGAAACGTGTAAAAAACGCTGTGCGTGGTGCCGGTCTGCGGGTTGCGATGATGCGCTGTTCGCTGCGCGGGGGGACGGAGCCGCGGCGGATCGGCCGGGGTCCCAGGGGCACGTGACGGTAGGGACACGGGAGGAACAGAGAGAGACTCACAGTGAGGGACCCATCAGGACGCGCTGCTGCTGCACTGCGGCGATGACGACATCGCTCCTTCACATGGACGCGCACGAGCTCGGCAGGTAAGCCGGTCGGGACGTGTTCCGTTCTCAAACCGGGGCAGGAGGGGGCGGGGGGAAGCGGTCCCGGCGCGCGTTCCACACAGCCCTCCTCCAGCCGTATCCTAGTAACGGACTGTTTGTTTGTTACCCCCGTGTGGCCCACGCGTGGCTGGGCGGGTCTCGGTGTGTCACCGGCCGGGACAACAGCTCGCCATCTTGGACAGTCACACAGGGCACCTTCAGTGGGTGCTCATCACTGCCTCCAGTTCTGTGTGTGTGAGAACACAGCGCATGATTTCATTCCAGAGGAGAGGATGAAGCGAACACAATGACCGCAGATGGCCTCTCCGGATGTGGGGCCACAGCGCGCACGGAGGGCAGCGCAGAGCTGGAGACTGGAGATGAAGGCTGCAGGTGGATGGTGGACAGCAGGGTGGCGAGTGGACAAGGTGGATGGAGATGGAGGAGGCCTCCGGAGGTGCTGTACCTTGTGCCTGCCGTGTCCGTGTGGCTCGTGACTGGCACCACCATCTCCAGCCTCAACAAGTGGATCTTCACCGTGTACAACTTCCGGTACCCACTGCTGCTGTCGGCTCTGCACATGCTCACGGCCATCGTCGTGGACTACGGGCTCATCAAGCTGCAGCTGGTACCCCACGTGGCGGCAGGGGACGGCCACCTGCGAGCCGAAGCCAAGTGCAAAGTATTCCTCCTGAGCCTGACCTTCTGTGCCAGCATTGCCTTTGGCAACATGGGCTTGAGCTACGTGCAGCTCTCCTTCGCCCAGATGATCTACACGACAACACCCATCTTCACCCTGGCCATCTCCAGCCTGGTCCTGGGCAAACAGCATCACATCCTTAAGTACACAGCGATGATGCCCATCTGCCTTGGAGCTTCCTTCAGCGTCCTTGGCGAGGTGCAGTTCGACCAGACGGGCTGCCTCTTCGTGTTGGCCGCCACCATGCTCCGCGGGATCAAGTCCATCCAGCAGAGTGAGTCCAGCCCCTGTGTGACTGCTGGAATTATGGGTGCTGCTCTAAAATCAGTGTTTCTTGAAAGGATTATTGTAATTCTGGATACACTGTAACTGGTCTGATTGCGTAATTATTATAGTTCTGGTTTCATCATAATTGGTTTGATAGTTTAATATTTACATATATAGCTGATGCTTTTCTCCAAAGTGACATAATATTAGTTATAATTACTTACCCATTTATACAGCTGGGTAATTTTTTTACTGGAGCAATTTAGGGCAAGTACTTTGCTCAAGGGCACTACAGCCAGAGGTGGGGATCAAACCTATGGCCTTGGATCCAAAGGCAGTACCTCTAACCACTGCTTTATCGGCTGTCCCCATAGATAGAGCTAATGATAGAGTCATAATTCTTGTTACACAGTAACTAGTTTGAGTACATGATCATTATAGCTCAGGTTACACTGTAACTAGTCTGATTGCATGATTATTTTTGTTACACTGTAACCAACTGCAATGATAGTAGTGTGACTCACAAGTAATTGTCTCACAGTGTAGCTGGTTTGATTTTTATCATAACAATTGTCAATTGTGGTTACGGCGTAACTGCTTTGATTCCAGCCTGTTTCTTCGAGCTCGTTATTAGGCCCTGCAACTGCTTGAATCGTTTCTTTCTGAAATAAGAATATTATGTTGCTACTGCTTTGATTTTAGTGAAAATTAAAATGGAGTTAGTACGGTTCTGGTGCCCGCACTAAGACACACACACATGCATGTCGCAGGCAGTTTCCCCCTTTAAAATACTGGAGGCGCTCGTTGTGTGTTAATTTATTACGTTATAATTCTTAAGTTTGTGTTTGACACGCGTATAATGAAGTGTTAAATGCTGGGATCCGCACTCTGTCTTTAAACAGAAGAGACGTCTAATGAAAAGCGATACTGTGTGAATGGTGTGAGTAATTGCGCTCTGTCTGGGTCCGACGAGTTGTGAAAAAAACAATGTTTGTTATTCCATGTTTCATCAGGCTGGAGCTCAGTATTTCGGGTTTCGAGTTTGCTCAGATTAACGAGCATTCAGCCATATTCCAGACCACCAATCGATAGACAACCTGCGCGTGTAGGCTAGCCCACGGAGCCAAAGTTTATATTTATTTCCCTGTGTAGTAGTTAGTCAAAGACTTTTCATACGTAACGTGCGAATATGATATTTAACCAGAGCGATATAAACAGATAACATCTTTAATAACTCTGTATAACCTCGAACATCTTAATTCTAATTCAAATTTATTTATTTATTTATTTTTTAATAATTTCATTTTAGGTGACGTCTGCGCTACACTAGTCTCCCAGGTTTCCGCTTCCTGTAGATCCGCCCCGCACCTCCGGGGCATCCGGTGCGTGAACTAATAGTAGCGCTCCGTTTCAAAGCCCCGCCCCCGAAACGTTTTCTTTTTTTTTTTTTTATCTTGATTATGGACGACGGTGACGTCATTCCTGTACAGAGCCCCTTTGTCTCCTTACTGGGTTAAGTTTGAATGAATCATGAGGAGTTCCAGTTCAGTGATGTCTTTGTGTAACAGCACTGCACAGCGGTCCCCTCCCTGAACTCTGACAGCTTCTGCTCTTGTGTGTGTGTGTTTACCAGGCATCCTCCTGCAGGAGGAGAAGATCCACTCGGTCTTCCTTCTCTACCTCATGGCCATCCCCAGCTTCCTGATCCTGGCCGTGGCGGCGCTCGTGCTGGAGAACTGGGCCGGCCTCAAGTCGCCGCTGCACTACGACCGCTGCCTTTGGCTCTTCATCCTGCTCAGCTGTCTCAGCTCGGTGTTGTACAACCTGGCTAGCTGCTGCGTGATCACACGCACCTCCGCCGTCACCCTGCATATTCTGGGCAACCTGTCTGTGGTGGGCAATCTGCTCCTTTCGCAGCTGCTCTTTGACAGCAAGCTGTCTGCACTCAGCTGTGCCGGTGTGGTCCTCACGCTCTCCGGAGTGCTCATCTACCAGAACTCCGAGTACATCGGCGGGTACTTAGACTCGCGCTGTATGCGCAGTCCCTCCCCCGAGTCGGATGGGGGGCAACAGGGCATCAAGCCCCCAGGGAAAGTTGACTGAGGGTGCATTGCGGGGGGCATGGCCTGCCAGCAGTGCATCAACTCCATCACCTGCAGTACCAGCAGTGGCCACTAGGAGCTCCGAAGAGCTTGTTTGGGGAGCTGTTGAGAGGTGTGGTCTCACAGCACTCTTGTATGTTTGGTACCTCTTAGTGGCTGCACTGCAGGTCGCACCAGACAGTGAATTACCAGAGTACAGTCATCTCATCCTACCTGATCACTGTAAATTTCAACACTGTGAGCACATGACAACAGGTGCCATGGGGCAGGGGTAGGAAGTGAGAGTGTGGTTCTCTTCAAAGGACACTTGCTGTGTGTGAACGCTGGACTTTGAGGCAGCTTCTTATGTGGACATGGACCTATTTTAAACTGAGTGTCTTCATTGTCTACTTTAACGTCAACGGTTGTTTACATGAGTGGTGACTGTTACAGATTAATGCAAAACAGGGTTTCATTTTTGTTTGTTTGTTTGGCTTGTTTTCTTGCAAGGAGATAGGAAGTGGGATATTCGTGGTCACGTCCGCTGCTGGATACACTGCTGTGTTAAGGAGAAATGTATAAAGGGAGTGATAGCTTTGCTATCTGTGGTAAATTTCCCATCATGTTGCACTCCTGTTGTCCATCTTTAGCTTTAGCCATTGTAAGGTGTGACAGAAGCTCACATCTCATGGTGTTAAACCAGAACTCAGTTTCCCAGCATGCCTTCTGGCAGCCTTCCATTTCCCAGGATTCCTCACAGTGATGCTACAAGCTTTCATTTGTCAGCATACTTTGTGGCATCACTCTAGTCCCCTGTCTCCCAGAATGCCTTGCGTCGACCCGTTGTTAAGACTGGTGTCAGTGCCACACTGGTGGATGAACCATGTGTATCATCAGCATGTGACCATGGCATGAGTTGCTATAAGTCGCTAAATTTTCGCACAAAACCTAGGATCTCTTCCATCCATTATAGAAAAAAATGTTTGCACCTTTGTGATTATTTTTGTGTTTTATGTTCTTAATTTTGATTTGCTCCCCTTTTTTGCCTTGTTTTGCATTACAGAATTCCTGTGACATCACTTGGGGAAATGACCAGTGGTGTGAAATGCCATACCTCAAAGAATCATATGTCAATATTTATTTTACACTTGTTCAAAGATACTGTTTGCATATTAACACTGTATAATATGACACTGTTTATATTTAACGATATGATATAGCACAGTTTATGAACTGGAAGGTTCGGTTAACTGGGTCTGTCAGGTCTCACAGGTATGTTCTGAAATGTCAAAGTGTTGGTTAAACTCCCGCCTCACAGGGGTCATGACCAAAAAGGTTCAGCTGATCAAATGTAATGTTTGGGAGTGTGATCAGAACTCTGTATGTTTTTCTGTCTCAGGGACCGTAGATAGCGATGGGTCTTAGTGTACAGCGTACCAATCCTGCTGGTTCTTGCTGCACAGTGGACCAGTCAGAATGGATTGTGGTGCACTGTGTACCAGTCACAATTGCTCTTGGTGCCAGTGGACCAATCACAATGGTTCTTGGTGTACTGTAGACCAGTCGTGATGGTTCCTGCTGCACAGTAGATTAATTGGGATGGGTCGTGTGTACCACTCACAATTGTCCTTGGTGCACAGTGGACTAATTGCCATGGCTCGTGTTGCACAGCGGTCCACTCATGATGGTTCTTGTTGCACAATGGGCCGATAGCGATGGTTCTTACTGCACAGTGAGCCGATTTTGTAGGTTAGATCATAGCTCACAGTGGACCGATCCCACTGGCTCTGGGTGCGGTGCGGGTTTCTCTAATTGGACTTTCTGTGGACAGGCTGCTCACTAGACATTTACTGTGCCATTTTGACCGCACCAGGCTGAAGTTCATCCTAAGTTAAAGTAGCATCTAACTGAAAGGTTATATTTTCTACCTGCAGTTTTCTGAGCTCATCAGTGCTGTTGAGATTCAGCAGGTCATAAATAGGAATGTAATTATTTTACTGTAATTTATTTTTTAAAAAAAGTCTTTAATCTTTCCCATATGTTACTATGAAGCCAAGTTTTATTGTTACTGGGAGAACAGAAGCCATGTGTTATGAAGGAAAATGACAAATGTCAATTTTACAATGGTGGAAAAAAGATATTTAAATACAGTATTATTTGAAGACTCTCAGTGGTTTCTTAAATCTGTGTTTTTTTCCTACCAAATGCCAGTTGGTGTGACCGGCTGCTCAGAGATGTGTGCGATGTCATTCATCAGGCCAATTCCACTGGGATGGCGAGTTCAGCAGTTTGTTCTAACCTGGCCGAGAACCATCTGATTCCACTTATTGCCTTTATAGTTCTTACTGAGACATGGAAATGTGATGAAAAATGAACAAGTAAAATTCACCCTGAGGCCAACTGGGATACCAGCAACACTACTCTCTTTACACTGACACCAAGAGTAACTTTGATAACTTCATAAGTGATGGAAAGTCTCACACGGTCATCTATTTATCTAACATTTTTTTCCAAGGAGACTTACAGTATTACTTCACAGACTGAGCTGCTTACACTGATTCAACCATTTTTACACCAGGGTAATTTTTACTATTTTAATGTAAGAAAGTGCCTTGATGAAGGGTGTTGTAGCAACCCCCCTGTTCAAATCCGAACTATTCTGACTACAATGCAATGGTGCTAACCAGTACACTACCTGCTGCCTGTGGGTGGTGTATCTGGTTGAGGTTTTGTCCTCCACTTCACACACCCTAGGGCAGCCCTTTGCCTTCCAGTACAACTGCTGTACGTGTGTCTCCTGCCTAACAGGCCTCACTTGTCCACTGAGAACACACCTTTAGGCAGGGACCATTATTCACAAGTCAAATTACCCATATTTCTCATGGGAAAAAATAATATAAACTATAACACATTTTTTCACCAACCTGAAAATAACTAAAGCATCAAAAGAAAGATTCTTCCAGCAATTAAACAGTGGTTGGAGCTACTGCCTTTGGACCCAAAGGTTGCAGGTTTGATTCCAAAAAAGTACTTAGTACTTAGTACTAAGTACTCCAGGTACTTAGCCTAGAAAATTGCTCTCATAAAGTTGCCCAGTTATATAAATGGGTGAATAGTTATTAGTCACTTGGGGAAAAAAAAACATCAGATAAATGTCTGCTGCCCACAAAACGCAAAGAAGCATCTCCTTAACTTTTACAAACCTCAGTGTTCTCTGCTCATGGGACTAAGATTCAAGATTCAAGAGTTTATTGTCATGTGTACAGTAAACAGTTCGTTACACCATACAATGAAATTCTTACTCTGTGAATCCTCTCAGCAGCCTATGACATAAATTGTAAGTACATAAGGAAAGAAAAACAAGGCGTAAATCACAAATTCACAGAATTACTATTAGTGCAAAAATACAAGAAACGAGGTTATATACATATATAAAGTGTGCAGTGCGCAATGTAAACATGGAAGACCTACATGTGCAAAGTCCTGCAGAGGCAGATTGCGTCTATTCGCAGTTGAAGGGGGTTGTGTATTTGTGTATGCAAGGCATGCGGAGATAGTCTGTGGTCTCTGATGATATTGGCGTTGTGGATATGTATGTGTGTGTAGGAGGGATGGGGGTAGTTGACACCTCTCAGGCTCAGAGGATGAACTGTGTCTGCTGTGATGGGTGGAGAGGCAGTAGATGGGTGTTGTTCACAAGCCTGATGTCCTGTGGGTAAAAACTGTTTTTCAACCTTGAGGTTCTGGCTCTAACACTCCTGTAGTATCTGCCTGATGGTAAGGGTGTGAAAAGGCTATGCTGGGGGTGACTATTGTCCTTGATGATATTAATGGCTCTCCTAATGGTTCTGGCCTGCTATAGGCTCTCCAGTGATGGTAAAGACGTTCCAGTGATGGTTCGAGCAGCTTTCACCACTCGCTGTAGCGCCTTACGATCCTGTACTGTGCAGCTTCCAAACCACACTGTGATAGAGCTGGTGAGGATGCTCTCGATTGCACACCTATAGAAGCTTCTGAGGATTCGGCTTGGCATGCCAAATTTCCTCAGCCTTCTCAAGAAGTGAAGATTCTGATGTGATTTTTTGACCAGATGTGTAGTGTTGTGAGACCAGGTGAGATCTAAAACTAATGAGATAAATCTGAGTCTGTTTTTGTTTTAATTCTAGGTCTTTGTTTGCTACCATGTTTACGAACTTATTCCCTTTTATCTCTGTAATTATTATTATTTAAATTCCTTTTTATTCATATTAGTTTTAAAAATTATTTTGTTAAATTCTCATGAACAGCAAATACAGTACACCTCCTGGAAAAACCACTTATGCATCATTACAACCACTTTGCCATTGTTCTAACCATTAAAACTAGTGTGTGACAGATTTTTTCGTGCATATGTGGTATGAATCAATCTTTTATTGATTATTATCTTTTATTATTATTTTCTTTCATTGAAGATCACAGTTGAAATACACAGAAAAATGATTCATTACAATTTCAAAGCAGAAACTACTTAGTAGGACATTTTCTATTAGAGACATACAGTAAATACCATTTAACCGGAGTGTGTGTATGGGGGAGATGGGAAACACCTCATCTGATTGCTTAGAGTTGGATCAAATGTCCCCAGACCCACATGGGACACCACACCGCACTGCAAAAATCTAATGATAAGTCCTTCAGAGACCCATAGTTCTTAGTGTGAGGCGTCCCCAACAGGTGTCCAAAGTGGCTTTCGACTTTTAGCTGGTTCAGGGTGCGAGTAAATGGGGCGGCTCTGAGTGCGAGGATCCTTTAGCCAGAGTGTCTCTTTTATCTGTTCCCTGTCTGTGTATGGATATGTGTTCATGTGTTCTGGCACATGTCGGATCTTGTGGCTGTGGTTGTGCGTGTATGTGAGTGCGTGTGTATGTGTGAGAGAGAATGTTCCTATGACTCATATAAACATGACATCCCTGCAAAGTTCTGTCCTGCTCAGTTTTGCCTCAATAAGGCAACATGTTCCCCTGCTCCTCCCGCTGTTCTCTCTCCACTCCTCCTGTTTAACCCCCTCCTGCTGCTGCTACCGGCTGCCCTCCACGCACTGCTCTTCAGCGCCTCCTGCTGGCTGGCCTGGTTTAACCCTTATATGCATGAACAGGCCAATGCACCATCCTTCTGGTCCTCTGGATGGTCCCATCATCAAAAGCTGGGGTTTGAACAGCACAGGCTGTTGAGAAGGTCCAACGAGGAAGGAGGACACAGGCAGCCAAATAAGATGAAAGGAGAGGAGGAGTTAATTACTGGAACACAAACCATCCTGCTTTAGAATAAGGGTGGTGGGGCATCCTCCTCTTCCTCTTCATTTATGGATCTGCCTCAGTACGGCCCCTCCTCCACCAGCCCGGGGGCCAATCGTGGAGCCCAGGGACGTGGCTTTTGGACTGAAAGAGGGTTGAGGAGCTGCTGTTAGGAGACACATCAGCAGCCATGTCCAGGGAGATAAGCAGTGGTGAGCAAAGAGATTAGCAGCAGTAACCTGGGAGATCTGGACCTGTGATCAGCAGGATCAACATCAGCAAACCAGGCAATCAGCAGCTGTGACCACAGGCCAAGGAGATCAGCATCGACATGAGTTTCTCCTTTACTATCCAGGTCAGGGACAGCTCGTCCTCCTCCTCCAGCAGGGCTCCTGGGGCGGCGACCTGCAGCGCGGGAAACACCGAAGGCAAGTGCTTATATCTGGCAGTGTAGGTCACCCTGGGTAGATAAAGTATGGGCCTACACTACTACATAGTGTTCATTGCAGAAAAGTGTACACAACGAATTGATGTAAATGAGCATCCCTTACACACCTGTAGGTAGGTGGAGGTCCCACCACCTGGATACAGGTGACAGTCAGTGATGGATGCAGAAATGCTTGTATTCACTTTTTCACATACTCTATCATACTTATTTGCATGCTTGCTTGCTCCCTTTAACTTACTCACTCACTTGCTCGCTCACTTACTCACTCACTTGTTCGGGGAACTCTGTGTGTTTCTTTCTTATGTAGAGCAGGCTGTCCTTTTCACACCCTGGACCAAGCAAGACACCGCAGAGAGCCAACACACAATGCTGAGTCACACATTCTGAATGTAAACACACTCCATGCCCCAGCTTTTCGTGTCCCCGTGTAGTGCTCTCACAAATTAATAAACAATGTCTACATTAAGGGGGTGCGGTGGCGCAGTGGCGCAGTGGGTTGGACCGGGTTCTGCTCTCCAGTGGGTCTGGGGTTCGAGTCCCGCTTGGGGTGCCTTGTGACGGACTGGCATCCCATTCTGCGTGTGTCCCCTCCCCTTACGCCCTGTGTTGCCGGGTAGGCTCCAGTTTCCCGCGACCCCATATGGGACAAGCGGTTCTGAAAGTGTGTGTGTGTCTACATTAATGTTATTATTAAAGGTCGCTGAACTACAGAAACGGATTTTAAAAAGCTCCATGTTCTATTCTTGCTGACAGAGACAAACCCAAAGCCCGAATCAGGACCAGCACTCCAGGTAACACCAACCGGATTTTGATGGTGTATCTGTGTGTGTGTTGTGTCCACACACCTGTTGTACGTTTTTTCAAGGTAAGCCAAGAATGTTCCGGAAGCTGAAGTCAGCGGATTCCATATCTTGTCCATGTTCCTTAGTGACCAAATGGAAGATACAGTGATGTGAAAAAGTATTTGCCCCCTCCCTAATTTTTTAAATTTTTTTGCATATTTGTCCAAGTTAAATAATTAAGATCATCAAACAAATTTCAATATTACACAAAGATAACCCAAGTAAATACAAAATGCAGTTTTTAAAAGATGATTTCATTTATTAAGGGAGAAAAGCTGTCCAAACCTACCTGGCACCATGTGAAAAAGTAATTCCCCCCCGTTAAATTATGAATGAACTGTGATTAACCACATTTTTTGGAAAGCTGAGTTAAATTTCACTTGCCACACCCAGGCCTGATTACTGCCAGACCTGTTGAATCAAGAAATCACTTCAACAGAACCTGTCTGACAAAGTGAAGCACATCTCAAAAAGCAACACATCGTGCTGTGATCTAAAGAAATTCACGAACAGATGAGAAACAAAGTAATTGACATGTATCAGTCTGGAAAGGGTTACAAAGCCATTTCTAAGGCTTTGGGACTCCAGCGAACCACGGTGAGAGCCATTATCCACAAATGGAGAAAACTTGGAACAGTGGTGAACTGTCCCAGGAGTGGCCGGCCTACTAAAATCACTCCAAGAGCGCAACGACGACTCATCCGGAACTCATAAAAGAACCCAGAACAACATCTAAAGAACTGCAGGCCTCACTTTCCTCAGTTAAGGTCAGTGTTTATGATTCAACAATAAGAAAGAGACTGGGCAAAAATGGCATCCGTGGGAGAGTTCCAAGGCGAAAGCCACTGCTGACCAAAAAGAACACAAAGGCTCATCTCACATTTGCCAAAAAACATCTTGATTATCCCCAAGACTTTTGGGCAAATATTCTGTGGACTGGTGAGACAAAAGTTGAACTTTTTGGAAGGTGTGCATCCCGTTACATCTGGCATAAAACTAACACAGCATTTCATAAAAAAGAACATTATACCAACAGTCAAACATGGTGGTGGTAGTGTGATGGTCTGGGGCTGCTTTGCAGCTTCAGGACCTGGACAACTTGCCATAATTGATGGAACCATGAATTCTGTGCTCTACCAGAAAATCCTGAAGGAGAATGTCTGGCCATCAATTCGTGACCTCAAGCTCAAGCGCACTTGGGTTATGCAGCAGGACAATGATCCAAAACACACCAGAAAGTCCACCTCTGAATGGCTCAAAAAAACAAAATTAAGGTTTTGGAGTGGCCTAGTCAAAGTCCAGACTTAAATCTGATTGAGATGCTGTGGCATGACCTTAAACAGTCCGTTCATGCTCGAAAACCCTCCAATATGGCTGAATTAAAACAATTCCGCAAAGAAGAGTGGGCCAAAATTCCTCTACAGCGATGTGAAAGACTCATTACCAGTTTTCGCAAACGCTTGATTGCAGTTGTTGCCGCCAAGGGTGGCGCAACCAGTTATTAGGTTTAGGGGGCACATGGGGCCAGGTAGGTTTGGACAGCTTTTTTCCCTTAAGAAATGAAATCATTATTTAAAAACTGCATTTTGTATTTACTCGGTTTATCTTTGTGTAATATTAAAATTTGTTTGATGATCTCAATCATTTAATTGTGACAAATATGCAAAAAAAAAAAAAAATCAGGAAGGGGCAAATACTTTTTCACTGCACTGTAATCTCTTCTTCAGACTGTCAATGCACACACACATTCATACATACACACTTCATTTTTCTATCTTTCACAAAACACATCAACACCTCGCTGTCTTCAAAGCTGCAATTACTGTAGCCAAACTTAACTGTATAGATTATATATCTAGAGTTATCACAGTCAATGTACCTTTCTGTCTAACCGTCCATAACTGACTCTCGTTTTTCCCCATCCACCTACTGTCACAGCTGGAGGATGCAGTGCACAGTGTTGAGGCCCTCAGCCTGTCCCCTGGTGGAGATCCATCTGAGCCTCCCAGGGCCCCTGGGGACCGCCTCCAAGTAGGAGTGACCCATAGGGAGGCCACTGCAGGGTCACAAAAGAGTGGTCCAGGTGAGGTGAAGGAAGTTAATCTCTCCCTCCATGGTTCTCAGGTTGGCATTAGGGGCTAATTAGAGTTAAAGTTAGGGTTAGGGGTTAGGGGTTAGGAGTTAGGGTTAGGGTTAGGGTTAGGGTTAGGGTGAGGGGTTAGGGTTAGAGTTAGGGTTAGGGGTAGGGCTAAAGCAATTCACAGTATCTCACTCAAGTATGGAACAACAGGACTGTAACCATTACGCTACTCCTAACCTTAACCTCATTCTTTCTTACTGTGAGTAACGTGAAAAGAATTAAAAATGGGAAGTACTCCTGGTGCTCACACTAAAGTGTCTGGTGAGATGGCCACAAATCTCCTTGTACGATTCTTATTATTATTATTATTATTATTATTATTATTATTATACTTACAGGACCAGGGGTTTAAATTCAGTTCCTTTGAAAACAAACTAACGAAATGCAAAATATTTCTGTTTGTAACTCACTGTTTGTACCTTGAGGAGCTCAGTATCATCCTCTCTGTCTTCTTCTGTGTCTGCAGGACAGCAGGTACAGACTGTCCCTTGCTCATCATCCAGAATGGCAGTCAGCAGGTGTGGCTCTAAAGGGTTCTTTTTTGTTTGTTTGTTTCTCTCTCTCTTTCTCTCTCTCTGATCTCATGTGATCCCCATAATACACCTGTTTTCCCTCAGTGCTCTGCCGGGTGCTGGTGGAGCCCGTGGAGGTGTGGCTGAGCTGGAGAGGAGACAGGCGGAGAAACGCAAGCAGATGATGAAGCCCAAGACTGCTGCAGCACCAAGCCCTCGGGCCTGGGCCCAAAAGCTGGAAAGGGAGGCAGGAGGGTGAGGGGAAGTGACACCAGACTGAGCTCCAAAGGAGTGTGTTCTCCTTGTGTCCTTCAAACTTCTGCGCTAAGGTTGTGTTTTTGTGCTCAAGCCCCAGTGTCTCTCCACAGCCCTATGGGTCCAGCTGTGGTGCGAATCCCAAGGACCCGGCGTTCTCCTGGTTCAGGAACCGACAACAAGAATGTCAAGCAGATGCTTCTGGACTGGTGTCGCGCCAAGACCCGCAATTACGAGGTCAGTGTGCTGATCATCATACCCAACTGCAGGCCACAGCTCCTTAAATTGTCTGTCCACACTGAGGACACCTCGGCCTGAGATGGACTGAATTCACCCATCCATGCCACTTATACTCGTCTGAACCTCAGCATGACTGAAAATACAGTGCCTTCAGAAATATTCAAAAGCCCTTGACAGTTATCAACATTGTCTAGATTATAAATAATACTTAGACATATTTTTCAAATCAGCATTTTCATTGTGAACCCTTAAGCTCTCACACTAAATTATCAAAGGCAAAATGAGTTTTTATTTGGTCCTATCTTAATGAAAAAGAAAAACTGAAATGTAATTGCTTGCATAAATATTCAAACCCCACAAATTAATATTTGGTTGAGCCACCTTTTGCTGCAATAATAGCTTTAAGTCTTTTGGGGTAACAGCTTTGTGCACTGTGCACACTAAGTTACTTCTCCCCATTCACCTTGCCAAATCTGCAGCAGGTTGTTCAGGTTGGTTGGATGACTCTTGTGGATTCTAGTTTTCAAATAGTGCCACAGATTCTTAGTAGGATTGAGGTCAGGACTTGACCCTCTGTTTTGGATCATTGTCCTGCTGAAAGGTGAAATTTCTCCTAAACTTCATTTTTTCAGCAGACTGAAGCAGGTTCTCCTGCAGTAATTCTCTGTATTTTGCGCAATCTATTCTTTATTCAGTTTTGATAAGATACCCTGTCCTGCTGATGAAGCATCCCTACAGCATGATACTGCCAGCACCACACTTCACTGTAGGGATGGTGTTTCTTGAGGCCTGGGCAGTGTCAGTCTTGTGCCATGCATAGAATTTTGAATTTTGGCCAAGCACTCTATTATGGTCTTATCTGACTACAAAACATTTTTCCGCATCTTAGCTACGACATTCAGATGCTTTCTGGCAAACTCTTGCACCACCCAAGCACTGTAAGACAGCTACTAAAATTTAGTTTTTCAGTATATGATTTTACAATAAAAATACTGATTGGAAAAATATAAATAACATTTATACATATAATTTGTAATCCAGACAATGCTCTGGATAATTTTCAAGGGTTTTGAATAGTTTTGCAAGGAGCTGTACCTGTAGAAATAAACCTGGAACACACACACACACACACACACAGTTTACAGTAAAGTTTTTTAGTTTTGATAATTATGTGCTGTGATTTTTCACATGATGGCTTTTAGGTATTTTTAGAAATCCTTCTGCAGGACAGCATGTACATCATCTGTCTATTTGTCCATCTGTTTACTTATCTGCCTTTTAGATAGACAAACAGATAGATAGATACACTGATACATAGATGATGGATGGATGGATGGATGGATATGACACAAGACTACGGCAAAACACATGCAGCAATGTAGTAGCAGAGGATCGTTTCTTTATACATGGTCTCCTGTCTCCATGGAGCAGAATGTGGACATCCAGAACTTCTCGTCCAGCTGGAGTGATGGACTGGCCTTCTGTGCCCTGGTTCACAATTTTTTTCCTACGGCCTTTGACTACAGTGCACTCCAGGCCAGCGAGCGTCGAAACAACTTCCACACAGCCTTCAGGGTGGCAGAGTCAGTGCCATTGTACACACACACACACACACACACACACACACACACACACCCATGCTGTGCACATTTCATGTAAGCTCTGCAGTGTCTTCCCAAGGGTCACTTTTCATCTTTGTCTGTTTTTATTTTGCAGAGAGTTGGCTGACTGCCCCCCACTGCTGGATGTAGATGACTTATTGCGGATGGAGGAGCCGGACTGGAAGTGTATCTACACCTACATTCAGGAGTTGTACAGGTGCCTGGTGGAGAAGGGCCTCGTCAAAACCAAGAAATCCTCTTAGAAGACCTGACCCGGTCATGGTGAGGGCAGGTCATAGCAGTGGCATCACAACAGGAGATGCGGGTGGGGCTAAGACCTCAGTAGGGCAGTAATTTCTTGGTGTTTTAGTGTGTGAGACCTACTGTGTTCCATGTTTAGTGCTGTGTTCAGGGCTGCATGTTCATTGTATCAGTGTAGTTGACATCACATCATCAGTTGTGTTTCAAGTGTTCAAAGCTGTGTCAGTGTTTAGCCTCTGAGACCTCAATAAACATTACCGTGTGCAGTGTGTAAAACCGGTGGTTCCCAACTCTTTTACATTTCATGACCGGAAGGTCCCCCTTGACAAAAACACACACACGCTGTCTGAAACATACAGACAGACAGTACACTGAGAAAAAGTAAATACGTCCACATACACAGAGCAAGGGCTGAGGGTCTCAAGATTACAATATATCACTTTTCTGATCATGTAGCCCTTTCTAATAACTTCCAGATGGTTATATAGATGTTCCAGAATTCACTGGAATTGTTATGAAAATTAAATATCAGTTTTTCAAGTGAGAAAAATTTAAACACTTCCATCATCCACTTTTAGAGGATTTGGGATAGGATTAGGAATTAACCATAACTAGTTCATACCTACATAACTCCACTACTACAGGAACTTCAGGTGTAGTCCACAACATTAAAATACATTTCTTTGTCAGAATATGTCAGAGTAGTCCTACATCTATTTATCAGTCGGTCTATGTCCCTACCCTCACCTATGGTCATAAACTCTGGGTGATGACTGAAAGAATAAGATCATGGATACAAGTGGCTGAAATGAATTTTCTCTGCAGAGTGGTGGGACTCATTCTCCGTGACAGGGTGAGGAGTTCAGCCATCTGGGAGGAACTCAGAGTAGAGCCGCTACTCCTCCACATTGAGAGGAACCAGTTGAGATGGTTCGGGCATCTAGTAAGGATGCCGCTTAGGTGCCTCCCTTTGGGGTTATACCAGGCATGGCCAACTGGGACAAGACCCCAAGGTCAGCCCAGGACCCGCTGGAGAGATTATATCTCCCAGTTGGCCTGGGAGTGGCTGGATATCTTCCAGGTTGAGCTGGAGGAAGTTACAGTGGACAGGGGCGTCTGCGCTGCTCTGCATTCCCTATTGCCACCGCGACCCTAGTAGGACAAACGGGTAAGAAGATGGATGGATGGATGGATGGATGGATGGAAGTGCCTGGAGAGGCTTTACATTTAAAACACAGTTGACACATCCCTGGGAACATACTGTAAAGGCGCACTGGACTGAGATCAATTCCGTGAATGAATTTGAAGTTTTTTCCTAGATGCTGAGGGAGGTGCACACTGAGAAGACTTCAGCACATAGACGACCACTCACGGTCGCTAAATTGTCACTTCAAGGTCCTGTTCACAAATCTCCCTCAGTGCATCAAAAGAGCAAGTGCCAGCATTTGATAAACTTGTATATAATTCAGAAAACATGCCCCTGGAATCATTTGGTGTGATGAGCTGATTCTCAACTTTTGTTAGTTGTGTCCATAATCCAGGGCAGCAAATACCTATAACTTGGTCACTTCATTGCTGCCCTGGATTATGGACACAACTAACAAAAGTATTTATTTCTTAAAAGGTTGAAGCTCACCAGTGATTCATCTGCAAAATAAAAATGATATATCCAATACCCCTTTAGACAGCCATTTCGGGAGTCTGATGTGGTGAATTGGTGGGGGTAGATCTGGGTTTTGGTTCCCCTGGTGTCTCTTAAAATCTATTCAAGGAAGGCGAGTGTTGAATATGAGAAAATTTTTTGGATAAAGATGGGATCTTAGGAAATTTCTGAATGAAAAACAAAGATCTTAACAGTCTTGGGTGGGATGACTCCATACCCACCCACAGCAACTCTGGTCTAGCCTGGAACTAATTAGTTATTTGTTTAATCTGTACAGTCCAATAGTAAAATCTTGTATTCCGCACAAAAGTTCCACCCTTATCTTTAGGTTGATAAAGTTTAGATAACCTAATTGGCCTTTTATTGTTCCAGATGAAGCTAGAGATCAAGATTTCTCATTTTTAAAAAAAGGTGGCCTGGTAGATTTTGGAACAGGTATAACAACCAAGGTAAAACACTCATACAGACTGTGTTAATTCCACCAAATATTGAGATCAGTAAAGAAGTCAAAGAAAGTTAGGTCGGAAACACACCCCCCTGTGGGCGGGGGTACCCCCTGTCTCTCCCTGAACAAAGGCCATGCGAGAGTATATTACTGAAGCACTTAAGGCAGGCTATATTCAACCTTCCACAACACTAGCCTCTACACGTTTCTTTTTTGTGGGAAAGAAGGACGGGGGCCTGCGTCCCTGCATTGACTATTGTGGGTTGAACCCTATTATGGTGCGATACCCCCATCCTCTGAATTTGATCACTGCAGCCTTAGAATGAGTGCATAGTGGAAAGATTTTCATGAAATTGGACCTTCGAAGTGCATACAACCTAATCGCATCAGGGAGGGAGATGAGTGGAAGACCGCTTTTAGCACCACCCTGGGTCATTATGAGTATCTGGTCATGCCTTTTGGTTTGTCTGACACACCCTCAGTGTTCCAGGAGTTTGTCAATCATTTACTAGGAGACCTCGTGGATAACTGCATCCTGGTGTACCTGGATGACATCTTGATCTTCTCCAAGACCTGGGAACAGCACATCCTCCAGGTAGGGACAATGTTAGAATGGCTCCTGCAAAACCAATTCTATGTCATGGGAGAAAAATGTCTCTTCTACGAGTCAAGAGTGCCGTTCCTGGTCTACATCCTGAATGATATGGGCGTGGCTATGGACCCAGAAGAGGTTCAGGTGGTGATTGACTGGCTATAACAGAGAACTGTTAAGGCTTTGCAATGATTCCTGGGTTTTGCCAACTTCTATAGGAAATGCATCAGGGGTTTCAGCTCCATAGCTGCCCCCGTCACGGCCCTTACGGCACCTAAGCAGACCTGTCTGACTTGAGGTGAGCAGGCACAATGAGCGTTGCTAGAGTTGAAGAGTTGCTTCACGATAACACCAATATTATGACACCCAGACCCCACACTGCCATTCATGGTGGAGGTGGATGCCTCAGACGTCGGAGTCAGGGCTGTGACCCACCAAAATTGTACCTCAGTGCGTACTTCTCACGAAAGCTGCCTCCAGCCGAGTGGAGCTATGACATTGGAAATTGAGAGTTCTTTGCTATTAAATTAGCCCTGGAGGAATAGAGGCAGTAGTTATAAGGGGCCTCGCACCCCTTCGTGGTACTAACTGACCACCGTAACCTAAAGTATCTTCAGAAAGCATGCCGGTTGAACCCATACCAGACCCAATGGGCCTTGTTCTTTACCAGATTCCAATTTACTGTATCATATCAGCCGGTCTAAGATCAAAGTTTACTGTGCTTGCGTTCTTGGAGTTCTGCTCTACGGAAGTGAAACGTGGACTTTGTATGCCCACCAGGAGAAGAGATTGAACACATTCCACCTGCGTTGCCTCAGACACATCCTCCAGATCTCGTGGAAGGACAAAGTTACTAACAGTGACGTCCTTAATCAGGCTGGATTGCCAAGCATGCAGACCATCCTCAGGCAACGCAGGCTACGGTGGCTAGGGCACGTCTGTCGGATGGATGATGGAAGGATCCCGAAAGACATCCTGTATGGGGAACTGGCCTTTGCTGTACGTCCAACCGGACGGCCTCATTTGCGCTTCAAGGATGTGTGCAAAAAGGATTTGAGAGAGCTTGACATTAATGTGAACGGCTGGGAGGAGCTGGCAACTGATCGTTGCAGCTAGAGGCGGGAACTTCATCAAGGTCTGGGACGTGGCGAACAAAAGCTGCGACTACAGGCTGAGGAGAGGCGAAGACGCAGGAAGGTCAGGCTTCAAGTGGAACATATGAATGGCACCCAGCACATCTGTTGCAACTGCGGCAAGGACTGTCACTCTCGATTGGGCCTTCACAGTCATGGCCGGCGATGCAAACCACCATGAAGTGGACAAAACCAAGGCGCAATTCCATGGTCTTTCTAGACTGATGGATGCCAATGAATGATCAGCCGGTCTCTAAGAACATGAAGGCCGATGCCCTATCACGGCTGTCTGCCAGTGATGCCCCGACCGAAAACCCCGAACCGATTCTACCCGAGAACTGTGTTGTAGCCTTAATATGCTGGCACTTCTTTCAGGAGCCCAGTCCACCCATGGTACCGGAAGATAAGAAATATGTGCTTGTGAAAATGCAACCAACACTCCTGCAGTGGGCTTATGATTCTCCCATGGCTGGTCACCCCGGCATGCGTCGAACACTGTCCCTCCTCCAAGGGAGGTTCTGGTTGCCCTCCATGCAGGAGGATGTCCAGGAGTACGTGGAGGTCTGTACAATCTGCTCCCAAGCTAGAACTCCAACACAGAGATCTGCTGGCTTGCTGGAACCACTGCCAGTGCCTTCGCGGCCTTGGTCTCATGTAGCAGTGGACTTCCTAGTAGACCCCTTTCAGATAGTAAGACTGTGATACTAACCTTTATTGACTGATTTTCCAAAGTCTACCACCTGATCCCTTTGTCATGGTTGCCCACGGCCCTGGAGGTGGTGGAGGCACTATTCCAACAAGTCTTCTGTCTATACGGTCTGTCTGAGGACATTGTGTCTGACCGTGGACCCCAATTCACCTTGCGAGTGTGGAAGGCATTCTCCACAAAGATGGGCATCTTGGTGAGCCTCACCTCTGGCTACAACCCCCAGTCCAATGAGCAAGTGGAGCGACTACAACAGGATATCAGTCGCTTCCACCACAGCTCCCCTTTGAGGTCCTTTGTCAGGTCATGCCTGTCTCCTATAGGCTGCAGTTGCCCCCAGACTTGCAAATCCACCCCACTGTCCACGTTTCCTTGCTCAAACCGTGCAGGTCCTCTGTTCTCCAGGCACCTGGTGATGTCACATCGAGGCCGCCAGTCAAGTCAGTGGCAGTCGATGAGGACCCATTCTATGCGTGCGATGGCGAGGGGGCCTGTGGTACTTGGTTGACTGGAACGCTTATGTCCCAGAGGAGCTGCGTTGGGTGCCCGCGTCTGATGTTCTGGACCCTGTTCTTGTTGCTGATTTCCTCAGGTCCCATCCAGACCGGCCCAGGCCCCACCCCAGGGGCCATCCTCCTTCATGCCATAGGGCGGCAGGTGCCGCCTGTAGGGAGGGGAGTACTGTCACTGGCACCCTTGGCACGCCCAATGATTGCACGCCTAGCAAGCACATGCTTGACGACCACCACGACCTTCCGGTGACAACCCCGGAGACGCAGTATAAAAGCACCCACTCCAATGCACCTGGTCGTGGAAGCTAAAACTGAGAGAGGTTCTCCTCACCCATATTCCAAGGCTTCCTGCTCTGCTCTGCTCTGCTCTGCTCTGCTCTGATCTGATCTGTGGGTGCAACCCTGGTGTGATACAAATAAAGTGACTTAAGCATCAGCATTTGAGTCTGTTCTCCTGGTCTCCTACACTCAACATGACACAAGGCATAAACATTCAGAAGTGTAAAATGCTGTCCAGAAAGCGAGCCAGAACTTCAGATAAACCTGAAGAAAAATAAACTTGACAAACATATTATTTTTTCAGTTTCAAATGCTCTGTTGGGCAAAGATGGATTTCTTGCAGTAAAGCAATTGCTAACTTCACTTTTCTGAAGAATTTTAAAGCTTTATTTCTCTTAATAGCAGGACCCATGCCCCTGACACTCCAGGTAATGACTTTATGTGGACAACTCATGCAATTGTTTCATAAAGTAACAGCGTAGGCCCCATAACACCGTTGACTGTATAAATTAAAATAACACAAACCAAAAGGTGTGACCCACTGCAATATACACACACACACCATCTGAACCGCTTGTCCTATTCAGGGTTGCAGGGAACTGGAGCCTAACCTGGCAACATAGGACATAGGGGGAGGAGACACACCCAGGACAGGATGCCAGTCCATCACAAGGCACCCCAAGCAGGGCTTGAACCCCAGACGCAGCAGAGAACAAGACCCGGTCCAACCCCCTGCGCCACTGCACCACCGCACCCCCTTCCACTGCAATAGTAAGCAGGAAAAAAAAATGAAAGCAAACGAAGAAATTCAAACCCCTGAGAGCAACATCCACACACACACAGGCCTGTCTTCGGAGAGAAAAAGATTATGGGCTCAAGATCTCTCTGTGGTACTACTTTTGTGTGACCCTATATCTGGGACTAAATAGTAAGAAAACAAATCTTTAAATCTTTAAAAATTGTGAAATACAGTTCAGTCTGAAACTGTCAAGAAGTCTGCCAAAAAACAAATGTTCAATCTGACAGTGAAAAAGCGTAAAGACTTCCAAAGAAGGCAGCAAGAACCAAAGAAATGGAACATGGAAGCTTGGAGTATAGAAGCTCCACCAGAACATGGAAATCAGAGGATGAAATCAAACTCAGAAGCCTGAATGAACCGTTTATAGAATGACATTTTATAATTAGAACATTAGTTACACATTCAGCACAGTTACTACACAATGTTGTGTATGTGTGTTTGCTTTCCTAATCCAGCTCACACAAGGACACTGAGGAGTCCCGCTGAACCCAAAATGCAGGATAGAGGGGCTCAGTGAATATAGTGGTGAACCTGTACAGGAGGGTCAATTCACCAGAGGAGACGCTGTAGAAGGACAGAGTACCGGACACACAGTCCACATACAGTCCTACTCTGGGGGAGGGGGGTACAGGTATGGCAGTGCATTTCTTATTGTGCCACACAAAGTATCTCCTATCAGAGCAGCAGAGAACCCAGGACTTGTCATTAAATCCAAGCCGACATTCATCACTGTTTCCTTTCTTCTTGATTCCTTTACAAGTCACTCCTATTTTAGCACCATTTCCAGTCCACTGAACCTCCCAGTAACAGCGACCAGACACACTCTCTACACACAGAACTTGGGGTAAAGAGTCAAATCTGTTTGGATGATCAGGATGTTTCTGTTCCTTTTGCCTCCAAGTCACCTTCCTGTTGTCCTCAGACAGATACAGGCTTCTGTGTGCTGTGTTGTGGGCCAGTGTGAGCTGACAGAAGTCTGCAGATGGAAAAGGGTAAAGAAACATTTAAAATTGTGTTAAAAATCCCCACACTGTATATTGGTTTTACCTAATCCCTGTTTAAATGTGCAATAGATATCAATGCAATAGTATACATCCATCCAATTACAATAACCACTTATCCTGAGCAGGGCTGCAGTGATCCAGAACCTTTCTTGGAAGCATTGGGGACAAGGCTGGGGGGGAGTTAAAACCTGGACAGAACACCACTTCATCGTTGGTGGCCACCCACACTCGCACATACACAGTCACTCCCCCATTCAGAGACTAATGGCAATTTAGCATCACCAACTCCCCTGAACTGCATGTCTTTGAACTGTGAGAGGAAACCAGAGCACCCAGAGGAAACAGACATGTGGAGAACATGAAACGAGAACATGAAAACTCAGCAGGAATCAAACCCACCTCCCAGACAGTGTGACATGGCAGCATTACTCACTACGCAACCATGCTGCTCAATGATTATCTACTTTGTATTCCACATGATTTTCTACTGAAGTTTGCTTTCTGTAAAGTTACTGATACTTTCAAAATTCAGTGTATTAAAGTGTTTCATTTGTCCACTGAGTGAAAATGCAGCCTACTTACTGCCAAGTGACAACATGACCTTCTGTGCTGTACAGATATGTTGTCTATTCACTCTTTGGTAATTATTTTTTCCTGAACAAATAATCTCTTCAACATGTTACCACAACACGTGGTTGTGATTTAATGGTCCAAACCATGTTTTTCAACTGGTAGTTGTAAGAGTTACTCTTAATAGGGAAAAAATAACCCCTTGAAATTGTATGGCAGAAATGTAAATTGATAAAAATAAGATCTATACATCTTTTATACATCATTTATGAAAGTTACCTTAAACACCTTCACATCTATTTCAAAAAAAAAAAACAACATTCTCAGTTAATATCTATGAGCCACCATAATTATTCACCCAATTCTGTAATTTAAAATGCATTTAGTACAAGCACACTTACATTTCCTTGGTCCTGGTCTAATCCTGCACTGTCCACCATGGTCCACACTGTAGGAGAAGCAGAAGGACACACAGTGACTGAGAGACACACACAACCTGACTATGAAGTGTGTGTGGAAACTCAGAGCCCTGTGACAGTGGGAGAGCAACTGACACTATGAGCACTATACTTTTCTCACACTGACACATGGACTCATTCATTTGGTAGAACTACTTTTACACACATGTATAAAGGGTTAGTAGTAACAACACACACACACACACACATGCACAGACTACTTACTGCAGTGTCTCCAGTTTACAGTGTGGATTCTTCAGTAGATTAGAGAGCAGCTTCATTCCTGAGTCTCCTGGGTGGTTGTAGCTCAGATCTAGTTCTCTCAGGTGTGAACAGGGCTTCAAATGCAGAGCTGAAGCCAGAGAAGCACAGCCTCCTTCTTTGACACAACAGCCAGATAGTCTGTAGAGAAATACACACACACACACATACACTCAACATTGTATTCTCACTGACACACACACATTACTGATCATGTACAGTGTTTATTCCCCAGTAGTACTGACCTCAGTATCTCCAGTTTACAATGTTTGTTCCCCAGTCCAGCAGAGATTATCTTCACTCCTGAATCCTGCAGGTCATTGTCACTCAGGTCCAACTCTCTCAGGTGTGAAGAGTTTGAGGTGAAAACTGATACCAGAGTTTCACAACATCTCTCTGTCAGTCCGCACTGGTTCAGCCTTAAAATTATCAAATTTGGACAGATGCTTATAAATAAAACATACCACTAAAGTGGTGCAAGACTTGAAGTTTTCACATGTAAAACGTTAATTTACATGAACCAGCCTACAGTTGTGCTTGAAAGTCTATGACCTAAAATATGATCAGATTTTCACACACACACACACACACACACGGTTTCAGAACTGCTTGTCCCATACGGGGTCACAGGGAACCAGAGCCTATCCAGTAACACAGGGCGTAAGGCTGGAGGGAGAGGGGACACACCCAGGACGGGACGCCAGTCTGTCACAAGGCACCCCAAGCGGGACTCGAACCGCAGACCTACTGAAGAGCAGGACCCAGTCCAACCCACTGCGCCACCGCACCTCCCCCTCAGATTTTCACCCAAGTCCTAAAACTAAATAAAGTAGACAAAAACATTACTTACACACACACACACACACACACACACACACACAGTCTGAACTGCTTGTCCCATATGGGGTTGTGGGGAGCCAGAGTCTAACCTGGCAACTCAGGGCATAAGGCTGGAGGGGGAGGGGACACACCCAGGACGGGACGCCAGGCCATCACAAGGCACCCCAAGCAGGACTCAAACCCCAGACCCACTGGACAGCAGGACCCGGTCCAACCCACTGCACCACTGCGCCCCCCCTCCAAAAAAAAAACATTATACTTGTTAATTTATTTATTGAGGAAAAGTGATCCAATGTTACATATCTGTGTGTGGCAAATCTATGTGAATCTCTCAGATTATCAGTTTATTTGAAGGGAAAATTAAAGTCAGGTGTTTCAGTCAATGGGATGACAATCAGATGTGGGTGGGGGTGGCCCTACATTGTTTCAAGAACAGAAATGTAGGGCTTCACTATCAAAGTCTGATCTTCATAACACAGGTTTTTGGAAGTATCTTATGGCTTGAACAAAGGAGATTTATGAGGGCCTCAGAAAAACAGTTGTTGATGCTCACCATGCTAGAAAGGTTACAAAACCATTTCTAAAGAATTTGGACTCTACCAGTCTACTGTTAGTGACATCCTGTACAAATTGAAGAAATTCAACTCCATTGTTACCCTCCCCAGGAAGCATGTAAAAGCATCTTTTCCATAGGCTAATGTCAGTGTTCATGAGTCCACCATCAGAAGAACACTGATCAACAGTGGTGTGCATGGCAGGGCTGCGAGGAGAAAGCCGTTGCTCTCCAAAAAGAACATTGCTGCCCGCCTACAGTTTGCTAAATACCACATGGGTAAGCCAGAAATCTATTGGGATAATGTTTTGTGGACAGATGAGACGAAAATTGCACTTTCTGGCTCAAATGAGAAGTTTTTTATTTTTTTTTGGCAAAGGGCCAACAGCACATTTCAGCATAAGAGCTTCATCCCATCTATGAAACATGGTGGTGGCACTGTCCTGGTTTGTGCCTGCTTTGCTGCCTCTGGATCAGAATGGCTTGCCATTGTTGATGGAACTATGAATTCTGAGTTGTAGCAGCAAATACCAGGAAGTGGGTCATGGAGCAAGACAACAATCCTAAACACTAAAGTTGTTCTACCAAAGAATGGTTAAAGCTGAAGAAAGTACATGTTTTGGAATGGCTGAGTCAAAGTCCTGACCTTAATCCTATAGAAATGTTGGTGAAGGACCTGAAGCAGGCAGCTCATGCAAAGAAGCCCACCAGCATCCCTGAGTTGAAGCTGTTTTGTAAGGAGGAATGGGCTGAAATTCCTCCAAGCTGATGTGCAGACTGATCAACAGTTACTGGAAACATTTAGTTGCAAAGGTCAGCTAATTGCTGCACAAGGGAGTCAGGTCAGTTATTGAAAGCAAAAGTTCACATACCTTTGCCACACATGGGTATGTAACATTGGATCATTTTCTCTGAAATAAATGAACAAGTATGATGTTTCTGTCTCATTTGTTTAATAGGGATCTTGTTATATAGTTTTACAACTTACATGAAAATCTGGTCACGTTTTAGGTCGTATTAATACAGAAATACAGAAAGTTCGAAAGGGTTCACAAGCTTTCAAGCACCACTGTCAGCATTTTTTACTGTCATATTTTCCTAAATATGGAGTGCCACAGCAGCTGCAAAAACTGTATGACTAGGAATTGGAACTATACTGTGTTGCAATTACATGACTGATGCAGTGTCCAGGTACATCACAAGATGCATGTGATAAATGTACGAGCTGGGATGTTTGACAAAAATATACTGGTTGACAACCTAGAAGAAACTGGTGGCAGCTGGAGAGATGTTGGACAGAGCATAAAGAGGGCAGTCTGGACAGGTTGAGTCGGAAGCCTGGCTTTCAGCCTTCTGTGAGGAAAGTAACCCATACACACACACGCAGTTACGGAAGCCACTTGTCCCAAGCGAGGTCGCGGCTAGTCAGAGCCAAACCCAGCAACACAGGGTGTAAGGCCGGAGGGGGAGGGGACACACCCAGGACTGAAGGAAAGTAACCACTCTACGTAAATAGGGAACAGAGTATTGTAACAGCAGTTCAATGAATGGGGATGAAAGAGCTGCTCTGGTGGAGTAAAGATGTATTTTTTAAAAAAGACAGACTGTCACTGTTGCAGGATTTCTAGCAGAGATGGCTGCTGGGGCAGCAGTGAGCAGCTGCTCTGCTGTAAGGAAGAAATTGACAACTACCTTTAAACAGTATGCAGCGGTTCTACAAAACACCAGGAGCTATGTGTCATGTTTTCCTCCTGGAAGACAGACGCCAGGTCCAAGTGCGGAGCTCAGGGTGCTTTATTAAGGGAGATCCAAACTCGTCGTCCAAAAAACCAGGCAAAGGGTCACAGATGTGCGAACATAGGCAAAAGACAGGCTGGAGGTCGAAGGGATACCGGGAGGACTCAAAGACACGGGAGAAGGGTTCGGGAAGAAGGACAAGGAAAGGGAAACCGAGGTAAATGGGAGACAAGATGCAGGCACACGAGCGAGAAGCAAGGCTGAACGGAGGTTCTACACCTTGCTGCGCTCTTAACTCCCCTTTTATGCGGGTGTCTCGTGATCTGCCGCAAGTGTTCCCTGTTGAGTGAAAGTGGAGGGAGGGACACTGTGGGAATGTAACGTTTAGACAGATCCACAGAGTCTGGTAACAACCTTGGACAAGAGGGAACCGAGTTGAATGGAGGCACAGGACAAAAAGTTGCTGATCTCCATCTCACTTCTTCCACAACTGCTGCTGCCTTGTTCCCACACACGGTACCCAACACTGCTGTCTAAACTTTCTACACACGTTGTCCTGCTGGAGCTTACAGCAGCATGAGAAAAACGCATGGAGAATGCCAATGAGCAAAAAAAGAAGTATGAGAAACTGATGGAACAGTGCAGCTGAAATGGATGGAGGCCAAAGTCTGTGCCTATTGAAGTAGGTTGTTGAGGCTTTGGTGGAAGGTTGTTGTTACTGATACTGTGGAGAAGGCATCTAGATAGCTGTGGATCAGAAAATGTGAGCAGTGGGTTTAAGGTTGTGCTACCTAGTCACAGGCTAGGGTCTGATAAACCATGGTTTGGTGACCTGGACAGCGGTGCTTGATGACCCTGCATGATTCTAGATTGCATGTCACTTATCACATGTCAAGATGCATCACAAGATGTGTGTAGTAAATTTAAATGGTAATCAAGAAATTGTAAATACAAGCTTGTTTATTGTCAGATTCTATGAATTCACTTTCTTTCAACAGCATGTAAAGCAACTGACTGTGCTAAAAATGTATGACATTTTATTATCATAATATTTCTCTTTGACACTGCAGTGACCTTAGGCACAACAAGACTGTGAAGAGGCAATGGCTTTTTCACGCCGATGATTGCACATTTCCTTGTCTTCCACACTGTCAGTTTTTCTCTTTCAGGCTCCATTCATAAACTATTCACACACACACACACACACACACACACACACACACACACACACACACACACACACACACACACACACACACATTTTCAGAACCGCTTGTCCCATACGGGGTCGCAGGGGAACCGGAGCCTACCCGGTAACACAGGGCGTAAGGCCGGAGGGGGAGGGGACACACCCAGGACGGAACGCCAGTCCGTCGCAAGGCACCCCAAGCGGGACTTGAACCCCAGACCCACCGGAAAGCAGGCCCGTGGTCCAACCCACTGCGCCACCGCATCCCCTCATAAACTATTCAAACTAACAAAAATATGTGAACAAATTTAATGTCAAAAAGCTGCAAAAGCAAAGGAAACTGGAAAGGGTTAAACACACACACACACACACACACACACACACACACACACACACACACACACACAAACACACACACACACACACAGTCTGAAACTCTGAAACCGCTTATCCTGAGAGGGGTCACAGCGAGCCGGAGCCTAACCCAGCAATACAGGGAGCAAGGCCGGAGGAGGAGGGGACACTAGTGCATCACAATGCACTCCAAGCAGGACACGAACCCCAGACTCACTTAAGAGCAGGACCCAGCCAAACCCGCTCTGGCACTGCACCACCGCACCCCTGCTGGGTTAAATACTTTTTCATTTAATTGTAATTGACAAAAATGCTACAATACTGAGCAATACAAAGATTGCTTCATGAAAAAAGAGTATATATTTTCACATGCCACTGTACACATTTTTCATTGCATGAGACCCTGTTATCTGAGGAACTGACCCAGATTTTTTTGTATGTTTTCTTCCCACAAGAATAGCGGCAACCTGTAAAGCTAAAATTTATATATCAAATCTGCAATAAATGAATTAAACATTGGACATGAGTACTTACAGAGCTGTTCTGGAGACCTTGACCACTGGCAGCAGCCTCAGAAGACCTTCCTCTGATCTGATTTATTTCTTCAGGTCAAACACATCCAGTTCCTTGTCTGTCATCAGTAACACAAAGGCCAGAGCTGACCACTGTGCAGGTGAGAGGTCTTTTGCTGAAAGCTCTCCTGAGCTCAGATAACCTTGGACTTCCTCCACTAAAGAATTGTCATTGAGCTCATTAAGACAGTGGAACAGATTGATGGTTCTCTCTGGAGACAGATTCTCCCTGATCTTCTCCTTGATGTACTGGACTATTATTTCAGTATCAAATGATCTGTTTCTGCTCTCTGGCAGTAGCCCTTGTAACAGACTCTGATTGGAATCCATTGAAAGGCCAAGAAGAAAGCGGAGGTAGAGGTCCAAGTGTCCATTCTTGCTCTGTAAGGCCTTATCCACTGAACTGTTCAGAAAGTCAGACCAGGTCTTATTGGGAAATAGTATTGATTTGTTAATAGTGGCTTTTTCATATAAAAGTGAGTATAAAGCAGCAAGATATTCCTGAATGCTCAGATATATAAAGCAGTAAACCTTCCTTTGATGCAGTCCATAGTCCTCTTTGAAGATTTCTGTACATACTCCAGAGTACACCGAAGCTTCATTGACATTAATGTTACAGCGTCTCAGATCTTGCTCATAATATAGGAGATTGCCTGTATGGAGGTTTGTAAAAGCCAGTTTCCCCAGTTTACGAAGGAATTGTCTTTCTGATTTTAAAATCTTATCAAGCTCAGTTTCTTGATTTTTCTGATACTTTTCATTCTTTAGACTTGACTGAAGGATTAGGAAGTGTGTGTACATCTGTGTCAGAGTCTTGGGGATTTCTCCACGACCTTCATTATCAAACTGCTTCTCAAGAACAGTGGCTGAAATCCAACAGAATACAGGAATATGACACATGATGTGGAGACTCCTTGTTGACTCCACATGTGTAAAGATTCTGTTGACCAGATCCTGATCACTGAATCTCTTCCTGAAGTATTCCTCCTTCTGAGGATCATTGAACCCTCGTATCTCTGTCACCTGGTGGACACACTCAGGAGGGATCTGACCTGCTGCTGCTGGCCTGGAGGTTATCCAGATGAGAGCAGAGGGAAGCAGATTCCCCTTAATGAGGTTGGTCAACAGCACATCCAAAGATGTTGACTTTGTTGCGTCAAACCAGCTCTCACTGTTCTGGAAATCTAGAAGAAGTCGACTCTCATCCAGACCATCAAAGATGAACAAGATTTTGCACCTTTCAAGCTCAGCTGATCCAAACTCTTTCATTTCTGGAACAAAGTGGTGAAGGAGTTCTATCAGACTGTAGTTTTTACCCTTCATCAGATTTAGGTCCCAGAAAGTAAAAGCAAATATGAAATCAGTATCTCCATTTGCTTTTCCTTCTGCCCAGTCAAGAATAAATTTGTGCACAGACACAGTTTTTCCAATACCTGCAACCCCCTTTGTCAGCACAGCAGGGAAGGAACTGTGAACAGGTTAAGAAAGCAGAGATGAAAATTGTGTTCTAGTCAAAGTCCCAGAAGGGCTCAACTGTTGTTACATTTACAGTAGTAGTCGTAATGGTTATGTACCTTGAAAATAGTAGATAAATCTGCCTGGTGGTGTACTGACTCTGGTCTTTCCAGTTGATCTCTGCTAAATAAACGTTAGTGTAAATACAGGCAAATATGGACAAAAGAATTATAGAAAAAAATATAAAAAGTAGTAATAAATAGAAAAGACACAAGGGCTGTGTAGTATATGATAATTGTCTTCTTCTGTAGGAAACTGTTGTTGGAAACTAGGTGTTTGATGCATTGAGCAGTCACTCTTCATGGACATACAGCTAGGTACAGGTGTGTCTGTTCTCTCCTGCTGGATTCTGTGGTCACAAATAAGAAACTTCTAGTAGACTTTCCAGTAAGTCTTTCTGTCACTGTAACCTCCTAGTTAAGCTTATCTGAATACTGCATAGAGGGGCATGGTGGTGCAGCGGTACAGCGGTGCAACGGGTTTTGCTGGGTCCTGCTCTCTGGCAGGTCTGGAGTTCAAGTCTTGCTTGGGGTACCCTGTGACAGACTGGTGTCTTGTTCTGGGAGTGTCCCCTCCCCCTCCAAGCTTGTGCCCTGTGTTGCTGGGTTAGGCTCCGGTTCGCTGTGACCCCGCTTTGGGAAAGTAGTTTCAGACAGTGTGTGTTTGGGTGTAGATATTATATGTCACATGAACATGGAGACAGCACAGACATATCTTAATTTCCAAGAATTTCTACCTTCCATTGAACTGTCCCTGCTGGAATTTCAGTGGGTGTTCCATTGACCAGTCACTCTTCATGGACACACAGCTGGGTACAGGTGAGGCTGTTCTCTCCTGCTGGACTCTGTGGTCACAAATAGGAACCTCTAATAGACATTCCAGTCAACATCTGTCTGTCACTTAGATCTTTCAGTGAACCTTGTCTCATTGCTGCACACAGTGGACACAGATATTCCATATTTCATTTTACCATGAAGACTTGCAGTGCTGCACTCAGACTCGCTCTACTCTCTGAACAACATCTAAATTTAATAATATACATACATACACACGCGTGCGCGCACACACACACACACACACACACACACGCTTTCTGAACCGCTTGTCCCATACGGGGTCGCGGGGAACCGGAGCCTAACCCGGCAACTCAGGGCGTAAGGCTGGAGGGGGAGGGGACACACCCAGGACGGGACGCCAGTCCGTCGCAAGGCACCCCAACTGGGACTCGAACCCTAGACCCACCGGAGAGCAGGACCCGGTCCAACCCACTGCACCACCGCACCCTCTATAATAATATATAATAAATTTAATATAATAATTGAATATAATAAATACACACACACACACACACATTTTCAGAACTGCTTGTCCCATACGGGGTCGCGGGGAACCGGAGCCTAACCCGGCAACTCAGGGCGTAAGGCCGGAGGGGGAAGGGGACACACCCAGGACAGGACGCCAGTCTGCCGCAAGGCACCCCAAGCAGGACTTGAACCCCAGACCCACCGAAGAGCAGGACTGCGGTCCAACCCACTGCGCCACCGCACCCCCTCAATATAATAAATATTCAGTTATTTATTGGATACAAAGGTTTAAGGCAGGACTGAGTTCATCTCAAAATATGTGTAGAAGCACAAACATACACAGCTCCCCTCTGTTCAGACTCATTTTTGAAGAAGTTTCCATCTCCTTACACTCCCCAGAGTGACTAATTTCTGAGACAGCACCTCCACCTCAGAACTCTAGTCTGGGACACACCAGGTAAGGGTCTCTGTAGACATCAGGTGTAGACATACAAAAAACAACCTGATTAATGCACTTGTTAATGTCAGATAATCCATCCGTTTTCATTCACTGCTTGTCCTGGTTGGGGTCATAGCAGTCTGGAGACTATCCCAGTAACAATAGGCTGAGGGCTACAGCTGGGACACCCTGAACAGGATGCTAGTCCATCGCAGGGTAGCCACACACACGCGCACACACACACACACACACACACACACACACACTCAGTCACCCAGTCACCCAGTCACACACTATAAGCGATCTGGAGTCAGCAGTTCACCTGAACTGTATGCCTTTGGTCTGTGAGAGGAAACCAGAGCACTCCGAGGAAACCCTCACATACACAGGGAGAACATGCAAACTTCATACAGACTGAACTGGGTAAACAGAACAGTAAATGATGTGCATTTAAAAGTCAAACAGGTCAATAACTCATTCACATATTACAATAAAATAATTGAAGAGCATCCACACGCCCACACACACACACACCTTGTCTGAAACCGCTTGTCCTGAGCAGGGTCGCAGCAAGCCGGCACCTAACCTGGCAGCACAGGGTGCAAGGCCAGAGCGGGAGGGGACACACCTTGAACGGGACGCCAGTCTGTCACAAGCCACCCCAAGCAGGGCTCGAACCTCAAACCCAAAAAAGAGCAGGCACAGGCCAAACCCACTGTGGCACCGCACCCCCCACCATCTACACACTTTCAATCAATTAGACTATAGTGGGAGGTTTAGACCATTGGCACCATTTTCAGATTTTCTTCTTGTTTCTTGCTGCCAATACAGATATATTCAGTCCTGTATTTTTCATTCCAGGTCATGGCTTAAAGAGCTAAAATTAATAAATTTGAACTACTGAAACAATATTCCTTTATTAACAAGCAAGATAAACAAAAATATTTTCTGATACTTTCATTATTACAGGTAGGACTATGATAACATCTGTGTATCACACCTGGTGTGGCAGCTGCCCCATACAGGACAAGAAAGTCCTACAGAGGGTGATCAAAACAGTTCAGGAAATCATCGGCACACAGCTACCAGCAGTCCAGGACACCTATACCACACACTGCCTCAGAAAGATGATGCGCATCATGAAGGATCATAGTTACCCTGCACGGGCACTTTTCTCTTTTTTGCCATCTGGAAAGCGGCTCAGGTCTATTCGAACCCGCACTGCTAGGTACTGGAACAGCTTTTACCCTACTGTTGTAAGAGTATACAACACTCACCAATGTGCCACCTTTTGTAACTAGAGTTGGACTGTTCCTTCCAAGCACATTGGTAAATTACACTGTCACTTAAACATTCGTATTCTCATTCTCACATTCTGATTTCTCGGGCTGTCTACTGTTATTTATTGTTATTATTGTTACTGTTAATCATTGTCAATGTTATTCACATTACTCACTGTCATTGTCATTGTTTTGTTTTGTGCAGTATTTCTGTTGTTTTTGTCCATAGTCTGTGGAGAAGCATTCAAGAAGAATTTCATACTTGTACATGGTACTTGTACCTATGACACTAAACTTGAAACTTGAAACTTGAAACCTGAAAAGAACACTGAGACCTAATAATGTTTATAATAAATAATATTCTGCTACAAGCTATTTGCTACAAGCCTAAGTGGCATTTTAAAGGGTAATTCACTCAACTTTGTAAAAAGTGCAAATTTGTACTTTTGCTGCAATCAAGATAAAACATTTTGACACCTCCCATAATTTAAAACCTTGACCAAATTACATACAAAACAATAAGAAAAAAGTCTCGTTCAGTAGGATTTTCTTCAATTATACATTCTTGTATTTGTATACATTCCATTTATTGGCTTATTCTATATCTGGAAATTAATGAAGACCTAAAAACACACATGAAGATAAAATCTCCAGGATGAGGATTAAATGCCAATTTGTTAATATGCTTCCTATTAAAATTCAACTACGAAGATTTTACAAAATACATTCAAGTGATTAATTAAACAAGGACATATATCAGCTATGGGCAGCTAAAATCAAAAATCTTTGCCCTCCGTATATACTAGTAACATTAACATTAAAAGAGAAAGTCAATTTTAACATATTGTAAGCACCAAAATTACAACTGAGGAACAACCATTTTAGATATATCACATGAAAAAACCCCATGTGATACAACACTGCATACATACCTCAGGAACTACTCACAAAACTACTAAATAAATATCTCCAAAATATGCTGCTATTTACTTTGCTGGAAAACAGTTGTCTGACCTTTAAAATGACCTCCCGGAACTGCTGATATGCTGTGTTTTTCTAGTAAATTATTTACAGCAGAAAGTTAACAGAAATGAATCCTATAGGCTCAAACCCATAAACCTGAAAGTGAAACTGGTGATTTTTTCCATGGAACTGAAACATGGAGAATTTGGTCTAACACAACTAAGAAGTATCTTTTTATGTTAACTATACATAAGTTGTATTCATCCCATTTTAAAAGAGCTTAAATTATCTGAGATGTAGAAAGTGACTCTAATATAAACTCTGTAGGGCTAGCTGGTAGCGTAGTGGCTATAGTTGCTGCCTTTGGATCCAAAGGTTGCAGGTTTGAATTACACTTCTGACTGCAGCACCTTTGAGAAAGGTATTTACTGTAAACTGTTCCTATAGTGCACATGGGTAAGACCCAAAAGTGGGGTTTTCTTTTACAATACTGAAGGAGCAAAGCAATACTTACAGTCAGGGACAGGTGTTGGGCCAGAACTAAGGTGCAGACGTTGATCTGAGATCGTGGTTGAGACGAGGCGAGGGTCAAAGCTGCGGGGTCCGGGGATGAGGAGTAGGAAAGGGGAACAAGGAAGGGAGACGCAAGGTTAACTAGAAGGTTGATAATGGAGGATAGACAGCTGCCGCTATGAGATTCTGCACCCTGGGAGTGGTGGAGTGACACTCTTTATACCTTGCCCTGCTGATTACAGCTAGGTGTTTGCATCTGGGGTGCGGTCGAGGTCGTGACAGTTCCTTTAAGATTACTCAGCTGTACAACTAGCTAAACAATTGTAAGTAGATAAGCATTGTAAACTGCTTAGGAGGAAAACATCAACTAAATCAAAACTGCAAATTTAGAAGGAGATTAAACTACATTTACACTGACATTTATTCATTTAGCAGACACTTTTCTCCAAAAGGACGTACATCTCATAGAAAATACAATTTCTGCATTACACTAGGAGAGACATAGTTGCAGACGTGTGATTCTTAACTACAGTTAGTTTCTTTCCACCATACTACCAACTACCACAATTTAACAACTTAAAACATTAGAAACAATAAGAACATGCAAATAAAATAATGAAATATCCATCCATTGTCAGAAGCTTCTTGTCCCGAATGGGGTCACAGCGAGCCAGAGCCTAACCCGGTAACACAGAGCGCAAGGCCAAAGAGGGAGGGGACACACCCAGGATGGGATGCCAGTCTGTCACAAGGCACCCCAAGCAGGGCTCGAACCTCAGACCCACCACATGGTGGGCACAAGCTGAGCCTGCCGTGCCACCCCGCCCCTACAATAAAATATTCAATTTTCAAATTACACAGTAGTTTCATCAACCTCAGATCCCTGGTCTAACTCCCCCAGCACTGTCTGAGGAAATCTCAACCTGGGGAGAAGGGTGTGATGGTTCCTTCAACTATCCTACTACCCCGTGACCACCTAGGATGGTGGATGAGGATTAAGATGCTTCTTAGCCTTCTGGTGTTGTGTCTGTACATCCATCACCGTCTTTGTGCACTTTTTTCTTCTTCTGATCACACTATGGTCTTTATTCTTGCCAGGGACAACAGTAACCGCTCCATCCGAGGACTCAACAGCTGTGCTAGCTAAAGCAGGTTTGTCCATGCCTGTCATGTCCCCTGCAGCCGGCACATTGGCGACACCTGCTGTTTCCTAATAGGAATGGCAATAAAGAGAGACGCCGAGGAAGCCCAGATGCTGAACCTTGTTTTGCCTCCTTTGTTTCCTCTCGAGCCAAGCCACAGTGTAACTCTTCCGATATCGACCTTTGCCTGTACATTCCTGACCTCGTTCTTTGTCTAGCCCTCTGTACTACGTTTGCTGATCGCCTGACCCACGCCTGTCCCTCAACTTTGCTTTTGGATTCCGATTTGGCTTTAGTAAACGTCTGCTTACAAAACTCTGCACTTGAGTCCGTCCTCGCGAAGCGCAACCATGACAATGCCAGCCACTGCCACTCTCACTGCCTTCTTCCCTGGCCTCTGCTGACTGCATCAGCCTCTTGTTCTCCTCAGTCACCACCATCCTTGAAGTCCCGTCTAAAGTATGGGTGGACTTCTGCAGAGACAGCTGTAGGACAGATAGCTCTATTTATCCCCCACACCAAGCACAGCAGTGACAGCCCACACAGTTTCTAGCTTGATGGCCATTCTCCATGCATCACCTACATTTAATGCCCTTACAGTCTACAGTTGTGTGACCTTGGCCCTCACAAAAGTGACAGGATTGGAGCGGTTCACAATAAAAAGACATAGTCTGCAATGCCCTCAATGATGAAAAAAATGCTTGAGGGTGACATCTACCCCTGCAGTGTCAAGGTACAGGCAAACATCATTCTCCCTGCAACCTTCATCTGAAATTACAGGTTGTAGAGTGTTTCAAACCATTTTATGGAGCAGATGGTAGTCATGTGATAATACCCCCTACAACCTGGCTGGCATCACCAGCTGAGCGAGCCTCTTTAGTTTGTCATTCAGGTCATGTCACAGTCCCCCAGAAACTGTTAGATACGGGGCTCCAAGACCTAGTTGAGCTTGCCCCTTAGCACTACAGGCCCCACTTACGGTTTTGTGCCACTGCATGACCCTCAGTGCTCAGCTTTGGGTTTGATTGATCGCCTAGATTCCAACTCATCCCAGCCCTAACTAAAGAGCACCTCTGCAAGTGCCCAAGTAAGTGACAAACAAGAACTATGGACAATATTTACAAAACTCAAAACTTTACAAAACTCCACAATACGTCTCATTTGCCATCATCAGCACAAATAATATATATCTACACCTGTCTTCCCCAGAGTGCAAAAAGAGACCTTTAAATGGCCTCCTTTTGTTCTTGTAGGAAGGACTAAACAATTTCCACCAAAATAGGAGTATCAATCATAGACATGATTTCAGCAAAAGTAATCTACAAATGTCTAGTTACAATGACAAGAATTTTAACTTACTCTTCCCTTTCTCATTTTCATGCAATACAAAGCAACCAGTTCATGACAAACTTCTATAGTAATTTGTTTTCCCATTTTCATGAGCACGGGCCACCCCAAGAACAAGCAGTATTAAAGGCCACTTAACTCCTTACTGGGGTGTTTTGCTCAATCCAAAGCAAAACTGTTGGGTAAGTGATGTAGCAAAATAAGCATAATATGTATAACAGACCAGGGAGAGTTGAGTGTTTATGTTGTGTGGTTGTAAGGGATATAAAGACTATTAATAGAATATAAATGGCTGCGAGCAGTGAGTTGTACATCGGGGGAACCAGTCTGGATGATGATGGAAGACAGTTGCAGATTTGTGTGTGTGGGTGGAGGAAGGTGATATTGGCAAGGGGCCTGAGGGCTCACCAGGGAAGGAGGAGGTGCCTTGATGTGGGAAGGCATGGGCCCCGCATTGATCACTACTTCTTGGGAAGTCAAGTCAGTCGGTTGAAGTTCAGTGACAGGTTTCACACCAGACTCTGCAGGATATCAGTACCCCTGGCACCATAGAAGGAGGACTGGGCACTGGGTTGCAGGATGGTAAAGCCAGGCAGGTGAGGTTGTGCAGACAGGAGGGGTTAAACCAGGGAAGGAAAAGTCAAAGGGGGCAACAGTCAAAAGTTAAGTGGCCAGTAAGTAGAGAACTTGGGGTATGGGATACTGTAAATAATGATTTAGTTGGCATCTTGAGTAAGTTGAAGGGGTCAGCAGAGAGTATGTTAGATAGATTGGGGGAGGTTTTTTATAACTACAGGATAGAGTGATTTGGAATAATGCAGGTGAGGAATAAAGAGAAGCTGGTTCTGTGAAGTTAAGGCAGCAGGTAGGGACAGAGTGGCTTGTCATGGAGAGAAGGCAGCAGCTTGAAAGACGATGGAGGTGAGCTGAGGAGGGGGAAAGGGAGAGTATTTGTGTTTTGCCGGCAGGTATAAAAAGTATAATGTCTATATTAAGGAGGGCGGAGGCTCTTAGGAGGAGGAGGAGGAAGAAGGAGCTGGCCAGTGTGGTGTTTTTCAGAGATCCTTTCAAGTTTGTGAAGGCTCTATTTGGTAAGAAGTCTGGGATGTTAAGGGTAGAAAAGCAGGAGCTGGATGGTTATCTGTGTGAGGTATACTCTGGTAAAGAGCATGATGGCGGACTTGAGTTGCCGGTAGATATACCCCATGTAGGGGAGATAGAGTGGGAAATGGATGTGTCCCCCCAGAGGTGGGTAGAGGTACAAGATGTAGGGCGGCAGGCAAGGGCCTCCTCTGCACCCGGCCCAAATGGGGTACCATACCGGGTACTTTAATGTGCACTAAAATTTTCATGGTTGTTGATGGCTGTTTTTATTTCTAAGGAGAAGGATACTGTTGAGGTAGGCTAGTTTAGGCCTACTAGCCTTCTCAGTGCTGAAGGGAAGATTTTCTTTGGTGTTGTAGCAAGGAAGTCACACACACACACACACACACAGAGAGTCTGAAACCGCTTATCCCAAGTGGGGTCGCGGCAAGCCGGAGCCCAACCTGGCAACACAAGGCACAACGCTAGAGGGGGAGAGGGCACACCCAGGTCGGGACACCAGTCTGTTGCAAGGCAACCCAGACCCACCAGAGAGCAGGCACAGGCTAAACCCGCTGTGCTACCGCACCCACCTGTGATGAAGTTAGCATACTTGAAAAGCCAACAGGCTGATTGGTACCTCTGTGCAGAAAGCAGGGCTTCCAGGATACTTGGGGTGCTTGAAGCACACCAGAATGATCTGGCATGAGATTCAGACTGCCAAGAAGGAGAAAACAGATCTCCGTGTGGTGTTCTTGGATTTAGCAAATGCTTATGAGTTGGTTCCGTACATGAGTCACTGTTAACAGCAACGTGGTTCGACTGAAAAGAAGGAAGTTTTACTCCTATCTGGGCTCACGGGCCCCACCCAAGAGCCAACGACCCACTGTAGAGACACAATGTTTTCATACACATTGCAAAGTAGTGTCTGTTTATTATTATGAATCATTGTATGTAACCTGAGGGGGGCGCGGTGGTGTAGTGGGTTGGACCAGGTCCTGCTTTCCGGGGGGTCTGGGGTTCGAGTCCCACTTGGGGTGTCTTGCGATAGACTGGCGTCCCATCCTGGGTGTGTCCCCTCACCCTCCAGCTTTGCGCCTTGTTTTGCCTGGGTTATTCTCCAGCTCCCCGCAACCCTGTATGGGACAAGCGGTTCAGACGATGTGCGTGTGATGTGTATGTAACTTGAATTTTCAATACACACACACACACACATTTTCAGAACCGCTTGTCCCATACAGGGTTGCGGGGAGCTGGAGAATAACCCCCACGCCCCCACGAATTTTCAATATAATAGGCTTAATATGAATTTTCATGTCATTGTTAGAGGGCCAAAAATTTAACTTCTGGTCAGTAAGGGGGTGGTTCGTAACTATGGGTTGTACGTAAGTCAGATGTTCATAACCCGGGACTGCCTGTATTTTATGAGGCCGGGGCAGGCTGTGATAGTGATGCCTATTGGTTCAGTCCGGCCAAAGGTGTTCCATGGAATATCCCCTGGTTATGGAGCCAAGTCTGAAAACCTGCTCCACAGTGCTCTGGGCTGGAGGTTCACCCTCTAGCAGGACAATGACCCTAAGCACAAAGCAAAGACAATACAGGCGTGCCTCGGACAACTCTGAATGTCTTTGATTAGCCCAACCAGAACCCAGGCTTGCACTCAATCTAACATATCTGGAGAGAGCTAAAAATCACTATCCACTGATGGGCCCCATCCAACCTGACAGAGCTGGAAAGGATCTGCAGAGAAGAATGGCAGGAAATCTCCCAAATCCAGGTGTGCAAAAGCTTGTCATGTCATACCGAAGAAGACTGTAACTGCTACCAAAAATGCTTCAACTAAGTAAAAGGTCTGGCTACTTATGTCGATGTGATAAGTTTTTTTGTAATAAATTTATAAAAATTTCTAAAATCCTCTTTTTGGTTTGTCATTATGGGGTACTGGGGGCGGGGGGCATGGAGGAATTTAAGGAATTTTTAGCATAAGCCTGCAACATAAATGTGAAAAAAGTGAAGGTCTGAATACACCAAGTAATAGAATACACAGTCCTTCTGAAGGGTGCAGACTTGATGGTTTCTTGTTAGTGTCATGAGTGGGATTTTGTTCCCACATTTCATCTGCAGAGATGAACTGAGAGGATGCCATCAGTGCATCAACGGGTGGATTTATGAGCCATTTTGAAGGTATTTGGCTGTTTCTGATAACATGGTCAATGCTAACAAACAGGACACTTCTAGGAGACTTTCCAGTCCCAGTGTTTTTGTAGCACCCATAAAGCCTTGTACTGGAACACTAAAAGTCACTTTACACCTCTAACCCACACCACAGAAGGTTATTTAAAAACTGTAAGAAATACCCATCCATCCATCCATCCATCTTCCTCCGCTTTTATCCGGGGCCGGGTCGCGGGGGCAGCAGTCCGAGCAGAGTACTCCAGACCTCCCTCTCCCCGCACACCTCCTCCAGTTCCTCTGGGGGAACCCCAAGGCGTTCCCAGGCCAGCCGGGAGACATAGTCTCTCCAACGTGTCCTGGGTCTGCCCCGAGGCCTCCTCCCAGTGGGACAAGCCCGGAGCACCTCCCCAGGGAGGCGTCCAGGAGGCATCCGGAACAGATGCCCGAGCCACCTCAACTGGCTCCTCTCGATGCGGAGGAGCAGCGGCTCTACTCCGAGCTCCTCCCGGGTGACTGAGCTCCTCACCCTATCCCTAAGGGTGCGCCCAGCCACTCTGCGGAGGAAACTCATTTCTGCCGCTTGTATCCGCGATCTCATTCTTTCGGTCATGATCCAGAGTTCATGACCATAGGTGAGGGTAGGAACGTAGATCGACCGGTAAATTGAGAGCTTCGCCTTACGACTCAGCTCCCTCTTCACCACAACAGACCGGTACAATGACCGCATTACTGCAGACGCCGCACCGATCCGTCTGTCGACCTGCCGCTCCATTTTTCCCTCACTCGTGAACAAGACCCCAAGATACTTAAACTCCTCCACTTGAGGGAGCAACTCCCCCCTAACCCGGAGGGAGCAATCCACCTTTTTCCGACTGAGAACCATGGCCTCGGATTTGGAGGTGCTGATTCTCATCCCCGCCGCTTCGCACACGGCTGCAAACCTCCCCAGTGCACGCTGCAAGTCTTGACTTGATGAAGCCAACAGGACCACATCGTCCGCAAAAAGCAGAGACGAGATCTCGCGGCCACCAAAACAGACACCCTCCGTTCCCTGACTGCGCCTAGAAATTCTGTCCATAAAAATAATGAACAGAATCGGTGACAAAGGGCAGCCCTGGCGGAGTCCAACATGCACCGGGAACAGGTCTGACTTACTGCCGGCAATGCGAACCAAGCTCCTGCTCCGGTCATACAGGGAACGAACAGCCCGTAGCAACGAGCCCCGAACCCCATAATCCCGAAGCACCCCCCACAGGATGCCACAAGGGACATGGTCGAATGCCTTCTCCAGGTCCACAAAACACATATGGACTGGTTGGGCAAACTCCCACGAACCCTCCAACACCCTAGTGAGGGTATAGAGCTGGTCCAGTGTTCCACGGCCAGGGCGAAAACCGCATTGCTCCTCCTGAATCCGAGGTTCGACTATCGGTCGGATTCTCCTTTCCAGTACCCTGGCATAGACTTTCCCAGGGAGGCTAAGGAGTGTGATCCCCCTGTAGTTGGAACACAATCTCCGGTCCCCCTTCTTAAAAAGAGGGACCACCACCCCGGTCTGCCAGTCCAGAGGCACCGTTCCCGAACTCCACGCGATGCTGCAGAGGCGTGTCAGCCAAGACAGCCCCACAACATCCAGAGACTTGAGAAACTCGGGGCGGATCTCATCCACCCCCGGAGCCTTGCCACCGAGGAGTTTTTTGACTACCTCAGCAACTTCAGCCAGGGTAATGGACGAGTCCCCCTCCAAGTCCCCAGCCTCAGCTTCCTCTACGGAAGGCGTGTCGGAGGGATTGAGGAGATCCTCAAAGTACTCCTTCCACCGCCCGAGAACATCCTCAGCTGAGGTCAGCAGCGCACCACTTCCACTGTAAACAGTGTTCGTGGAACACCGCTTCCCCCCTCTGAGTCGCCGGACGGTTTGCCAGAATCTCTTTGAGGCCGACCGAAAGTCTTCCTCCATGGCCTCGCCGAACTCCTCCCAAGCCCGAGTTTTTGCCGCGGCGACTGCCAGAGCCGCGCTCCGTTTGGCCCGTCGGTACCTGTCAGCTGCTTCAGGAGTCCCATGAGCCAGCCAGGCCCGATAGAACTCCTTCTTCAGCTTGACGGCATCCCTTACTTCCGGTGTCCACCACCGTGTTCGGGGATTGCCGCCGCGACAGGCACCGGAGACCTTATGGCCGCAGCTCCGAACCGCCGCACCGACAATGGAGGAGCGGAACATAGTCCATTCGGACTCAATGTCCCCCACCTCCCTCGGGACCTGGTTGAAACTCTGTCGGAGGTGGGAGTTGAAGACCTCTCTGACAGGGGCCTCCGCCAAACGTTCCCAACAGACCCTCACTATGCGTTTGGGCCTGCCAGGTCTGTCCAGCTTTTTCCCCCGCCATCGAATCCAACTCACCACCAGGTGGTGATCAGTTGACAGCTCAGCCCCTCTCTTCACCCGAGTGTCCAAAACATATGGCCGAAGGTCAGAAGAAACGACTACAAAGTCGATCATCGACCTCCGACCTAGGGTGTCCTGGTGCCAAGTGCACTGGTGGACACCCTTATGCATGAACATGGTGTTCGTTATGGATAAACCGCGACTAGCACAGAAATCCAATAACAACTCACCGCTCGGGTTCAGATCAGGGAGGCCGTTCCTCCCAATCACGCCCCTCCAGGTATCACCGTCGCTGCCCACGTGGGCGTTAAAGTCCCCCAGTAGAACGACAGAGTCCCCAGTGGGAGCGCTTTCCAGCACGCCCCCCAGGGACTCTAAAAAGGCCGGGTACTCTACACTGCCGCTAGGCGCATAAGCACAAACGACAGTGAGAGACCGTTCCCTGACCCGAAGGCGTAGGGAGATGACCCTCTCATTCACCGGGGTAGACTCCAACACATGGCGGCTGAACTGGGGGGCTATTAATAAGCCTACACCAGCCCGCCGCCTCTCACCTTGGGCAACGCCAGAATAGTGGAGAGTCCACCCTCGATCGAGTAGAGTGGTTCCAGAACCCAAGCTGTGAGTGGAAGTGAGCCCGACTATATCTAGACGGTATCTCTCAACTTCCCGCACCAGCTCAGGCTCCTTCCCCGCCAGTGAGGTGACATTCCAAGTCCCAAAAACCAGAGTTGGCGCCCGAGGTTTGGGTCGGCCGGGCACTCGGCCCCGACCACCGCCCAAATCACAATGCACCGGCCCCTTACGGTTTCTCCGGCAGGTGGTGAGCCCACCGAAGAGCGGCTCCACGTTGTGGCTTCGGGCTGAGCCCGGCCAGGCCCCGTGGGCATAGACCTGGCCACCAGGTGCTCGCATGCGAGCCCCCCCCCCAGGCCTGGCTCCAGGGTGGGGCCCCGGTGACCCCATACCGGGCGGGGTAAACGGACGCCTTGATTTTTTTGTCATAAGGGGTTTTTGAACCGCGCTTTGTCTCGTCTGTCATCCAGGACCTGTCTGCCATGGGAGACCCTACCAGGGGCATGTAGCCCCAGACAACATAGCTCCTGGACTCATTCAGGCACTCAAACCCCTCCACCACGATAAGGTGGCGGTTCACGGAGAAGAAATACCCTTTGAAGCTAAAACAGCAAATTTAAGATACAGATTTCAGTTCATAATTATATCACATTATATTTGGGGCTTTATATATATGAAGAGGTGAGTGGTGACTGTAGTTCATGTACTTTATAAAACAACAATAAAAGATCAGGGTGCAAGGCTTGAGGGGGAGGGGATGCACCCAAGGCAGGACACCAGTCCATTACACCCCAAGGCACCCCAAGTCGGGCTCGAACCCCAGACCCACCAGAGAGCAGGGACAGGATGGACAGGCCAAACCCACTGTGCCACTGCACCCCCCTCCATTTAAAAAAAAAAGAGAAAACCTAATTCAAAACCAAGTCCACAATATCTGAAGTGTTCTGCATAACTTTAAATCCAGGCTTAATACCCATATGTTGTACACACCCCGTTTTATACCTCTGTGGCTGCCTGAAAGAACCTGGCATGTAATAATCTGTTTTCTCTCATCATTTGTATATCATTTTTTTCTTTCGTTTTGTTGTATTTTCTGCTTTTTTGTGCTTTAGTAGTCCGTGTGGAGTGTGTGTCCTTATGGAACACAATCTATTTATAAGTAATGTGTGTGTCCCTGTAAAGCACATTTTATGTCCCATCCATCCATCCATCTTCTGTCCCACTTGTCCTTAAAGGGTCGCGGTGGCAGCAGGGAGAGCAGAGAGGCCCAGCCGCCCCTGTCCCCCGCAACTTCCTCCAGCTCAACCTGGGGAATCCCCAGCCGTTACTAGGCCAACTGCGAGATATAATCCCTCTAGGAACACTACCCCCAGGCCTGGCTCCAGGGGTAGGTCCCGGTGACCCTACTCCGGGCAGGGTAAACGTTCTTCTGTTTCCATTTTTCATGGAGGTTTTTGGACTGTGTTAGTCTGGATCTTCACTCCAGACCTGTTCACCTTGGGAGACCCTACCAGGAGCATAATGCTCCTGACGACATAGCTCTGGAGATCCCTAGATCACGCAAACCCTTCCGCCACGCCAAGGCCCCGATCCAGGAAGGGTTCTATGTCCCTATCTGATCCATTGTACCTGTTTGTGGAGTGTGTGTCACTGTTGTATACATTATACTTATCTGTGGAATGTGTGTCCCTATCTGATACATTGTACTTGTCCTTGGAATGTGTCCCCATTTGGCACATTGTATTTGCTTTTGGAATGTGTGTCCCTATCTGGGGGGGGGGGTGGGGGGCACGGTGGCACAGTGGCACAGCAAATAGCGCTGCTGTCTCACAGTGCCTAGGTGGTGCAAGACAATGTGGGCTTGATCCCTGCTCGGCTTCTGTGGAGTTTGCATGTTCTCCCCATGTCTGTATGGATTTCCTCCAAGTGCTCTGGTTTCCTCCCACAGTCCAAAGATATGCTGTTCAGGTTCCCCCATAGTGTGTGAGTGACACAGAGAGAGTGTGTTCCACTGACGTATGGATGAGGGACCTATTGTAAGTAGTGTATCTAGCAGTGTAAGTCACTTTCGTGAATAAAGTGTGCGGGCTGGTAGTAACACTACACAGTATCCATTGTAAGTTGCCTTGGAGAAAAAGCATCTGCTAAGTGAATAAATGTATCTGTTGCATTGTATCTCTTTGTGGAGTGTGTGTCACTATTGTATGCATTGTACTTGTCTGTGGAGTGTGTGTCCCTATGTGATACATTGTACATGTTTGTAGAGTGTGTGTCACTATGATTTACACTGTATCTCAGTGGAGTGTGTCACTGTGATCTGTGTCTTTCTGTGCAGTGTGTGTCCCTGACACATTGATTGTACCTGCCTGTGGAGTGCGTGTCCCTGATACATGATTGTTGTATCTCTGTGAGCGGTGTATGTTCACGTGGCGCGCGCCGGCTATGTCACGTGTCACCTGCAGTTTCTGTGCCTCGTTTGATGCGCTGACACGGTTGGGTCCCTCAGAGACACGAGCCGCGTCCTGTCAGTGTGGACGGGGAGGATGTGAACATGAATGATGCGAATGATGCGGACGCAGATGATGTGAAAGAAGACACAAACGCTTCCGTTGCGCTCCTGCTGCCGGTTTACAGCCCCGATTTAGAACATGTCCTCCTCTCCAGAGGACATCGAGGACGTGACACTTGTCTTTGATCAGCTCCGATGATGATCCTTCTCTCCTCTCCAAAGTGTCCGCACTGTGTGTGTGTGTTCGCGGGGTTCTGCGCGAATTACCACCTTGGCCAGGTACGGTACGTTGTTTTAATCATGTTTTTGTATATAATATTGTCACATTGTGTCGGTGACAGGATCGCTCGCGTGTCTTAGTACATGATTTTAAATATATTTTCTCTATTTCTTCTCAAGCCTGACCCCGCCTCCCACCTCGGTTTAGATGCTTGTATTTTTGGAGTTTCGTGGAGGTTAGACGGTACAGATGTGGACTGTCTGTAAAACAACCCGGCAGACTGTCAGTGTGTGTGTGTGTGTGTGTGTCTGTCGGTGCTGTGGTGAACTTGAGACAAACCACAATATGATGGAGGGACTCGGGTATGATTTTCATGATCTTTCGTGGTTATATCGCGTCCTCACCGTCCACGACCTGGGGAAACGTGGTAAACGAAGGAACCGCTCCTTGTGGAAACGTAGTATGAATCAGTCCCAGTCAGTGAGCTGCAGTAATTAGAAAAATGATGTTCAGGGGATGAGACCTGTTTTACATCATGCTATTCAGAGAACTGGACAGTTTGACCGCAAAGGTCACGGTGGATGAAGACAACTGACTGTTGATGTGGCTTACCTGTTTATTACCTGTTCCTGAAATCTGATGTTCTGGGTGGTGTTTGTACTACGGTATTTATATAACCCATTATATAAAAGGGTTTGCATTGTGGATCGGGCAGGATTAGAACATTTTCCCTGCTATAGAAATCACTTAATCATGTTCCCAGAGTGTGTGTGTGACAGAGAGAGATACACTCAGTGACAGTGACCATAACCACGACTGACTCTGCCGACCCTGAGGATGTGCTTTGTAGACCCACGACCATAACAAGTCAATCTGAGGATAGCAAGCCGTTCTCCTTCCTCGTACTCCTCTCTTGTCCCCTGGGGGACGTGACCCCCTGCAGTTCCTCATTGGACAGGGAAGTTGAAGACACTGTATCCCTCACAGGTGCGCTGCTTCAGTGCACCCCCGCATCGCTGGCTACTTTCTTTACACACCACCGACTGTGTGTGGTCTGAGCATTTGGGCTCAGCCTGCACTGGGAACACTTACTGTCACTTGCTGAACCGCTTGGGTGCCGACTCATCTGTTATATTGGCACAGTTTGGTGTTATTTATGCATTTGTGGTTCATATCTTGGCCTGCCAACTGTCAGATCCTGTGATGCAGAAACTGTGCTGTATGAATCGCCGTAAGAAAAAAGGACCTTCTTCTAACGACAATGCTTTTCTGCACAAGATGAGAGCAATGCATTTAATATAGGCCTTCTGTGTCTTACATTCTCACTCTGTATCTATGAGTCTCTCATTATTCTAATTACATCAACTTCCCCTCTCTGTTATATTCAATTATTATTATAATTTTCATTTTTTTATAATCTCTCGCTTTGTTACAGTCCCCCTCTGTGTATTTGATTTCATGCGCCTCTGTGTTTTTGTTGCAATCTCTCGTTCTGTTTATTTCAGTTCCTTGTCTGAGTTTATTATCCTCCTGTGCCATATTTGTTATCTACCATGTCAATTTACTACGCTGCAGCATCATAGTGATTATAGTACAGTAAATGATGATTTGTTGTAAGCTCTCTGTGTGTAATACATTCCCACTTTTTGTTTTTGCTGTCTATTTGTTAGAGTCCCTCATTAAGTTTTTTACAGCAGTTGTTGGTTTGCATTTGTGTGTATTTATTACGATCCCTCTTTATATTTCCCGTGGTCCTTCATTATTATTTCTTATAGATCCCAAGAGGAGTTTGTTACAACCCCTCATTGTTTTTGACATGGTCCCTTGTTAGTTTTTCTTGGCCACCCTCTGTGTTTGTAACAGACCCTCATTATATTTGCTACATTGCTTCATCATGTATTGTTATAATCCCACGCTGTGTATTTATTACATCCCTCACTGTGTTTGTTACACACCGTGATGTTTGTTATGCTCCCTCATTATGTTTTTCTTACCCTCATTCTGTTACAAGTTCCTCATTTGAGAGCTACAGCTTGTTGAGCAGTTGATAGTATAATAGTTAGAGCTGTCTTTGGATCTGAAAGTTGCAGGTTTGAATCGCTACTGCTGTAATTTGAGCAAGGTACTTATCCTAAAATGCTCCAGTAAAAATCTTCCAGCTGTATAAATGAGTAAACAGTTGCAGGTGCTGTAACATTGTAAGTTGCTTTGGAGAAGCATGTTGGCTAAATGAATTAAGTGTTACAGTTTGTTTTCTACACTTCCTCGGTCCTTTGTGTTCAATTACAATACCTCTCTGTATGTTTTTTACAGTCTACAGTAGTTTCTGTTACACTGATGTCATATCAGCCCTGTGTTCCTGTGTGTGCTGCTTCAGCGTTATGTGTTCGTTATGTGTAGTAACTCCGTGGGTGGTGAGACTGCTAGTGTTCATCAGATGACAACGTGCCTGAAGCGCTGCTCTCTTTTGGTCTGGTTCGAGAACATTAATTATTGGAGTTTAATTTGATGTGTGCATTCCTCCCATCATCAATAATGCATGGTGGACAGTGTAGCTCCATAATGGAGATGCCCTTGGGTGACATCTGCCTGAAAAAGCTATATTAGAACAGTATGTGTGTATCCCCCATAGGCCACTGTGAGTTCATTGCTCCCTTCCATTCATTCCCCTTTGTTGTTTTCCTTTTTCACCCAGCAATTATATGTGTAACTTGTTGACACCCTGTGAATATTTCCGAGGCTTACAGCTGGGTCCTCTTTCAGCCCTTGAATGCAGAACTTGTTTTGTTCCTTTGGCGCATCAGACCTTGTTCCACCTGTCAAAAACAACCCGTTGTTTACCCTGAGTGTAGCTCCTGTTTGATCCAGTAAAAGTCAAACATCCTTACTTTTTTTTCCCCACATCCAGACCAGTGTCATACATTGACCCTACTGACCTGCAGCCAGATGGAGCCCGCTGGACCCACTAGGCCAGTGACCCTTATTCCAACTTCAGGCCGACCCACTCCCTTGAAGGTCCAGAACCCTGCTCCTGGACGGGATGAGCATCGAGCCAAGGCTTCAAGTACACCTGCAACTACTGGAAGAGTGGGCCGGCCGAAGCTGAGCATGCCTGGGGCACATTACACACCCACTTCCCCTGTGTCTGTAACCATGCCCCCTGTGCCTGTGGACATGCCCTCTAGCCTCCTGGCACCTGGCCACAAAGGCCTGGAAAATTCTACATCCCGTAGCCCTGCCCCAATCAAGGTCGGGCCAGCATGTGGTCCAGTGTCCACCCTGTCTCCCACCATTCCTTCCGCCACTCTCAGCCCTCAGCCGCGGGAAATCCAGCCTTCATGTGGGAGTGCAGAAGTCCGCCCCCAAAACAGCGCATCAGACAAAAAAGTTGAAGATTTCAGGTCAGCATGAAATGAACAAACCAAAATGGAACCGCAGCTTAAAAAATGTTTTCGGTTTGCTGAATTACCCTCATTTGTTTTCTTTTGTTTACTGTTTTAGCAAAGAAGACAATTTTGTTTTCCAGTTTGCTTGCAGTATTGATTTTTTCAAAAATTTTTAAAATGAAACATTATATACGTGACTGTTTTGTCCAAGGTGACTCACGAAGTCAGTTTCTGTGCACTAAACACCTTGCAATGATTTACCTCTCTGTACAGCAGGACATTTTTGGTTTATCAGTTCAGCGTAAGTGCTGTGACCTGAAGGTAATACAGTAGGTGTGGGATTCAAATGTGCAACCTTCATAACAACAGCAGTAATCAATATGTTACCCACTACACACTATACTTTTTTCAAATAACGTACCTGTAAATGTTGACTGGATTATGGAATTGCAACATGTCAACATCCTTACTGTCTTTCTCATAGGGTGCACATAGTCACATGGAATGTGGGGTCTGCTGTCCCTCCCGATGGCATCACATCCCTGCTGGAGCTGAATTCTGCTGATGGCAATGCTGACATGTACATCATTGGGTGAGACACGTTAAGAGAGGAATCACTGGTGTCAGAATACAGTCATGTATGAGGTCAACACTGTGCCAGTGTGACCTTAGGAATTGTCCCAGCACCCTGATTGCCACCACTGCCTCAGTCCCTTCCCCCTCTTCCATCTCTGAGTTCATCCTCTCCCCCTGTGACTGAGTTGTATCTCAAAAGTCTTTTTCTCTTCCTGGCTCAACCCTACCACCCACTACTCCCCAACACTCTCAACCTTGCTGACAGGCTGCAGGAGATGAACTCCATGATAAACAAACGCCTGAAGGACGTTCTCTTCACTGACCAGTGGACAGAGCTGTACATGGACACCCTGAGCCCCAGGGGATATGTACTGGTCAGTAAAGGGGTGTTGCCAGTCTCTGGGGTGCTGTGTTCAGGGGGGATTGACATGAGAAGAAGACACATTTTATTTTGTTGCATTTCTCTTCATCAGTGCTTTTCCTCTCTGGCTTTGCTCCTCTCTTCCCCATCCTCTTCCTTTACTTTTTTTTACCTTTTGTGCATCCTTTCTTCCCTCTACCTTACATTTAGTTGATGCTTTTCTCTAAAGCAACTTACTTACAATTACTTACTCATTTATACAGCTGGGTAATTTTGCTGGAACAACTTAGAGAAAGTACCTTGCTCAAGGGTACTACATCTGGAGGGTAGGATCAAACCCATGACCTTCAATCGAAAGGCAGAAGCTCTAACCACTACACTACCAGCTGTCCCTTGGCTGCCTTCTAAGTCCTTTGTTCCTTCTCCCCCAGGTGACTTCAGAGCGCATGCAGGGAGTGCTGCTGCTGGTGTTTTCCAGGTACTCGCACCTGCCATTCCTGCGAGAGATCCACACCGAAAGCACGCGCACCGGACTGGGGGGCTACTGGGTGAGGCCTGTCTGGACACTTAGCACAAACACACGCCCCTCGATGGAAAGACACCCCTAAACACTGGGTCGTACCAACTGACCAATTTGACGTGCTGAGTACTAACACACCCACTGAGTACCAGCACACACAACCTCAACATCGAGACACACCCACTGAACACAGAGACAGGCCCAGCAAACACAAAGCATGCCCACTGCACCTCAAGATTAAATTATCTGTTGATGTGTTCTCTGTCTCCGCATTGCATTACTTCGGCAGTTATAAAGGGAAAAAAGCCTAAACATTTCTCCAGTTTCTTAAATTCCCAAGTTGCAGACTCTCGAATATATGAGATACAAGGGATTGAAAACTGTTATGTTACTCAGTGGTTGTATCTCTGCTTATGGAAAGCATCACGTGAGCTTTGACCTGCAGAGAGATTCTGAGACTCTGTGGAGGAGGGTCTTCCATCAGAGGCGGAGCCTATCACCTGTCCTGCATGTCCTTCCTGTAGATGGTAGCCTCAGCAGTGCCTTTGCGCAGTCTCCTTGGCTCTGAGGTCAATGCAGCAAAGATGAGGGCTGCTGGCTGACTGCTGCTGTCGTTCTCACGCGGTTTGTCATGCACTGCAGCGCTTACCGTGACCTGAACGACACGGCTACCACTCTCTTCATTAGTCTCAGTAGCTGAGTCAGGTCATCCGCTGAGTCATGCGGACACTCCCTCACCCCCTGTCTGTCTCCCTCTTCCAGGGAAACAAGGGAGGTGTGAGCGCTCGCATGACTGTATTCGGGCACTCGGTGTGTTTCCTGAACTGTCACCTGCCCGCACACATGCAGAACCTGGGCCAGCGAGTAGAAGACTTTGAGAGCATCCTGCAGCAGCAGCAGTTCCAGTGTGGCGGGGGCATGGGCGTGCTGGACCATGAGTGAGCCCCCGTACCCCACACCTTGCTGAAACTATCACTTTACTTCCGGGGGTGTAATTGTGGCTTGGTGTGTGTTTGTGAATGAGAACACTCAGGATGGAGGAGGTGTGTGTATGTGAGCAAGGTCGATCCCAGTGATTCAGATGCATATTTGGGCAGGAGGCCATCACTGTGGTTTAGGATTGTGTTTGTGTCCTCTGCCACAGCCTCGTGTTCTGGTTCGGGGATCTCAACTTCCGCATTGAGGACTACGACACCCATGTTGTGAAGAGTGCCATTGAGAGCAACAGGCTTTCAATGCTGTGGGAAAAGGACCAGGTGAGTCCTGATAGTACTGTGTGTCTCAGTTGAGGGAGCAGCAGTGTACTAATAAACTATTTCGGCAAAGTACCACTAGGGGGAGCTCCAATGTATCCTAATAAACTATTCCTCTAGAGTACCACTAGGGGGAGCACCAACATATATTTATATGCTGCTCCTGTTGTTGTTGCTGGGTATTCGATGTGTACAATGTGACATTTTCTGAATTCTTGCTAACAGGATTATTCCCAGACTGATCTGCATGACACAGGAGTTTTCGACGTGTGAACGGACTCAAAGATTATTATATTAAGCATAGATGGATACTTTAATTACTATTTCAGTAACCCTTCACATTGTGCAACTGTAACTTTTCTATTTTTGAGACCATCCTGCAATCCACAGTAACCTTATGACCCTCATTTAGGACATGACCATAGGCTCTGGAGACCCACTGTGTACCTGTTGCACTTCCTGCTGCCCCATACTAATGCCATTCTTGCAATGTGCCACTAGTGGGATCATCATGGCTACAGCGACGTGTAGTTTTTACACTATTGTGCTGATGCCTCCCTTACACCTCAGTTCTGCCAGGTCGATGTGGCGTCAATTCCTTTCTGATATCTGCATCCCGTAGCTCAACATGGCCAAGCAAAGCGAACCAACACTGCGCGGGTTCGAGGAGGGCCCTCTGATCTTCCCCCCCACCTACAAGTTTGACGTTGGGACACACACCTACGATACCAGGTTTGGCCGGAGATCAGTGTTGACTCTCCATGGAACACATGCTCAGTAGACCAGCTTGTTTGGCTTGTGTTGGCGGCAGGATATTTGAGATGAACAAACAGTAGGAATGGAAAATCAGACAGGGCGTCACAGTGTGTTATTACAGCTGTAGTTCATATTGTTCCCCTTCAGTGCAAAAAAACGCAAGCCTGCCTGGACCGATCGCATCCTGTGGAGACTGAGAGCGACGTGTTCGCCTGGCCCCACTCACCTCCCCACCGTCAGGCGGGGCTTGACGTCCTGGCTGAGCCATGGCTTGAGGGTCACGCAGCACACATACCGGAGCCACATGGGCTACACCATCAGTGACCACAAACCAGTCAGCGCCACTTTCACACTGCAGGTGAGTCAGCTGCCTGTCTGCACTGTCCAACCGCTGTTTGGTTTGGCTCTCAGAAGGAACAATAACCAAGACCAAGGAGTGTCCTTTCCCACCAAGTCCTTGTCTGTGCTCCCAGTTTCCTTTCAAGGTGGACATTCCACTGGTTACGCTGTCAGTGGATAAGGAGTGGAGCAAAGTGTCAGACGCTTCCGTCAGTTTCCAGGTGGTCTCTTCCTTCGCTCGCAATTCCTGGGACTGGATTGGCCTGTACAAGGTATGAGCCTTCTGCCACCCAGTGTCTCTAAGGGCTGTAGTCTTCTGGCTGATCCTTTTTTCGGAACGGGGAAGTGTTCTGCGTTACTGATCAGCCACCTTGGTTGGCAGGTAGGGTTCAGACATGCAAAGGACTACGTAGCATACGTCTGGGCAAGACTGGAGGAGTCTGACCACCTGGCAGAGGAGCACCAGGTAATGGGCACAGTCTGACCCTTCTTCCTTAATACACTTACAAGCACAGATGGGAGAAGTCTGTTCGTAACTCAGTTACTTTTAAATTCAAAGTAACTTTTACTGCAATTACATAATCAGTACTACAGAGATACTTCAATTTATAGGTCAGATAATGGGGAAATCTTAAATGTGGCTCATGTGTATACCAATATTTTTGTAAGAATATTTATTTTAATACTTTACTGAGCTACAGCTACATGAAAATTAAAAGTAAAATGACTGAAAATAACATGAGAGTGAGGTGGCATACTCTTCTTGTGTTTGGATGCTCCTTGCTGTCATCTATTGGCTCTGAGAGTAACCTCTGTGAGAACATTTAGAAAGTAGACATGGGATGAACACACACACACACACACACACATTGTCTGAACTGCTTGTCCCATATGGGGTTGTGGGGAGCCAGAGCCTAACCCGGCAACACAGGGCAAAAGGCTGGAGGGGGAAGGGACACACCCAGGACAGGATGCCAGTCTGTCACAAGGCACCCCAAGCAGGACTTGAACCCCAGACCCACCAGAGAGCAGGACCCAGGCCAACCCACTGTGCCACTGCGCCACCGCACCCCCTTATGGGAGTAATACAGTTAAAACAAAATAAATAGACTGGGAAATCTGTCTTTGAGAATAAACTCTGTCCTTAGACTGGAATTTAGCATCTTCCGGAGTAGACCGCGTTGTCACAGAGACTAATCCCAACGTTTCGTTTCCTATGTTGGAAACATCCTCAGGGTTCTGTATCATAAACTGTTAGCAACTGTCTTCACAGATCATTAATGTAATCTGTTAGGTTGATTGAGGAGTTCAGGTATTTATAGTGGTTGGTGGGCGGGGCTGTAGTCAGCGGTGGGTGCGATTGGATCGTGTATCTGCCGGAGGGCGGGGTCGTAAGTAGTAAGGGGTCCTATTGTCAGCTTGTAGACTCCTTTGAGGGGCTGTACCAGCCGGGGGCAGTTCGTCTATTGGCTGTTCGGCTTTGAGGTGGTTTGATGATTGGTCCGTGGTGTATCTGGTGGAGATAGATGAGATTAGTGTAGTCCATGTTTGTGACAACTTGAAACCATCTTCTTTGTTAAAGTTGTCTGGACGCTTTTCTATCTCTATGGCTTCTCTAACCAATCTGCTTCTGTAGATGGAGACTGATGTCAGTACCCTTGTTTGCTCAAAGTTTACTAGGTGACCAGTCTCTAGTGAGTGCTCCGCTGTTGCAGACCTGATGTCATTGTTTTTGCAAAACTCTGTCCTTTTTAATCCAGCGTAGATAAATTTCCTTGGCTTTGATGACACTGAGCCATCTTGCTCCAACGTTCTCTTGTCATTCCAGGTCATTTTTGCCGAAGAAGATTTGCCGAAGGGCTGTGGAGAATACATTCTGGGCTACTTCAGCAACAGCATGAACACTATCGTTGGGCTGACAGAACCCTTTCAGGTAATGGTCGTTGCTGCAGTTCCACCGGTTGCCCTTTGTCTTGAGGTCCGCCATTCCCAGCTACCACCTTTTTCCCCGTAGGTCCAGCTGCCGTCCTGCAGCCCGCTGGTCAGTCGCAGCGGGAGCTCCAGCAGCAGCTCAGAGGATGACAGCACACTGGGTCTGCTGCCTTCGCAGTCGCGCAGCCCAAGTCCTGCAAGCAGCAAGCAGCACCGGCCCAGCCGCAGCCGCAGTCCCGCCCTGCCCACTCTGCAGGGCCTTAGCCTGAGGCCCCGGCCTCGGTCCCGCGAAGCCATCCCCCGTAGCCCCTCCCCTTGTGCCTCTGCCAGCAGGAAAGAGCGCCTCATTTCCCCAGACAGTCCCATGTCTGGCCAAACCCGCTCCCGCACCCCCGGCACTCCAGGCACCCCTGGTATCGAGGTCAGCACCCCTGAAGCTCTGATCGCTGCCATTATTGGGGACCACATTCCTCTGCAGGGCTCCCTTTATGGGGCGAAGCCTGTTGGAGAGCCCAGGGATGCGACCCTGTGACCGACCTGATGACAGCTGGTGCTGAGGTTTCCGGTGAGGTGTGCCATTGACCCGGGGCAGTCCGCCACCACTCAAGACCATCGACATACAGGCTTGTAGCTGTAGCAGTACAACCAGAAGGTTTCCAGAAAAGTCCTTCCGGAGCACTGTGTGGACCGACCTTCTGATTTCGTGACTTTTCAGTTTAGACTGTGCGGCATAAAGTTGCTCGTACACATGTGTTTATTAATAGTGTACTTTATTGCTGTACCACATCTCTGTTGTTGTTGATGAGCATACAGTTTTCCAGCACTTACTGTGTAATCTCTGACCATGTTCAGTGACATTCAGTCCCTGTATTTTTGAAAACCCTCATTGCAAGGCTGTAGACATGTAAATAATTTCCGACAGAAATAGAATGTATAAGAAACTCAGAGGTGTTTGCAGAAATAAAGAAAATTCTGCTCCTGGTACATATGATGGGAAAGCCACAGAGAAAAAATAAGGTAAATGTGTTAGAAGGAACCTTAGCACAATGTGAGGTTTCTAACCAAAATGATTGTCTGTGTGCGTGTGTTTGAGTGTGTGTGACACAGAGGGTGAGAGCAATCACCAAATGCTTGCCTTGGGCACTTGTCAGGATGTTTTTTCATGTAACTGTGACTGTGAATATCAGAGTTTCCGTCAGGGTGAGTGAACAATAATACCCAACAGATCCAGTTCAACACTCCAGGGATTCAATAAAGAAACACTGTCAAGAGTCAGTTTCCAGAACTGAGTGCTTTCTCATGGTGGGGAGACTGGGAGTAACAACTGAGGCTCATGAGGCTCGCAGGAGAACAAGTAAACACCTAACTAGTGATCACCAGGGGGCTTCACCTGAAGAATGCTGCTGATTTGGTTCTGGCTCCTTCTGGGTTTATGTGGAAGGCAGTAACATGGTGTTGGTGAACCCAAGGTCAAGCCCCTGCTCCCCAGGTAGAGACCATGACCAAGATGCTGCCCATCCATTTCTCTAGTCAAAATTATGCAATATTCTTACTATTTGTTCACTGAGCTAGTACTTTCCTCCAAGGTGATGTACAACAGCAGGTCTGTGCACTAAGCTACTTACAATACATTGATTTACTCATTTATACAGCTGGGTGGTTTTTACTGCATGAATTCAGGGTACCACAGCAGGATCAGGGATTCAAACTTAGGTCTTAAGACTGCGAGTCATTGTCCGTTCTGATCCACTTAGGAAAACGGCTTTTCCATCCATCCTCCTTAGAGGTTTCCTCTTGCTACTGCCTTGTATGTTAATTCATGAGCACTGTGCTATGGAGGGGGGGGGGGGCGCAGTGGCGTAGTGGGTTGGACCGAGTCCTGCTCTCTAGTGGGTCTAGGGTTTGAGTCACACTTTGGGTGCCTTGTGATGGTCTGGTGTCCTGGGTGTGTCCCATCCCCCTCCAGCCTTGCACCCTGTGTTGCCGGGTTAGGCTCTGGCTCCCCGCGACCCCGCATGGGACAAGCAGTTCAGACGATGTGTGTGCTGTGGAAGTGAAGTAGTGGAGTTGTGTTACAGGTTCCCTGTAATATGGACACAACGAATGTAGCTGCACTTGATCTTTAAAAGAAAAATTAGGTGGTGCTAGAGAAGACTTTAACCGCAGCAGGAAGTGTTGCTTTGGAACATTCTGTGGGACATGTCCCTCTCTGCATATCTCACAATGCAAGTAAACAGCCATGCCAGGGTGTTGTTACCCATGAAGTTCAGATATGGAAATACCTGTGAAAAATCTGGTTAGGCAGATTATTGAAAGTCTGTCATACCCGGAAGTCCATTTTCATAGCCAGTCTACTTATGGAGTTTTTCTCAAACGTGTCTCTTCGAACAGCACCAGCATCTTCATTCTGATTCAAACTATAGAAGTATAATTATTATGGTACACTTAGGTTAATTTAACCTTTAATGCATTTAGGATAGCTGATGGTGTAGTAGTTAGAGGTGGATCCGAAGGTAGCAAGTTTGACTCCCACCTTCAGCTTTATTATCCTTTGAATAAGGTACTTACCCTAAATTGTTCCAGTAAAATTGCACAGCTGTATAAATGCATAACTATTTGTAAATAGATTAAAACTGTAAGGTGATGACAATGAAAAGTTTCAGGGAGATGCAAATCACTGACTAGCAAAAAGTGGCTCTACCAAGAATTACCGTGTGGGATTTGAATATTCATGCAAGCAGCATCTTACATTGTTTCATTTTCTTTAGAATATCTGCAAACAGCTTATCTTGGCTCTGATCATTTAGCGTTACGCTATAAGATTACATTAAAAATTCACATCAGAAAAATGTGGAAGTATAATTTGCAATGCAGGCAACGCTGATAACTAGCTGTACCACAAATAAAGGCAAGAATGAAGCTGCTAGTTGTGCAGAAGGAAATGTGTCACCTGTAGTAACTGAATGAAGCATACAGCTGATAAAAAGCAACTTGAGTTGATTTGGGCAAAGAAAAAGGCAAACATTGAATTAAAGTCCTGTGATGTACATATATAACTCATTGCATATGTCCTAATGGTTAGAGGTCTTGCGTCTACCCTGCTGTACAAATGGATGGACGGATGGAAAAACCCTGAGCAAGGCCCACCCGAACTGGCTCACCCCAGACAGAGCACGGGGAACCGGAGCCTAACCTGGTACACAGGGCAGAAGGTCGGAGGGGGAGGGGACATACCCAGGACAGGGCGCCAGCCTGTCACAAGGCACCCCAAGTGGGACTCGAACCCCAGACCCACCGAACAGCAGGACCTGGCCCAACCCACCACACCACTGCAACCCATGCACTGTACAAATGAGTCAATTAAATATCCTAACATTGTAAGTTATTGTTTGGAAAAGCATCTGCTATATACACACACACACACACACACACACACACACACACATTTTCTGAACCGCTTGTCCCATACGGGGTTGCGGGGAACCGGAGCCTACCCGGTGACACAGGGCGTAAGGCCAGAGGGGGAGGGGACACACCCAGGACGGGACGCCAGTCCGTCACAAGGCACCCCAAGCGGGACTCGAACCCCAGACCCACTGGAGAGCAGGACCCGGGCCAACCCACTGCGCCACCGCACCCCCCTCCATCTGCTATATAAATAAATTAAAAAAGGACATATAAAATAAGGGGGTGCAGTGATGTAGTGGGTTTGGCCAGGGCTGCTTTCCGGGGGTCTGGGGTTGAAGTTCTGCTTCAGGGGGGTCTTGCAATGGACTGGTGTCCCTTCCTGGCTGTGTCCCCTCCCCTTTCAGCCCTTCACTCTGTGTTGTTGGGTAGGTCTTAGAAACATCACAACCCTGCTTGGAACGAGTGGTTTCAGACAGTTTGTGTGAATATGAAATAATTGTGAATCTCACACACACACATTTTCTGAACCGCTTGTCCCATACAGGGTCACGGAGCCCACCCAGCAACACAGGGCGTAAGGCCAGAGGGGGAGGGGACACACCCAGGACAGGACGCCAGTCCATCGCAAGGCACCCTAAGCAGGACTCAAACCCCAGACCCACTAGAGAACAGGAGCCGGTCCAACCCACTGCGCCACTGCACCCCCACTAATCGTGAATCAATAAAATTTATTTCATTTACAGTTTCTAGGCCTTCAAAACTGTGAGGGACTTTAGACTAAATGGTGAGAATTTCTGAAATTATTCACAGAATTAAAATGCGACTGATTAGTTAATATACTCATCAAATAAAGATGTCTAAAAGAGCTGTTGTGCTTTTCAGTTCCAGGCATGTGGGTGATCATTTACTACTGATGCTGCTTTTCAGCCAATCAGATTCATTGGTGTTAAGTTACAGCAGGGGAATTAAACAGGTAAGTACAACAACAGATGAATATTTCCTGGTTGCCATTTTCAAAGACAGATGCCTGCAAAGAAATCCAGCAAAAAAAGCATATTCTGTGGATATTCACACTAGTTTCGAAGGTATGTACTCAGATTTAATAAAATTGGGAGGATAACTATGTGTTACAATACTAAAAAATAACTTTTAATTTTTTCTGCAGCTTTCTTGTTTGAAGGGAAACATTTTTGAACTTCCACTTTCATTTTTAATGGTACAGATGGGAAAAATAGCAAAGAACAACAAAAACAGGAAAAAAAATGTTCGTACTGATTGTATTCCAGTTCACATTAATGCAGTGAATTTTTAAAACTGTTGGGTACTTTACATTTTTGCATTTTATCAAATCTTTTCTTTAGTTGAATTTAGATGAGTGTCTTACTAATACAAAAACATAAAATTTTACAGATTAAACCTCCGACTATCACCTGATTGACTAAAACTGTATAGATGTTGTTCAGTCATTCTAGTGTAACATGTGAGTTACTGGACTCTCACTCACTCACCTTCATTAATTGCTTGTCTTGGATGTCCAGATCATATCTCGGAATCACTGTGCAGAAAGCTAGGAGGGGTACGCCAGTCTCTTGATAGCTATGCACACTATGAGCGATTTAGAGAAGTCAATTCACCTGACCTGCAGGAGGAAACCTGCATAAACAGCAAGGGAACATGCAAACTCTACACAGACTGAGCCACATTCAAACCCATGTACTCTAAGGCAGGGGTGGGCAATTAATTTTCCCAAGGGGCCACATGAGAAACTAGGACTGTTGTGGAGGGCCGAACCAATAGGCTGAACTTAATTCTGATCAATACTAATTTTATCGCTTTAAAAAAAGCAGTAAATTATATGGTTTTGATTAGATGCTACGCATAGGAATGCATGTTACAATAAGGGTATGAAAATGTGGAGTAGGTCAAATATAGCAGTAAAAAATAGTCAAAAAGCCAATCGTTATACCACTGTTTCATTTTATTTTTAACATAACATACTTTTAACCTTCACAAAAATAATGCTGAAAATATGTATGTTTTGCAGTATGTTAAAGACCAGCAATTAATTAACTTCATACAAAAAGCAATAAGTGCCTTGGATGTGAGGGGGTGTGGTGGTGCAGTGGGTTGGACCGCAGTCCTGCTCTCCAGTGGGTCTGGGGTTCAAATCCCGCTTGGGTGCCTTGTGGCGGACTGGCGTCCCGTCCTGGGTGTGTCCCCTTACGCCCTGTGTTACCGGGTAGGCTCCGTGACCCCATCTGGGACAAGCGGTTCTGAAAGTGCGTGCATGCTTTGGATGTTTTTCAGTTCCTTTTTCATGTTCAGTGAGGAAAAATCCAGTCTGTCTTGGGTTTGAACAAGTGCACTGAAGTCTGGGTGAATGTCTGAGGTGGATATGCGAAGGACAGCTGACAGGTGATCATGAGCGAGAGAGGATCTGTATCCGGATTTGCTGAATATCATTACTTAGAATGTTTGTTCACATATGATATGTAGGTAGATCCAAAGGGAACAAACATCTTCTGAGCATGCCTCCTCATGTGTGGAAAGTTCTCCTCTTTGAGAGAAGAGTAAAAATCCAGCAGTGATACTGACTAAAAGTGCTCTGCCAGTAGTGTATCAGACTGCAGGTCAATGAGATTGAGCTGAACATCGCTGGGTGTATTATCCACACTACAGGGGGAAACAGAAAAGTGCAACAAACTATCTCTGATTCAGTGCTCATGCCCTGATGAATTTAACTATTTTTTTTTAGTTACAACATCAATAACATTGGTAATTTTTTTTTTTTAGCACTGACTTACACAACATCTCCTGATAATAATACACGTGTAAAAATACCACTCCTCCGTGAACCGCCACCTTATCGTGGTGGAGGGGTTTGAGTGCCTGAATGAGTCCAGGAGCTATGTTGTCTGGGGCTACATGCCCCTGGTAGGGTCTCCCATGGCAGACAGGTCCTGGATGACAGACGAGACAAAGCGCGGTTCAAAAACCCCTTATGACGAAAAAATCAAGGCGTCCGTTTACCCCGTCCGGTATGGGGTCACCGGGGCCCCACCCTGGAGCCAGGCCTGGGGGGGGGGCTCGCATGCGAGCGCCTGGTGGCCAGGTCTATGCCCACGGGGCCTGGCCGGGCTCAGCCCGAAGCCATGACGTGGAGCCGCTCTTCGGTGGGCTCACCACCTGCCGGAGAAACCGTAAGGGGCCGGTGCGTTGTGATTTGGGCGGTGGTCGGGGCCGAGTGCCCGGCCGACCCAAACCTCGGGGGCCAACTCTGGTTTTTGGGACTTGGAATGTCACCTCACTGGCGGGGAAGGAGCCTGAGCTGGTGCGGGAAGTTGAGAGATACCGTCTAGATATAGTCGGGCTCACTTCCACTCACAGCTTGGGTTCTGGAACCACTCTACTCGATCGAGGGTGGACTCTCCACTATTCTGGCGTTGCCCAAGGTGAGAGGCGGCGGGCTGGTGTGGGCTTATTAATAGCCCCCCAGTTCAGCCGCCATGTGTTGGAGTCTACCCCGGTGAACGAGAGGGTCGTCTCCCTGCGCCTTCGGGTCAGGGAATGGTCTCTCACTGTCGTTTGTGCTTATGCGCCTAGCGAGCAGTGTAGAGTACCCGGCCTTTTTGGAGTCCCTGGAGGGCGTGCTGGAAAGCGCTCCCACTGGGGACTCTGTCGTTCTACTGGGGGACTTTAACGCCCACGTGGGCAGCGACAGTGATACCTGGAGGGGCGTGATTGGGAGGAACGGCCTCCCTGATCTGAACCCGAGCGGTGAGTTGTTATTGGATTTCTGTGCTAGTCGCGGTTTATCCATAATGAACACCATGTTCATGCATAAGGGTGTCCATCAGTGCACTTGGCACCAGGACACCCTAGGTCGGAGGTCGATGATCGACTTTGTAGTCGTTTCTTCTGACCTTCGGCCATATGTCTTGGACACTCGGGTGAAGAGAGGGGCTGAGCTGTCAACTGATCACCACCTGGTGGTGAGTTGGATTCGATGGTAGGGGAAAAAGCTGGACAGACCTGGCAGGCCCAAACGCATAGTGAGGGTCTGTTGGGAACATTTGGCGGAGGCCCCTGTCAGAGAGGTCTTCAACTCCCACCTCCGATAGAGCTTTAACCAGGTCCCGAGGGAGGTGGGGGACATTGAGTCTGAATGGACTATGTTCCGCTCCTCCATTGTCGGTGCGGCGGTTCGGAGCTGCGGCCATAAGGTCTCCGGTGCCTGTCGCGGCGGCAATCCCCGAACACGGTGGTGGACACCGGAAGTAAGGGATGCCGTCAAGCTGAAGAAGGAGTTCTATCGGGCCTGGCTGGCTCATGGGACTCCTGAAGCAGCTGACAGGTACCGACGGGCCAAACGGAGCACGGCTCTGGCAGTCGCCGCGGCAAAAACTCGGGCTTGGGAGGAGTTCGGTGAGGCCATGGAGGAAGACTTTCGGTCGGCCTCAAAGAGATTCTGGCAAACCGTCCGGCGACTCAGAGGGGGGAAGCGGTGTTCCACGAACACTGTTTACAGTGGAAGTGGTGCGCTGCTGACCTCAGCTGAGGATGTTCTCGGGCGGTGGAAGGAGTACTTTGAGGATCTCCTCAATCCCTCCGACACGCCTTCCGTAGAGGAAGCTGAGGCTGGGGACTCGGAGGGGGACTCGTCCATTACCCTGGCTGAAGTTGCTGAGGTAGTCAAAAAACTCCTCGGTGGCAAGGCTCCGGGGGTGGATGAGATCCGCCCCAAGTTTCTCAAGTCTCTGGATGTTGTGGGGCTGTCTTGGCTGACACGCCTCTGCAGCATCGCGTGGAGTTCGGGAACGGTGCCTCTGGACTGGCAGACCGGGGTGGTGGTCCCTCTTTTTAAGAAGGGGGACCGGAGATTGTGTTCCAACTACAGGGGGATCACACTCCTTAGCCTCCCTGGGAAAGTCTATGCCAGGGTACTGGAAAGGAGAATCCGACCGATAGTCGAACCTCGGATTCAGGAGGAGCAATGCGGTTTTCGCCCTGGCCGTGGAACACTGGACCAGCTCTATACCCTCACTAGGGTGTTGGAGGGTTCGTGGGAGTTTGCCAAACCAGTCCATATGTGTTTTGTGGACCTGGAGAAGGCATTCGACCGTGTCCCTCGTGGCATCCTGTGGGGGGTGCTTCGGGATTATGGGGTTCGGGGCTCGTTGCTACGGGCTGTTCGTTCCCTGTATGACCGGAGCAGGAGTTTGGTTCACATTGCCGGCAGTAAGTCAGACCTGTTCCCGGTGCATGTTGGACTCCGCCAGGGCTGCCCTTTGTCACCGATTCTGTTCATTATTTTTATGGACAGAATTTCTAGGCGCAGTCAGGGAACGGAGAGTGTCTGTTTTGGTGGCCGCGAGATCTCGTCTCTGCTTTTTGCGGACGATGTGGTCCTGTTGGCTTCATCAAGTCAAGACTTGCAGCGTGCACTGGGGAGGTTTGCAGCCGAGTGCGAAGCGGCGGGGATGAGAATCAGCACCTCCAAATCCGAGGCCATGGTTCTCAGTCGGAAAAAGGTGGATTGCTCCCTCCGGGTTAGGGGGGAGTTGCTCCCTCAAGTGGAGGAGTTTAAGTATCTTGGGGTCTTGTTCACGAGTGAGGGAAAAATGGAGCGGCAGGTCGACAGACGGATCGGTGCGGCGTCCGCAGTAATGCGGTCATTGTACCGGTCTGTTGTGGTGAAGAGGGAGCTGAGTCGTAAGGCGAAGCTCTCAATTTACCGGTCGATCTACGTTCCTACCCTCACCTATGGTCATGAACTCTGGATCATGACCGAAAGAATGAGATCGCGGATACAAGCGGCAGAAATGAGTTTCCTCCGCAGAGTGGCTGGGCGCACCCTTAGGGATAGGGTGAGGAGCTCAGTCACCCGGGAGGAGCTCGGAGTAGAGCCGCTGCTCCTCCGCATCGAGAGGAGCCAGTTGAGGTGGCTCGGGCATCTGTTCCGGATGCCTCCTGGACGCCTCCCTGGGGAGGTGCTCCGGGCTTGTCCCACTGGGAGGAGGCCTCGGGGCAGACCCAGGACACGTTGGAGAGACTATGTCTCCCGGCTGGCCTGGGAACGCCTTGGGGTTCCCCCAGAGGAACTGGAGGAGGTGTGCGGGGAGAGGGAGGTCTGGAGTACTCTGCTCGGACTGCTGCCCCCGCGACCCGGCCCCGGATAAAAGCGGAGGAAGATGGATGGATGGATGGATAAAAATACCAATTTCTGGGTTCCCCGTCAGATTTGGACAACAATCCGTTCTAACACCTGCCAGTTTGTCTCAATTCAGTCCCAGCTTGTCCAGATATGCATGATGATTTACCTCCGAGAAAAAAAATCTCTCCCTGCTTGTCGTCGTCCCTTTCACATTGACCGCATTTGCTGCCAGCTCCTCCGTAACCTTAAACTTTCCTTCGTTACCCACGTACAAAGACGAGTAACTGTTGCGGGCATCACAACTCTCATCAAAACCAAAAGAAAAAGTCAAAATTGTCCGCTTTTGCAGCTGAAGCTCCAGATTTTGACCGATGTCCTCGACCCTCCTTCTCGTTACGGCACGCGCTAACGATCTGGTAACGAGTTAGCCTAGATCCTCACGAGTATTCCGAAAAAAGGTGTATATAAACCCAGACACACACGGAAGAATAGAAGCTCTTCGTTTAATATCTTGTAGGCAACTATGGGTGAGTTATGCTTCACGATAAAATAAACAACATTAAACTCCAAAACGTGCAGGGCACAAATGTTTACACGGACAAGTATAACAGCCTGCGCGCGCGAGGGAGAAAGAGGGGACGGATAACCCCTCGGTCTCCACAATAATACGTCATTACAACACACATACGTAAATTGAAAAAAAAAATAGCCGTCACTTTCAAAATAAAAGCCATGCGGTTGTATTCTGTGAATGGCGCACACTTATTTACATTTGATTTCTAATTTCCGATTGATCTCTCGCACTCCGGACATGTGGCCCGGGGGCCTATTGCGGTAATAACCACAAGAAATAAAGTAAATTTGAAAATTAGATATCATCTTGGAGCAGACCTGGGCATAAAGATAGTAAAAACATTCTGGTGTCACTATTTTCACTTTTATGCTTAATGATTAGCTTTTAATCTTCGCTGCACGAATAATGAGATCTGAGATGAGTTCATGTTTCTCATGCCACAGAAACATGAATTTTGACACAGTGACAGTGTAGAAAAACAGATTTCATTTCTAAGAACTATGTTCAGTGTTAACCTGCTTTGTGCATATTTGCACAGCTGGTGCCCACAGAGACCCTTACCTGGTGTGTCCCAGTCTAGAGTCCTACGATGAAGCGCTCTGCCTCAGAAATGAGTCCCCCTAGGAAGTGTAAGGAGGGGGAAACTTCCTCCAAAATGAGTCAAAAGAGGTAAGACATGAGCTGTCATACTCACACTTCAAATACATTAGATGTTTGTTCTTTGAGTAATTTTCTCATTTTTATTCGTGTGAGGGGGTTCGGGCTGTTTGGTGAGTGTTTTTGCAAGAATTTGTGCAAGAATTCATGGGCAACAGAGGCTATCTACTTAAATGGAAAGTGACAGGGACAGAATGATGTCAAGTGGAAAGTCCCACTAGATGTTTCCTATTTGTGACCACAGATTCCAGCAGGAGAGAACAGATTCACCTGAACCCAGCTGTGTGTCCATGGAGAGTGACGAGTCAATGGATAAACCACTCAACTTTAAACAAGGACAGAATACAACAGATACAAGGTGCTTTAAAGTGAAGATACGGCTGTTGCATTCTTCATGTTTATGTCTGACCTTTCCAGTGCTATTTCACCCATATTTCTCTATATTTATTCTAATACTTAATTAACAGTGATCCACTGACGGCATGCGACTCAGTGCATCAACAAGAAGTTTTCTCAAGCATTTTTAAGGTAGGGTGTCTGATGATTGAAATATATGTTCTTGTTATGTTTAAATGCCATATAATTAATAATAATTAATATTATTTTCATTTTAAACTGTGGCATGGTGGCACAGTGAGTAGCGCTGCTGTTTCACAGCCCCTGGGTGCTGCCAGAGGATGTGGGTTCGATCCCTGTTCAGTCTGTGTGGAGTTTCCATGTTCTCCCTGTGTCTGTGGGAGTTTCTTCCCACAGTCCAAGGACATGCTGTTCAGATTCCTACATAGTGTGTGAGTGACAGACAGACAGAAAGTGTGTTTTACTGATCTATGGATGAATGACTCATTGTAAGTAATGTATCTAGCAGTGTAAGTCGCCTTGGTGAATAAGGTGTGTGGGCTGGTAACACTACATAGAGTTCATTGTAAGTTGCCTTGGAGAAAAGCATCTACTAAACAAATAAATGTAAATGTATCCAACGCAGGGGTGTGGTGGCGCAGTGGGTTGGACCACAGTCCTGCTCTCCAGTGGGTCTGGGGTTTGAGTCCTGCTTGGGGTGCCTTGTGATGGACTGGCATCCCGTCCTGGGTGTGTCCCCTTCCTCCTCTGGCCTTACGCCCTGTGTTACTGGGTAGGCTCTGTGACCCTGTATGGGACAAGCGGTTCTGAAAATGTGTGCGTGCGTGCGTGTGTGTCCAACCTAGCATTGTCCATTCATAAACTGTGCCATGACTGGAGACTGATGTGTTGGACCCAAATTCTAGTGCTTAATGCAAATCTGGCAAGGAGTAGGTGCAGATGTAGTCTGGGACAAGCTGGTGTCAGATGAGGCACAATTGGTGTTTGTGAAGATGCTGAGGCAGCCTCTATATACCTGTCTTGCTGCAGTTGTTGGGCATGAGATTGTAGCTGTGACAAACTGTATATTTATGAGCGTAATGTTGATTATTTTCAACACCAGACTTAAGTTTAATGGTAGCAGCTATAACCCCGACTGCTGCCTTTAGACTTGAAGGTCCCACCTCCAGCCCTACCAAACAAGTTTAAGATTATTACCCTAAATTGCTCCAGTGAAAGAGTGTCAAGCTGTTTAAACTGATAAATAATAGCAAATAGTGTAGTAATGTTAGTTGCTTTGGGGACAATCATCAGCTAAATAAGTAAATTAAAATGTATGCAATACAATACAATTTTACACACACACACACAAACACACTTTCTGAACCGCATGTCACATATGTGGTCACGAGGGACCGGGGCCTAACCCAGCAACACAGGGCGTAAGGCAGGAGGGGGAGGGGACACACCCAGGACAGGACGCCAGTCCATCGCAAGGCAACCCAAGCAGGATTTGAACCCCAGATCCACCAGAGAGCAGGACCCGGTCCAACCCACTGCGCCCCCCACAATACAATTACAAATACAATAAATTTATTTCACTTTAATGAGGAAAATACACATTTTTTAGAAGATTCAAAATTATTTTAATAGTAGAAAAATATATATTTTTCCTGTTTACGTGTATACTTTCTTTTAGCTCCTTGAGGACAACGCTGTGAAGTTCCTCAGAGATGAACTGAACAAGTTCAAGAGGAATCTGAGTCAGGATTACCCAGCAAGATTTGAACCTCGGGATGACAATGACCTGGACAGTGAAACTGAAATGGAGAAGATGTGTGGCAGAGAGGGGGCTCTCAAGATCACACTGTACATCCTGAGGACCATGAACCAGAAGGACCTTGCAGACACACTGGAGAAGAGTAAGAACTTTGTGTCTCTCTGTGTGATCAGTAATTAACATAAATGAATGATTTTATTATTGTGTTATATTATCTGAGAGTAAAGGGGGGCATGGTGGCGCAGTGGGTTGGACCAGGTCCTGCTCTCTGGTGGGTCTGGGGTTCAAGTCCCACTGGGGGTGCCTTATGACGGACTGGCGTCCCATCCTGGGTGTGTCTCCTCTCCCTCTAGCCTTATGCCCTGTGTTTCCGGGTTAGGCTGCAGCTCCCCGCGACCCCGTATGGGACAAGCGGTTCAGTTGGTGTGTGTGTGTGTCTGTGTATCTGAGAGTAAAGTACTTAAATATATGCTGCAGACTGAATTGCTTTTCGTTTTTTATGTTTTTTCTGCATTATTTCTGTATTTTGTATTCGGTATTTAGTATTCTGTATTTCTGTATTTTCATTTATTTATTTATTTTTTTGTCAGATGAACTCCGGACAATATGTCACCAAAAGTTCAAATACAATGAGAAGAAGAAATTTCAGTGTGTATTTGAAGGGAAAGCAAAGCAAGGAAATCCAGTCTTGCTCAATAACATTTACACAGAGCTCTACATCACTAAAGGTGGAACTGGAAGGATCAATGATGAACATGAAGTGAGACTTATTGAAACAGCCACCAAGAGTCCAGCAATACAAGACACTGCCATTCAATGCAGTGACATTTTTAAACCCTTACCTGGAGAAACGACACCTATCAGAACTGTGCTGACAAGGGGGGTTGCAGGCATCGGAAAAACAGTGTCTGTGCACAAATTTATTCTTGACTGGACAGAAGGAAAAGCAAATAAAGATATTAACTTCATATTTGCCTTTCCTTTCCGAGACCTAAATCTCATGAAGAGTAAACAGTACAGTCTGATAGAACTCATTCATCACTTTGTCCCAGAACTGAAAGGTTTAGGATCAGCTGAATTTGAAAGGTGTAAAGTTTTGTTCATCTGCGATGGTCTGGATGAGAGTCGACTTCCTCTAGATTTCCAGAACAATGAGAGCTGGTTTGATGTAACAAAGTCAACATCTTTGGATGTGCTGTTGACCAACCTCATTAAGGGGAATCTGCTTCCCTCTGCTCTCATCTGCATAACCTCCAGGCCAGCAGCAGCAGGTCAGATCCCTCCTGAGTGTGTCCACCAGGTGACAGAGATACGAGGGTTCAATGATCCTCAGAAGGAGGAGTACTTCAGGAAAAGATTCAGTGATCAGCATCTGGTCAACAGAATCATCACACATGTGAAGTCAACAAAGAGTCTCTACATCATGTGTCACATTCCTGTCTTCTGTTGGATTTCAGCCACTGTTCTTGAGAAGCTGTTTGGTAATGAAGGTCGTGGAGAAATCCCCAGTACTCTGACACAGATGTACACACACTTCCTCATCTTTCAGTCCAGTTTAAAGAAGGCAAAGTATCAGAAAAAACAAGAAATGGAGCTTCGTAAAATTTTACATTCAGATAGAGAATTCCTTCTTAAACTAGGGAAGCTGGCTTTGAGAAACCTTGAGACAGGAGATTTCATATTTTATGAGGAAGATCTGAATGAGTGTGGCATTGATGTCAGTGAAGCTTCAGTGTACTCTGGAGTATGTACAGAAATCTTCAAAGAGGAATTTGAGTTATACCAGACCAAGGTTTACAGCTTTGTACATCTGAGTGTTCAGGAATATTTTGCTGCTTTGTGTTCATTGTTGTTACACAAAAGCAGGAAATGCAGTAACATGGAATGGAATGCAACTCATGCAGAAAACTGGTCTGACTTTCTGAACAGTTCAGTAGATCAGGCGTTACAGAGCAAGAATGGACACTTGGACCTCTACCTCCACTTCCTTCTTGGCCTTTCAATGGATTCCAATCAGAGTCTGTTAAAAGGACTTCTGACAGAGACAGAAATCAGATCATTTGATACTGAAAAAACAGTGCAGTACATCAAGAAGAAGATCAGGGAGAATCTGTCTCCAGAGAGAACCATCAATCTGTTCCACTGTCTTAATGAACTCAATGACAATTCTTTAGTGGAGGAAGTCCAAGGTTATCTGAGCTCAGGAGAGCTTTCAGCAAAAGACCTCTCACCTGCACAGTGGTCAGCTCTGGCCTTTGTGTTACTGATGTCAGACAAGGAACTGGATGTGTTTGACCTGAAGAAATAAATCAGATCAGAGGAAGGTCTTCTGAGGCTCTTACCAGTGGTCAAAGTCTCCAGAACAGCTCTGTAAGTACAGTGTCCAATGTTGAATAATTGCTGTCTTTTGTGACGTGTGAGCATCTGCAGCTTCTATATGCACTTCAAATAGAAGGGGAATAAAACACACAAAGCTTCCCATGTCTCAGTCATGTGATTGCAATACATCTATGAGTCAATCTGATTCCCTGCTTTTTTTTTCTTCAAAGTGTGGTAGACCTTTCAGCTGAAGTTTGTGTGATGGGATTTGATACTTTAAACCACTTTGGTTTCTTGTGTCACAGTAATATTTTCATTGAATATGTTTTAACACAATGATTTGATGAAATGGATCTCATTCCTGTAGGAAAACAGATCCTTGAAATATATCTGATTGACAATATATTAATGTTTCATTAACCCAAATACATTTTCAATAAGAGGTGTACTGTTAACAAGCCCTCTTCTGTATATTTTCACATCTGGTGTGTCCCAGTCCAGGGTCCTGAGATGGGGGGTGCTGCTTCAGAAATGAGTCACTCTAGGGAGTGTAAGGAAGGGGGTACTTCCTCAAAAATGAGTCTGAACAGGTAAGAGAGGAGCAATGTGTGTTTGTGTTCCTGGATAAATCTTTCATTTGGTTTCCCTCACTGTTTACTTTGACTTGGTTTTTAATAACCTTATATAGAGAAATATTTATCTGGTATAAAGTGAGTTTTTGTCAGGATTTCCAGCAAATGGACTTAAGGTGAACACAACAGCCGTCGTCCCGGAACTACTCAGCTGCATCAAGCATTCTGGAACCCAATAAAAGCTAAATACTCAGCACCATAAAAAAGTGATGGACATACATCAGATTGCAGATTCTTGATCAGTTGTTGCATTTCCTAGTGATTACTCGATTCCTGTTCCATGTTTACTCACATCCTTCTGAAGTTGTGTTCACAGAGTGTTTGGGCTCTAGGCAAGCACTCCAGTCTCGTCTGCATCTGTCCTCCGTGCCCTTGTCCTAGTCTCGTGTTCCTGGCTGGTCTAAGTCGCGTTTCTGTGTACAGTTTCCCTTACGAGACACTCAGGGTGTCTCTTTGCTTCGTGTTCCTCGTCTCACTTTGTTTTTTTTTTCTTTGTTTGTACAGTACACACATTTAATACACACATGTGTGTGTGTATAGATATTTAAAAAAAAAAAAATTTACCACTCGCCCCGTTTTTTTTTTTTTTTGCGGGCGATCTTACTCCTTCGAGCTCGGGTCTTCTACCAGAGGCCTGGGAGCTTGAGAATCTGTTTCCAGAGTAAAGGGACTGAGCTGCCTTTGCAGAAACAGGAAGCAGTTTGTCTAACATCTTGTCTTTTGTAATGATCAGCATTGTGCACTTCTTAATGCTGTATTTAATAAGATTTTAAAGCAAAGCTGAGGGAATTTTGATAGTATTGTGGTTACAGCTGCTGCCTTTGGACACACGGGTTTGATTCCCATATCTGGCTCTAGTACTTTTGAGCAAGGTACTTACTCTCAATTACCCTAGTAAAATTTCTGAGCTTTATAAATGGGGAAATAATTGCAAGTAACTTTGGAGAAAAGTTTCAGCTAAATAAATGTAAGTCTTAACACATTTACATTTACAGTACCTGTGGCATTTAAAAAGGATGGAATTACATTTCATTATGAAGGGCTGTTGCCACTGGGGTGAATGTTGTTGATTTTTGGGGCCCACGCCTAGAAGCAACCCACAAATATATTTTATTTGGGAGGGTTAGGGTGAGGGTTAGGGGGGCATGGTGGTGTACTGGGTTGGACTGGGTCTTACTCTCCAGTGGGTCTGGGGTTCAAGTCCTGCTTGGGGTGCCTTGAGATGGACTGGCATCCTGTCCTGGGTGTGTCCCCTCCCACCTTACGCCCCGAGTTGCCATGTTAGGCTCCTGCTCCCTGCAACCCCATATGGGACAAGCGGTTCAGAAAGTGTGTGTGTGTTAGGTTTACAATATTCTTTCATGTTCCAAAATTACTTCTTTTTCCCCAGGGGTGATGAGTCTTACAGTGCATCTGATTATTTTATTTAGGGGGCAGCCCTAAATAAACAGTGGGAACAGTGACAATAACTGCCAATTTATATTTTAAGTATCTGTAATCTGGCAAACAGTTATTTTTCAATTGCCAGGAAAATTGCTTGTAATATTGAACATCTGCCTTTCTGAGTTCATCTGTATCTGTAATGAGCCCAACATGAGAAAAAGTTTCTAGTCATGTGTGTAAAAGTAATTTAGTTAATACAAAGTTTTACACACTATACAGACTTTTGGAAATATTATACAGTTTTAATATTGATACTTTGTTTAGTTACAGCAAAAAAAAAAAAAAACAAGTAACAGAAAAGTACACTTTAGCTGTGTAAACCTGAGATACTTTGACAAATTGATTGTTTCTACTTATAAACACCTGTCCAAATATTTTTTGAAAGTTGAACCAGTGTCAACACACACACATTTTCAGAACCGCTTGTCCCATACGGGGTCGCGGGGAACCGGAGCCTACCCGGCAACACAGGGCGTAAGGCCGGAGGGGGAGGGGACACACCCAGGACGGGACGCCAGCCTGTCGTAAGGCACCCCAAGCGGGACTCGAACCCCAGACCCACCAGAGAGCAGGACTGTGGTCCAACCTACTGCGCCACCACACCCCCAGTAGTGTCAACACTTCATACTGAATAAAATAAAATACACACACACACACACACACACACACACACACACACACACACACACACACACACACACACACACACACACACACACCTTCAGAGCCGCTTGTCCCATATGGGGTCACGGGGAACCGGAGCCTACCCGGCAACACAGGGCGTAAGGCCGGAGGGGGAGGGGACACACCCAGGACGGGACGCCAGCCTGTCGTAAGGCACCCCAAGCGGGACTCGAACCCCAGACCCACCAGAGAGCAGGACTGTGGTCCAACCTACTGCGCCACCACACCCCCAGTAGTGTCAACACTTCATACTGAATAAAATAAAATACAAACTAATAGAAATAAATGCTTAGGTTGTTTGTCTGAAATTAAATTTCTGATTGAGTGCATATACTTCAAGATCTTGAACATGTTAATGGAATATTTAAATCCAAATGTTGTCTTCTTAAGGCTAAACCAGTGTGGACTCTCGGAGATATGCTGTGAAACTCTGGCCACAGTTCTCGTCTCAAATTCCTCACATCTGAGAGAGTTAGACCTGAGTGACAACGACCTGCAGGATTCAGGAGTGAAGATACTCTTTAGTCGACTTGGGAATAAAAACTGTTCCCTGGAGATCCTGAGGTTAGTATTGCTGGGGAATGCACATGTTAAACTGGACAAATATTTTCCATCCCTACCTTTAATGCAGCTACTTCCACCAGAAATAGTAATGTGGGATCTTGGTACTTTAAAATAGGAGCTTTAGTAAATTGCTTCTTAAAATCTTCAAACTCCTGCAAAGCCATAGGTTTCCAGTCAAGGAGACCGGGAGCTGCATGATTCAAACCCATAACAGAGCTGCTGATAAAGCCTCTATAAATGTTTTAGGCAAAGCCTAAAACTTCTGCATTTCTTTCACCATCTTAAATGAGACCCTGAGAAAACAGATGACACCTTCTTTGGGTTCATATCAATCCCTTGGAATGAAACCCAGTCTCCAGTGTCCTGATCAAATTGACATTTCTCCCTTTTAACAAAAAATCAATTGTCCAACAACCTCTGTAATACCTCTATTAGATACTTTATTTGTTTCTCATAGAAACATGAGGATCTAGGTGCAGCAACACATACTGATAAAGCACATCATGAACAAAAGCTTGGGATGGTGCAATGGCCACACCAATCAGCATAACCAGATGGTCATAATGCCCTGTGGTGGTGCTGAAATCCATTTTCTATTCATTCTGTTACCTAATTCTGATAAAGTTTCAAGAGCTCCTCCTACTGAACTTAGCAAAGTCCTTAGCACTACTAACCTGTTGAAGGCCAGATGTTATCAGAGGCAGGGAGTGAGGACTCTGTTGTAACTATATACAATCCCCAATAATACATGCAAGATTGCCTTCAGCTTTCTTAGAAATGAAGAAGTCAGGAGACACTGAGGAAGTGGATAGCTGAATGATTCTGAAGTTTAATGCTTTGGTCACATTTGCTTCAATGGCTTCTAGTTCAGCATGGAAAAGGAGATACTCCATCTAGGGAAGAGTGTAATACCTGATAGTGTCAAGACAAATAGAGGACAGAAAGGAGGCTGGACCCAAGTGCAGGATTGTTTATTCAAAACCAAAGGACTAGGCTGGTTTTTGTGGTCTGTGGGTGGCAAATATTTGGGCGATTAGCAGACAGGGCTGGAGCAAGAATTCAAGGTTGGGGTCGAGGGAGGAAGCAAGCAGTCCAGAGAGGTATGAAGTTGGGCTAGCGAGCAAAGAGAAGCAGGAGAGTGGACAAGCTAAGTTGAAGACCAAAGAGGCAACAGTTGTTTCAAGTGTGATTCCACAAATGTGAAGTGATGGAGTGGTGCTCTTTATAGCCGGTTGCTCTAACTAGAGCCAGGTGCTTCTGGTTGAGGTGCAAGTGTGGTCATGACAGATTGTAGATCAATGGTACAATCCCGTGACCTATTCAGAGAAAGGTCTGAGCTTTATTCATCACCTGTGCTAAGTTTTGATACTCCATGGGGATAAACCAGAGTTAATCAGCTTTTGAGCTTTCTCTTGAAGTGACTCTGGATAGAAGTTTAAAGCATGTCTTTCACCAGGAAAGTAATTCACCTTGGCAGCATTAGAACACTGGGTCATGGGTCACCTGTCAGGGGTTTGCACTGAGTTGTTAGTGTGCTTAATCAGGTAAAATCAAATTGTTTCTGTATAATTCAATTCTACCCTGAGAGTCAGACCTAAAAGGGGAAAAAATTGCACTGTAGCTGAGTAAACCTCAGACACTTTGACAAATTATTTAACTTTCTCTCCAAATGCTATTATTTTCAGGCTGAAACAGTGCAGACTGACAGAGAAATGCTGTGAAGCTCTGGCCTCAGTTCTCACCTCAAACTCCTCAGACCTGAGAGAGTTAGACCTGAGTGACAATGACCTGCAGGATTCAGGAGTGAAGATACTCTCTGCTGGACTGAGTAACAAAAACTGTAAACTGGAGATACTGAGGTCAGTGCTACTGGGGAATAAACACTGTACGTGATCAGTAATATGTGTATCAGTGAGAACACAGTCTTCACTCTATGTGTCTCTCTACAGACTGTCTTGTTGCTGTGTCACAGAAGCAGGCTGTGTTTCTCTGACTTCAGCTCTGAGTTCAAACCCCTCAGAGAGCTGGATCTGAGTGACAATGATCTGCAGGATTTAGGAGTGAAAATAATATCTCAAGTTTTGGGGAGTCAAGATTGCAGATTGGTCAAACTCAGGTATGTTGATCTATTAAATACAGATGAAATACTCTCAGAAGGCTGTGATAAATTTACAAAGATGGTGAAATAATGACCAAAGAGAAATTCCCTTATTAAAGACTACCATGTGTGTTTTAAAATGTTTTGATTTCTTTTTGTTTTCATGAAAAAAAAAATAATGATCATTATTAGTAGTCATGTCTTCTAGGTTGCTACTGTAAAACAATAAAAAATGGGTACATTTGCCTTTAAATACAAAAATCTGATACAGTGGGGATTCACTTACAATTATTCAGTTAGCTGATGCTTTTCTCCAACATGACTCAGTGATAGGGTTACAAGTATTTACTCTTTTTATACAGTTGAGTAATTTTTACTGGAGCAATTTAGGATAAGTATGTTGCTCAAGGGAACCTCAGTCAGAGGTGGGGATCAAACCTGTTACCTTCGGATGCAATAGCTTTAATGACTACACTACCGGTTGTCCCCGTAGTATATTGATTAGAGCTACTTCCTTTGGATCCAAAGGATAGGTTTAAAAGTCATTTGCCATTATACCCCTATTTAAGCTCCTACTTGACATTGAAGGAGGGACTGGCCTAGAATAAGAGACAGAGAAGAACCAAAGACCAATAGCTTCACTCATAATGTGGTCCAAAACTTTGGTCTCATTTGCCCACATTATATCAAATATAAAGTGTATTTGAAGGAGAACTGTATTTTTGTCTCTCTGCAGACTGTCTGGCTGTCTTGTCACTGAGGAAGGCTATGCTTTACTGGCCTCAGCTCTGCATTCAAACTCCTCTTCAGACCTGAGAGAGCTGGATCTGAGCTACAATCACCCAGGAGACTCTGGAGTGAAGTTGCTTTCTAATCTACTGGAGACACTGGAGTAAGTACTGTTTGTGTGTTAAATTACTACGGACTCTTCTATGTGTGTAGAATTTGTTCCACTGCACAAATAAGTCCATGTGACTGTGTCAGAACAGTAAAGTACTTACGGTGTCAATTGGTCTCCCACTGTCACAGGGCTCTGAGATTCCACATACATTTCATAGACAGGCTGTTTGTGTCTTTCACTTACTTTGTGTCCTTCTGGTTCTCCTACAGTGTGGATCATGGTGGACAGTGCAGGATCAGATCAGGGATTCTCAAATGTAAGTGTGTTTGTACTGAAGAGTTGCCTTCAGATCATGATGATGGTGTGTGTGACTCTTCCTCCTGTCTGTGTGACTGGTGTGTTCTTCACCACTGCTGTGCCACTAGTACAGGACACTTGGGAGTGTTTTCTTAAGGAGATCAGATCCACACAACTTGCTCACTCTCATGTTTATTTTATACACATATAACACTCTGTTATCGATGAACAGCAGCTGCTGGGCTGTATTTCCCCTCCAGCAAACACACTGTGCTCTGCTCCACACATCACACATCACACATCCATAGTGATTACATACAGTACATGTCTAGGTTGTTGGTGGGTGGAGCATCATTAACTTTGATTTTCTGTTTTGATTTTTGTGGTCCTGCTGTGGGGTGGATGCAGTGGTGCAGTGGGCTTGCCCTGTGCCTGCTCTCTGGTGGGTCTGGGGTTGAAGTCCTGCTTGGGGTGCCTTGCAGTGGACTGGTTTCCCGTCCTGGGTGTGTCCCCACTCCCTGCGCTGCCGGGCTAAGCCCTGGCTCGCCGTGACCCCACTTGGGACAAGCGGCTTCAGTCAGTGTGTGTGGGTGTGTAGGTGGGGGGTCTGCTGTGATTGAGCAGAAGTGACTGCTGTTTATAATGGTGTTGCATCCACTACCATTATTATATATGGAACATCACACATATGCACACTAAGACCTACACCTGCTTACCATCCTGGTAGCCATGTCAGCCTAATAAATGCACTGGATAGAGTTAAAAAGTTTTTTGCCATTATATCCCTATTTGATACCCTACTTGACACTGAAAGAGGACTTGGCCTAAAACAAGAGATAGATAGATAGATAGATAGACTTTATTAATCCCACAAGGGAAATTGTTATGTTGCAGCAGCAGAATACAGGTCTTAAAATACTTTCAATATAAAAATATAAAACAAGTGGAAAAATACAAGATAAAGATATGTACAATTATATATACAGTTGGAGGAATAGTAAATAAGTGTATCTGAATAAATATATAAACAGTATGTAGTGCAAGGTAGTGCAGAATGGTAGTATAATCATTATGAAATACTAACAAAATGAACTAACAATAGTGCTAAATAGTTCATCTGTCACACAGAGTTGAGCTGTTGAACAGTGTTACTGCAAACGGTAGGAATGATTTCCTGAACCGTCCTTTATGACAGGGGAGCTGAATGAGTCTATTAGAGAATGAGCTTCGCTGTCTCTGCAGTGTGCTGTGAAGCGGGTGGGATGGAGTGTCCGTGATGGAGAGCAGTTTGTTCAGTGACCTCCTATTCCTCACTGACTCGAACGTCTCCATGTCCTGTCCAGTGATGCTGCTGGCCTTACAGAGAAGAACCAGAGACCAGAAGTGTCCTCACCCCTTTCTTCCTGACTCTTCACATAGTCTAAAAAATTCAGAATAAAGACTACTGAGTCCAAAAGCCCTAAGTCTGTATCCTGTTGCCCCAAGAGTCATTTATCTGTTTTTTACTTTTAAGAAATTTAATAATTTTTCCAATGGTCAATTGTGAGACAAATCTGCTGTCTTTTAGATTAACGTTTTTTAATATATGACTTTTAATTTCATTAGTGCAAAGACACTTTTTCGTAAATAGGCTAAAACAAAAGGGCAAGTGTAGGCCTGCTGGATACATGTGTTAGAAAAACAACTGTAATTTTGTCAGTTTGTACAATGTACTCAGATTTTTCAGCTTTTACAGCTGATATTAGAAAATAATTGGTGTGGGGTGAGTTCCTTATTTTTTGTCCAAAAATAATCCTTTATCATTATTATGATTGTCAGGATCCTTCAGAATCAGACTCAAGGCAAACGCACGGGGTGTTATGGCTGGAGCCACTCAATCACATTAAACACACCTGAACCCAATGAACACTAAATTCCCAGCACCATGACAGACGTGACAGACGAACATCTAGTTGTGGATTCTTATTCAGTTCTCTACTGCCTTTCCCAGTGATTATTTAGAGATTCTTTGTCCACATTTAACGAGGGGGTGTGGTGGCGCAGTGGGTTGGACCACAGTCCTCCTCTCTGGTGGGTCTGGGGTTTGAATACCGCTTGGGGTGCCTTGCGATGGACTGGCGTCCCGTCCTGGGTGTGCCCCCTCCCCCTCTGGCCTTACGCCCTGTGTTACTGGGTTAGGCTCCGGTTCCCTGTGACCCCGTATAGGACAAGCGGTTCTGAAAATGTGTGTGTGTGTGTGTCCATGTTTACTCACATGCTTCGGAAGTCCTGTTTACAGTGTGTTTGTGTTCTAGCCTCATGGTCCAGTCCTGTCTGTGTGTGTCCCTGTCTGGTCTAAGTCATTTTTCTGTGTATTTAGTCAGTTCGCCTTAGGACACACACAGCATGCCTCTGCTCCATGTTTTTCGTCTCACTTCGGCACTATTTTTGTTTGCCCTCTTCACATAGATATATTCGCTCTGATTTTGAGAACATAACCCTTTTGTCCACTTTTGGACACACAGCATAACAGAATATTTGAAAAAAAGTTTATGTTTTAGGATTACCTTTGGTGAAGTATAAAAATGGATTTTAAGAAAAATCTATGGGGAGGGTGGTCTTCTATAAACACAGTCAAAACCCTGGTCTCTCCGAATATGTAAAAAAAATTGTACTTAAAATAAAATCTGAATTTAAAACAAAAAAATTATATACGGTCTCACAGTCCAAGAATGTCTGTTTTGTATAGGAGTTTATTATAGTGATTGTACTGTTCTCCCTGCGTGTTGTGCACACCCAGTACGTTAACGCAGTTAACAGCAAGCCAAACTCGATTCTCACGAGCCAGGATTATGAGCGTCTTGCTCCTTTATTGTCTCCATATGTGAAAATGCGAGTGAAACTATAATAAACAGAAACAGCAAAGGAAACTTAGTCTAATTACAACAATCGTTATAATAACCAGTTAAAATTAAATCGTTTGCCGATAGCACACTTAGCATGACACAGCGCGAACTCACACACGCGTTTTACAAGAACAGTAACGTGGAGTTACGGCTGAATAAACAGAGTTTACATTACAAAGGTCAAACTTAAAAGCACGTAAACATTTTAGACAATGTCTGCAAGAACTTCACAACTTACAGTTATTGCTTCCACGGGCGTAGGAAAGCACACAGAACTCAAGACGCTTCCACTATGCCTATCGCAACAGTAGCGCATCATGGAAATAGCGCATGTGCACAAATTGCGTATAACTTACGGAAATAAAGGTTCCGCTCAACAAAGCAATTAATCACATGAACTAAACAAATCTGCGGGCAGAACAGTGATTACATTTTTAATTTCACTCAGTTGTGTAATATGTTGGTGTAAGTAGCATTTTTAACATTAAACATGAAAAATCAATTTCCTAATTCAAGTGAAATAATGCAATAAATGTGTTACAACTAAGTACATTTGAATACTGGACAAATGAGACACTTGGGTAAGGGTCAAGTATGCTTTACTTGGAATTCTGTACAATACATGGTGTCTAGTGAGGGGGGGACAGTAACAAGGCTTGTGTAGGTCTCAAGGTTGAGGGAAGCAGGATCATGAAGAACCTCTTGACTGCCTATCTTCCTTCTCGCTCTCTCATTTGACCTGTTTCTGGAACAAGGGAAGATAGAAAACGGCACTCTGCAAGTTTATGTGACTCATCTAACCTCCCTCCTCCCTTCTGTGCTGTTGGGGTCGGAGGCCACAAAGTGTAATACAGTTTAGTTACCAGTGCTTTTAAAATCAATATAAATGTGAGTAAGGTATTACTGAAATGTTCAGCCCATAAGCTGTGTTTTAACTGTTTTATCTGCAGATGCCTGCAAGCTCACGCTAGACCCGAATACGGCAAACAGACACCTGCATCTGTCTGAGGACAACAGGAAGGTGTCATGGATGGAGGAGCTGGAGACATATCAGGATCACCCAGACAGATTTGACTGTTTATACCAGGTTCTCTGCCTAGGGAGTCCGTCTGGTCGCTGTTACTGGGAGGTTCAGTGGACTGGAGATGAGGCTGAAATAGGAGTGACTTATAAAGGAATCCAGAGGAAAGGAGGCAGTGATGACTGTCGACTTGGAAACAATAACAAGTCCTGGATTCTCTGCTGCTCTGATAGGAGATACTTTGTGTGGCACAATAAGAAATGCACTGCCATACCTGTACCCCCCTCCCCCAGAGTAGGACTGTATGTGGACTGTGTATCCGGCACTCTATCCTTCTACAGAGTCTCCTCTGGTGAACTGACTCTCCTGTACAGGTTCACCACCACATTCACTGAGCCCCTCTATCCTGCATTTAGGGTCTACTATGATTACTTAGTCTCTCTGTGTGAGCTGGAATAGGAACGAACGAACGAACGAACGAACGAACGAACGAACGAACGAACGAACGAACACACACACACACACACACACACACACACACACACACACACACACAATGCTGTATGCCACAACGGTGTCCAGAGGCAGCGGTGTTGGATAGATTGCTGAATGTATGTGTTTCATTGTCATATACTCTACATCCATCTGTCCACACTTACCTGTAACGAGTTGTTCAGTGTAGAGTTGCACTGATTTGGAGGCTGTCCTGTAGACAGAGGTCAAGTACCAGGGTAGACTCTGGGTAGGGCAGCAGTCCAACACAGGGCAATCATAGACACTAAAAGCAATTAAGAAGCACTAGCTCACCTGAAACACATCTTTAAATTGTAGGAGGGAAACCCACCTGAATGCAGAAATAACATACAAACTCTACACAGCATGAGCTGAATACAAACCCACATCTGAACCCACAGCGCAGTGTACTACTGTGCTGGCCTGTGTGAAAGATGTTGTTCTGGAAAATCCATTTTCTTACATTAGCGCTCTACAATGGTGGGGTAGTGATATGCTTTTTAGTTTATTCCTGTCTTTCATATGTTTATTCAGTATGTCTTTAAATAATTTTCATAACTGCAATGCTTCCAGAATGACCATTTAATAAATAACTATTCGCAGTAAGTATACTGGAAGAAGAAGTGCCGACACAATCATGTGGGTTGCTAGAGAGGTGGGGGGGTTATTCAAAGGTGGGAGGATCAGCAGACAAAAGGATAGGGGGAAAGGGAGACACAGGGAACTGGTGTCTCGTGAGGGTGCTCGGGATGAGGGGCTGTGATTGGGGTTGCGTGCAGCCTCGTGCTCTCTCTCTCTCTCTCTCTCTCTCTCTCTCTCTCTCTCTCTCTCTCTTTCTCTCTCTCTCTCTCTCTCTCTCTCACGTCTTGGGGTTGTCTCTGGCATCAGCTGCTCACTCTCTCTCACTGGTCAAACCAGGGGAAGAAATACAGGCCTTGATTAGGTTCAGCTGCTGCTGTTCCGTCCTGGGCTCCGCCCCCCCTTCAGACCGCCCCAGTGTGCTACATATACATATAATCTATAGTTACCTGTAATGGGATCCTGGCCAGATATTTGTTAGATTTCTTTTTGGTGTTGAAGACTGAACTGAATGTATAAATCAAGGTATTAAAAACCTAACATCAAATTTATCTATTATGCCAATAAAACATGGGTTTAGCAATATTTTATGAGAACTAACTCTGGCTCTTGCTTTGTTTACACACACACATTTTCAGAACCGCTTATCCCTTACGGGGTCACAGAGCCTACCCGGCAACACAGGGCGTAAGGGGACACACCCAGGACGGGACGCCAGTCCGTCGCAAGGCACCCAAAGCAGGACTCGAACCCCAGACCCACCAGAGAGCAGGACTGCGGTCCAACCCACTGCGCCACCGCACCCCCTTTGCTTTGTTTATTCTTTGTTAAATGATGGCATATATAGAAATTGTCACGCCCTCTTGCCAGGCGACCGCACCTGTAGCAGGTCAAGAGACGGACTACATAAGGATGGGCTCAAATGCACCAGTTGCCTGCTGTACCACCACACCACCCCCAACAAAGTAAATATAGTAAAATATAAAATTGTATTTGTTTTTTTTTTTTCAGAAATGTTAAAGTAGATTTGTTATAGAAGATAACTAGCATGCAGTTTATCTATCCTGCTTCATGCATGATGTTTCCAGTAGACATACACTGAGACTCTGCACTGTATGCATTGTTTATAGAAAAAATAATAAGAAATAAATTTCTTACTGGAAAACTTTAATTCACCATGGCTTTATCTGTTGTTTTAGCAGAAGCTCAACAAATGAATTGAGAGATTCTTTATTTTCATTTGACGGTTCTGGAGCATTCACTATTTTCATTCATTCATTCCTCAAAGTTTTTCCTTTTTGTATTGGAAGAATTATCTACAACGTTTTCTTTTTTCTTCTGTCCCACACATATGTATATCTGTGCTCCCACAGTGTTCTCTAGAATGTTACCAGTAATTATCAGTAGGACCTTATTTGTGCTTAATTGGCTATATTTAGTATATCTTCATTTCTTTAAATATACAATATGCAGCAAATTGCAGGAGAATCGATCAACAGACAAATGTGGTGTCACTTTTTTTTCATAAGCTTCTACATGCAAGTACTAAATTTGTCCAAGTTTACTTTGATAAATGTACAATTATGCATAAACCCATATTTTAATTGTATCATAGATGAAGTTTTTAAATATTTGAATCATTTTCTATATTTTTCTCTTTTTTCACCTTAACTCATGTACAAAGAGGATTATTCAGTGACTGCATTTGAGAGGAGGTCCAGAAAACAACCTGTTAAGCAGTAATGCAGCTTATTTTGGGCATGGTGGCACAGCGAGTAGCGCTGATGTCTCACAGCGCCTGGGTGGTGCGAGAGGACGTGGGTTTAATCCCCGCTCAGTCTATATGGAGTTTGCATGTTCCTCTGCGTGCTCTGGTTTCCTCCCACACTCCAAAGACCTGCTGTTCAGGTTCCCCCATAGTGTATGAGTGACAGACAGCGTGTGTTCCGTGAATGAGCGACCCATTGTAAGCAGTTTATCTAGCAGTGTAAGTCTCCAGAGTGAATAAGGTGTGTGGACCGGTTACACTACATAGTATCCGCTGGAAGTTGCTTTGGAGAAAAGTGTCTGCTAAATAAATAAATGTAAATGTATTTTCATGAAACTGTTATTGGAGCTGTGTAATGACTAACTGATAACTGCAAATTAAACCATGGCAAAACACACATCAGTTTGAAACTGAAGTGTTTGTCATGGGGGGTGCGGTGGAGCAGTGGTGCAGTGGGTTGGACTGGGTCCTGCTCTCTGGTGGGTGTGGGGTTCAAGTGCCGTTTGGGGTGCCTTGGGATGGACTGGCGTCCTGTCCTGGGTGTGTCCTCTCTACCCTAACACCCTGAGTTACCAGGTTAGGCTCCAGCTTGCTGCGACCCTGTATGGGACAAGTGGTTCAGACGATGTGTGTTTATCATGCCAAGGCAGAATGACGCAGATGCTGTGTTCATACAAAAATTCTGAAAAGAAAATATTTGACTTTTTTTGCAGAAAAGGTACAGTACTGCATCTGACTGAACCTCAGGCATATTATATTTAGAGGTGGAAGACTGGCCAAATATCATGTTATGATCACACCAGGAGCAGCATTGTGGTAGAACAGGTAGGGTTGATTTTTCACTTCTCCTGGCTGTACAGCTGGATGTAGGTTGAATCTCTGTTCAGTTGGTGAGGGTTTCTATGCAGTTTACACATTAGATGTGTCTTGATAATCATGACCATCATAACAGAGTGCAGTCATCTCAAATATGCTCACCCAGTACAGACCCACTGTCACTATTACACTTTCTTTCGAAAGACTGGTACTTTGTCTGAAAAAGCATCCGTATTATTATATTCTTTGGAATCTGAAATGCCTTGATGTGGTTTTTTTCCCACAGCCAATTTCACAACTCACTATCGTTCAATTGGACAAGCAGCAGTGGATAATGGATAAATGAATAAAAATGAGTGAAATTCATGTGTTCATTCTTTTATTTAATTTACACCCTTAATAGAATCATATATTCAATCTTTTAAGTTACTGAATTCATGTTCTCACCCTTACCACACCTGTGTGATCATGCTGCAGCTGCATAGGTGAATTTACACTGACTAATGAGTTTCCTTCCCCTTCTTACATTGTAAATACACCATAATACCATACAGTACAATAATGCTGGTGACGCAAAGGTTCAGCAATTGAACAGTTAAAGGTACGGGTTCAAGTCAGAGGAGGGACCAATAGGACTCTGAAGGACAGCTGCAAACTTGTTGCAACTATGTAAAACATAGGGCTGATAAAAAAGGAAATTGAGTTGATTTGGAAAAATAACAAATAACTTCCAGTGCTGCATATGGAAAGGGGCAACATATGGCCCAGTGGTTAAAGCTCCTGCCTTTAATTTGAAGGTTTGGGGTTTAGATCCCTGCTGCTGCTGTCATCCTCTTAATAAAGGTACTAACCCTGAACTGATACAATCAAGATTACCCAGCTACAAAAATGGGTAATTCACTAACATTGTAATTTATCGTGTCTGCAAAGTAATTTAAAGTAAAAATATTTATGAATCAATAAAAATTTACTTGAGTTCAGTGATTTCTAGGCCTTCAAAAATTTGAATGGTTGTTGTGTTCAATTGACAGAATTTCTGAGTTTTTCACAAAATAAAAGTGATACTAATTGTTCATGAACCCCTTAAATCCAGCTGAGTAAAAGAGCTGTTGTGGTTCCAGTTTCAGGCATGTGGGCTCTTATTTATGCTGCTTTTCAGCCAATCAGATTCATTTGTGTTAAGTTACAGCTGGGAACAAAAAACTGAATCTTTTTTTTTTATTATTATTAAACAAATCACACACAATACCAGAACATTAATTCAGAACAGTCAACCTAACCTGGGGGAATTTTTAAAAATAAAAAAAAACGGAAATTATAAAACACTACAATAACCAAATATTACATCAAGACCTTAAAAATATCATAATAAGAAACAGTCTTAATAGCCTTCTTATTATCACATTCCTTGATAGTGTCAATGTACTGCTTAACTTCTTCAAGAAAAACAGAAAATATAGGCTTTTTATTAGCAAATTTTGACCTGTGTATATGATATTTAGCCAAAATGATTAATAAATTAATGATATAAGCCTGTTTCTCTGTGTGCTTATCAAAACGGAAGAACCCAAACAGTACACATTCATAATACAAAGCAAAATCCTTACATAATTTATCAATAATAAATTCTGAGACATCTCTCCATAGCTGTTTGGTATAACGGCAGTGCCAAAAGAGGTGAGGCGCCGTCTCTGGGCGAAGACTACAAAAAGAACAATTTACATCAATCCCATCCTTGAATTTTCTAAGAAAATGCTTGACAGGATAGAATTTGTGTATAATCCTGAAAGAGATTTCCCTAACCTTGTTGGTTAAGAAATATTTGTGAGTCAACAGCCAAACTTTCTCCCATGGGACCTTGTCAACAAAGGAGTTCCAATAAGCAGTGACATAAGGTAAGGTGGCAACTTCATTCCGAAACAAAGACCGAACCGCTCTGTTATTATTTCTGAGAGACTGCGAAAAACAGATCCTTCCACATGGAGTATCAACTGGGTTCACTACAGAAACAACAGCAGGGTAAGAGACACCTCCAAGCAGAGTCACAGAACCATTAGGAATAGCCTGCATCACCAGGCCAAACTCTTCCCTTGTGACATGAAATCCAAAACATGATATAAAGTCAGTGTAACTCATGAGAACTCCTCGTGAGGTCATCAGCTGGCCCACTAGAAGGATATTTCTCTCAAACCCACTCCTTAAAAAGATACTCCTACCCTTATACAGAATCTCACCATTGTTCCAAATATAGCACCGGTGTGGAGAAAAGTCGTGCTTGTAAATTAAGTCTCCAAGCCAACAGCGCCCATTTGTGAAAGGCTGACAATTTAACAGGTAACTTCTCTATGTTATAACTGCACATCGGAAGGAAGGAGAGACTGTCGAGTTGGTCAAAAACAAACTTCGGAATGAAATTCCAGATGGAGGCATCATGTCTCAGAAATTGCCTCATCCAGTTAATTTTAAGAGTCATGTTCAAACTAGCAAAGTCCAAGAAATCAAGCCCACCATTCTTACATGAGTTGACAACCACAGACTTCCGGATATAGTGGACACAATTTCCCCATAAGAAATCGAAGAGCATCTGGTCTACTGTTTTAGCAGTTTTGCTGTCTAAATGTACCGAAGAGGCAACATAAGTGAGCCTAGAAATACCTTCTGCTCTGGACAGAAGAACCCGCCCTTTTAAAGACAAGTCCCTCTGCAATCAAAGATTGAATCTGGTCCTTGTCTTCTCAATCATGGGGGAGAAGTTAAAAGCAATTCTGTCCAGTGGATCCTTAGTTATCTGAACCCCTAAATAATTAACCTTTTCTTTAACAGGGATGCCACTAATTGATGTTACAGGACAATCCTTCAAAGCAAGCAGTTCACATTTTTCAAGGTTAAGGTACAAACCCAAAGCCTTAGAAAACACTTCAATCAACTCAACAGCAGGTTGCACCTGTGAAACATCTCTCAAAAACAAAGCTGTATCATCTGCAAGCTGACTTATAATAAGACTTCTCCCTGCAATAGAGATACCCTCCAAACTACTTAACTTAATAAAATGACAAAAGACTTGAGCGACCAGAAGGAAGAGGTACACAGAAACTGGGCACCCCTGCCTAATACCTCTTTTAAGAGTAAACCTTTGAGAGGTGCCATGACTCAACTTCACAGAGCTGTTACCATTCGTATAGAGGGCTTTCATTGCGCTACAAAAGTAATTACCGAACCCAAAACTACATAAGCAATAAAAAATAAAGGGGTGCTCAACAGTATCAAAAGCCTTGTAGAAATCCAAAAACAATATAAAGCTCTCATCAGCAACAAAATCAGAATAATCGATTAGCTTACTTAACAATGATTATAAAATTTTTGCCACAGTATTTGCCAGAAGATTTAAGCAAGTGTTTGATTTTCCTCAATAACTGAATCTATCTGGGTTTATTAGTAACAGGCATATTTTCAATAATATAAGATTGGTCCTAGACCTCATTGATTATTCTGATTTTGTTGCTGATTCTGATTTGTTGCCAAGTCACCCTCACTAAACTTGGATTCGTACAATGTGGAGTAATAGTTATGACAAAAGCTGGAAATCTCCTCTGGGTTACTGGTAACGCTACCCCCAACGTTCAGCTGAAAAACAGAACTAAATTTAGCTTGCGACTTCTCAAGGTTAAAAAAATATGCAGACATTTGCTCCCCATGCTCCAGCCACTTCTGTCGAGACCTTACGAAAGCCCCCTCTGCTCTTGCTTTGTACACATCATCTAATTTGCTCTGTAGCTCAGCTAACCTTAACCTCTCCTCATTCGATATACTCCCAGGAGGTAAACTGGAAAGCGTAGCGATCTCTGAAACAATCCCCTCCTCCACAAAACACCTAGATCTGGCTAGTGAGCTGCCGTATTTTCTCAAAAATTTCCCAACTTCAAACTTTAAAAGCTCCCAGTTACAACTAAACATACCATCCCTCTGGGCTTTGTCCCAGTAATAGGTGATCAGCCTCTTCAGCTTTGCCTTCACTGAGTCATGTTTAAGCAGGGAGCTGTTCAGCTTCCAGTAAGAAGCCCCTCTACCGCAAGATGCTCCAGCAAAAAAATTTATGCTAATGTATGTATGAATGTAAGCTCTGGCTCCTACGAAGTAAGCTGTCTTCCCTGCCTCCCGGGCCTTCTGAACCTCTGGCCAAAGCCGGCACCTCTTCTCCCGATCTTCCTTAGAGAAATCCTCCTGAAACTGCAGGCCATGGCTCTTCAGGTAGGAAGAAGTCTTAGCAACCCTCCACACAGCATCTCTGCACACATGTGACGTGAACTGCAGGATGATCGCCCTGGGTCTTTCACCGCCATCCATTTGCCGGCTCTTGCCGAGGCGAAATGCCGCATCAACAAGCTTGTCCTTCTCGCTGGGTAGGACATTCTGGCAAATCTTCAGCACCTCCTGATGAAGATTATCTTGGTAAAGTTCCAGAACCCCCAACAACTTCAAATTCCGCCATCTCATATAATTTTCAAAATCCTCCAATCTCCTCTGCACCAACCTGGCAGGCTGCTCTACTCTTCCAACGTGCTGCTCGAGGTCAGAAACTCTCACAGTGACAGCCCTGAGGTCAGTAATAGCAGCCTCCACCTTCTCATTCAAGTCGGAGATTCGCCTCTCAATTGCGTCGGACCTGCTGTTTATCAGCTTGATGATGCTCGCTAACTGACACGCGACCTCACCGGCCGGCATCGCGGCGCCACACTCCAGCGATTTCTTTTTGGCAGCGGGCGACTTGCTCGGGGGTGGGGGGAGACTCCTCATCATCATCATCATCCTCCTCCTCGACTGTACACACCGCTGCGTCCTCACACGTCTCGTATGTAATTGTGGCCCCCGGCGTAGGCTAACGCACGTGCAGAGCTCACCGCCTTACACTCCTCAGCCGAAGAAGACGAAAGTCCACCACGCTTACCGTTACGGACCATCCATTGGAACAAAAAACAGTACACTATATAAACGAATAAGGATAAAAGCACTTATCTACTTAAAAATAATACGGCCACCTCTAATGGAAGCCTTTCCAAAACTTAGTGCAAGAGCTCAAAAAAAGCGTCCGCTTAGGCAGCCATCTTGGTCTGAGAAAAAAGAAAACTGAATCTGATACTATCAGTGATAGTTGAGCAGTTCTGTTCGCCATTTTGAAAGTCAGACGCTTGCAGAGACATCAAGCAAAGCGGTCATATTGTGGATACTAACCTAGTCATCAAGGTATGTACTCGGCTTTTCTGTGAAATGGAGAGGATTATTACGTGTTCTGCTCCTAAATAACTTTTCATAGTTTTTCTGCTCTCTTGCTGCTTATCGAAGGGAAATATTTTTAAACTTTCAGTTTCACTTCACTTGGTTCGTACAGACGAACTGTGTGGCGCGCAGGTCGTTACATAACTAAATTAAATAACAACAAAACTAGCAATAAAAGTTAAAAAAAAAAAATCAGTTCACAACACAAAACCTTTAAAAGTATTGAGCTCTTACATTTCTGCATTTTTGAAAATTTTTTGTCCGTTGTTTTGCTGTTGTCTACTGACGCACGACGATGAAAGCACTAAGCACAAAGAATTATGAAAATGTTAGAAATAGTACTGATGAACAAAAACTATGATCTAATTAATTAAAACTCTTTATTATACACTGTATGTGTGAAACTTCAGAGGAATAAATTATGCATGTTTGGACGTTGGTGACAGATCCTAACCCGCCACACCGAAAGATCGTTGCAGGACATGTGTAAATCACACCCAGTTTCCTCTTGCCGACTCTCACCCACCCTTTCCTTTGAGAAGTTGTCCTTTCCCGTGGCAGCTGCATTCTCCAGTGCGCTGGTGTACGGAATGACTGGAAATAAGGCGATCTGTATAGCCTCAGTAATTTAGATTCATTCGGTTACTGAACCGTAACGTGTCAGTGACATTGGGCTCTGTCATTTAAATGGATTGTATTTACTGTGATAAATAAAGGATAAGTTGCGGTTCACTAGCTCATAGTTCTAATCACTGCTGAAATATTTCTGAGGAATAAAATATCAATATTCTCATGTTTTGATCTGTTATATTATCTCACAATAAAATTAAATTTACATTTACATTTATTCATTTAGCAGGTGCTTTTGTCTGGAGGAAACGGGCTCTTCGGACCGAGAACATTATTTCTCTGGTGCTGGTGTTCGAATTAAATCGTTCGTAATGAACGCTGCCTCTGCTCTGCGTTCTTCTTTGCCCCATCCAAACCCACGGCGCTGCGCGCCACAATTATATCTAATTTTGGTTGGAAAAAAGGCTTAAATATCTTTTTTATTATTTATAAAGATGAGCTCTCGTGTTAATATGTTTTCTCTATGTACTGCCTCAGAAATGAGTCACCCTGAGGAGTGTAAGCAGGGGGAAACCTCCCCAAAAATGAGTCTGAACAGGTAAGAAAGGAGCTGTGTGTTTTTTCTGTTTGTGTTTCTTTACAAACTTAAGTAAAGGATTTATCTGAAGTGTGTTGTATTCTCTACACCGTTCACACGTAAAGGTAAAAATGTATGGTTTTTGAATAACTGTCATGACAGTAATTATTAATTGGGGGAGGCTTGGGGATGTGATGGAAGTTTTTCTTCATGGAAAAATTACTTTGTCTGGACAACTCCAAGGTCACAGTGACAGAAAGACATGCGCTGATGTGATTATTAGAGGTGTCCTCTTTGTGACCACAGAGTCCAGCAGAAGAGAACAGACTCACCTGAACCCAGCTGTGTGTCCATGAAGAGTAACAAGTCAATAGGTCAACCAATCAACTTCAGAGAGGGCCAGACTTGTACAGTTGAAAGGTAGATTTTGTTTTAAATGACGATAGGACTGTTGCATTATTCATATTTATATGCCACTTTTGTACTGTTTTTTATCCACATTTGTCTGCATTTATAATAATATTTAATTAACAGTGATCAGCTGAAGGCATGTGACTCAGTGCATCAACGGGAAGATTTATCAACCATTTTCAAGGTACAGTACTTGATAATTAACATTGCTCTTATTATTACAATGTTTATTGATTCAAAGCAAGTTCACTCATTCCTACAACTGGTTATTTATGACAGCAATTTAGATGACATTCTTTGTATAAGGGTACAGACTCTTCTTGGGACTTGAATCAAGATAATCAGATTTCAAGTCTGTCCTTAATCAGTTCATTACCTGCTGTTCTGTTGTCTTCTACTTGTTTAGTCTATATCAGTGGTTAAGTGCAGTGGTTGTCACACGGAACACAGGGAGCCGGGATGGCTGAACCCAAGTGCAGCGTTGTTTGTCAGGAGATGAGGGATGAGGCAAGTTTTTGGTGTCGGGGACAGGCGAAGGGTCGGTCAATCGGCAGTCATGGTCAGAGCGAAGATCCATGGACGAGGTCAGGAGACTTAGCGAAGGGTCGGTCGAACGGCAAACAGGACAGAAACGAGGATCCGTGGACGTGGTCGGGAAACGAAGCAAAGAGTCAAAAACTGGAGGCCGTGAGCGATGCTTGTGTACGAAGTGTCACAGGAAAGGGCAGTTGTCCCTGACAAGATTCCGCAGGGGTACAGGAGCTGCAGAGGGTCTTTATAAGGTGAGTGATTACTCATTCGTTAGTGCGGAGTCAGCTGTTGTTGCTTGTGCTGTGGGTGTGGACGTGACTGGTTAGAGCTGTGGCCTTGACTCTGAAGACCTGTGTTTACATCCCATGTCCTACGTTGAGGCTGATTAAAGCTGTAGTGAAAAATTTGATAAATAATAGCAAAGTAGCTTAATACTTTGAGTTCTTTGGAGGATCTTCTCAGCTGAGTAAATTAAAACTGATGCCGTGGTTCCTCATGTTACAAATTCTTGACTTGTATTTTCTTTATAAGTGTGTCACCAAATCAGCTGAGCTTACTTCAGCAGTGGTCACATTGTATTTTATACCTTTAGCCAATACTTTTCTCCAATGATGTACAACTCAGTAAAGTCCATGGCAATGCAGACATGTAACATTCAAAGCACTAGTTTATAATATTTTGGTAATGGGCAAAGCACAGTGAATTTGTTTGATACCACCAGAGTTTCACATTGCACGAGTAGCTGCCTACAGCATCGATAGACAACACACACACACACACATTTTCAGAACCGCTTGTCCCATACGGGGTCGCGGGTAACCGGAGCCTACCCGGCAACACAGGGCGTAAGGCCGGAGGGGGAGGGGACACACCCAGGACGGGACGCCAGTCCGTCACAAGGCACCGCAAGCGGGACTCGAACCCCAGACCCACCAGAGAGCAGGACTGTGGTCCAACCCACTGCGCCACCACACCCCCCCCATAGACAATACAGAGATGATCAAATGAGGTGGGGGCCAGCAGGTAGTGTAGTGGTTAGAACTGCTGCCTTTGGACTGTGAGATTGCATCTATCAAATCCCATCTCCTGCAGTAGTGCTCTTGATCAGATACTTACCCTCAATTACTCCAGTGTAAATGACCCTGCTGTATATATAGGTAAATAAGTCCAGGTGCCTTAATACTATTAAGTTTGGACAAAAGTATCAAGTGGATAGATAAATGGGAATCTATGCAGTACATTAGGAAAGAAATGGCTTTAAAAGAGGTGCATTTTGTGACCTTTCTTTTTTTGAGGGACAGAAGAAGGCCATTCCACCAAATCTGGGAAAACGTGACCTAAAAACTCAGAGATCCTATGGTATTCAGATTTTGGACCCATTATAAGTGGGCTCACTAGGTGACCAGAGGTGGTGGTGGAGCACAGTGACAAGGTCCTGTTGGTATCAGTGAGCAGATCCGATTTATGGTTTTGAAGGCCATAACCAGAGTTTTGACACAATATACCTATATTATACTGTATAATGAATAATTTGAAGATAGCGGTAACATTTAGAAAGTATAAATGCAGTTATAAATATTTAATTATCTGCTCTTGTCTTGATATCTGAAGTTGTAACTTCTTGGTTCAAAGTTCTTTTTCTTGTCTGCAGCATTGCCTATTTCTCTTGCAGTCTGATCTTTTCTACTTCATAATCTTTGTCATACTACCCTTCATTGCTTATTGTTTATGTCTGTCGAGGCCCCCATTGACTGGCCCATCAGCGACACCTGGTGCCACTTAGGGAAACTGCCAACAAAAGGCAGCCCCAGAAGCTCTAGCATTGTGGAACCTCTCCAAAGAGCAACCGGTGCCTTCCTTCAAGTGCGGGTTCCCTAGTCTCTGTGTTTTCCTGGATTTCCTGACCTGTGCCTGTTTTCCAATTACAAGTATCCTGCTTTCCCGTGAACAGCATTTGCAAATTACCTGACCTTCACCTACCCTTTTGACTACTCCTTTGCTTGCTTCTTTCAACATTAAAACCCGGAACCTGAACTCTGCGCTTGTGTCCGCTCCATCTGTGCCACCATGACAATGTAATTATATTTTCATAATTTATTGTAAATTTACAATGTACTTACTGAATTGGGGGGGGCGTGGTGGCGGAGTGGGTTGGACTGGGTCCTACTCTCGGGTGTGTCTGAGGCTCGAGTCCTGCTTGGGGTGCCTTGCGACGGGCTGGCATCCCGTCCTGGGTGTGTCCCTTCCCCCTCCAGCCTTCCGCCCTGTGTTGCTGGGTTAGGCTCCGGCTCCCCGCGACCCCGTATGGGACAAGCGGTTCAGACAGACAGACTTATTGAATTGTAAGGTGAATGTACTTATTTATCAGCAATAATCACTTTTAGGCACTTATACTTGTGGGGGACAGCTGGTAGCGTACTGGTTAGCAGTGCTGCCCTTGGATCCAATGGTGGCAGGTTTGATTCCCACCTTGGGCTGTAGTACCCTTGACAAATGTGCTTTCCCTAACTGCTCCAGTAAACTTACCAAGCTGTATTAATGGGTAACTAGGTGTAATGTTAGCATTATAAGTAACAAGTAAATGTAAACCACTTTATGAGACCCATTCCCAAGGCCGTAGGTATTAATGAAGCAAGATATTTCCCTTAAGTTTATAAAGCTCTTATCCCATGGATGGCCCCTTTTGGCTCCTCAGCAGTGCTCTTGGTGCACCATGTGGAGAATAGCAGTGTGTAATGACTGATATGATTATAGCCTTATAGAACTCATTTTTGTGTTAAAACACATACAGAGTCTAAACTTCTTAAATATCTGCACACCTTCTTTCTTCCGTTTTGATGAAGTGGGTAATGACTTAGGTGGTTATAGCCAAACAAACAAACAAATATAAGGGGGGGAAAAAAAAAATGTAGTTATAGAAAAAAAAATATATATATAGGGGGTGCAGTGGGTTGGACCACAGTCCTGCTCTCCGGTGGGTCTGGGATTCGAGTCCCGCTTGGGGTGCCTTGTGGCGGACTGGCATCCCGTCCTGGGTGTGTCCCCTTCCCCCTCCGGCCTTACGCCCTGTGTTGCCGGGTAGGCTCCAGTTCCCTGCGACCACGTATGGGACAAGCGGTTCTAAAAATGTGTGTGTGTGTGTGTGTATATATATATATATATAATTTTTTTTTTTCGGTTTATGTGTTATAATTGGGCAAATTTCCTTTTAGCTCCTTGAGGACAGTGCTGTGAAGTTCCTGAAAGATGAGTTGAACAAGTTCATGAGAAATCTGAGTCAGGATTCCCCAGCAAGCTTTGAGCCTCAAGATGACAATGAAATGGACAGTGAAGCTGAGACCCAGAAGATGTGTGGCAGAGAGGGGGCTCTCAAGATCACACTGTACATCCTGAGGACCATGAACCGGAAGGACCTCGCAGACACACTGAAGAAGAGTAAGAATTTTGTGTCACTCTGTGTCTTGCATGGCTGAGATATTCCTGAGATACACTGCGAGGAACATGCCTCCAGTCTTATTAGTCAGAAAACATGATATCATATGAAAGCTGTAGAACTGAAAGTTATGAGAAACGACGAAGACATGAAATAAAAATGAGAAGCTGCCTGCAAAATGGCAATAGCATCTACAAATATTTAGAAACCTAGTGTGTAATGCAAGTATGAGTGTGAACTATTTATTGTATGTTGCAACATGTTGTATGTTGTATTAATTTTATGCAGTAGCTTCTGCTTTGTTTTCTATAAATTTTTCCTTGTTCTTTTATACTAAATTATCTGAGTTTGAAGCTTTAAAGTGTATGGTGCTGACCGAAGAACTTAAGCCATTGTGTTTTTTTTTTTTTTTTTTTCTTTTCATTCTATTCATAAAATATGTGTAAACAAATTTTTCCTTGTCTTTTTTTTTTTTTTTTTTTTTTCTTCTTCTTCAGATGAACTCCAGGTGATATGTCGGCAAAAATACAGATCTAAAGTGAAGAAGCAATTTGAGTGTCTCTTTGAAGGGAAAGCAAAGCAAGGAAATCCAGTCCTGCTCAGTGACATTTACACAGAGCTCTTCATCACTAAAGGTGGAACTGGAGGGATCAATGATGAACATGAAGTGAGACTTATTGAAACAGCCACCAAGAGTCCAGCAATACAAGACACTGTGATTCAGTGCAGTGACATTTTTAAACCCTTACCTGGAGAAACGACACCTATCAGAACTGTGCTGACAAGGGGGGTTGCAGGCATCGGAAAAACAGTGTCTGTGCACAAATTTATTCTTGACTGGGCAGAAGGAAAAGCAAATAAAGATATTGATTTCACATTTGCTTTTCCTTTTCGGGACCTAAATCTGATGAAGGGTAAAAACTACAGTCTGACAGAACTCCTTCATCACTTTGTCCCAGAACTGAAAGGCTTGGGATCAGCTCAACTTGAAAGCTGTAAAATCTTGTTCATCTTCGATAGTCTGGATGAGAGTCGACTTCCTTTAGATTTCCAGAACAATGAGAGCTGGTTTGATGTAACAAAGTCAACATCTTTGGATGTGCTGTTAACCAACCTCATTAAGGGGAATCTGCTTCCCTCTGCTCTCATCTGGATAACCTCCAGACCAGCAGCAGCAGGTCAGATCCCTCCTGAGTGTGTCCACCAGGTGACAGAGATACGAGGGTTCAATGATCCTCAGAAGGAGGAGTACTTCAGGAAGAGGTTCAGTGACCAGAACCTGGTCAACAGGATCATCACACATGTGAAGTCAACAAGGAGTCTCCACATCATGTGTCATATTCCTGTCTTCTGTTGGATTTCAGCCACTGTTCTTGAGAAGCTGTTTGGTAATGAAGGTAGTGGAGAAACCCCCAAGACTCTGACTCAGATGTATACACACTTCCTCATCTTTCAGTTAAGTCTAAAGAATGAAAAGTATCAGAAAAAACAAGAAACAGAGATTCGTGAGATTTTAGATTCAGATACAGAATTCCTTTTCAAATTGGGGAAACTGGCATTTAAAAACCTTGAGACAGGGAATCTTATATTTTACGAGGAAGATCTGAAAGAGTCTGGTATTGATGTCAGTGAGGCTTCGGTGTACTCTGGAATGTGTACAGAAATCTTCAAAGAGGAATCTGGGTTATACCAGAGAAAGGTTTACTGCTTTGTGCATCTGAGTGTTCAGGAATATCTTGCTGCTTTGTACTCAATGTTTTCAAAAAGAAGAAAGAAACCAAGTTTGAAACAGATTTCAAATCTACAAATAACATGGTCTGACTTTCTGAACAGTTCAGTAGATCAGGCCTTACAGAGCAGGAATGGACACTTGGACCTCTACCTCCGCTTCCTTCTTGGCCTTTCCATGGATTCCAATCAGAGTCTGTTACAAGGGCTACTGACAGAGAATAGAATCAGCCCATTTAATTTGAAAAAAACTGTGAAAAACATCAAGAGGAAGATCAGGGAGAATCTGTCTCCAGAGAGAACCATCAATCTCTTCCACTGTCTTAATGAACTCAATGATAATTCTTTAGTGGAGGAAGTCCAAGGTTACCTGAGCTCAGGAGATCTTTCAGCCAAAGACCTCTCACCTGCACAGTGGTCAGCTCTGGCCTTTGTGTTACTGATGTCAGAGAAGGAACTGGATGTGTTTGACCTGAAGAAATACATTAGATCAGAGGAAGGTCTTCTGAGGCTACTACCAGTAGTGAAGTTCTCCAGAAAAGCTCTGTAAGTAATAATGCCTGATGTTAAAGAGCTGCTCTCTCATGTTACATTTATATGATGCGTTTCCCCATAGCAACTTGCAGTTATTTGGCCGTTTACACAGCTGTTTAATTTTAGTGGGACAATTTAAATTAAGTATCTTTCTCAAGAGAAGGGGCGCGGTGGCGCAACGGGTTGGTCCTGCTCTCGGGTGGGTCTGGCGTTCAAGTCCTGCTTGGGGTGCCTTGCGATGCACTGGCATCCCATCCTGGGTGTGTCCCCTCCCCCTCCAGCCTTACGCCCTGTGTAACCAGATTAGGCTCTGGTTCCCCATGACCCTGTATGGAACAAGCGGTTCAGACAATGTGTGTGTGTGTGTGTGTGTGTGTGTGTGTGTGTGTGTGTGTGTGTGTATGTATGTGTTTCTTTCTCAAGGGTACTGCAGCTAGAGTCAGGATTCATACTAGCTACTTCTGGGTCCGAAAACAACCCCCTTTAACCACTATGTTACCAGTTACCCTGTCCTATACTTTGTAATGGTATCAACCTTGGAGAAAAGCATCAGCTAAATTAATGAATGTAAATACAGTTGTACAAAGCATAACTGCCATGCATTGCAAGAATGTTGAAAATGATACAGTGCACTGACAAATTATTTCTTCTGCTAAAGATGCTACAAAAGTAAGGAAAAGCAGAATCTGGTGAAATACTCATCATTCTGTTGCACATTTGCAGAAAACACAGTAACTTCAAATTTGCCCAAATGACACACAATTCAAAGAAGGTACATGGATTTCTCTTCAGGTAGCACAATTCATTGGGTGAGATAACCACTTGATACGCAACCCAAATCCTCTCCAGTAGAATATTCATAATACAAATGGTCAAGGACAACAATGCAATTGATTTGGCTGCCCTGGCTCCCATCCAGCAGCAGCTCATATTTGACCATTGATAGCTCCAGTATGCAGGTCAAAGAGGAGTTGAGTAAAAAGCAATTTCCACTTTCATGTGGTTGTGATATAGCTCTGTTTTGCTTTTCAGTTTTATCTATTGTTAATAGATCAATGCCATTTGTTTAGATTGATTCTCAGTTCAGCTTCAGTTTAAGAGTATGAAGGACCCAGCACTTGAAGTTTGTTTGATGAGGTTTGGTTCCTTAGGGTCTGTTTCCAGAGTCAGTACTGAGCTGGATTTACAAAGGTCAGGCAGTTTGTGTTAACATCTGTGTTTTGTGTTTCATGGAAGATCAGCTAGGAGTCCTTTATGAAGTTTTATGTGTCTTTAAATAAGTTATTAATTTGACTCTTGGCAGCTGTATTTGTGAGATAACTGAGAAAGGAGTTATATTTATTAAACCTAATCATGACTCATTGTGCATCTAATCATTTTCTTCAACGGGAACTTAGTAGCACAGTGATAATTATGGTTAATTTATAGTCCAAAAGTATGAAAAATTAGAGGAAAAAAAAAGTTATTTTTGGGGGGTTAGCAAAATCTTTTTTGAGCTTGAACAATCACCTGTGTCCTGAGCCCTGTTTTTAAATGAATAATGTGTCCATGAGCATAAGTTTCTACTGACCTGTGTAACAGTTATCATCTTAATGCTGATCTTCTACAGTCGATGAGGAGTTTAAAAAAAAGTCCTTTTTTAGTTGATTTTACTTATTTATTGTAATTTTATATTTCCAGATAAACGAGGGAAAAATGCACTGTATTTGAGTAAACCTCAGATACTTTGATGAAATATTTAATTATCTGTCCAAATTTTATATTTTCTTTCTAAGGCTGAACCAGTGCGAACTCACAGAGGACTGTTGTGAGACTCTGACCTCAGTTCTCACCTCAAACTCCTCACATCTGAAAAAGTTAGACCTGAGTGACAATGACCTGCAGGATTCAGGGGTGGAGATACTCTCCGCTGGACTGGGGAACAAACACTGTAAACTGGACACACTGAGGTCAGTACTACTGTAAGAATAGTGTTTAGTGTGTGTCTTTCTACAGAGTATCATAAAGAGTGAATAAAACTAAAAAGTAAGTACATTTCAACCTGATCTCTATCTTTTTGTTAGTAAGGGTGTATTCGTTTATTTATTACTGGTAATTTTTCAGTTTAATTTTTGTGTTTTTCTCTGTAGACTGTCTGGATGTTGTGTCACAGAGCAAGGCTGTTCTTTTCTGGCTTCTGCTCTGTGTTCAAACCCTTGTTCATATCTGAGAAGGCTGGATCTGAGCTACAACAAACTGCAAGATTCAGGAGTGGAGATACTCTCTATGCTGTTGAACCATCAACACTGTAACCTGCAGATACTGAGGTATGCGTGTTTACATAACAGAAGGTAAATGGTGTGGTAAAGCTGTTTTCCTCACATGTCGGCATTGTTACGTTAATTTTGGAATTGATCTTTTTTTCTCGGTTTGAGATTCTTTGGAACTTTAAGGCACAGGAAATCTTAAAATGTTGGTCTTTTAAAGTTCTCACCAGATGTTATCTTCACAGATGTACATGCATTTGTATAGGATGTATGGCTGCACTAATGTTAATGCGCCCCTGTGTGTCCTGTGTGTTTACACTCCAGCACATCTCCATTCTGTCTTTTAATATTACAGAAAACTTACTGATTATTATTTTCTGTGCTAGTGGAGGCCTTTTACTCTCGTTTCCCTAGTTCTGTGAAAAAGTACCAAGTTACAGAGATGCTTTGTATTCTAGAATTCTCTACAGCAAGCTATGTCAAAAATAAAAATACTTCAGCTTTGATCTGCATGTTTTTATCAGTAAGAATGTATTAATTTATTTATTACTGGTCATTTTTGAGTTTAAAGGGGTGCGGTGGTGTGGCGGGCTTGCCCAAGTCCCACTCTCTGATGGGTCAGGGGTTCGAGTCCCACTTGGGGTGCCTTGTTGCACACTGGTGTCCTGCCCGTGTGCTGCTGGGTCAGGCTCTTGCTCACCGCAACCCTGTTCGGGACAAGTGGCCTCAGTAAGTGTGTGTGTGATTTTTGAGTTTAATTTCTGTGTATGTCTTTCTATAGACTGTCTGGCTGTGGTGTGACAGACGGAGGCTGTGATTCTCTGGCTTCAGCTCTGGATCTGAACCCTTGTTCACACCTGAGAGAGTTAGACCTGAGTGACAATGACCTGCAGGATTCAGGGGTGGAGATACTCTCCGCTGCACTGGGGAACAAACACTGTAAACTGGAGATATTGAGGTCAGTAACACTGGGGAATAAACACTGTACATGATCAACAATGTGTGTATCACTGAGAGTACAGTGTTTTAGTGTGTGTCTCTCTACAGACTCTCTGGCTGTTGGGTCACAGAGGGAGGCTGTGCTTCTCTGGCTTCAGCTCTGCATTCGAACCCCTTTTCACACCTGAGAGAACTGGATCTGAGCTACAATTACCCAGGAGACTCAGGAATGAAGCTGTTCTCTGATCTCCTGGAGGATCCACAGTGTAAACTGGAGACACTGCAGTAAGTGTGTGTTTGTGTGTGTGTGTGTGTGTGTGTGTGTGTGTGTGTGTGTGTGTCGTTACTACCAACCCTTATACTTGTGTGTAGAAGTTGTTCCATCAAATGAATGAGTCCATGTGACAGTGTGAGAACAGTAAAGAGCTCATAGTCAGTTGTTCTCCCACTGTCACAGGGCTCTGAGTTTCCACACACATTTCATAGACAGGCTGTGTGTGTCTCTCAGTCACAGTGTGTCCTTCTGCTTCTCCTACAGTGTGGACCATAGTGGACAGTGCAGAATTAGACCAGGACCAAAGAAATGTAAGTGTATTTGTACTGAAGAGTTACTTCAGGTGTTCATGATGATGGTGTGTGTGACTTTTCCTCCTGTCTGTGTGACTGATGTGATCTTCATCACGGCTGTGTTAGTGATGTCAGATACACTTGGGAGTGTTTTCTGAAGAAGTTGCTTAAGGTATCTGAGTTAAACTGTGAAGTCCTCAAATTGCCACTTGTTCCTACACATACATACATGTAGTGAAGTTTAGCTGTTTATTAGGAATGAACTATTTTAAAATATATAACTGTAGCCCATTATTTCACAATTATATTGTAACAACTCAGGAAAGAAAGGTGTGTTCATTTTTCTCTTTATTTACATACTGCAAAATATGATAGTTATAGTCTTATGGTCCTACTGTTAGGTTTACTCTAAAAAAGATAATAATAATAAGATAATAAGAACATGGTTTGCAGTTGTGTGTGACTCACCCCACCTCCCCTCTGCTGCTGCAGGCAAAGTGTTATACAATTTAGTTTTAACCAGTAGATTTTAAATTAATATAAATGTTGCTAGTATCCTGGTTAACTGTGTTTTTACTGTGTGTTTAACCATGTTTTTTTTTCTACAGACTCTTTCCAGCTCACACTGGACCCCAACACAGCAAACAGACACCTATATCTGCCTTCGGGCAACAGGGAGGTGACTGGTGGAGCAGAGGAGTTGCATCCACATCCAGATCACCCAGAAAGATTTGACTGTTATAGACAAGTTCTGTGTAAAGAAAGTCTATCTGGTCGCTGTTATTGGGAGGTTCAGTGGGGGGGAGATGGGGCTGAAATAGGAGTGACTTATAAAGGAATCCAGAGGAAAGGAGGCAGTGATGACTGTCGGCTTGGATACAATGACAAGTCCTGGATTTTGTGCTGTTCTCACAAGAAATGCTTTGTGAAACACAATAAGAAGGACACTAACATACCTCTACCCACCCCACACAGAGTGGGAGTGTATGTGGACTGTGTGTCCGGCACTCTGTCCTTCTACAGTGTCTCCTCTGGTAAACTGACTCTCCTGTACAGGTTCACCTCCACGTTCACTGAGTCCCTCTGTCCTGCTCTTAGGATTTATTTTAACTCCTCAGTCTCTCTGTGTGAGCTGGAATAGAAACATACATACACCTAGCACCAGTCCATCACAAGGCAATCATACACACTAAGGCCAATTTAGAGGCACCTGTTCGCCTGAAATATGTCTTTGGATTGTAGGATGGAAACCCACACGATCACAAAAAACTTACAAACTCTACGCTGTCTGGGCTGAATTCAAACCCACATCTGAACTCACAGCCCGGTGATACCCACTGTGCTGCCCTGTGTCAAATGGAATAAATCCATTTCCTCAGAACAGTAAGACTTGTTCTTACACTAGTTTTCTGTAGTGGTGGTGTAGTGATGCCTCTTTTGGTTTTGTTCATGTCTGTCGTTCAGAGGTTTCTTCAGAATATCTTTTTAAAAAGCCTTCATGATTGCATACATCCATGATTCCTGTTCAGTCTGGATAGTTAACATGCAATCAACCACTGCATCCTCCTTAGTTTGCTAGAACATCTTGGTTTCAAAGAGCTGCCACTGAAACGGTATGAAACCAACCTGTCTGGCAGCTCCAACCAGTTAGTTTGATGCAGTGCTCTTTCTGACTCTCTGTCTCAACTTTTTTCATCTGGTGTGCAACAGGGCTCAGCTCCTTGCCGTTTTTGAAATCTGTTGTTCACTTTTCCTTTCTTTTCACCAAACGAACACAGATATGCCGTCACACGTTTCAGCATGTGCCTTTGACATATCTGCATATCAAACTGACATATCTGCCCATTTTTCATCATCTTTGTAGGTGTTATTGTAACAACCCGCATTATTGTGTTTAGGCAGGAAGACTTGCTTAATGTAAATAATAACTTGTAAGTAGCATGTGCAACCACTGGGGGCACTTCTGGGGAAAATAGTGGGGTGACCGTGTGCGCCAGTCTCTAAGGAGTGAATCTGGGAGTGTTAAGCAGGCTGGAAAGGCTGGCTTGAGGTGCAGGTCCTGGAGGAAATGGGGCTTTTGGATCAAGAGCATTATTTCTCTGTGTGCTGGTGTTTAATAATCTGTTTGACATGAATGTTCTCTCTGCATTCTTCCTTACCCCATCCAAACCTGTGGTGCTGCATGCCACGGTATTTTTAAGGAGTTCTTTGTAAGTGTTTGTTAATTTCTCTCATGAGATCACTATTTTAGAATTTTAGCTGTTTTCTTTTCAGTAATTGTCTTGCAGATGTTTTGCTTGTATAGTTGTTTTGTTTCATTTCTGACCTTACTGTGTAGGAAATATTGTTTCACTGAGCAAAACCCTTTTCTGTAAGGGTTTATTCAGTTTGATATTGTCCTTTAGTTTCTATTTCTGGTGGGATTTCCATGTTCTTCATATTGGTTTCCCTTCAGCTGTTGCTGAAATTGTCTGGATATGATAATTTGGTTCAGGTGGGTTTAGCGATGATGTCAGATGTCACCACCCAGGTTTTGGCCTCTGATCACATCCTTTTCATTATCAGACAAAGATTTTCCAGCAACTTCACCTTCTTGCTTGTATTTTAATCATTTATATTATAATACAATATTGTCAATATAGTGAGTAATATTCACGTGTGTTCATGTAATAGTTACATAGTGTAGTCAAACAAAACATGTTTCAGGTAAGTTTTATTATATTTGTTTCTGTGGATTGCTATGTATGAGTTTATGTACAAGATATTGAACATAATATTTCAACCTAATTGCTTCTTGTGGGTTGTGTCAATTTACATTGGCTGTTTTTTTCCCTAGAGGGGGCGCAGTGGGTTGGACCTCGTCCTGCTCTCCAGTGGGTCTGGGGTTCATGTTCTGTTTGGGGTGCCTTGCGACAGACTGACATCCCGTCCTAGGTGTGTCCCCTCCCCCTCCAGCCTTGCACCTTGTGTTGCCGGGTTGGGCTCCAGCTCCCTGCGACCCCATATGGGACAAGCGGTTCAGATGGCGTGTGTGTGTGTGTGTGTGTGTGTGTGTGTGTGTGTGTGTGTGTGTGTGTGTGTGTGTTTCTTTTGTTTCATGAGGCTTTTGTGTTGTTTGTCTCTTTTGCTTGGCTTTATTTTGCATAGTTTGTTTTCTTCATTTTGTATATGATTTTTTTTTTTTCATTTTGTTTCTTATCTTTTTTGGTTCGTTCTTCTGTTACAGCGTTAGACTTTGTCATGTTTCATGTTCTGTTTTGTTGTTTCTGATTTTGTTTGTGCTGTGCTCCTACCCATGTTGGACAGCACAGAGGCAAGACTTATTGGACATGGACCGTCACCCTGTTACAAATCAGTCGACAATGACTGATGGCGCTGAGCTCAGTGTGGAGTCCGGGGAAACGGTGTGCAACACAATGTGGAGGTCATTCAGCTTATTTTAATCTGGTCTTTTTGTGCTCGTGGTCCAAACCCTCAATGGAATCTTAATGATATTTCAGTGCCAACTGTTAAACTTGTGTTTTTGTTATTTTAAATGAACTTCTATGTGTAAATCTGATACACGAAATTACTGTCAATATGAACCCAGTTTAGGAGTGGAAGGTGTTATGTTGGTGCTGGTGTCTTGACCTGGGCTTCCTGCACATGCGTTCTTTGCATGTGTGGTTGTGTTATTGGCATTGTCATGACTTTTGCACCATGTGCTGTATTTCAGAGTGAGGTCACATGTGTGAGTAGTTGCTGCTGAGGAGAAACATTGACTGTATAATTCTTCTGGTTGCCCTCCTGCCCTTACACACTAGGGCTGGTTTTCATCCTCTATCATTGTGCATCTCAACTGTAGAGTTAAATTAAGTGCATTAAACTTAAAGGTATTATCAGGCTAGAGGCTATACAGTGATTGAGTAAAACTGATTGAGTAAATTGGTCATTGTGACCATTGCTAGCAAAGATATATATCTTGTGTATGGCTTGGAAAAATACCACGTAAATGCCCATTAAGAAATATGTAAACGACTGCATGAATAAAACGAGCCACAAGGGACCGATCGGGGACACTCCCTCCAGTTAGGGGCTCTCCTGTTGGCCGGCGTTGCGAGAAAATATGCTCTGACTCGGAGTGAGTTTGATTGCCTCCTACAGGGTGACTGACAAAATTCCACGCAACTCTTGTACAGTTTATATTTGGTGTATCTAGAGGCCTTTTGAGTTATATGGTTTCATATTTTTGATATAACAAAGTTTTGTTTTATTAATGTCGTGAATTGTAACTTTGGAGGTCACCTCTGTGCCTTTTCATGAAGTATAAGAAGAGTGAGGAACTTGTTTACTGTAGCCTTAGTTTGCCAACTTGAGTTTGAATTATTTCCTTTTCCAAGGATGGTGTATTTAGGTCAGGTCTGCACACTTCCATTTAGCAAGTTGGCAGGAGTGGGGTGGGGGTTGGTTTGGGGGTTGCTGAGTGTAAATCAGAATCAACTCTGCTCATTTCAGGAACTTAAAAGTACTTTACATGAACTAATTACATAACAGTTTGTCTTTCAGGTTCAACAGTGAGGAGGCTACCCCTAAAATGATCTCATTTAACGTACACTTTTTCCATTTTTGAAATTTGCAAATTCATCCACATACGTAGTGCGCTGGCTCAAGGCCAGAAGGTTACGACATATCGCAGGTATGATAATGTATCACTGAGTTCCGTAAAGGTTTCTAGAAATTTCACACATACACTGTGTGAAACCACGTGTCCTGAGCAGGGTTGCGGTGAACCGGAGCCTAACCCAGTAACACAGGGTGCAAGGCTGGAGGGGAGGGGATGCCAATCTGCCACAAGGCACCCCAGGCAGGACTCGAACCCCAGACCAGCCAGAAAGCAGTACCCGGCCAAACCAGCTGCACCCCCACACCCTCTAGAAATTTCAGAATTGTCAAGCAAATAAAATGTTTTCAATTTTTCAAGCAGAAGAAATTCAAAAATTCTGTTATGCACATACATTAACATTTATTTATTTCACAGACACTTTCTTCAAAACAATATAAATATCTAAAACATACTTATGGAGGGAAATCTGTAGGTAGAGCACACCATTAAAATACATTTCCTTGCCCAGTATGTGAGAATAATTAGCTTATGTTCCATAACGTCATCAAAAATCAATTTGGTTACGTTGTAACAAGGAAGTAGTTCCAGACAAAATAATCGGCATCAGAATTTCCTGGAGAATTCTAGAAAGTTGTCAGACCAGGAATTTTCCTATATCTGTGTTTTTCTTAGTGTTCTAAATTTCCTCCTGAGTAAATAGTGAATTTAGAACACCAGTTTTAAATTATACCTTGCAAGTTGTGGCTGTATGCTGTTAATGTCCTGTGTGTTTGACACCAAACTACAACCTTTTCTTATATGTTTCACATACTGGCACTAAAGGGTTCTGAGTAGAAAAGAACACAGGAAATACTAAGCAGTGAAAATCTTTCAAAATATTATTCTATTTCATCCATTCTCCTTGCCCATCAGCAGTGTAAAGGAAGCTATAATCTGTAAATGTGTTAATTGCCAATGGAGCTTAAGTAACTACACGGGAAGGTGTATGTATAGCTTCATTCTGCTCATTTTGTTGTGATATCAGCTGATATGTGAGAAAATGATTTGCCTTATTTCCGAGTTCATGGTAAAAAATTTTTTTGTTGCTTTTTACAAGTTTCTTTGTATGGTTTTTGTAATCCAGATGGTATTTGGCCTTTGCCCTAGTTAATTAGTTCCAGTTAGTTCCAGTGCTCTTTTCACGCAGTGACACAGAACACTGAATAAAAGCACAAGACAAATAGACAATGACAAGAGAAAATAAATATTTGGCTATATATTAAATTACTATAGTATCCACGCATTTATTAAAGCTGTAAGTAAGCCTACTGGCCAAAGAGGTAAGAAACAAAAAAAACTTCCAAATTAGAGGCAAGAGAGAAAAAACACTAGTGGGGGTTCAAATGTAAGTGGCTGCCACCCTTCCACATTCTAAATTAAAAAAAGACTTTCAATTTACATTTATTTACACTTTGTCATGTTCATGCCCACAACTCAGCCGACAGCACCTGACTCTGGTCCAACACCTGACTAACTGCTCACCCTTTAAAAGAACCTCCTCAGCTCCCATACCTTTGCGGAATCTCATCAGAGACAATCGCCTTCCTTCGTGACGTCCAGTGCACACTCAACACTTATTCTTTGTTCTTGTCTTCCGATTTTCGCCCCTTCGCTTTATTTCCCAACCACATTCACAGATTTTTCTTCCAACATGGACCGCAGGTGGAGGTGAAGATCAGACAGACATCCATGCAGAGATGTCTGACAGGCAGGCAGCAATTTGTTCAGAAAAGTCTGACGCTCCGGGGGAAAGGAAAGGAAAAGCTGGGTATCATCAGCACAGCAGTGGTATTTGAATTCATTTGAGGCTATGACTGGGCTAAGGGAGGAGCTGTAGCTGGGTGGCATAGCAGGTAGCGCCGCTGTTTTACAGCACCTGGCTGGTGCAAGAGAATGTGGGTTTGACCCCCACTCAGTCTGTGTGGAGTTTGTGTGGGTTTCCTCTGGGTGCTCTGGTTTCCTCCCACAGTCCAAAGACATGCTGTTCAGGTTCTCCCATAGTGTGTGAGTGACACAGAGAGAGTGTGTTTTACTGATGTTTGGATGAGTGACCCTTTGTAAGTAGTGTATCTAGCAGTGTCAGTCATCTTGGTAAATAAGGTGTGACATTACATAGTATCCATTATAAGCTGCTTTGGAGAAAGGTGTCTGCTAAGTAAATAAATGTAAATGTACTAACAGTGAGAGGCAGGTAAATGTAAAAATTGAGATCGAGAGGAGAAGAAGACCCAGTACTGAGCCCTGTGGGACACCAGTTGAGAGAAGCAGAGGAGGAGAACAAGAGCTCCGCCAGACCACTTAATAGGATCTGTCAGATAGGTAGGACTCGAGTCATCTTAGTGCTGCTCCTTTGATCCCAAGCTGACAAAGAGAGGGAAGTAGAATCTGGTGGTTGACAGTGTCAAACACTGCAGATAGATTAAGGACTCAGCTACACTGTTATTATTACAACTAATAATAACATTGTAGCTGAGTGCTAATAATGTGATTTCCCACTTCACCTGAATTGGAGACTGTTTGTATTCTTGCTCTTGGTGCCTCACTTCTAATTCTATTTTTTGTTAATCTCTTCCTGGGGGGACGCAGTGGGTTGGACCAGGTCCTGCTCTCTAGTGGGTCTGGGGTTCGAGTCCCTCTGGGGGTGCCTTGCAATAGACTGGCGTCCCATCCTGGGTGTGTCCCCTCACGCCCTGAGTTGCCGGGTTAGGCTCCGGTTCCCCGCGACCCCATATGGGACAAGTGGTTCAAAAAGTGTGTGTGTGTGTGTGTGTGTGTGTGTGTGTGTGTGTGTGTGTGTTAATCTCTTCCTCATATTTTTTTTATGGCGAAACTTCAGAAATGATGAAAACCTGTACAGTAACATTCACTCTGTCTCATGGCAGCTGAAACTATAGGCTGCTGATGATCTAGACAGGTTATGTGTTTTCTTCAGTCTTCCTGAGGAATATATTATTGTCCGAAACAGTGGTGTTCAGTCTCCATTTTTTTGTCAGTGGTTTTGGATCACAATAGGGCCAATCTAACTCAATTTATTGTTATAAAAAACTACATTTGAAACACTCCACCTAAGCCTTCCCACCATAAAACAGAATAGGTGTCTTCTATAGACCTAATCAGCTAGCAAACAACCTTGATCACAATTTCCTGTAACCGAGTGCAATTCCTGTCCAGAACAGCACAATGAGAAATTCATCAGACACATGAAGCTCGTGAAATCATTACATGCAAATGCCAAGATTTCACACCTCTTACCAGGGCTTCTCATACAGTCATCCAGTAAACTGTGTGGAACTAGAACAACCAACTTTCAAAAGTCTTCTTTGTTGGTAATTCATCTGGGTACAAAAGAAAATGCATACTGGTCAGCTTTCCTCCTTGCCAACTGTAAAAATTCAAGCAAACAAAATTTGGATTTCACACATGGCTGGTGTATCTTTCCTTCTTGAAGTCACAAACACAGCTGACCATCCAGTGGTCTGCAGTCACAGCTTCTGACTTCTTACATCACAAAGGAATGCCCCATTAATCCAACAGCAATGGAAGACATTCTACCTATTGTACACCTGTAAGAGAGTGGCATTTTTGTGAAAACGCACAGTCCGTCAAGCAGTCCTTTATATCCAGTAAGCAAAGCCAATGTCATCTGGCATGTCACTGTTGAGTACTAACTCACTGAGAAGCTGCCACATGTGGAGAAAGACTCATCCATGATCTTCAATTCACTAAAATATCAGTGGTTATGGATTGACCTGGTTGACATGGTTGTGGATTCTGCTTAATTTCCTGTTCAGGCCAACCAGAGGCTGCCTTTACTTCAAAACAGTAACATCATCAATGCACTAGACTGCCTCAAGGGCTGCAGAACAAAGCTGTCTACCCAGCTACACTGTGTCCACTTTGCAACAGCAATAAACAACATGAGTGTTCTCATCACAGCAATGGAAGAAACAAACTGAGCCAGTGAACATGCCCTGGATGATTCAGATCTCATTCTTGTTCCAGGTGGATCCTCCTGCTAGATAGTTTAACTTTTACCCTTGTATCTGTATGCATTTGATTCTATATTTTTGTAAGTTCTGTTATCTATATTTCTGAGTTCTGTCCATTTTCTTTAATCAGGAATATCCAAGTATCTCATATCTCATAAATGTGTGAAACATAAACACTAGCCACGGTAAAACCATCTTTTACTCCAATCCTTGTAACTGATCCTTTGGCTTAAAATTCACTGCTGTTGAAATGAGATGTGTTGCAGTGTATTTTAAAATTATACCTAACCGTGCATGAATCAAGAGACATTTGTATTAGTGCTTTTTTATTCATTATGTTAAAAAGTGTTTTTTAAAATCTGAGCTTTGTTGACAATTTGAACGGTTCTTTCAGGAGGTGAGGACACAATTTACCATTACCCTTTTTTGTCCAGATTTTTTGGACTTTGGGAGGAAACCCATGCAAACATGGGACAACATGTAAACTTCACACAGGCAGAATCCAGGCCTAAAACTGAAGCCACAAGCTGTGAGGCACCAAAAATAGCTCCCGTGCCATCATCCTGCATTCATTTCGTCTTTTTGCCGATTAAGTCCAGCCCCATGCTCCTGGTCTCAAATTACAAAATGAACTCTGCAACTTCTCAGGTTTAGGTATGTGCATTTTCCGGTAATGCTACTTTTCAGCCAATCAGATTCATTGCTATTCAGCTAAAGCAGGTAGATTTAACAGGTACTCAGTTCCTTGAGTCAGACACCTGTTTTCCATCAAAATGAATTAGATTTTTAGTGGTATTTTGAGAAATTCCTATATGGTAAGTACTCAGTTTTTATAGAAAATACACAAGACAATTTTTAGTAATTATTAAAAATATAATTTATGTGTTATCTTGTTACTTGATTTTTAAACTTTTATTTTCGTTTGAAGTTCTAATATTTATGGACAAAACACCTAGAATGACTAACAAAGAAAATACTATTGTTAATACTTGACCTTATTCCAGTCTCCACTGAACTAATGAAACTTTACATTTAAGCATTTTCTCTAATGTGTTTTTAGTCCTTTTAGTCAAATTTATCTAGGTTGTTATACTGATACCTCAGAAAGTTTCAAGAAGGAAAGAACAAAGGAATATAAAACCATTAAACTTGAACATATTGCTGAGGGGCATAAGCTCCCACTGTAACATGATTGATGAAAACTCTGTAGATACTGTGGAATTCTTGGTGCTTATATGTGAATGACAAATACATTGTATTTACTGTGGTGTTTTCCTTGGTGAAGGATATAATCAAAACATATTCATATGCGTTAACACAATGAAATGAACTTTATGGTTTTTTGCTATGATTACCTGTATGGGGGTGCGGTGGCGCAGTGGGTTGGACCGCAGTCCTGCTCTCCGGTGGGTTTGGGGTTTGAGTCCCGCTTGGGGTGCCTTGCGGCGGACTGGCGTCCTGTCCTGGGTGTGTCCCCTTCCCCCTCCGGCCTTATGCCCTGTGTTGTCGGGTAGACTCCGGTTCCCCGTGACCCCGTAAGGGACAAGCGATTCTGAAAATGTGTGTGTGTGTGTGTGTGTGTGTGTGTGTGCGCGCTATGATTACCTGAAAAATACTAAATGTTACTGAAACTACTTGATCTAATTTGAAACAGGTCTAACTGATGTAAGACAACAGGTTGTGTTCAAGCATTATGTTATTTTGTAGTGAGAAAAAGGAATTGGGCTTAGCATTGATATCTTTGCTTTAAAACACCTGTCCTGACTTCCTGGCATAACTTTTTCCCTATTATACTCAAGTACTGATATGATTAGCTTCTAAACATAGCTGCATGTTAAATGAGATCTTAAATGCATTAATGTTTATCATGTCACAGTAACATACTTATTCGGAAGTGATTTTTAACATAACATTGGGAAACAGATCTCATTTTTAAAGTAAATTAGTAAATATATATATATTTTTTTATTTACTATTTTGTGACTATTAGCACACCTTGTTTCCACAGAGACCTTTACGTGGTGTATCCCAGTCCAGAGCGTGACGTGGAGGTGCTGCCTCCAGAATGAGTCACTCACGGGAGCATAAGGAGGGGGAAACTTCCTCAGGAATGAACAGGTAAGAGAGAAGATATGTGTGTTTGTTTTTTTGAATAAATTTAAGAATGGGTAAATCTCAAGTTTATTGTTTTTCTGGAGTTTTCTATACAATACAGGTGGTCCCCAATGTACGTAGGTTTGACTTACGATTTTTCCAACTTTACAATGGTGAGCTGGCAATAGGCATTCAGTAGAAACCGTACTTCGAATTTAGAGTTTTGATTTTTTTCTCCTGGGCAAGCGATATGTGGGGCAATACTCTCTTGTGATGCTGGGCAGAGAGCCGCATCTTCTAGTCTGTCTCGCAGAGGTGTGTATTAGGTGTATTAAATGTTTACTTATGATATTTTGGACTTATGATGAGTTTTGCGGGAAGTAACCCCATCATAAATCGGGGACCACCAGTATTTGAGTAATTGAGTTTTTTTGAGTGATAGTAGTTCAGGCGACCAAAATACAAGTAGTAGAGTTCACGAAAAGGACCTAAATACAAATAGGAGATTGTGCTAGATATGCAGTTCAGAAGCTCCTCAAGTGAAGAAAAGAAAAAAAAAAAAAATGTAGCTACTCGTCTAATGCATACTGCTTTATATAGTGGTATTAATTTCAAGAACCATGCACCTGGATCTAGACCTCTCCATCTGTGAGTGTTATGCACTTCGTATTGTTATTGCTTTGGAGAAATTTCTAATATAAATGTACATTATAATACAAATGGCTGCTATCAGATCTTGGTTCACTAGCCATAACAGAATATATACACACACACACACACACACACACACTTTCAGAACCGCTAGCCCCTTACAGGGTCACGGGGAACCGGAGCCCACCCAGCAACACAGGGCGTAAGGCCAGAGGGGGAGGGGACACACCCAAGACGGGACGCCAGTCCGCCACAAGGCACCCCAAGCAGGACTCGAACCCCAGACCCACCGGAGAGCAGAACTGTGGTCCAACCCACTGCGCCCCCCTAACAGAATATATTTGCTGCAAAATAAAATAACCCACTGCGAACAACCCGTGTGAAGCAACACTACATCCTTAAAACAAAATCCAATGAACTGGAAAAATTAAGAATCTCTGAAACATGCAACACTTATTTTTAAATTAAACTGAGGAATTTAAGTGATTGCATGACAATATAGGTCTTCATTGAGAATTAAGCTTAACTGGTGAACTGAAAGGTTAAGATGGTTAATCAGGGAGTCCTGAACAGCATAAAGGCATAGGAATTGGAATGTTTCTAAAAGTCTCCACTTTTTGATTGTAGTGTTCAGCAAGAGGGAAGAGTCTCATCTCTCCACAGCTGTGTATCCTTGAAGAGTGACTGGTCAATGCATCAACCTATTTACTTTCGACAGTCCATGGATTCACTTGTTGACTTCCAACAGCCAATGGACCCACCTTCTAATTTCCAACAAGGAGAGCCTTCTAGACATGAAAGGTAGATCTGCTTTCAGATGAAAATATGCCTCTTGTGTCATTTATTTAATTTATTTACTTGTTTGTTGTACTTATGTAATGCACTTATGTTGCCCATTTTTCTCTAATAATAACATTTAATCAACAGAGATCAACTGAAGAAATGTGACTATAAGCATGCCGATTTAGCAACCATTTTTAAGGTACTTGATTTAGTACTTTAAATAAATATCAATATTTTAATACCAACTGAAGATGCACAAACTGTGCTTTTCTCCTTTCATTGCTTTCTTTTTAATATTCTATTTGCAGTTTCTGTTGTGTATGCAGACATTAATAAATGTTTCTGTTTTTCAGTTACTGGAGGAAAGTGCCATGAACTTTCTGAAAGATGAGTTGAACAAGTTCAAGAGGAATCTGAGTCAAGATTATCCAGCATGCTTCGAGGCTCAGGATAATAATGACCTGGACAGTGAAGCTGCGATCCAGAAGAGCTGTGCCACAGAGGGGGCTTTGAAGATCACATTATACATCCTGAGGACCATGAACCAGAAGGACTTTGCAGAAACACTGGAGAAGAGTAAGAACTGTGCCATTATGTGTCCCACATGACTGAAATATCACTGATATTACTGTTTTGAGGAGCATGACCGTTTGTCAGTAAAGATGACATCATCTTAAATATATGGTACTCTGAGTCATAAGACAAAGGGGGCAGCAAAGAAAATTTTCTGGCAGCAAAATAACACATGCACAACAATATTCAATTCGATTAAATTCATTTTTATAGAACGCTATTCTCACACAGTGACACAGAGCGCTATCACACAGGCATAAGGCAAGAAAACAAATACATCAGATAAGAAACAAAGAAGACAGTTGAGTACTGACTACCATAATACAGTACTTTTATAGAGCTGTAAGTATGCCTACTGACCACGGAGCATAGGAACAAAAGCTCCCAACCGAGAATCGAGGGAAAAAAACTTCTAGGGATTCAAGGGCCAGTGTCTACCCACCCCTCCTGGGAATTTTAGATTAAATAGGACTTCTAAGCCATTTTACAAATAATAATGATATTGTTGTTGTATGGTAGCTTTAATTCCAAGCTCATCATCGTATGTCTCAGTTGGTCATCATCTTCAGTCGGCATGGGGGTGCGCCTGTAACCGCCAGCTGGCCTCCTCAGGTCTTATGCAGGGAGACAATGCTCAACAAGAAGAAATAGTAATTCATAACTTAAAAAAGTAAATTTAATATTCTTGGTATAGAGGTGGCAAAAAAACAAACACAACCAAGTGGAATTACATTTTGAGGTGGAATGCCTGAGTAAACATGTAATTTTTGAGTCTGGATTTGAAGAATGAGACAGACGGTACATTTCTGACAGTAACTGGTAGACTATTCCATAGTTTAAGTTCCCTATAGCTAAAGGTGTGACCTCCTACTGAGGTCTTATTGATCACAGGTACTTTAAGATTTCATCCTGGGATATAAGAATCAAAAATCTCACAAAGGTAAGCTGGAGCAGTGCCATGTACTGCCTTACAGCCAAAGTAGGATTTTATACACACACACACACACACACACACACACACACACACACATTTGCAGAACCGCTTGTCCCATACGGGGTCGCGGGGGAACCGGAGCCTACCCGGCAACACAGGGCGTAAGGCCGGAGGGGGAGGGGACACACCCAGGGCGGGACGCCAGTCCTTCGCAAGGCACCCCAAGCAGGACTCGAACCCTAGACCCCACCGGAGAGCAGGACTGTGGTCCGCGCCACTGCGCCACCGCGCCCCCTTCTTAGGATTTTATAATAAACTCTAAATGTGACCGGGAGCTAATGCAATGATTTCAGTACTGGTGTTATATGGTCGTACTTCCTAGTTCTAGTGACAATTCTCTCAATCGCATTTTGTACCAACTGTAGCCTGAATACAGTCTGGTATGGACAACTCAATAATATACAATACACAAAAAGGAAACAAAAACTACCAAGAAATCAATATTCTCTCTATTATTTTTTTTCTTTTAATATGATTGCAATTCACATAAATTAGACTGAGAAAATTCAAAATGAAATCATACTATCTGGCTAAAAATTTCAGTTCTCTTTAAGGATTTGGAACTGAATGTATCACTGATGGTAACTACAAACAACAGTCTTCTCAACATTTTTTGACTGTTCTTTTATGTGATCCTTTATGTTATCATAAAATTATCCTATGTTCTTTTCTTTTATGTTATCTGAGTGTGAAGCATTTAAATGTATGGTTAAACAACTGTTTTGATTTTTCTTATTCTATTCAGAAAATATTTCACAAAAATTTTATTCCCCCAATTTGTTTTGCCAGATGAACTCCTGGTGAAATGTCAACATAAATACAGATCCATTGTAAAGAAGAAATATGAATGTGTGTTTGAAGGGAAAGCGAAGCAAGGAAATCCAGTCCTACTCAATAAGATTTACACAGAGCTCTACGTCACTAAAGGTGGAACTGGAGGGATCAGTGATGAACATGAAGTCAGACTTTTTGAAACAGCGACGAAAAGCCCAGCAATACAAGATGCTACAATTAAATACACAAACATTTTTAAACCTTTACCTGGAGGAATGACACATATCAGAACTGTGCTGACAAAGGGGGTTGCAGGCATTGGAAAAACTGTGTCTGTGCACAAATTTATTCTTGACTGGGCAGAAGGAAAAGAAAATAAAGATATTAATTTCATATTTGCTTTTCCTTTTCGGGACCTAAATCTCATGAAGAGTAAACAGTACAGTCTGATAGAACTCCTTTATGGCTTTTTTCCAGAACTGAAAGAGTTTGGATCAGGTGAGCTTGAAAGCTGTAAAATCTTGTTCATCTTCGATGGTCTGGATGAGAGTCGACTTCCTCTAGATTTCCAGAACAATGAGAGCTGGTTTGATGTAACAAAGTCAACATCTTTGGATGTGTTGTTGACCAACCTCATTAAGGGGAATCTGCTTCCCTCTGCTCTCATCTGGATAACCTCTAGACCAGCAGCAGCAGGTCAGATCCCTCCTGAGTGTGTTCAGCAAGTGACAGAGATACGAGGGTTCAATGATCCTCAGAAGGAGGAGTACTTCAGGAAGAAGTTCAGTGATGTGAACCTGGCAAACAGGCTCATTACACATGTGAAGTCAACAAGGAGTCTCCACATCATGTGTCATATTCCTGTCTTCTGTTGGATTTCAGCCACTGTTCTTGAGAAGCTGTTTGGTAATGAAGGTCGTGGAGAAATCCCCAATACTCTGACACAGATGTACACACACTTCCTCATCTTTCAGTCAACTTTAAAAAATGTCAAGTTTCAGAAAAAACAAGAAACGGAGCTTCTTAAAATGTTAAAGTCAGACAGAGAATTCATTCTTAAACTGGGGAAACTGGCATTTAGAAACCTTGAAACAGGAAATCTCATATTTTATGAGGAAGACCTGAAAGAGTGTGGCATTGATGTCAGTGAAGCTTCAGTGTACTCTGGAGTGTGTACAGAAATCTTCAAAGAGGAGTCTGCATTACACCAGAGGAAGGTTTACTGCTTTGTACATCTGAGTGTTCAGGAGTATCTTGCTGCTTTATACTCAGTGTTGTTAAATGTAAACAAAAAATCCAGTTTTGCTAAACTGAAAGCACCACATAAAGAGAACTGGTCTGACTTTTTGAACAGTTCAGTAGATCAGGCTTTACAGAGCAAGAATGGACACTTGGACCTCTATCTCCGCTTCCTTCTTGGCCTTTCAATGGATTCCAATCAGAGTCTGTTACAAGGGCTACTGACAGAGAGAAGAATCAGCTCATTTGATACTGAAAAAACAGTGCAGTACATCAAGAAGAAGATCAGGGAGAATCTATCTCCAGAGAGAACCATCAATCTGTTCCACTGTCTTAATGAACTCAATGACAATTCTTTAGTGGAGGAGGTCCAAGGTTACCTGACCTCAGGAGACCTTTCATCTAGAGACCTTTCCCCTGCACAGTGGTCAGCTCTGGCCTTTGTGTTACTGATGACAGACAAGGAACTGGATGTGTTGGACCTGAAGAAATACATCAGATCGGAAGAAGGTCTTCTGAGGCTGCTGCCAGTGCTCAAAGTTTGCAAAAAAGCTCTGTAAGTACTCAGGTCCATTGTTAAACTACTATGGAATAAATACATCCATCCCTCACTTAATAAGGTTACCTATAGTAAAAAGAGTTTATAAATATACGGTTTCTGAAAATATATACCTTTTCATATGTGATTCAAAATTTGTAATAGTGGCATTTTTACCCATTATGTGGTCATTCTGCTTTCATAAATGTCCTTTGTGGTGTCTTGAAAAAAGAGGCAAAATGCAGACTAACTTCAAACCGTCAATCCCACGTAAGTGATTCTGAAAAACACCAGTCCTGCCCCAGGTTTTTAGTTTAGGGCACTTATTCAATATCAAAACAATTAAGTAAATCTGGAATACTTCTTGGAAAATGTTAAAAAAATGTATGTGTTCCGCTGAATCGCATGAGATAAATGATGGTGCTACAATGTTAAATGACAGCTAAAGAAGAAACCGGCTGAAAACTAAGAATTGCTGGGCGGCAGCTGGAAATATCAGACAGTTGCAAAGATGGCAAATGGGGTAGTGAGGGTTGACAACCCAATGTCTGCCTTCCATAGGTACTCAAAGTAAGCTCTAATAAAATCGCACAAAAAATACCCCTCTGACATTCCAAGGGAAAGAGCACAATGAGAGATCTACAGATTTTCAAAATCTGGTTTTGTACAAGTGTGGTATGTGTGACAAGCTGTGCACGAACCCAGGAGGACTGAAAAGCTGTTGAGATAAGATTAAATACACACACACACACACACACACACACACACACACACACACACACACACACACACACACACACACACACACACACACACACACACACTTTTTGAACCGCTTGTCCTGTACGGGGTCGCGGGGAACCGGAGCCTACCCGGCAACACTAAGATTAAATACTTAATAAAAAATGCACCTGGTGTGGAAGAGGGGCTAGGTATGATATGAACCTGAACACCAGGCAGAGCAGAACAAAGGTATCAGGTCAAGAATTTTCAAGGTATCAAGAGGAAAAAGTGATGTCAGTTTGATGAAGATGTCCGTAAGGAATTGGAGACAACTTTGAAGGGACACACTGATAAGAGGCTTCAGATGATGGCAAATATTATCATTTGGCTGCCAGCAGAGAAGTTGCCACAAAAGAGATGGCAGTCAAGTTGGGATGTACTATAAGAACAAACACAGAGGACCCATGATATAAATCTGAGACTGATGAGATTAAAACCGCAAAAGCAGCAAGTAACATACAAGTTAGAATTGCCCCATTTTGATGTGGTCACAGGTTCAAATCCCATCTCCTGTTGTAGTACCTCTGAGCAAGGTGATTACCCTGAATAGCTCCTGTAAAAATCATCCAGCTGTATAAATTGATAATTAAAAGTAGATAGCCCAACATTGCATGTTACATTGGAGAAAAGGATCAGCTAGATGAGTAACGATAAATATGATGTCATTTCAAGGGTACAAGTGAAGAGTAAAGAGTAGTTCGGACATTGTTAAAGTGCATACTGAATAAGAGGTTTATGCCTTTAGGGAGGCCAGGTTGGGATAAGGAGGAAAGAGTGCTAGTACTATAGCTCGCAAATCACTTTTCATTCACGGCGGTTTCAGGGAAGCATAGTGAACATCCACTTTAGTCAAAAGGAAGAAGTTGACTACTGATCCTAAATGTTATCTAGTTAAGGCGCATAGTTGCTCAGCACTAGAGATATGCAGAACAGGTGTGGATGATTAAAGCGGAGAATTCTGTAAGAATCAACTAATTCAGAGTTTTCTTTGTCCTTAGTGCATGCTACCATGGTGATACAGTTGATTACACAGACTCATGTGAGCAAAGGGGACTTAGGTGTTCATCTCACAAATACCAGTCGATCAATTGCAGATGTAACCCTGTAAATATATTGCGCAATATATTACACGATTAGCAGATTTAACATAAATTAAGGGAAATAACTTTATGATAGAGAGGAATTATTTTTATTTTTCCTAATTTCTTAGAGTTGATTGACTGGGTCAATCATCCAGTAGGGTGAGAGCACAACTGGAAGTCCCGCCTTCCCACGTGGCCACGTGTGAGGAGCAACAACGAATTTTTACGCAAAGGCGTAGATGGCATTTCTGAAGATGTAGAATTTTTCAGTCTCTTGAAACACCATGGCTCTATTGCAAAAGTCATTCCCATTGATAATGCTGATTCAAAGCATCATCATGCACACACAATTGTGGAGTACTTCTTTGGGTCAGCCATTGAGTCAGTAGGTCCTCTGCTACGCCTCAGGTTCAGTTCTTTGGGTGGCTCGCCATCTACGCCTTGGCGTAAAAATTCGTTGTTGCTCCAAAAAAAAAATTAAAACTGACCGAATCCGTGTGCAACGGAAACAGCAGTGGAGCGATTTTCTCAATTTTTTAAATTTTATCCCAGTCAGTCAAAAAAGTTTCACGTGTGCGCTCTATTCACGACGTTCAGTTACAAGACTGAATCAGTGGTGCCCCTCACAGAACTGTCACGTGGGAAGGCGGGACTTCCAGTTGTGCTCTCACCCTACTGGTGATTGACCCAGTCAATCAACTCTAAGAAATTAGGAAAAATAAAAATAATTCCTCTCTATCATAAAGTTATTTCACTTAATTTATGTTAAATCTGCTAATCGTGTAATATATTGTGCAATATATTTACAGGGTTACACATACAATAACACAGGAGGCACTCTGAACGACTTGAAAACTTCCAGTTTTAGGTTTGGAGTCAAATCTGGCTTGTTCTCAATCTTTCCGTATTAGGGGATTGCTGGAGGTTCCCATATCCATGAATGCCTCTTTCTAATATTTCCATTGGCTCCTGAGGACTGTATACTGTGTAAATTGCCACATCATTCCTCTTCCTTTCTCAGACACCTTGACCTCCAGGGTGTTGGTACATACGTAACTCTAGTCATGCTTATGCCAACAGATAGATTTTCCATACTCTGACAATCCCAGATGGTATTCCCACTGGTATAAATGTTGGCCTCAGCAACTGGAGTGATTCCAGCTTGTGCCAAAATTTCTGAAAGCAACAGAGGGTAGTTCCTTTCACTTCCCCTCAGATACAGGTATGACTGACTGAAGATGATGACTAACTGTTATGATGGACAAGACATACCTTCCTGAACTGGGAAATCAAGCTACCATTACAGCAACAATGCTATTTATTGTAAACTGGCTTAGAATTCTTATTAATCTAGAATGCCCAGGAGGGGTGGGCAGCCACTGGCACTTGGACCCCCAGAGGTTTTTTCTCCCTCGACTTTCAGTTGGGAGTTTTTGTTCCTTTCCTTCCATGGCCAGTAGGCATACTTATAGCTCTACAAAAGCATTGATAATGTGTTATGCTAGTCTGTAGTCAACTGTCTTCTTTGTTTCTTTGCCTGGTATATTTGTTGCTTTGCCTTATGCCTGTGTTCAACCACTCTGTCACTGTGTGAAAAAACACTCTATAAAAATAAATTGAATTGAATACAGGTAGGCTTTCTAAAACTGTGGTAAAGAAGAGCACTTGAATGTAGACCCAAAAGGTAAGGTGCCAGTATTTTGTCTTAACAATCTGTTTCAAATGGAAATAAAATGATTCTGAATCATGTTCTGGTATAAAATTAGTAAGGTTTAAAAAATTGCATAAAAATTTTCTTTACCTGGGATATAAGGGTGTTAAAAGGAAAGGCAGTGGTCCATGTGGCAACCAGCACTTGAATCCCAGCTATTCTTACTGGGCCACACCAATGCCCAACAATTTCAGAATTGATTAACAGAATCTTGGATAATGTCCCCAAAAACACACCCAGGTGCGTGACCACTCTTATCAGGTGCAGGGTAAAAAATAAACTAAGATGTCAGGGGTAAACAAACAAAACAATAAAAAAAGAAAAAGTTAATGGAATGCCAAAACCCTTAGTCCTTTACTAATGGCACCTCCATTCTAGCTGCTGAAAATGTCTCTTTTGTGCTGGCCACATCTTGTTGTGAAGGGAGAGAAAGAATCTGGACTGAAGTCCAACTGCCAATAGCCATCTTTCTTTTGTTATCTTATCAGCTAGGGTACCAAAGGAATCCAGTGAAGGTATTTAGAAACTATAAAAGTATAGGCAAAGGAGCAGCTGATATCATTGTGGTTAGAGCTTCTGCCTTTATTAAACCTCCAAACTTGCTGGTTGAGCAAGGTACTTACCCTAAACAGCTCCAGTAAAACTGGCCAGCTGTATAAATAGGTAAATAGTTGTAGGTAAGGGGGGGGGCGGTGGCGCAGTGGTGCAGTGGGTTGGACTGGGTGCTGCTCTCCAGTGGGTCTGGGATTTAAGTCCCATTTGGGGTGCCTTGTGATGGACTGGCGTCCCGTCTTGGGTATGTCCCCTCCATCTCCAGCCCTACTCCCTGTGTTGCCGAGTTAGGCTCTAGCTCCCTGTGACCCCGTATGGGACAAGCGGTTCCAACAATGTGTGTGTGTGCACTTGTAGGTAACTTAACATTAAGTCACTTTGAAGAAAATGTCAGCTAAATCCATAAACATAAAGAAAAGATTTGTGGTTGAGTCTCATTATTATTTGATCAACGAACTTTGCATTTCTGGTAACAGTAAAAAGTAAAAGCTTGGCCATCAATCACTAATTATGAACCTAAATAGCTCCTGGTGCTAACATATCCCAGTCCATGAAACCATTCTAGGGTTATGCTGTTAATACTGGTCATGATCATTTTTTGTAATCCATTAACAGCATTCATAACTTGCAGTGTAGCCTTTTGCCCAATAGTTCTGGGATAGCTTCCGGATCACAGTGAGGTTGCTCAGGACAAGGTGTTATTGAAAATGGATGGATGAATAATGGCAGGGTGATAGGCTTTTTATACTAGAGCAAACATGCAAGCGAGATTCCAAACAGTGCTCAAGATTTGTGCAGACCTTTAAATTCAGAATTTTACATTTTCCTTCCAAATTCCAGCAGTCAACTTTAAAGGTGTAAGTGCTTATGTGGCAATATTAAAGCAAGGTAACTGTCTCACAAATTTATTTCTAATTTTAAATAAACTACAACATTTGGACCTGCCTTTTAGAGAAAGTTTTAATAATCTGCAAATTTTTCATGCCTGACTGTTTTAATAATCTACTTTAAAAAAAAAAGTTAAGTCTTTCTCTAGGCTGATGTTACAGTACTTAAATAAAAACTCTCTGTGACATATGTTGTCTCTTCTTTTGGAAACTAGGGATGGAAAAGTATGTTACAGAGAAGTAATTCTTCAAGTTTTGATTTGAGATACATGTGGTGTTTAAATAAACATTTTGTGTACTGGTGTTTCTGTACTCTTTAGGTGTACATCAACTGTATAGATGTACCTGTATTTATCAGCGGTAGGGTGATATGAACCAAAATAAAAGGTTACACCTAAATAGAAATATTGTAAAAAGATGTAAAACTGTGCATAATTTTTTGCTTATTTTTCAACATCCAGTTAAATGTACTTTATAGCTGCATAAGATTCAAACAACATGGAAAGCTAAAAAGCAGTTATACTGAAATATCTGTCTTACTGTTATCTTTTTAAGGCTGAATCAGTGTGGACTGACAGAGAGATGCTGTGTAGCTCTGGCCTCAGTTCTCAGCTCAAACTCCTCAGACCTGAGAGAGTTAGACCTGAGTGACAATGACCTGCAGGATTCAGGAGTGAAGATACTCTCTGCTGGACTGGGGATCAAACACTGTAAACTGGAGATACTAAGGTCAGTACTGGGGAATGCACACCGTAAACGAGATTTCAGCCAGGCCTTGACAGCTTGTTAAAGAGAGATTCTTTGAGAATACAGTGTTGTCTCTTTGCAGACTATCTACCTGTGGTGTCACAGAGGGAGGCTGTGCCTCTCTGACTTCAGTTTTGCATTCAAACTCTTGTTCACACCTGAGAGAACTGGATCTGGGCTACAGTCACCCAGGAGACTCAGGAGTGAAGCTGCTCTCTGATCTACTGCAGGATCCACACTGTAAACTGGAGATACTGAGGTCTGTACTACCTGAGAATTCACTTGGTAAACTGGGCACTTGTACTGAATTAATACAAAACCTGTAGCGTTGTAGTCATTCACTGTAACATTTTTTGCCGCAATAATATTAGCAAGAACACATGTTAATTTTAGTTACTGTATCTCTCTAAAGACTTCATGGCAGCAGTATCACAGAGGGAGGCTGTGTTTCTCTGGCATCAGCTCTATGTTCAAACTCCTCACACCTGAGAGAGCTGGATCTGAGTGACAATGACCTGCAAGATTCAGGTGTGAAGATACTCTCTGCTGGACTGGGGAACAAACATTGTAAACTGGAGATACTGAGGTCAGTACTAATGGGGAATCCACACTATAAATGATCAGTAATGTGTGTATCAGTGAGAATGTAGTGTCTAGTGTGTGTGTCTCTCTCTACAGACTGTCTGGCTGTTGTGTCACAATGGAAGGTTGCGCTTCTCTGGCTTCAGCTCTGCGTTCGAACCCCTGTTCACACGTCAGAGAACTGGATCTGAGCTACAATCACCCAGGAGACTCAGGAGTGAAGCTTCTCTCTGATCTACTGGAGGATCCACAGTGTCAGCTACAGACCCTGCAGTCAGTACTATGCGTGTGACTAAGTCTTTGTGTATAGAAGTTGTAAATTTATATATACATTTATTCATTTAGATGGTTTCCTCCAAATCGGTGGAAATCTCAGAGAACACTACAAAATTGCATTACTTCAAAAAAAGAAGAGATGACATGCGGGCACGAGGTTCTTGAGGACACTCAATTTGTGGAATACCACTGTATAGACTGTTTAACTTACACAAGTAGCTGCATATGGGACTTTTTGAAATTATTAAGCAGATAACATAATGCATGTTTATAAAGCACATAGAAAAATCAGTGGAATGATGAGTCTGAAAGAGATGTGTTTTTAAACCCTTATTGAAAGTTGAGAGATATTTGCCAGTTCTAAGTGAGAAGGGATGTTCATTCCACCACATTGGAACCAGAACTAAAAGTTTGTGCTTTTGATTTTGGACCTCTTGTGTGTAGGACTACCAGGCAGGCAGAGGTGGAGGAGCATAGCTATCTGGTTGGTGCTTCATGAGTGATCAAGTTCTATAGCTATTTGTGGGCAGATCTGTTGATGGTTTTGCAGGCCATAACCAGAGTCTTGAATTTTATGTGGGTAGCTACAGGAAGCTCATAGAGAGACATAAGGAGGGAAAATACATGGGAAAGCTTTAGTAGGTAAAACAAAACATGTCCAGCCACATTTTTTATCTGCTAAACAGGTTAGATGGCAGAGGCTGGAGGGTCAGGTAGGAAAGAGTTTCAGTTTTTCAGGTGGGATATCATCATGGCCTGGACTAGAAGTTGTGTAGAATCTGTTGCAATATAAGAGTAGATCCTGTGGACTTTAAGCAGGGTATATCTGCAGAACTGGGTTAAGACTTTGATATGTTGGGAGAGGGACAGACTTGAGTCAATCATTACAAGTTTGACAGAGAGTTCTCAGCAGAAAACAGACCAGCTGGGAGGTGAAGAATCTCTGTTTTGGAGAGGTTAGCTTGTAGGTCCAGGCAGGCTGTCCAAGAAGCCAACCTAAAGAGGCAAGTTGTACCACTAACTGAATGAGTCCATGTGTCAGTTTGAGAACAGTGAAGTGCTCACAGTGTCAGTTGCTCCCCCACTATCGCAGGGCTCTGAGTTTCCACAAACACTTCATAGACAGACTGTGTGTGTCTCTCAGTCACTGTGTGTCCTTCTGCTTCTCCTACAGTGTGGACCATGGAGGACTGTGCAGGATCAGACCTGGACTCCAAAAATGTAAGCATTTTTTTTAAATGATCAGTCTGTATATGACAATTCCTCCTCTCTGTCTGATTGGTGTGTACATCACTATTGTGCCACTGATGGCAGGACATTTGAAAGTGTTTTGAAAGGTATCAGAGCCACACCACTTTCTCACTTCAGACACCCTTACTTTCACTTAGCTGACATACAATTCCTGTCAACCTACAATTATTTACTCATTCACAGAGCTGTGTTGCTTTACTGGAGCAATTTAGGGTAAGTACCTTGCTCAAGGGTACCACAGCCAGAGGTGGGGATCAAATCTGCAACCTTTGGATCCAAAGGCAGTAGCACTAACCACTACACCACCAGCTGACCCTTGCATAAGTAAAAAATGCATGTAAATCTGAATTAGCCTCAACCACACCCATTATCATAACTCATGAGTTATGTATATGTTTTTATAATTTCAGTGTATTTACAGAACTGTGCAAAAGTCTTAGGCACTTAGATGTTTCTCAAAAATATTTGTTTTAGATGGTTATTTAATGTTTTCTGCATTAGTGTTAATGGGAAAGAGCATATTTGAGATTTCCAAGCATTCCTTTTGCAAAAAGTTATAGTATTACAGTAAGGGTTTTGTATGTTATTAAAGAAAGAAAGTATACACACACACACACATACACATACACATACACATACACACACACACACACACACACACACACACACACACACACACACACACACACACACACACTGTCTGAGACCGCTTGTCCTGAGCGGGGTTGTGGAGAACCGGAGCCTAACCGAGGAACACAGGGTGTAAGGCAGGAGGGGGAGGGGACTCACCCAGGACGGGACATCAGTCTATTGCAAGGCACCCCAAGCAGGACTCGACCCCCAGACCAGCCAGAGAGTGGAACCCAGCCAAGCTCACTGTGACCCCGCTCAGGACAAGCAGTTGTTGACGATGGATGGTTAATAATCTTTGTAGGAAGTTTATTAATTAAAAGCGTCATTTTTGGAAGCATTCTCACTTTACAGCTTTTTTCCCCAACCAAATGCCTAAAACTTTTGCACTGTACTGTATGTAAAAGCTTATTTCAGTTTCTTTTGTGTAAAACACAATTAGAAAGTTAAATTTAGTAATTACAAAAGTAATGGTATACAGTTTTGTACTGTATATTAGATTTAGATAAGCAAGAACAAAGTGTGAAATTTCATGTACATAGGATAAGATGTTACATTCCGTGTGCTTACACCAAAGGCTGTACACCAGTCCCAGTTCCATTAGTCTCACCATCTTGCGCATGAATCCCCAGAGAAAACATCAGATAATGCCATCATAAATCTCCATAACTCAGCACTAAGATGCTTAATCTCCCAATCACTACATCAACTCTCTGAGTGCCTACAGGGGTATTTCATTGGAGTTATCAAGTGGGCACCTCCATTCATCGGTTTTTCATTGGTTTGGAGTTAAGGCACCTCAGGAAGGTTCAAAACACACCTCACAGACATCTGGCCTAGACTATTTGTAGGTTATGCATCTCAGACCCACTCCCCTCCACACACATGCCAGATGCTCTCTACCCACAGAAGACCTACAAGTTAGATAAACCAGTGCCAGAATCGTAGCCACAGTAGACTGTGGCACATGGAGTTGTTTGCCCAACTCCATCGATCAAAATCCATGTGCTCTTGAACTATGTTACTCTGTACCACAATGGGCAGCAACTAGCTTCCTCAGCACACCTGAGCTTAGTAGACTAAATGCCTAATTCCCCATCCTGTACAAGGTTGCAGATTCTTGACTAACCCTCAGCTGCCTTAACCAAAGTTAGTTTTCCCTAGTGAATTTTGCTTTTGTGTATTTACCTTTCCCCAAGTTCTGTTCCCAATGTGTTCCTGTGAGACATTGTACAGTTTTTTCATCACCAGACCTTTATGTTCCCTTTTGTGGTGTCCGAAAGGAAGGTATACCGTTCTTTGGAGGCTTTACTGAAACAAAGCACTGGAACACTTGGAGTGCACAAATAAAAGAATTTATTAGGAACAGCAGCTCGTGTCAATCTCACTGTGGAACCTCTTTTGCCCCCGCGCGAAAAAGTCCCATTAGACATCGTGCAGCCTATAACAATTCCTGCTTCAATTAAGAATTAACCAGTGACAATTGACGCTTGTCAGCTTACACCCTACACGTTGGCAGGAGTCTTTCTTCTACAAAACTCTCAATGATTTGTTCTTAGTGTAAAACACGACACCTTCTTCTCCAGTCCCATCTTAGTAACATGTTCCCTCATCTGTTATTTTCTCCAGTTGTCTCATTACCAAACCCCTGTGTGCCTCTGTGTTCATTGTTCATCACATCAAACCAGCACCACATCTTCACTCAGCAACGGTGACATTGTTGAAGTCCCCACTGTTGTTTACTGGCCACAACCCATGTCTGTAAAAGAGATGCTCTATTTATTGGGTTTGCAAATTTTTACTGGAGGTTCACAAGTTTTAGTTCCATTGCCCTTCCCTTGTTTTCACTTATGCATGGAGCACCCAATGACTCACTTGGAAACCCATGGCCTTCTGTACCTTTGACTACCAAAGACAGATTTTTAACAAATCCCCCATTCAACAGCTGCAGGATGAGGGGTCTGTCCCTGCAACAGTATCTTCCATGCTACTACACTGGGTCCATGACTTCTCCAGCAAAAGTTACTTAGGGGAGAGTAGGACTTTACAGACTCTGTTAGAGAGGTTTTGGTGGACGTCCTTGAAAGATGACGTCAATGACTTTGTCATGGCCTGTATGACTTGTGTCCAATCTAAGGTTCCACACCAGTGACCTAGAGGACTACTTGAACCCATACCCTATCTGACTATAGTCACAAACTGTCATTGATTTAATTACTGACCTGCAGAGGGGTCAGAGGTGAAGTCAGGTGTGAATGAAGCCCTTGGTTGAATGGTTCTCTAAGAAATGCAGGATGATTCCTCAGAAGAGGCCACTTTCAGCTATTGCTTTTGTTCCAGCAGGTGTTCATATTTTACAGCATCTCAGAAAACACTGTTTCTTCCAGAGGCTCACAGTTCTCAATTTGGGATATCAGTCAGCTTGGCATGTAGGTAAAACCCTCAGTGTAAAAGCCAAGTTGAACGGTTGAATCAGGAAACTGGATGCTATCTGCACAGTTAGATAGGTACAAAATCAGATCAACTGGAGTGAGGTCCTTCGATGGCCAGAGTATACCCTGAACTCTCATATCCATTCCTCTATTAATCTAAAACATTTTCAGTATGTTTTAGGCTACCAACCAATTTTATTTCTGTGCAGAGCTGAGTCCTGTGAGGTACCAGTGGTGACTGACTGGTGTAAGATGAGTGATGAGTGATTCCCATGAGGGAATCAGCTTTTCTGCATCTCCAAGAATCAGTGTCATCCCAGAAAAGGAAAGCCAACAGAAGACATTGTAGACATTTAGACATTAACTTTATTGTACCAGTCTGGAGAAAGAGTGTGGCTGTCAACCTGAGATATCAAACAGCTCAAACCCCATAGTACATTGCCTCTGCAGAGTCAATCCGTTTCCTCTTTTCCTCCTCAGCTAATGGAAATGAATTTTTCTCTAACATGTTTTGTACGAAGGGGCGCGGTGGCGCAGTGGGTTGGACTAGGCCCTGCTCTCCGGTGGGTCTGGGGTTTCAGTCCCACTTGGGGTGTCTTGCGATGGACTGGCATCCTGTCCTGGGTGTGTCCCCTCCCCCTCCAGCCTTACGCCCTGTGTTGCTGGGTTAGGCTCAGGCTCCCCGCGACCCCATATGGGACAAGCAGTTCAGACAGTGTGTGTGTGCGTGTGTGTGTGTGAGATGTGTGATGTTTTGTACGAACCCTTCTTGACTCGAAACACTGTGGTTACACCAACTACAACATGGTTGACTGTGAGGGGTATGGCCCAGAATTACAGTCTTGGGTGCAAACCCACGACATCATGGGCCTAGCCCTCATAGGAGACTTCCACAAGGTGCACCCAGGCTGACCCACTCCTCTCCCTAGGGGATGTTCTCCCGTTAACAGAAAGTGGCTGGAGTTGCTCTTGGCGAGGGTACTGTTATGACCCCTAGGAGTAATACCTAGAATGTCCACAAGGGGTGATACTGCAGGTCCACCTAGTCAGTGCATCTGATCTCAACAGACTAAATGCAGAATTCCCTGCCTTATAAAAAGGGTAAAGAGCAAATACCAGGTTGCGGGTTCTTGACCAGCCTTCAATTGCCTTACCTGTGTCAATTATTTTTCATTGGTCCTTGTGCTTGTGTAATGATCTTTCTCCAAATTTTGTCCCGTAAATTGTCTGACAAGCCGTCTGGTCTTTCAGACATCTGATCTCCGTGCTCTTGATTCTCCAGTCCTGTCTTCACCAGATCTCTGTGTTTCCTTATCTGTCAAGTTCTCCAGTTGTCTTGTAACCAAATCTTCATGTGCCTTTTTGTTCTTTGGTCACCATGCTACCCCAGAACCATAGCCCAACTCAGAACAAATGGTGCATTCCAGCTCTTCATATCTGTGTCTGAATATGACAGTGGCACTCAGGAGTGTAGCTAGGCTTACCACCTGGATTACTGGGTGCACCTCACTGGGAGACACAGGCCAGGTGTGGCAATAATTTTCAATAGGCTAAAAAAAGGACAGGAGGTTGTCACATGATGGAGGATGTGTTGGATGTGGTTGCTGCCAAAGCTCATTTTTTGTGTTTTATTTCTTGTTTTTGCAATCTTTGCTTTGTTGTTAATAAAAAACATTCTACTAGTCTATCTTTTATTACCTCATGCCTGATACAGTGTTATTATAGTGTCATAAATACAGCATTTTTATTAAGATTACTTACAACATGGTGATTTTTAACAGAATTGTCACAGTGTTTTGAATTCTATTTCATGTGCAGACTCCTGGAAGCTCACACTGGACCCCAACACAGCACACAGACAAGTGTCTCTCTCTGAGGACAATAGGAAGGTGACATGGAGGGAGAAGGAGCTGCCATATCCTGTGCATCCAGAGAGATTTGACTGTTATAAACAAGTTCTGTGTGTAGAGAGTCTGTCTGGTCGCTGTTACTGGGAAGTTCAGTGGAGTGGATGCGCAATTCGTATAGGAGTGGCTTACAAAGGGATCAGGAGGAAAGGACGGAGTGATGACTGTCTGCTTGGCAACAATGACAAATCCTGGAGTCTGTACTATTCTAATAAGAGCTGCTCTGTTTGGCACAATAAGAAACACATTGACATAGCTGTACCCCCCTCTCGCAGAGTAGGAGTGTATGTGGACTGTGTGTCCGGCACTCTGTCCTTCTACAGCGTCTCCTCTGGTGAACTGACCCTCCTGTACAAGTTCAACTCCACATTCACTGAGCCCCTCTGTCCTGGGTTTGGGGGATACTATGATTCCTCATTATCATTTTGTGAGGTCTGACATGAACACACAATCCTTGGTGTGTAATAACAGTGTTATAAGCATATAGCTAATGTTTGTCTGATAGTACAGGCCAAGTTTTAAAAATCTGGGACCCAAAACTAGCATATGTGGAAAGACCAAACAAGACTTTACACTTGCTCCCTGCGTTATGCATTTTCAAAGATGACTGTTTTTTTAAATACTTTTTATAGAAATTTCTGCTCAGTAAAAACAAGATCAGGGACATAACAGAGCCATTAATGATCCCTTTCTCCAGCCTGTGGTACTCCAGTTTTACTCCTCCTAGGGTGACTCTCAAAGTGAAATCACTGGAATGAGGTCTTGAACTCTTCATCCTTTGCACTAATGCCGTTTCCTCCAGCTTTGCCAGAATCGAGCAATAGGCATTTGTGAGTTTTTGGTCTCATGAATCTCTTTAATGAACTGTTTCTCCACCACAGTATGTGCATAACATTCTCGAACAGGGGAGCACAGAGCGACAATCACAAAGAAAAACATGCCTTTCACATCGAGTGACGTAGCAATAGTGCTGCAACGCCACCTTGTGGTTCATTCCTTTGTATATTTCCTAGACCTCTGCAGTATGTTTTGCAAAAGCTTTCTTAATTGTATTCACTCTGGATTGATGTTGAGTAATTTCTCCCTATAATTTACAGGTGGATAAATAAAATCTTTCAGTATTTTTAACATTTTTTTTGTAGGTTCAGATTTCAGTGTGGTCAGGGCAATTGACTGTACTTTGTTTTTCAAATAAAACTGCAACTACATAAAATGTCATTACAATGTCCAAAGATGACAGAAAATATTGTAGCACCCACTACTCTGAAGTTCCTCCTAGGAGAAGATGCCAGGAACTGAACTGATTCATTCGAATTTCATTTGCACTGTTTCATTTTGTGGAAGGTGTATGAAATTACTGGAGCATGAAAAAGTTGTTATGAATGTTGCCATTTGTGAGCTTTTTCTGTTATTACCTGTTCTTTCAGGTAGAAAGGGCAATATTTTTAGGTACTCTCTGTGGCTGTACCCTGTTGCTGTCTGAAGTCTGCACACAGACCACACTTGCAAATTCATTAATTTGGCATCACGGCAAATATACCAGTGTCTTCCCTTTACCCCATTAATTCCCAATATTACAAAATGTAGGACAGGTGGTGTTTATGTACCTGGTTTGTGTGTTTTTGCACACATTCTAGATTATTTTTATTCCTGTGGTATTTACTAAGCATTCAGCAGTGGATGCTGCTGGTGCTGCTGCTGCGAAGAAGCACAAGAACATTGCATTCCAGATATGTGTTGTGTATTATTGAAAGGGTCCCAGTTACAAAAGCAAAAAAAAGAAAAAAAATAACAGCTTACAGAACATATCTTTCTATTAAACATATACTGGGGTGACAATAGGAGGTGTGTATCTGTCCAAAAGCACTGTGGGTTTCTTAGCTATTTTTGTGCAAAATTTATGTGATTAATGCTTAATGTGTGCAATTTACTTGCATGTGTAGAGTCATTCCTCTTTGGTCTAAAGGTTTGTCTGCTCTTTGGTCCCCTTCAAGCTTAGGGTGACATCAAATGAAAAAGAGCTTATGTGCATGGTCCCAAAAGTGAACATTAATAAACTTGGTTTGAAAATCCGCACACAGACCACACTTGCAATGTTTTCAACTGTTTTATATGGGAAAAGCACAACAAAACATACTTCATTGATTCATTTTAGGTTCATGTATTTGGGACCGTCTGAATGAACAGTAATTTTAATTTAAGCACATAGAAAACAATTTAAAAACAATATTTTAAAGGCAGGTCTTCCAAGAGCAATCAATGATTATTAACCCAGACAGGCTGAGTAACCTGAAGCATTGAATCATATCTAGAGCCAACAACAGGAAATATTCTGTACTTCTGCTGTCTCTTAATAAATTTATGTGGTTGTAAATTGATGACTGCATTGAATTCCGGAGAAACCCAGTTTAATCAGTGTTACTACAGACAAACAGATAGCACCCAGGTCCATTTGGTCCTGTGACGGCACCTATGGGAGCTGTGATTGGAGCATAATAAACAAAGAGAGGCCAGAACGTGACCTCACAATGGCGGTACAGTGATGAGGAGAGCGTTCGCCGGCTTTATCAAAAACCAGTCACAAAGGAGAGGAGCTCACATGTTTGTCCAGTTACAGGTGAGTATGAACAGTATGGAGAAGTGCAGTGTCAAAACTGGGAGGGGTCCTTTAGATCCAGACTCACTATGATAGAGGATAAATATAGAAAATAAACCCAGACACTTACTGCTGAACTCCTCAAACAGAATGAGTGTGTCTGGGCATGGGTGTATGGCTACCAAATAGAATTCTCTTCGTTTTCATTTCTACATGATCACACAGACATGACAATCCCAATAAATATGTGTTGCCAGAGTAAGTTCCAGTTTAATGCCAGCAGTGAAGCTGTGAATGTCCACAAATTATTTAAATCATACATTTTTTGGCATTAACTTGTTCAGTAACAAATTATTTAAAATTAAACCAGTTTTAACAAGTATTTAAATAACCAAATACAGTTGTGGCATGTAGAATCTAATAATGGGCAAGTTTTACCATTCAACAGAAATGCTGCTCTGGTCAAGTGGGTTGAATCTATTTCCAGAAAAATCTTTGGCAGAAGGATACCGACTGGGAAGGAGAAAGAAAGAGTCATTTCATTTATTGAACAAAAATAAAAACTGCAATACAGTTCAGGACACTGGATTCTGGGCTTAAGTTCTCATTCAGGACACTGCGATATACTGTACTTCTCCTGTAAGGCACAAAACACTAGGCTATACTTTTCCTCTGGATTACTGGACACTGGGCTATAGATCGCACTGAGATGGACAACTTTATCAGAAACACCAGTCCTGTGGTGACTCACATTGCATGCCAGAGCTGTTCTCATATCTCTGCACCTATAGCGGCTGCTCCTATTGCAGTTGTCCTCATTCCCAGTCTCTGCTGTCGTGGAGCTTGAGCAAAAGTCTACCTTCTGGGTAGGAAGAAGGGACACTTGGGTGAACTGAACAGGGAACACTTGGGTGACCTCAATCTTGGTGGTTTAAGGGTTAGTAATGTAGTGTTGCATAGGTTTGTACATTATGTACAGTTGTGTCCAGCTGAAATTAATCAATTTCTGCTTTGCCAGAGCTCAGACACAGAGAAGAACCTCACCATACCCGACATATATCCAGAATACTGCCTTCTGTACCCAGAATCCTTTGCAGCTTGGGCCCAAAGCGCTGTGTAAAGACGTTGCACTGAAAATGGAAGGGAGAACTTCAGAGAAAAGGTTTCAGAATGAGAAAAGAAGACCTGCTTTGCAGTTTTTCCTGGCATTTCTATCAATGTATTTTATAAACGAATGTACCGTTTAAATGAGCAAAGACACTGTTGTACATGAGTCAGTGGCAGTAGGTATTTGTGCTGTTGGTATGTTCAGATCTTCCCAGATGGTGAGTCTAACCTTTGGCAAAGCACACGAGTGGAGTCCACACACACTCTGCAGAAAGGAGGTGCTCTCCAGCTCTGTGGCATTAGTGCCCAAGTGCAAGCGGCTGAGAAAGGCCAGTGTCTGGCATGACTCGCAGTCAGTGGGCGTAGCTTCCACTGTTAGGAGAAGAAGGTGGAATGAGGAAGAGAGACAGAGCATGGAAGAGGGAGACAGGAGGGGGCAGTATACAACAGTATGGATCAGTGCACTACCCATACAAAGCCAGGATGAAATACCAGTTAATGGGTTTGGTCCACTCACCCTGTAGGGGTTTGTCCTGTTTTTGGCAGAGCTGCAACATGGTGCAAATGGCGTGAGGTGTGGCTGAATCCAGCAGGAGGTCAATTAGCTTCCCACTGTACCTGCTGATGAAGGTGTCACAGATGAACTCCACAGGTTTGGGCAGCAGACTGCAGGCGTGGTCCAGGATCCTCTCCACTGCAGCCTGAGAGGGGCAGGAGTTACAGCAGAATACCAGACATCTACACCTGTATGAGTATGTGTGTCTCTGTGATCTACACTGTATCTCCCTGTGGAATGTCCTCCTATCTGATAAACTGTACCTGTCTAAACTGTCTATTACTGTCAAAGCTCTCTTTTACTAAGCAAAACTGAGATTCCGTCCATATTTCACACACATAACTCATTTCAAACTGTGTTACAGCATCATTTTTCCATCTTCGTGTTTTAGTCTGAGCTTCTTGTCCAGCAAGAAATATGACCAGTAAATTAAATTTTGGGTCTAAGCTTGGTAGCCCTATGTTTTGAGTTGCTAACTGAGCATGGAAAATTACTATTATTATTGCACTTGAATGTGTAACAAGATTGTCTCGATGTGGTTGGCACTGAGCAGGATGACCCCTGTATTAAAACGGGAAGACCCGACCCTGACATTGTTGTTGACTGGTTATTCTGAACTCAACTTCATCACCATGAGATATTTTGTGTCTCACCTCAGCTTTGTCCTTTGGCAGCAGGCACTTCAGCCGTTCAACAATAAAGACACAGATGGTGCAGGTTGAAGCAGTGCTCATCTGTGGAAGAAACAGTAGACTTTCAGCCAAACATTTAACACCTTGGATAAAAGACAGATGGAAGAGATCCACATAATAGCAGCTAGACTCACACTGGGGAGCTATAAATGTTGCCCTCACTCACACACACTCACCTCTGATGCTCGAACTCCTCTCTCTGAGGACACATGGACTTTGGAAATGTGCCTGTCCAGCACCTCCAGCCACTGGTCTTCAGACTTGTTCTTACACAGTTTCAGAATCTGGCACAGTTGACCTGGGTTCTGCATGAGATGGATTGTGTGAGTCCAGCTGAAGGCAGGTTCTCCTACCCAAGCCTCCATACTGACTGTGTATAACTGGTTAACCAACACTAACTGTACAACTGGTTTGGACCAGTGTGGTCACATTGCACCCGAGGACAAAAGGACGGCCTGTAATAACATTGAAGTGTTGACTGCACAGTGTTGACATTTACAATTTGGGTGACCAGGAGGTGGATGACCAGGGGCAGGTCCTTCTCCACCTGCTGCTCACAGAAGGTCTTGACCTTTGAGATATGCAGACGATCACACAATAACATCATTGTTTCTTTGATTGTCTCCTGTGGAGAAACACACAGGACAGTTCCATAGTCAATTTCACCATAGAAACAAGACGCACAGAGTGTGGTGGACCTCACTCTACAAACACGCACAGTGATTGGCCTCACTGTCTTGGGCCTCAATTTACAAACAAAAATATACACTGTGATGGACCTCACTGTACAAACACACAAACACACACTGGTGGACCTAACTTTGCAAATAGGCACGCTGTGGTTGACCTTACGCTGCAAAAACATTCATATTGTCCTGCAGGGTGACTATGGCCAACTAACACCTTGCCGTAAGTTAACCAACAGCCATGTTAGACCCAGGTCACCATGGTAAGGCTTCATTGGGTGGAAAGAAGCTGTCAGCTCTCCTGAACTATTGAAGGGTGGAGTTGTACCAGCATCTGACACAACTCGATTCAATCAGTCTTGTGTTACTTCTGGAAAATTCTCTGATCTCGGCAATCTTGCTGTATTTGCAGCACCCAGGTGAAAGTAAAGCTGAGTGATGGAATTGAGCACTACTGAGAACTGAGAAACCAGAAGTGGGAACTGAGCCTTGAGGGTGAGGTATCAATAACTCCAAGGGGTCCTCGTGGTAGATTAAAAGGGGAAGTGGTCAGCGGGCACCTGCTCGGTTGCAGTGGGGCCCTGCTCATTATGCCACATGTATCAAATGAGTTTAGCATCCTCTCATCTTCATTGAATAGACTTCTGCTCCACTGTCTGAGGGATTCTACTCCAACAATCGTGTAGGTTAAATCGAAACTCTGGACGGTGTCACAAAATGGGCTATGGTGTGTGTCTCAGGTGTTTAACTCTGTGTATGTGTGTTTGTGTGTCTGAGAGAGTATACCAGTGTGGATGTCTTGCTCACCTGTGCATCCGCATTGGACATGAGGTCTAAGAAGAGTTTCAGGATCTGTGTGCAGTCCGTGCAGCTGTCCTGAGCCTGCAGCAGGGTAGAGAGAAAACCCAACACACACGTACCTCGACATGTCCATCCACACAGACAGTAATAGTCAATCCACACAGAATAGTCTCAGCCTATTGTTTTCTCACTTAAACTAGCAAAAGCAGAAGTGAGATTATCTGTATTATTTTTACTGCCTTCTGCTCTGAAGTTTTATTTGTCTTTTCAGGTGCAGGGATTGCAACAAGGTACCATAACCACGATTTCACATTTACACTTTTTAAACATGTACAATGTAGAATTCATGTGTCTTTTATTGTCTCTTTACTCATAAAAGTCATCAGTTTTCTCATGCATGTCTGTAATACCCCAGGGAATTACTGCCCCAGAGCTCCCAGCTGAGGAACACATGCATGCTGCACAGATGTACACTTTCTCCTTTCCCTACAACAGTGCAGTCTGCACACACTGGGGGTTCGCTCTGAGCTCCTCACCGCCCACTGCAGACTGTCCAGAGCAGGCAGGGTGTCATCCCCGAGGGCATGAGACAGGGCTGTGGGAACCACAGGCGAGACTGTGAATCATGACGGGTACAAAAGTAAAGTAACATAGTGCCGTACTGTAACATGCACCGACATATGACAGTGTACAGTGACAACAGAAGCCACAGTGCCATGCAGTGAGAAGCAGTGATATATAGCTACACAGAGTGACAGATGGCAGCATGCAGTGATACACAGTGACTCACTGTGACAGTGACATTCAGGTACATGTGGAAACATAGGGTGACATACAGTGAATTATTATGACAGACAGTAATATACAGTGACATATTGCAGTATACAGTGTCCATAAAGTCTCTGTTTATGATTTTGTATCCTTTGGTAACCCTCTCTTCGTGTTTTTATGTTTGTTTTACTATATTTAATTTCTTGTTCATTTGTGAAAGAAGATGTCCAAAAGAATACAGGAAAAGTTTTAAATTTTTGCAGAGAATGGAGGAGAACATACAGAATTTCTGTTGTTGTTAGGTGCCATCGAGTCAATGTCGACTCACAGCAACTCTATGGATAGCTGTCCTGAAAAGAGTCCGGTCTTCCACCAGCTAAGACTTGAAAGTGGGGCATCCATGGCTGTAGTGATTGTGTCGATCCAGCACATAGTATGCCTTTCTCCTTTACTTTGACCTTACACTTTGCCCAGCATGATGTCCTTTTCCATTGACTGTTCTCTCCACCATGGGGGTGCGGTGGCGCAGTGGCGCAGTGGGTTGAACCACAGTCCTGCTCTCCAGTGGGTCTAGGGTTTGAGTCCCGCTTGGGGTGCTTTACGACGGACTGGCGTCCCGTCCTGGGTGTGTCCCCTCCCCCTCCGGCCTTACGCCCTGTGTTACCGGGTAGGCTCCGTGACCCCGTATGGGACAAGCGGTTCTGAAAATGTGTGTGTGTGTGTGTGTGTGTGTGTGTTCTCTCCACATGATGTGTCCGAAGTAAGAGAGTCGAAGGCATGTTCTCTGAGTTTCCAGTGACATCTTTGGTTTGATCTGCTGCAATACCCACACATTTGTTTTCTCAGCCATCCAGGGTAGCACAGGATTCTCCACCAGCACCATAGTTCAAATGTGTCAATTTCCTTCCTGTCCATCGTCTTCGCTGTCCAACTCTCCCATCTGTACAACATAACTTAGAAGACCATGGCTTGAACTAGTTGGACTGTTGTGTATGGTCACATCCCTGCACTTCAGAATTTTGTCCAAGCTTTCCATGGCGGTTTTACCCAGAGCAATTCCTTGTCAGATTTCTTTGTTGCTTGTCAGTTCTTTATTATTATTATTATTATTATTATTATCATTATTATTATTATTATTATTATTATTATTATTATTATTATTGTGCCATGCAGTAAATATATTGTAACATACTGTAATTTTCTGACATTTAGCAATATAGAGAAATGCAGGGACATACAATGGTATATGGAAAAATACAACAACATATACAGACTTACTTTGACAAACATGCAGGAACACAGAGTGACATAAGGTGACATGCAATAACATATAGATACATACAGTGACATTTTCTGCTATATAGAAACAAATGGGGAGATACAGTTATGTACTGGGACATCACATAGCATAGTGTTACAAACTAAGATGAAATGTTACATACAGTGACATCTGGCAACACAGTTACTTACAAATAATACATGGTGATATGAAGACCATTTAATACTTAATAAAAAAAGTGTGCTATGATGATAAAGGCAAGAACAGTATGAACTCTCCCAATGACTTAACACTGTATGTGTGAAACCCACACAGTTCATGTGTTTCCAGACTTGCTAAAGTATTTCACAGCAAAAACATGGAGCATAAATCACAGTTTTTTGTGACCTTCTGAATTCAAACCTGTGTGTCGCCTACCTGTACAGCGGCAGACAATAAACAGCAAGAGCGCAGCCTTCACGGTGATCATTGTGTTCCAATTAATAAATCAATGAGCCAATTGTCTGTCAATCAGTCAGTGACAATTAGTCAGTCTGAGTATGAGTCTTGTGTCCAGTGGTCTAGGAAAATCAAATGTCTCAGATGGTTTACTTAGACCTAAAGTCAGACTTTATAACTGAACAGCATACAGAGGAGGGGCTAGATCTCAAACATGACCAATCACACATTCCAGAGGCAGTGCAACTGTATTATATTGTATTATATTATATTATAATAATGACATGAACCATGTTCAATAAACATTGATAAATAACACTCTTTATTTTTAAGTGTTAGACAGACAATAAGAACAGTAATTCACTCCAGTGTGTGAAAGATGTTGTGATCTGAAAACCAAACGTGTGGTCAGAGTAACACTTATAAAAATAGTAAACCAATTACATAAAAGTTTCCCAGTTAATTATAATAACCCAGTGATGTAGGATAAATAATCATTGTTTGTTGTAACAAAACCAGGGGATTCTGAGCCACCAAGCCCTGTCTACTGTTTTTAAAGCAACTTACAGTACTTCACTCATATACAAAGCTGGGAATTTTTACCGGAGCAGACCAAGCTGAGTATGAATTACACCACTGAGGAGGAGTGGGGCTTGGCATAACAACTTTCACTTTACAAGGCTGTGCCCTTAACTACTAAATTTCAATGTGTAACCAGCATGTTTAAACAAACTGATTCAGTTAAGGCAATGAGTAAAATATAAAGGTATTAAAAATAGTGAGACCATCACAAGTATCATTTCAAAGCCCTAAAATACCAGGCAGTTACTTCACAAAACAGTTATTTGTGAAATGGAAAGTTTTTTGAAAAAATAAGGGTTTTGAAAAAAGTAAAGATTGATTCTGCTAACAACCCAGTCATTTTCCAACAATTTTAAAGAAAACTTATCTAGGTAAGTTGAGTTATTTTGCCCAGTAGAATCCTCCCCTTCACACTGCTGTGTTGGCCGGTATTTAATTGACATGGGGCCCAGCACATCATTGTACAGTCCAGGGAGGTGAAGAGTACTGCAGATTCAGGTGAATATTATACATGTCACACAGACTGACTGGAGACAGGAGGTAAGTGGATGGACCCAATTTCAGGTCGCTTTTATTCTTTCGACAAGGCTTGTCGGACAAGACAAGCACGAAGGTCAGGGACAGGCGAAGGTCTTCCAGGTGCAGACGTCAGAGGTCGAGAAACAGGCGAGGGTCAAAAACCAGGAACTTGAGAGCAAGGCAGAACGCGAAGGACAAGGAGAAGATGCTGATACTGCAAAACCACGAGGGCGTTTGCAAGAATCCGCATCGGTATACGGTCCTGGAGCTTCCTTTATATCGGGTCTGATCAATTAGCCTCAGGTGTTGCCGCTCTGCTTGTTACTGGGGGAGTGACAATACACCAAGAAACAACTTGCAGAAGTCCAGAGTTCTGAATATCCGGTCTTATTTTTAATAACAACATTAATTTTCCAAAATGCCTTTGATCAAAAATCCGTCCATTTAAGAACTGCGGCATCAAGGAGTGAAGTTCACCCCTCTCCAAACATATTACTCCACACTGGGACTTCTTGAAATTTTTTTCTTTATCATTGTTGGTTCTTTGCTGAGATGTGACAATGAAAATAATTCTACTGGAACAGAAACCTCAAGCCATAAAAATTGTAGATGTTGGAGAGTGTTACAAACACTAAAACAATGATTACTGCTAAGCGTTAGAAAGTTACCAGTGAAGGTTTCTATAACACACACATTTTCAGAACCGCTTGTCCCATACGAGGTCGCGGAGCCCACCTGGCAACACAGGGCGTAAGGCCAGAGGGGACACACCCAGGACAGGACGCCAGTCTGTCACAAGGCACCCCAAGCAGGACTTGAACCCCAGACCCACTGGAGAGCAGGACTGTGGTCTAACCCACTGCACCACCACACCCCATTTTCTGTAATGTTTTATCTTAATACTAACCCTAACAATTTATTTCCAAATATTACCCATATTACACACAGTTCCAGATGTTTTTTTTTTTGTTATGCAGCCTACTGCTGTTCTCATTTAGACCAGATAATTGAGTCTTTACTGTGTAGAAGCTCCAGTTCTTAAGACAGAGTCACCACTGGTCCTGAGGGGGTTTCATAGTGGGGTTTCTGACAGAGGCATATTCATGAAATGTTGGAAACATTCTGTGTTTCCATCCAACCTTCATAGGTTTGAAAGGAAACCTCATTCCTGGTGTGGCCTTTCTTCAGGTGTCCAGTGGCACGGAGGTACTAATGAGGCCAGCAGTGTTTCAAAAAACAATCAGATATGGACCTTATTTATAGCTCATTTACAGGAACAATTCCGACTGCTGAGAATTCCCCTGCTGGGATTTATGGGACAGTCACACAATTGCACAGTCATAGAACCTCATTTGTGGAGCCAAAGACACATTCTGCCACTTCAGAACTTCTGTAACACAATTCAGCCTCACCTTCGTAATGTAAACATGCAGTCCCCTTAAGTGTGACATTTGACTTCAGACATGCTTGTAGGATTGCGGGCATCTTGGAATCCTTACAGTTACGTGACATATCTTTGATTTAACCTTACACCACCTCAAAAGACAAAAAGACAAAGAAATGAAACGAGGAAACAAATGACTCAACCTGGTTTCCACTCTTCACACATACCGTCACTATTGTTTCGGTATCAGCTTGCAGACTATGGATCTTATCACAAAGTCTGCACATATGCAGTTCACAATGGCTGAACTTGTGCAATTTGGATAGCTCTTAAAAGCTTATTTGCTTTGGTAACCACTTTTTTTTTTTTCGCTGTATTGTCTATTTTAGATACTTTGACTACCGCTACTACTACTTATAACATCATTTGCTACATCCTAAGCACACTGCTATACTCCTCCACCTCTGCCTGCCTGGTGGTCCCATGTACAAAAGGTCAAAAATCAAAAGGTCTAAGGTTGTCAGTTCTGGCTCCAATGTGGTGGAATGCCCTCCCCCTCTCACTCAGAACTGCTGAATCTCTCTAAATTTAAGTAGAGTTTACGTCTCAAAACTCATCTCTTTCAGACTCACTTCTTCGCTGATGTCTTAAGCGCGTGATAACGTGTAAATGTTTTGTGAATTGAAACTGGCAAATAATGGAAAAACCTTTATGCACCTACTCATGTATACTGGTTCATATAGCGTAATGTGACAAATTAACTATGTTTTAGAATCATGTCTCTCCAGGTCTTTCTTTCTGTTGATGTAATACATCTGCTACATGAAAAAATGTAAAGATAAATGTAAATAATAGCAATGTGGTCCATGGTGAAAGTTCTGTACAGCTGTTATGAATGATTCAGTTATTGATAAACAGATTTATTTTTAGCATCAACATCAGGTAGTTCATCATTGTGCTTTAGGTGACAAAATCATACAAAGACCAACAGAAAACCATACAATAAGCAGACTTCATCTCTTTTTAACATATCAGACTCATGTTGGGTCAGTACCAACTTCTTCATTCCTACTCACACTTACCTAGAAAGTATTTTGAGAAAATTCAACAAAGTTTCACATGCTGGTTGTTACATCCAAACCACTGTCAACAGTACAACACATATCAGTTCATAGCATCATATTAACCATTATAATCTTGATCAAAATACTTGATTCCCAGGAAACAATATGCATATCCAGTCTATATAATGATGTGACCTGTAACACTTTTATGGAAGTTTTACTTTTTTGTGGATGGACAGATAATAATGTTTAGGGTTGTCAAACAGATTGATTGATTAGCTAATAAATTGATTGTTTATGTTAAAGTTTTTCGGCTTACCCCTTTACTTCAGCTTGCTGGTGTCAGGACGTGCAATAACAGTTGAAAGACAGACATCCTGTTGCACAGCCCAATAAAAAAATTTCAATAATCTGACATGAGAAAACAACATGAAAATGATATTTTATTTTAGCAATAAGGAACAAGGAAAGAAACCTATATGCCTACTGCAGTCTTCAAAGGAAAGTATTGTTCTACCCTTGTCAGTCTTAGTGTATAAATATGGTGCATGAAACCTAAAGGGCTCCTGTAGAACACCTCAACTTTCCACAAGGTCTCAAGACTTCAGAGCTGTAGGTAAGAGCCAGACTTCATTCACTGGACACCTATCTGCAAGCGTTTGACAGACTGGGGTCATGTCTTTCTGAGTCATCCTTCTTTATCTCTTGGTTTAACTTACTGTCTTCGCCTTACATTCTCTGTACAAGTGTACTTCAGGGATCAGTGCCAGGGCCCCTATTGTTCTCCTTCACATTTGGGTACCTTCGGTATAGCCTCATTCATTCAAAGCTTCTGTTTCTGGATGTCTAACCACCGAAAACTAACAAAATCAGAATCAAATCTGAATGAAACTTTATCAAGACCTTCTGCTGGATTCCTACTCCAGTTTCATCAATTGTGTTTGCAACAACACAAAAATTCAAAGTATATATATATATATATATATATATTCTCCATTGTGGAGTTACTCATCAGTGCTTGTATTCTCAGTTCTTGCAGTGAACCCACAACACACAACTTTGGTAATTAACTCATAAGGTATGAATACCTTGGCTTGCCTTCTGGTGCTGGGCATCTACCTTTCTGTCTTCTGGCATGCTACCACAGGTAAGTAAACTCTCAAGCATGCAGGTAAAATACGGTTTTTGACAACTAATCCCAGACAGTAGCTCTGAGGAAATTTATGAAAGTCAATTTATAAATGTACGATTTTTCTTCAAAGTGCATTAAAACAGCCTATGTTCCTGTGACAAGTGAGGACAGCCAAAAGGCACTTTGGAAATCTCAGCCAGCTAACCATAGCGTGTCTGTCACGAGACTGAGTCCAGTGTGTGTATTTGTCAGCAGGAGAGGACGAAATGAGGCCCTTCATTCTCAAAGCCCTTGAGGATGCTAAGACAATCGTGGATAAAGCCTACAAATATTCCCAGGAAGAGTAAGTGTGGAGCCCATTGGATTTTCCTTACAATATAGAGAGACCTCCAAGAACATGTCAAAACTAGTTTTACCTTTGTCATTATTTTTAGTTGTCAATTACTTTTAGTAATGATACCTTTAATGGACAACGCAATCCACTTCTGAGCAACTGAAATATGTCTGTATATGTATTTGACAGTCATAATCTTACCACTGCATATCAAATCAATGTATTGTCTACCCCTGGATAGTCAGTCTGTGTTTCAGTCGTAACACTATATTGCATTGGGATGTAGTAATCTTAAGGAGGGGGTGTGGTGGCGCAGTGGCGCAGTGGGTTGGACCGGGTCCTGCTCTCCAGTAGGTCTGGGGTTTGAGTCCCACTTGGGGTGCCTTGCAACAGACTGGCATCCCATCCTGGGTGTGTCCCCTCCCCCTCCAGTCCTATGCCCTGAGTTGCTGGGTAGGCTTTGGTTCCCCGTGACCCTGTCTGGGACAAGCGGTTCAGAAAGTGTGTGTGTGTGTGTTAATCTTCTCACTGGATCGCTTGGTGTAGTAGTTTGGAAGTTTGTTAGCCAGTATTTGTTCATTTGCCTTCTGGGTTACAGAAGCATAGATAGCTGTCAGCTCAATGGATCAGCATAAAATAGGGGTCATTAGAAATTTAGTCTTCTAGAGAGTCAGCCTGTTGAAAACCAATCCTTGCACTTTTTTGTGCCTCCATCTGATTATTGGGCTCCTTCGGACAGTTTCAGTACTTGCTTTTATTTTCCTATTCCTTGTTTAAATTTCTATATTAACTTTGTATGTTGTCTGTGTATATTATATTTTGTATATGTCATCACCTGACTCTCACTCTGTGTACTCTACAGTCTTGTCTTATTTCTGCATTCGTCTGTTCTATTTATCTTTTTGCAAAGTGCATTGTACTTTTTTTGTGTGGCACAAGGTGCAAAGAGAAGTGGAATTTTGTTCTCCTTCATGTGTAACTCACTTATAGGTACAATGGCAATAAAGTTGACTCTGACTTTTTCTCTGCCAGTGTCAGTGTTTGAATTATCCTAGATCTCTAAAGGTAAAATGTTCCTGTAACAAAATCTCTGCTCTTGTGTTTGTAAAACCCTACAGGAGTCTTTCTCGGGTGCAGAAACACTCATTCAGTGCTTCCGATGCCCTCCGCCTGGTAAGGCAGCCGTCCAGAGAGCTTTGCTCAGCTGTGAGGGCTGCTGACTACATGGAGAATACTCTGAGGCTCATCCAGGAAAGGCAGCCCCATGTACATAAACGCTCTCTCAATGCCACAGGTGTGGGCCTCTTTCTTTCTCTCTCACTTCCACACACACTTGCACACACAGACATAGGCTCTCAATGCCATTTTCACAACTACCCAAACAAAACTATTCATGCCGTAAATCTTCCAAGTCATGGGCCGTGTAACGTTTGACAATTATTCATCCCCCAGACCTTATCACCAGAGAGGAGCTACGAGTCATCAGCCAACTGACAGGCTGTACAGCACGTGTCCAGACCCCAAACTGTCGCACAACTCCATATCTCAACAAGTACCGCACAGTCACTGGTGTCTGTAATAACCTGTGAGTACTGAGTACCACATAGCCCCTAGTGTCTATAAGACAGACAAGGGTAAGTGCTCAAATGTGCTGTTTGTGCTCAGTACTTGATGGGGAGGTGACTGGTTGGTGTCAGGGCTTTGGACGTGTTGAGGATCGTGTCAGTGGTTTGTCGTCTCTTTCCTGGCCACGATCTCTCTGGTTCGTGTGCTGGTCCTTCTACTGGTAGGAATAGGGTTAAATAGGGTGAATGATTAGCTAAAGGTGGGTGTCATTCCTTCCTCCTCAAATCCCCTCCCTCCTGCCACATGGGCATGCCACAATCCAGTTTGCCTCAGTGACTTCAGAATAGCCTTGAGGTCTCTGCTAGTCATTACTAAAGATGACAGTGTCATCCAGGTAGGTAGCAGCATAAGTCACATGTGGATGGAGAATCTTGGCCATCAGGCTTTGGAACATGGCTGGGGCCCCATGAAGGCCTAAAAGGAAGGGTGACAAACTGGTGCAGGCTAAATGAGGTAGAGAATGCTGGAATCTCCCTGGATTTAAGGGAATGTGGATATTCTAATAGCCCTTTGTCAAATGGAGTATTGAACAAAAGTAGGCCGCCCACAGGTGGTCCAGGAGTTCATTTACAGTTTGTGAAGGGGGAGTCGGTATGGGTGGCTACTTATAACAACGCTAGGCTGGGGCTCAACGGTATGTTTTATGAGGTGAGTGTGCCCAAGAGCGTTGAGGAAACATCAGCAAACTCAGTTTACAGTTTCTGTATTTCCTCTTGTTGCTCTAGGGACAGTCTGATCTCCAGAGGGATTGGGGAGGGCTTAAGTGGGAGGTGAGGAGACAAGTCAGTGCTCCTCGTTAGCTGAAACTACAACAAATTGTCAGATGCAAGTTGTGTAGTGCGCAAGAGTATCAGTGCATGTTGGCGCATGTGTACGTGGTGTGGCTGCCTGCCACACAGAGCCTCTTGTACTTCTGTGGGCCAGCTGGGCTCAGTCACAAAAGACAATGGCGAGCATTTTATGGACTCACCACCAACCAGGTGAAATGTGAGAGTCGGCTGAAACGGCTATTGGTTTGTGGGCAGAAACATGACAGACCAAGATGACTTAGACCATGTGGAGCTCAATGGTAGCTGCACAGTTGAAGATTTCCACTGAAAATACCTCAAACCTGTTACTCAAGTTGCATTGGGGGAAACTGACAGTTGTATGCAGCTATATGTCAAACAGTTGTCCAAAGTATGGAGCCTTTGCAGAGATGGTGGATGTGGATTTAGTGAGGGGACATATGAAAGGAAAATATTGACCATGCAACTCTGCTAGGAGGTTTCAATGAACATTTGGTTAATAACAAAAAACCTGCAGGGACCATAACCAAGAATGGTCTGTCTGATCAAGTCATGCTAGTCAACATGAATGCAGTACAAGGACTCTTTAATAACATCATTAACTAGACCAGTCAATTCACACTTCTTTGAGGTAACATTGAATGAAAATAGAAGAGAAATGATACATGCGGTTTTGGTGATATTTAACAGGCTAGTACAAACAACCAAAAGGACAACTTTTCAGTTAATAACACAAAGACATGTTCAGCTCAAACAGTTTTACACTAATATATCTAAATTTGCCTGCTCCATCTCTGAAGGAAAAACCCACGAATTGGAGCCTCCAACACACCATTGGCACGCTGGCTTCCTCCACGGTATGAGGATGGCATCTCACAGCCTGTTGGCTGGGATCCAACACGACTATACAATGGACACCTGTTGCCCCTGGTACACTTTCAGCTAATGTTAAGATTACTGTGTAATATTTTCTGAAGTAAGTTCTGTAACCATAGGACCTTGTAATATGTATATGAACAGGAATGAGTTTTACCCATTTTTACAGCTGAATGTATTATAGGTGTAACATGAGTTCAAGGGTAATACTCAGTGCACCTCTGGGGAGAACAAAGGTACAGGCCTATGTTCTTATCTTTTACAATGCCTGCTGACCAGTGTCTCACTGTTTGTCCTTGTTCTACTCCTCAGGTTAGGGAGGTCTCCAACCTCATCCTGAGCACTACAGACAAAAGAGTGGAGAATGACCATATCTACTCGTATTTGATCACTCTCTTTGGCCAGTGGAATGACCACGACCTGAGCATCACCCCTACATCTCCTAGCATTCAGTCCTTTAACAATGGCATTAAATGTGACAGAAGCTGTGACCAGGCTGAGCCTTGCTTTCCCATTCGGGTGAGGAGACATTCTCTCCTGCAACGTGATGGCTGTTCCCTCTAAGAGAACACCTATGTAAACTATTTCTGCTTCTGTTTCTTGTTATGCTTCTTATTAATTTTTATGGTAATTAATACAATTTCTACTGTCTGGATGTTTAGCACATATCTAAAGTGATAGAGGGAAGCTCTTGAAATTTCTTGCAATCTTTGTTGGAATAACTGCTCTTTAACCGTGTTGAAGGCTCTGGAAGCTTGATCTAGGGTGAAATCCTGGTCATCTTAGAGAAAGATTTCTCTTTGAAAAATCCTTACTTGTTTTGTTTAATTAGTCCTGCAGCTAGCTTATCTTTGTGGCAGTGGTGCCAAGGTGGACTTCGAATTTCCAAGCCAGTCCTTAGTAACTATTTGTATTCTTTGTTTGGATTGTTACGTATCTTCTAGCTCTTGGATGTTTTTCACAAGTGTTACGAATTTATGATAGACTAAGCTTCTAGCTGTCACACTTTATTAAAGTGTTTTTTCTTTTATTTTAAACGAAAATTGGTTGATTTGGTTCATGAGCTTTAACCATACAGTGGACATGGGCATCTCTGGATAGAAATAATTGCTCTCTTTCTAGGGGGTTCCTCAAAGCACTTCATGACTTGATTTTTACTGCCAGTGTGCTGTATAGTGCTTAGGCTAAATCTCAGTTGTATTAATAAATGTATTCAGGTTCTCCCATAGTGTGTGAGTGACAGAGAGAGTGTGTTCCATTGATGTATGGATGAGTGACCCATTGTAAGTAGTGTATCTAGCAGTGTAAGTCACTTTGGTGAATCAGGTATGTGGGCTGATAACACTACATAGTGTCCATTGGAAGCCGCTTTGGAGTAAAGCATCTGCTGAATAGATGTAAATGTAATAAAGTATTCACCTTATTTGTTGCAGGAGTCCTTCCATTTATCCACATCCATTAAAGCCTCTTCTTTTTGCTTGTCTGTTCTCAGATTCCAAAAGAGGATCCCCGCTTTGGCAACGACTCCAAGAGCTGCATCCCTTTCTTTCGCTCAGCACCAGCCTGTGGAACAGGCACCACAGGCCATGTATTTGGGGCAGCCAACATACGACAGCAGATGAATGCATTGACAGCCTTCCTCGATGCAAGTCAGGTATATGGCTCAGAGGACGCACAGGCACTATTTCTGAGGGACCTCACCAATGACTTTGGCCTGCTGAGGGTAAATGATCGCTTCACTGACAATGGCAGAGAACACCTTCCCTTTGCCAACACACTTGGCCCATGTTCCACACGGCAGAAGATCACCAATACCAGTGGACTGGAAGAGGTGCCCTGTTTTGTAGCTGGTGAGTGTTGGCCAAGGCTGAAGTGGGTTTCTCTTTCAGCTTATAAGTTAAATTCTGCAGAGTGGCTCTTATTAGTACTGAAGAGTGAAACATAACTAATGTAGCTCTCAAGACATCATATAGCTCATATACATCGTAGCTCACTAAGCAGACTATTCCGTGTGGCAAATTATACAGTGACTATTATTCACAGTATAATTACAAGCAGTCCCCGAATTGCAAATGAGTTCTGTCTCCTCAGTCTGTCTTCAGGTCAGATTTTGACATAAGTGGGAACAGTTAGTTAGGGTGGGTATCTTATGTCACTTTATCAAATGTTTGACTTAGTATGTTATATATTGTCTACCTTTCTATGCATAAAAAAACGTAAAAGAAACACTTTGTATACACTAAAACATCTTTAATATAACAATACACTACTGCTACAACTACTACTATTACTACTAATAATAATAATAAAAATAATAATAAATGTAATAACAGTATTTGTAATAGAGAGAGACTAAGAAAGAGATAATAATTAATGTTACTACTGTCATCATGTCCAGAGGACACAGGGGAGGCTGGATACAAGTGCAGGATCGTTTATTCAGAATCAAAGAACGAGATGTGTTCTCGTGGTCAGGGACAGGTGTATGGTCAGTTAGGAATTAGTTGGCAGTAAAGAAATTAAATGTTCACTTTTCCATTTTTCATTGGCATTTCATCCTTCACTCTATTATTAACTCTTTAGTTTCAATTGTGATCATTTCCCTTTTCTTGGATGCATCACCATCACTTGCATCACATTTATACTTTGATGCCACGGTAGAAGGGTAAAAACAAAAAATATTAAAGTCACATACAGTAATATGAGACACTGTTAATGGGAAAAGTAGGAAGTCTGTCCTACCTCGGGCTCACGCGCCCTGCCCACAAGCCAATGAACCGCTGCAGACATGCAATGTTTTGATGCGCTTCGCAAAGTGCATGTTTATCATTATGAGCCATTGTACATACAGTAACTTGAATTTTTTAATATAATAGGCTTGATTATGAAGTTTTCATTTGACTGTTACTTAAGGCTGACAAAAAAAATCTACTTCAAGTCAGTAAGGGGGTAGTTCGTAAGTACGGGTTGTACGTAAGTCGAATGTTCATAACTTGAGGACTTGCCTGTATAAACTATTAGATTATTACAGTACATAGCAATCAGTAAACTATTATGCACATCCAAATTTCCTGAATTTGAGATTGACTGACTTCAGTTCTTTAAATTTATGACACAAGAGTTTAATATATTTACTGCATATCTCACTTCCATTTGTACTTCTGATAACAGTATGCATACTGAAAGTTGCACTGTCATTTTATGTAGTTTCTTTAGTGTCTTTATAAGACCATCATACTCTCTCATTCTGTAATACTCTTTCAACTAGCAGTGTGCCAAGAAAGTACATTCTATGTCTTCGTTGTCTTAATTTATTCTGCAGTATCATATTAAGAAGATAATTCTTTTGTAAATTTAACTTCTGGGATCCTTTTAGTTTTGAAGTCTGTGCCATGCTAGTGTTCTTACCATGATTGGCAAATCCATTTCTCAGGTTGGCTGGTTGTAGCAGCAGGTAACTTGGAGTCTGCTGCATCAAAACAACACTAGCTCAGTGGGAGAAGTCCCCTTGTAGCTACCCATGTTCAGGAAAATCTATACCTGTACATATGTTATGCTGCTTGATTACTATGACCTAAGCAAGGAAAGGTTTGCACAAAGAAAGCATGTGGTTTGGTATAGAATGATAACATGATATGAATGACAACACCAGCATTGCCTGGCAAAATATATTTCTACTTCTGTCACCAAATGATGTTTCAAACCTTACTGTTGGTGAAAAGTGATGAAGAACTCTGCATGTTGCCTTGAACTTACTGACTCAAAACAAAAAAAAAAAAAAAAAGTCAATTTCTTGACAAGGTGGCAGTTTGGTTCATATGGTGGAAATAAACAAACTAATTACACTTAATAATCATGCATCTGCATCTAAGTTTCCCTTCCTGCTACTATAATGCACACATTGTATTTTCTATGAGATGTACGTCGCTTTGGAGCAAGGCGTCAGCTAAATGAATAAATGTAAATGTAAGTGGGTCAGGGGGATGCGGTGGTGCAGTGGGTTGGCCCGCAGTTCTGTTCTCCGGTGGGTCTGGGGTTCGAGTCCCGCTTGGGGTGCCTTGCGACGGACTGGCGTCCCGTCCTGGGTGTGTCCCCTCCCCCTCCGGCCTTACGCCCTGTGTTGCCGGGTGGGCTCCGGTTCCCCGCGACCCTCTATGGGACAAGCGGTTCTGAAAATGTGTGTGTGTGTGTAAGTGGGTCAAGGAAATGAAGACGTTAAAGGATTTTACTGTTCTCAAGATGTATTTTAGTTTAATCGTGCATGTTGTATGTTTAAAATGGAGAGAAATTAAGGGATTGTTTCAGTTTAATGTTACACCTTTAGGACTGCATGGCACACCTGCAGCATATCAAAAAATTATGGACTACATGATTGAAGAGTGTGAAAACTACATGCAGCCTATCTGGACAATTGAATCATTTATAGCATTAATGTTGGTCACATAGATTTGTAAAAACCTAAAGGGCCACACACTGCATAAACAGGTTACTACACTAAAAAAAACTAAACTAAATTTAAAAAAAAAAAGTTCTTCATTTGGGTATGGGTGGGGGGCGCGGTGGCACAGCGGGCTTCGCTGGATCCTGCTCTCTGGTGGGTCTGGGGTTCGAGTCCTGCTTGGGATTTCTTGTGGCGTTCCGTCCTGGGTGTGTCTCCTCCCCCTCCAGCCTTGTGCACTGTGCTGTAGGGTAGGGTTCCGGTTCACCGCAACCCCACTTGGGAGAAGTGGTTTCAGTCTGCGTGTGTTTGCATTTGGGTATGCGGGTTGAATGTGTAGGCTTTGAGTTTTCATAATAACTACAAGCACATGGAGATTTCCAACACTGCTTCTAGTTACAAACATCTGTCTTGTGTTACAGGTGATGTTCGTGTGAATGAGAACATTGCCCTGGGATCAATCCACACAGTCTTCCTCAGAGAACACAACCGTTTGGCACGAGCCCTGCGGCAGCTTAATCCACACTGGGACAGTGAGACGCTTTATCAGGAGGCACGGAAGATTGTCGGTGGCTACCACCAGGTAAGACTGCCAACAGCTATCACTGCATAGCCAAGAGATAAAAGTGTCTAAACAGTAGCCTTAAACTCAGTGGTAAACACATGACATCTACTACATTTTTACCTTAATAGTGTTTATACAGTTTCACGGATAACTGTAGAACAGATTTGGAAACTCCTTGGTGGCTACCTTCATTTAACAGCAGCAATAGCCTTCATGACAGAGCATATGCGAGCCAAGAAATACAAATGGTTCAACAATAGCCTTGAACGCAATACTTTTTTTTAGCTGACATCCACTGCATTTTGAACCCAACAGTGTCTAAATTGTTTCGTGGATTACTGTACAACAGATCTGAAAACTCCTCACCATACAAAGCCCACACCATTCAATCCCTGCACCTTCTTTTTAGATCATCGTGTTCCGGGACTACCTGAGGCACATTGTGGGTCCTGATGCCATGGCGCGCTTTCTTCCTGCCTACCCTGGGTATGACGAGAATGTGGACCCCAGCATTGCCAGCGTGTTTGCTACTGCAGCCTACCGCTTTGCCCATCTGACCCTCCAGCCCCTGGTATTCCGGCTCAATGAGAGCTACCAGGAGAACCCTGAGTTTCCAAGTGTGCCGCTTCATAAGGCTTTCTTTGCTCCCTGGAGACTGATCTTTGAAGGTGAGCTGGGTTTCTGTTCACCATTTGTTTTCTGACCAATGCACTTAAAAATACATATTCACACACTCTTGCTTTTGACTTCCAGGTGGAGTGGACCCTTTGCTCCTAGGACTGTTGGGACGGCCAGCTAAGTTGGCCACCCAGGACCACATGTTGGTGGATGCAGTGCGAGAGAAACTTTTTCAATTCACTGCAAGATTGGCACTGGACTTGGGTTCCCTGAACATGCAGCGTGGAAGAGACCATGGGTTACCTGGTGAGGAATTTATGTTGGAGTCCCAGCTTGTGTACACACACAGACACGCACACTCACTTACAGACACAATATGTTCAAGGCCAGTATTACCCTATATCTCCATGAGCAACATTTATAATTCCATTACACTCCTATCCTTTCTCAGCCTACAATGCCTGGCGCAAGTTCTGCGGACTATCCCAGCCACGGAATGAGGAAGAGTTAGCTGAAGTGATGGACAACCCAGACCTGGCCAAGAAACTCATTGAGCTGTACGGCACACCAGACAACATCGATGTATGGCTAGGGGGGATCTCTGAGCCGTTTGTTCCCAGTGGACGTGTGGGACCACTGTTTACCTGTCTCATTGCAATGCAGTTCCAGAAAATTCGTCAGGGAGACAGGTAAGATATCTGAATGTGTGAAAAAGAGAGACAAAGACCAATTAAATGCTGAGTAACACACACCAGCTGAAGTGCTGTATTAAATCAGACTTTCTCAAGTAACTGTGTGTACAGATCACGTTACCTCTGACTTCAACAGGCTGTGGTGGGAGAAGGATGGCGTTTTCACCAGTCAGCAGCGCGAGTCTTTGGCTGCCACCTCGCTAAATCGTATCATCTGTGACAACACTGGCATCACAGATGTGCCAAAGAATCCCTTCTTGTTTCATCCCTGGGGGACTAGTTACATCAGCTGCAATGACGTTCCTGCTTTTGACCTCAGGCCATGGACGGAGTTAAGTGAGTAATTCTCGAGTGATTCTGAACTCTTTACCAACTCTGTTCCAAACTGAATGTGACTAAATTTGGAGTGAAAAGAGGGCAGAGAGCAAAAAAGAACTAAATGTGAAATAAAATGTCACCAGAATGTTTGGAAGCAGCTGAAAAGCACAGATGTATCATTTATATATATCTTGGTACGGTATGGGTAAATATCAGTGGGAAGCTGGTAGTGTTTGAGTTCCTGCCTTTGGACCTATAGGCTGCAGGTTTGAATCTCACTTTGGGCTGTAGTACTCTTGAGGAAGGTACTTACCCAAAAATTGATTAAGGAAAACTACCCAGTGATATAAATTGGTAAAATAATTATAAATATATTAACATTATAAGTCAGTTTGGAGAAAAGTGTTAAATAGACAAATATAAGAAAACCATGTTCTGTAAATATATGTGTGAAACACAGCCATTTCTTCTGGGATTAACTGCCACATAGAGTTATTGACTTTAAACCAGGAACACAAGACTTCATTGGCATAAAAACCTTTTAGCAGACACATGCTGGATGACTGGCTGTACCTGGACCTCCCTATAGATATCCATGCTGAAGGAGTGCTGTGTGTCAGCTCCTTCCCCGGTGCTTAAATTACTGCGATTAACTAGCCACCAGTACATTCCAAGCCTCTAATTCTTTTGTTTGAACATACGCATATGTACGTTCCCAGTGTCTAGTGTTTGGGATGGCCTCAGACTAGACACTTCCAAGTCTGGGGCAGTTTAGGAGTTCAAGCTGATGAAAAATAAATACATTTCCTTCTCTACAGGCTCTGATTGCATTACCTGCCCTCAAGGACCTCCTGGCCCTGCTGGCCCACCTGGAACCATCGGACCTCCTGGACCTCCTGGTCCCGTTGGTCCACCAGGACCTCCAAGCCCCTCTATCCACACCGAACCATCAGCCTTTGCCATGTTGCTGGGTTTCAGTAACCCTCAACCTAACAAACCCATTGTTTTCCAACAGACCATCTACAACAGGCAGGACCAATACAACAATCAAACCGGGGTGTTCACGTGCACCACTGCTGGTGTATACAAGTTTGACTACCACTGCAGTCTGACCAATGGCAACGGGGATATCGTCCTGCAACAAAATGGGCTGGAGGTGCTGCAGACCTCCATCTCACCATTTTTCACAGCTTCTGGAAGCACCTTGGTGCAGCTCAGATCTGGGGACAAGGTGTGGTTACAGACAAACACCGAGGGCCTCAATTTCACCGCAGACAGTCACTTCACTGGCCACCTGGTCTTTGCTGTCTAGGCTCGTCTCCTTCATTATGTTGACACATAGAGAAACATATGTCTTCCTCCATACATTACCTCTGTCCACTCCTGTCTACTTCCTGCCATTAGGTTCTTTTATTCTTCATAACTATGGAAATTCTAAAATATCGTCATCATATAGACATCTATAGTAACATTGAAACATTTTTTTGTTGTATCATCCATCTCTTGTAATGATTTGGCTTCAGTTATTCTGTAATTTTATGCATAGTCTTCCCAGTTAAATCTCTTTTCAAAAGTGTCAGATACGAATGTGTACAATCCCTAGAAACAATACCTTCTTTGTAGAGTTTGTTGTAATCCATATTCAGTCTTCACTTGCTTCAGTTACTTTAATTAGTATGAAAAAAATGCATGCTTCCTTTAATGTATCTACTTTGAACTCTTTACTTTTATATCTATATATTCTCATAGTATCAGCTTGCATTTAGGTAATATTTTCTCATACTCAAAAGGGGCTCAAACAGAAATAGCTGATCTCATTTAACTGATCCAGTTTAACCTGTTTAGGAAGTAAATTATTTCAGCAAAATTCAAACGTGAAAGAGCAATTTATTAATTAAAGGCAGTAGATGCATAAATTAATACAAATCCAGTACAGATTGTAAGCAAGTCTCAGGTTTTCTACTCTTGCCAAGTGCTGGTGTTTTCCCATTGGTGGGCAGGTGAGGAAGCCTTTAGCCAGGGATTTACACACCACTACAATTATAAAAGCTGTTTACAAAACATAAGGTTATTAGCTAAACACCTGTGCATTGATGATGATAGTAGGGACAATGTTTTCTGTGAATCACTAAATAAAAACTACTAATGTTCTATGACAGTTCACTAATCTGTTATCCCCAGCTCCTGCTAATCTTTTGTACATTTAGAATAATGTTGTACAACATTCATTTGAAAAGATCTACTTGTATTCAAATTGATTTCTCTCCCCTTGTCTAATAAAAGTACACATGTATAAAATTGTGTGAATTACTTTATTTTCTTTGTACCAAGAGGGACAGTCAATAGATTGCTAAAAAGTGTGTTCTCATAAAAACACTGTAACATTCAAACATAAAATGAACATGGATGTATTTTACTGTACCATCTCCTTGTACTTACATTCTGCTGTTGAGAATTTTAGTTGTCAGATGTTTCAGCAGAGTCTGACAACTAAAATTCTCAACAGCAGAGGGTAAGTACAAGTGCACACTGTTAACCAGGAATTAAAGTGCATGGATGATACTACATAAATGAGAGCAAGAGACACACAGAGTTTTATAAATAAGTGAACTGGTGATGCATGAATACAATGAGGCCTGGTAAATACTCAGTGAAAAACAGGACCTGGGTAGGGTCACAAAGGACAGGACAGGACTTCCAGACTGGAACAGAAACAGACTACACCAGTAACATGAGAAACAGAACAGTAAACACAAGGAAAGGAGCCATCAAGAATCTGTAAACTAGAGAAATGGTCCAACCCCTTTTTAGGGCTGGGCACTGATCAGATTAATTGACTGCAGGTGTGTTGGCTTAATAACATGGGTCTCAGGTGGTGCTTCTGGTGGACCTTGGGCTTTCACTGCCTTTATGAAGTAACTTGTGCAATTGGAAATCTTGGAATGGAGGACAACTGAACAGAGCACAACACTTCTGGACATATTCAGCTTATTCTCCTTCAAGGATTTTTCTGCATTATTGCAGCACTGGACTTTTAGCTATTGGCATGTTTTGGAACTTTTCTTATGGCCAGTAAGGTTCACAAATAAACCAAATCATTATTTAAGACCAAAGGCACACCTATCAGATGGCACCTTCTGGACTGAATATTTCCTGGTGACTCACATCTAGAACTTGTTTAGGCATGCCTCTGCCTTGTGGAAAAAGATGAACACAATTGCCCTAACCCTGCACTCAGAAGATACAGCTTCTGTGTGCTGAACAAGCAGTCAAGTGACAGCAGTATCAGCAGACAGGGAGACATTCTAACAAGTAATTAAGTACATAGCAACTGCCAGTCTCAGCAGAGACGCCCTTGTCCCATCCCGCCTTCTTCCCAAATGGCCCAGAGGGGCAGGTAAGATGTAGTGTTGAGGTATCTCTTGGGCAGCATTCAATATTATGAATCACGTGGTGAAGCAATACTTCTCCAAAGGTCAAACTGCTGGACAGGGAGAGCGAGACCTTCTCTGCTACAGTTCCACCACTCTGCACTTTTCTTCATGTGTCTCATGTCCTTGACGATGTACATCCGTAGTTCATCACAGACTCAGTCACTGCTATGGCATGATAGGAATTTCAGTCATCTAAGGTATACCAGACAGCAGCTGAAGGAAGACTGCTGTATGATCTCCTGACACATGAATTAATTTGGTTCAGGGTACAAGTGCCCTTTCCCCCCCCCCCCCCCCATCACTGTTGTCCTGCAATGGGTTTTATAGCAATTTTTGATGCATTATTCGGAAGTTGGGGGGTGCAGTGGTGCAGTGGGTTGGACCGCAGTCCTGCTCTCTGGTGGGTCTGGGGTTCGAGTCCTGCTTGGGGTACCTTGCGATGGACTGGTGTCCTGTCCTGGGTGTGTCCCCTCCTCCTCCGGCCTTACGCCCTGTGTTACCGGGTAGGCTCCGTGACCCTGTATGGGACAAGCGGTTCAGAAAATGTGTGTGTGTGTATTCGGAAGTTATTTGAAAAACAATAACAGAAGGTTAACCACCAGCAATAAAAATATACAGCATAAAAACTCCCAGTTTACAGGTTTTCCGTGTAACAGCCCTAGAAAAGCTGCACACATGTTCATTATGGGCCAACTGCGCCGAGTATGAGGTACTTGGTGTTTGAAGGAGACTGCTCCCTGATGATACAGAGATCATGACCCAATGAAGTGCGGACTGGTACAATAACCTGGAACAGACGGAGGCGGACCCGCGGTGCACGGCTGCCGCCGGTGTTTACTTACAGGGGTGCAGAGGGGGAGGGAACCGGGAACAGATGGGTCGGGACAGCGTTCCGAGGACGGCGGCGTTGTCGTCTGGGGGCTCGGGATAGGGGATTCGGGTGTGTTGGTCAGGGTCTCTCGCGGTTTCTCTGTCTCTGTTTCTCTCCGCTGACGGGTCCGGGGGAAGAGGAGACAGCAATCAGTCCCAGCTGCGGCTCTTACCTCGGGCTCCGCCTCCCTTCCCCACCGTCTCGGCGTGCTACAAACATCTTGTTAATTTTGCATAGTTTTCCAAGATATTTTATTATGGTTTTGAGAAAATTTTTCCTTTTTTTTAGAAAGAAGTAACTGTGTTAGCATGTTATCATACCTGTCTACATAAGGGTCTCAAACTCATCTTTCATTCACTGCCCTGACCCAACCAATGATTGAATGAACGTGTCGTATTTATATTTAATAATTTTTAATAATTTGTTTAATAACAGAAAAGCCTATGTACAGTACAGCAACTCATGTAATGTGTACTGGTGGAACGTGACAAAATAATTGTACTTAATCACAGGTCTGCATCCAAATCTCTCCTTCTGTTGATGTAATGCACTTCTTCGCTCAGAGGTGTATGTTGCTGTGGAATGAAGCGTCTGCTAAACGTATTGTGGTGTTTTACACCAAGAACGAATCATTGAGAGTTTTTTAAAAGAAAGATTCCTGCCAGCCTGTAGGGTGTAAGTTGACAAAGGATAATTGTCATTGATTATTTCTTAAGCGAAGCGGGAATTGTTATGGAGGCACTATATACACTATATGGTGGCTTTGGCGCGCGCGAGCAGACAGGTTCAGCTGTGTGGAGTGAGGTTCGCTCGAGCTACTGATCTTAATAAACTCTTTTATTTGCGCACTCGAAGTGTTCCAGTGCTTTGTTTCAGCGAAACCTCCAAAGAACGGTGTACCTTCCTTTCGGACACCACACGTATAAATACAAATGTGAATATAATTAAAGTGCAGGAACACGGTATTTTTTTCAATTTTTAAAATTTTTAGGAAAGCAGCTCCTGCTTTACAGGCTATTTTGAGGAACTAATTAGGTCCATATAACAGGGATACATGATTACATGTTTAAGTCCACAGCACAAGGTATAATTTTCAAATAATTATCACAAACAACTATTTTTAACAAATGTTGCTTCACATTTGTGGGGATGAGAAGAGTTTTGTGAGACCCTTTAATGAGTTTTGCATATCATGCATCGCCAAAAATATGAAGTTGTGTGCATGTAGCTGTTAGGGCAGCTAAAACCAGATTCTTCAGTATGAGTGGGAGTGGCCTGAAAGAAACTTGTATATCTTCTATATCTTCTTTGCTGGAAAGTACAATTCAGATGACATACATTTCGGACAAAGACAAAAGAATGAAAAGAGGAAATAATGTTCCTTCCTCACGTTGCAGACTTAAATCATCACGTAGCTCTTGTATCTCTACATATGTCAACATTTGTAATCTGCACACACATACCTACGGTATATGCACACGTGCTGATGAACTACTCTTGCACTATATGTCCTATGTGGCACAGAGTTCCAAAGAAAAACAAATTTTCACTTCCTCATATGTGTAACTCCTCTATAGACGGAATAACAAAAAGTTGACTTTGAAATGTATGCTTTTACAGCATTCTGTCATATCATAAAAAAGAAAATCTTTCAGATGGACAGGACAATGGCACTCTGGGAAGCACAGCTGAGCCACAGCACCTAGGATTTGTGCTCGGACATGGTTTTGAGTCCGGCTCAGTCTGTGCGGACTTTGCACTTTCTCTCCGTGTTCACATGGGTTTGCTTCAAGTGCTCTGGTTTCCTCTGGCCGGTAGATCAGGATGCATCAGATAACGCAGGGGTTAGCGCTACAATCTGTGGCCTCCGCAAAGACCCAGGTTCAAATCTTATGTGTGGCTGCAGTACCCTTGAGCAAGGTACTGACCCTCAACTGGTACAGAGAAATTACCCACCTCTGTAAATGGTGAATTACATGTAAACTGCTTTGGAGGAACATGTCAGTTAAAGATTAAGACTAAGGGTGTGCCCATCAATATTCCAATTAAAAGCAAAATCTGAGCTGAAAAGTGACATACTTGCTTTACTGGAGTAATTTAGATCAACTTTTGTGATGAAGGACACTACAGCAGTGCCCTTCTGACACATGAATTGGTATGGTTCAGGGTACACTTGCCCTTTTATCCCCATCAGTGTTATCCAGTAATGGGTTTCATAACAATTTTTGGTGCATTATTTGGGAAGTTATTGGAAATAGAGAAGGACAGCTTAACCACCAGCAATAAAGATATGCAGTGTGAAGACTCCCAGTTTACAGATTTGCGGTATAACAGCCCTGTACCCTTGGTTCAGGGTACATGTCCCCTTTTGCATTGGAGGTGCATCGCTGCTGTTCGTGGTGTTTCTGATAAGTGTAGTTGTTTTGCTACCGCTTTTCCCACCGTGCATTCGTGAAAAATTAGTGTGGGTATCGGGATTTGTCTCTGTCTTATGCACCTACTTGAACGATGAGCCTCGGTGTAGCAAGTGCTAGGAAACAAACTTGGTTTGCTTGAGACTTTCATGTCTGCAGCTATGTCTCCTTCTCTTAATGTAATGCATAAATTGTACTTTTGCTGAGATGTACGTCGCTTTGGACAAAAGCGTCTGCTAAATGAATAAATGTAAATGTAGAAAAGTTGTACACATGTTCAGTATACAGACCGACTGCTCCCAGTATGAAGTACTTTTGAGAGAGACTTTTCTCTGATGATATAGAGACCATGAGCCAATGAAGAGCAGACTTGTTAACCTCTTGTTAATTTTGTATAGTTTTCCAAGGAGTTTTATTACTATTTATTACGGTTTTGAAAAATGTTTTCCTTTTTAACAAAAGTAACAGTTGGCATGTTCATGCTTATTTTTAAAAATATGTTTAATAACAGAAAAGCGTATGTGCAGCAACTTGTGTAACGTATACTGGTTAATAAGGTGGAATGTGAAAAACTGACTGTACTTAATGACGTGTCTGCATCCAAATCTCCTGTTTTGTTGATGTAATGCACTTTTTGTATTGTACTCAGAGATGTATGTTGCTTTGGAATAAAGCATTTGTGAATAAAATAAATACAAATGTGAATATAATGTACGTGTCTTTTGTATGTTCATCTCTACATTCTGTACAGGAGTTCAGTCAAAATTTCTGCCCTAATTTCGCCTTTAATTTCTTTAAGATTGTTTAAGGACAGCTTAACCACCAGCAACTACTCTTGTACTATACGTACTATGTGGCACAGAGTTCCAAAGAAAAAGAAAATTTCGTTCCCCGATATGCGTAACTCACCTGTTGGTGAGTTACTGTTTAATTACTGTTTGTTGAACATAAACAAATACACTGCTCAAAAAAATTAAAGGAACACTTTTTAATCAGAGTATAACATCAAGTCAATTAAACTCCTGGGATATTGACCTGGTCAGTTAAGTAACAGAGGGGGTTGTTAATCAGTTTCAGCTGCTTTGGTGTTAATGAAATTAACAACAGGTGCACTAGAGGGGCAACAATGAGATGACCCCCAAAACAGGAATGGTTTTACAGGTGGAGGCCACTGACAGTTTTTCCCTCCTCATCTTTTCTGACTGTTTTTCACTAGTTTTGCATTTGGCTAGGGTTGGTGTCACTACTGGTACCATGAGGTGATACCTGGACCCCACAGAGGTTGCACAGGCAGTCCAACTCCTCCAGGTTGGCACATCAATACGTGCCATTGCCAGAAGGTTTGCTGTGTCTCCCAGCACAGTCTCAAGAGCACGGAGGAGATTCCAGGAGACAGGCAGTTACTCTAGGAGAGCTGGACAGGGCCGTAGAAGGTCCTTAACCCATCAGCAGGACCGGTATCTGCTCCTTTGTGCAAGGAGGAACAGGATGAGCACTGCCAGAGCCTTACAAAATGACCTCCAGCAGGCCACTGGTGTGAATGTCTCCGACCAAACAATCAGAAACAGACTTCGTGAGGGTGGCCTGAGGGCCCGACGTCCTCTAGTGGGCCCTGTGCTCACTGCCCGGCACCGTGGAGCTCGATTGGCATTTGCCATGGAACGCCAGAATTGGCAGGTCTGCACTGGCGCCCTGTGCTTTTCACAGATGAGAGCAGGTTCACCCTGAGCACGTGTGACAGACGTGAAAGGGTCTGGAGGAGCCGTGGAGAACGTTATGCTACCTGTAACATCGTTCAGCATGACCGGTTTGGTGGTGGGTCAGTGATGGTCTGGGGAGACATATCCATGGAGGGACGCACAGACCTCCACAGGCTAGACAATGGCACCCTGACTGCCATTAGGTATCGGGATGAAATCCCTGGACCCATTGTCAGACCCTACGCTGGTGCAGTGGGTCCTGGGTTCCTCCTGGTGCACGACAATGCCCGGCCTCATGTGGCGAGAGTATGCAGGCAGTTCCTGGAGGGTGAAGGAATTGATACCATTGAATGGCCCCGACACTCGCCTGACCTAAATCCAATAGAACACCTCTGGGACATTATGTTTCAGTCCATCTGACGCCACCAGGTTGCACCTCAGACTGTCCAGGAGCTCAGTGATGCAGTGGTCCAGATCTGGGAGGGAATACCCCAGGACACCATCCGTCGTCTCATTAGGAGCATGACCCAACGTTGTCAGGCATGCATACAAACACGTGGGGGCCATACAAACTACTGAGTACCATTTTGAGTTGCTGCAATGAAATTTCAGCAAAATGGACTAGCCTGCCGCATCATTTTTTCACTTTGATTTTCGGGGTGTCCTTGAATTCAGCCCTCTGTAGGTTGATAATTTTCATTTCCATCAAACGATGTGGCATCCTTTCGTTCCTAACACATTACCCAATCCATATCAGTATAGATATCCAGCATGATTTTTTTCCCCATTGAGATCCAATGTGTTTTCAAAGTGTTCCTTTAATTTTTTTGAGCAGTGTATTTTTAACATGTGTTGCTGCACACTTTTGCTATTTGTTTGTGGGGGTGAGCAGAGTTTTATGAGACCCTTAAATAAGTTTTGCGTTTCCTGTATCACCCAAAATATAAAGTTGTGTGCATGTACCTGTTAGAGCAGCTAAAACCAGATTCTTCGGTATGAGTGGGAGTGGCCTGAAAGAAACTTGTGATCTTCTACATCTTCTTTACTGGAAAGTGAAATTCAGCTGACGTGCTTCTCGGTCGTTGCATTACGGTTTCTCCAAAGCCCGACAACCTTCTCTTGCTGAGCCTAAGATACATTTCTGGAAATTCTATTTTAGGCAAAGACAAAAGGATCAAAAGATAAAACAATGTTTCTTCCTCATGTTGCAGGCTTCACACATGACATAACTCTTGTTTCTCTACATAGGACTACATTTGTAATCAAGACACACACACATCTATACTACATGTTCACAAACTGACAAACTACATCATTGCCTGATATAGGAAGAGCAAAATTTCTGATCACAGCTGCTTAGAACGGATATGGAACATTCCAGGATGGATCATCGGTGCCCTTCTCCCCTCCATACAGGACATGTACCATATACAGTGCACCCACAAGGCCCACAGCATCACAACTGACCCCATCCACCCTTCGTGCTGTCTTTTCATCCTCCTGCCATCCAGCAGAAGATCCAAAAGTATCTGAATCACGTCCTCCTGAATGTACAATAGCTTCCTCCCTCAGGCTGTGAGAATCCTCAACAGCATGAACCCCCAGACCAGAAAAAAGCTTTCTTCAACTGTTTGTTATATGTAAATCTTTTAGTATTATAGCATTAAGAGCAAAGGACCCAACACCGTAGTAGTGAAGTCAAATGAACTGGTAATATCTACCTGATAGGTAGGATTTAACCATTTCAGTACTGCTACTTCAATTTGAAGGTATTCTAGAGTGGCAAGCAGCATCTGGTGCACTGAGAAGGACTGAGGAGAATGAGGGTCAAGGAGAGGGAGGCCACTTTGGAGGATACTGTAGCATTGCAAGGAGAGAAGTTGCAACAGAAGGGCCTTGGTAACATTTTAGTACGGTTTCTATTGACCATTTATTCAGTTATTTATTTACTTTAATTGTCAGCATCACTTGGTTCATTATTTCTTCCATTAGGTGAGGACATTTAAAAAACAACAACAGAAAACCAAAGTTTCAGCAGAATTTATTCCTTTTTAACATATTAATTTCCTCATTTGTACAAAGTGAAGCACTGTGGACTATTGAAGAAATGTTTCATTGTCTGTTACTGACCAAAACAGGTTTTTCAGAAGAATGGTGTAGATGAGACAGGATGTACTCAACTTCTCCATTAATTATCGATGTGGAGAAGGAATGTGTCTACCTGTACCTTCTTTCCTTGTCTCTTACAAACACTCTAAGGTAGCCTGGTGCAAATGTACTTAGACACATCCTGGCCACACAAGTGAGGGTGTGTGGATCAATGGATGTGCTCTATATACAACCATTGTTCCGTTTGACTAACTTTTCTCTATGGAACCCACTCTGCTTGCTATCACTAAACTCAATTAATCACTGTAAAAAATATCAGTTTATAACCGTAAACCAATACTTTAAGCATGATACATATTATCTTTTATGGCTATATAATATTTCATTACAAAGTGTCATTGTCACCCCCTGACCACGTCCTGATCGTGCCTGACGACCACGGAGTATAAAAGCAGCTGGTCAGATGCACTTTGACGCGTTTTCTGAACCCGAAAAGATACAGTTCTTGCCCATACTCTGACACCTCCATAATCCTCTATTCTGAGATTATGAATAAGACTTTTGTGTTCTTGAAATAAATGCACCTGCTTTTCAGTCCATCATCCTGGTTTGCTGTGTTCACCATAACGCAGAGTAATGAGTTTGAATATCATTGAAGGCCCAGGAAATGAAATGCACACACACTGTGTGTCTGTGTGTATGTATGTATATCATATATATAATATATAAAAGAAATTAATGATATAAACTGACATATACATATAAATCAATACTGTTTAAGTCTGAAAAGAAATTATCATAAAAACACTTTGTGACATGGAAGTTTCCAAATTTTTTAGCTAATTTTTACAGGATATTCTTCTCTCACACAGTGATATCAACCACTTATCAAAGGATTGCTTACATTTAGCAAACACTTTTCTCCAGAACAACTTACAATGTTAAACTACCTACAATTATCTCCTCATTTATGTAGCTGGACCATTTTACTGGAGCAAGTTAAGATAAGTACGTTGCTCATGGGTACTACTGCTGGAGGGTGGATTCAAAACTGCAACCTTAGCATCTAATGGCAGCAGCTCTAACGACTATGCATTGAGCTACCCTTTGATGAAAATAAAAAATCATACAAGTAAATATTTACATTTACCTTCAGTTACTACAAAAACTATGTTAGGTATTAAGGCTATTAGACTTGTCTAAAACAAAAGGAAACAAAAAACAACTCACAACCAAAGGGAAAGGAGACGAAAAACCTCTTGGGGTCCAAGTGCCAGTGGCTGGCCACCCCTCATGGGCATCCTGCACAGAAAAAAACCACTTAAGCGACTGTGTAAAGGCCTATCTGGGGAAGATCATCATTCTGAACATTTACACCACACATGAGCTGGAGAGATCTTGGGCGAAATGGGTCCGGTAAAAATGAGTTTTCAACCTTTTCTTGAAAGTAGACAGAGCCTCTGCAGTTCTGAGTGAGAGGAGAAGGTCATTCCACCATATCGGAGCCAGAAACAAGAACCTCTGTGCTTTACCTTTCGTGTGCGGGACCACCAAGCAAGCAGAACTAGATGAGCGAAGGGGTCTGGTTAGGGTGTAGCAGTTGATCAAGTCTTATAAATAACTGGGAGCAGTTCTGTTGATGCATTTGTAGACAATATCCAGGGTCTTGTATTTGATTCGGGCAACTATAGGAAGCCAGTGCAGAGAGATGAGTAGAGGAGATACATGGGAACACTGTGGCAAATCACACACATCTTGTGCAGCAGCATTCTGAATCAGCTGCAGAGGTTTGATGGCAGTAGCAGGAAGGCCACACAGGAGAGAGTTGCAGTAGTCCAGACAGGAGGTCACCATGGCCTGGACAAATAGTTGGGCAGAGTTAGTTGGGATGGATCCTACGAATATTATGCATGATGTATCTGCAGCTTCGATGTCCCGAGAGAAAGACAGACTCGAGTCATTCATTACTCCCAGACTCTTGGCCGAGGAGGTAGGCAAAATGTGTGAGTTGTCCAGTCTGATTAATAGATCGTGACAGGAGGACAAGTCAGCTGGGAGGTGAAGAATCTCTGCTTTGGAGAGGTTGAGCTGGAGGTGATGATCAGACAGCCATGCAGAGATGTCCGACAGGCAGGCAGCAATACATGGAGAAATGTCTGACACTCCAGGTGGAAAGGAGAGGAAGAGCTGGGTATCATCGGCATAGCAGTGGAACTTGAATCCATGGAAGGCTATGACCGGGCCGAGGGAGGAGGTGTTGATTGAGAAGAGAAGAGGACCCAATACCGAGCCCTGCGGGACACTGGTAGTGAGTGGCAGATGAGAAAAACGAGAGCTCCACCAGACAACTTGATAGGATCTGTCAGATAGCTAGGACTCAAACCATCTTAGTGCCGTTCCTTTGATCCCAAGCTTTCATTCATTCATTCATTTATTAATTTGGTTCATTGATTGTTTAGCACTGTTTGTATTGTACATGAGGGGGTGCGGTGGCGCAGTGGGTTGGACCGCAGTCCTGCTCTCCAGTGGGTCTGGGGTTCAAGTCCCGCTTGGGGTGCCTTGCGGCGGACTGGCGTCCCGTCCTGGGTGTGTCCCCTTCCCCCTCCGGCCTTACGCCCTGTGTTGCCGGGTTAGGCTCCGGTTCCCCGTGACCCCGTAAGGGACAAGCGGTTCTGAGAATGTGTGTGTGTGTGTGTATTGTACATATGTCAGCCATCAATCCCTCCACCCTGCTGAGATTCATCCAGCAACACCCTTGCAACACAGTAGCTGAAAATGCTATAATAATCAGGTATGTAATCTGGAGAACAAGCTAAAAATGGTATTGCAATCTTACAAGAAGGAACAAGGAAGCAGCTCTTCATGCCTACCAATTTACTGATTGGAAGGTTTTAGCCCTCAGTCTTCCTCCTGTAAACATATAAATATGATGCATGAGGATGGCTGAATGTGCTGCAGAACATCTGTGCTCTCAACAAGGACTCGAGATTTCAGAGCTTCAGGTAAGGGCTGTATTATCCTGTATGCATCAGTCTGTGTCATGTCAGAAGAAGACCAGTCATACTTCATTTAAGTTACTAAAATACTACTATTAAAATTCATCATATAAGTCATCTTAAAGACATTAGTCTGATTGAAATGTTTTTAAAATGTCTAAAGTTTAAGAATTTAAGCTCTGGAGTGCAATTGCATGGTAGTTCTGTACAGATGACGCTGACATACAGAATTAAAAGTCAACACTGACCGAGTGTTTCTGGTTACTTTCAAGCCCGCTACACTGTAGACTTGTGACAAATAAGCAGAATAAAGTATAAGCTCTTCATGAAACTGGAATAAATCAGATTTATCCCCATTGCGCTCCTGTTTTAAACCCTGCCTTCTTCACTGAGGCAAAAAGAGAATAAATTTATTACTGTATGATGTAAATGTGAACATCTTTGCAGGTCTGCAGGGCAGCCAACTGACAAGCTTAGGACCCATTAATGCAGATTTTGCTTTCAATTGTATTTAAGTTATTCATTGGTAAAACTGGTCTTGCCTATTGTAGGGTAGAAAGAGCAAAAGGAAAGGGTGGGATTAAGGCACAAAATAGCATATCCACCAAATATATACACACACACACACACACACAGAGTCTGAACCCGCTAGTTCCAAGCAGCATCACTGCGAACTGCAGCCCAACCCCGCAACACAAGGCACAAGGCTGGAGGGGGAGGGGACACACCCAGGACGGGATGCCAGTCCACCACAAGGCACCCCAAGCAGGACTCGAACCCCAGACCCACCAGAGAGCGGCACTCGGCCAAGCCCGCCGCAACCCTGCTCAGAACAAGCAGATGTTGACGATTTATGGTTACTAAGCTTTGTAGGAAGTTTATTAATTAAGAGCATTATTTTTGGAAGCATTCTCACTTGACAGCTTTTTTCCCCAAGTATCTTAAATTTTTGCACAGCACTGTAAACATATATATATAATCTTACCGAAAACTCAGGTCTTTAGCCTAGCACTCAGTCCAAACATCTAGACTCCCCCAGTCTTTAAGGTCAGCTGTCTGTATGGTCCATTCCATGAACCCTTAAGTGTCTGCAGCCCACTGTCATTCGTTTGTCCAGTTATGTTGTCAGGGCAGGTTTGGACCCTTCAGCGCTGTCTATTATAAATTTCCCATTCTCTGCCCAGGGTTAGACCGCCCGCCAGCTCAGACCTGGCATGAAACTGGCCTCAGTCCACTTGCCTCAGATTTTTGACAGTTCAAATAACGAAGTTCCAATGAAAGTTTAAGACTGAGGTGAATGTGGCTTCCAGGGGTTTTTGAACAATGCTCTTGTGTTCTTGGGTCCTGCAGAGCATCCTTGAACACAGCTTGGGTGATTCATTCATCAGCCATGGGTACCTGGACCTGCCTTCTGGTCCTGGGGATCTCCTTGTCAACCTCATGGCCAGCAGCCACAGGTAATGCCACTAAGCAGGTGAACGGAGACTAGTTTCATGATGAGCAATCCTAGCGCTAGCATGAAGACAAGAGTTAAGAAGCCTTTCAGTCATGTTTATGGTCAGCGAGCCCTTCTACAATCTTTCTGTAAAAGTGCCTTGAACCAAGATTGGTAACTGGGTGATCAGAGTATGTGTTTCTTTAGCAGAGGAGGGCAAAGTGAGGCCCTTTGTCCTTAAAGCTTTGGAGGATGCCAAGACGATTGTGGATGAAGCCTACACGTATTCTCGGCAAAAGTAAGTCTGAAGTTAACTGGAGATCTACTGGACAGCAAGCCATGTAGCATTTTCTTCTCCTGGACAACCCAGACAAATCTTGACATCAGTACAGTGGATAAGCACAGCTCAAAAAAAATATGAGCCATTGGACACTGAATTGAATTGATGTGATCATCATTATGCTGTACAGTCAGTGTGGAGACCACTAGTCCTTCTCAGTACCTTCTGCTGTCCTCCCAGCCTCTTCCTAACAAACTCACTGCTTTCCTGAAGCTACCTGAATGTGCATCAAATATTCATCTCACATATCTCATAATACAGTTTCTCTCGTGTTTGTAAAACCCCAAAGGAGTGTGTCCCGGGTACAGAAACGCTCCTTCAGCGCTTCCGATGCCCTGCGTCTGTTGAGGCAGCCGTCCAGAGATCTGCGCTCAGCTGTAAGGGCTGCTGACTACATGGAGAATACTCTGAGACTCATCCAGGAAAGGCAGCCCCATGTACATAAACGCTCTCTGAACGCTACAGGTGAGGCTCTTTCTGTCTCTCTCTCAAACACAAATGTACACATACACACACTTTCTCAATGCAGTAGTCACAACAACCATGGGCTGTGCTGTGTTTCACAGTTTTTCATCCCCTTTAGACACACTGACCACAGATGAGTTGAAACTCATTAGCCGACTGACCGGATGTAGAGCACGTGTCCAGGTCCCAAACTGTCGAATCATTCCAGACCTCAACAAGTACCGCACAAGCACCAGTGTCTGTAACAACCTGTGAGTATTGAATACCAGATAGCCTCCGGTGTCCGTAACAAACTGAGTACTGTGTACCTCAAAGGCACTACTTTCCGAAACAACCAATAGGTACTCCTAAAGTACACTTTATTGTCCGTGTATACAGTTAACATTCCGTTTAAAGCAAATTAACTTTGGAGCAAACCAGCTGAAACTGAAATTACTATTACTATGGAATTCATCACATGAGCAGTTGTAATGTAAAGTCAGAACAACACTTTTTTTCTCTGGTTCTCCACATCAGAAACTGGACCAGTCAATGTACGCTTTTTTGAAGCAGCAGTGAGCACGTTAGCTATAACTGATAGGAGAACAGAGAAGAAAAGACAAACAGAGACTCAACATTAAGGACAGTTGTTTACCTAATAAACAGAAATGTTCGGATCACACTGATGTATCTTGTTTTGACTGATCCTCAACTGAAGGAAAAACCCCCGATGGGGAGCCTCCAATACACCACTGGCACGTTGGCTTCCTCCACGTTACGAGGATGGCATCTCACAGCCCCCTGGCTGGGATGAGTCACGCCTGTACAATGGACACCTTCTGCCTCTGGTACACCTTTTTAGCTGTAATAATGTATTTTTATTAATATCTGTATTCACGGGACTTCATGATAGGTATGTGACGCCCAGATATATTTCAAGATGGAAATAAGTTTAGCTCCATGATTCTGCTATGCAGTAGTGCTCTTCCTGCAGTTTAAAAAACATGACCATGTTCTTATCGCTTACAATGCCTGCTGTCCTGGATCTGACTTCCCTCTACTCATCTTTTCTATCTCAGGTGAGGGACGTCTCCAACCGGATCCTGAGTACTACAGATGCAGGAGTGGAGAGCGACCATGTCTATTCATACATGATCACTCTTTTTGGGCAATGGAACGACCACGACCTGACCTTCACTCCCACCTCTCCCAGCATCCGCTCCTTCAATGATGGCATAGATTGTGATTTAAGCTGTGCCCAGGCTGACCCCTGCTTCCCTATTCAGGTGAGGTAAACAAATGTAAGTTCTTTCTCTGTGAGAGAACACCTAGGAAAACTTCTTTTCTACTCCTTCTAATTATTATTGTCTAACTGCCCAGCAAACACATATCTGCAGTATGTTTTTTTTTTTTTTTTTCTTTTCTGGAAGACAGCTCTTTAACCACCGATTTCCATTGCTTTTGTCTCGTTCCTCTCAGATCCCACCAGAGGATACCCGCTTTGACAACAACTCCAAGGGCTGCATCCCTTTCTTTCGCTCAGCACCAGCCTGTGGAACAGGCACCACGGGCTATGTGTTTGGGGAAGCCAACATACGACAGCAGGTGAACGCGTTGACGGCCTTCCTGGATGCAGGACAGGTTTACGGATCAGAGGACGCGCAAGCACAATCCCTGAGGGACCTCACCAATGACTTTGGTCTGATGAGAGTCAATGATCGTTTCAATGACGACGGCAGAGAGCACCTCCCCTTCGCTAACACACTGGGCACATGCTCCACCCGGCAGAAGATCACTAACGTCAGTGGAGCGGAAGAGGTGCCCTGCTTTGTGGCCGGTAAGTGTTGGCTACAAGGGCTTTCGTTAAAACCTCAAAGAGCAGACGCTGTGTACACAGGTTACTATGCTGAAAATAAAGTTACAAAAATCTGTTTATGCTGCTTTAATCAAGCATAGACATTCTCTTCATCACTACATATGGTGTTCTAGCACCGTGACCTATGAGGAACCATGTTGTGTTTCAGGTGATACTCGAGTGATTGAGAACATTGCCCTCTCATCAATCCATACTCTGTTCCTGCGCGAACACAATCGTTTGGCCCGAGCCCTGCGGCAGCTCAACCCACACTGGAGTAGTGAGACTCTCTATCAGGAGGCTCGCAAGATTGTTGGTGGCTACCTTCAGGTAACAGCAGCAATAGGCGACAGATTTGAAAACTTCTCACCATACAAAGCCCACACCATTCAATCCCTGCACCTTCTTTTTTAGGTCATCGTGTTCCAGGACTACCTGAAGCACATTGTGGGTCCTGATGCCATGACCCGCTTTCTCCCCGCCTACCCTGGGTATGATGAGAATGTGGACCCCAGCATCGCCAATGTGTTTGCTACTGCGGCCTACCGCTTCGCCCACCTGACCCTCCAGCCTCTGGTCTTCCGACTCAACGAGAGCTACCAGGAGCACCCTGAGTTTCCAAGTGTGCCGCTGCACAAAGCCTTCTTTGCTCCCTGGAGGTTGATCTTCGAAGGTGTGCAGGCTTTCTGTTCACCACCTGCTCTGTATCCAGTAAGCTTAGAAATACACATTCACACACTCTTGCCTTTGACTTCCAGGTGGAGTGGACCCTTTACTCCGAGGGCTGTTGGGACGGCCAGCTAAGCTGGCCACCCAGGACCACATGTTGGTTGATGCAGTGCGAGAGAGGCTTTTTCAATTCACCTCAAGACTGGCACTGGACTTGGGTTCCCTGAACATGCAACGTGGACGAGACCATGGGTTACCTGGTGAGAAGTTTATGCTGAAGTCCCAGCTTGTGTACACACACAGTATTTCTAAACCCTGTATCTCCTCGAGCACCATTTCTAATTTCATTACACTTCTTCTCCTCCTCAGCCTACAGTGCCTGGCGTAAGTTTTGTGGTCTGTCACAGCCACAGAATGAGTTAGAGTTGGCCGAAGTGTTGAACAACACAAACTTGGCCAAGAAACTCATCGAGCTCTATGGCACACCAGATAATATTGATGTGTGGCTGGGGGGGGTCTCCGAACCCTTTGTCCCCGGTGGACGTGTGGGACCCCTGTTCTCCTGTCTCATTGCCATGCAGTTCCAGAAAATTCGTCAAGGAGACAGGTGAGATATTTGAATGTGTGTGAGAGAGACAAATAGCTATTAAACTCGGAGGAATATACACCAGATGAAGAGTTATATAAACTTACACAACTGATTGGACAGCTCATGTGACCTCTCACCCCAATAGGCTGTGGTGGGAGAAGGATGGCGTCTTCACCAGTCGGCAGCGCGATTCCTTAGCTTCCGTCTCCCTGAGTCGTATCATTTGTGACAACACTGGCATCACCGATGTGCCAAAGGACCCCTTCGTGTTTCAGGCCCGGGGGTCTAGCTACACTAGCTGCAATGACATCCCTGTTTTTGACCTCACTCCATGGAATGACACCGGTGAGCAGCACACACACACACACTATTCATGTTTAAGGAATGATGTACTTCAGCTCCTTCCTTGGTGCTGACATTATTATGAAAAACTGGCCACTGAGTGGCATGTTCTGTGTCTCTACAGAGCAGCAGTTCATTTGAAGCCTTTACTTCTTTCACTGGAGTAGAGTGGTACATTCCCAACGTCTAGTGTACAGGACTGAATTATTAACTTCCAAGTCTTGCACTGGGATTGGTAAAAAAATAAATAAATATCCTTGTGCACAGGTTCCTCCTGCCCTATTGTCTCAACTGTATCTCCCAGCTCTGCTGTACCCCAGACATCCTTGCCACTGACACCCATCGCTGGCCCACCAGGACCCCCTGGTCCACCCGGACCTCCAGGTCCTTCTGGTCCACATGGTCTTCGAGGTCCTGCTGGCCAACAGGGAGCCACTGGTCCCTCTGGACCTCAGGGACCTTCTGGCCCACCAGGACCCCCAGGTCCCTCTATCCACACAGAGCAATCAGCCTTTTCCATGCGCCTGGGTTCCAGTAACCCGCAACCCAAACAACCCATTGTCTTCCACGAAACCATCTACAATGGGCAAAACCATTATAACAGTCAGACAGGGGTTTTCACATGTGCTATTGCTGGTGTCTACAAGTTTGAATACGACTGCAGCCTGACCCAAGGCAAAGGAGATATCATCCTGCAACAAAATGGGCAAGTGATACGAAAGACCCCCATCTCACAACAGTCAGCGCTTCTAACAGCTTCTGGAAGCACCTTGGTGCAGCTCAAACGTGGAGATAAGGTGTGGCTAGAGACCAACGCCAAAGGCCTCAAGTTCACCAAAGACAGTTACTTCAGTGGCCACCTGCTCTTTACTGTTTAGGCTCATATTTGCACTGAATAAGATCATATTTACCAAATGTAATTAAATAACTAGTTCTGCGATTAATTACAACCAGTACTACTGTGAAGGTATAAACACCTAGATAACAGATGTTTTCCAGTGTATTCCTTATGATTACTACGTGGCTGCACTTTTTTGCTACTAACAATATTTTAATGATTGTTTGGTGATAGCAGTCTGTACAGGCATATGTTTTCATTTTCATGTGCTTTAATATATTTGTATTTTTATTGCTTGGGTAATAAATGTCTAATAAACTATAGAAAATTCAGTCTGGCTGAATTCCTTTTTGGGGGGTGTGGTGGCGCAGTGGGTTGAACTGGGTCCTGCTCTCCGTTGGGTCTGTGGTTTGAGTCTTGCCTGGAGTGCTTTGCAGCAGACTGGCATCCTGTCCTGGGTGTGTCCCCTTCCGCCCTGTGTTGCCAGGTTAGGCTCTTGCTCCCTGCGACCCTGTATGGGACGAGTGAATGAGTTGCTTTTTGCCTTGAGAGGGAATCATTATACTCTGATGTATCTCATACCCGATAGGATAGGGATAATACTTTTTTCATCCCTGTAGGGAAATTCACACACAGCAGTTCAACATGTTAGCACACAGGCAGCTGGTAGCATAGTGGTTACAGCTGCTCCCTTTTGGACCAGAAATTCCACCTCCAACTATAGTACTCTTGAGAAGGTACTTAACCTAAGTTGCTCCAGTAAAGATACACAACTGTATAAAAGGGCAAATAATTGTAATACAACAATATTGCAAGCAGCTGTGGAAAAACATGTGAGATAAAAAATAACCTGTTTCAATAAGTCATTTTGAAATTTTGAACATGCTGATAGGAAATGAAAAGGACAGATTTTTGGACATATCCAGGTAAGCCCTGAGGTAAGGCTTCTTATTTCAGCAAACAACCTTCAGCTGCAGCTTGTTGTGAAACTACTGTTATCACATATTTTCCGAGGTACATTTTTAATCCACTAACTAGTGACAGAAGAAGACCAGCTTGCAAATGAATAAACCATGCTTCTGTGACGTTGTGACGTATCGAAACCATAGCTACCAAATGCCACCTTCTGGATGGAATATTTCCTGCAGTGACACACATGCAGGTAACAGAAAATTACAGTAGCACTTGTTCTAGAGTGCCACCCTCTGGAGAAAGACAATTACAAGGGCCCTTTGGTTAGAGAATACAGCTTCTATCTGATGAAAAGAAAAAGTGCTAATGTATCCACAAGAACAAAAATTTGTATTGTTTAAACTATGTCAAAGCTGACCACTGAAGAAGGAAGAAATGAACTGTTAGGGATTTTGCGGACAACAGAGAAAATGGATAGCTCTTAGTCCAAACCAGGCCAAAACTCTCCCTGAAAGCAAAATGAGACCGAAAACACTGAGACTGATGGAAAAAAAAGGATAAACAGGTATACGGGGCAGTGACAACAGTGACCAGCTTTCCAAATGGGAGGGTGGCACAAAAGAAGTCTCTTGGGTTTGCCATAACACATGAGAGTGAGCTTCAATCTGAGAAAAGATTTTGCAGACAGAGGAGACCAAATCAGAGCTGTTGTGGCAAAATACAATTCAATATATGTAGTGCAGACCTAACACTGCCTATGCCTGAAGAAACACCTTCCACACAGTGAAGTACGGTGGTGGAAGTATCATGTTGTGGTGCTGCTTTCCATCAGCTGGGATTGGATATCCTGTTTAAACAGAAAAAAAAAAGTAAATTACAGGAAAGTACTGCAAGAGAACCCACCTGCTAAAAAAATGAAGTTGACCTTTCAACAGGACAATGATCTCAAACATAAAGCAAAAGCAACAGTAGAATGTCTCCTCAAGAATAAAGATGTGAATGTCTTAGAGTACCCAGTCAAAGTTTTGTTCTCATTCTGTGATGCTTTACAGTTGTGATGCTTTACATTTTGCACAGTGCACTTCTAATCTCACTCTCCATCTGGGTTCATTTTACTTTTCACCCGCGTCTGTCCAGACGCTATACTAAACATGAAGTAGTGCCCCCCCCATGGAGCTACTAGAAACTGGCTCAGGAGTCAGGGTGAAAGGAACATACTCTTTATTGAATGAGTACATGTATTCTGACAGCAGTCTTAACAAAGATGCTTCAGACAGCATAAATGTTACCGAACATTGGAGAATCCCCCTGGGTTACTCCCAGCCCCCTACCGCACCCCATGGTTAAGGGGCCACCCCTAGAACCCCCCAGAATTCCCCTCTTGATAAATAGATAAATAGAATGGCATAAATAGAATGACAACCAATCAGAACACACACAACCATGTACATACACACACACACACACATTTTCTGAACCGCTCGTCCCATACGGGGTCACGGGTAACCGGAGCCTAACCATGTACATACATGAACACTAATATCAACTATTTACATGAAGCTGTTACAACTCCCCTCAGTGCTGTTACAATAATTAGTCCTAATAAAAGCTCTAATTTTGACTAATTGGTCCTGAGACCATTCTTCAGAAGTGGCAATCAAAGTTTCATAAACTGCAGTCTTTTTAAAGAGCAGTTGTTTCCTACTTGCCACTTCCAAATGTACTCCTTTTTTGCACAGTGTCTTGTTCTGGAGTCATGAACACTGACTTGACTTGACTTGAACTGAGGTAAGAAACAACTGTAATTCCTGTATGGAGTTTGTATGTTCTCCCCGTGTCTGCGTGGGTTTCCTCCGGGTTCTCCGGTTTCCTCCCACAATACAAAGACATGCTGTTCAGGTTCCCCCATAGTGTGTGAATGACACAGAGAGAGTGTGTTTCATTGATGTATGGATGAGTGATCCATTGTGAGTAGTGTATCTACTAGTGTAAGTCACCTTGGTGAATAAAGTGTGTGAGCTAGTAACACTGCATAGTATCCAGTGTAAGTCGCTTTGGAGAAAAGCGTCTGCTAAGTGAAAAAATGTAAAACGTAAATGTAAATGTAATTCTTTGGATTTTGATCTGGGGTTCTTACTGAGCTCATTAATGATTGAACACCTTGCTCATGGAGCGATTTTGCCACGAAGGCCACTCCTAGGTAGATTGATCACTATTCCAAACTTTCTCTATTTCATATGCTAAGTATGGTTCTCTCTATGCTTTGCCTGATATTCAGCGCTTAAGACTAATAGGCTTCAGCAAGTTTTCTCTGGAGCTCTTCAGAAATTTCCTTTGACTCTGGTATGACAAGACAAGAGAAGAGATGCTTTATTGTCATTTCAACCATATACAGCTGGAACAGTACACAGTGAAATGACACAACGTTGCTCCAGGAGCACGGTGCTACATAAAACAACACAGTTACATACACAGACTACATAAAGTGCATGCGTGCAAGACTTGTGCAAACAGCGCTAGATATAAACAGCGGCAAGAGGGTAAAGAGTTTGTGTGAGGGGTGCGTGAGGTCGTCTGCAATGCTGGTGGCTTTGCGGATGCAGCGGGCAGTGTAAATGATGTGACATTTCAGAATCTCTGTAGCATTCAACCTTACTACCACATTTTACACAATACAACTCACCTGGTTGTGGCATATGTATTCAAACATGGGAATATCTTTAACCATTGTGTTGCATCTTGGAAGGGTTTTGATTCTATGACATATTATTGCTTGAACTCCTTACCCCACCTCCACAAAGACAAAGGCATCAAAGGAGGAATCAAGGGAGGAAACAAATGTTTTGCCCTGTTTTTCCAGTCTTTGCACATGGTATTATTATTGTTTCTTACCTAGATCAATTTGCAGAACATCGATCTTATCAGTCTGCTGACATGCAGTACACAATGGATCACTGGACAACCTGCAATTTTGTGGGTTTGCAGAGGTTTGTTTTCTCTGGCAACTGATATTCTTCCCCATGTACTTTGCTTTATTGGCTTTTGTTTATTGAGTTTGACCTGTATCATAGTAATATGGCCCTTGGTGATACTTCACTACAGTTATTTCTGATCAGTTCTGAGCAGTTTTTGATACACATGAAAATTTGACAATTACAGTTGATTTATCACTGTGCTTTCGATGACTGCACCACATAAAAACACAGTGAAAACAACAGAACAGATTTTATTTCTTTTTAATGTCATCCACTAATTTTCAAGCCACTTATCCCAGTGACAGTTGTGGTGCGAACAGGTCAAGCAGGACAAACCTTACTTTGCTTTCTACAACAATAGTCTCAATTCTTCCGAAGTGGTCCCCTAATGTTCCCAAACTGTCATGAATATATGATATATTATTTGATATAAGAGGGGGGTGCGGTGGCGCAGTGGGTTGAACCACAGTCCTGCTCTCCGGTGGGTCTGGGGTTCGAGTCCCGCTTGGGGTGCCTTGCGACGGACTGGCGTCCCGTCCTGGGTGTGTCCCCTCCCCCTCCGGCCTTGCGCCCTGTGTTACCGGGTAGGCTCTGGTTCCCCATGACCCCGTATGGGACAAGCAGTTCTGACAATGTGTATTTGATATAATTTTCCCAGTTTTAGCAAAATGTCTGTAAACATTAACTGGCTACTCTCGATCTGAAGGAACACAGACCCTAGATGTCCGTGCTGATCATTATACTTTCTCATGTACTGAATCTTACACTCATTTTCACATCTTCTATCAGCCATCTTGTTCTTTTGGACTCTCCCCAAATCTTGTGACCATACTTGAGGATGGGGGTGTACAACAAATTGCAAATCTTGCTTATGTATTCTGCTCCTGCTTCACCACCATGGTTCTGTACACTCTTTGCATTACTGCAGATTCTCCCCTGCTATCACTAATGAGAATGGCCATGAGCTGCTTAAACACTTCTGTAGGACATAGCTGATCCTTAAATCAAAAGAAAAAGATACATTACCACTAGGAGAACATCATCTTAAATTTGGAGATATAAACCTTCATCTGAAGTAGGTCACACTCAGCTGTGAACCACTCTGGTGCAGCTCATAATTACTTTCTGATGAGGCTAACAGGACCACAATCATATGCAGACCACATGGATGAAACTCTGGTACCAACAGCCTGTGAACTCTCCAAACCTCTACAGGACCTATAGATTCTATCCATTAATTCCACAGAGATATAGGCAAGATTTACCACGGGCTGTCTTTTTACGTCTTTAAACCCTTGTGAGATTAATGACAATTTTCTTACTTTTGAATGAAATGGATTATGAATCATTTCTACTTGTTACACTGTCAAATGAGACCAAATTGTCATATATCTTTAACTGAACATAATTGCTGCATCTGGAGAAAGAGAGCTGTCAGAAGAATCAAAAGGGTGGATGCAGAAGTCACTCCACGTGATAGAAGCTGAGAAGGAACAGTTCCTTCAGATGCTTCACTCTTCCTTGTCAATCACGAACACTGAGGTCAAACTGTAGTTTACAGGTTACAGTGCGCTTATTAATACTTGTACTTCTAAGCAGCATGGTCATGAATATTATGTGCTGATCTGAACTCTATACAGAACCATCATCTAACTTTGCTTATGGGATCCAGTCTGACCTCACATATTAACTACCACAAACTAAAAATGTGCTATGTGAAATGCAGTTCAGTTGGCTAAATGATTCATTCCTTCAGTTCTGAGAGTTGTTCATGTTAAAATTTTGCTACATCCCCCACCCCCTAAACCTTACCCTGCTGGTTTCATGGCATGTAATAATAGCTGAGAGACATCAGAAAACCTGCTCCACAGTAAAAGAATACTAATTTTAAATGAAAGATTACTCAACTGTCATGAGTAAACAAAGTGAAAAATGATATACTACATTTAAGCAGTAAGGAACAAGGAAAAAGCTTTTGGTTTCTATTGGTGCCTCAACAGGAAAGTGTTATTCTATACTCTCTGCCTCAAAGCAAATAAATATGGTAGCTTTCTGGATGTGCTGCAGAACTCCTCAACTTTCCACAAGGATTCAAGGTGCTCATTGCTGCAGGTAAGAGTTTTACTTTACTCACCATCTGTCCACAGCTCTATGAGCACCTCAGAGTCAGGTTCTTGTTCTGCTCTCAACACGTATGCATGTTAATGTGACAGCTCCTCCACATCAGTCTGTTTGGTAGTTCCTTCCACAAGTGGTTCAAGAGTAAATGTTCATAATTTTGACTTCAGTGTGATGGAATGAGCTCCCCGTGTCTCTCAAAACTGCTAAGTCTTCTCCAGCATTCAAGAAAGCTCTCAAAATCCATCACTTTCAGACCGTCTTATCTTCTGATCTCCAAATAGCTGCATAAATTTCAATGCAAATTTTTATTTACATTTTATTTGTTTAGCTAATCACCCCAGCTTCTCAATTCCTTCAAAGTTCAACAATGCAAGTCTCCATTACTTCACATGTTGGTTCTTTCCCATCCAGTAGGTGACAGCTGCTGTAAAAGCTTCTTAAATGTATTTTGTACCAGTGCCACACAGGACCTGGGTTGTGCAGTTGGACATAGGTGTGAATCCAGCTCAGTCTCTGTTGAGCATGTTAACCCCATGTTTCAGTAGGTTTCCTCCACATGCTCTGGATTCCAGAGTCAACTTTCACACTATATTAATCTGTTGACTCAGTGTTATACTTTCAGTTAAATCCAATGGCAACCAGTCCAAGTGTTATAGTTTCTGTGTAACTAATCCTAATACTGTCCAGCATAAACAAAAACCATTAATGAACCATGAACCATTTATTGTTGACCACTACTGACAAACTCAACTGACAATGGAAACTGAGTTAGTATGTGAAATCCATCACTCCCCTTGTGGATTAAAAATGTATACGTTTCCAGTGTTAAGAGGTTCTTTAACCAGTTTAATTACTGTTGCATCACTGTGTTTTAAATTTTATGTTCCTTGCTAATCTAGTATCGGATCATTAACAGCTGTGTGATTTAAAATGTTCGCAATATTGAATCTTCTTCAGAATCAACCAGTGCCTATGGAACTAGTATGAAATGGGAAAGTTTGAAACATGGTATACAAACAAGCTATAGATCTGTGTTCAGTTAGAAACAAAGGAAAGTGCTGTTTCTGTAAAATATTAAAAGCATTATTAAAGAAAAAAGGAATGAAGATCTATTCAGCATTTAGCCTTTTTACAGCCGTTTGCTCAGTTTTTGAAGATACATGAAATAAATAAAGAGAGGAAATACAAAAAGCTGGGTCATATTGTATAAATATGAATTTTGTGACCCTAGCAGACAAAGGCAAAACTGAATTTCTTTGGAGGTAGTCAAAGTGGAATTAAAAGCTTTGTCATTTTGTATCATTTTACTCTTTTCTAATCATGTCTTCATTTGATAACTTCTAATCCTTAATCGTAGTTGTGAAATTCACAAGGACAGCAAATTGTATGCTTCAACAGGGGCTATGTTAGACCAATAACACAGGTAAAGAGTCAGAACAATTCTTAAACACTCACACTGAAGACATGTGACAGTTAGGGCTGTTTAGAGTTAGAGTTAGAGTTAGTCAATGTGGTAACATAACAGTTTTTGTATTTGGCCAAATATTTCAGGATCTTGTATGTAAATTATGGTAACATAGTGAATTGAACACAGTATTAACAAAAGACAAAAAACAAAAATGCTTACCAAGCTGTACTATAAAAGGTATCAGCAGGATAACTGTCTGGTAGTGACCTATGGTCACAAATAAGGACATAATCTCTGTGTAATAACCTAAAGCAGTATGCAATATAATGCAAGCATTTTATTTCCAAATTTTCTCCCATATGCTAAGAAATAATGATTTTTTGGCATCTCTGGAAGCTTCTCAAGGAATTGTCTGTAGAGAAATGACTGTGGTCATTAATATTTGGTGACTTCAATGACATCCCGCACATAAAATCAAGAACAAGAGAGAAAAATGGAATGCAGTCCAAGAGGTTCTCAGTTTGGACAATAGCTCAAAACCAAGGGTGGAACTCACTTATCAAAGCAACTGAATAACAAAGTTCAATTCATACAGTTTAAGACTGAGGCAAACAAAAATCAGAGTATGTTAACAGCACACTTTTCTGTTTCTTATGTTGAAAAGTGTTTTTACTCTGTGATGTTTGCACAGGGCATCCTCAGAAACGCCATGAACACGTGTACATGCCTCCTGGTCCTGGGGATCTACCTGTCCATCTTCTTTCCTGCAGCTACAGGTAAACACCCTTACAGGGACACATGTCAATGAAAAAAAAAATACTAATAAATGTTCCGGTTAGGGAGATTGGAAAGAGTTCTATGGGCAGCACAGTGGCACAGCAAGTAGCACTGCTCTCTTACAGCACCTGGGTGGTGCGACAGAATGTGGGTTTGATCCCTACTCAGTCTATGTGGAGTGTGCATGTTCTCCCTGTGTCTGTGTTGGTTTCCTCCAGGTGCTCCAGTTTCCTCCCACAGCCCAAAGACATGCTGTTCAGGTTCCCCCATAGTGTGCGAGTGTCACAAAGAGAGTGTGTTCCACTGATGTATGGATGAGTGACCCTTTCTAAGTAGTATATGTAGCAGTGTAAGTCACCTTGGTGAATAAGGTGTGTGGGCTAATAACACATCTGTTGTAAGTCACTTTGGAGAAAAGTGTCTGCTAAGTGAATAAATGTAAATGTAAGGCTTTGGAGCCATATCTACATCTGGTTTATTAAAGATCTTTGAACTCATCTTCCATTTCTCTGTGCTTTGTGTTTAAAAGTGCCATAATTTTATGTGTTCAGATATTTTTAAACTAAATGGAAGATCAGCCTGCTCAACGATATATGTAAAACTCATAAGAATGTGTATCTTTATTTCCTTTTGCTTTATTAATTTAGGGATAATATTTTGTTGTTGTGGTTTCCCTCTATGAAAGCAACATATGAAAGATTCAAAAAAGTGCCTTACACAGTGTTGCTGCATTTTGGACTGCAGTGTGTGGAACATGATGGGGGAGATAAAAAGAGTCTGGAACTACCAGCTGCCTGAGTAGAATGTGTCAATCGAGAAACTGTCCGAGCACAGTGTGTGTTTCTGCAGCAGAAGATGGCAAAATGAGGCCTTTCGTGCTCAAAGCCCTGGAGGATGCCAAGACAGCTGTGGATGAAGCCTACATGTATTCCTGGAAAGAGTAAGTGTGGAGACCGTTGAAAACCACCAAGGATGTCTGTACAAATTAGTCTCAGCTGGGGTGTGGAACACATCCTGTGACCAATACAGTCCATTTCTTAATAGGTCAACTGCCTTGTCCAGCTACTGCCCAGTCAATTGGTGCAATAATTATTCTACTTAAGAGCAATCTATGGAACATCTTTGCTCTACTGGACAACCCAGAGAACTGTGGTCATCAGCACTGTGGATAAGAAAAATACTCTGTTTGTGTCTGTTTGTAAAACCCCAAAGGAGTGTGTCCCGGGTGAAGAAAGGCTCCTTCAGCGCTTCCGATGCCCTGCGTCTGTTGAGGCAGCCGTCCAGAGATCTGCGCTCAGCTGTGAGGGCTGCTGACTACATGGAGAATACTCTGAGACTCATCCAGGAAAGGCAGCCCCATGTACATAAACGCTCTCTGAACGCTACAGGTGAGGCTCTGTCCGTCTCTCTCTCTCAAACACAAATGTACACATACACACACTTTCTCAATGCAGTAGTCACAACAACCATGGGCTGTGCTGTGTTTCACAGTTTTTCATCCCCTTTAGACACACTGACCACAGATGAGTTGAAACTCATTAGCCGACTGACCGGATGTAGAGCACGTGTCCAGGTCCCAAACTGTCGAATCATTCCAGACCTCAACAAGTACCGCACAAGCACCAGTGTCTGTAACAACCTGTGAGTATTGAATACCAGATACCCTCCGGTGTCCGTAACAAACTGAGTACTGTGTACCTCAAAGGCACTACTTTCTGAAACAACCAATGGGTACTCCTAAAGTACACTTTATTGTCCATGTATACAGGCAACATTCCATTTAAAGCAAATTAACTTTGGAGCAAACCAGCTGAAACTGAAATTACTATGGAATTCATCACATGAGCAGTTGTAATGTAAAGTCAGAACAACACTTTTTTTCTCTGGTTCTCCACATCAGAAACTGGACCAGTCAATGTATGCTTTTTTGAAGCAGCAGTGAGCACGTTAGCTATAACTGATAGGAGAACAGAAAAGAAAAGACAAACAGAGACTCAACATTAAGGACAGTTGTTTACCTAATAAACAGAAATGTTCGGATCACACTGATGTATCTCGTTTTGACTGATCCTCAACTGAAGGAAAAACCCCCGATGGGGAGCCTCCAACACACCACTGGCACGTTGGCTTCCTCCACGTTACGAGGATGGCATCTCACAGCCCCCTGGCTGGGATGAGTCACGCCTGTACAATGGACACCTTCTGCCTCTGGTACACTTTTTAGCTGTAATAATGTATTTTTATTAATATCTGTATTCACGGGACCTCATGATAGGTATGTGACGCCCAGATATATTTCAAGATGGAAATAAGTTTAGCTCCATGATTCTGCTATGCAGTAGTGCTCTTCCTGCAGTTTAAAAAACATGACCATGTTCTTATTGCTTACAATGCCTGCTGTCCTGGATCTGACTTCCCTCTACTCATCTTTTCTATCTCAGGTGAGGGACGTCTCCAACCGGATCCTGAGTACTACAGATGCAGGAGTGGAGAGCGACCATGTCTATTCATACATGATCACTCTTTTCGGGCAATGGAACGACCACGACCTGACCTTCACTCCCACCTCTCCCAGCATCCGCTCCTTCAATGATGGCATAGATTGTGATTTAAGCTGTGACCAGGCTGACCCCTGCTTCCCTATTCAGGTGAGGTAAACAAATGTAAGTTCTTTCTCTGTGAGAGAACACCTAGGAAAACTTCTTTTCTACTCCTTCTAATTATTATTGTCTAACTGCCCAGCAAACACATATCTGCAGTATGTTTTTTTTTTTTTTTTTCTTTTCTGGAAGACAGCTCTTTAACCACCGATTTCCATTGCTTTTGTCTCGTTCCTCTCAGATCCCACCAGAGGATACCCGCTTTGACAACAACTCCAAGGGCTGCATCCCTTTCTTTCGCTCAGCACCAGCCTGTGGAACAGGCACCACGGGCTATGTGTTTGGGGAAGCCAACATACGACAGCAGGTGAACGCGTTGACGGCCTTCCTGGATGCAGGACAGGTTTACGGATCAGAGGACGCGCAAGCACAATCCCTGAGGGACCTCACCAATGACTTTGGTCTGATGAGAGTCAATGATCGTTTCAATGACAACGGCAGAGAGCACCTCCCCTTCGCTAACACACTGGGCACATGCTCCACCCGGCAGAAGATCACTAACGTCAGTGGAGTGGAAGAGGTGCCCTGCTTTGTGGCCGGTAAGTGTTGGCTACAGGGCTTTCGTTAAAACCTCAAAGAGCAGACGCTGTGTACACAGGTTACTATGCTGAAAATAAAGTTACAAAAATCTGTTTATGCTGCTTTAATCAAGCATAGACATTCTCTTCATCACTACATATGGTGTTCTAGCACCATGACCTATGAGGAACCATGTTGTGTTTCAGGTGATACTCGAGTGATTGAGAACATTGCCCTCTCATCAATCCATACTCTGTTCCTGCGCGAACACAATCGTTTGGCCCGAGCCCTGCGGCAGCTCAACCCACACTGGAGTAGTGAGACTCTCTATCAGGAGGCTCGCAAGATTGTTGGTGGCTACCTTCAGGTAACAGCAGCAATAGGCGACAGATTTGAAAACTTCTCACCATACAAAGCCCACACCATTCAATCCCTGCACCTTCTTTTTTAGGTCATCGTGTTCCAGGACTACCTGAAGCACATTGTGGGTCCTGATGCCATGACCCGCTTTCTCCCCGCCTACCCTGGGTATGATGAGAATGTGGACCCCAGCATCGCCAATGTGTTTGCTACTGCGGCCTACCGCTTCGCCCACCTGACCCTCCAGCCTCTGGTCTTCCGACTCAACGAGAGCTACCAGGAGCACCCTGAGTTTCCAAGTGTGCCGCTGCACAAAGCCTTCTTTGCTCCCTGGAGGTTGATCTTCGAAGGTGTGCAGGCTTTCTGTTCACCACCTGCTCTGTATCCAGTAAGCTTAGAAATACACATTCACACACTCTTGCCTTTGACTTCCAGGTGGAGTGGACCCTTTACTCCGAGGGCTGTTGGGACGGCCAGCTAAGCTGGCCACCCAGGACCACATGTTGGTTGATGCAGTGCGAGAGAGGCTTTTTCAGTTCACCTCAAGACTGGCACTGGACTTGGGTTCCCTGAACATGCAACGTGGACGAGACCATGGGTTACCTGGTGAGAAGTTTATGCTGAAGTCCCAGCTTGTGTACACACACAGTATTTCTAAACCCTGTATCTCCTCGAGCACCATTTCTAATTTCATTACACTTCTTCTCCTCCTCAGCCTACAGTGCCTGGCGTAAGTTTTGTGGTCTGTCACAGCCACAGAATGAGTTAGAGTTGGCCGAAGTGTTGAACAACACAAACTTGGCCAAGAAACTCATCGAGCTCTATGGCACACCAGATAATATTGATGTGTGGCTGGGGGGGGTCTCCGAACCCTTTGTCCCCGGTGGACGTGTGGGACCCCTGTTCTCCTGTCTCATTGCCATGCAGTTCCAGAAAATTCGTCAAGGAGACAGGTGAGATATTTGAATGTGTGTGAGAGAGACAAATAGCTATTAAACTCTGAGGAACCTACACCAGATGAAGAGTTATATAAACTTACACAACTGATTGGACAGCTCATGTGACCTCTCACCCCAATAGGCTGTGGTGGGAGAAGGATGGCGTCTTCACCAGTCGGCAGCGCGATTCCTTAGCTTCCGTCTCCCTGAGTCGTATCATTTGTGACAACACTGGCATCACTGATGTGCCAAAGGACCCCTTCGTGTTTCAGGCCCGGGGGTCTAGCTACACTAGCTGCAATGACATCCCTGTTTTTGACCTCACTCCATGGAATGACACCGGTGAGCAGCACACACACACACACACACTATTCATGTTTAAGGAATGATGTACTTCAGCTCCTTCCTTGGTGCTGACATTATTATGAAAAACTGGCCACTGAGTGGCATGTTCTGTGTCTCTACAGAGCAGCAGTTCATTTGAAGCGTTTACTTCTTTCACTGGAGTAGAATGGTACATTCCCAACGTCTAGTGTACAGGACTGAATTATTAACTTCCAAGTCTTGCACTGGGATTGGTAAAAAAATAAATAAATATCCTTGTGCACAGGTTCCTCCTGCCCTATTGCCTCAACTGTATCTCCCAGCTCTGCTGTACCCCAGATATCCTTGCCACTGACACCCATCGCTGGCCCACCAGGACCCCCTGGTCCACCCGGACCTCCAGGTCCTTCTGGTCCACGTGGTCTTCGAGGTCCTGCTGGCCAACAGGGAGCCACTGGTCCCTCTGGACCTCAGGGACCTTCTGGCCCACCAGGACCCCCAGGTCCCTCTATCCACACAGAGCAATCAGCCTTTTCCATGCGCCTGGGTTCCAGTAACCCGCAACCCAAACAACCCATTGTCTTCCACGAAACCATCTACAATGGGCAAAACCATTATAACAGTCAGACAGGGGTTTTCACATGTGCTATTGCTGGTGTCTACAAGTTTGAATACGACTGCAGCCTGACCCAAGGCAAAGGAGATATCATCCTGCAACAAAATGGGCAAGTGATACGAAAGACCCCCATCTCACAACAGTCAGCGCTTCTAACAGCTTCTGGAAGCACCTTGGTGCAGCTCAAACGTGGAGATAAGGTGTGGCTAGAGACCAACGCCAAAGGCTTCAAGTTCACCAAAGACAGTTACTTCAGTGGCCACCTGCTCTTTACTGTTTAGGCTCATATTTGCACTGAATAAGATCATATTTACCAAATGTAATTAAATAACTTGTTCTGCGATTAATTACAACCAGTACTACTGTGAAGGTATAAACACCTAGATAACAGATGTTTTCCAGTGTATTCCTTATGATTACTACGTGGCTGCACTTTTTGCTACTAACAATATTTTAATGATTGTTTGGTGATAGCAGTCTGTACAGGCATATGTTTTCATGTGCTTTAATTTATTTGTATTTTTATTGCTTGGGTAACAAATGTCTAATAAACTATTGAAAATTCAGTCTGGCTGAATTCCTTTTTGGGGGGTGTGGTGGCGCAGTGGGTTGAACTGGGTCCTGCTCTCCGTTGGGTCTGTGGTTCGAGTCTTGCCTGGGGTGCTTTGCAGCAGACTGGCATCCTGTCCTGGGTGTGTCCCCTTCCGCCCTGTGTTGCCAGGTTAGGCTCTTGCTCCCTGCGACCCTGTATGGGACGAGTTGAATGAGTTGCTTTTTGCCTTGAGAGGGAATCATTATACTCTGATGTATCTCATACCCGATAGGATAGGGATAATACTTTTTTCATCCCCGTAGGGAAATTCACACACAGCAGTTCAACATGGAAGTGATATGTTAGCACACAGGCAGCTGGTAGCATAGTGGTTACAGCTGCTCCCTTTTGGACCAGAAGTTCCACCTCCAACTATAGTACTCTTGAGAAGGTACTTAACCTAAGTTGCTCCAGTAAAGATACACAATTGTATAAAAGGGTAAATAATTGTAATACAACAATATTGTAAGCAGCTGTGGAAAAACATGTCAGATAAAAAATAACCTGTTTCACACACACACACACACACACACACATTTTCAGAACCGCTTGTCCCATATGGGGTCACGGGGAACCGGAGCCTACCCGGTAACACAGGGCGTAAGGCCGGAGGGGGAGGGGACACACCCAGGACGGGACGCCAGTCCGTCGCAAGGCACCCCAAGCGGGACTCGAACCCCAGACCCACTGGAGAGCAGGACTGCGGTCCAACCCACTGCGCCACCGCACCCCCACCTGTTTCAATAAGTCATTTTGAAATTTTGAACATGCTGATAGGAAATGAAAAGGACAGATTTTTGGACATATCCAGGTAAGCCCTGAGGTAAGGCTTCTTATTTCAGCAAACAACCTTCAGCTGCAGCTTGTTGTGAAACTACTGTTATCACATATTTTCCGAGGTACATTTTTAATCCACTAACTAGTGACAGAAGAAGACCAGCTTGCAAATGAATAAACCATGCTTCTGTGACGTTGTGACGTATCGAAACCATAGCTACCAAATGCCACCTTCTGGATGGAATATTTCCTGCAGTGACACACATGCAGGTAACAGAAAATTACAGTAGCACTTGTTCTAGAGTGCCACCCTCTGGAGAAAGACAATTACAAGGGCCCTTTGGTTAGAGAATACAGCTTCTACCTGATGAAAAGAAAAAGTGCTAATGTATCCACAAGAACAAAAATTTGTATTGTTTAAACTATGTCAAAGCTGACCACTGAAGAAGGAAGAAATGAACTGTTAGGGATTTTGCGGACAACAGAGAAAATGGATAGCTCTTAGACCAAGCCAGGCCAAAACTCTCCCTGAAAGCAAAATGAGACCGAAAACACTGAGACTGATGGAAAAAAAAAGGATAAACAGGTATACGGGGCAGTGACAACACTGACCAGCTTTCCAAATGGGAGGGTGGCACAAAAGAAGTCTCTTGGGTTTGCCATAACACATGAGAGTGAGCTTCAATCTGAGAAAAGATTTTGCAGACAGAGGAGACCAAATCAGAGCTGTTGTGGCAAAATACAATTCAATATATGTAGTGCAGGCCTAACACTGCCTATGCCTGAAGAAACACCTTCCACACAGTGAAGTACGGTGGTGGAAGTATCATGTTGTGGTGCTGCTTTCCATCAGCTGGGATTGGATATCCTGTTTAAACAGAAAAAAAAAGTAAATTACAGGAAAGTACTGCAAGAGAACCCACCTGCTAAAAAAATGAAGTTGACCTTTCAACAGGACAATGATCTCAAGCATAAATCAAAAGCAACAGTAGAATGTCTCCTCAAGAATAAAGATGTGAATGTCTTAGAGTACCCGGTCAAAGTTTTGGTCTCATTCTGTGATGCTTTACAGTTGTGATGCTTTACATTTTGCACAGTGCACTTCTAATCTCACTCTCCATCTGGGTTCATTTTACTTTTCGTCTGTGTCCGTCTAGACGCTGTACTAAACATGAGGTAGTGCCCCCCCCCCATGGAGCTACTAGAAACTGGCTCAGGAGTCAGGGTGAAAGGAACATACTCTTTATTGAATGAGTACATGTATTCTGACAGCAGTCTTAACAAAGATGCTTCAGACAGCATAAATGTTACCGAACATTGGAGAATCCCCCTGGGTTACTCCCAGCCCCCTACCGCACCCCATGGTTAAGGGGCCACCCCTAGAACCCCCCAGAATTCCCCTCTTGATCACAGAGCATAAATAGAATGACAACCAATCAGAACACACACTATGCTATGCAGTAGTGCTCTTCCTGGAAAAACCATGACCATGAAAACCATGACCATGTTCTTATTCCTTACAATGCCTGCTGCCCTGGATCTGACTTCCCTCTCCCCATCTTTTATATCTCAGGTGAGGGATGTCTCCAACCGGATCTTGAGTACTACAGATGCAGGAGTGGAGAGCGACCATGTCTATTCATACATGATCACTCTTTTTGGGCAATGGAACGACCACGACCTGACCTTCACTCCCACCTCTCCCAGCATCCGCTCCTTCAATGATGGCATAGATTGTGATTTAAGCTGTGCCCAGGCTGACCCCTGCTTCCCTATTCAGGTGAGGAATTCAAAACTAAGATCCTTCTCTATCAGAGAACACTATCATGACTTTTTTTCTGCTTCTTCTAACCATTATTGTGTGGCGACCCATTCCACTTGGCACTAATGCAAGGGAAGTGTTAAGCGAACTCTTCAGGGGTATCAGCAACTTACAGACTGCATATCCCGACAGATTTTTCATTGTCGCTGGGGACTTTAACCTCACGAATCTCGCAACCCGTGTTACAAACACTTTAGACTTTGTTTACAGAAACATTCCTGGTGTCTACAAGGTCACACCCCACCCTCACCTTGGTTACTTGGACCATATCACTGCTATGCTAATCCCAGCATACAGACTACTCCTGAAACGTGCCAAACCTGTCCTGAAACAGGTGAGAACCTGGTCTGAGGGAGTCATCTCAGCATCTGCCTTCAGGTCTGGTGACAAGGCAGCATACCACACAAGGGTCAATCTGTCCCAGGCTATCAGAGAGGCAAAGCGCAACTCCGCAGGAAGAATACAGCATCATTTTCTAAATTCCAAGGACACAAAGTGCATGTGGCAAGGCATTCAGGCTATCACAGACTACAAAACTACATTACTTGTATGGGATGGTGATGCCTTGCTCCCAGACGCGTTGAATGTTTTCTACACACAGTTCGAAGCACAGAACAACATGTCAGCAGGTAAGACCACCCCAACTCCCACAGACCAGGTACTTTGTCTGTCTGCAGTAGACATAAGGAAGACTCTGTCTAGAGCTAACCCACAAAAAGCTGCAGGTCCTGACAACATACCTGGCTGGGTACTCAGGGAATGTGCTGTTCAGTTTGTATATGATTTCCCTTACATCTTCAGCATTTCCCTGAGCCAGGCAGTTGTCCCTGTGTGCTTCAAGATGACCACAATCATCCCTGTGTCAAAGAAATCATCTGTGTCCACCCTGAATTACTACCGACCGGTTGCACTCATGCCTATCATCATGAGGTCCTTTAAGCGACTAGTCATGAAACACATAAAGAGCAGTCTTCCCACCACACTGGACCCATTCCAGTATGCCTACCATCCCAACTGTTCAACAGAAGATGCCATATCTGCTACCATCCACCTTTCTCTGACCCATCTGGATGAAAAGGACAACTATGTAAGGATGCTGTTCATTGACTTCAGTTCAGCATTCAGCACAACCATCCCTCAGAAATTAATTACAAAGCTGAGCCTGCTGGGTCTGACCACCTCCTTCTGCAACTGGATCCTGGACTTTTGACTGGGAGACCGCAATCCGTCAGGTTTGGCAACTCCACCTTGAGCACCACCACACTGAACACTGGCACTCTCCAGGGCTGTGTGCTCAGTCCACTGCTGTTTACCCTAACTGACTCATGACTGTGCTGCAAAGTACAGTTCAAATCATATCATCAAGTTTGCTGATGACACTACAGTTGTGGGCCTCATCAGCAACAATGATGAGTCAGTGTGCAGAGAGCAGGTGAACCAGCTCGCAGAATGGTGTAAAGACAAGAGTCTATCTCTTAATTTTGATAAGACTAAAGAGATAATTGCTGACTTCAAGAGGACCCAAGTAGACCACTCATCACTGCACATCAATGGAACAACTGTGGAGAGAGTCAAAAGTGCCAAGTTTCTTGGTGTGCACAAGACGGAGGACCTCTCCTGGACTCTGAACACCACCTGTCTAGCCAAGAAGCCCCAGCAGCATCTTCACTTCTTACAGAGGCTGAAGAGAGCCAAACTCCACCCTCCCATCCTCACTCCCTGCTAGAAAGAGACAATAGAGCTGTCTCACCGTGTGGTACAGGAACTGCGCAGTCTCTGACCGCAAGACCTTACAGCGAGTAAGACCAGCTGAAAACATCATCAGAGTTCCTCTTCCCACCATTGACTCCTCATACAAAAACCACTGCAAAGCCACCACCATTGTGTACAACCCCTCTCATGGACTCTCCACCCTGTTTCCAACTGGCAGGAGGTACAGCAGCATCCATGCTTCCACCAGCAGACTCCTCAACAGTTTCTTCGCTGAGGCAGTCAGATTACTCAACACCCTGCTGCCTTCCAACACTCACCTAGCACAGTCAAAAAGCTAACCTAGCACTACACTACACCAAAACTGACTACAGCTCACAGCCATACCCAAGTCCACATCCTGTCCTGTGTATTTAGTTACTGTTTGTACTCTGTTCTGTGTTGCACCATGGTCTCTGGAGAAACGACATTTCGTTCCACTGTATAAAAGCTGTATAGAGGAATGACAATAAAAGCAACTTGAACTTGAACTTAATATCAAGTATTATTTTTTTTACTTGGATAGCAGCTATTTAACCATTAAGTCCCTTTGCTTTCAGATCCCACCAGAGGATTCCCGCTTTGGCAACAACTCCAAGAGCTGTATTCCTTTCTTTCGCTCAGCACCAGCATGTGGAACGGGTACCACGGGCCATGTGTTTGGGAAAGCCAACATACGGCAGCAGGTGAACGCGTTGACGGCCTTCCTGGATGCAGGACAGGTTTACGGCTCGGATGACGCACAAGCACTTTCCCTGAGGGACCTCACCAATGACTTTGGTCTGATGAGAGTCAATGATCGTTTCACTGACAACGGCAGAGAGCACCTCCCTTTCACCAACACGCTGGGCACATGCTCCACCCGGCAGAAGATCACTAACGTCAGTGGAGTAGAAGAGGTGCCTTGCTTTGTGGCCGGTAAGTGTTGGCTACAGGCCTTTCGTTAAAATCTCAAAGAGCAGACACTGTGTACACAGGTTATTATGCTGAAAATAAAGTTACAAAAATCTGTTTATGCTGTTTTAAAAAGGTATAGGCATTCTCTTCATCACTTCATATGGAGTTCTAGCACCATGACCTATGAAGAACCATGTGGTGTTTCAGGTGATACTCGTGTAATTGAGAACATAGCCCTCTCATCAATCCATACACTGTTCCTGCGTGAACACAACCGTTTGGCCCGAGCCCTGCGGCAGCTCAACCCACACTGGAGTAGTGAGACTCTCTATCAGGAGGCTCGCAAAATTGTTGGTGGCTACCCTCAGGTAACAGCAGCAATAACCTTCATGACAGAGCATATGTGAGCCAAGAAGTACAAATGGTTCAACGATAGCCTTGAACTCAATGCTTTTTTTTAGCTTACATCCATTACATTGTTACTCTAACAGTGTCTAAATTGTTTCCTGGATTACTATACAACAGATTTGAAAACTCCTCACCATACAAAGCCCACACTATTCAGTCCCTCACCTTATTTTTAGGTCATCGTGTTCCGGGACTACCTGAAGCACATTGTGGGTCCTGATGCCATGGACCACTTTCTCCCCGCCTACCCTGGGTATGATGAGAATGTGGACCCCAGCATCGCCAATGTGTTTGCTACTGCGGCCTACCGCTTTGCCCTCCTGACCCTCCAGCCTCTGGTCTTCCGACTCAACGAGAGCTACCAGGAGCACCCTGAGTTTCCAAGTGTGCCGCTGCACAAAGCCTTCTTTGCTCCATGGAGGTTGATCTTCGAAGGTGTGCAGGCTTTCTGTTCACCACCTGCTCTATATCCAGTAAGCTTAAAAATACACATTCACACACTCTTGCCTTTGACTTCCAGGTGGAGTGGACCCTTTACTTCGAGGGCTGTTGGGACGGCCAGCTAAGTTGGCCACCCAGGACCACATGTTGGTGGATGCAGTACGAGAGAAACTTTTTCAGTTCACTGCAAAATTGGCACTGGACTTGGGTTCCCTGAACATGCAGCGTGGACGAGACCATGGGTTACCTGGTAAAACAACCATGTCAGATTTTCTTTGACACACATCCACCCACATTCTGTTGTACATTCTCTCTCACACAGTTTATCTAAGGCTAGTGCCTCTAACTGCAATACACTCCACTCCACTTTCCAGCCTACAATGCCTGGCGTAAGTTCTGTGGTCTATCACAGCCACAGAATGAAGAAGAGTTGGCTCAAGTGATGGACAACCCAGACTTGGCCAAGAAAATCATTGAGCTCTATGGCACACCGGACAACACTGATGTGTGGCTGGGCGGTGTCTCTGAACCCTTTGTCTCGGGCGGCCATGTAGGACCCCTTTTCTCCTGCCTTATTGCCATGCAGTTCCAGAAAATTCGTCAAGGAGACAGGTGAGAGATTTTGGTGTGTGTGAGAGACCTATAAAATCCTGAGCAATATGTATCAACTATACAGTTGTACAAACTCACACTTTCCCAAGCCCACTGTAGACTCTGATGCAATTGATTGGACAGCTCATATGACTTCTGACTCCAACAGGCTGTGGTGGGAGAAGAATGGTGTCTTCACCAATCAGCAGCGCAAGTCTTTAGCTGCTGTTTCCTTGAATCGGATTATCTGTGACAACACCGGCATTAGGAAAGTGCCAAAGGACCCCTTCCTGTTTCATCACCAGGGGACTAGCTACATTAGCTGCAATGACATCCCTGCTTTTGACCTTAGGCCGTGGTTCAAGATTGGTGAGTGACGCATACTAATTTGTTTCCCTATAATTATACGAACCATAATCTGATCCCACCTTTCTTGCTATAAATGAACATCTGCTCCACTCAGTACCACTAAATTTCAGTTTTTTTTTACCTACAAAACAAAAGATAAAATTTTAATTTATATATGTTTATGTCATAACATATGAAAGAAATACAGAATGTCATGATATTTAGAAAGAACAGAAAGACACACAATAAAACTATCATGCTGACATGACAGTATTTGCTGTAGGATTTACTGACACCTTTTAGTTAGTGGCTTATAGCTAGGACACAAGTGGACAGATCAGGGAAGACTAGCTGTACCTTACCCTTTCTGTAGATGTCTCTATTGTGTTCATGTTAAAGCAGTGATGTGTGCCAGCTGCTTCCTTGATGCTGACATGTTGTGATTAACTGGCCATTGAATGGTACATTCAATCTCTCTAAAACACAGTGGTACACTTACAATGCAGTATAGTGCTATGTACCAAGTGTCCAGTGTTTGGAACAGGCTCAGAGTTGACAGTTCTAAGTCTTTAGGAGTTACACTGGGGTTGGTGAAAAACAAATGTCTGTGTGTGCAGGTCCCCCCCACCTGATCAGCATCCATACAAAATCTACTCCAACTGGACCCCCTGGCACACATGGATTTCCTACTCAAGGCAACTCTTTGCTGTCGCGTCCATCTGAATCTCCTGGACCACCTGGACCTCTTGGTTTTGACAACCCAGTAGCATCCCCTCCACCTCTATCTCCTGGTCCTGACAACCCCCTGACATCCCCTTCAACTGAACTTCCTGGCCCGGAGAACACTCCAGCATCCCCTCCACCTGGATCTCCTGGACCTGATAACGCTCCATTATCCCCTCCGCCTGGCCCTCTTGGCCCTTATAATCCCCTGACATCCCCTCCACCTGGATCTCCTGGACCTGATAACTCCCCAGCATCCCCTCCACCTGTATCACCTGGACCACATGGATTTCCTGGTCCTGACATCCCCCTGACATCCCCTTCACCTGTACCTCCTGATTCTGACAACCTCCTGACATCCCCTTCAGCCGGACTTCCTGGCCCTGAGAACACCCAAGCATCCCCTCCTCCCGGGCCAGCTGAATCACCAGAACCTGAGAACACCCCAGCATCCCCTCCACCTGTATCACCTGGACCACATGGATTTCCTGGTCCTGACATCCCCCTGACATCCCCTTCACCTGTACCTCCTGATTCTGACAACCTCCTGACATCCCCTTCAGCCGGACTTCCTGGCCCTGAGAACACCCAAGCATCCCCTCCTCCCGGGCCAGCTGAATCACCAGAACCTGAGAACACCCCAGCATCCCCTCCACCTGTATCACCTGGACCACATGGATTTCCTGGTCCTGACATCCCCCTGACATCCCCTTCACCTGTACCTCCTGATTCTGACAACCTCCTGACATCCCCTTCAGCCGGACTTCCTGGCCCTGAGAACACCCAAGCATCCCCTCCTCCCGGGCCAGCTGAATCACCAGAACCTGAGAACACCCCAGCATCCCCTCCACCTGTATCACCAGGACCACATGGATTTCCTGGTCCTGACATCCCCCTGACATCCCCTTCACCTGTACCTCCTGATTCTGACAACCTCCTTACATCCCCTTCAACTGGACTTCCTGGCCCGGAGAACACTCCAGCATCCCCTCCACCTGGATCTCCTGGACCTGATAACTCCCCAGCATCCCCTCCATCTGGCCCTTTTGGCCCTTATAATCCTCTGACATCCCCTTCAACTGGACTTCCTCACCCTGAGAACACCCCAGCATCCCCTCCACCTATATCACCAGGACCACATGGATTTCTTGATCCTGACATCCTCCTGACAACCCCTTCACCTGGACCTCCTGGATTTCCTGGTACTGAAAACCCCTCAGCCTCACCTCTGCCTGGAGTTACTGGCCCTGACATCCCCTCCACATGAACACCCTGGACCACCTGGAAATCCTGGTTCTGACATCCTTCTGACATCCCCTCAACCACAGAGACTTTGTGTCCCTCTAGTCTATAACATTCTCTTACACCCAGACCCCCAGCTATAGTATGTATTTATTATAGTTTTCAGTAATCTATGATCAGCCTTCAGCAGCCTCAGCTAAACTGTTTCATAAGTAACTTGGAAAAAGTGACATGCTTCCACTTTTGCATCCATCCATGAACCCTTCACTTTCATGTACTCTTACTCTCTGCTATATTATTCTTCTATCATATTTCAGGTTATATTCAATTCATACACACTGCGAAAAAATATCTTAATCAGTTATTTTCTGAATTTAAAGCCAGAAAAATTAAAGTGTGAATTATTTCAACAAAATTGAAATGCAGAAAAAAACATTTATTCATTCAGTGTAATGTTTGCAGGATTGTTCAGACAAGCAAGTGAAAATGGCAAATCCAGCTTATGTTGAGCACAGATGAGCCATTTGTTACAGAAATTGTTCAATGACAGTACTGCATTGTTTGAATGTAGAGAAAGAAAAAGTTTCATTGGGCTGATGCATCATATGAGGAGAATATTCTTTAATGAATGAATTTTAATTATGTTTCGTGTCCATAATGTAAGAGGGCTAGAGGTTGTACTCGGAGAACTTTGCTTTATTTTCATGGAATGATGGAAGGACCAGCTGGTGGTGATTTACCTCGTGCTCAAAAGTGACATTTTATTATAATAATCCATTAAATTAGCTCACAGTTAAGAAACTTGGAAAAAAAGGAACAAGACAGAGTGCCAGATTTCTAGACAGATTCAGGTACACCTGCTCACAGGAAGCTAAAATAAATTTTTTAAGCATTATTGTGGCAATGGACCTTTAACTGCAGCCTTGTTGTAGAACTACTTTTAATGTATATTTTAAAAGTTATACAACAATCTTATTTCCAGTCCATTAGCCAGGCACAGCAAAAGACCACCTTGACAGTAAATTATCCAAACTTACCAGACCCACAGCCAATGACGTCTTTGTCTAACAGTCAATATTATGGCATCGAAAATTACAATGTACTATGTACCAGATACTCCCAGATGTTTTCTTAGGAAAAGTATCTGTCTCCAATGTACAACATCTATGTCTGTACTGCATGAGGTCCTTCAGGTCAAACTTGGGATCTTCAGTCTGTGGACATGCCAAACTGATTTACTCAGGCTAAATGTAAAGTGTGTTGACGCTGCACCTATGACCATATCTATCAATTCAAATGTTCCATGGCTATGTCCATGCCAGCTGAAAGGTGATGCAACTACCAGGTAGCCTTTTATACATCCTCTGAGGTCTCCTCTTGTTGATGAGGTGGAGTCAGGCTGCTGACTACATTCTCATATGCCCCATTTCCCCATTTCCACCATTGTGGAAACCATAAAACATCAGCAGAAACCCAGTAAGTGTGAAGCGGCTGAGGGCATCAGTGATGGAGTAGACTGTAAATCCAAACTGAAAACTAAAACCAGAGATGTGGACTGGTAGTACCATCTTTGTCTCTATTTCACTGGTTAAAATGTTCAGTTACTGCAGTCAAGAAGGGTGGAGCCAAGTCTGATACCAAAAAAAGTCATAAACTTAAAAAAACAAGCAAAAAAACAATAAAGTGACCAGATTCCTCTGAATAGATCATGAAGAAAAGAAGAGCCTTGGCAGCAGGAGCGAATCAATCCGACAGGAAGCCATCCTGTTCCAGGATAGAGGGCAGCAGGGAAAAAGCAAAGGGGACAAACTTCACGCCATTCCCGTTGTAGAACTTGTTCTGGAATTCCACCCTGCAGAGTAACACAGACCAACACGCAGGGCTTTGTGGTTAAAGGAACAGCTACCATCTGCTAAATAAGTACCCTCGCTCCTCATGTTACAAACCTGTAACTATATAAGCATTTTTCTATTTTTTTTTTTTGTTGTTTGAAATTTCACAAAGGATAAATCCATACACTGCCCAATACAGAAAGCATAATGACCCCATTTTGTACAAAAACATAAAAAAAACTACTTACTACTACTTACTACTTAAAAAGGGGGGACATAAATAGAAATGTACCAAGAAAGGTAGAGGATATAGACTGTATCATGTCTCTGACCCAATGCACATAGGAAAGGGGGACAGTTTGACTCCGAAACTTCAAAATAAGGTGATGAGCCAGTAAAGATGCAAAGGCAATTAGGTCTTGGTGACTATTGGTCATAGTCATCCCTTCAGGAGGAATGCAAAAAGAGCTGTTATTGGTGAGAACCATGACACCTACAATGACAGAGTTTCAAATTCACTGGACAAAAAGGCTAATTTTTAACAGGTCTAGAAAGTATACCAGGGTTTTTTTGACTTCATCTGTTGCATGAAGCGTCTACATCTGGGTAAATCCTAGCCAGTTCGGCTTTAGCCTTATGCAAGCATTGCACTGCCTTGAAATGGATCAAGAAATGACACGAACAGGAGGTATGTACCCTACTGAGAACAGCTGATCAATCATGATCTGACAACGTAACTGGAGATCTTCCCAGACAGCTCTAATAGCAGTCAAAGAGGGCAGGTGTAATGTATTTAAGTGATTGTATATTACAGAAATGGGGGATGTGGTGGCACAGCGGGTTTGGCCTGTGCCTGCTCTCTGCTAGGTCTAGGGTTCGAGTCCCGCTTAGGGTGCCTTGGGACGGATTGGCGTCCCATCCTGGGTGTGACCCGCTCCAGCCTTACGCCCTGTGTGGCTCGCCGCAACCCCGCTCGGGACAAGCGGTTTGTTTGTGTTTGTGTTTGTGTTTGTGTTTGTGTCTGTGTCTGTGTGTCTGTATTACAGAAAGGGCTTCCTACCTAGAATGAAAGTGGAACTACATTTCTTTGGACTGTGGGAGGAAACCTATACAGATAAAGGGAGAACATGCAAACCCCACACAGACTGAGCAGAGATCAAACCCCACATTTTCTGGCATCACCCCGGTGCTGTGAGGTCACAGTGCCACTCACTGCACAGCCATGCTGCCCATATGGGAAAATGGGGAATTAAACTAATAAAATTCCGCTAAAAGTGTGATTTCTGGATGTTAAATTTAAATAACTGAAGGAGGAGAAGCTAAAGCAAAAGTGAATAAACAAACCTCCTCAGGCTCTACGACGCCAGCTATAAAATGTAGAATCTAAGAAAAAAGGGGGAAGGCATGGTTCATAGCAAATGGAAAATGTGGGGAAAATGGGTGGAAACATCTTCTCAATGAAGCCCAAAATTTAAGTGTGGTTGGAGCGACAGTGCACAACTGAGATACGTAAAGGGGCACATTCCATAATCAGCAGTGAGGTTTGCTTGGGCCAGTTTGATGTAGATGGTAATTACTCCAGTAACTAATGCAGTGAATATTTACTGTCCAATGGTAAAACTGAAAGTTTGGTAGCACACCTCCTATTTGAAGAAATGGATCTTTGAAGAAATTATTTAGATTTGAGGAACATTTTCATTCCAAACAAAGGAAGAAATCAGAGAGGCGATGTTTGTTAAAAAAAAAAAAAAAAGAAGTGGGAATGCATCTCAAAAAATAGAGAGATTTGGGAAGAATATTAATTTTTATGGCGGGGGATGTGGTGGCAATGGCAGGTTCAGCCAGTGCTTGCTGTGTGGTGGGTCTGGGGTTCGAGCCCTGCTTGGGGTGCCTTACGACAAGCTGGCCTCCCATCCTGGGTGTGTCACTCCCCCCCCCCTTTGGCCTTGTGTGTTGCTGGGTAAGGATCTGGCTCGCCGCGACCCTGCTTGGGACAAGCAGTTGTTGCCAATGGATGGATGGATTCATTTTCACTGATGCACCAATACAATGAAAGATGCAACCACTGGGTTGAGCCATATAAGTATAATTTAAGTCATGCTTCGTATGGTCTACTAGGTTTGTAAAATTATTAGTAAAAGGGTTATTGATTTATATTGAATTTCACTTTCTTCACTTATAGCAGTTCAATTCAGAACAATACATTCTTACATGCCAAGTCAAGCAGTAAAGAGTTCCCAGACAAAATGGTAGTGTAAGAGAGTCTAAATTCAATTGACTTCCACACTGTTTACAGATTGTACCTGGAATTCCTTAGTGTCACTGATCAATAACAAGGTGAGGACCTTTGAATATGTTTATAGGATGATATACATTTAAATTAGTATTGAACAGAAGTGGAGAAAACATTGTTTTATTTTCAGTCGTGCTAAATTAGCTTTAGTTCTTATGCAGTTCAAAGTTAATAAAGTACTAAAATAAAAAGCCTCATAAAGCATTTGCATTTATTACAGCTATGCCCAAGATTATTACAGAACCTAGGAAGCAAATAAATCATGTTTGGATCATTACTATGTACAGTGGTGCTTGAAAGTTTGTGAACCCTTTAGAATTTTTTTTCGTCTCTGCATAAATATGGGCTAAACCATGATCAGATTTTCATGCAAGTCCTAAAACTAGATAAAGAGAATCCATTTAAACAAATGAGACAAAAACATTGTTCATTAAAAAGGTAGGGAGACAAATGACCATTGTTTATTTTTTTGCGGAAAATGATCCAATGTCACATATGTATCTGTGTGCGGCAAAGGTATGTGAACCTTTGCTTTCAATAATTGTTGTGACCCTCTTATGGAATAGCTAACTAAACATTTCCAGTAAGTGTTGATCAGTGATCAGTCCTGCACATCGGCTTGCAGGAATTTTAGCCAATTCTTCCTTACAGACCACCTTTAACTCTGGGATTTGGTGGGGTTCCTTGCATAAACTGCCAACTTCAGGTCCTTCCACGATATTTCTAGAGGATTAAGCTCAGGGCTTTGTCTCGGCCATTCCAAAACATGAACTTTCTTCTACATTCAACCATTTTTGGTAGAACAACTTGTGTGTTTAGGGTCATTGTTTGCTGTATGATCCACTTGCTGGTATTTGTACAATTCAAAATTCAGAGTTCCATCAATAATGGCAAGCTGTCCTGGTCCACAGGCAGCAAAGCAGGCTTAAACCATGATACTGCCACCACCATGTTTCACAGATAGGATGAAGATCTTAAAATGAAATGCAGTGTTTGTCTTTCGCTAAACATAATGCTTCACATTTGAGTCAAAAAGTTCTATTTTGATTTCATCCATCTACAGAACATTCTTCCAGTAGCCTTCTGGCTTACTCTTGTGGTCTTTAGCAAACTATAGGTGGGCTGTAATGTTCTTTTCGGAAAGTAGTGGCTTTTTCCTTGCAACCCTGCCATGCACACCATTGTTTTTCAGTGTTTTCCTGATGGTGGCCTCATGAACACTGACACTGGCCAATGCAAGAGAGTCCTTTAGCCTCTTAGACATTACTCTGGGTTTTTTTGTGACCTCCTGGATGATCATAAGCCTTGCTACTGGTGTGATCTTTGTTGATCAACTACTCATGGGACAGGTAACAAGTGCTGAATTTCCTCCATTTGTACACAATCTGCCTGACTGGTGGAGAAGTGGTTTTGTAACCATTTCCATGGTGGTGAGCATGAAGAACTTGGTGGTATTTTTATTAATCTGTTTTGCTTTAATTTCTCCATGGGACTCTGGAACTGCCAGTCTGCGATGAGAAAGGCTGACTTCATACCAGCCTACGCCTCCCATCTCTCACTGGACCTCCTGGCCTGAACTGAAACCTGGATCTGTGATCACTTCTTCATTTCCTTTCAACCCTGCCTCACAACTAATTCCTCGCCTCTTTCTGCACTTGTTGTCACCTTCCACCAGAACTTAAAATCTCTCTGACCTTCCTGCTTTGCCTCTGCCACACTGTCCACTCTCCCTTCTGCTGCACAATTTTCAGATCTCAGACAACGCCACTAACACTCTCCTCTCTGCCCTATCTTCCACCCTTGACTCTCTCTGCCCACTATATTCCAGAACAGCACGCCCCAGTGCCACCCCATGGGTGACTGATACTTTACGTGCTAACAGGACCAAACTCCGGGCTGCAGAGCGAAGATGGCGAAAATCCAAGACTCATTCGGACCTGGATGCCTACCAGATACTCTTAGCTACTTTTCACTCTGCTGTCTCTTCAGCTAAAACCTTCTTCTACCACAACGAAATACAGTCTGCAACTAAAAAACCACACAGACTTTCTGCCACCTTCTCATCCCTTCTTGTGTCCTCCACTTCCTCCTCCTTCTTCTCTCATTGCTGATGACTTTGTTTTGTTTTTTAGAGACAAAGTCAGAGCAATCACTGACAAGTTCTCAGCATCACCCTGCCCGGTTCCCGCTGGACCTTCCTGCGACTCTATGCTCTCCAAATTCAAGCCGCTCTCCGAATGTGAAATCACGGACCACCTGATATCACACAGAGCTCACTTGATCTGATCCCATCGTCACTCTTACAGAACATTTCCCCACAATTCTTCACCTTCACCTTCATCACTAAGATCATCAACTCCTTGCTCTCTTCTGGCTGTTTCCCAGCTGCCTTCAAAACTGCTATCATTTCACCTCTGTTAAAGAAACCCTCCCTGGATCCCAATTCGGTCCAAAACTACAGACTAGTCTCCCTCCTCTGCTTCCTGTCTAAAATTCTAGAGCGGGCGGCCTGTGATCAACTATCTGGTTTCCTCACCTGGAACAAAATCCTCTCTGGATATCAATCTGGATTTAAAGTTGGTCAGTCCACTGAGATGGTGCTTCTGGGAGTGTCTGATGCTCTCCAATCAGCTAGAGCTGCCTCCCTCTCCTTGGCCCTCATCCTCCTCGATCTGTCTGCAGCATTTGACACTGTCAGTCACCGGATTCTACTCTCCTCTCTTAGTCAGCTTTGGATCAAAGGAGCGGCACTAAGATGGTTTGAGTCCTACCTATCTGACAGATCCTATCAAGGGGTTTGGCGGAGCTCTCATCTTTCTTCTCTGTCTCTCTCAACTGGTGTCTCACAGGGCTCAGTATTGGGTCCTCTTCTCGATCTACACCTCCTCCCCCGGCCCAGAGATAACATCCCATGGATTGAAATACCACTGCTATGCGTTTCCTCTCCTTTCCAACTGGAGCATCAGACATTTCCGCACGCATTGCTGCCTGCCTGTCGGACATCTCTGCATGGATGTCTGATCACCACCTCCAACTCAACCTCTCCAAAACAAAGATTCTTGACCTCCCAGCTGGCCTATCCTCCTGTCACGATCTATCGATCAAACTGGACAACTCACTCATTTTGCCTACCTCCTTGGCTAAGAGTCTTGGAGAGATGATTGACCCAAGTCTATCTTCTCTCAGCACATCGAAGCCACAACCCGGTCCTGCAGATACATCCTCCATAATATTCACAGAATCAGTCCCTACCTCACAACTGACTCTGCCCAACTACTTGTCCAGGCCATGGTGACATCCCATCTGGACTACTGCAACCCTCTCCTGTGTGGCCTTCCTGCTCCTGCCATCCTGCTCCACAAGTTGTGTTTGATTTGCCAAAGCGTTCCTATGTATCTTCTCTACTCATTTCTCTGCACTAACTTCCTATAGCTGCCTGGACCAAATTCAAGACCCTGGTTATTGCCTACAAATGCATCAATAAAACTGCTCCTAGCTATTTACAAGACTTGATCAACTGCTACACCCCAACCAGACCCCTTCACTTGACTACTTCTACTCGCTTGGTGGTCCCAGGCATGAAAAGTAAACAATGGTTCTGGCTCCATTGTGGTGGAATAACCTTCCCCTCTCACTCAGAACTGTAGAAACTCTGTCTACATTCAAGAAGAGTCTGAAAACTCACCTTTTCTGGACTCAATTCGCCCAAGATCTCCCCAGCTCATGTACGGTGTAAAAATTTATACACCTTAACCTTATGATTATCCCCAGATAAGCCTTTACACACAGCCGCTACTCCTGTATTGTATGTAAATGTTTGCGTACCTTATAAAAAAAAAAAAATGTAGGAAGGTTATCAGGATTCATCTATCCTGCATTTTATACACCTACTTGAGCGATGAACATCGGTGCATCAAGTGGAAAGTAATAAGCTAGGTTTACTTAAGAATCGCATGTCTGCAGCTATGTCTCTTTCACCTAATGTAATGCACAAATCTGTATTTTTTGCTGAGATGTACGTCACTTTGGAGAAAAGCATCTGCTAAATGAATAAATATAACTCTTTTCTCAGGTCCTCAGCAATCTCATTTGTTTGAGCAATGACACATTTCCACAAACCTGTGTTATGAAGATCAGACTTTGATAGTGAAGCCCTACATTTCTGTTCTTGAAACAATGTAGGGCCACCCCCACTCACATCTGATTGTCATCCCATTGACTGAAACACACACACATTGTCTGAAACTGCTTGCCCCGAGCGGGGTCACGGCAAGCCAGAGCCTAACACGGCAGCACAGGGTGCAAGGTTGGAAGGGGAGGGGACACACCCAGAACAGGATGCCAGTCCATCACAAGGCACCCCAAGTGGGACTTGAACCCCAGACCCACCGGAGAGCACGACCTGGCCAAACCTGCTATGCCACCATGCCCCCCTTGATTGAAACACCTGACTCTAATTTCCCCTTCAAATTAACTGATAATCCTAGAGGTTCACATACTTTCCCCAGACACAGATATGCAACATTGGATAATTTTCCTCAATAAATAAATTAAGTGTAATGTTTTTGTCTCATTTCTTTAATTAGGTTCTCTATCTACTTTTAGGGCTTGAGTGATAATTCGATCATGTTTCAGTGATCAATGTATTTCATTATGGCTAAGTGTCTTTGGAGTTATGAACAAAAACAAGTTACAGACCAGTCCCTACTCTGTTCATAAGATGAGAAGTTGGTATACACAGAAAAAAGAGCCAGTGAGACACGGTGAACAGTTGGAAGGGGTTGGTATGCTGGAGTGTGTGTGTGTGTGTGTGTGTGTGTGAGAGAGAGAGAGAGAGAGAGAGAGAGAGAGAGAGAGAGAGATAGAGAAAGGGAGAAAGATTCTCACCAGTGAAGCCGCAGGGCATGGAGGAATGCTGAAAGGCCCTCCATTAGAAGCAGGATGGAGACAGTGAGTGTAGCAAACAGGCCAAACACAGGGACCAGCAGCACTCCTGTGTACTTGGAGTCCACACGCAAGGATGGCCTCAGGACCATGTTCCACAGCACCTCTGATAACTCTGTGTCATACACACATAATTACATGAACACATACAGACAGAGAAAGAGGGGCATAGATAAATCCGTATGGCATGTGAACTTCTTCAGTTGCTCAATCTCCCACCTCGTATCACACCTCCCCTGTACTCACGGGCATGTGCCAGGCTGAGGGCCCAGAGGCGCAGGTAGGATGCAGTGTTAGAAATGCAACCCAAGCAGTACTCAATGGTGTGTATCACCTGGTGGAGCAGCACTTCTCCCAAGTCAAACTGCAGGAAAGGGCGAGCAAGAGGTTCACTGTCATACCTTTGTCAGTCCTCAGCTTTCTTCACATGTGCCTGAACATCCCTCCTTTATCATGAACTCAGCAGAAACACAGTCATTTCAGGCAGAACATCAGTGAGGATGTAACAGTACTATGACAAAATTAGTTTGACTACCATGATCGGTATACAACGACTGTGACTGTAGTATGGGTAGAGGGTAGGGTAACAGCTGTGTGGTGACTGACTGTAGCAATGTGATGACAGCAGGATGATGATGACTCATTTTGAAGACTGTAACATGATCGAGATGGCAGTATGATGTCCGTGACAACTATTCTGGATGCAGATGTTTCACTGCTTAGTTTTTAAAATTGGGCTGAAGTTACAGCGGTATGGCAGTGCCTGTGGTGTCTGACCCTTTTTTGGATCTCCCTGTTGGTGGGATCGCTAAGTCCTCCTCCATCCTCTGTATCATTGTCTCGCATCACTGCAACATCATCTTCACTGCCCCTCCTCACCCGCTCATAACCCTGCATTTGCAAACATACAGTGTTACACTGTAATTCAGTACATTATATTACATATATACATTATATACATACATAATGCACAAACGCGCGCACACACACACACACACACACACACACACACACACACACACATACACACAAATGCAAACAGAGGCGTGTACCCGGTAGGCACCCAGGCTCTTGCCCCCTTGGTGTAACCAGTAAAGGTATAACGGTTTCCCCAGCAGCAGTACTGGAACAGACAAGAATGCCACCACCAGCAGGAAGACCTGTAACCCCATCTGCATGAACATGGGGTCAAAGGGTCAAAGATTACATACAAAAAAGGACTACATAACGTTATATATGTGGATCATAATGCTATAAACTTTCATTTCATTAATCTTTTATGTCAAAAAATAAAAGATCCCGATATGGGTGGGAGTGGTCTGGGAAACCTATGTTGGTAGAGATAAGTAGGAGTGGCCTTGAGAACCCATATGTGAAGGGACCGGTTGGAGGGTCCTGAGATACTAACCTGGCCAGGGTATAGTGACTCCAGGGCCTCTCCTTGCATCAAGAACATGTTAATGAAGTGGACCAGGATACTGGGGGCCAGGGCAGAGTGCCGGGAAGAGAAGGCCAGCCATTTATACACCACCATGAAGACCAGGTAGCCGAAGAGGCAGAGCAGGAAGAGCAGCTCCGGCAAAAAGAGCAAGTACAGGCCAAACCTCTGTCTGAAATGTCTACAAGGAGGAGACCCCATCAGAGAGGACAGAGTCCAGAGTCCAACATGGTCCAATATCTCTCCTCCTGACAATCCTCAGCTTCAAGTAAGCACTGTTTTATTTTACATCTTCTCTTCAATAAAGACAGTTCCCAGTTCTAAAGTGACTGTTTAATAAACTTAGAACACTACACTTATACACTCACACTGTCTCGAGTAGTTTTCTTCCGGTACACTCTCTAAACTGGCACCTGCTGCAGCAGCATATACAACAATAGTTCCTATTGTTACAAGCACCATGAAAGAGCACAGATATAGCCAGATCATAATGGAAACTACAGAAGTCATCAAAACCAAGAGCTGTAGCCAGTACAGTTTGGTACTGGCAGATCTAGCAGTGAGGACAAGCACATTAAGTATAACAAAGCTAACTGAGCAAATCAAAGTAAACACGCACAAAAAAAAATAAAATAATACAGGTATATCTCAGTATACGGACTCTGGGTTTACAGATTTTCAGTATAACAGCCCCAGAAAACTTGTACCCCTGTTCAGTATATAGACCAACTGCTCCTAGCATTAGGTGTTAGAGGCAGATTTCTCCCCAGTGATACAGAATTCAATCAGGCACAGATTGTTAAACAATATATGATAACCTCTTCTTAATTTTGCATTGATTTTCATTTTTTTGTTCATTATATGCATGTTTTTCTTTTATTCTTATCAGCTGGAAAGTAGTCATTCATGTCCCAGGCATCTAATCTCCTATTGTCCCCTGGAGCCCTGAGTGAGGTAACTCACAGGTAGTTGAACACACCCAGGATGACCCCAAAGGTCATGTGAATGACCCCCAAGATGACGGACATCTTCATCTTGTAAGAGTTGAGGAAGGTCAGGCGGTTTGATGCCATGTTCCAGATCTTACAGACAGGATAAGGAATAAGTCAGTCAATGATCTTTTCATATGAAACAGAGCAACAAGTGTCCATTGGATGAAACAAGCACTTACAGGGTCAATCCCGAGGGGGTACGGACCACTGAAGACACCGGAGACATTTGGGTCAAGGGTGAGCAAGACATTTGCTCGAAGAGTTTCATTCCTGGAAGAAAAAAAACACAGGATGTTTTAAGTAGAATATGTAGCATGACCCCTAAGGTTGTCACAGTAACCTTTAACTCTTTAATCTGATGTCTACAATCAGAGTTAAAACACATGGCAATTAACAATAGGTGCATGCAATGGAAACTAAAAATCACTGCTTTTCTCCTTCATCTCTCAAGAAATTGAGAAATGTATTCATGGTGGAAAAGCATCATTTTGAGAGATCTTGGACCTCAGCCATTGTGGAAGAGGACTCCACAATGTTACATTCCTTTCTCTTTCTTGCCCTTTCCACCAGAAGAGCAATTTAGCAAAGCTCTCACGTCCACTGGTCCTGGGAAAACATGGCCCTGACGCTCCACCCCGAGCCAAAGATGTTAAGCGATTTTGAGAAGCAGTCATTGTAGATGAGTCCCGTGTAGACAGAGAAGATGCCCATCATTAGGATGATGTATCGTCCCTCAAAGAGGATCCTAAAGATCTGAGCACACAACAGCACACAGCACCTCCTGAACATGAATGAGAGGCACATAAAAACGTTTTTGAGAACCTACATTTAAACACTGGTATCTCACCTCGTTCCTGCTGCGCTTCACCCGTGGGTTGTTTTCGTGAAAGAGCATCCACAGGGCAAAGAGCGCCAAGACCATGCCATGACCCAAGTCGCCAAACATCACGGCAAACAGGAAGGGAAACGTGATGATGGTAAACGGAGCTGCCAGGGTGACACACAGACACACAGTGAGGTTGGCTTGTACCTGAAACACCTCTGCACTCTTCTGCTCTTCACACACATTGATCATTGACCCTCAGGAACACTAGACACAAGCTGTATCAACTGTGGAAGTGAGCTGAATTAAGGGAATCCAAAACTCCCATTCTGTGTGAGTACTCTTTACTGCCACGTATCAGTTTGGAGGTTAAATACCGGCTGTATTTACATTTATTCATTTGGCAGATGCTTTTCTCCTAAGAGACTTCCAAGGAACTCTATGTAGTGCTATTAACCCACACATCTTATTCAACCAAGGTGACTCACACTGCTTGATACACTACTTACAATAGGTAACTTATCCATACATCAGTAGAACACACTCTCTGTCACTCACACACTATGGGTGAACCTGAACAGCAGGTCTTTGAACTGTGGGAGGAAATCCATGCAGACATGGGGAAAACATGCAAACTCTACACAGACTGAGCGGGGATCAAATCCATGTCCTCTCGCACCCACACAGGTGCTGTGAGACAGCAGTGCACTAACTGTGCCATCGTGCCACCTACAAACATTTGCTGCACAACAAATAGAAATATTATAAAATGCATAAGTGCTACTAAAAATGCTACTAAAAATAAATAAGAAAAATGTATGCATTCTATGGGGGTGCGGTAGCACAGTGGGCATGACCAGGTCCTGCTCTCTAGTGGGTTTGGGGTTCGAGTCCTGCTTGGGGTGCCTTGTGATGGACTGGCATGCCGTCCTGGGTGTGGCTCCTCCAGCTTTTCGCCCTGTGTTGCCGGGTTAGGCTCTGGCGCGCCGCAACTTCAGCCAGTGTGTGTGTGTATTCTCAGAGATTCGAAACTTAATCGGGGGAGGAGGAGCCAGCGTGTTTAAGTTTAGCAGTGAAATTTGTGACAAAATGCTTCAAAGAAGACATGCCTGTGCAGTTTTATCAGAAAGCTCAGTATTTATGCAAATGCTAGTACCTTCAGCAGGTCTCACCTGGGTTAACCTCCCTGTAACAGCCCACCCCATAGGCCTCCACAATATTCTGGAAGCCAGAGGTAAACTTGTTGGTACGGAGAAGAGTGGGCGGTGTGTCGTGACTCGGGATGCGGTTGACGAAGGAAGGAACCGTGGCTCCGCTTCTTCTCTGGAGGAAGGAAGGGTATGAGTGTAAAACTAGTCAACCCAGTGGTCAGCTGCGTCAACTTGTTTGACAACCGGGCCAGTGATGGAGTTTGTTCTGGAATTGTGTGGTACGGTTTGAACATGCTCCGTGGTACACTCAGGCCTACTTCACAGTACACCTAACATTTCTTAGATGGGAACTTTGAAGGAAAACAGAAAACACGGGAGGTCACTCACAGAACCCTCTTCAAGCGCCCCCCGCAGGGCCGCCAGTGAATCCACAGGGCACCACACTTCCGCAATGAGGCACTTGTTGGTCACGTCGAAGCTGCACATGTTTAAGGTGTGATAAATGGCCTTCATCTTCTGCACCTGTATAGCCCAGGTGAACACGGACTCGGAGGCCTTATTCAGGACCTGGCGAAGGTAATCCTCTGTCCTGCTGAGCACCTGCAGGGTAGGGGACCTTACCTGACTGCTCGTGGAACACAACCAGACCACTTAAACCCATCAAAACCCTTGATCAGTTGCTGCAGGTTTACACCCAGTTCAACTTTTGAGCTGTGCCAGTTAGGAAATAGGACCTCTGTCCAGCAGTCGACTAAAAAAGAGCTGGATCCAATAGGCCACTGTTCTGTACGCTGTGGAGATAGTACCATCTAAGGGAATGTATGTATATATGAAACTGACAAATACAAACAGGTAAGGTACATAACAGTGAGCATGGGTGAGTGGTCAAATTGTAGTCGAAGTGGGCCTATGGCACATATGTACTGCATATGCAAATTATGCATTATCAATATGCTGATAACACTGGAAGCCATGGCAGGCGTACGGTGTGCAGGTCCTGGATCCGAGTGGCCAGGCTCTCCATGACATCGCAGCGTTCCTCGTCCGTCTCGGGGTGCGGGTACAGGTGACAATGGTAGCTGGACCAGAGAAGGACAAGACTGACCTCAATATACATTCATTATATAAATTTTGAATAAATTTGTGAAACTGATTCTCTTGTATGTTCATTGTACGTTTTTCCTTTAGAATACACATTAGTTTACTGTTCTCATGCACTGTTCACATTGCACTTTTTCACCGTGTCACTAAAACACCTGCGTTTCACTGCATTATTTTTCAGGATTGCTCCACATGTTCCTTCAGTCTTTCTTGTAATTACATCTTGATAACTGCTGGAATAATTAGTAAATGCATTATGAGTCTAAAATGGTATGTTGCTGTTTCAAAACTGACTTATTGATGGAAACTCTTGGTGAAATCTGGACATCAGTATTTAAGGAGATGAAAATGATGTTTCCGGCCATGAGCTATGGAATATGATAAAATGTGATGAGCAGCAGTGCTGACTGGGAAAAGCTGATCCCATCATTTTGTACATCGCAGGACCAACCATTCACAGATCTTCTGGACTTTCTGGCCGATCTGGTCTCCCCAGAAGGAGATGAGAAACACCACGGTGTCCATGGAGTTTTCCCCCTGCATGCAGTAGGCACAGAGAGAAACTCATCAACAGGATGAGTTACTGCAGCATCACAGGCTAGGAGTGAACATGAACAGTGATGATTATTATAACCTGAAGAAGGTGCAGATGCACTCATAGCATCTGCAGTGAAGTCTGAAAGCGCTACAGTAATGAGCTTAGAGGGTGAGGAGCACCAGCTCACCAGGATGGGGTCCCTCGAGCTGTCCTGCATGTCTGAGTAGCTGAGGATGGTGTAGCCCTTGCACACTCTCCACAGGAGCCTCTCAAAGGCCTCCACCTTCATGCGGGGGATCAGACCCGAGATGAACCTGGAGGATGGAGACACCAGTACTGTATGTGGGGCCAACCACACATTACTACAAAACTGATTACACTGAATGTATGTTAATGTGCCTCTATGGGTGTGTTTGTGTGTAAAGGTGTATGTACCTAACCATAACCCTAACCCTAAACGTAACCTTAACCATAAAGCTAACCCTAAATGAGGATAAGGAAAAACGAGGTAACATTTTATAGGTCAAGTACATTTGCTTATGTAGCCAAGTTGACTTAGTAGGTCATTCCGTCCCATTTAACACATAAGGGCAACAGACTTCACAAACACTTTGTATACACTCAATATTTAGGCTTTGCAACGTCTCTAAAGGTGAAAGTGTGTGTGTGTGTGTGTGTGTGTGTGTGTGTGCGTGTGTGAACGAGCTCTGTTCACCCCAGTTTGGCCCCCAGGCGCTGCATGCTGGTGTATCCAGTCACAGAGTCCTTCTCCAGGCAGGGGAACTCCTCATACTGGGGACCCAGGGACTCGCGCTGCAACCACACACAAATACACAGTCAGGAAACACGCACACACACACACAGCTTCTCCTGGGTCCTCACTCAGACAGGTGGAGGGGGGCAGACACCCACCTCGGAATTGCGCTGCACGAAGCTGTGCGTGACCCTCAGCACGTGCGTGTACTCGGTGAACTCCACCAGGTTCCGCTGCAGCTCCTCCTTGTTCCTGTTCACCTCTCTCAGCTCGACCTCCAGTCGCTGGAGCTGCTCCTAGGTAACGGAAATGTCTACAGTTGGAGCACTGAGGACCGCATTGCGCTCGTCTGAGCTCCTCGATTGCACCGTGTGGCTGAGGGGTTAAGGTCAAGGCCTTGAGCATACACCAGTAGTAGGACCGGTTTCTGTTCGGTCCTTGACTTGCCACGCCCAATATCTGAACCCGTGTTTTGTGATGTTGGCGATTACTGGTGGATCGGGCAAGAGGTGCAAAGACCAAGAACATGGCCTTGGTGTATAGGTGGTGGAGATGTTTCAAAGACAATAAACTAAAGGGATTGACCCCAGTCAAGCTGGGAGACCGTTCGCGGTCTGATGAAGAGGTGAAGAAAGCTACAGCCGCCGCCTTCGTTCAGCACTGGACACTGTTTAAAAGTTTAAGGAGCACCCCGAATGTACAGTGTAAGGGAAGGTGCTTTGAAAAGGAAAAGCTTCCCATCTAGAGCAATCTTCAGATGCTATCAGACAGACTATGTCTCCAAGCCTTTCAATCACCCTTCACAGTTAGTGTTTCATTCTGTATATGTAGTAGAGACTGCCTCCACCTGCATGGTCGTCCTCTCAAATGCAATTCGCACTGACTGCTTACCAACTGCCACCAGCAGCCCAGACTCAGGCACAGAGAAATCTTCCCACCCAAAAACAGGTACAATTATCATCATCACTCTATTGTTTACTCGGTTGGCATGTCGGGAGAGAGGGACAGGCGAAGGGACCTTACCATGATCTCCAGGACGTTCCGGGGTTGAGGAGCCGCTGGGCTAACCTCGGCCTCGGGTAGGGCGATGCTAGCCTTCCTGATTTCCCTCAGGAGGTACCCTGTAGTACAGCAGACGTGCTCAAGCACGTATTGAGGGCATCTATTTCCAGCAGCGCGCACCAACGTGACAAGATTGCGCTCACGTGGGGGAGCGTGTCCGAAAAAATCTGAGATGTTTTTCATAAGGAAAAGCACACGGAAATAACAAAATCCATACATTCATGCCTGATCTCTGTAAAACCGTGATACATTTCGGCTCTCACCATTTTTGAAAAATTAAAGAAATTATCTAAGGTGCCTCTTCTTGCATCCTTCCAGAACCAAAAAAGTAGGGCTGACACTAATCCATCAAAGTGGCACCTGCCAGCTGCCTCCCTGACGCTGAGAAACTGGAGATGTCTGAACCAGAGGTTATGGGGCAAGAGCTGTGCAAAATGTGTGCAGAACGTGTGTAGAACCTCTGGGCTTCATGCTGAAGGTACCTGTGCAGGTGCCATTTTCCACACGCTGCTGTTGGATCGCAGTAACTCTGTTTGGCAGGTGGTTCCTGAAAATGTCATGGTGTAACACTACGAGTCACGTGCAGACTACAAATGGGTGTGAAACCTCCAGGGCCGACAGAGAACAAGACCAGCCCCTCTTAGAAAATCTGTAATGTGAGTCTCATAGCTCTTTATATGAGCCTATGACACTGGACAACGTTCTTGGGATACACAACCGTGTAGGCCAACGCTTGATCATTTCTGAGATGTGTTCTACACTGCAATTACTGGCCGTGAAGGGCTCCATGGCTCTGTAAGTGTTTGCGTTTGCTCTGAGAATCTGAGTACGGCACAAGTGTTCAAAGCCTAGAAGAAACTCCGCTGCTGTATGTTAAAGATCTGTGCACAATAGCTGGTCTCTCCCAAACTGCAGATTTTATACCAGTTACAGTGTAGACAGGATCCTTTCATTTGCTATTTCAGACCTCTTGTAGGAAGGATAATAGCAATGTGTTTGAATTCACACTGAATGACACACCTGTTCTCCATGGATGGAGCAGAAGATTGTGTGCGTCAAGCCCAAAGTGTCAGACACATCAGTCTCATTTATAGTTCATACAGGCCTGAGCTCCATGACACGTTTATAATTTTTAACAAAAGCACTTATATGTAAAATTAAATCCTGGAGGTGCTCATCCAAGCATGCGTGTCTTACCCAGAATCCTCTCCATCTCCTCACACCGCTTTATCTCTCCAACAAACTTGCGCTGGAAGGAGCTTACATTGGGGTTGAGCTGAACACGTGGGACACAAGAAAATTCAGCAACATCATGACATCAGAAACGAAACAGAAGTTCACATCCATCGCCCAGTCAACACTGGAATGGACTGAGCCATCAAACCCAAGGAAAACACGACTCGACGTTGTACAACGCCTCTCTTTCTCAACGCAGATGACGGGACAGGTTCAGATACTCACATCTCGGAACTCAACCAGAGCCAGTTCACCCAGTTCGCTGATGCAGTCATACGCCGAGCCCGACTGCAGGAAGAGCTGCGCCAGGCACACCTCTTCGCTCCGAAACAAGGAGCCCATCTTCTCGCAGCGCCGTACTCTACACTCTGAAACAACACACACCCTGCTCTACAACAAAAACCCTACTCTACAACACTCTAGTCCAGAACAAACACCCTACTCTACAACGTTCTAGTCCAGAACAAACACCCTGCCCTGTAACCCTCTTACTGTACAGCTTTTCTCTGTTACAACTCGTTGCAGCAGAACAGTTATTCCCTTGCCATTTGCCCTGTAGTCTTTCTCTATGGTCTCTGTGGCCTCTGTGGTCTGTCATCTGGTAGCTTTGTGTTTCTCATCAGGTTCAGGTTCCCCTCAGGCTCAGCACCTGCTGATGTCCATATTCTGCTCAGGTGCAGATTCTCCTCATGTCCAGGTTTCTCTCTGTCTCACAGCTGCTCTCCTTCAGCCAGACGTCAGAATCCAGACTTTAATAACCAGTTTTATTCCGGCACCGGATTCGGATTCACAGGGAGACCAGTTTCCATCGCTGTCCAGTCACTTCATATCCGCTGCGTCCATTAATATCGCTCATTAATAACGGCGCTTCTGATACAACGTATCTGATAGAAGTGAATTGCGGCGGCGCGCTTTGTTCCCGGCGGCACGCGGTGCCCAGCAGACACTAAGAATAGCAACACACAATAATAATAATAATAATAATAATAATAATAATAATAATAATAATCAGAGATCCATAGTCCTGCAGTAACACACTGTACCTCTGTGTGTCCGATCGCACGCACTGCCAGCGGTAAACCTTCAAAGGGCAGAGAGACGCGTTCAAGACGGTAAACGAGGCTGTAAACAGGTCTGGGGATCCTCAGACACCCATGGCATGTGCCATATTGCCGCTATTCAATATGATAATAATGATTATTTAACAGAAAAAAAGAGACATCATACGGAGCCAGAAATTAACCGTCTCGCATCGGCATCACTGTCATCCCCCCCGTATTCGGCATCCCGAACGTGTGGACCAGCGAGCATCATCCGATCAGCAGCATCGTCGTTATGGTGTGGTGAGCGCCGATCTGCTGAGCATCGCCGCTCATCATGTGAGGAGCATCACTAATCACGTGGTGCGCGCCCAGTCATCACAGGAGCGCCACCAATGGGGAGCCGAGCGGACGCTGCGTTGGAGCCTCCATGTTCTCCTCGGGAGCCGTTATGGACCCCTGTGGACCCCTATGGACATGGTGCTGCTCCTGTCTCCACTGCTCAGCATAGTGCAAAGTGTGTGTTCCACCACAGCTCCCCTGTTCTCCTGGGCTCTACTCTGCAGGGCTGCAGTGCTTTCTGGGTAAAAATGAAGGAATCTCTAGAACTTACTGCAAAGTCACATCTTCACACACGAAATAAATTTAAAGGCAAAGTAATCTACTCACAAAGCGAAGCCCAACACTGAAATATGAGGTGCATAAATATTCTGAGCTCACCGACTGTCCTTAACCGCTTCTCCAAGTTGGGGTTGAGGTGGTCTGGAGCCCACCCTGGAAACACAGGGTGAACTGTGCGCGTGTGCACCACCCTTTGCGACAGCACCACGAATTCCCAGCAGTGTTGTGGCCCAGACCCGGGCTGCGCCATTCCGGAACTTTCAGCCCTTTCTCTCTGACCCCCTCCTGCGCTGCTTGGGCTCACTGTCCATAACTCCCTTTCCCACAGTACTGCTGGATGTGGCTGCGTGCTCACTTGTATTCCAGCAACATTTGGGCAGAGTCACCTTGAAACCAGAAGGTCTTGGGTTCAAAACCCACATCCTGCTACAATATTTACCCCAGACTGATACAGCACTGGTTTGCCCAACTCTACAATTGAGTTAAAAACAAGTGTGTGCTCCTTAACTGTTAATAACTAATGTGAATACTTCTGCACAGTGCTGTGTGAATTTTACCTGCAAGAACTGAGCAAATCTCACAGATCCTGACCTATTTATACTGTCAAATCTCAGACTGTGTGGACTATAGTGTGTGTGCTTAGATCTCATTCCCATAGTGTCGCCTAATATAGGACACACAAAGTACCATCCTTACCCATGTATGTCATTAGCCAGACCATGGCTGTATGAATAAGTCATTTTCAAAGTTATGTCCCTTCAAAGAATTCAGCAGAAATCAAAAATCTAAAGAACCTTTAATGGTTATAAAGATGCCCTTGATTAGGGTACTTACTCTGAAATACAGAAAAATTTACCCTGACAATATTGTTGTAATAATGTAAATATTATTAAATGTTACTTGGAAGAAAAGTCTTATGAAGGAATTACTATAAGTATACACACACACACACACACACACATACACTCACTGGCTGAAACTGCTTGTTCCAAGTGGGGCTGCAGCGAACTGGAGCCTAACCTGGCAGCACAGGGTGCAAGGCTGAAGGGGGAGGGGACACACCCTGGACGGGACGCCAGTCTGCCACAAGGCACCCCATGCAGGACTCGAACCCCAGATCTGCAAGAGAGCGGCCCCGGACAAACCAACTGCAACCCTACACCCCCCCATTACTATAATTAACAATAATCAGAATCAGAACGAGCTTTATTGCCAAGTATGTTCACACACAAGGAATTTGTCTTGGTGACAGAAACTTCCACAGCACAGACAGAATGACAGTGACAAGACAGATGAGAAGATAGAATATGTGAATGAAGGATAAAAAATATATAAAAATATAAAGTACCCAATATACAAAAATAGTCACTAGACATTGTATGTAGGTGCAGGTATATTCTATACCAATGCAAGGGAGTGTGAGTAAGAGATATGATGTGATAAATAGTTATAAATATAAATAGCGTTATGTATTGCACTGGTTTACTTTCTAGGGGGGATTTAGCTGTTCATGAGGTAGATGGCCTGAGGAAAGAAACTTTTCTTGTGCCTGGCAGTCCTGTTGTTCAGTGCTCTGTAGCACCGGCCAGATGGCAAAGGTTCGAAGAGGAAGTGGCCTGGACGTGAGGGGTCTAGAATGATTTTGCTAGCCCTTTTACTGACTCTGGACGAGTGCAGTTCTTGGAGAGCTGGGGGGGGGGGTGCCGATGATTCTTCCAGCTGTCCAAACTATCTGCTGTAGTCTTCTGATGTCTGATTTCGTAGCTGAGCCGAACCAGACAGTTTTAGAGGTGCAGAGGACAGACTCAATGACTGCGGAGTAGAATTGCATCAGTAGCTCCTGTGGCAGGTTGAACTTCCTCTGCTGGGCCTTCTTCACAATGGAGTCTATGTGGGGCTTCCACTTCAGGTCCTGTAAGATGGTGGTGCCCAGGAACCTGAATGACTCCACTGTTGCCACAGTGCTGTTCATGATGGTGAGTGGGGATAATGCTGAGGTGTTTCTCCTAAAGTCCACAATCACCTCCACTGTTTTGAGCATGTTCAGCTCCAGGTGTTATGACTGCACCAGACAGCCAGCTCTTGGACCTCCTGTCTGTAAGCAGACTCGTCACCATCCCGGATGAGGCCAGTGAGTGTGGTGTCGTCTGCAAACTTCAGGAGCTTGACAGAGGGGTCTTTTGCGGTGTAGTCATTGGTGTACAGGGAGAAGAGCAGTGGGGAGAGCACACATCCCTGGGGGGCGCCAGTACTAATCGTGTGAGTATTGGATGAGAATTTTCCCAGCCTCATGAGCTGCTGCCTGTCTGTCAGGAAGTTGGTGATCCACCGACAGATGGAGGTGAGCACAGAGAGTTGGGTTAATTTGGACAGGAGGAGGTGTGGGATGATGGTGTTGAAGGCTGAGCTGAAGTCCATGAACAGGATCCTCACATAAGTCCCTGGTTTGTCCAGATGTTGCAGGATGTAGTGCAGTCCCATGTTGACTGCATCATCCACAGACCTGTTTGCTCGATAAGCAAACTGCAGGGGGTCCAGCAAGGGTCCAGTGATGTCCTTCAGGTAGGCCAACACCAGTCTTTCAAGTCACTTCATGACCACAGACGTTAAGGAGACAGGTCTGTAGTCATTAAGTCTTGTGATTTTCAGTTTCTTCGGAATGGGGATGATGGTGGAGCGTTTAAAGCAGCAAGGGACTTCGCACAGCTCCAGTGATCTGTTGAAGACCTTTATAAAGATAGGGGCCAGCTGGTCAGCACAGTTTTTTAGGCAGGCCGGTGAGACACCGTCTGGGCCTGGTGCTTTCCTTGTCTTCTGTTTGCGGAAGACCCGACACACCTCCTCTTCACAGATCAAAGGTGCAGGAGGGGGGAAGGTGGGGGTTACTGGAGGTGTTAATTGATGCGTGGGGAGAGGGTCTGAATGGGTGTGGGGTGTGATACAGGGTTTTTCAAACCTGCAATAAAACTCATTCAAATCGTCAGCTAGTTGTTGAGTTGACACGGTGCTGGGGGATGGTGTCTTGTAATTGGTGATGTCTTTCAGGCCTTTCCACACTGATGCAGGATCGTTTGCTGAAAACTGTTTCTTCAGCTTTTCAGAGTAGTTTCTCTTAGCCACTCTGATCTCCTTTGCCAGTGTGTTTTTGGCCTGTTTATACAAGACTCTGTCTCCATTCTTGTAGGCGTCTTCTTTCGCCTGACGAAGCTGTCTGAGTTGTGCAGTGAACCACCGTTTGTCGTTGTACGTTAAACGAGTCCTGGTAGGGATACACATATCATCACAGAAACTGACATATGATGTTACAGAGTCTGTGAGCTCATCTAGATCGCTAGCAGCAGCCTCAAAAACACTCCAATCGGTGCACTCGAAGCAGGCTTGTAAGTCCTGCTCTCCTTCCTCAGTCCATCTTTTAACAGTTCTTATTACAAGTTTAGCTGATTTCAGTTTCTGTCTGTAGGTCGGTATAAGATGAACCAGGCAGTGATCAGAGAGCCCCAAAGCTGCCCGTGGGACAGAGTGATATGCATCCTTTATTGTGGTGTAACAGTGGTCCAGTATATTACTGTCTCTGGTAGGACATGTAACGTGCTGTCTGTATTTTGGCAGTTCATGGGAGAGATTTGCTTTATTAAAGTCCCCGAGAATGATTATAACAGAGTCTGGGTGTTGTTGCTCTGTGTCTGTGATCTGATCGGCCAGCTGTTGCAGCGCTGCGTTCACACATGCTTGCGGTGGAATGTAAACACGAGAATGAACGAGGAAAACTCCTGCGGCGAGTAGAAAGGCTTAGTTACAATGAAGAGTGCTTCTAGGTCAGGACAGCACATCTTCTTCAACACCGTTACATCAGTACACCACCTTTCGTTGATGGAGAAGCATGTTCCACCGCCACGTGATTTCCCCGCTGGTTCCGCGTTGCGATCCGCTCTGAACAGCTGGAAGCCCGGCAGATGTCGCACGCTGTCCGGAATGGCTTCGTTCAGCAGACTTTAAGAAGTCCTTGTTTTTTTGGGACAGGAGGAGAAGTTCGTCCATTTTGGTGGGTAGGGAGCGGAGATTCGCAAGATGGATACTAGGCAGCGCTGTTCTAAAGCCGCGCTTTTGGAGCTTTACTAGCGTGCCGGCTCGCTTTCCATGCTTGCGCGTCTTGGAGCGCTTGAGCAGCGCCGCTGCACCTCCGACTATAATGTCCAGCAAAACGTCAGAATAATCGAAAACCGGTAAAATGTTGGGTGGTGTGTACTGCCGAATGTTCAGCAGTTCTTCCCTGGTAAAACTGATTGTAGGAGTATAACTAAAGACAGGACAAACTAACAAAAACAATAAAACAACTGTGGAGCTCCACACCGAGGCGGCCGTTCGCGGCGCCATTACGTCATAGTTTATAATAATATAATAATAGTTAATAATATAGAGAACTATTTTAAATACATGAAGAATAACAGTGAAACAGGTTTTATTGGAGCAGTAAAATCCAAATGACCCCCCTCACTAACACAAAAGAGGCTGCTAGCCGTCCTTCACTGAAACGAGGGTGTGGTCATCTGTCCCCCAGCTGTACACTGCACCGGGGCTCCCGGATCCATTCAGCGGATGTCCTGGGCTAGTCTGTTGAGCTCCTGCGAGAGCGCAGTGACCGTGTCGAGGATTCGTTGGCGCTCACTGTCACACAGACGCCCGCCACAGCGCTGGGCAAATTTGTCCGGGTGCCACAGAGCCTGCTGGCGCCGCAAAACCTTGCGGAAGGCGCTGGGGTCCGAGCGGTCGGCACCATGCAGCATGACCGCAACCATGTCCTCCACAGAGCCGCGGGGCGCAGGCCAAGGGATGTCACTGTAGCCCAGCAAGGTGTCAGAGCCATCACTCAGCGCAGCAGCACACTTCTCCTCATAGCGCTGCCTCCTGCCCAGCATGACCTCCTCAGCCCGGCGCTGTGCCCGCACCTGGTACTCTGCATGTTCACGCTCTAGTTGGGCCTGGAACTGGCGCCTGTCGTACTCGGACTCCTCCTTCTCCTCTTTCTTCTTCTTCTTCTTCCCATATGTCCTGCCCTCTGTCTCCTGTGCCCGCTGCTTGGCATAGTACTCCTGCCGGATACGGTCTGCCCAGTGCCCGAAGTCCTCCGGGTCCACATCGTCTCGCAGGAAATCATCTGGTTCACACAGGAAGTGTGTTCATCAACAGGCTGCCCACCTCCCAAATATTAACGCACCACTTGGGGAGACCCACATGGCGCAAACTTACCATCATACTGGCCAAAGGTCTCACAGAACTCGTCTTGACATTCACCAAAGAGCTTCTCCCTCCACTGGCTTTCAGCGTCATTCTGCTCTGGACTGCCCTCTGGCTGCAGGTCACTTAACTGCAACACAATTGAAGAGTATATATGCCATTATATATTTTTATTATGAACCAGATGTGTCATACACTGCCTTTTCAACTTACAAACAAAAGAAGGACCCCAAGTCTCTTAATAGCCTAATTTTTCCATAAATCTCAAATCGCCTTTCCCATCAGTTTACAATCAATAAAAGGTTATTAAAGGTTATTACTGTGTTCTATGACTTATTCACACCATTTTCATCAGGTGCTTTTTCATTGCAAGGATAGGGTAATTTTTATTTTTTTGATTTCAGAAGTACTAAAAAAAAGATACACAACCTCAGCAGTCTCTTATTAACTACTGACTGATGACAAATTCGTCACATAAATGTGTAGTGTTTGTGTGCTTCGGGCCACTTTCAACTAGAAAAATCCTGAAAAAACAATTGAGAATAACTTCAAAACATTTCTCTCTGAAAAAAGCTTGAAAATGTGTCATGATGGCACTTTAACTGCCATTTCTTAGAGAATATCAGGTATGGTATTGTCACAGATGCTGCAGAGCAAACATATTTATCCAGTGTCACCCCCCCATATATAAACACACACACACCTGCTCTGTTCTCATCCAGCGCAGCAGGTCACGGGGCGTCACTCCAGCCTTATTGGCCACATCCATGGCGGAGGGGCAGCTCCTCCGCAGGGGAACCACCAGGTCATCGTAGGCTGTGCAGAACCACACATTTGCACACCGAGCAGCACAAAGAGAATCATGAAGTCTCATAACACATCTGCCATATTCACAAACATACCAATTCTCACACTCAGTTTTGTTTTATTTTCTAAAATTCACATAAGTCTCTAGCTTGCTTATTGGAAGCAACATGAGTTGAGGTTAACTCTCTCCCATGGTGAGAGAGAAACAACACGATTTCTTTTGTGCGGGGGGTGGGGGGAGCTGTGTGTAAAACGTTTGGATGCAGAAGTTCTAAATAGGGATGAAGCGTGAGTCTGGAAGTTATTAGCCGACGTGGGAAAACATCTTCAGGTGCTGCAGTACATTGCAATTACGGCACTAAGACCCGATATTGTACTGTACTCCAAGGGTGCGCGAGCAGTATATTTCATAGAGTTAACAATACCTTTTGAAGACGCAATGGAGAATTTCTTTGAGAGAAAGAAGTTGAAGTGTGCTGACTTGGCTGCTGAAGTGAGGGAGTGAGACTGGCAGTGCTTTATTAGATTAGTTGAGGTAGGTGCAAGAGGGTTTGTTGCTAAATCAACCACATCGCTGTTGTTGGACTTTGGTTTTAGGGGTCGGTCGCTAAAGACAGCATTAAAAAACGTGGAAATATCTAGCCAGTAGTTGTGGCTCAGAAGGCAGCAGAATGCTTGGGGGGAGCAGACCTAGGCTTGTGTATATTCGCTTGTGCAAATGTTGAATGTTGAATGTTAGATCTTGTCACCTCCATGTGCCTATATTGTAGGTTGGTTGTGATGGTTGGAGGGTGGTCAAAGGGTGGTTAGAATGGGAGGCTTTTGGTAGATTGAGTCACTGGTACTGCGCCGTGAGCATGAAAGGGGGTGGGTCTGGGACAACAGATCTCACTGTTGAGCCTTCTGTGGGCTCAATTCAATGAAACACCAGCAAAGGAAGGTGCCCACTTGACAAACCCCAGCGACGTGCTCGTAGCGAACCTCAGTGAGGAGGGCAGTGTCCATGGCTACTATGTGCTGGTGTGCAGGTATACAGAGGGTATTCTGAAGAGGCTTGGGAAGTTGGTTAAGATCATATAAGATGGTTAATGTATTGAGGTGGTTTGTATAAGTACTGAGAAGGAAGTGGGCACTGCTGGTATGGTTAGCAGTTTGTGTCCTGCCCCCACAATCTTAGCTCAAGGCTTTTAACATCTTACCCTGTATATTATTGTATAGTTCCCTTAGCCACTCTCAAAGAGGCATTCTACTGATTCTGTGCTAGAGCCCTCTGAGGAAACAGCAAACATGTTGTGCACTGCGTTACCTGTTTTGCCATACTTGAGGGCCTGGTTGACGGCTATGTGCAGTGGTGTGTCGCCCCTGTGGTCCTTCTGCAAGGCGTCTGCTCCTCTGCGCAGCAGCAGCCGGAGCACAGCGTCGTCTCCCACAGAGCAGGCCACGTGCAGGGGGCCCCTCTGCTTCCTTCCCTGGGAGAAGCTGATCTCCATGTGGTGGTGCTTGCGCAAGTACGACTTGAGCTTGAGCACGCTTCCCTCCTCGACGTAGCGCAGGACACGCTTCTGCTTTCGCGACACCATACCTGACAGGGAGACCAACTGCAGTGAAAACCTCACCTCCACTGGCTGCCTGTTTCTGCCCATATCAAGCTCAACACTCTGGGTACAGCCTACCAGACAGTCAAAGGATCTGCCCTTATACCTACAGAACCAGAACCAAACTGTATTTGTTTTCAAACATTCCTGGACAGCTTGTGATCTAAACTGTGTGGTTTTCACTGTGAAGATGTGCTTCACCACTGAGTGCTCTGTTTTCCTCTTTTTGAATTAAAAACGCTGATACCGAAAGGCTCCTTTCCTCTGTACAGTGTATGTGTTTTATCTGGGCTTTAAAGCCCAAACCCTTTTCCTCATTTTAAAAAGAGGTTTTGAGGACATTATTCCAGCAGCACTCTGAGGTGAGTTTTTGAACTAAACAACAGTTCTGCAAACACACTCAGGACAGAAAACTCACCGAAGCATTGAAAGAAGGTCTATTACCTGTTTTAAGAGACTGATTACACTCTTTATAGTGTTTTAACCATTTTGTTTTTACCCAGATCTCCTTCCACCAGTCTACAGACTGAACGAGAGCTGCACAGCCACCGCACTGCAAACAAACTGACCTGTTTATGCTAACAAGTTCCAGTTTAAATTACACAACTGGATTTTGTTTATTATCATTGGATATTTTAATATTGTTTCACTGAACTGCTCTCTACCCGTGTTCCAGGCTGACTGAAAGCTACTGAAGTGTCCTTTTTAAACAGCTGCCATTGGTTGATATAACACACAGCCAAGTTCACTGGGGTCTCTACATGAGCTCTTCTCACACCTGCGGTGGAGGTAAGGATAACACAGGAAGTGCCCTGAATAATAAGTCTGTTCTAAGAAAAAATAGGAGACAGTAGTTCCATAAGTTATTATTTTAGGTTGTACAGGACCTCCTTCTATGAATCCTCAGTGCATTTGCTGTTTGAATGTCACTTCTATAGGAAGGCATGTGAACCAGCAACAAGGTGGTGTCACATACACAAGCTGTGTATCCATAGTCCTGTACGTGTGTCTAAAGCTCTTTGTGTGTTGTTGATTAATTATTGTTTTCTGAGTTGCACATTACTTTAGACTATCTGATAAATTATAAATGAATAAATGGTAACAATAAGAATAACAGAAGTAAAATAAATGACGATATGAACAGAAAATGAAGGGGCAGTTTGTACAGAAAAGACAGAAACACTTTTCAAACAATTGCTTCATCAGTAAAACCACAGAAGAGAAGTTTCCCACATACTAAATGTCACATCACCCCTATGATCACAGTAAACATACTGAATATTTCACGTAGTACTTTCAGAGGAAGCCAGGAGGAAACACAGTGATACTCGTGTAAATAAAACGGCTCCTCGGCACTTGCCGAATTTGTAGGTGTTTCATCATATACCTACAAAAAACAGCTGCTGGAAAAATTAAAATGTCAAATATACTGCCGGTTAAATAACAACTACTACTACCAATAATAATTAATAATGGCACACTTCTACTCACTTTCTGTGTAAGAAATTCACGGACCACTCTACGCCGCCGGAAGTGGTTCTATCTGAAAATAAGTTTTTCCGGTGGGGAAACAAGAACCGACAATTAGTTCTGCCGTTTCTCGAGCGCGTCGTTGGAGGTTTGTAGTTTCCGGTGTTGGCCGGTAGGAGGCACTGTTTTCTCTACAATGTGTTACAATGCGTCATAGTGCAACAGAGTGGCGTCTTCATGGTTGGGATACAAAAGTTTTGAAATCAATGAAGTTAATAAAAAGCACCAGGGCAAAAACAGAGCAATGGGAGCTAAATTCTACATAGACAAACTGAGTGATTGATTGATTGGTTGATCGATCAATCGACTGTTTGAAACAGAATATACACAGATTGCCTCCCGAGATCCAGCCGTCCATTTCAAAGAAGACATTGTACACACACACACACACACTTTCTGAACCGCTTGTCCCATACAGGGTCGCAGGGAACCAGAGCCTAACTGGGCAACACAGGGCGTAAGGCTGGATGGGGAGGGGACATACCCAGGACGGGACGCCAGCCCGCTGCAAGGCACACTAAGTGGGATTCAAACCCATCGGAGAGCAGGACCTGGTCCAATCCACTGCGCCACTGCACCACCGCGCCCCCCCTCACATTTGATATTATGTAATAATTTTAATTAATTTATATTACCCATTTTATAAATTTTTTTCTTTAATTTTATTAGGGGGCATGGCAGCGCAGCAGGTTTGGCCAGTGCCCACTGTGTGGTGGGTCCGGAGTGCAAAGCCCTGCTTGGGATGCCCTGTAATAGACTGGCATCCCATCCATGGTGTGTCCCCTTCCCCTCCAGCCTTGTGCCCTGTGCTGCCGGGTAGGCCGCGACCCCGCTCGGGGCAAGCGGTTGCTGACAATGACATTGAGAATAACTTTATTAATGAGACTTCATCTAATTTCCCACTCTGGTACATGTTGCGGGGAATGATTAGTTTGGAGCTGAGGGGGAATAATCATGTATGGGTCATGATTATACAATCATGTACTATAAACTAATACACAATAATGATAATAATAATAATAATAATAATCCATCCATCTTCCTCCGCTTATCCGGGACCGGGTCGCGGGGGCAGTAGTCTGAGCAGAGCCCCCCAGACTTCCCTCTCCCTGCACACCTCCTCCAGCTCCTCTGGGGGAACCCCAAGGCGTTCCCAGGCCAGCTGGGAGATGTAGTCTCTCCAACGTGTCCTGGGTCTGCCCCGAGGCCTCCTCCCAGTGGGACATGCCCGAAACACCTCCCCAGGGAGGCGTCCAGAAGGCATCCGGAACAGATGCCCGAGCCACCTCAACTGGCTCCTCTCGATGCAGAGGAGCAGCGGCTCTACTCCGAGCTCCTCCCGGGTGACTGAGCTCCTCACCCTATCCCTAAGGGTGTGCTCAGCCACTCTGCGGAGGAAACTAATTTTTGCCGCTTGTATCCGCGATCTCATTCTTTCGGTCATGATCCAGAGTTCATGACCATAGGTGAGGGTAGGAATGTAGATCGACCGGTAAATTGAGAGCTTCGCCTTACGACTCAGCTCCCTCTTCACCACAACAGACCGGTACAATGACCGCATTACTGCGGACGCCGCACCGATCCGTCCGTCAACTTGCCGCTCCATTTTTCCCTCACTCGTGAACAAGACCCCGAGATACTTAAACTCCTCCACTTGAGGGAGCAACTCCTCCCTAACCCGGAGGGGGCAATCCACCTTTTTCCGACTGAGGACCATGGTCTCGGATTTGGAGGTGCTGATTCTCATCCCCGCCGCTTCGCACTCGGCTGCAAACCTCTCCAGTGCACGCTGTAAGTCTTGATTCGATGAAGCCAACAGGACCACATCGTCCGCAAAAAGCAGAGACGAGATCCTGCGGCCACCAAAACAGACACCCTCCGTTCCCTGGCTGCGCCTAGAAATTTTGTCCATAAAGATAATGAACAGAATCGGTGACAAAGAGCAGCCCTGGCGGAGTCCAACATGCACCGGGAACAGGTCTGACTTACTGCCGGCAATGCGAACCAAACTCCTGCTCCAGTCATACAGGGAACAAACAGCCCGTAGCAGCGAGCCCTGGACCCCATATTCCCGAAGCACCCTCCACAGGATCCCACAAGGGACACGGTCGAATGCCTTCTCCAGGTCCACAAAACACATATGGACTGGTTGGGCAAACTCCCATGAACCCTCCAGCACCCTAGTGAGGGTATAGAGCTGGTCCAGTGTTCCATGGCCAGGGCGAAAACCGCATTGCTCCTCCTGGATCCGAGGTTCGACTATCGGTCGGATTCTCCTCTCCAGTACCCTGGCATAGACTTTCCCAGGGAGGCTAAGGAGTGTGATCCCCCTATAGTTGGAACACAATCTCCAGTCCCCCATCTTAAAAAGAGGGACCACCACCCCGGTCTACCAGTCCAGAGGCACCGTCCCCGAACTCCACGCGATGCTGCAGAGGCGTGTCAGCCAAGACAGCCCCACAACATCCAGAGACTTGAGAAACTCGGGGCGGATCTCATCCACCCCCGGAGCCTTGCCACCGAGGAGTTTTTTGACTACCTCAGCAACTTCAGCCAGGGTAATGGACGAGTCCCCCTCCGAGTCCCCAGCCTCAGCTTCCTCTACGGAAGGCGTGTCGGAGGGATTGAGGAGATCCTCAAAGTACTCCTTCCACCGCCCAAGGACATCCTCAGTTGAGGTCAGCAGCGCACCACTTCCACTGTAAACAGTGTTTGTGGAACACTGCTTCCCCCTTCTGAGTCGCTGGATGGTTTGCCAGAATCTCTTTGAGGCCGACCGAAAGTCTTCCTCCATCACCTCACCGAACTCCTCCCAGGCCCGATTTTTTGCCCCGGTGACTGCCAGAGCCGCGCTCCGTCTGGCCCGCCGGTACCCATCAGCTGCTTCAGGAGTCCCATGAGCCAGCCAGGCCCGATAGAACTTCTTCTTCAGCTTGACGGCATCCCTTACCTCCGGTGTCCACCACCGTGTTCGGGGATTGCCGCCGCGACAGACGCCGGAGACTTTATGGCCGCAGCTCCAAACCACCACCCCGACAACTGATCACCACCTGGTGGTGAGTTGGATTCGATGGCGGGGGAAAAAGCTGGACATACCTGGCAGGCCCAAACGCATAGTGAGGGTCTGTTGGGAACGTTTGGCAGAGGCCCCTGTCAGAGAGGTCTTCAACTCCCACTCACCACCAGGTGGTGATCAGTTGACAGCTCAGCCCCTCTCTTCACCCAAGTGTCCAAGACATATGGCCGAAGATCAGAAGAAACGACTACAAAGTCATCATCGACCTCTGACCTAGGATGTCCTGGTTCCAAGTGCACTGATGGACCCCCTTATGCATGAACATGGTGTTCGTTATGGACAAACCGTGACTAGCACAGAAATCCAATAACAACTCACCACTCGGGTTCAGATCAGGGAGGCCGTTCCTCCCTATCACGCCCTTACAGGTTTCACTGTCGCTGCCCACGTGGGCGTTAAAGTCCCCCAGTAGAACGACAGAGTCCCCAGTGAGAGCGCTTTCCAGCATGCCCCCCAGGGACTCTAAAAAGGCCGGGTACTCTACACTGCTCGCTAGGCGCATAAGCACAAACGACAGTGAGAGACCGTTCCCTGACCCGAAGGCGCAGGGAGACGACCCTCTCGTTCACCGGGGTAGACTCCAACACATGGCGGCTGAACTGGGGGGCTATTAATAAGTCCACACTCGCCCACCGCCTCTCACCCTGGGCAACGCCAGAATAGTGGAGAGTCCACCCCTGGTTGAGAAGAGTGGTTCCAGAACCCAAGCTGTGAGTGGAAGTGAGCCCGACTATATCTAGACGGTATCTCTCAACCTCCTGCACTAGCTCAGGCTCCTTTCCCGCCAGTGAGGTGACATTCCAAGTCCCAAAAGCCAGGGTTGGCGCCCGAGTTTGGGTCAGCCAAGCACTCGGCCCTGACCACCGCCCAAATCACAACGCACCAGCCCCTTACGTCCTCTCCGGCAGGTGGTGAACCCACCGAAGAGCGGCTCCACGTCTTGGCTTCGGGCTGAGCCCGGCCAGGCCCCGTGGGCATAGACCTGGTCACCAGGCGCTCGCATGCAAGCCCCCCCCCAAGGCCTGGCTCCAGGGTGGGGCCCCGGTGACCCCATACCGGGCGGGGTGAACGAGATCCTTGATTTAATAGTCATAAGGGGATTTTTTTATTAATAATGATAATAATAATAATAATAATAATAATAATAATGATAAGAAGAAGAGGAAGAAGAAGAAGCAATTAATGTATTACATTTACATTTATTCACTTCAGAGACGCTTTTGTCCAAAGCGACGTACATCTCAGCAAGAGTAAAACTTATGCATTACATTAAGAGAAGGAGACATAGCTGCAGACATGAAATTCTCAAGCAAACGTAGTTTGTTACCTACCACTTGCTGCACCAAGGTTCATCGATCGAGTAGGTGCATAAAACACAGGATAGACAAATCCTGATACCCTCCCACCAATTTTTTTTTTTTTTAAATATTGTAAGATACACAAACAAGCAAATACAATGCCGGATTGATGCCAGAGTAGTGACTGATTAAAGGCTTTATCTGGTGAAACTCATGGAGTTACGGTGCATGTACATTTACACTGCTCATGAGCTGGAGAGATCTTGGGTGAAATGGGTCCGGAAAAAGGTGAGTTTTCAGACCCGTCTTGAATGTAGGCAGAGTTTCCGCAGTTCTGAGTGAGAGGGGAAGGTCGTTCCACCACAACGGAGCCAGAACCGAGAACCTCCGTGCTTTAACTTTTGTATTGAACATGGTTAATTGTGTTAATTGTGTCGTAAGGTTAAATGTCTGTGGCCCTATGGCCCTCAGTCAGAGACATTTAGAAACCGGCCAGGGTCCAAACCCTTCTCCTCTCTTACTGCATTGGGAGGAAACTACGGCTAAAACTGGCATCTCTCCCAGAATGAACATTAATGCACCTTAGAAATAATAAATAAATAAAAACATTAAATAACACAGAAGGACATTTACAAATAATAACAGAGAAGCACATCTGCTGAAAAAGCAGGAATTTATAACCTGAAGACTAATGGCTGTAACACCCTTGAGGGTACGGCTATTTCACCACTGAATAAGGTACTTTACCATGAATTACTGTAGGAAAAATAACAAGATGGAAAAATTCTTTAGGCAAAAACATGAAATAAACACATCATCTGAAACTGTTTGTCTCATACAGGGTCGCAGGGAACCAGAGACTAAGCCGGAAACACAGGGCGTAAGGAGGGGACACACCCAGGACAGGACACCAGTCCATCGCAAGGCACCCTAAGCGGGACTTGAACCCCAGACCCACCAGAGAGCAGGACCTGGTCCAACCCACTGCATCCCCGCACCCCCTATGAAGTAAACACACACACACACTTTCTGAACCGCTTGTCCCATACGGGGTCGCGGGGAACCGGAGCCTAACCCGGCAACACAGGGCGTAAGGCTGGAGGGGGAGGGGACACACCCAGGACGGGACGCCAGTCCGCCGCAAGGCACCCCAAGCGGGACTTGAACCCCAGACCCACTGGAGAGCAGGACTGCGGTCCAACCCACTGCGCCACCGCACCCCCTGAAGTAAACATAATAATAATAATAATAATAATAATAATAATAATATCCTTAACCAGTGGAAGCGGACCATTCTGAAAATGAGTCATTCCTGTTAGTTGGTTGGTTGGGTAGTTAACTAGTCAGTTAGTAGCACCTCTTCTCAAGTGGGTCTTTAGAGAAGTGCACTTCCCAGTGTGAGCCTGTTGATGGCAGTGGTTTCCTCTTAAATGTGTTAAAGTGCAACAGAGGACTATTAATGGTTGGACTATAAAAGGTGCCTGATAAATAAACCTTAATAAAAGTCAAGCTCAGTGAGCTTCGGACCCTCATGAAGCTATATGACCATGCTAGGACGGTTAAATGGATGTTTAAGCCTCAACAAGCTGGATGGCTTTATGCACTAGTGTACACATTACGGTCTGTACCATAGTAAGATTCCACTGTTTCTCCCAGCTGTACATTACATTTACATTTATTTATTCAGCAGGCACTTTTCTCCAAAACAACTTCCAATGAACTCCATGTAGTGTTATCAGCCCTCACAACTTATTCACCAAGGTAACTTACACTGGTAGATACACTACTTACATTGGTTAACTCATCCATACATCAGTGGAACACACTCTCTCTCTGTCACTCATACACTATGGGTGAACCTGAACAGCATGTCTTTTGACTGTGGTAGGAAACCAGAGCACCTGGAGGAAACTCCACACAGACTGAGCAGTGATTGAACCTACATCCGTTTGTACCACCCAGGAGCTGTGAGACAGCAGTGCTACTTGCTGTGCCACCGTGTTTCATTAACTAAAAGTAGCTCAACTTTACACTGACAACATACTGTAGCATATACTCCCCCGGCATAAATAATCAGAATCAGAACGAGCTTTATTGCCAAGTATGTTCGTACATACAAGGAATTTGTCTTGGTGACAGGAACTACCACAGCACAGACAGAATGACAGTAACAAGACAGGTGAGAAGATAGAATATGTGAATAAAGGATAAAAAATATTTAAAAATATAAAGTACCCAATATACAAAAATAGTCACTAGATACAAATGCAAGGGAGTGTGAGCAAGAGATATGTGATAAATAGTTATAAATATAAATATAAATAGCATTATGTATTGCACGGTTTACTCTCTAGGGGGGAGATAACATAGCATACAGTATTTTTCAACATATTGATTAAATAGCATGTATCCCAGGTGGTCTCTATTGATATTGATTACTGATATTGATCGTGTCAACGGCTTTTTATGGTATGTATGTGTTGACGTTGATCTACATGTTAGCTGAGCGTCTGCCGTGACAGACTGACACGTGTGCAACGCCCTTGGCCATGACACTGTGATCGTGTTGTATCTTATTTTACTGCACCAACAGAGCGCAGCACTGTGCTGCTTCACACTCCCAACACACACAGAGACCGCTGTTTCCTGACCCCCCTCTGCCTGCTCCGTGTTCGGAGCCCTTGCATAGACCACCTGTGAAGGCCGGCGGGGGGTGCTGGCTCCTGCCCTGACTGTCGGACCCAAAGCGTCTGCCAGTGCCTCCTTTTCCCATTCCTGGTAAGTGTAGTGGCCAAAAGGCCAAAATTATCCTCCACGGGCCTCTGCGAGGTGTCTCCAGGTGACAAACTGGCCCCATGGGGGGTCAGGGTTGAGGGTGGACACGGCCTCATCGCAAACAGGAGCGACGCCACTGAAAGACAGGATTTCCCCAGCAGGCTGTAGCCCCTCCTCCCACGTCCTTCTGGCCCTGTCCTGTTTGCATTGTTGACTGGGTGGGGAGTGTCAACACCATCCTTGGGCTTTTGGGGGGGGAGTGCTGAGATCACAACCCACCATCCCCCACATTGTCCGGCACTGGGAGCGGCCAGCAGGGCTTCCGCATGCATTATTTTTGTTTGCGTCTTCGCTCCTCATCCCCACTCACATACTTTGAAAAGGGAAACTATCTCGGCCTTGGGGGCAGTAGGGGTGGTGGGAGTGGGATGGAGGGGGATGAGCTGAGCGTTCAGTGGTGTCAAGTCGCAGTCCAAGCCCCAGCGGAGGGAGTGAGGGATCAACAACATCCATGTAGGAATGTGTTGGCCGGGCGGGTTTTCCCCAGGAATGCGGAGGGGACCCATTGTAGGACAGTTCTGATCGGTTCTGTCCTCCGAGCCCGTCCTGAGGGGGAGACTGAGACCCACACGGTTGAGACCCACGGTTTTCAGCTGTGCCAGGATGTGCTGATGTGGTGTGAACACACTCTATACTTTTCTTACACTCAAAGCATCACTTCTTACTCTAAACCAGTACTCTACCACACATTTACCATATTTACATGTTTACACAAACAGTGTTTAGTGGAATATTTACCATATAAAACCTGTATCCAATATACTCTCTTACTGTAGTCGTTAGAGCTGAAGCCTTTGGAGTTGGGTCACAGGTTCAAATCCCACTCCTGCTGTAGTGTCCTTCACCATGGTACTTACCCAGAACTGATACAGTAAAGATTACCCTGCTTTATAAACAGATTAATAACTGTATGTATCTTAACACTGCGAATCGCTCTGGAGAAAAGTGTCAGCAAGTTGTATAAATATGTAAAACACGAAGGGTGTTTGTTTATTAGTGTATTTCCATTATGGCACACTTCACCATTTCCTCTTAATTTTCCTTCCCTGCCCTGGTTTGAATCCCCATTCCCGTGGCACTATCTTGATCTACAAGGCACAAGGTACTTACCCTGAAGTTCGCCAGTAAAAATTATGTAAAAAACCATTATGCCACCTTAAAAATTACACACACACACACACACACACACACACACACACACACACACACACACACACACACACACAGTTTCTGAACCGCTTGTCCCATACAGGGTCACAGGGAACAGGAGACTATCCAGCAACACAGGGCGTAAGGCTGGACGGGGAGGGGACACACCCAGGACGGGGCACCAGTCCATCACAAGGCACCCCAAGCGGGACTCGAACTCCAGACCCACTAGAGAGCAGGACCTGGTCCAACCCACTGCGCCACCACACCCCCCTTAAAAATTATATAGAAAATTAAAATGATAATAATACTAGTACGCATTTGCTCTTCTGCCCATTTATACAGCTGCTTTGTACCAAATAACTTTGAGTTAAACCCAGGGACTAGCAGCTCTCATGAAAGTACAGTACTCGGCATATCATTGAGAGCACTTCAAATTTAAGCCAAGAAGGTTGTGACCAGTGGGTCAGAGGTCAGAGGTGCCAATAAAGAGGCCCAAGGTGAAGACTCCGCTCAGCAGGAAAAGCACATGGTGGACATTGGCTCAGGACACACGCTGTTATGTGTTTATTTGTAAATTCTGCCTAATGTTCTCAGAAGGATTTCTGATGGTTTGAACGTAGCTTTAAGCTCTGGACCGCCGTGGCAGCGGAACCAGAAATGGAAGCGCCTTAGGTTTGGGGAGATTGCTGCAGATGGAATATAGGTAGACTACGTTGTGCAAATCTGGTTATTAATGCGAGTTAACATAGCAACGTAGAAATCCAACAAGGTGGGTAGCCCTGCAGGGAATCACCAAATGAGAAGGGTGGGGCCAAGGAAAGTGGGTTTAAGAGTAATCGACAGCAGTGGAGAAAGAGGGTGTGTGTGTGTGTGTATTGTCCTAGTTGTGTATTGGCATCTTTGTTTAATCCCAGAATCTACACCCCCACCCTAATTTGCCATTTATGAGATCCACTTCCAGCCCAAATGGGCCCCTCACACACAGTCATTAACATTAGCATTAGCTTCTCCACCCTGGCAATATCTCAGTAAACTGAGCTGTAGCGCTGCAGTTATGGATCAGGGGTGTAACATCAGGGTAAATATGTGTGAATGGTCTAAAGTTACACATGAAGCTAGGGCGACAAGGTCCAGGGTTGGATCCTCTCCACTGACACCACAGAACGAGAACAGTGACAATAATGTGGAATAAGGCGGGTTTAGCCCACATTGCGATCATTGCTTTTGTCCATGAGCAGTAACAGTAAAGCTCATTTGCTGTCAGTCATAATACTAATATTGCTATGTTTCTGCACAGGGGTGCAGTTTTGAGTCCTACACCACGGAGCAAGAACGTCCTGGGTTCATACCTGGCTCAGTGGCTGAGCACCACAGGAGTGCCCAGTTTATCCAACACTGCCGGAGAGACCTGTCGCACACCCTGAGAAGTCACTGCTGGGGGTCTCTGCTGGGGCTCCATTAGCCAGCTGCTAATCAAAGGCCAATGGGGGGGGGGGGGGGGGGTGTTGGAGGCACTCTGCCTGCTGTGTCCCAGCAAGGCCATTTGGCCCTTGACCACACTTCCTCTAACAAGACCATGACAGCGGGTTCCTGGCTTTGATCGAGCATCAACGGAGACGCACTGGCGTCCCTGTAGAGTGTCGCCAAGGAAGCAGCAATCAGTCGGGACACTTAGCACAGCGTCGTCATCCAGGCACAACTTTCCTTTACCGCAGGCCTTCCTGTGACGAGCAGCACCTCCAACTCACCACCCGCGCAACAGGGGATGAGAAAACATGGTGTTACATTTCAAGGGCTGGAGGGGGCTTCCAGAGTCCTGTCGGCAACAAGAGACTCCTGAGTGGGACTGCAGCTTGCACGTTCCCATCGATCTTTAATGTGCAGGACCAGGCCAGCTGTAGTCGGGTCCCAACAACTTGAGAGGACATAGCTTAAGATGGTGCGTTTTCTGTGTGGGAACGGTAATGTGAAACCCCATCTGAGGTCCAGAATTTGACCAAACATGTGGAACCCCTCTGGCTTACCTGTGATATTTGATATCGCTCATGACTCTAAATCCATATTGCATGTGGAGTCTGAGGGAGTGTGTGTTGGCAGGGAACATAGCAGCTAAGGAGCTATCTGTGTGATATTTACATGTATCAATTGATATGATCATTTCTTCCAAAGTGCTGTATAGCTTGAAGTAAAAAAAAAGTGTGCTAACAACAAGAGACAAAGAGCTTTAAACAGAGACACAGAACTATGGACACACAGCTTGTGTGTGTGACACCACCATGTTGCTGGTTCACATCCCTCCAGTAGCTCGTTCACAAGTGACATTGAAATAGCAAATACATGGGTGATTATAGCAGATGGTGTTGGACTCATTTCTGCAGCTGTCTGGAGATCAGAAGAAAAATGGCTCTCAAAGAGATCCTTTTCGAATGTGGAAGGAATTCAGCAGCTCTGAAGGATGCCGGGAGCTCATTCTACCACACTGGGGTTAAAACTGAGAACCAGTGGGTTATGGAGTTTGATCCTCTCCGGAAAGACACAGGATCAGCCGTCAAGGAGAGAAACAACCAACTGTAGTAACAGGTCCGGAGCACAGCCATCAGGTCAACTAATCGGTCCATCAAACAGGGACTGTAAAGCAGCAGCTGTAGGCTAGTTGGACACACCTTGGGCATGAGTTCAGGACCAGCTGTGCTAAAACTCCACAGCTCTCCTGTGCTCCCCATCCTATTGGACTTTATGTCTCAAATCACCCTGCTGGTCTGGGTGCTAAGAGGCTCCGCAGTCTAGACTGCACCTTTCCAGCACAAGTTATTAGTCTAGGCTTAATCCCATGGAAAGACGACGGGTTCGACATTTGCCAGCCCATGTGGCGGGTGGTCTCAGCGGGAGGATGGGGCTCCAGGATTAAGGTCGTTTCCCCTGAAATTTGGGCTGTGTGTTATCTGAGCCTTTGGGGCTGGACCACCTTGCTGCATCCCTATACACATTCTCACCGTAGGTTCCAGTAGCGGAATCCTGAATCCAAACAACACGCCAGGATGCTCAGTGGTCAGAGTTCACCAGGACTCCAAACATACAGGTACAGTCTGCTCTACTGCACATCAGTATAGTGTATTAATGCAGGACAAACATAATGCAAACTTTTGAGATCTGTAGGGTATATGGTTCCATTTCAAAAATGTCAACTTCTGCTCAACTGTGTTACAGTGAAATGTGGCTGGCTGGAGTAAAACAGTGTAAAGAAGTCCTCTGGCACCATGCAGCGATCGTAGAAGAAGAGCGTCCTGAAGCCCTTTTGAAGAAACAGAACAGCAAAGTGTCCTATTTATTTGATTGTGTTTTTGGTGGCTTTTGCTATTATCTTTTAATTTTGTTTGAGCTGTGAGTGTTTTCTAGGTGATGAATATTGTACTTTACAGGCTCGGTCCCAGCCATTGAACAGTTTCCCACTGAAACTATTAAATTATCGTGAAATGCAGTGTTTCCAAGGAGCACAGCTGTGGCATCATAGCAGATGTTATATATGTTATGTATAGTCCTATGAAAAGTATGCATATTAAAGGGTAAGCAGCATATATAATGGCTGCTGTTGAGGCTGGAGCTGATCATGTGGACAGGATAGTCACTCACAGAGCTATGATGATGGTCATCATGGTGGAGGGCGAGGTCACCCCCAACACCAGTATCACGGCTAAAGGTGGGGAAGTGGTTCAGCTGCTGCTTTGCAATCAGAGGACCTGGGTTTTGAACCCCTTATCCTTCTGTAGCCCCCCTTGTTCAAGGTACTTACCCTGAATTGATATAGTAAGAATTGTACTGCTGTATGAACAGGTAAATCAGTGTAAGAAGCTTAGCACACAATAATAAAAATGTATGGAGAGCAGTGTGAGATACAGAGTTGCTGGGTTGGTAGGAAAGAGGGGACACTGAGACAGACACTGTACCATGTTTACAGTCAGCTTTCACAGGAATATACAAGTTTCTGTATGAAAAACATTTATTACAAATAATATACAGTCCATGAAATTTTTATACAGAAGGGAGTTCATGACAACCTCTGAAATAAAAGTATAACAGCAGAAATTAATAGTCAGTCCCCCAGCCCCCACTGCCCCCATGTCCTGATAATGTTTATCAGTGGCCATCTGTCGACCCCCCACCCAGCTCAACTTAATCATGCCGAGAAACCTTTTATTGACAAGCACAGACCCCCCCCCCCCACCCCCCACCCCCACACCCCAGACCAAGACCAATCCAACCCGGCCTGCGGCTCCAGACGAAACAGGGGATCAAGAGCATTATCTGACAGTCTCTGTACAGTTTTAGCCATTGAAAAGCAGTACAGAGTGCACATGGAGCCCCTCCCGTGGGATCATACAGTACTTGTGCTCCACTGAGATCCATATTCATATTCATCTTCTGCAGCAAGTCTCAGGGTGTTTCTCCTGTGCTCACATTAATTCACTGTACGAGAGTCTTTTCACATGAATCACAGCACACCAAATGTGGGCACGGTTGGCTGCGGGTCCACTCACCTGCAGACCGTCGTCCCAACCACAGTGTCTGCCTCAACTCCAAGCCAAGCTCCTGTTGGATGGACCAGACGTGGGGGTCACTGCTCGCATTCGGTTTCCAGTGTGGGTGAGGTTCAGTGTGGTCAGCCTCTGAGAGCACAGTGTTACAGTTGGTCACAGTTCAGCGCCGGGTTTGTGCCTCCTAGCACCCGACAGCAGTCTTGCCCACGTCCGAGGGGCATCAAACTTTGGTAGCCAGAGTTTGGGCCTCGCACTTCTGCACCTGGGAGGAGTTGGAGCCTTCAGGAGCCTCTTTGCCCCCTAGGCGCAGCAGCCGTAGGCACTGGGCACGGAAGCGTAGGTCGAAGAAGGCGTACAGGAACGGGTTGAGGCAGCTGTTGATGTAGGCCAGACAGGTGGCATAGGGGTGCGCCAGCAGGAGTGCGCTCAGGAAGCTGCAGGAACTCGGCGCCAAGCGCAGGTAGGAGAGTGCATCAGCCGTCTTTAGCACGTGGAAGGGCGTCCAGCACACGGCAAAGACCACCACGAGGGTGGTGATGATCTTGAGCAGGCGGCGCCGCCGCTGGCCCTCCTTGCGGACGCCGTTGAAGTGGCGGGTGATGGCGCGGCCAATGAAGCAGTAGCACACGGTCATGGCGAGAAAGGGCAGCACGAAGCCCAGCATGGTGGACGAGAGGCTCAGGCCGGCGATCCACAAGGCCTCCTGCTCATGGTCGGACGTCACGACGCTGAAGTCCATGCCGCATGTGATGCGTTTGCTCGTGTCCTCCACTGTGGTGCGAAAGAGGAGGGTTGGTGCTGCCAGCAAGATGGATGCCAACCAGATAGTAGCCAGGGAGCCCAGGATGGTTGCCCGCGAGCGCAGGCGCCCCCCAGGCTGTGGCCACACGATGGCCAGGTAGCGGTCAAAGCTCATGCAGGTGAGGCAGAAGACGCTGGCGTACATGTTGACGAGCACCACATAGCTGCTGATCTTGCACAGCGGCACACCGAAGGGCCAGTGGTAGCTGAGTGCCGTGTAGACGGCCCACAGCGGTAGGGTCACCACGAACGTGAGGTCAGCCAGCGCCAGGTGACCGATATAGACGTCAGCCAGTCGCCGCTTGCAGTCGGACTTCCACACCGTGAAGATGACCACGCCGTTGCCAGAGAGTCCCAGAATGAAGATGATCATGTAGAGCACGGGGATGAGGGAGTAAGAGGGCCCCCATTCGGAGAACTCGCACATGGTTTCATTGTCCTCCTCAGATTCGTAATAATAATCCGTGTCCATGGCAGCCGGGTTCATCTGCATTCCTTCGGGGGTCAGAAATGGGGTTCGTCTCCGTAGTGGAATAGAACACAGAGCTGCTGGACTGGACACCGGCAGCAGGCCACCAGAAGCTCTCCTAGGTGATGGGCAGTCGTTGGTTGAGGGCAGCGTTGCTCTTTTTATACTTCCAGAGCACCCCTCCCATCTAGCCCTGCCCCCCATAACGCCCCTCCCTTAATCCACATCCCTCCCCCAAACTGTCTCAGTTTTAGTCACTTCCACTTCCATAGGTCCACTGGTGTAAAAATGCTGCACTTTCCTTTTTGGCCAGAAAAACTGACAAAAAAATGGAAAATAATAGAAATCACTGCTCAAACTCACAATGTGTAGAAATGTGGTTTGTGATGTGTAAAACAGAAATTCTCTTGAGCACCAGTAATAAATTTTTTCACTCTAGAGGACATGGGTTTTTAAGTATGTGTCTCAAAATGTACATGATGCAGCATTGAGCCCTGATGTACCTTAAAGAGGTGGGTGGTTGAAAAACTTGGCTAATATTCTAGAATTTCATCCAAAAACATTTTCTGCTTGGTCCCAGGAGAATAAACGGTATCTATATTCAAGGCACACACACAAAAACAGTATGTATATACAGCAATAGTGATACATAATATAAACACAAATATATTGTACAAATATACAGGTATACAAAATCTCTGAATACAGGATACACATACACTACACCAATGCGCAGTAAATCATGGTAAAATGCATGGTTCTGCGAGACATGAGTGAGTAGCTCTTTTTTTCATCAAGATGGTGATGTCAGAGGTTTTTAAACAACAAACAGGATCATAAGAGCAGACATTGCAGATATTAAAAATATAACTGCAGCTGGCAGAGAAATCTCATTTTAATGTGTTAATTGGAGAATGTCAGTCTTCTCCATTTTCTGTGTGCCAGGAGAGGCCAGGGGTTCAGTGCAGTGGCACTGTGTGTAAGTCAGGGAAGACACACGCACACACACACACACACACACACATACACACACACACACACACTGTGTCCATTACAAGTCAAGACAAGTCCGTCTCAAGAGGCTCACACATCCCTCGGAAATTATAATACGAAAACTCTGCTCCAAAGGTGGCTGTTTAATGTCAAAGGTTTGCTGTAAAACACGGTCCACACCCAGACATGATCACTGGGAGAATGTACAGTAACTGAACTGTAATTGAAATTGTAATTGTACTCCAGGGTGAGGTAATTCACTGACAGGTCTCCACATGTCCCCCTTGGGGGGACATTTATTAATATATCATAGAATAGAACTCAATGCTGGGATTTACTGTTGTCTCTTTCATAGTTTTAATAAGGAATTATTTACTCATAAAGGGTCATTTTTAATAAGGAATTATTTACTCATAAAGGGACTCTTTTGGTTACGGATGCTGCACTCAGCAACACCGCTTCTTCTGCCAATTCCTTTGTGATCTTTGGCTGATCATCTATGCACATCACTAAGTTACGCTTCACATTTAGTCCTCCAGCAACAGTTATTTTTTATTAGCAAAAAAGGTACTATTATATTTAATGTTACTTTTGTAAATCTCTGCTACTGAGCGTATTACTTTAAAATGCAAGTCGAACTAAGTCTAAATGTATGAAAACCCGGAACACTGTCACTGGTCCTGCTACACTGGCCTGAGCTCCATCATGACCCTTATCATCTTCACACAGGAGGAACAATCCGGTGGATCATTTTAAACATGTTTATGGAAAAGGCCACATGCCTCTAAATGTGTACATTGTAACCTGAAGGAATGATGCCTCATCTTCGCTCTTTTAGCTCATCTGGTGCTCCTGAACTGGGTGTTTAATATCTATATGTTGTTATTGGACTCACAAATGAAGGCTCTGCGCATCTGTAGAAAAGTGAGACTCTATCAGCATCAGGGCTTTCCTTCATTCATCCTATTTTACTGCAATTCATGAATAACTTCAGCTTCTCTGTTGTTTTTCCTATGGAAACTGGATATAAGAATTTATTCGGAGCCGAAACAGGGGTTTGGTGAAGCGTTTCATGGTTATTAATTGTTTTACTAACATAATAACACTTGAATATGCTTTCTGCACCCAGAAAATAACTATATTTTTAAAACAAAAAATGAAAAGTTCTTGGAACAGTGGTGTCTTTGTTGAATTTCACATAAGCCTGTATTCTATTTATTGTTATCTGCCTGATCTCCAGAGGTAATACCACGGCACTTTTCCCCCTGCTGAAGGACTCTGATGCTCCTTATAGGTCACACATCACACTGAAACACTCGTTTCTCCATGGCAGATGGATGTTTTGGTCACAATGACCAATAGGCCATCGAACCCAAGTATAATGCATTACAAATGTCACTGAACCGGGGATCAGTGCGAACTGGTCTGCAGGTCTGACACCCCAGCAAGAACCCACTGTCTGTTGGCGATCATTACTGATGACGGGAAAAAAAAGTAAGGTGCGACACTAATGTTACCATGATGCCCCCCACAAGGTGTAAACTGCTATACCCAATATAATAAGGCGTTCAGCTTTATTACCATATGCAGTGGGGTGTGAATGGACACGTGCATGAAGGAAAACTGTCATGGGTGGTGATACCATGATAGATTAATGGGACAGGTAAGATACATGTGTGCATGCAAAACACATTGTCAGTACTCATGGAGATAAACTATAAACAGTAAAACACTCCTGTACTCAGACACACATGATACACTCCTGTGTGTGACGATGATCATGATGCACTGGGGTGTGTGACCGAGCTACAAACCGCACTTCACCAGGTGTCGTGACGGGGGATCTGGGGTGAGGAGAGAGGAGTACCTTATCTGAGGGCCGGTATCTGTCGGGGGGGGGGGTGTTCTGTGATATTGCGAGTCCCCTGCAGAGAGGGTCATTCATGTGCAAAAATATTCACACACACACACACACACACACACACACACACACACACACACACACACACACACACACACACACACACACACAGATTTTCGGAACCGCTTGTCCCATACGGGGTTGCGGGGAGCCAGAGCCTAACCCAGCAACACAGGGCGTAAGGCCAGAGGGGGAGGGGACACACCCAGGACGGGACGCCAGTCCATCGCAAGGCACCCCAAGTGGGACTCGAACCCCAGACCCACTGGAGAGGAGGACTGTGGTCCAACCCACTGCACCACCACACCCCCTGCAAAAGTATTCTTTTTCCATATTTCCACCATTCAACAAGAACAATAATCATAATCATAATCTTGGGGTCTTTCGTGTAAATCCAAGACACACAAAAGAAATGCGCGGACGAGGCACGTCCGCTTGGGTCTTTATTTTTCATTAAAAATAAGAGGACTAATATGTACTTTTGGCTTTTTATCACGAAATTTTCAAAGTTCCTCATTTATAAAGGAAATACGATCAAGTGAATTACCAGAATGCCAAAGTTCACATAGTTTCTTACTAATTTGCATCAACAGCAGGGGGCAAGTGTGTTTGCACGAGGAATGCAATACAGCGGATGTTCACTCGCAAACATTCAGCACAACAGGACATCATCATAGTGGTGGGGTAACAAAGTACACCGTTCTCAGGCACACTACTGTAGTAATGTGTATGAACATATCTACAGTAAATAATGTGGACATACAGATTGTGTGCTTGATCATATTTACAGTCAATAATATGGACACACAGATGGTGTGCATGAACATATACACACTGTCCGAAACCGCTTGTCCCAAGCGGGGTCGCGGCGAGCCGGAGCCTACCCGGCAACAAACAGGGCGTAAGGCTGAAGGGGGAGATGACACACCCAGGACGGGACGCCAGTCCATCGCAAGGCACCCCAAGTGGGACTCGAACCCCAGACTCACCGGAGAGCAGGACCCGGTCAGTCAAACCCACTGTGCCAGCGCACCCCCCCACTGTATGAACATATCAACAGTCAATAATGTGGACACAGAGGTGGAAAGAGCAGTAAGATTAATCATAAGCAGTTGCCAGTGCAAAATCCCAGCTGCAGGCTGTTAGTTAACAACTGGAAGCCAACAGCTGCATAATAATGTTCATTGGAGTGTAGATATGGATTACTGCATAACGTACTCCTCAGAGGTGATGTGGAACACTGCTGAAGGGAAGAAGCTGTTTTTGTGCCTTCTGGTGTTGGGCGTTCTAGAGCTGTGTCACTTCCCAGAAGGAAGGAACATGTGATGCCTGGGAAGGGAAGGATCTGTGACCATCTTGCCTGCTCACTTCCAGGTCCTGAAACCACTCCATTTTGTCCACTCCAGAGGACATACATTCTGAACTGAAACTCACTAACTGAACGGACTGCAGTGGTGAGTCCAACCTTACAGAGGACAGGGGATGCCAGGGGCTCAGTGCAGTGGCCCTGTGTGTAAGTCGGCGACAAGCTCCCACACACACACACACACACACACACACACACACACACACACTCACCGTGCGGGTCACAAGTCAGGGCAAGTTGCTGTCCAGATTCCCACGTGTCCCTCGGAAATAACAATATGAAAACGCCGCTCCAAAGGTGGCTGTTTAATGTCAAAGGTTCGCTGTAAAACACGGTCCACACCCTGGCATTGTCACTGGAAGAATGTAATTGAAATGTATTTGAATTTGTAATTGTGCTTCAGGACTATGAAATTCACTGACAGGTCTGCACATGACCCCCTTGGCAGGGCATTTATTAATACATCTGCAACAGATGGAGGCGGAACCAGGTAGGTGCTTTTAGTGCTCGTGCTCTTTTTTTCACCCTGGTGCAAGGGAGGTGACACAAGGCTGGGGGGGAACGGGGGACTCGGGAACAGGGGTTCGGGAGTAGGGTGTCGGGAACCGTCGCATCGTCTTGGGACTCGGGATGGAGGGCGGGCTCGTGCAGGGGATTTGGGGTCGGTGTTCAGAGGAGCGTCTGCGCCTCTCTCTCCTCTCTCCTCCCTCCCCTCACTGGCGGACCGAGGGGAAGACGTAGAGCCAGCAATTAGTCCCAGCTGTGGGTGTCTGACTTCGGGGCCCACCCCCTTTCATCGCCGCCTCGGCATGTTACACCATCATAGAACATAACCTGTCTCAGAGTTTACTGCTTTTTAATAAAGAATGACTTATTCATCTTGAATCTTTATTCATTTTGATACAAAGACACTCAGCTACAGTTTACTGCTTTAAGGGTGTTTCAAGGTAAATCACAGGTATCCATGACCGTATTGTACAATAGCAGAATAATGGCACAGGTAAGAATAAACATAGTCATGGAAAATATACTGCTGCTATTGAAATGTAAATTAGAAACAGCACAGAATGTGAGAAAATTGCATTAAATTGTGCGTTTCCTCCAGAGGAGTTTTACTTATGAGAAACTGTGAAGTAGTTTAGCTTCTGCTTTCTATTTTTAAAATGTGCAGAGATTCCCTTAGAAAAAAAAGGGAATTACTGGGAACTGAAACTTTGCAGAAGGGGTGTGGTGGCGCAGTGGGTTGGACCGCAGTCTTGCTCTCCGGTGGGTCTGGGGTTCAAGTCCCGCTTGGGGTGCCTTGTGACGGACTGGCGTCCCGTCCTGGGTGTGTCCCCTTCCCCTCCGGCCTTACGCCCTGTGTTACCGGGTAGGCTCCGGTTCCCTGTGACCCCGTAAGGGACAAGTGGTTCTGAAAATGTGTGTGTGTGAAACTTTGCACAGTTATTATTTTGTATTAATTTGTGTCAATGGCTCTATGGAAACAGGTGATGCTATTGACACAACATTTGACATGATTTGTGTTATAACTAAGTATTTTCAGTTTTATTTCCACCCTGGAACATGTTGTGGGGAATGATGGAGCTGAGTTCGGACCTCAGTTTGGAGCTGAATACTCATATGCGGGTCACATGCAGCTCTGTTCTGTGTGTTTTCGTACTGCAAAACCACACGACGAATAGTAAATGAACAGACAAAACTAAGAATAAGAAACAATGAATGTATAAAACATGATTGATCATTTCATAAGGGTATGTCTCTGTGGCTCTGTGGCCTTCAATCAGAGACAGCTAGAAATTGGCCCAAGTTGCTTCTCAGCTGCCCTCATCTCACCTGTGTGAAAAAAACCTCTCTGGACACAAATTTTCACATGGTTCAATAGGCTCCCTCTGTCCCTCAGAACTGCTGAACCCTTTCCAATGTTCAAGAAGGGTCTCAGACCCATCTCTTTGAGACCCACTTCTCTCCTGACCTCCTAACTGCTCCATAAATCTGCATCACACTGCCTGTCACCATCACTCTCCTGTTTTCTATCAGACTCCTCAGTTATATAAGCAGATGCTCATCTAGTGCGCAATGATGAACACTGTGGTGTTGGACCTTCTGACTGAGCTTCGACCGTGGGTCAAACTCGTCTGCTGTGAAACCTTTCTGTTCACGCGGGGTCATACATCACTTTGGAGAAAAGCATCTGCAAAATGAGTAAATTCAAATGTAAACACTGTGGGAGTGAGTTGAATGAAGGCGGTGATTCCATGCTGCACTTTTATTTGGCCGCTCCTTACTGCTGTCTGACGGTAAGCGGATCACATTTGCTCCACGACAGCCAGGAAATTTAAAAAGAAAGACTTGTCCATATGCGACTCTCTCCTGTGTTTACACGTCCACTTGTGACAGAAGCAAGGAGACAGAGCTGCTGCAGATGGCGCTCCTCACTCCTCACCATCTCCATCGCTCAGCAGCCGGCTGTCGGTGGCGCCGGGACGTCGCTCTGCTCAGACACAACTATCAGTCAGTGCGGTGCCTCTGAGCACCTCCCTTGCCTTCCTCGAGTCCCCCGGATGCGGAGCCTCGGGGGGTTTCAGCCGCTCTGATTTCATCCTCCCTGAGCGAAGTTCTTCTGCAGGAACAGGATGAGAGAACTGGGCTCATTTAGAACGGCGCTTCCCTTCATTTTACTCTCGCCCTCAACACACATGTTGTTTTTTCCCCACTGCTGTAAATATGTACCAGTGAGAGGATGCAGCTCTGGAATCTGTCCCAAGAGATAATGAAAAGAGGTTTTCGCCTGCATCCATCAGCCCAGAAATGTCAATGAGGAGAAAATGGGGATTTGGCAAGACCTCAGAGACATAGAGAATGGCTAATTAGCTCTACAGTCATTAATATTTTCCTTGCTTTCATACATGTTTGGAATTGCTGATGGGATCACGGTGTCATGCTTTAGAGACGTCAAGGGGGAGACCACACAGGGAGAGGAGAGGTGTCCCTGCACCAACTGGGAGCCTTTTTGGGCCCCAACTGCAGGAGCCTTGAGGGAAACTTCATGAGCTCTTGTTCTGGAATGACAGCAATCATATGACCACAGTACTTCTACACTTCCCTGGGGACCAGTTAGCCTCACCTGAGTGAAGCGGGCAGCTGTTACTCTTGGCTGTTGGCCTGGGCACCATCCGAGAGCAGGGACTGCAGGACGATGGACCACATGAATAACAGCCGCTTAAGCGACCATGAGAAGCACAGTTGTCTACCAATCTGCTGGAAGTCCAGTTTATGGCCTAAAACTCACATGGTCTGGGAGTGCATTAAACTTCCCGCAATGCCGTGTAGCATGTGTGTAAAGAGCAGGGCAGGCTGTAGCTTGAAAGCTCCAGTGAGGCATGTGGGATGTTGGCCCAGAGAGAGCAAGTTCCGAATCGGTGAAAGAAGCAGAAGGTTTAACATGCAAGTAGAGCTGCTGTCTCACAGTGCCTGGGTGGTGGGAGAGGACGTGGGTTCAGTCCCCGCTCAGTCTGTGTGGAGTTTGTATGTTCTACCCATGTCTGTAAGGGTTTCCTCTGGGTGCTCCAGTTTCCTCCCACAGTCCAAAGACATGCTGTTCAGGTTCACCCATAGTGTGTGAGTGAGAGAGAGAGTGTGTTCCACTGATGCATAGAGGAGTGACCCATTGTAAGTTGTGTATCTAGCAGTGTAAGTCACCTTGGTGAATTAGGTGTGTGGGCTGATAACATTACATACAGGTTGTTGGAAGTCACTCGGAGAAAACATACACGCAATGTTTACAACCGCTTGTCCTGAGCGAGGTCATGGCAAACCAGAGCCTAGCCTGGCAACACAGGGCGCAAGGCTAGAGGAGGGGAGGACACACCCCGGAGAGGACACCAGTCTGCTGCAAGGCACTCTAAGCAGGACTTGAACCCCAGACCAACCACAGAGCAGGCCCTGGCTAAACCCGCTGCACCATCGTGCCCCCTGTTTTGGAACAAAAGAGACTGCTAAATAAATAAATGTAAACACTAACATCAACCATTCAGCTCAGTCAAGCACGTCACTTTCAGTTACTGTTGTACATTAATTACATTAATTAATCAGTTACCTTTACCCCAAGGTGCTCTAAACTACCTGCAATGATTTACTCATTTGTAGAATAGGGTAGTTTTTACTGGAGCAACTCAGGGTAAGTACCTTAATCTATTGCACTACAGCAGGAGGGGGATTCAAATCCCGGACCTTAAGCACTGCACCATCTGCTGTCCTCAGGCATCTTTTGCACCAAATCCTTGTCATGTTTGCATTGGGTAGTAGCTCTATGGAAGCCCAGCACAGTTTATTTCCAGACCCCAAAAAGGTCCAGGTCTTTCAGAGAGTTGCACTGTGCAGCTCTCAGTCTGCCTGGGACATGGGTACAGAACCGTTTCATGAGGGAAATGGTCATGAACGTGTATAATAAAAATTATATAAATGATTAATAAAAAAAGGTCAGTTGTGTGATTCCAGCAAGGAGTTGTTAGAGTAAACAGGTCGATTTGTGGGCAGCATGGTGGCTGTGCAGCTCTTGTTCAGTCTGCAGGCTGGTGGAATGGAGATCTGGGTAAAAAAAACATGGTTAAAACACCAAAAAAGTGTGATCAGTCTCTAAAAACATGTAAGAGACCTTCTTTCAATGCTTCAGTGTGTTTGCAGAACTGTCCTTTAATTTAAAAACTCACCTCAGAGTGCTGCTGAAATAATGTCCTCAAAAACCCTTTTTAAAAGGAAGAAAAGGGTTTGGGGTTTAAAGCCCAGATAAAACACATACACTGTGCAGAGGAAAGGAGCCTTTCGGTATCAGCGTTTTAATTCACTTAGCAGTGAAGCACCGGGAATAGACTAAAACAAAAGCTAGATACAAATGAAATAACATAGACACAAGATACCTGTAAAAACACAGCGAGACACACACACAGTCTGAACCACTTGTCCCATACAGTGTTGCAGGGAACCAGAGCCTAACCCAGCAACTCAGGGCATAAGGCTGGAGGGGGAGGGGACACACCCAGGACAGGACGCCAGTCCATCACAAGGCACCCCAAGCAGGACTCGAACCCCAGACCCACTGGAGAGCAGGATCCGGCCAAACCCACTGCGTCACCACGCCCCCACAGCAAGATACAAATAAAATAAAATGATGATAAAAGAGACTAGGGGGTGCGGTGGCGCAGCGGGTTGGACCACAGTCCTGCTCTCCGGTGGGTCTGGGGTTCGAGTCCTGCTTGGGGTGCCTTGTGGTGGACTGGCGTCCCGTCCTGGGTGTGTCCCCTTCGGCCTTACGCTCTGTGTTACTGGGTAGGCTCCGGTTCCCCGTGACCCCGTATGGGACAAGTGGTTCTGAAAATGTGTGTGTGTGTGTGTGTGTGTGTGTGTGTGTGTGTGTGTGTGTGTGTGTGTGTGTGTGTGTGTGTGTGTGTGTGTGTGTGTGTGAAAATGAAATAAAAGAGACTTTAAAAAAAAAAAAAAAAAAAAACCCACTTTCCTCCATACTGTACCTGGAAAACAAGTTGTTTCTTGAACTGGCGCTGAAGCTCTTCCACCATGACCACCAAGGGGTCATTGATAGTGAACACACACACATTTTCAGAACCGCTTGTCCCATACGGGGTCACGGGGAACCGGAGCCTACCCGGCAACACAGGGCGTAAGGCTGGAGGGGGAGGGGACACACCCAGGACGGGACACCAGTCCATCGCAAAGCACCCCAAGCGGGACTTGAACCCCAGACCCACCGAAGAGCAGGACTGAGGTCCAACCCACTGCACCACCGCATCCCCCTATTGATAGTGAACAACTGAAAATAAAATATTGAAAGATGAGCTAGAAACCATTTCAGTTATAACAAAATGTTAAATAATACTCTTATGCAAAAAAAGTAGTTTTTGTATCACAAGCAAACCACTTTTTTAACTTAAGAAAAAATAACTTGATTCCCATAAAACAGCAGCTCACTTAACATGCTGATTTCAAGGTACCAATTAATCCTACCATTGTATAATAATAATAATAATAATAATAAATACTTTTATGTGAAGCATGGTGGCACCACAGACCCTGAGAATGGTTAAAACTGGCTTCATTTTCACAGGTTTGACTTACTTACTGTGGAAGGGTATTTGCTGGGGGGCATAGTGGCTGGTGTGGTTACCTTCAGATCAGAAGGTTGTGGGTTTGAATCTAACCAACTCCTCTAGTACTGTTAAGCAGGTACTGTTTGTGAAATTGTCCCAGTAAAACTTGTAGTTTATCATTTTCAGTCACTTTGGAGAAGAGCATCAGCTTAATGAATAAATGTAAGAAGTCGGGGAGGGGTTTGACTGGGTCCTGTTCTCTGGTAGGTCTGGAGTTTGAGTCCCACTTGGGGTGTTTTGTGATGGACTGCTGTCCTGTCCTGGGTGTGTCCCCTCCCCCTCCAGCCTTATTCCCTGTATTGCTGGGTTAGGCTCTGGTTTGCTGCACCCCTGCTTGGGAAAAGCAGTTTCAGTTAGTGGGTGTGTGTAAGGAGGGGGCAGGACCCTGGCACAGGTGTGAGCACGCAATTCGGGGTGTCGCATTACGCAGCTCATCCGCTAGTGTCTGATGAGGGTCCAAGCGGGTGAGTGGCTGGGGGTTTTAAGCGTGCCATGAAAATCTAAATCAAATGCAGGATGGAGACCAGCTTGGGCAGTTGTGGGGTGTAAAAAATAACAAGTTGCTTCCTGCCAGCTCCTGGGGAGAGGAAACCTCTGACATACAGCTAGGAGACAGGAAATCACCTGGGACCCAAGGCAGCAAACACATCATAGGTCCTTGTCTGACCCTCAAGGAAGATGATCAGCTCCTTCCTGTTGGCTCCTCTCAGGCTGGAGGGGTTCGTCATGTCCTGTTGTGTCCAAAGCCACTTAGATCAAACATGTTGTTTACAGTAAATAGAATTACACCCACATACGACTGACCTCGACTGGCCAGGAGTGTTTGTGCGCAGGGATCTCGACTTCATGACTCATTCAGTCCTGCTTATCAGAGAGCTAAAAACATTAGTGACGTAACACCCCATTTAGACACAAGATCATCAAACTTTGGAGAGAATGCGGTAAATAGCACACTAACAGGACATTTATTGGGCTGTTCAAATTATTCATTTTGAAAAAACTCTCCTTGAGAAGGGAAATGAGGCAGAGTTCTGTTATTAATGTGTGCAGGGATTCACAAATTTACACTGACTCATTTATCAAACACTTTTCTCCAGAATTACGTGCAACTGTGAGCGAACAGAAGTCTGACACCACCGTGTTGCTGGTTCACATCCTTCCAGTAGCTCCTATGGAGGTGACATTCAAAATGGCAAATGCATAGATAATCATAACAAATGGTGTTGGACATCCAAGAGATGAGTTCGAAACTCTTTCTCAGTGTAGGAAAGATTCAGCAAGTCTGAGTAGGGCAGCACAGTCTCACAGTGCCTGGATGGTGCGAGAGAATGTGGGTTCAATCCCCGCTCAGTCTGTGTGGAGTTTGCATGTTGTCTGCGTGGGTTTTCTCCCACAGTCCAAAGATATGCTGTTCAGGTTCCCCCATAGTGTGTGAGTGACAGAGAGAGAGTGTGTGTGTTCCACTGATGTATGGATGAGTGACCCAGTGGAAGTAGTGTATCTAGCAGTGTAAGTCACCTTCATGAATAAGGTGTGTGAGCTGATAGTAACACTACATAGTATCTGCTGTAAGTTGCTTTGGAGAAAACTGTCTGCTAAGTGAATAAATGTAACAAGCTCTTCGATATGATGTCATTTTAAAACCATACGGAACACGGTTTGTCCCGTATTTTAACCTTTCACACCCAGAGACATTTCAAAGTATTTATTACATATATAGGGGGGTGCGATGGAGCAGTGGGTTGAACCACAGTCCTGCTCTCCGGTGGGTCTGGGGTTCGAGTCCCGCTTGGGGTGCCTTGCGACGGACTGGCGTCCTGTCCTGGGTGTGTCCCCTCCCCCTCCGGCCTTGCGCCCTGTGTTGCCGGGTAGGCTCCGGTTCCCCGCGACCCCGTATGGGACAAGCGGTTCTGAAAATGTGTGTGTATTACATACATAAACTTTGTAGTTTGCATAACAGTGTTAAAATATTAGAAAAACAAATGGCAAGAATGGATGTGAAACAGAGCTGTGTTGCGTGTGTGAGTCCGACTGTCATTGGCCATTGTTACATTACCTGGATGCTACATTTGCCAGTGGGGCAGTGGGGGGAGGGTCAAGGCAGGTAGCTACTAACTAGATGACTAGATGTCATCATGGCTACTAATAGGCTAGGTGGAGAGGATATTCTCTATAATGAAAAACAACTGGAGTGACTCTGGGAACTCATGAAAAGTGAGCTGCTTGTGACTATGATCTTTAATAAACCATGCAATGAATTCTACAAAACTCTACTTCAGGGAAAAAAATCCATGCTACTGCAAGAAGTGAGAAGTACTACTGATGGGAAAATAAGGAGGATCTAAGTAGAAGGGACTTTGCACTTTAACCGGTCAGAATATTGCCCGTTTGCTTGTGCTGTTCATGAAAATGTGTGAAATGCAGTCTACTTTCAATCAGTTGCTGTGCTTAAAGATAAGTTAAGCTTATCAAAGCCTGTGCTTTTCATTGATGCAAATGTCACTTTTTTTGAATTTGTGTCTGTTCACTACTACTACTACTACTACTACTACTACTAATGCCTACTACCCCTCTTGGGGCATAGGCCGTCAACAAGGGCTCTCCAGGCATCTCTGTCCTGGGCCAGTTTTTTCAGTTTTCCCCAGGTGTGGCCCATCCTCTTGGTTTCTGCATCCAGGTGGCGTCGCCATGTGTTTTTTGGCCAGCCTCGCTTCCTCTTGTCTTGGGGGTTCCACGTGAGGGCTCTTCTTGTAGTGTTTGAAGCTGGCTTTCGCAGAGTATGGGCGATCCATCGCCAGCATCTTTGCAGGATATCATCTTCTACTGGTTGTTGTCCTGATCTCTGCCATAGCTCTTGGTTGCTGATGATCACGCGCCAGTGGATCCTGAGAATCTGTCGCAAACAGTTGTTGATGAATGTCTGTATCTTTTTTGTGGTGGTGACGGTGGTCCTCCAGGTCTCTGCTCCGTAAAGTAGGACTGACTTTACGTTGGAGTTGAAAATTCGGGTCTTGGTCTTAACTGTCAGAACTCTGGACCCCCACACATTCTTCAGTTGCAGGAAAGCTGCCCTTGCCTTGCCTATTCCGACTCTGACGTCGACGTCTGTTCCACCCTGCTTGTCGATTATGCTGCCTAGGTAAGAGAAGCTGTCCACCTCTTCTAATGCTTCACCGTCAAGTATGATTGGAGAGTCCTTGCCTGCATTGACCCTCAGTATCTTGCTCTTCCCTCTGTGGATGATGAGACCCACTCGTGCTGAGTTCTCTGCCACAGTGCTGGTCTTCTCCTGCATTTGTTGGTGGGTATGTGAGAGAAGGGCGAGGTCATCTGCAAAATCCAAGTCATCCAACTGTTCCCAAGGTGTCCATTGGATCCCAAGTCGCTTCTCAGCTGTGGAGGTCTTCATCACCCAATCACTCACAAGCAGGAACAAAAATGGTGACAGGAGACATCCTTGTCTAACTCCTGTTCGCACCTGGAAAGCGCTAGTGAGCTGCTGACCATCACCACCCTGCAGGTCATCCCGTCGTAGGAGTTCCTGATGATGTTGGTACACTTCTCTGGTATTCCGTAATGTCTCATCAGCTTCCACAGGGTATCCCTGTCTACACTGTCAAAGGCTTTCTCATAGTCAATGAAGTTTATGTAGAGTGGTGAGTTCCATTCTATTGACTGCTCCAATATAATACGCAGCATGGCTATTTGATCTGTGCAGGATCGCTCTTTCCAGAATCCTGCCTGCTGGTCTCGGAGCTGTTGGTCAACTGTGTCCTTCATTCTGTTGAGGAGGATCCTATTAAACACCTTGCCTGGAACCGACAAGAGTGTTATGCCTCTATAGTTGGAGCAGCTGCTGAGGTCGCCTTTCTTTGGTAGCTTGATGAGGTATCCCTCCTTCCAATCTGTTGGGACAAGTTCTTCCTCCCAGATTTTCTTGAAAAGGGGGTATAGCATCTCCACTGTGGTTTCCATGTCAGCTTTCAATGCCTCTGCTAGACTGTTCATTAAAGTTTAAAAAAAAAAAATCACTCAAAAGGACTGTGAGTCTGTTTCTCATCAGTTGTTCAACAAGTGCTATAAATCGCCTAGGCAGATGCTCTAGTGGTATGTGTGTAACGGTGTGTGAGACTTTAGCATGACATTAAAATTAACTTATTTTTTACAACTGACATGTATATCAGTGCGTTAAAAGCAAGCAGAGACTTCTTCTTTACACATATACATTACCTACAAAGAAATTCCGAGTGTCCCTTATACTGTCCCTTATTTTCCTATAAAGAACCCAAAAGTGTCCCTTATCTTCTTTTGTAGGGGTTGGCAACCCTAGGTCTGAGGGACATAGGGGAGCTCAATCCACCACATTGAGGGCAAAAACCAATGGAACAGAAGGGCTTTCGGATTAATTTTAGACTCGTCCTGCTGTGATGGGATCACCAAGCCACCAGAGATGGAGGAGCACAGCACTCTTGGTGCGATGGGGGAATGATCACGTCCTGAATGTGAACATGTCGCTACAATGATGCCTTTTTCATCAAGGCATAATGCTCTGCCCCTAGGATCTGAACCCGCAGCCTTTCGACTGCAAACATCATGGCTTAACCCTGTTTCAAAAAGGAGAGTCAACCCCAGGGGTCACTGAGCTGGTTTAGAAGCTGGACAGTAGAATTTGGGATTTAAAGGTAGGGGTGGGGGCAGAGAAGCTGCAGTGGTTGGTATCCAGACCACAGAGTGTGATATCATGACCTTCGACCCATGAGCCTCAACTCTTTTGACTGCCTCTTGGTCCTGATGCCGCAGGATGCCATGGGGGGTCTGGACACCCGCTGTGTGTTGGTTAGCGGCCCAGTGTTGTAGAACTCTCTTCATCAGAAGCCCTGCCAGGGGTCACAGGGTCACAAAGGTGTTTCCCTTCTTTTTCCAGACTGCCTGCCCCCCCCAGCAGATAAAACACAGCACTCAGCAAAGGCTACTGGGACTGCCTCATACCCTGACCCCGTACATAGACTGCTTTAGGATCAACACTAGTACTTGGCCAGTGGTTCACTCTCTGGTGTGAATCACCCTGACAATACAGGAAACAGGTGTACGTAGAAAGGCAGACTGGATCCACTACGGTGTACGGTTACTACGGTATGCATGACTGAAAAAAATACTGCCTAGAAAAAAAGAAAAGCAAGTTGGTGGAGCATGTTACACGCAAACACACACAGCTCCTGAAACCCAGCATTCCTGACACTTTTCCCCAACGGAAACGTGGTTTAAACTCCCTTTCCACAAACTGGTCATGTGACCATATTAGGCACTGCGATTGGCTGTGACTGGCCACCTCCGAACATAGATCGCACAATGGGAGGATGGGTAGAGCCCCCCGTGTATGGGTAGAGCCTCTCCTCGGTTTTCTTGTGTGTGTGTGTGTGTGTGTGTGTGTGTGTGTGTGTGTGTGTGTGTGCGTAATTCAGTCTTAAAGCGTCTTCCTCACGAGACAATCAAAACATGACTCACGCAACAGAAATAAATATTACGAGCTGTGCAACTCCCGCTGTCTCCATGGCAACCGTCTGATTAGTCCAAAGGACAAATTTGACAGATCCATTAACTTTAGATTTGAATCCAGCGCAGGGAGAAGTAGACCGTCAATCGACCCGTCAAACACTGCATCACACACTTGTGCTTTGCGTGTGAGGGGACATTTTTACTGTCCGTCAGGACCACCAATGGGCGAGTCAACAGCCAGGGAGACATGTGGATGTGCTCGGGCACAGGTGAGACACCTCAGATCTGTACTGCTTTGGAGAAAAGCATCTGTTAAATCAATAAATGTAAAAGTAAATGCAATGGCACTGAGAGGAGACAGGGTTTGAGGCAGGACTGTACAAACTGGACAGCAGCGGACAGCTGTGTGGGTGAAGCTCTTAGTGCCGGATTCAGGCTGCATCTCATATGTGTTATGAGAGGTGGGAGTAATTATGGGCGGAGCCAGCAGAAGAAAGTAGAACGGTTGCACAATGGCAGGAAGTGACTGCTGGGTGGCCAGAGATAAACACCAAAGTCTTTAGACAACATGTCCACACTGATGGCCTGCATCAGCTCCATTTCCTGTTTTCCTACAGTCAAAGTGCTCCCATTACTGCACAACGCAGGACCCGACCAATAAGACATCATAGACACGTGGTCACTGAACTAGTCACTACTGCCACTGAACTAATGGAGCTTAGCAGTCAGTTTGATAGTGATTTACATACTTTTATTCATTTGTCAGACATATGTCTGGATATGATGTAAAAAACAAAGCACATCAGCAGCAGACAAAGGACTTTAGACACAGACACAGTATTACAGACACACAGCGCATGTCTGATCCCGCCATTTTGCTTGGTCACATCCCTCCAGTAGCTTCCATAGAAGTGACTTTCAAATAGCAAATATGTAGCAGTCAGGAGATCGGGAGAGAAGTGGAGATGTGCAGCACTTAACTGTTTTTTTTCTTAAAAACTAAAATTAACACAAGTGCCAGGAAGAGTAGGCTTCAACTACTACTACTATCCCCATCACCCTCTTACCCCAGCACCCTCCGGAAATAAAAAGAAAACATTCAATCTTCTAATAAGTTATAAAAAGCACCGGAAAAACCTATTAACACTGAGCGAAATGGAGATTTTTGACATACCTATATGACAGTTTCTCAGTCCTCCATTCGGGAACTGGCTGTCAAACAGGTGAATCTTCCCCTCGTGTGAGCGTTGTGCCGGGCCAGGAAATCAAAACCATGGTACCCGCAACATTGGGCTAAAACCTTAGACATGGCACTGAATTCACATCCTCTTTGAAAGACCCGAGCAGGTCGTTCAGGGTCGTATCCCAGATAGGAGCCTTCAGAGGTAGGATCACACTTCTTAGAGAAGTGAGGGAATCAAAGCAGTGTACTACTGAGGGTGCTGTTTGGGTCACCTCTTCCTGGGGTACAGAGAGTAGTCAAGTCCTGTAGTTGTCAGAGTCCTGAACCGTTGAGGCTGGAGGTTTTACAGACCATTACCTGCCATGGCCACCAACTGTAAGCACTGCAGGCTTAGAACATGGACTGTAATGTACTTTTCAAGGTATGAAACATACCACACTCTACTACTCAGGCCATAAATCATATACCATGGTGTACTACTCATACCATAAAACATATACCCTACTGTGCTACACAGGCCCTAAAACATATACCATGCTCTCCTACTCATACCATAAAACATATACCCTCCTGTACTACCTAAGCCATAAATCATATACTGAGCTGCACTACTCAGGCCATTCTACTCACTCTTCCCTACACAAACATCTGGAACATCTCGAAGACGTTTCCTGGTTGTTGTTCGGCAGTTTGACTCAAGGAAGTGGGGGCAGTGGGGCAGAGGAGATGCAGGACGGGGCCATGGGGGGCACTTGGGTCGGCAGGAAGATGAGCACAGCACAATGGGCAGAGATGGAGCCGTAACAAAAAGTCAAAAGTGTAAGTCTTAAAAATACACAAAAAAAATGAACAACAGTGACAGCAGAGGGTGGGGAACGGGCAGTGTAGCAGAGATCACACACACACAGATTTTTACTGCAGGAAAACGGCCCGGTGGTGAAATAATAGGAAAAATTACTGTGACCCTTGATTGAAAAAACAGCTCTGAAAGGAAAATGTCAAATAGAAGAATAGAACAACATACAATAAAATATATATTAAAAAATGAAATGTATGGAAAACAAAGCACAGTTTTAAAAAATCCTATACGGAGCAATATATGTGTGCAATATTCTGGCCATTGTAAGGAGTACATTGTTTGAGTTTATTGGTACCACACCGTATGTTCGTATGAAAAGCATTGCTTGATTGATTGATTGTTTCCCCTAAATGTCTGTGCTTTGACATCTGAGGTATGATGTATTTTTGTCTTTGCTGGGCAGCGCTGTCCAGTTCACAGAAACAAGACATTTGTCACATATCAAAATACACACACTGTTCACTGCCGTTTGTGCTCAGAAAATCAAATGAAATATCCTTGCCGACAAACTGCAGAATAAATTGCAGTTACTGTTAGGTTTGCTTCCACCTAAATCTCAAAACTATTAAATCATTAAACTTACAATTTTAGCTAATTTTCTTTTTATTATTATATCTATATAATAAAAATATTAAATATTACATTTTAAGAAAAATTCAGTTTTTACACAGAATTTAATAATTCATCATGGAATAAATGAACAAATAATGAAAGGACAAAGCATAGGAACCACCCCCCATGGTCAGCCTGGACCCCTCTTCTACATCAGAGAGGATTGTAGGTCCCGGTTTGGCCCGAAGCCCAACAGACCTCCCCAGGGGCTAATCCCGCGTTCACCACCTGCTTTGGTAATCTCCTTCACCCCCCCTCCGCCCACGCCCAAGCAGAAATACCAAAAGTGTCTCGATGACCTGCTGCCCTTTTCCCTGTCTCTAGCGGCACGGGCTTTAATGCTCCATTAAACGTAGTTCTGGTAACCTCTGACCTCTGCCCCCCTCCGCAACAGCAGGCCAGGGCAGTCAGGTGGGGGTTAGAGGGTGGTAGTGCTCGGAGCTCTGTAATAACGGTAAAATAATTCTAATAAAGGTGCCAACCCCTGACTTATTCCACATTTTGCAAGTGTGTTCACCAGCTCCTCGAGTTACGAACAGCTGAGTTTCTGAACACATTGTCCATTGTCCTGCTGGCGTTGGAGAAACCTGCTCTCACCTTGGAAAGGCTTCTGTCTGGGATCTAACCCTGAATGACCCGCTCTTGTCTTTCGAAGACGATGTGAATTGTCTTGTCTTGCCGTGTCTGGAGGTTTTAGCCCACTATCGCGTGTACCGTGCTTTTGGGTGGCAGTAAAGAAGGGGGGTGGTGTTAAGAAGTGAAACAGTAATTTTTATCTTTTTTTTTTTTTTACAGCGGCATCTGACATTTTTATGGAGCAGAGTACCTAAATGGGACGGGGGTGTGGTGTGCGTGGTGTGGGTTGGACCACAGTCCTGCTCTCCGGTGGGTCTGGGGTTCGAGTCCTGCTTGGGGTGCCTTGTGATGGACTGGCGTCCTGTCCTAAGTGTGTCCCCTCCCCCTCCAGCCTTGCGCCCTGAGTTGCCGGGTTAGGCTCCGGTTCCCCGTAACCCTGTATGGGACAAGCGGTTCTGAAAATGTGTGTGTGAGTACCTAAATGAATGTGCAAAGTTCTTTTATTTTACTGGTTGTGACCAACTGCGTAAAAGTAACTTCTGAGATACAAACACCGACACAACTGTGACCCACGGTGTAAATCATACAGCAGACCGGCCTCCTGCTCCTGTGCCCAAGGTGGGAGAGCTATAGAGAGAGTAAGGATTAAGTTCCAGTCCTCCAGATGTACCAAGGCACCAGTTCTAATTCCACCACAGAGCGTATTTCATAACGGGCTGGGTGTGGGTTCCCCGCCCCCTCCATAGTGGAGCGAGAGCAAGGGCTTCCTCACCAGGTTCAGTTTAAAGTTACCCAGAGATACTGACCAGGAATCAAAGGACTGTGTCAGTGAGGCACATAGTAATTCCCATCATGTACCATGTGAAAGTACCATGCTGGGTAGTCAATTTTACCAGGATTTACCCATTTATATAACTGTACCAGATTAGGGTAAGTACCTCATCAAGGGTACCACAGCAGGAGGTAAGATTTGAACCTAGGACCTTCAGAGTACATGTTAAGGGCAGGATGCCACCAGCAGCACTTGAACATGAACCCAAGAAACAGTGCAGATTTTTGTGATCAGCACTCAACACAGAGTAAAACCACAGTACTGCACAGTATACCCCCTGACTTTGGCTCTTTCATTAACCATCACATTTCAATCCATGTGCTGCCTTACACCATGAATACTGTGGTCAGACCGGAAGATAGAGCACGTGAGCACACAGTCAGCTGACACGGGTACAAACCATGGGCCTCTTGATCATCCTTTCATTTCATGAAGAAAAACAGGGGGAGGAAAAAAAAAAAAAAAAAAAAAAAAAAAAAAAACACCTGCCCTTGACCAAAAACCTCTGAGATGGAGCCATGATGCTGGAGGCCACGTGTGGTACTTGATGGGGTGAAGCCTGTGACATGCAGCTGTCCTGGCAGAGAGCCGAGGCCTTTTCGGTTCCGGAATTTGCTATCTAACCAGGAGCCAAGATGAAGTCCAAAGTCCCGGTGGCTTTCTAGTGCACCTTCTTCATGAGGACAGAGGGTCACTGTCACGGGTCCCCACCTGGCAGCGCTGCGTCACAGGGCCTTACAGGCTTCCCTTTGCCTCCTGGGAAAACGAAGCTTCCGCCGCAGGGGCGGCGAACAAAGCGGAGCCCAGTTGTCCGCAGAGAAGCGCCTTTGATATGCAAACAAGATTCAAATAAGATGCAAATGAAGACAAGGCCAGGCAGAGAACAGCAGAGGTGTGCACTTTGACATCCTGGTCTCTCAGTTGTATCGTCAGATGGACACAGGAAGTGGGTCCACCCTCATCTGAAGAGCCATGCAGCAAAGCAGAAGAGGTATTTGCACATTAATTTTTAGATAAGAACAATTCAGATGCTATTCAAGACATGAACACCAGGTGGATATGTGCTCAGAGTCCTCACATTACAGAGAAAGGATGTAGGTTCAAATCCTACCTCCCACTGTAGCACCCTTGATAAAAACACTTACTGATACAGTAAAAATTACCCTGCAGAATAAATAAACTGACATACAAATATGGTAAATTAAGTTTTATAATAATGAAGACAAGGTCTGGGTGCGTGAAAAGTTGCTCCATGTAAAAATTTTATTTGTATATAAACAGCATTAAATATAGTTTTTAATTTCTCCCAAATATAGAAAATACATCATCTCAACATATAGGGGGGGGAGAAAAAAAAAAAAAAAGGCTGGGGGCAGGGGGTTAGGATGTTGATTCTGCACTGTCAGTGTGCAGCGGGGTTTGAGGTGTACAGTTTTACTTTACCATGGGACACAAGCACAGTAAGAGAGCCTTCGCTTCCCCCTGCTGGCCCCTGGAACAACAGCATGTATTAACATCACCCTTGACATGAGAGCAGGAAGTGAAGGCAGCGACAGGAAACACTACAAATATGATCCCAATAAATTCACGCATTTGTTGACGTATTTGATAAGCTTTGGTACGAGACATCCGGAATGGACAAGCCTCCAAGTGGAGGACAGACGCGGGCACACCGGTCACACGGACTTGAACATTAGAACAGCGCGAGTGTGTCTCAACGGCTCCCCCTGCTGGCTGAGCAATATGGCTGCTCTCATGCCCATTGTGGACTGAGTATGAACATGGAAGACAGTGTCTCCTCTCCCAATGGGATATGTCATCTCCCACTCATCCAACAATAGCGCTGTTTTAAAACAATTGCTCGGTTAAGGTGGTGTGAAATCGGAACCTATGTCACCAGGGTCCCTGATCCCATCACCATCTCCCAGAAGAAGCACCTCTTCTTCTCCTCACACATTGCCCGCACTTGTTTCACACCCGTTTCCCAACAACCCTTGCAGCTGGCTCCACCCCTTAGGACCCCAGGCTACAGGTAGGTGTCATGCTCCGTGCTGCTCAGGCTCTGACTGGATCCCTTCGGGTCCGTTTGGCCCAGAGGGGTTTGCGACTCAGAGCAGTGCTCGACCAGGCCAGGCACTGGCACCTTCTCATCCCCGGGAGGGGGTGGAGACGAGGCCACGATGATGGTGGGGTTCTGCCGCAAGTCCTGTCGGCTTGGTGGCTCAGCAGCCATGATGGCACGTGCGCCGTGCATTCTGGGAGGGGATTTGGAGTTGAAGTCGCCGTGTGCCTCCTTCCAGCGGCGCAGTTGAGCGCTGTGCTCCTTCTCGACATCCCTCTCAGACACCTGCAGCTCCAGCACCTGGGGACACAGGGAGGGAGCAGGTGAGGCGCCCCTTACTGGACGGGGTGAGCACTGCATGTGACCAAAGAAACATAAGGGCCAAAGGCATCAGCTCTAACCACCATTCTACCAGCAGTTCCCACCCTTTCACCCCTCGTTTGAGGAAATGCCAGTTATGGAGATGCCATTTTTCAATGAAATCAAGAAAGAAAACTATAAATAGATTGACAGTCGACCAAGAATGTCCCTCCATAAAACAGTTCACAGTAAGTGACCAAACACAGAACATCAGCATCTTCCTCACAGCGAAAACAAATGACACCTGCAGAGACAACTTGCATTCTGCACACACTACTCCAGCACTAGACTCACACTCCCTACACCATATATGTTCCCCACCACATGCTGCATAAATGCAGAAAGTGCAATGAGGCCCAGGCTCAACGCACCTGCTGGACCAGGAAGTACTCGTGCATGTACTGTGGGTCGATAGCGCGCAGCCGCTCCATGGTCTCATACTGACCGGGACACGCCTTCAGCTTCTCCTGGCTTCCCAGCATGCACCGCAGCAGCACCAGTGCCACACGGAAGATCACCTTCACACCTGGGCCGGGGAGATGGCACACGCTCGTCGCTCGTCACGTGTGTGTACGTGTTTGTTTGCATGTGTGCCTACAGCACCGCTCACCCTCACACAGGAACATGTCCCAGATGCGCAGCACCGAGCACCAGGGCAGGGTTCGAGAGAAGGCACACATGAACCACTCCGTCATGTACAGGATGGGTTCCAGCTTGTGCTTCTTGAGGTGTCGGTAGGCGATGGGCGAGACGCGCCGCAGCAGCGCAAACAGGATCTCGCCATCAAGCTGCACTGCCTCCTGCAGGGTGGGGCAAAGATTCCTCATTCGTATTTACAGTTATTAATTCATCACACCAAAGCACAAGAGAGCAAACAAAAGTACGTCACACACAGACCATTTGTGTCTGACACCACCACGTGGCTAGTTCACATCCCTCCAGTCGCTGCCTACAGAAGTGAGGGTGCTGAAACGAGACACCGTGGGGAGGGAGAGGGTGAGGCGCCCCCTGATTGCCCCATCACACATACACTTTACACAGCGTGCAATAATGAACCCCGATTCTCTGGTACGTTCTCTGCCATCTGTTCATTTTAGTATTTTACAGTGAGGGGAAGAAAATGTTGAAACCCCAAAGTCCCACTTGGTTGTGTGTTTGGCGCCACATTAGGGCTTCTGGTACCGTTTCTTTGAGGGTCACTTCTCTCCTCCGACTGCAGTCAGTTCATGGATCAAACCAGATGACTGACCATATTGGCATGGGTTCAGAGTCCACAGGTGAATGAGAGGCACCTTCATTAACTCCAGAGTACCCATGTCAAAACAGTGAGGCATCTCAGTTGTTTCTTTTACACCACAAGCAACATGCCATACAGTGAACCATTAACCTGTCCAGAAGAACAGGTGTTTAGGTCCAAGTCCAATGGCCAGCTCTGTGATGTCACTCGCATACTTGACGGGGAACACACTGGACACTTCGGCATAACCCGAATCTGAATCGAAAAGTGTGTGCAGCGCAGGCAACAAAGTGTTGGCCTTGAAATCAGTATATTACTGGTTCAAGTACAAAGACAGGCCATACTGTACCACCTCTAGGCAAGACAGTTAATATACACTAACTCAGTACAGTGTGGGTACACAAATGGAGCTCAATAAATACCCTATAAACAGAGCTCACTTGCTTCTGCTCATTGCGGGATGTGAACCAGCACCCTTTAGGAACACAACCTCGGTAGCCCAACCACTCCATGCAGTGTAAACAAACACCTCACAAGGTCAAAGGTCAAGGGTGAGCCTTACCAGTCCAGGGCTGTAATACCCAGGGAGGTACTTCTCACAGATCTGGATGAGAACCCAGAAGGCATCCTGCAGGACACAAGTGGAGTGGGTCACATCCCCGTTCACAGAGTGTCACACAGCACAGGGTAACACTCCACTGACCACATTCCAAACAAACACTTTTTCGAGTGAACCTCAATTTCCCAAGCGAGAGCAGATGTGTTTCCATTTCCAGCCACCAGGGGGGCAGAATGGGGCAGTCAGTCAGTGGAGCATGCAGAGCGGCCACCCCACCACTTAACTACAAAGTGCTTTAGGGGCAAAAGTGAGCCCAAGGTGACGAACAAAACAACTGAACAGATTTTGCATGTGTTCATCCATTACGTTTCCCTAAGTAGTCCAAGGGTGCCGGGTTCGAGGGCCATACTCACCTCTGCGGGCATGTGCATGAGGAGCACGGCAGCAATGGGTGCCTGGGCCTGGCAGTAGCCCTCCTCGGGCCGGTACAGGGTGTAGGCCTTGAGCACGCGGTACAGGTCCTGCTGACTGTGCATCCACACATCCCAACGTTAGTGCACTGGGGAGAGACTCTACCCCCAACCCCAAATTCCCCACCCCTCTCTCACCCGTGGCCTCCTCGAGCCACAAACATCTCGTGGAAAGGGAACTGCCTGTGCAGGTCTCTCTCAATAATGTCCTGCCACTTGGGGTCACCTGGGTGCCTGTCGAGATCCTGAAACGCATACACGCGCACACACGCACACAGTTGTAAAGGGGGATTCCAAAGGTCACTTTGCATGCTGGGAAAAGGGAACCAGGTACTTCACTCAGCGAGGCACACCGAGAATGGCTACTTCAGCAGGACTGACTTTGCCAGTGTGCCGAGAAGCACGGAAATTACCTTGGTAAGGGGAAGGTCAGCGAGGATCACACACCTGAAACTTGCCACAGTTCTGTTCCCTTTTCACCTTCCCCCCTGACAGGTAGAGCCAGGCACGGCCACGCAGCGAGGGGGGGATGCCCTTCTGGCAGCGCTCCTTCACCTGGGGGGGTTTGTTGGTCACTTCTTCAAATACACCAGTAGGGAGACGCTACACTAGGGACCCCTGTACTGCAGTTAACGTTACTGAAATGTGACCTCTGAGGCTCTACCGTGCTGGTGCATGCTGGAATGGGGGGGCACAGGAAGCAGGCAGCACAAACAGAGGAAGTAAGAAATGCCAAGTGTCCACAGCTGGGAAGTGCACACACACACACACACACACACACACACACACACACACACACACACACACACACACACACAAGCAGACTAACTGGCTGCTCACGTGGACAAACCAGGAAACATGAGCAGTGCCCTTTGACCTCAGTGCCTAAGCAACTTCAGCAGTCATGTGAAGTGGAGCGAGGAAGCAGGAAGCCCCTGTGTGTAGGTGTGTGAGAGAGAGAGAAAGCGATATATACACAGACAGACATGGACAGAAAGACAGAAACGCACCTTCTTGTGCCGCTTGGCCATCCACTTGTCCCAGTGGTTGAACATGTCGAGCCACTTGCCCTCGCGCTGCCGCAGCACCTCAGGTGGCACCTCATGGCCTCTAAGGGGAGAGGCACAAGGCATCACATGAGTTCAGGGGCCTGTACCTGACACAAACATTGTACAAAACATGGTAAAGAGGGAGCGCTTGCTTACAAGCTGAGTCCCCTGTCCTTACTATCTCCACTAATGTTTAGGGTCTTTATCACCAGTGGGCATCCTAGTTAAAGACCTAGGACTGCTGCTCGAGGGTAGGTGGCGATGTGAAATCAGTGATAAATACGGATTCAACAGTGTTTCCCAACAAAGGCAGTCTTCGTAATAGCAATAATAATAATGGTAACAACAACAACAACAATAAATAAGGGGAACAAGTCATCAGATTAATAAAACTACACATGGCGACAGGGTAAAGTTGGTCATAAAATACTACTGAAAGAATACTGGCAATGTGTTCACGATCACACAAACACAAATCTGCTGAGTCGACACATGTTCACAGAATGCAAAGGCAGCAGGTTTGAGGAGGAGAAGCTTCACATGTGGCCTTAATGATGATGTAATTAATGATCTTCTCTGTTGGATTAGAGGTGATCAGATTACAGTCAAAGGGCCATATGGTCTGGGCAGGGGGTGAGCCACACTGTTCCTGCCTCATAGACACACACAAACACACAGTTTTTTCACAGCCAGAGGAAGCCCAGGCAACACACAAACAGCACACAGGCTTGGCCAGATTCGAACCCGAGTCCAAGCGCACAGCCCACAGAACATTGTCCACAACACAGCGTTCACCAGGCCATGTCTCTCACTTGAGGCCACGCCCCCAAGGATCATCCACCTGGTTTAGGGGTATGAAGAGGGTGGAGCCTCAGAGCCACAGGAACAAAACAAAAAGTAACAAGAGAGGCAGCAGCATCAGACAGGAAGTGAGACAGACCCTCCCACCCCAACCACACTCACATGCTGCCAGGGCTCTGCTGTGGCCCCCCAATGAATCCATATCTGTCAGGCTGCCTGTCACCATCCAGGAGCTTGTCCTCCTCATCGTGGGCCAAGGGCTGCGAAGGGTTGTGGGGTCCATTCCCCGGACTCTTCTCCATGGGGACCCCTCAGGTAGGGGGGGTCCGCTCAGGGTCCTTGCTGTGGGTGCAGTTTCGGTGCCCTCTCCAGGGGTCACGACAGACAGCAGAGCAGCCCGCTGGCACACATCGATGAGCAGCGGTGTGCGTTTGTGTGTGTGAGAGACACCCCCACCTGGTCGTCACCTGATCACCAGGTCCACACAGCCAGGGTTTCACACACACACATAATTACACAGTTACTAAAAACGGCCCCCAGGACGCCGCAGCACTGACTGCCCAGCACTGACTGTACAAGTACTACTAACTAACCCCTGAGGCAGTTACACATTTGACTGACAGACACACACACACACACACACACACACACACACACACACACACACACACACACACAGTGTGAGTGTCCTTAAGAGTTACTTTCTGTGTCTATGTCACTCTTCCGACAGTCAGTAACTCCTCAGACGAGGGATGGGAACGGAATCCCGGACAGGATCGCGCGCTCCTTCCGTCGATCTGGGCGGTACGAGCCAAGGAGAGCGCGTCTCGTGCAGCCGCCTAGCGCGCGCACATCTGTTTCACATTAACTCCGTGTTGCTGCTGTAGCTGACTGACTGTGTCAGAGACGGGCGCGCCGCCGTGTCACGCCCCCGTTATCAATACTCTTTCCTCTCCGCGGTCCGCCATTACTCCCCGAGTCCAGAAGTACGTTAGTTGTCGCCGTCGCTCGAGTTCAAAAAGTTTCCGAGCAGCTCCGTGTCCGGGTTTCTTCCCCGTCACTAACACAATATACCGCCTGTCGGAGAACGGACGCGTGTCCGCGCAGGCGCAGTATAGCAGTCTTCAGGTCCAGACCCCGTGATGTGAGGAGGCGTGTCCGCGCATGCGCTATTGTCACTTGGTGATGAACTCATTATGTGCTCCTGGACTCCTGCGACACTGGGGCCGTATCGGCGCAGGCGCATCTGGACGATTTGGTAGCGTTCGCACTGTGATGAGCCCGAGCACGATGTCATTAGTGTGATTAAAACATATTTACGTGTCTTAGCTTATGTGTCACACGTATCTACCTTCAAAATCCATCTATATGGATTCAGTTTTGTGCATTTTTAAAAGGTGCCGTTACAGAGTATAACCATTGCACACTAATAAGTAATTACAAGTTTATATTTACATATACATTTACATTATTCATTTAGCAGACACTTTTTTGTACAAAGCGACGTACATCTCAACAAAAGTGCAATTTATGCATTACATTAAGAGAAAGAGACATAGCTGCAGATGTAAGTCTCAAGTAAACCCCGTTTGTTACATATCACTTGCTGCACCGAGGTTCATCGTTCCAGTAGGTGCATAAAACAGAGAAATCCCGATACCCACACCAATTTTTTTCTTTAATTTTTTTTTATTAAATATTATAAGATACACAAATGAGCGGTGCAATACCAGAGTAATGGCTGAATAAGGGTTGTATCTGGGGATGCTTCTGGAGTTACGATGCATGAACAGTTACACCATAGATGATCTGAAGAGATCTTGGGCAAAGTGGATCTGGAAAAGGTGGGTTTTCAGACCCTAGGCCTAGTTTAAATTTATGATCATTCCTAGAACAAGGAAGCAGATCCAGATATTACAAGAAGCTATACTGGCAGAGGGAATATAATGAAGAGGGAGGGTAAAGACTGTATGAGAAACAGATCCCTTACAGCTCTAACCACTGCACCCCCTACTGCCCTACTGGGTCTTGACCCTTTTCATAGAGCTGTGGTATAGGCAGAGCGCACACACACACACACACACACACACACACAACATTGTTCACTCTACTACACACAGTTACATCCCTAGGTGTTAAGAGGTAAATAGGGTGTAACATCAGGTGAGTGGTGACAAGTGATAACAAGGGGCCAATAAATTCATTGTTAGATATACAAAGACTGTGAAGTTTAAAGGACATTAATGTAATGCAATAAAAATGTAGAAACAAATAGTAAAATTTTTAAGAACTAGTTCAGTTTAGGGGGGTGCAGTGGCACAGTGGGTTGGACCCGGTCCTGCTCTCCGGTGGGTCTGGGGTTCAAGTCCCACTTGGGGTGCCTTGCGACAGACTGCTGTCCTATCCTGGGTGTATCCCCTACCCCTCCAGCCTTGCACACTGTGTTGCCGGGTTAGGCTCCGGCTCCCCGCGACCCTATATGGGACAAGCGGTTGAGATGATGTGTAGTTCAGTTTAATTTATTTCTCAAATAAAGCTTGAGTAGAATCAAAGATGGGACATGTAAATATTACAGATATATAAGTTGAAATCAATGTAATTGAAACTGTTTTGCCTAACTGGTTTGAGTTTAAGAAGGCAGAAGTCTACCTGAAAGTTTATTCCGTTCTGTTTAAATTTAGAAATCGTACATTTCTTTATAGGTCTGGAAATATTCTCCATTCAGTTCAATTCAATATAAAATTTATTGACCAAAAATTACATATGACAAAATGACAGAATTCTATACATGGAACAGCAAACTTTTAGTTCTCTTTAGTGGTCAGATACTATTTGTTACATATGGCCATCATAACAAAATGCTGAGGTTATTGTATTTTGTGAAAATTACAGAAGTCCAAACCACAGGAAAATTTCTGTTGTACATTAACATACATGATGGATGTGGAATGATGAGATTACTCTGTTAATGATACATAGGAAGCTCTTGATATGGAAAACCAGGTAGGTTAAATATGGCACATGTGGAATCTTTCCACAGACTAAAGCACATCAGTTAATGTTAAATATAGCTTAAACTTTATCATGCTTAAAAAAATAATGAGAGACAACTCAACATTCCAAAATTTATACCAGTACTGACAGTAGTCTGTACTATAGTCCAATGCCTAGCTACCAATACTGTATATATACTATTAGTAAACTTGCTGGCATCATTCACCTTTCTCTCTAATTGATGTTACATGTCTAGTTTGGGGGGGCGCAGTGGTGCAGTGGGTTGGACCAGGTCCTGCTCTCCAGTGGGTCTGGGGTTCAAGTCCTGCTTGGGGTGCCTTGCGATGGACTGGTGTCCCCTCCTGGGTGTGTCCCCTCCCCCTCCGGCCTTACACCCTGGGTTGCCGGGTAGGCTCCGGTTCCCCCCCGACCCTGTATGGGACAAGCGGTTCGGAAGATGCGTGTGTGTGTGTCTGGTTTGGCCAACTGATATGTTTAAATAAAATAAATATAAAAAAAATTATAAATAAAATGAGGTCATCATGGCATGGCTTCGCGAAGATAAGGGGGCTGCTCACGTCTGCTGCAAGCTCGCTGGTGGCTGACGAGGCCAGTGTGGGACAGACAAGTCTGGTCGCAGCAGCTGCAAGGGAAAGTCTGTTCTGGGTTTGGTGCTGCAGTGTTGCATTTCTTCCGCCACCTCCTTTTGTTCTCAAGACCTACCCTGCATGCGTTCTCAAAGGAGGAGATAGCCTGGTGAATGTTGTGTCTCCAGGCCTCGCAGGCAGAGGCTAGAGCAGACTACTGGTGGTTGTCAATGTAACAGACACCAAGGGATTTTCTCAGAGAGTCCTTGCACATCTTCTCTGGTGTGTCTCTGCCGCACTGGCCAGTGGTGAGTTCACCATACAGCACAATCTTGGGCAGGCGATGATCCCCCATCCTAGAGATGTGCCCTGCCCAGCGCAGCTGCGTCTTCATCAGCATGGCCTCTACGCTGGTGACCTCTGCCTGTTCGAGGACTTAAGTGTTGGTGATGAAGTCATTCCAGTGGATGTTGAGGATGGTGCGGAGGCAACGCTGGTGGAAGTGCTCAAAGAATTGCAGGTAGGTGACCCAGGACTTGGAATCGTAGCAGGTGGTCAGTACAACAGCTCTGTACTCACTGATCTCTATGCCTTTATTCAGATGTTTGTTGTTCCATACTCTTTTGTACAGTCTGCCGAATGCACTGTTTGCCTTTACCAGTCTTGACAATCTCATTGTTGACTTTGTCACCTAAAGAGATGTTGCAGCCCAGATAGCTGAACTGGTGGACTGTCTTCAGCTCTGATTTGTCAATGGTGATGTGGGGAGGGTGGTAGTCTTCCTGAGATGCAGGCTGGTGAACTTCTGTTTCTTCAAGCTGACTTCTAACCTGAAGAGCTCAGCAGCCTCTGCAAAGCAGGATGTTCTACGCTGCAGACCTGTCACCATGTGGGAAACAAGGTCAATGTCTTTGGCAAAGAGTAGCTCTCAGATAAGATGCTCCACTGTCTTGGTGTGGGCCTTTAGTTGCCTCAAGTTGAACAGGCTGGCATCGGTCCGGTATCGGATATAGACACCATTCTCATCATCAAGGTCTACTGTGGCCCTTTGGATAATCATGCTGAAGAAGACTGTGAAGAGAGTCAGCGCGAGGACGCAGCCTTGCTTTACACCATTGCTTATTGGGAAGGGCTCTGAGAGGTCATTGCTGTGTCTGACTTGGGCACGCTGGTTTTCATGTAGCTGGATGATCATGTTGAGGAATTTTGGAGTTGTTCCATGATTTGCCATAGGCCTTTTTCTACTCACAGTGCTGAACGCTTTGGTAAGGTCGACAAATGTCTACAGAAGGGATGATTGCCTCAAGTGAGATTTCGCACCTGGGAAGTGGTACAGTGGTGCTCTTTATAGCTGGTTGCTTTAATTAAAGCCAGATGCTTGTGGTTGAGGTGCGGGCGTGGTCGTGACAGTACCCCCCAGGATACAAGGATGCCGGTAAACAGAACATGGAATGTGTGGCATATTACTGGAGCGGAGGGACTGGTTTTCTCAGTGAGATTCCACGACTGAGAAGAGGCTTATAGGTGTTTTTGTAGCCGAGTGCTCCGATTAACGCCAGGTGCTTAATCAGAGCAAGGTGCTTCTGGTTGAGGTGCGAGTGTGGTTGTGACAGGTGAACAGTGTCTGAGGACTGCCACAGCATTTTCGCACAATATTTTATTGATGTAGATGCAGAAGACCCCTCCCCGTTTCTTCCCAGAGAGTGATGTCACTTTGTCTCTAAAGGAGGTTAGCCCATCCAGCTGAATTGCTGTGTGTGGAATGTTGTCATTTAACCACATTTCTGTGAAGATATAAGCTAAAAACTTCTCCATTTAGTGTTGGGTTGTTCTTCATAACCAAATGAAATACATTGTATTATCTAGTGAGTGTACGTTAGCAAGTAGAATGGATGGGACACAGGCCTGTCAGGGTTAGCCTTTAGCTTAGCATAAACACCTCTGTGTTTTCCCTGCTTCCGCTCTCTCTCACACCTCTTTTGATACCTTTTCCAGCGGGCTGGCGCATCAGTTGGGAACGGGGTCACAGAGGAAGGCGTTGGTATACTCAGCAAGCTGAGGCAGCAGATTTTTTTCTTTAGTTAATGGAGCGATTTGGTAGCATGTGAGCAAGCTACCGATTTACAGCATGACCTGTCGGTCATAGGTGGTTTTCTTGATAGACTGAGTGCTCCTGCTAGCTATTTTAGACATACAAAATGATAATGGAAACAATATCTTAGGTTTGTGAGAGGCCACTGCATCTGTGCATGCTGCCATCTTGAATCCAGAAATATATTTTATAGTTAAAATAGTAAACTAATAAAGTAAATAAAGCAATAAATGAATAAACTAATAAAATATTTATATATTTGATTAAAATTTCTGAATAGTGGGAGATGTGATGTGAAAAGAGAAACAGCCAAAGAAACAGTAGGTAAGGTGGACAACACCCAAAGCGACGTACAAAACAGAATAGGAGATTTTCTCCATTTATTAGTGAAAAGGAATTTCAAGGAATTTCCAAGGGATATTATTGATAAATCTTCTCCATTATGAAACCACACATTAAACTAACAATGTCATTTTGGAACAAGCCCCTGATTGCTCTCTTATTCATGTAAAGACTGGGTGAGAAATAGATCCCTTGCAAATGCATTGTGAAGGCTCTAACCACTGCTCCCCCTGCTGCTTGACAAGGTATGTCTAGCCTTTTCACAGAGCTGTGGTTTAGGCAGAACACACAGCCAGCCACACTGCTACACATGCACAACCACACACTGCATTATTCACCCTACTCCACACACACATGGTTAAATTCTAGGCATCTTAATTAAGGTGCAACATTAGGTGAGTGGTGACCAGATGTAACAAGGGTCCAAAAAACTCACACGTACAAGAATGAAGTACACAATGCTTTTTACTGTGCTAAGCGCTGCAGAAGAGGTGTGGTGGTGCAGCGAGTTTGGCTGGCTCCCGCTGTGTGGTGGGTCTGGGGTTCATGTCCTGCTTGGGGTGCCATGCAGTGGGCTGGTTCCCTGTCTGGGGTGTGTTCCATCCTCTCCAACCTTGCACCCTGTGTTGCTGGGTTAGGCTCCACAGAGCAGGCCCTGGCCACACCCACTGTGCCACCATGCCCCTGCACCTCCTTACATAAAGCCACAGTCAATAACACAAACAGCATGAGACAACAGTCTGGGATTCACTTTATAAATTATGGGGTTATAGATATACGTTGATAGGCCATGGCTACATGTTGGAAAAATGCAGTCACGAAGTGGCATGCAATGCTATGTGTGTCATGCCCATGACCTCACCTAACACTGGCACCTGGTGGTAATTAGCTGAGTGCGTATAAATGAAGCCACATCACTGCTAATCGGTTGTAGAATCTCTTTGGCACCACCGTTTCTGTTGTACTCACCACATGGCAACTCAACCTTTCCTTCTCCTTGTATCTCCCTCCTTGTTTTCTTGCCTCTCTCCTCGTCCCTGGTTCCAGTCACCCACATCTTCGACCTTCGCTTCATCAACCACATCTTCTGATTCCCCTCCTGAAGAACATTTGCGTCTCGGGTCGAACTATGCCTGTTCCAGACCATGAGTATTACTTTGTCCCATGTACTTTTGCAATAAAAGATCCTGAGTCCACACCCAGGTGTCAACAGAAGAACCCAAGTCCAAACATTGTTAACGTCACAAATTCGTCCAGTGTCTGCTATGTATTAAGTTTAAGTCAGGAAACAAATGTTTAAATATTTAAGTAAACCAATCTTCAGGAAGGAAATTTTTGTGGTACAACTTCATAGCTTTGCTTGACTAAGTAATGACAGTCACTTTTCAGAGCCCTAGTAAGAGTTTATTTCCACATTAGGGTACATCAGTTTACAAAATTACACAATGCAAAAGCTAAGAGACACATTGTTAGACATAATTATACAAAGATTATAAAGTTTAAAGGACAATAATGTAATACACTTAAAAAAAAATTTGTGTGTGGGGGTACCACAGGTTCAGCCGGTGCCCGCTGTGTGGAGAGTCTTAGGTTTGAGCCCTGCTTGGGGTGTCTTGCGACGGACTGGCATCCTATCCTCGGTGTGTCCCCTCCCCCCTTGGCCTTGCGCCCTGTGTTGCTGGGTGAAGCTCCGGCTTGCCACAACCCCGCTTGGGACGAGCAGTTGTTGACAATAGATGGATGTTTGTATTCTTACTTCATCTCACACAGGCACACTGAGGTATCCCTCCAAACCCAAAATGCAGGACAGAGGGGCTCAGTGAATGTGGAGGTGAACCTGTAGAGGAGGGTCACTTCACCAGGAGAGACGCTGTAGAAGGACAGAGTGCCGGACACACAGTCCACATACACTCCTACTCTGCGGGAGGGGGGTGCAGCTATGTCAGTGTGTGTCTTATTGTGTCTGACAGAATAAAACTTATCAGTACAGAACAGGCTCCAGGACTTGTCGTTGTATCCAAGCCGACATTCATCCCTGTATCCTTTCCTACTGATTCCTTTATAAGTCACTCCTATTTCAGCCCCATTTATTCCAGTCCACTGAACCTCCCAGTAACAGCGACCAGACACACTCTCTACACACAGAACTTGTTTATAAAAGTCAAATCTGTCTGAATGATCAGGATGTTTCTGTTCCTCTTCACTCCATGTCACCTTCCTGTTGTCCTCAGACAGATACAGGTGTGTGTTTGCTGTGTTGGGGTCCAGTGTGAACTGGAAGGAGTCTGCAGATGAAACACAGTTAAAATAGTGTTAAATCTCCAGATAAACACAAATTTAATCAAATCCTATTAATACAACTGTGTGAAACTATTGCTGGCATCTGTATCAGACAAACTGTACTTTCAGAATCATGTGTTTGTATTTGTATCTGTTCATCCATTTATTTGCTTTCTTATTATTATTAGTTAATTATAACACCATGGTGACATATCCTTTTTGGGACATTTCCATATTTCACTAACTGAAGTTTATTTGGTTGGAACTCAGAACAGTAAATACAGCATCTCTCTGAACCTAAAATTAAACCTCTGAAATTCCACTGGACCTTGTGTGATCATTCAGTCACCGGGTTACAGATGAACTTTTGTTTTCTCTGAGCTGAACATCACTTTGGACAAATGTCTCTCATAAATTAATGAATGTAAATCAAACTGTATTACAGTTTGTTTCTGTAGTGAACTTTCAGCTCTCACTGTTAACTTTGTGTTACTACATGTATGTAAATGTAAGGCAGCGCTGCATACTGCTGGACAGTACAATTTCAACACTTTACACTTTGAAACAGTTACATTACAAGAATGAGAAACACTTACAGTACACCCAGTTGATGTCTAAAATTCTTACCTAAGCCATTTTGAACTTAATATCAGTTGTCAACAATAAACAAACTGCATTCACAGATTTACTTTGAAAAATTTAAAATAAAATATGGAACACTGTTTTACAGTAATTGTCACCAGTCCTGAGGACAATGCTGTAGTAAAATCAAAATACACAGCACACACCTATACCTCACTAGAACACTTGTCAACAGAAGGCGGTCCAACCCACACTAGTCAGTGTCACATCCCCAGAAAACTTCTCAAATTGCCCACCAGGGGTCCTCACAGGACCCCCACAGTGACACAAACACTCTTGCGTTCAATCAACTTACCAAATCAGCATATAAAAGAACACGGTCCAACCGCACCCCTTGTGGAATCTCATTAAAGAACACACTTTCTAGAATCTCTTCCATGACTTTCTCTGCAGTCTCAGTTCTCGGTTTTGACTCCCGTTTCATCCACAGCAGTGACTGGTTTGGCCCCACGTTTGGACTATGACCACGAACACAGTAGCCTCCCTCCTCTCTGTCTTCCTCTTCAGCACCATCTGTTTACACACCTGCACTGACTGTCACTGTTGATGACTTTGCTTTGTTTTTCAGAGACAAAGGCAACATGATCATGGACAAGTTCTCAGCATCACCCTGCCCTGTTTGTGCTGGACTTCCCAGCAAAGTCACTCTCTCTGAATTCAAGCCACTGTCAGAAACTGAAATCTCTGACCACCTGCTCGCTAAATTAGATCTCATTGTCACTCCTACAGACCATCTCCCCGCATCTCTCCACCTTCATCTCCAAGATTATCAACTCCTTGTTCTCCTCTGGCTGCTTCCAGTCTCCTTTCAAAACTGACTTCATTTCACCTCTGGTAAAGAAACCCTCTCTGGAGCCTAACTCAGTCCAAAACTACAGGCCGGTTTCCCTTCTCCCTTTTCTGTCTTAAGCACTAGCACGGGTGGCCTGTGATCAACTATCTGAATTCCTCACAGGAAACCATTTCTTTGATGGATATTAGACTGCATTTCATGGTGTTCCCCTGGCGTGGATGCGTCGGACCCAAGCGCGGAGCACAGGAAGTGAAGTCAAGGGGCAATCCAGTGGACATGGTCAGGAAAACAGGCAAAATGGTCACTAATCTGTGAACGGAGTCCGAAGGTCAAATCCAAGAGTCGTAGTCCCATAAACAGGCAAAAAGTTGAGGCAAACTAGGAAGTCGTAGACGAGGAGCAGGACGGTTTATGCAAGAGTGAGTAGCGAGGCTGAACAAGGTTCCGCAACTTCCTGCAGTCCGGGCTGTCCTTTTATGTGCCCGGACCCTGATCAGCTGCAAGTGTTGCTCTTTACTGAGGTAAAGGGCATGACACTGGATTCACAGTTGATCAGTCCACAGAGACAGCGCTCCTGGTAGTGCCTGATGCTCTCCAGGTGGCTAAAGCATCCTCCCTCTCCTTGGTCCTCATCCTCCTTGACCTGTCTGCAGCATTCGACACTGTCAATCACCAAATTCTGCTCTCTTTGGTGAGCTTGGGATCAAAGGAACAGTACTAAGATGGTTTGAGTCCTACCTATTAGACAGATCCTATCAAGTGGTCTTGCGGGGCTCCTGTTCTCCTCTACCCCTCTCAGTTGGTGTTCCGCAGGGCTCGGTATTGGGCCATCTGCTCTTCTCCATCTACACCTCTTCCCTCCAGTCCTGTCATCACCTCCCATGGATTCAACTACCACTACAGACTGCTTCACTCTTCCACGTCTGCCCGCTTAGTGGTCCCACAGACAGGTAAAGCACGAAGGTTCTTGGTTCTGGCTCTGTTACAGTTGAACGATCCCCTCGCTCAGAACTGCTGAATCTTTGTCCATATTTAAAAAGATTCTTAAAACTGACCTCTTACAGGCTCACTTTGCCCATGATATCTTAAGTTCATGTATGGTGTAAATGCTCTATAATAGTTCATGCACAGTAACTTCATGATCTTCCCCAGACAGACATTTACACAGCCGCTACTCCGGCATTGTATGTTTTTTTTTTTTGTTTGTGTACCTTATTCTCAAAAAAAAAAAAAAAAAAATTGGTAGGAGGCCATCAAGATTTATCTATCCTGCATTTTATGCATCTACTTGAGTGATGAACATCGGTGCATCAAGTGGATAGTAACAAACTAGGTTTACTTAATCACGTCTATAGCCATGTCTCTTTCTCTTAATGTAATGCACAAATTGTATTTTTGGTGAGGGGTACATCACTTTGGAGAAGAGTGTCTGCTAGATGAATAAACGTAGATGTATAACTTTAAGATCATGCCTGGATAAACCTTTACACAGCTACTCCTGTAATGTAACAAATGTTTACACACACACATTGGCTGAAGCCACTTGTCCGGAGCAGGGTCATGGCAGCCAAAGTCTAACCCGGCAACACAGGAGGGAGAGGGGGCACACCCGGGCCAGGTTGCCAGCCAGTTACAAGGCACCCCAAGCAGGACTCGAACCCCAGACCTGCCAGAGAGGAGGACCCGGCCAAGTCCACTGCACCACCGCGCCCCCTAACTAAATGTTTGTATACATCTCTTTTATTTTTTTATTTTTATATATATATATATATAGGGGGTGCGGTGGCGCAGTGGGTTGGACCACAGTCCTGCTCTCCGGTGGGTCTGGGGTTCGAGTCCCGCTTGGGTTGCCTTGCGACGGACTGGCGTCCCGTCCTGGGTGTGTCCCCCTCCCCCTCCGGCCTTACGCCCTGTGTTGCCGGGTAGGCTCCGGTTCCCCGTGACCCCGTATGGGACAAGCGGTTCTGAAAATGTGTGTGTGTGTGTGTGTGTGTGTGTGTGTGTGTGTGTGTGTGTGTGTGTGTGTATATATATATATATATATATTACTAGGAAGGTGATTTGGAATGTTGGATATTTGAATAAAGTTTTATACAACTACTTATGTGATGAACATTGGTGCATATGGTGAAAGAAACTACTTAAGAATCGCACCTCTGCAACTATGTCTCTCTTTCTCCTAATGTATTGCACAAATTGTATCTTCTATGAGATGTATGTCGCTTTGGAGGAAAGCATCTGCTAAATGAATAAATGTAATGTAAATGTAATGATGCTCCATCCAGCAACAACCAATAACTGGTTCTCCATCCTCCACATACATGTATATAATAGCTATGTGTGCGTAATGTGTAGAGCAGAGCACAATGTGTTTGCTGTAGGGGAAATACAGCCCAGCAGCTGCTGCTCATTGACAAGAGTGTTATATGTGTATTGAATAAACAGAGTGAGCAAGTGGTGTGTATCTGATCTCCTTCAGAAACACTCTTAAGTGTTCTGACATCAGTGACACAGCAGTGATGAAGAACACACCAATCACACAGACAGGAGGAAAAGTCACATACACTATCATCATGATTTGAAGGTAACTCTTCAGTAAAAACACACTTACATTTGAGGAGCCCTGGTCTGATCCTGCACTGTCCACCATAGTCCACACTGTAGGAGGAACAGAAGGACACACAGTGACAGAGGTGCACACAGCATGTCTATAAAGTGCATGAAAACTCAACTCTGTGACAGTGGGACAGCAACTGACATATCAACTTATTAATTTGGTGAAAAGACTTCCACATATGCATAAGCATTAGTAGTAATCACACACACACACACACACACACACACAGTACTTACTGCAGTGTGTCCAGTTTACAGTGTGGATCCCCCAGTAAATCAGAGAGCAGCTTCACTCCTGAGTCTCCTGGGTGATTATAGCTCAGATCCAGTTCTCTCAGGTGTGAACAGCAGTTCAAACACAGGGCTAAAGCCAGAGAAGTACAGCCTCCCTCTGTGACACAACAGCCAGACAGTCTGTAGAGAGAGAGGGAGACACACACACAAAACACTGCATTCTCCTTGATACATACTTCAATGGTTATTTACAGTGTTAACTCCCCATCAGTACTGACCTCAGTATCTCCAGTTTACAGTGTTTATTCCCCAGTCCAGCAGAGAGTTTCTTCACTCCTGAATCCTGCAGGTCATTGTCACTCAGGTCTAACTCTCTCAGGTGTGAGGAGTTTGAAGTGAGAATTGAGGCCAGAGCTTCACAGCATCTCTCTGTGAGTCCACACTGGTTCAGCCTGGAAATGATATTGTTTCAAACATTTGACATGATGAAGTATTCAGTTAAACGTTTCAAAATCTTTAAAGTTAATGAATTGTTCTTGCAGATAAACCTGGAATAAGATAAAGATCTAATGAGTAATATTTTCAATGTCTTTTTAAAAGAATGAAAAGGATTTTTAAAATATATTGCACACATTTTTGTACCCAGTATAATATTAAAGATTTGAGGTCTAGCAGTAAGGGGGCTGTGGTGGGGCAGCAGGTTTGGCTGGGGCCTGCTGTGTTATGGGTCAGGGGGTTGAGCCCTGCTTAGGGTCCCTTGTGGTGGACTGATGTGTTGTCCAGGGTGTGTCCCTCTCCCTTTAGTCTTGAGCCCTGTGTTGCCAGGTTGGACTCCAGTTTGCCGGGACAAGCGGTTGGTAGACATTGTTTGTGTAGCTTAGTAGTAATCACACATGCAAATCTAAATCTTTAGTGCATCATGGGCATAGTGAGACACCATGTTAGTTTGTTTACTGAGTGTGAATTCATTTGTACTGTTGTCACACATTTCTTTTGTCTTTACTGTTTTGTTTCAGCATTAAAGGCTAAAATAGTACATAAACACAGAATATCATATGTACAGTATCTATGACTGTCAAGCGATCTTGAGCCGTCCAAGGGATGCCTGCTTCAATGTATGCAGTTGCCTTCTTCATGACGAAGTCGAGGGTGACGAGAAAGAGGATTGGTGAAAGGATGCCGCCCTGGCTGATGCCGGTAGTGATCCTGAAAAAAGCTGTGTGCCCTGCATCGGTCCTTACGCAGCATGAGGAGTTAAGATACAGATTCTTAAAGACAGTGACGAAGGCTTCTGGGACGCCATAGACCCGGAGGATCGCCCACAACGAGTCTCGATGGATACCGTCAAATGCCTTTTTGAAGTTGATAAAGTTGATATAAATTGCATGGCGATATTCGACGCATTGCTCGATGATATTTCGTAAGGTAAAGATCTGCTCGCAGCAAGAACGGCCATTACGGAAACCTGCCTGCTCTTCTCGCAGCCGTTGGTTGATGGCGCGGTGCAGACGATGTAAAAGAACAGCACAAAAAGCCTTCCCTGGAACCGAAAGGAGCGTGATGCCTCGCCAATTTGCACAGTCGGTGACACTGCCTTTCTTGGGGATCCGAACGATGACGCCTTTTCTCCAATCCTTGGGGACTTTCCCCTGGCACCAGCAAATGTTGAATAGGCGGGTCAGCTGTATGGCCAGGAGCTGACCACTTGCTTTCAGGAGCTCTGGGTTGATCTCATCGAGTCCAGCCCCCTTATTGTTCCAGAGCCCTCTGATGGCCATCTTCATTTCTTTAATCGAAATTTCACCCATGTTGACATCTAGGTCGTTATGCGCCTCTTCTACAGTGAAATCGTACGTGGCAAGTGGGTCAGGTTGTTTTAGGATGTCTCGAGAATGTTCCATCCACCTTTCGTCCTGATCGGCTATAGTCAGGAGAAGCTTTCCATGTTTGTCTTTAATTGGGATGTTTGAATAGCTCCGCGATCCTGTGAGCTTGCTAACAATTTGGTAGAGCGTTCTGGAGTCGCCATGGTCCGCCTCGTCCTGGGCCTCCACCCCCTTCCACAGGAGCCAGTCTTTCTTGTCTTGACAACATGATAGTTTGACTCGATGGTCGAAGTCAGCATATAGTGTGGTCGCGAGGGCACGTTCATTCCCAGCGTCAGCCTGATCCCTCTGCTGTCTCGCTCTTCGTCTTTCATTGATCAGTTGCCATGTCCTGTCTTGGGTCCATAGTTCTTTAGCCTCTCCCCATCGGCGCCCAATCTTCTCGTCTGCACAGCTCCGGATGATGGTTTTCATCATCGTCCAACTGTCTTCGATGTCGGCTATATCAGCGAGGATCTCGAACCGATTTTGGAGGTCAAGTGCAAACCCTTTGGCGGTATCTTGGTCTTTACGCTTCTCTAAGGCATATGGATGCTTGACCACGACTTGTCTTTGGCATTTGAGTTTGCACTTGAGATTCACCTGGACTAGATAATGATCAGAGCCAACATCTGCCGCCCTGTAGACCCGTGCGTCGCGGAGAGATGTCCGCCGTTGTCGACTGATGCAGATGTAATTGATCTCATTAAAGGTAATGCCGTCCGGCGCACACCACGTCTTCTTGTGAATAAGACGATGTTGAAAGAAGGTGTTACCGATACAAAGGTCGTTATGGTCACAGAACGAGATCAGCCGCTCGCCGTTGTCACTAGGATGTTCCGAGGAGTGTGAATGATAAGTGATGTTAATTATTGAAAACTGCGCTTTATGGGATTTGGTGATATTTCAGCATAAATGGGTGTGACCTTTGAAAGTAAGGGTAGGCATAAAAACTTCCCCCTTTGAAACAAATGGTAACAACATCTTTGAGTTATGAAAGTTTGTTATTATGGGTGTTTCTGGAACACATTACCTTCATGAAGTGGAAAGAAACTTAAAAATAATGCAAAAATCATTCAGAATCTCAGTTATACCACATCTTACAGGACACCTGGTGATTGCATTAGGGTGTCTCTTGTTGAAAGACCAAAGACATCAAGTAACCCTTATCCAGAGGACCTAACCAGGGTTGATCAGACACTTACCTGCACCCAGGTATCACTGTGTTGAAGCCACAACTCAGCTCTCCTGATCCACAGCCATCTAAATATCCTCTCTCTTTAACAACCTATACAGCCTTCTTTCTCTGACTATCTGTGACACCAACATACATTGAAACTCCTACAGTTTGCATTGGACACACACATATCCCTACAGACTGCATCTATTTCATTGTTGTCACAATTCAAAGTTCAATTTTAGTGAGAAAATTTCCCAGCAGTACTGACCTCAATGTGTCCAGTTGACAGTGTTTGGTCCCCAGTCCAGCAGAGAGTATTTTCACTCCTGAATCCTGCAGATCATTTTCACTCAGGTCTAACTCTCTCAGGTGTGAGGAGCTTGAAGTGAGAATTGAGGCCAGAGCATCACAGCATCTCTCTGTCAGTCCACATTGGTTCAGCCTTAAAAAGATAACATTCGGACAGGCGTTTGTGAGAAATACTGTGTTAAATTAGAAAATAATGTATGGACAGTTTCCTGTAAAGTGTATCTTAATCTTATGAATAAACATAGCTGGTATTAAAAAGAACTTAGAGTTGTTCTGAAGACCAATATTTTGTGAAAGAAATTGCGCACACACACTTTCTGAATCGCTTGTCCCATACGGGGAACTGGAGCCTACGCGGCAACACAGGGGGTAAGGCCGGAGGGGACACACCCAGGACAGGACGCCAGTCCGTCACAAGGCAACCCAAGCGAGACTTGAACCCCAGACCCACCCGAAAGCAGGACCCGGTCTAACCCACTGCGCCACCACAACCCCCAAAAGAAATTGCATTTAGTTGGAAAGTAATATCTCTGCCAGTTATTCTGCTGCAAGGAGTCTGAATTTTATGACTTAACTAACATTAAACCATTGTACTTACAGAGCTGTTCTGCAGACCTTAACCACTGGCAGCAGCCTCAGAAGACCTTCCTCTGTTCTGATGTATTTCTCCAGGTCAAACACATCCAGTTTCTTGTCTGACATCAGTAACACAAAGGCCAGAGCTGACCACTGTGCAGGTGAAAGGTCTTTGGCAGATAGATTTCCTGAGCTCAGATAACCTTGGACTTCCTCCAATAAAGAATTGTCATTGAGTTCATTAAGACAGTGGAACAGATTGATGGTTCTCTCTGGAGACAGATTCTCCCTGATCTTCTCCTTGATGTACTGGGCTGTTTTTTCAGCATAAGGTGAGCTGATTGTACTCTCTGTCAGTAGCCCTTGAAACAGACTCTTACTGGAATCCATTGAAAGGCCAAGAAGGAAGCGGAGATAAAGGTCCAAGTGTCCACTCTTGCTCTGTAAAGCCTGATCCACTGAACTGTTCAGAAAGACAGACCAAGTTTCTCCTCCATTTGCAATATGTTTTATTAAACTTGAGTCCTTATCTCTGTTTAACACTGAATACAGAGCAGCAAGAAACTCCTGAACACTCAGATGCACAAAGCAGTAAACCTTCCTCTGGTACAACCCAGACTCCTCTTTGAAGATTTCTGTACACATTCCAGAGTACACTGAAGCTTCACTGACATCAATGCCACACTCATTCAGATCTTCTTCATAAAATATGAGATTTCCTGTCTCAAGGTTTCTAAATGCCAGTTCCCCCAGTTTAAGAAGGAATTCTCTGTCTGAATTTAAAATCTTATGAAGCTCATTTTCTTGTTTCTTCAGATACTTTTCCTTCTTTAAAAATGACTGAAAGATAAGGAAGTGAGTGTACATCTGAGTCAGAGTCTTGGGAATTTCTCCACTGTCTTCATTATCAAACAGCTTCTCAAGAACAGTGGCTGAAATCCAACAGAATACAGGAATATGACACATGATGTAGAGACTCCTTGTTGACTTCACATGTGTGATGATCCTGTTGACCAGGTCCTGATCACTGAACCTCTTCCTGAAATACTCCTCCTTCTGAAGATCAGTGAACCCTCGTATCTCTGTCACCTGATGGACACACTCAGGGGGGACCTGACCTGCTGCTGCTGGTCTGGAGGTTACCCAGATGAGAGCAGAGGGAAGCAGATTCCCCTTAATGAGGTTGGTCAACAACACATCCAAAGATGTTGACTTTGTTACATCAAACCAGCTCTGATTGTTCTGGAAATCTAGAGGAAGTTGACTCTCATCCAGACCGTCGAATATGAACAAGATTTTACACCTTTCAAGCTCAGCTGATCCAAACTCTTTCAGTTCTGGGACAAAGTGGTGAATAAGTTCTATTAGACTGTAGTCTTTACCCTTCATCAGATTTAGGTCCCGGAAAGGAAAAGCAAATATGAAGTTAATATCTTTGTTTGCTTTTCCTTCTGCCCAGTCAAGAATAAATTTGTGCACAGACACAGTTTTTCCAATGCCTGCAACTCCCTTTGTCAGCACAGTTTTGATAGGTGTCGTTTCTCCAGGTAAGGGCTTGAAAATGTCACTGCACTGAATCGCAATGTCTTGTATTGCTGGACTCTTGGTGGCTGTTTCAATAAGTCTCACTTCATGTTCATCATTGATCCCTCCAGTTCCACCTTTAGTGATGTAAAGCTCAGTGTAAATCTTATTGAGCAAGACTGCATTTCCTTGCTTTGCTTTCCCTTCAAACATACACTCAAATTTCTTCTTCAGGTTACATCTGTATTTATGTTGGCATTTCATCAGGAGTTCATCTGAAAAAAACAATATAGCAGAAAAATGAAAAATTGTTAATATAAAGTAGATGTTAAAGAGCAGGAAGCTCTTTGCTCTGAAATGTATTCGAAAGATTTACACTGAAGCACTTCACTCCTAAAACTAGAGTACAGTTTGCTTGAAATTATCAAAAAAAAAAATGTATTTCTCAATTAGACCTGAAGATGTGATCACAGCGTTAACAGTAAATGTCACCATCTAAGACTTTATCTGAATTTCAAGGACAAGAAGATCAAGACTAATGATTAGAAACATGGAAAATTTCACTGGCTGAATTTTTAATCACTTGTGTTGTACCATCAAGTTTTAATTTTGCTGGTAGTACATTTTCTATATTGCTGGTTTTGCCGGAATCTCATGACTGAAATTTTTGTTCAAATGTTCAACAAATCTCAGTAATTTCAGTCATACACAACATTTTCCTTGGAAAAAGACACAAAGTTCTTACTGTTCTCCAGTGTGTCTGCGAGGTCCATCTGATTCATGGTCCTCAGGATGTACAGTGTGATCTTCAGAGCCCCCTCTCTGCCACACATCTTGTGAATCTCAGTTTCACTGTCCATTTTATTGTCATCCTGAGGCTCAAAGCTTGCTGGGTAATCCTGACTCAGATTCCTCTTGAACTTGTTCAGTTCATCTCTCAGGAACTTCACAGCTTTGTCCTCAAGCAACTAATAGAAATATTGACATTTTAGAGAAATAATAAAATATACTTCTTCATATCAAATTGTAATTTGAGAGGAAACTAATTCATTTACCACACCAAGTAAGTGTTCTCAACTGATTTAATGTAATGCTGGTGTATACAAAGGTAGGTGCACACACACACACACACACACACACACACACACACACACACACACACACACACTTCCTGAACCGCTTGTCCCATACAGGGTCACGGGGAACCAGAGCCTAACCCGGCAACTCAGGGTGTAACGGGACACACCCAGGACGGGATGCCAGTCCATCGCAAGGCACCTCAAGCGGGATTTGAACCCCAGACCCACCAGAGAGCAGGATCTGGTCCAACCCACTGCGCCGCCACGCCCCGTCAGGTAGGCAAACAATAAAAACATCATCAAGCCAATAAACTTGTATTATACATGAGTCCAGCAGGGGGAAGGAAAACACTACCATACTATCTGAAACATTTTAACAGTCAGTACACATATGAAAAGAAGAAACTACCAGTATAAACTTATGGAGAAAAGTATGGAAATCTGAAAAATGTGAACAGAACATGGTAACACTGAACATAATGCTTAAAACTGGCAGTTAAGGTGGTTCTCAGAAAGAATTAATTTCATCATGTCACTACTGATTTCATCTCCACTAATTTTGTATAGAACATCACTTTATATGTCTGTGTAACTCCTACTTGGGTAGAAAAAATAAAATAAATATCAAGTGCAGTCGCTATGTAGAAAATTTCTACATATTTTTTCCGAGTGTAATGATAACCATCTCATGAAGCCTTTTCGTAAATCACTGAAGACAGATATCAGTTGTGTAGAATATTGTTCTTGTCTATAACCATATCAATCACAGTACTTTTCCTCACATGGTTCACTAAGAGCAGTACTGGAGCAGCCAAAGAGAGCCAATCCTGGAAACAGAACAATGCCCCTTTATAGACTTGAGGGAAACACCTGAGGGACTCTTTTTCCATTAACACCTACTGCCTTGTGCTTTGGTACAACACCTTTGGGGATGTGATGTGTCATCTCAAAAGCTACAGGAATCTTTAAAATCATGTAATAATAAAGTAGAGAGAACTTAAGTCAGACACTATCAAGTAAAATTATTACATTATCAAAAATAATGATATAAAATGAAAAAGAATTACAAATACATGTGACAAAGGTTATAAAGGAAACAACACAAGATAGCAGGAGATGCAGAGGACAGCAGGGCAGCAGGTCATGAACTGGTGAAGGACATAGACTTGTAACCTGATGGTTTGTGATTTAAGACTCAAGAAAGGTCTGCTGTTGTAGCCTGGAGAAAGTAATGTGATTTAAACTGGTCTAGTAAATATCTGTACGAATGTGTGCAGTTGCTCAGGATAAATGAGGTCTAAGCATAGAAATAAAAATACCAATTACCTAAACCATATAGTAATAATCTGATACCTTAAAAATAGTTGATAAATCCGCTTGTTGATGTGCTGAGTCGCATCTCTTCAGCTGATCTCTGTTGATTACATAGTTAGATAGTTTAGACAAACTTCTGTCTGCTGAAGAGCTCAGAAGTTACAGCTTTGGTTCAAATCATATCTACCTTTCATCTGTAGAAACCTGTCCTTGTTGGAAGTATATAGGCCGATCCATTGATGCATCACTCTTCATGGACACACAGCTGGGTACAGGTGAGTTTGTTCTCTCCTGCTGGAATCTGTGGTCACAAATAAGAAACTTTTAGTAGACTTTTCAGGGAATGTCTTCCTATCACCGTGATTTACTAGTTAATCCCTTCTGGATTCTGCATATAACATGAACATTGTGACACAAGAGCAGTATTTTCATTTCAAAACACATCTACCTTCCAGCTGTAGAAACCTGCCCAAACTTCAGTGGTTCATCCATTGACCAGTCACTCACACAGCAACTAGACACACAGCTGGGTACAGGTGAGTCTGTTCTTTCCTGCTGGAATCTGTGGTCACAAATAAGAAACTTCTAGTAGATTTTTCAGGAAATGTCTTTCTATCACTGTGATTTACCAGTTAATCCCTTCTGGATTCTGCACATAATATGAACTTCGTGACACAAGAGCAGTATTTTCATTTCAAAACCATCTACCTTCTAGCTGTAGAAACCCATCCCTGTTGAAAGGCAATCGGGTGAACCATTGTCCAGTTACTCTTCATGGACACAGAGCTGGGTTCAAGTGAGTCTGTTCTCTCCCGCTGGACTCTGTGGTCACAAATATGACAATTCATTCCAGGTTAAGTCTTTCTGTCACTGTGACCTTCCAGTTAACCAGAAAACCTAATTTCCCCAAGAAGGTATGTACCATTGGACTAAAACTCACTTCACAGCCTGGACCCCCACAACTCAAATAAATATCAGTCTAGAGGTTATTCAAAAACTAAGAAATATATATTGGGGTCTTAATAGTGAAGGCCAAACAACAAATTGAAGACTCATAATTTTCCCTCATTTTTAAGGAAGAAAAAAAACATATAGCTCCTCTTTTACCTGTTCAGATTCATTATTAAAGAAGTTTTCCTCTCCTTACACTCCCCAGAGTGACTCATTTCTGAGGCAGCACCTCCCCCTCAAGACTCTGGACAAGACACAACAGGTTAGGGCCCCTGTGGACACCAGGTGTATAAATACAAATATACAAAGTTAAGCTAACGGTAGTCCGAATACTTATTAAAATATATTTCAGTTGATGAACTCAACTTGCAGCATTGTATCAGTCACACATTTCAAAGATCCATTTTATCAAATCTTTGTGTGAAAATATATTCTAAATGAAGCTGTTACGGAGGGCGCGGTGGCACAGTGGGTTGGACCGGGTCCTGCTCTCCAGTGGGTCTGGGGTTCGAGTCCCGCTTGGGGTGCCTTGCGATGGACTGTCGTACCGTCCTGGGTGTGTCCCCTCCCCCTCCGGCCTTACGCCGTGTTGCCGGGTAGGCTCCGGTTTCCCGCAATCCTGTATGGGATGAGCGGTTCAGTAAATGTGTCTGTGAAACTGTGACCAAATTAAAACATAAACATTTTATATCTCAGTAAACATTCACATGTACAAGCAAAAGATTACCACTGTAAGTACAGCATAATAATAATTCTAATTGTTCACACATGTTTCAGCAGAGTAACATATTTCCTTGTTCTCAGACATTTTGTCTGGTGTTATTATGAATCACAGCTGAACTCAACTAAGGAGGAAAGATTTTATAGAAAATGCTGATCTATACAGAACCCAGTTGTTTAAAATATTCATTAGGTCAGTGTGGACTGGCATATCTCAGCTATGAATAATTTGATTTTGTTCTTTTAGCTGTTCTGTTCAAACAGAACACAAAGTGAAAGTAAAAGTTAAAAACATTTCCCTACAAGCAGCAAGAATGAAGACAAAACAGAATGCATACGGAAAGTGTATATAATTCAGAATTGTCCCATTTTACAAAAAAACTTAGTTCTTACCTTAGGAAGAAGACTAAATATCCAAAAATGTTCTCTAAGATGGAAAACATGTGTTTGACTTTCAAAATGTCCACCAGGAACTGCTCTTCTGCTGGATTTACTGACTGTAACTAAACACCAGTGAATCTCATTGGTCAAAACAGCTCAGGAAATCATGGGCACACAGCTACCAGCACCTACACCACACACTGCCTCAGAAAGACAACGCGCATCATGAAAGATCACATTCACCCCGCACGGGCACTTTTCTCTTCCCTGCCATCTGCAAAATGGCTTAGGTCTATTCGAACCCACACTGCTAGGTACAGGAACAGCTTTTACCCCACTGCTGTAAGACTATACAACACTCACCAATGTGCCACCTTTAGTAACTAGAGTCGGACTGCTCACCCAAGCACATTGATACATTACACTGTCACTATAAGCATTCTCATGTTCTGAGTTCTCTGGTTGTCTGTTATTTATTGTTATTGTTTATTAGCATTACTCATTGTTGTTTTGTGCAGTATTTCTATTGTTTTTGTTTATAGTCTGTGGAGAAGCATTCAAGAAGTCATGATACTTGAGACATTTTTCATGAGTTATATTCTTCAAAAACCTTAGAAAATGTAAAACAAATTTAAAAAATCTGAAAATTATCCTCGCATCTATTAAAAATTTGTCATGCTGTCCCTCCGGCACGGCTGCGTCAGACCCAAGTGCGGAGCACAGGAAGCGGAGTCAAGGGGCAATCCAGTAGACATGGTCAGGAAAAATAGGCGAAAGGGTCACCGATTCAGGACCAGAATCCGAAGGGCAAATCCGAGAGTTGTAGTCCAGGAAAACAGGGGAGAAGTCGTGGACAAGGAGCAGGACGAGGAGTTCAATAACAACCAGCACAAGTGAGAAGCCAGGCTGAACGAGGTTCCCCAACTTCCTGCACTCCGGGCTGTCCTTTTATGTGCCCGGACCCTGTTCAGCTGCAGGCATTGCTCGTTACTGTGGTGGAGGGCGTGACAAAAATTAGCTCTTGGCCAATTCACGGTCACAGTGCTCCAGAACCCTACTGCCGAAGGTGCACCCCGTTCATCATAGTTTAACATATTTTATTGTTTTGTATTAACTTCAAAGCACTTCCATGATCCACTGCTGCAGAGTGCAAACAGCCTGCAGTTCTGCCGTCAGCCAAAAAAGAGCAAAACGAGTTCATATAAAATAGAAAGTCAAGTTCTGAAGGGGTGGGGCGGGGCATGGATCATACAATTCTCAAATAGTTTGTCAGTGTCTTTTTCAGAAGTTTTGTATATTCTAAACCATCCATCCATCTTCCTCCGCTTTTATCCAGGGCCGGGTCGCGGGGGCAGCAGTCCAAACAGAGTCCTCCAGACTTCCCTCTCCCTGCACACCTCCTCCAGTTCCTCTGGGGGAACCCCAAGGCGTTCCCAGGCCAGCCGGGAGACATAGTCTCTCCAACGTGTCCTGGGTCTGCCCCGAGGCCTCCTCCCAGTGGGACAAGCCCGGAACACCTCCCCAGGGAGGCGTCCAGGAGGCATCCGGAACAGATGCCCGAGCCACCTCAACTGGCTCCTCTCGATGCGGAGGAGCAGCGGCTCTACTCCGAGCTCCTCCCGGGTGACTGAGCTCCTCACCTTATCCCTAAGGGTGCGCCCAGCCACTCTGCGGAGGAAACTCATTTCTGCCGCTTGTATCCGCGATCTCATTCTTTCGGTCATGATCCAGAATTCATGACCATAGGTGAGGGTAGGAACGTAGATCGACCGGTAAATTGAGAGCTTCGCCTTACGACTCAGCTCCCTCTTCACCACAACAGACCGGTACAATGACCGCATTACTGCGGACGCCGCACCGATCCATCTGTCAACCTGCCGCTCCATTTTTCCGTCACTCGTGAACAAGACCCCGAGATACTTAAACTCCTCCACTTGAGGGAGCAACTCCCCCCTAACCCGGAGGGGGCAATCCTCCGTGAACCGCCACCTTACCGTGGTGGAGGGGTTTGAGTGCCTGAATGAGTCCAGGAGCTATGTTGTCTGGGGCTATATGCCCCTGGTAGGGTCTCCCATGGCAGACAGGTCCTGGATGACAGACGAGACAAAGCGCGGTTCAAAAACCCCTTATGACGGAAAAATCAAGGCTTTCGTTTACCCCGCCCAGTATGGGGTCACCGGGGCCCCACCCTGGAGCCAGGCCTGGGGGGGGGGCTCGCATGCGAGCGCCTGGTGGCCAGGTCTATGCCCACGGGGCCTGGCCGGGCTCAGCCCGAAGCCACGACGTGGAGCCGCTCTTCGGTGGGCTCACCACCTGCCGGAGAAACCGTAAGGGGCCGGTGCATTGTGATTTGGGCGGTGGTCGGGGCCGAGTGCCCAGCCGACCCAAACCTCGGGCGCCAACTCTGGTTTTTGGGACTTGGAATGTCACCTCACTGGCGGGGAAGGAGCCTGAGCTGGTGCGGGAAGTTGAGAGATACCGTCTAGATATAGTCGGGTTCACTTCCACTCACAGCTTGGGTTCTGGAACCACTCTCCTCGATCGGGGGTGGACTCTCCACTATTCTGGCGTTGCCCAAGGTGAGAGGCGGCGGGCTGGTGCGGGCTTATTAATAGCCCCCCCAGTTCAGCCGCCATGTGTTGGAGTCTACCCCGGTGAATGAGAGGGTCGTCTCCCTACGCCTTCGGGTCAGGGAACGGTCTCTCACTGTCATTTGTGCTTATGCGCCTAGCGGCAGTGTAGAGTACCCGGCCTTTTTAGAGTCCCTGGAGGGCGTGCTGGAAAGCGCTCCCACTGGGGACTCTGTCGTTCTACTGGGGGACTTTAACGCCCACGTGGGCAGCGACAGTGACACCTGGAGGGGCGTGATTGGGAGGAACGGCCTCCCTGATCTGAACCCGAGCGGTGAGTTGTTATTGGATTTCTGTGCTAGTCACGGTTTGTCCATAACGAACACCCTGTTCATGCATAAGGGTGTCCATCAGTGCACTTGGCACCAGGACACCCTAGGTCGGAGGTCGATGATCGACTTTGTAGTCGTTTCTTCTGACCTTCGGCCATATGTCTTGGACACTTGGGTGAAGAGAGGGGCTGAGCTCTCAACTGATATTCTAAACCTATCCAGTGAATAATGAAGCATGTTACAATTATTACATTCATTAATTTAAATTGTTCTAATTACTTCTTCCTGCACTATTACACACACACACACACACTCGCTGGCTGAAGCCGCTTGTCCCAAGTGGGGTCACAGTGGGCCAGTGGCTAACCTGGCAACACAGGGCGTAAGGCTGGGACACGCACACGCATACACGCACACACAGGGTGGGATGCCAGTCCGTCACAACGCACCCCAAGCGGGACTCGAACCCCAAGCCCGCCAGAGAGTGGGACCAGGCCAAGCCTGCTGTGCCACTGCATCCACCTTTTGCAATATTACACAAATATCCATTAGAAAAATCATAAAACAGAATGAGGCATTATTTGCCAAGTGTGCTGACATGCACAAGGAATTTGCTTTGGTCCTTGGTGCTTTCAGTATTACAGACACTAGACAAGACCGACAGCTGACAGACACAGATTAAATAAATAAATAGCATTTTTACAGAGTAAAAGGAATAAATACAAAAAAGTAAATTACAAAAGTGATGGGATGTATTGTACTAATAGGAGACCTATAGGGGAGTGTAACTGTTCATAAGAATGATGGCCCCAGGGAAAAAACTGTTTTTGTGTCTCGCTGTTCTGGCGGACAGTGCTCTGTAATGCCTGGCAGAGGGGAGGAGTGTGAAGAGTTTGTGCCTGAGGTGTGTGGGATCATTGATGATTTTGCCCACCCACTTCCTCATTCTGGTCTCGTACAAGACCTGAAGGGTAGGCAGGGGTGCACAAATGATCCTCATCTGTTTTGAATGTTCTTTGCAGCCTAATTCTGTACAATTTGGTAGCCGAGCCAAACCAGACAGTTAAAGCAGTGCACAGGACAGACTCAATGACAGCTGAGTAGAACTGGATCAGCAGGTCCTGTGGCAGGTTGATCTTCTTCAGCTGGCGAAGGAAGTACATCCGCTGTTTGGCCTTTTTCACGATAGAGTCAAAATAACTGTCCCACTTCAGGTCCCGGGAGATTGTAGGACCCAGGAACCTGTAGGACTCCACAGCTGACACGGAGCTGTTGAAAATGGTGAGGGGGAGAAGTGCAGGGGGCTTCCTCCTGAAGTCCACAATCATCTCCACTGTTTTGAGTGTGTTCAGCTCCTGGGTGTTTTGACTGAACCAGCCAGCCAGCTGTTCAACCTCCCTCCTGTATGCAGACTCGTCACCGTCCTGGATGACGCCAATAACTGTGGTATCGTCTGCAAACTTCAGAAGCTTCTCCTGCTTAATCTGCAGATAACCCTCTTTTTTTAATTGTTTTTCAATTATTATTTTTATTCACCAAAATAAAACAAGACATAATTACAACAATAATGAACTGTAAACAAGCATGTATACATCAAATTTTTTGATCTGGGTTATTTGTATAATTCCACGTACATTCCACACAAATTATAGAATTCAAACAACTCAACAGTGTGTTTTGCTTCTTACATGTATTCATTTAGCAGACGCTTTTTTTCAAAGTGATGTACATCTCAGAAAATACAATTTGTGCATTACATTAGCGGAAAGAGAGATTTAGATGCGGACGTGTGATTCTTAAGTACTGTTTCTTTCCACCACATGCACCAATGTTCACCACACGAGTAGCTGTATAAAACTCAGAATATCAACGATTCCTGATCACCTTTCTACCTTTTTTTTTTGAGAGATACACATTTACATACATTACAGGAGTAGATGCATAAAGGTTTATTTGGGTGCTACCCCAAAATAAGGAGATCTGAGTTGGAGTGAACTGCAAAGTGATAAGGAAACCAGACACAACTTTGAATGTAAATGGTTCTGGCGGTGACTTTTGACCCTTTTGCCAGAAGCAGGGATTCCTTATCACTGCCAGCACCATCTACAGGATATACTATGGAATAGCATCCACACATTAGTCAAATAGGAACTTTTCTGTAACAACTGAACAAAATTTACCAAAAAAAAGAAAAAAAAAGAAAAAAAAAAAAAAAAAAAAAAAGCTTTCGGTGCCCTCTCTTTCCTCTCATTCAGCCAATTTTGAGTCTACTACATGGGCATAACCATACAGCTATGGTGCATAAGCATTTACACCTCACATGAACTTAACTCATGGGTGAGGTGAATCCAGACGAGGTGAGTTTTCAGACCCTTTTTAAATGTGGACAAAGTATCAGCAGTTCTGAGTGACAGGAGAGGTCGTTCCACCACAATGGAGCCAGAACTGAGAACCTCTGTGCTTTACCTTTTGTGCGCAGGATCACCACGCAGGCAGATGTGGAACACAGCAGTCTGGTTGGGGTGTAACGGATGATCAAGTCTTGTAGAAATCTGGAAGCAGTTCCATTGACGCTTTTGTAGGCTATAACCAGGGTCTTAAATTTCTATCGGGCAGCTACAGGAAGCTTCTTATTCTTTAAATGTTGTCAAGTCTTAACATAGTGATCCAATTCAGTTTTTATAAGGCTAATTAGTTTTTGCATTTGAGCATTTTTTCTGCTAATATGATATTTGTGATAAATTGTATACAGATTCATTGAAAAGCACATTTACTGATTTACGTCCTTTCACTTAAACACAGAAAGCATCGCTAACTGTGAAATTCATGTTTTCTTTCAGTTATTTCGGCAGTAAGTTTTTTTTCCCCCATCAGAAATAAATGTTTTGTGGTTTCTTGTATAACACAAAACTTAGATGAATCTCTATCCTTTCAAAATCGAGTTAAAATTTAATTTCAGGTGGATAGTTTTAAAAGAAACCTCTTATTTTAATAGTGAGACAGTATTTCCTAGGTAGCATCCATACTTCTTTCCCGTGTACACCACTGAATTTTGAACATCACTGATTTATATTTACATTTACATTTATTCCCTTAGACACTTTCTCCAAAGCGACTTACAATGGATGCTATGTAGTGTTACACCATTTACGCCATGGAATTCTATTTTCTGTACATAATGATCTCAGGAATACGTTACGAAATTTCTTTTAAAAGTATGGATACTATGTATATTACCTAGACTTCCTAATGTAAGGTGAGGGAGGCCTTTGGGAACAGCATCCAACACAATTACAAATTCTGTAGCTGTGGTACAGATCCCACAAATGTTATATTATTGCCATACTGTCATATCACCATAATTGACAGCACCTGACACCAATCAAGCATCTGACTGAGTGCTCGCCTTTAAAAGACCCTCCTTAGCTCCTGTACACTTGCAGAATCCCATTGAGACAACCGTCCTCCTGCGCTATATCCTGCTCTTCCTCATCCCTTGCTTCCTGTATCCGGTCTCTGGCTTTCGACCCTTCACATCGTTCCCTGACCACGTCCATGAATTCTCCCTCTCACTCTGACTGCCGATCAACCAACTCTTCGCCCATCCCTGACAATAAGAACTCACCTGACCCCTTGGTTCCTAACAAACGATCCTGCACTTCGGTCCAGCCGTTCCGGCCTCCTCGGTTCTGTGTGACACATACTTTTAAAAAAATAGTTCTCTTTCAATACTTAATATTGTCACTCTAATAAGTCGGAACATCGTGAGATGGACACAGGTGTGGGGCAGTAGTCTCAATGAGATTCCACATTTAGAGACAGTGGAGTGATGCTCTTTATGCCCTGTTGATTATGACCAGGTGCTTGTGGTTGAGCTGTGGGTGTGAAAAATATATCTATTGTTCCAAATTATGCATGTGTACAGTGAGAAGTTGTGTTTATTTAAAAACTTCCAGGACACACACACACACACAAAACCGCTTGTCCCATACGGGGTCATGGGGAACCGGAGCCTACCCGGCAACTCAGGGCGTAAGGCTGGAGGGGGACACACCCAGGACGGGACGCCAGTCCATCGCAAGGCACCCCAAGCGGGACTCGAACCCCAGATCCACTGGAGAGCAGGACCCGGTCCAACCCACTGTGCCACCGCGCTCCCCACAAATGTGGAATATTAAGCCCCCCCCAAAAAAAAAAAGTTTTTTTTTTTAATATATTTGAAAGTACTGAAACTGAGAATTTTAAGGCTTCCCTTAGCTTTGGGGGTTCCATGAGATAACTTTGGTAGATACTATGGTCTGTTTCTTCATATGAAATTGAAAATTTTGTGTCAACCTACTTAATAATACATGTTGTGACATTCAGAGAGATTGCAGAGGACAAGATGTAATAAAGCTTCAGTTTTAGATAATACTGTACCACTAAGAAAAAGTAGCAATGCAACCATAAATTTAACTTTCTTTCAAGTTTCAGTGATTTGGGGGGGTGTCAATTCAATATCTTCCTTCTGGTCTTCACCTACAGGCAGCTGGTGGTGTTGCAGTTGGAATGGCTGCCTTTGGCTCCCAGGGTTGCAGGTTTGATCCCCCCTCCATCTGTAGTGCCCTTGAGCAAGGTACCTGCCCTGCGATTGCTCTAGTACCTTTGCCCAGCTGTGTGCCATGGTAACTAACTGTGGCCCAGGACTGGTGTCCTGTCCAGGGTGGGCTCACCCCTTCAGGCTTGCGTCCAATGTCTCTGGGATAAGCTCCGGCTCGTTGCGACACTGCTTGGGACCAGCGGTTCTTGGAATTGGTTAGTCTTTCCGTATCATCATTCCCAAATATGTTACTTTCCAAAATCCTCAATAACGGGGTCAATGCAGTTCTTCAGTCTCCCTACAAAAACACTGGCAGAGACTTTTGCATCATTGTTGATCAAACTGATTGGTCTCCAGTTTTTAAGGGCTCTTGGGAAGTTTTAGAATTAAGGTAATCAGTCCTTGGATTAAAGAAGCAGTGTCCCCAGAGAAATAGTCTCCTTGAAAACCACCAGTAAAAATTCTGATATGTCACCGTGGAAAACTCTATAAAATTTGTCCTGTTAAGCTATCATTTCCTGCCAATTTGTCAATACACCTTTTTAACCACTTCCAAAAGTCACACTACTCCACATTGATAGTGTTAATTTTATATTGTTGTTTGTAAAATCAAAGAATGGAAATGAATCAGAAGTCTGTTCACAAAATACAAATTCATAGAATTTTGTCACAGGTCTGAAGTTCTCCAGAGTTTTCTAAAATCAAATGTTTTGGCTCAAAACTTAAAATGTAAGCATTTCAAATACATGTGACTAAAACATGAACTGCTAAGGAGCTGGCATCTTCGTATTTGTACTTGTACCCCCCTTTCCATATCCTTAAATAGCAGTTAAATTCTGTCCACCTGCAGACCATTACGTTTAATACCATCATGAGGGGTCCAATTGAATACTTTACTGACACAACCCATTCACACATCCTGTACTGACACAATTCAGATAAATCACAAGTCTCCCATAATACATGTCTACAAATGTCAGTTTAGGTTTTTAACCACAGGGGTCACGATACCATTTCTTTGTATTTAATGCACAATTACTACTTGTCTTTTTTTTTTTTTTTTTTGTTTAAACCTTCCTCCAGCCAATTCCTACGTGTCCAAACAAAAGCACCGTTTGCTTTGTGTTCATATATTGTATCCAGAATCAACTACACTTCCAGTAGTTTTGATTATGCACCACTTTTCTTTTTTAATGTTCTCATTTTCTTCTTCTTCTGTAAACCTATAGAGATGTAAGTTCTCTTTTCTCCGGCATCATTCCAGTTCTTGCAGTTTGTTTTCTAATTTAGTTATTTTCATTCATATAAATTTGTACACATTTCATTTTTTGTTTGTAGCGCCACCCTCCATTTCGCCTAATTATGAGGGTGGTGCCCTGGGTTCTATTCCAATAATATATAACCCAAACTCAGGTATTTCAACAACAGATTTAATAAATTCTCCAAACCCCCATAAAACCCAAAGAAATATTCAAAGTTATTAACCCCAAATTGAAAATCCCATCACAAACGAATGCAAACATGAAACAACCAAACAGAAAACACACGTACACTCAATATCTTACAAGCACGAATAACCTTGGTGCTACACACTTCTTCATACTCCGGAGTATTTAACACACGTAAAAACCCCCTCGTTGCAGGCCTGGACGCAGCTCGTGTGCGTTGAGACCCAAAATTATGGGTCGCTTCACTCTTGCGAGCAAAGGGGAGAAAAAAACCGCAGTTTACCTTATCCCCCCCCAGCAACATGTGAATGTGCGATGACGGTGCCAGCTAGAATGGAAGCATCTTTACATCACTCGTTGCGCAACATAACCAGGAAGTTTTCTTTATCAACAGCTGATGAAAGTATCACAGTGGGCTGTACCAGAACACCAGAAGAGAGAGCAGTAGTGGGAGCATGCTCTGTAATCACAATGCTTTTCCCCACAGGGTGGGTTTCTACAATCTTACAGATGGCAACGCGCTCACCAGCAGCAGGAACAATCAAAGGGTCAGGACCCATCCATCTGACATCGGCCACTTTGTCTCCAGCGTCGGGGGGAACACGCCCCACCTGGGCTGGTGTCATTACTTGAGACGTAAGAGAGTGCACATTCAACGATGGATCAGCACTCGTATCTTCCTGGGTGCCAAAAACGAAAGGGCGTACCCTTTTCACATTACTGCCCAGCAAAACAGGAATGTTATCAGAGCAGCATGGGTTGGGGCAAACCCAAGCAAGAACAGTAATGGGATTCCCATTGGTCATCCCTTTCTGCGGAAACGCCAACTCCACCTACACATATCCTCGATAAGGATAACTATCATCAGAATCACTCAGACCCCAGATAGCTAATCCACTTACCGGACACAATGGTACATGTCTCAAATGCTCATTATACCAGCTGTCAAAAATAATTGTCACCTGGGACCCGCTGCCCAACAGGGCTGTACAGATCTTCCCTTCCACCTTGACCTGAACAGTGGAGGGTGGTCCCACCAATCCTTTAGGTAATGAACCAGCTTCGGTACTGGCGAAGCCTCTACTCACATGAATATCTGAGGGGCTTCCCTCAGCTGAAACACTTGACCCCTGTTTAGTGACTCTCACTGTGCGTTGTGCACGAATGAACTTTTGGATCACTTTCTGTGGGTTTTCTGGTCTGTCGCATTTTGCGGCCGTATGTCCGTCCTCACCACAGCGATAGCAGAAAAACCCACCCTGTCTACAACATGGAAGTGAGCCTCACTGTGGTATAGCTGAGGACGGTGGTCTGGGATCTGACTTCCCGATGACTGCAGTAGCAGGCTTAACTGACATAATCTTGACTTGCTTTCGGAGTTCTCATCTCTTTTTTCAGGGCTTTCACATCTCTATCATCCTCTGAATGTTCAGTGGAGTCAGTTGTTACCATACTGGATTTCTGGACCACCACAGGATGAACAGGGAGCAGAGCAGAACATTCAGCTAACTGAAGCTTCAAAGCTTTCACTTCAGCTTGGAGCTCTTGCATTCCACTGTCTGCATGTGCCACTACAGTTTTGGCCTGGACAGGCTTCACAGTGGACTTCAGTTTCTGTCGAGATGCTTCATATCCCTCTTCAGTGCGAATCTCACTCAACAGTTGTAAGAAATCAGGTGGGTTGTCTCATCGCTCTCTCAATCTCAGATTCAAAAGCATCACGTCGGCTCCTACAGCTCCCTTGATGAGCTGATCTAGGCGAGCGGTGTTTGCATCCTTTGCTGCAAGACCTCCTTTCTGTATGACTCTGCTCAAAGTTTTCTCAATTCTTCCAAGAAACTCAGAGAGCCTCTCCCCTGGATGCTGACACAGAAGCCTGAATGCAAAGTAGAGCTCCTCGCCAGTCTCAGCAGACCCAAAGGTATGGTGAATAGCCTCAATATACTCTTCCGAAGATGCATCAGGGTTGCTAAATCGAACTGCCCGAGCAATCTCCGCTGCTGGACCCTTCAAACTCTCTATAATCTTTAACTTCTTTTTTCTGTCTGGCCTCTCACAGTTATCCACCATGAGACATGCTTGCTCTATCCCGTTTTCAAGCTGTTCCTCACCCAGTGGGGTCGGGACGACTCCTGAGAAAGTGCGTAGCCTCCTATACACACTGCTATCCACAGACAGCCTGCCTTGCCTCTCCATCAAGTCCCCAACAGCACGAATGATTGCTTCAGGAGAGCAGGCTTGGAGGGGCACCTTCATGTTCTCTTCTGGTCGGTCAGACTCAGAAGATTGTTGACTTCCTGCAACCTCATCCAAGACTCCTAAGATCCTCCATGGCTTGTCACTGCCCTGTGGCAACACGTCCAAAGGGATTGCCTTGACATTTACTCTTTCACGGCATTCACATAAAGCCATCAGATGTTGAGTCTGGGGATCATACGTTCGTCCCTGCACTCTAACTCGTCCCAGAGCCTTGATGGATTGCAAAGTCTCTTCAATGAGAGTAATCTCTGCATCTTCAGGAATATCCTTCACTAACAAAGCCTACTCAGGGTTAATGGCCTCTCCCCTACACCAATTACGGAGCTCAGCCATGTTTCAGTTGTGGTCACTGTGCCTTGTCTGGTACTAAACTAGGTTTAACATTCAAACTGCAAGAACTCTACGGGGCCTGTACCAATTATCACCGATAAACAGTTATGGAATCTAACACTTTTCTCCCCTTAACCTCACACTCCAAAAATTATGTACTACACAATAAACTAGTCAATTTAGCTTCCAGTACCTGTTCATCCTAAATTAATTTATCCCAGCGGTGCCTCCATTTTATGTAGCGCCACCCTCCATTTCGCCTAATTATGAGGGTGGTGCCCTGGGTTCTATTCCAATATATAACCCAAACTCAGGTATTTCAACAACAGATTTAATAAATTCTCCAAACCCCCATAAAACCCAAAGAAATATTCAAAGTTATTAACCCCAAATTGAAAATCCCATCACAAACGAATGCAAACATGAAACAACCAAACAGAAAACACACGTACACTCAATATCTTACAAGCACGAATAACCTTGGTGCTACACACTTCTTCATACTCCGGAGTATTTAACACACGTAAAAACCCCCTCGTTGCAGGCCTGGACGCAGCTCGTGCGCGTTGAGACCCAAAATTATGGGTCGCTTCACTCTTGCGAGCAAAAGGGAAAAAAAACGCAGTTTACCTTATCCCCTGTCCGCTCGCGTTTGGGGCGGATGAAAACTCCAGCGATGCCCGAGGAACTTCGCGCGTTACCAGTAGCACGAAGCGCTATCGGGTTCTCCTCAGTCCTCCTCCGTCACACCGGCGGCGTAGCAGTTCGACGAGACGGGCTGAGCCTGAAAGCTTGTCGTCTTAACTGTCTCGTCGGACCACGAGGACACCACAGAAACTAAAACTCGCCAACACAATCCAAATGCAGAGAAGTGATATATTCTCTCTGGTTACTCGATCAGCAGCAACCAGAAAAATATCGCCTCCTGACATTCTAGAGCGCTCCTTGACCTTCGAACACCGCCCCCTCCCAATCAGAATCAGCATCAGCTTTATTGGCCAAGTGTACCTGAGCATACAAGGAATTTGTTTCCGGTTTAGAGCAAACCTGCAGTGCACATTCACACATACAGGCTAAATAAGCACATACTGAACTAGACATAAACTAATACAAACATGATTACTCATAATGCAGCAGACAAGAGCATAGTATAATGCAGACAGAACATAAAACCATGCAGACATAATACAACTAAATGATGAAGCATAGAAAAAGTACACCTTGAGTCCTGTATCATAAGTGATACTATAGTGTAGTGATTATCAGTTATTTGGAGAACATATTACACATGGATATGATACTGCACATGGGTGTAATGCTGAACAAGTAGAGTACAGTAATAGTAAAAAGTCCAGTGCAGATTAAGGTTATAAGAAAGTGTTTAGAATCTTTAGAGCTACCAGGAAAACAGCTGCTTTGGTGTCTGGGGGTTCTTGTTTTGAACAATCTGTATCACCTACCTGAAGAAGATAAAGTACACAGACAGTGAGCAGAGTGTGCAAGATTCCCTACAATTTTCTCAGCCTGTTTCCTCTCTCCCCCTCCCCCTCCCCCTCCCATCATTTTCACCAGAAGTGCCCCCAGTGATTGCACACTTACATTTCACATATTTCCCACAATGCAACTATTTACAATAAGTGCATTCCCTGCTCGAACACCAATAACGTGGGTCATTACAATATGTATAATTATCATATATAAAATCAGTTGGTGTAACCTTTTGGAACATGTCTGTAAAAAGTACTGTAAATTGTACTATTTTCTGTCTTTCATCAGGTATACAAAAAATTGTGTAGGGTTTAAAAAAGAAAAGCAGAAGAGATCTTCGTTAGGCAGTGTGTACAGCTTCTTATGTCAAAAGAGATGGAAACTGTGCAAGATGTCGTTTGACAGAAGCAACAGAGAAGGAACTTGGTGAAAAATCTTCTGGGCTCTGCCTCTGGTTATTTAAACAGACAAGAACATTACTCACCCATGGCAAATACAATAATACATCAATGGGATAATAACTACACAACAAAGAAAACACAGATGCAGAATGTTGTTCCATATACAGTTTTTTAAAAATGCATATTTTTCTTGTGTGTGTTTTATGAAGTGGTATTATTACAGACAATTATAGAACTTAACGATGTGCATACCCTCCCAAAGTAACTTTCACCTTAATTTAGAAACTTGCAAAGAAAAAATGTTACCCATACTAAAAAAGGAAGAACACCCGCTTTCATGTTTAACCCCTGGTTATCTATTTTATTTACCTATAGTTCCCTGCACATTGCATGTGGTTGAGGTTTTGTAAGCGTTACAGTGCAATGCATCTTCATACAACATATTGAGTATTTTACTGATTTTTTTTTTCTTAATGATCTATTGCAGGATATGTGACATGAGGAATCAACAGAATAAAAGACTGATGGCTTGCGCACATCAGCAGAGCAAAAGGAGTCATTTCTGGGCTCTGACTCTGCTCATCCCACGTGTTGAAAACTTCAGCAACATTAACAATAAATATATTTTCATTATGAGAAATGTTAAACATATTGATATAATATGATGTTTTTCATAGCATGGTTAAGGGGATAAAGTATTTTTAAGTATTTGGTCAGGAGTGGTTAGTTTTCAAGATTGTTGTTACAAGGCACATTGGTTAAAAAATTGGATCCGAGATGTATTCGTTCTTAAATAAAAGCTTGTTTGATTTTAACTCTGCCATGGATGGCCCCAAACCCAGCTGAGCAAGGAGGACGGTGGGGCATGGGACTGGGACGTCACAGAGCTCGAGACATGTCAGAAAAAGTGGGAAACCTGGGGATATGACTGTGAAGTGAAGTCACTGTGGTTCCCTCTCCCGGTTGGAACACCATCAAACCCCAGAGTCAGAATACAGCTGACTGATAGGCATTGTTTTCCGTTACAAATACTAATAAAAGAAGCTTGTGGAGACTTTCTTAGATTTATGGGAACTGGGGTGTCATTTACAAGTACATAATGCTCTCTTTAAGGTGTGCTTTTAGTGTTGTACAGTTTGGGAGATTATTTTTAACATTTCCTCAAAGTTGAACAAAAATAAATAGGTTTCAAGAGGAGAAATTAATTTATTATATTAGGTAAATCTGAGCATTTTGAAGTTTAATACTAACTCCATCAATTTGTTATTTGACTAGTACACTACACTAGGTCACTCATCCATACATTAGTGGAACACTCTCTGTGTCACTCACACACAGGGGAACCTGAACAGCATGTCTTTGGACAGTGGGAGGAAACCCACGCAGAAACGGGGAGAACATGGAAACTCTACACAGACCGAGCAGGGATCAAACCCATGTCCTCTCGCACCATGCAGGTGCTGTGAGACAGCAGCACTACTGGGCCACCATGTTGCCCGACAGTTTAACAGAAAATAAACCTGAAGACTTCATGCTGGATGCTCAATGTGACAAATTCCTCACTCGGAACCATCTCCTCGATGGATATCAGTCTGGTTTCAAACTTGGTCACTCCACTGAGACAGCGCTTCTGAGGGTGTCTGTTGCTCTTTAGCCAGCTAGAGCCGACTCCCTCTTCTCGGTCCTCATCCTCCTTGATCTATCCGCAGCATTTGACACTGTCAACTAACGGATTCTACTCTCCTCTCTTAGTCAGCTTGGGATCAAAGGAGCAGTACTAAGATAGTTTGAGGCCTACCTATCTGACAGATCCTACCAAGTGGTCTGGCCGAGCTCTCATTCTTGTCCTCTGCCTCTATCAACCGGTGTCCCACAGGGCTCGGTACTAGGTCCGCTTCTCTTCTCGATTTACACTTCCTCCCTGGGCCCGGTCATAGCTTCCCATGTGTCACCATCTCTCGATCAAACTGGACAACTCACTCATTTTCCCTACCTCCTCAGCTTGCTACTTGAGCTTCAAAATTCTGCTGGCTCTTAATTCCTTCATGTCCACCCATACTTCCTCCCAAATAATATGGTGCCTATCTTTGCCACAGGCCTTGCATGCCTGGGTATTTGGGAAGAGACCGAAGCCTGCTTTGTCTGCTGCCACTGTGTCCACCAATGCCTTCCATTTCAGGCACAACTGTGCTCCCTCCTCAAAGTCAAAATCGTTTATTTGTCATTTGTACAGTTACTCCTGCTTTCTTCGCAAAGAATATTATTTGGAAAAATTAGAGGTATCAGAAATGAATTAGGTGGACACATTAGACTGTACCATGGTGGAGGATTTTGGTATAAAAGATCCTGTTAATAACTTATCTCAAGAGCGTGATGTTCATGTTGGTCTGTGGTTCTGTCCAGGTCTGCAGGCAGTGAGCAGCAGAACCATGATGATGGGGTCATCTACAGCTCTGTGTCTCAGTAGGTATCAGTAACCTTCAAAGTCCAGCACAAGGCAACATTTGATGCAGGCTTGAAGTATTTTATACTTAACCAAAGAAATCAGTTTGAATTCCAAAGAAGAATAAGTCAAGAAGATATTTAAGTGGAGAATGTAATACACTGTATTATGGATAGTTTAAAAAAGGAATAACAAAATAAAGCGTTCTGAGTTGGGGAGTGGTGTGCCGGAGCCTCACTCAGCAACACAGGGCATGGGGCCAAGTGGGGAGGGCTCTGCCAAATCTGACTGGGCTGTAAATAAAGCAGAGCTGACAGCAACAAGAAGAGCAGACAGACACAACTTCTGGGGTTTAACTCTGGTCATGTCAGTTGGTAAGAACATTAATCACAGCAATTTTGGTACGAATAAATGGGGTTATTATATTTATTTATATTTTATCCATTTGCATTTAGCAGATGCATTTCTCCAATACACAGAGGAAAAAAAGTGATTTTTAACAAATACTGAGCTATTTATTATAATATAGTATAATACAGACATTCTGTCATAGTTTCGTTCCCCTCAATGACGGACTCAAGTGCAGAATTCTTCAAAGCGATGTTTGTTATAACAGACAGACGTAATCCAAGAGAGAAGTCAGGGACAGGTGAAGGTCGGGAGATCGGCAAACAGGATACACAATGCAAGGCGAGAATCGTGGTCAAAGAACACACAAGCAAAGGTCGAGGCAGGAAGGCGTTACAACTGCATTGTCTCCTCCTTGGCGTCCCTTTTTATCTTCTGTTCCATCAGGGAACAGATCAGGTGTCAGGAACAGAACAGGTGTCGCCGATGCGCTAGTTGATGGAGACGTAACGCATGCAGTTCTTGAAGTACAGTCAATCAGTGCAATACTGTTTTTTAACCAGCCTACTTTACATTAGCAGCTGCACATAGAATTGGTAGAGAGTACATTTTTTTCTTTTTTCATTTTTAATACATAATGGAAGTGGAGTTGGAAGTTGACAGACATCAAAAAAATCATTCCAGGCAAGGAATGCAGACAACTGGATGTAGGCGACACAGTGTTTGACAGAAAAGGGAAAAGAGAGACTAGACTAAGTTTGGGTCCATACAGGGTTACTTTCTCAGGTGAGATGAGAGCAGTTTTGAAGGCAGATAGGAAGCAACCAGAAAAGAACAAGGAGCTGATGATTGTGGAGTTATAAGGGCTAAGTAACAGGAAAATGGCCTGTAGGAGAGGTAAAGGGATGTGATCGAGGAAGCAGGTGATGGCTCCATAATAACACCACCACCACCAACAACAATAATAATATCTTCTATTTTTGTTACTACTGTTTATTTAATTTTATTTTTCGGCAAGCAGGATAAGCATTTTATGAATTAAATGGATGGATATATTTACAGTATGTGTGTAGTTCTGCATTTTTGTTTCCTGTTGGTTGCACATTGACACTAGGCATTGCTGGTTAGAACTGCTGCCTTTATATTGAAAGGTTACCGTTTCAAATTTCACCTGCTACCATGATTCCCTTGATCAAGATATTTAACTTAAAAGGGCTCTGGTAAAATAAATAAATAAATAAATAAATAAATAAATAAAAGCTCAGTTGTATAAATGGGCAAATGATAGCTTAACATTTAAGTTGTTCTGAAGAAAAATGCAGGTTAAGGAAATATTTACATCATCCGATTCTGAAGACAAAAAAAAATTAAAACAGTAAGAGTTACCGTGGTGGAGGGGTTTGAGTGCCTGAATGAGTCCAGGAGCTATGTTGTCTGGGGCTATATGCCCCTGGTAGGGTCTCCCATGGCAGACAGGTCCTGGATGACAGACGAGACAAAGCGCGGTTCAAAAACCCCTTATGACGGAAAAATCAAGGCTTTCGTTTACCCCGCCCGGTATGGGGTCACCGGGGCCCCACCCTGGAGCCAGGCCTGGGGGGGGGGGCTCGCATGCGAGCGCCTGGTGGCCAGGTCTATGCCCACGGGGCCTGGCCGGGCTCAGCCCGAAGCCATGACGTGGAGCCGCTCTTCGGTGGGCTCACCACCTGCCGGAGAAACCGTAAGGGGCCGGTGCATTGTGATTTGGACGGTGGTCGGGGCCGAGTGCCCGGCCGACCCAAACCTCGGGCGCCAACTCTGGTTTTTGGGACTTGGAATGTCACCTCACTGGCGGGGAAGGAGCCTGAGCTGGTGCGGGAAGTCGAGAGATACCGTCTAGATATAGTCGGGCTCACTTCCACTCACAGCTTGGGTTCTGGAACCACTCTCCTCGATCGGGGGTGGACTCTCCACTATTCTGGCGTTGCCCAAGGTGAGAGGCGGCGGGCTGGTGTGGGCTTATTAATAGCCCCCCAGTTCAGCCGCCATGTGTTGGAGTCTACCCCGGTGAATGAGAGGGTCGTCTCCCTACACGTTCGGGTCAGGGAACGGTCTCTCACTGTCGTTTGTGCTTATGCGCCTAGCGGCAGTGTAGAGTACCCGGCCTTTTTAGAGTCCCTGGGGGGCGTGCTGGAAAGCGCTCCCACTGGGGACTCTGTCGTTCTACTGGGAGACTTTAACGCCCACGTGGGCAGCGACAGTGATACCTGGAGGGGCGTGATTGGGAGGAACGGCCTCCCTGATCTGAACCCGAGCGGTGAGTTGTTATTGGATTTCTGTGCTAGTCGCGGTTTATCCATAACGAACACCATGTTCATGCATAAGGGTGTCCATCAGTGCACTTGGCACCAGGACACCCTAGGTCGGAGGTCGATGATCGACTTTGTAGTCGTTTCTTCTGACCTTCGGCCATATGTCTTGGACACTCGGGTGAAGAGAGGGGCTGAGCTGTCAACTGATCACCACCTGGTGGTGAGTTGGATTCGATGGCAGGGGAAAAAGCTGGACAGACCTGGCAGGCCCAAACGCATAGTGAGGGTCTGTTGGGAACGTTTGGCAGAGGCCCCTGTCAGAGAGGTCTTCAACTCCCACCTCCGACAGAGCTTCAACCAGGTCCCGAGGGAGACGGGGGACATTGAGTCTGAATGGACTATGTTCCGCGCCTCCATTGTCGGGGCGGCGGTTCGGAGCTGCGGCCATAAGGTCTCCGGCGCCTGTCGCGGCGGCAATCCCCGAACACGGTGGTGGACACCGGAAGTAAGGGATGCCGTCAAGCTGAAGAAGAAGTTCTATTGGGCCTGGCTGGCTCATGGGACTCCTGAAGCAGCTGACGGGTACCGACGGGCCAAACGGAGCGCGGCTCTGGCAGTCGCCGCGGCAAAAACTCGGGCTTGGGAGGAGTTCGGTGAGGCCATGGAGGAAGACTTTCGGTCGGCCTCAAAGAGATTCTGGCAAACCGTCCGGCGACTCAGAGGGGAGAAGCGGTGTTCCACGAACACTGTTTACAGTGGAAGTGGTGCGCTGCTGACCTCAGCTGAGGATGTTCTCGGGCGGTGGAAGGAGTACTTTGAAGATCTCCTCAATCCCTCCGACACGCCTTCCGTAGAGGAAGCTGAGGCTGGGGACATGGAGGGGGACTCGTCCATTACCCTGGCTGAAGTTGCTGAGGTAGTCAAAAAACTCCTCGGTGGCAAGGCTCCGGGGGTGGATGAGATCCGCCCCAAGTTTCTCAAGTCTCTGGATGTTGTGGGGCTGTCTTGGCTGACACGCCTCTGCAGCATCGCGTGGAGTTCGGGAACGGTGCCTCTGGACTGGCAGACCGGGGTGGTGGTCCCTCTTTTTAAGAAGGGGGACCGGAGATTGTGTTCCAACTACAGGGGGATCACACTCCTTAGCCTCCCTGGGAAAGTCTATGCCAGGGTACTGGAAAGGAGAATCCGACCGATAGTCGAACCTCGGATTCAGGAGGAGCAATGCGGTTTTCGCCCTGGCCGTGGAACACTGGACCAGCTCTATACCCTCACTAGGGTGTTGGAGGGTTCGTGGGAGTTTGCCCAACCAGTCCATATGCGTTTTGTGGACCTGGAGAAGGCATTCGACCGTGTCCCTCGTGGCATCCTGTGGGGGGTGCTTCGGGATTATGGGGTTCGGGGCTCGTTGCTACGGGCTGTTCGTTCCCTGTATGACCGGAGCAGGAGCTTGGTTCGCATTGTCGGCAGTAAGTCAGACCTGTTCCCGGTGCATGTTGGACTCCGCCAGGGCTGCCCTTTGGCACCGATTCTGTTCATTATCTTCATGGACAGGATTTCTAGGCACGCCCAAGGAACGGAGGGTGTCTGTTTTGGTGGCCGCGGGATCTCGTCTCTGCTTTTTGCGGACGATGTGGTCCTGCTGGCTTCATCAAGTCAAGACTTGCAGCATGCACTGGGGAGGTTTGCAGCCGAGTGCGAAGCGGCGGGGATGAGAATCAGCACCTCCAAATCCGAGACCATGGTTCTCAGTCGGAAAAGGTGGATTGCCCCCTCCGGGTTAGGGGGGAGTTGCTCTCTCAAGTGGAGGAGTTTAAGTATCTCGGGGTCTTGTTCACGAGTGAGGGAAAAATGGAACGGCAGGTCGACAGACGGATTGGTGCGGCGTCCGCAGTAATGCGGTCATTGTACCGGTCTGTTGTGGTGAAGAGGGAGCTGAGTCGTAAGGCGAAGCTCTCAATTTACCGGTCGATCTACGTTCCTACCCTCACCTATGGTCATGAACTCTGGATCATGACCGAAAGAATGAGATCGCGGATACAAGCGGCAGAAATGAGTTTCCTCCGCAGAGTGGCTGGGCGCACCCTTAGGGATTTAGGGTGAGGAGCTCAGTCACCCGGGAGGAGCTCAGAGTAGAGCCGCTGCTCCTCCGCATCGAGAGGAGCCAGTTGAGGTGGCTCGGGCATCTGTTCCGGATGCCTCCTGGACGCCTCCCTGGGGAGGTGTTCCGGGCTTGTCCCACTGGGAGGAGGCCTCGGGGCAGACCCAGGACACGTTGGAGAGACTATGTCTCCCGGCTGGCCTGGGAACGCCTTGGGGTTCCCCCAGAGGAACTGGAGGAGGTGTGCGGGGAGAGGGAAGTCTGGAGGACTCTGCTCGGACTGCTGCCCCCGCGACCCGGCCCCGGATAAAGCGGAGGGAGATGGATGGATGGATGGAGTTGAACAGATAATAAAACTTTCAAATGTAACTTGGACTGTCTGAAGTGTTCTTATAGCTGCACAACATACAACTCAAACACAACTGAAACAACTGTGCCAAGAAAAAGAGCTGAGCTGGTCTGCTCTTCTACAACCAGGATGAAATTGCTTTTCTTGATCTCCTTAAATCTCGTGCAGAGTTTCATTGCCAGTCTACTTCGCAGGCTGTGAAAGGGAGACTGTGTGTAAATTTTCCTGCAACTGGAACACACCCTTTATAAAATATATGGGGCATAAACCCAGTGTGCCAGTCCAAAGGTGTCTTGCCTGCCTTCCATAGCTGTCACGGCAATCAGAGGACATGGAGGACTTTGGACCCAAGTGCAGGTGAGTTTATTCAAAGTTTCTGGACAAGGCTGGAAGTCATAGTTGGGGATGGACGAATGGTCAGGCAATCGGCAATTGGAGTGTAGGCAAGGATCTGGAGATGTAGTAAGCAACAAGGCGAGGGGTCAGGAATCAGGAGATGTGGATGAGGTTGTCAGGGCAAAGAGGAGCAGGATGCACAAAGGGGACAGTTGTCTCAGATGAGAATCCGTGGGGACAAGGTGGTGGACCAGCTCCCTTTATACCTGATCTGGTCAATAAGGATCAGGTGCCTGTGGCGTTATGCTGGGCATCAAAATAGCACACTGAACAAGTGTGTAAGCCAGACTACCCCAGCACTGTCCAGCTCTTCAACAACTCCACTCTTACTGCTGAAAAATTTGTCTAAATGCATACCTCTGTGCAACTGTATAAGTAGTAGAACAATTGGTTTCATGAACTATACTGTGAAGCATTGTAGCACACTGCACTTGGATGGGGCAAAGAAAAACATACAGACACTGTTCATTGTGAACGTGTATTGAAACACTGACACATAGCAAAAATATTGGTTCAAACACATGGAAATAATGTTCTTGGTCAGAGAACACTTCTTCCTCAAGAACCTATATCTCAAGCCAACCTCCTTAGCACCACTGAGGCTTTCTTCTTTCAGTACAACAGACACTCATCCCCTTAAATTTTCTGTGACCCCCTACAGCGGTTGAACAACTAATTAACATTTTACCCATAATTCTCAAATATTTAAATAAAAGCCTTTTTCCACTCAGACATTACACTACACAATATTGTGGGTTGTTACAGTATGTTCATGACAAAAAGGCCTAGAAAACTTCAGCTCATATTGGAAAGACAAAAAATAAAAAGAGAAAACAATGCTGCTTGACAGAAACCCACGTATATGATATCATAAGGGTCTAGAAAGCATAAACCTGTATGTTTAGAATGCAAAAAATAATAATTGAAGGAAAAGAGGAAGTAAAACACTGTGAAAGATAGTTTAGAAACACTCAAACATTTGTGCTGAAACATAAACAAAGATTGTCTTTGTGGATGTAGCTTGGGAGGATAGAAGTGTCCCTTTGCTGCAAATTCCAACTGGTCATATTGGTACGGAGTAAAAAGCTTTTTCTTTGACATTTCCAGCATAGAGGCTTTACACCACCATAGTAACGGAGATGGTTTTAAACCACCAGAGTTGTTAAGAGTTTTCGTGCTCCTCCTGTTGAGTTCAAGCTAAGTATCTTATTCAAGAGTACAAGAGTAGTGGGGATTCAAAGCTGGCTCCTTCAAGCAGAAGCTGGCAGCTCTAACAACTTATAGCTCTAGCTCAAGAAGATATGGCTGCACATCAGCAGATTATTGTAAAAATTAAGATAGAGGCAAAAACAAGGGGTAGCAGGAAGCACAGTGGCCAGTGCTCTCAGCTTTGGACTTAGAGATCGCAGGTTTGAATCTCTCCCCCTGCTGTAGTACCCTTGAACAATGCACTTAGCCTGAACTGTCCCAGTAAAAAAATACACAACTGTATAAATGGGTAAGTAATTTAAGGTAGACATGATTCTAATTCTTTTTGGAGAGAAGAGTCAGCTAAATGTACACAACAAGTTGAGGCATTCTGTACTCATTCCAAAGTGCTATGTGTTTACAGAGATTTGTTGATGTAAAATGTTTTATTAAAAGCTCTTGAAATTCTCACAAGGCAGGTCACAATAGATTATATATTTATAGTTTGTAAAACTCTGAACAAAACAGAGCAAATAAATTTTTATTTAAAACACATCTATAATTATATTTAAAAGAAAAATTGTTTACAAAGCTTAATTCTCAGTTATAAAAGGATTTGTTACCAGTTAAATATCGTCAGTGCTGCTCTATGTCTCAGTGTTAATTCAGTACAGTATGAAAAGAACCCCCAATAGGCAGAATTTCTTTTTTGCAAAAGCAACACTGAGTTATAGAAACATAATATACATAAGAACTACGCTATCCCAAAAGTCTCTAAAAGTCATGTAGGTAATACAATATAAGTAAAATAGTAAAAGAATCAATCTTTCGGGTCATGCATATACAGTTAAACAGAATAGTATTCACATATGGATTGATAAATAAAACCACAAATACAGAACAGAACTAAATTAACAGAACTAATTGAAATAAAGATAAGTCCTGAAAAGTTTCAGAATATCATTGAGATGACTCTTTCCATTTAAGAACATTTGGGCATCTTGAAATCTTTCTGCCTTTAATTATATTAACACCCTTGTTAGTAATTCTGAATAATTTTTTTAACCATGAAATTGTAAAAGAATGCAGCCCCAGTAATACAGTTTCTCATTTCATTAAAAGAGGAATTACAACATGAGATGCAGTGAAGTAGAGACGTAGAGCGAGAGAAAGGAATCTAGAATACAAACATTTAATGAACTGGATAATACTGAGGCTGAATCCTGTAAATGACAGTAACTCAAAGCAAATTTTAAATTTATTTATTTAGCTGGCATATTTCCAAAGCATCTATAATGTTAAGGTTACAATTATTACAGTAACAAGCTTACAATTATTTATCTACTTATACTTATAAAGGTACTACAACCAGAGGTGAGAGTCAAACCTTTGGAGCAAAACAGAAGAAGTCTGCCCACTATACTACCAGCTATCCCCTAATATGGGTGAAAAGTACAGAAACTGTGATAAGGAACAAGATAATTGAACATTGTAAAGTTATATTACATACACAGAGATGACACTGTGGTTAAGGACATTGGCTTGCAGCCGTAGTTTGGTTTAAGCACCAGAGGCTGTTTTAGCGCAGTTATCCTCTCCTGATTTGTTCTAGTGAAATGACCGGCTGAACAAGTGTGGAGAATGATACGATGATGTAAATGAATGGAAACACCATAACAATTACTTGTTTGAAATGATACTCTGTCTACACCAAAACAGTAAACAGTAAATCCCACAGTAGCATTAAATGCATGTATTAAAATCTGGGGACAGGATATAAGCATGAGTGACACGGAATCCCATTTATACAGTGTTGCCTGAAAGTATGTGAACCCCATGGCAGTGGTCATTATTTTTGTATAAAATATTAAACTGAACTTACAAAATGAATAAATGATTATGATTTACCCACCTGATTCCATTTACCTATTTGGTTTAACCAGTGTAAATTGGGAGTCATATTTTTACACCTGCACTAATTCCTTTTTTTTCTACTACACTACACACGGTTTCCTCTACACCAATGCATGGAATTGGTGATTGCGCACCAGTTATGTCAGATGAGAAAGACTGCTTCTCATTAAGCTTTAATTTCATGCTGAAACTGGACACTGACGTCCGGATGTAAAATGAACATGGACGTGTTTTTCTGTAACATTTGGACACAGACCTAAAGCACAGTGATCTCAACAAAGTGTATATACAAGTGTAAAGGGCAAACCCAGACATAAAGTGCATGGGTGACACTGAGGACACGAAGTAAGAGAGACACAAAAAGTATCTTACATTAAGTGAAGTGAGACTGTTGCACGAAGAGAGTTCATACAAAGGCACGACAGCAATGGGGTGATACACAGGACCTGGACAGGACAGGAGCTCAGGACTAACAAACATACTCGAACAGTTACTGGAGAAACAGGTCAGTGAACAGGAATTGCTATGGAATCACAGGTTAAACTGGACACTGATGTGCCAGCAGTAAAGAGCTGATCAAGAATGCACGAAGTACTGATGTATCCGTTAGTCCCTTTTATAGGGCTGGGAACGTAATGAGCTGAAAACAGGTGTGTTGGCTTAGTTGCATAGCTCTTGTGAGGTGTCTTTGGTGGACATCGGCGATTTCACCCTCTGGGGTTATGACAGATACAAGGGGTTCACATACTTTCAAGTAGCAATGTACATTGCTTTTTGGAAATCCATGGTAATGTGTTTCCAAGAGTCCCATTAAATCAAAAGACTTGATCCTGTGGGCACAAAACACATCCACAGACTTGGAAACAACAGATAGTAGAATCATGTGTGAAAATGGTGCGGATGGAAATCTCAGAGCTGCATCTTCAAACTCTGTGCTGTTGACTGCAGAGAAACTCTTCACTGACTGAAAAGAAATGACACTTCACATGTGTTGTCCACACCTTTAGAGTGGGTGTGTTTTAAAACCTATTTACAGGCTAAAACAGAACAGAAAAAATGTACCCAGTACACATTTCTCACTCTCTTATATTAATATTATTAAAGTGTAACATACCTCTTTACTGTATTCCCCTCTTTAAAATATCCATGTACAATGTATTACATTCTCCACTTAAACGTCTTCTTGACCTATTCTTCTTGGAATTCAAACTGATTTTTTTGGCTAAGTATAAAATACTTCATGCCTCCATCAAATGCTGTCATGCGCTGGACTCTGAAGGTTACTGAGATACTTACTGTGACACAGAGCTGTAGATGACACCATCATCGTGGTTCTGCTGCTCACTGCCTGCAGACCTGGACAGAACCACAGACCAACATTAACATCATGCTCTTGAGATAACAAAAGTTATTAAATGAATGGCATTAATTTACTTGTTTAACAGGATCTTTCTATCCCAAAATCCCCTGTCATGTAACAGTCTAATTTGTCCACTCAATTTACTGATGATACCTCTAATTTTTTCAGGTAATATTTTATTTTTTGGCCTCTAGCTAGTGATGATATTTTATGTATGTAAATGAGCCAAAGTCTGCACTCACTTCTCTAGTGGTTTCTTCTGTTTAAAGTGAACAGAGGCATAACTGACTTCCTCCTCAGATGTACCTTCCTGTTTGCGGCCCGTGGTCACGGAACCAGTGCTGATGTTGGAATTCTTAAAAAGAAAGGATGGAAGAGACAGACAGACACATAGATAGATAGATAGATAGATAGATAGATAGATAGATAGACATAATGAAATTCAGAGATTCAGAACACCATGACCCTGATATGGGCAAGCAGTTAGTGAATCTTTGTGTCAATCACTATTTAAGTATAAAATTACACATGCAACTTAAGGATTGTTTTTTAAGTCCCACAAGGTGGTACAGCGGGCGCAGATGGTGCCTCGCAGTTTTCAGACACCTTGCTCCCAGCTCTGTTTTGTTCGAACAACAGCGACCTGCACTGTACAAGCTTATTAATACCAAACACACACACACACACATACATTCTCTGAAACCGCTTGTCCTAAGCAGGATGGCGGCGAGCCAGAGCTTAACCCGGCAACACAGGGCGCAAGGCTGGAGGGGGAGGGGACACATCCAGGACGGGATGGTAATGATACAAAGTTACCAAATTACAAAAAGTTAATTACCAAAGCTGATTACAAAGTTGACGGTGTAATATTTTGATATTATATATTGTCCATATCACAGATATCTAACAATAAAATTATGAGCACTTTATTACCTGTGCTTTTCTTTCTCTGTCATCTTCTTCTGGAGTCTTCTTCCTGAAAAACAGACATGAAAACACACATATAAAAACACACCAACATATACTGCAGTGCAGTTACTTGGCATCGTTGTATTTCAGGTTACACCTGGTGCAAATATAAATTAAAAGCATCAAATGATGTCAATATTAAATGAAAGACAGAACACTCACCTTTTAAAGTAAATGAGCACCACAAGAACTACAACCAGGACAGCCAGCAGCGTCCCCACTATAATAAATATCAGTGACGAATTTGAAGCCTCTGGATCAGGAGGACAGGAGGGCACTGTTGAGAATAATTACAATAGACTGGTTAAACTCAACCACCGGTTGGTCACTGCAAGAGTCTGAGTCACAGTTTTAGTTGACCTAGTGATATAAACAGTTTTTCCCATCACTGGTGTTCTTTAAAAAGATTAAGCTAATACATCAGTTATTTCACAGTCTATCCATTCACGATCAGTAACCGCTGCTCCAATGCAGGGTCGCAGTTCTCTGGAACGCTCCCTGGGAGTGTAAGGTGTGAAGCAATGTTCACTCTGGACAGGACCTGAATCACTGACAACGCAATTGACAAAGCAGTTTCAAATACCTCGGAGTGCACATATCTGAGGATCTGACCTGGACTCATCACACTCAAGCCCAGGTGAAAAAAGCCAGGCAACGGCTGTACCACCTGAGACAGCTGAGGAAATTCAGGATCTCCCCAGCGATCCTGAAAGCTTTCTATATCGGGGCTATAGAGAGTACACTGAATCAATGCATCTCGGTGTGGTACGGGAACTGCTCATCCCAAGACCGCAAAGCCTTGCAGAGAGTGGTGCGCATAGCTGAGCGCACCTCCGGGACTGCTCTTCCCTCGGCTGCATGACATCTACACCAGGAGATGCAGAGCAAGGGCTGATAAGATTCTTAATGACCCCAACCATCTATCTAATTCACTGTTCTGCCTGTTGCAGTCTGGCAGACACTATCCTAGTCTGATGGCCAGAACTGAGAGGCTCAAGAGGAGCTTCTTCCCTCAGGCCATCAGACCCCTCCACATGGACATATCCTGTACTTTAAGTACTTCGGTGGCATGTTATTCATTCATCAGTGCTGCACATTGCACTTTATCATTGCATATTGCATATTCAATACCTGCACATTTTTTTGTTCCCTAGATCTCAATTTTAGTTTTTTTACATTTTAGCTTTAATTCAGTTCCCTGTACATTTTCTTTTTATTTTAACTTTAATTATATTCCCTGGTGGGGGGCGTGGTGGTGCAGTGGATTGGAGCAGGTCCTGCTTTCCAGTGGGTCTGGGGTTTGAGTCCCGCTTGGGGTGCCCTGCGGGGGGCTGGCATCCCGTCCTGGGTGTGTCCCCTCCCACTCCGGCATTACGCCCTGTGCTGCCGGGTAGGCTCCGGTTCCCCACGACCCCGTATGGGACAAGCGGTTCAGAAAATGTGTGTGTATATATATTCTCTTGTCTTTTTTTAGCTATATTTCTCTTTTAAATATATTGCCTTGTTTGCACAGTTTACGGGGGCGCAGGTGGCGCAGTGGGTTGGACCGGGTCCTGCTCTCCGGTGGGTCTGGGGTTCGAGTCCTGATTGGGGTGCCTTGCGGCGGACTGGTGTCCCGTCCTGGGTGTGTCCCCTCCCCCTCCGGCCTTACGCCCTGTGTTGCCGGGTAGGCTCCGGTTCCCCGCAACCCCATATGGGACAAGCGGTTCAGAAAGTGTGTGTGTGTGTGTGTGTGTGTGTGTGTGTGTGTGTGTGTGTGTGTGTGTGTGTGTGTGTGTGTGTGTGTGCACAGTCTACAGCGTTGACTAGATTAACATTTCACTACAGGTTGTATGTGTGTATAACTGTGTATGTGACCAATAAAATCTTGAATCACACATACTCTTTCACTGACACATATACCAACTGCAGGCAATATAGCTATCAATTCTCTGGAGACTCCCAAATGAATAAATGTAAATGAAACATGTGTGGGGCTGTGGTGGTGCAGTGGGTTGGACCACAGTCCTGCTGTCCAGTGGGTCTGGGGTTTGAGTCCTGTTTGGGGTGCTTTGCGATGGACTGGTGTCCTGTCCTGGGTGTGTCCCCTCCCACTCCGGCCTTACGCCCTGTGTTGCCGGGTAGGCTCTGGTTCCCCGCGACCCTGTATGGGACAAGCGGTTCTGAAAATGTGTGTGTGAAACATGTGTTTGAACTGTGGCAGGAAACCAGAGCACCAAGAGGAAATCTACCTGAACATGAGGTGCATGCAGACTCCACAAAGACCGCATCTGATCTGACCCACATGAAAACCCAGAGCCCAGGAGCTCTGAGGCACCAGCCCTATGATACACTAGTGTCAGTGGAAAAAAAAAATTTAGATGTTGTAAGTATATTTTGACTGCTGTGTATCAAAAAATACGACGTGAACTTCTCACCTTGAATGTCCAGCTGGAACTCTTCAGATTGATTGCCTCCACCTTTGAAAGCGCAGGAGTAGTTTCCTTTATTTCGGCACGAGACACGATTGAAGTGCAGTGTGGAGTGTGTCTCTTGGAGGCGCTCTTTGTCCTTAACCCAGATGAACTCTGATTGGCTGAGAGAGCAGCCCGTTGTGGCACAAGTTAGATTAACTGAATCTCCTTCTCTTATTGTTCCATTTTTACTCGAGGAGTTCATCAACACGCTTAATTCTGTGTAGGAATGAAATAGGGAACTGTTAACACTTCCTCACTACCACTTAGTGACACTTTACTCACTGTGCAGACTATTTCAATAGAAAGTCGTATGGATATAAAGGGTGAATTTTACAAAAGTCTGAATATCACTGCAGTCAAACAAAATACTTACAGACAGTATTGGTCAAATAACAAAGTAATAGATTTAGTATTAAACTTCAAAATGCTCAGATTTATCCAATATAATAGATAAATTTCTCCTCTTGAACTCTATTTATTTTTGTCCTATTTAGAGGAAATATGTTAAAAAAAACTCCCAAACTCCACAACAGCAAAATCACACCTTAAAGAGGACATTATATACTTGTAAACCTCAGTTACCATGAATCCAAGAAAAAAATCCACAAGCTTCTGTTATTGGTATTTGCTACAGGAAATGATGCTTTTGTATTCTGTTAAGTAACAGGTGTGTCATGTGTTCCCGTCTATCAGTCAGTTGTTTTCTGACTCTGGGGTTTGATGGTGTTCCAGCCAGGAGAGGGATCCACAGTGACTTCCCTTCACAGTCAAACCCCCAGGTTTCCCACTTTTCCTGACATGTCTCGAGCTCTGTGACGTTCCAGCCCACCAAACCTATGGGCCTGCTGTATGTTTGTTTGAAATCTTCATATAACATATAAAAAAGTCTTACCACTTACCAGTAATATTTAGTGTGACTCCATCTTGACCAGTCCATCTCTCCTTATCAGTGATAAATCTGAATCTATACTCTCCAGCATCTGTGTCTCTAATGTTCATTACTTTCAGACTGCAGTTCTTTTGTTTATCACCCAAACACTGTGCTCTATCTTTGAACTGTGGTGCAATGCTTATATTTTCACTGTGACACACATATTCGGTGTCAATGCAGTCCGTATCATTAAGACACCACATTGTCTGATTCACTTGTCCATTTCTCTCTGGATAATCATATGTACATTTAATGACCACAGTAGATCCTCTCACTGCACAGACTGTTTTCTCTGGATACCACACAGACCACTGACCACCCAGGACCCCTAGAAAACATTAATGACACTGAACTCAGGACATGGCAGCAGACTGGGTCACTGAACACTCTGATGTCAAGTAAATGTGAAACTTTAACTGCAGGAAAGACAAATCAGTTTCAGAAATCATAGTATGGTGTGAAATATGAGCACATCAGCTAACATTCAAATCAAATCTCATTATGGGCTCTACTACTGTACGCTTCAGAATCACATTTATGTTCAGCTGTAATTAAAGCATTCAACAATGTATAAATATCGAGAAAGATCGGTTAGGTAATAAAACAATAATTATATGCATATATTTAGATTTGTACTGTTATCATTCCTACTTACAGGAAATGGTGAAAACACAATCAAATACGCTTTTATTTAAAAGGAATACATCTCTAATCCAATTTTTTTAACCAATGTGTTATCTAACAACAATCTTGAAAACTAAGCACTTCTGACCAAATACTTAAAAATGCTTTATCCTCTTAACCATGTAATGACAAACATCACATTAAACCAATATGTTTAAAATTTCCCATAATGAAAATATATTAATTGATCATGTTGTTGTTGCTCTCACCAGGTAGAATGAGCAGAGTCAGAGCCCAGAAATTAGGTGTCTCTCCAGTTTCCATCTCTGTTACAACTTTTGCTTTGCTGATGCGTGCAAGTCTTTTCACACTTTCATTCTGTTGATTCCTCATGTCGCATATCTTGCGATAGATCATTAAAATTCAAAAAAAAAAAATTTCTCAGTATGTTGTAGGAAGACGCATTGCACTTTTTACTTGCCAAATCTTAACCACATGCAATGTGCAGGGAACTATGGGTAAATAAAAAAGAGAACCAGGGTTTAAAGATGATAGGGTGTTCTTCCTTTTTCAGTGTAGGTAACATTTTTTCTTTGCAAGTTTGTAAATGGAGGTGAAACTTTGGGTGGGGTGTGCAGATCATTAGTCCTACAATCGTCTGTAGTAATTCCACTTCATAAAACATGTACAAGAAAAATTATTCAATATTTTCAAAACTGTAAATGGAATAACATTCTGCATTGGTGTTTTCTTTGTTGTGTGATTATTATCCCATTGATGTATTATTATATTTGCCATGGATGAGTAATGTTCTTGCCTGTTAAAATGACCAGAGTCAGATCCCAGAAGATCAATTTTTCTTCAACTTCCTTCTCTACTGCTTCTGTCGAAAGACATGTTGCACAGTTTCCTTCTCATTTGACATAAGAAGCTGTACACACTGCCTCACGAAGATCTCTTCTACTTCTGCTCTTTTTTTTAAAAATCTATAGAAATTTTTTGTATACTTTATGAAAGACAGTTCTAGTAGTTTATCGTACATTTTACAGATATATTCTTAAAGGTTAGACTGACTGATTTTACATATGATAATTACACAATAATTACACCAGTTTCCTGATGGATAAGGCACTGGCATCCGAAGTCAGGGATTGTGGGGTCGTGTCTCATCTGGGGTAAAAGTGATGCGTCTATATTGGTCTCCACAGCTTAAGGGGGTTTGGTGGCGCAGTGGGTTGGACTGGGGCCTGCTCTCCGGTGGGTCTGGGGTTCGAGTCCCGCTTGGGGTGCCTTGTGACAGACTGGCGTCCCGTCCTGGGTGTGTCCCCTCCCCCTCCGGTCTTACGTCCTGTGTTGCCGGGCAGGCTCCAGTTCCCTGCAACCCTGTATGGGACAAGTGGTTCAGAAAATGTGTGTGGTCTCCACAGCAGTGATTGAGTCTCAAAAAAAAAAAAAGTGGGTGCAATGGATGTGTTGAGCGTATGGTGGAAGGAAACAAACTAACTATACTTAAGAATCACATGTCTGCAACTATGTCTCTCTTTCTCCAAATGTAATTCACAAATTGTTGCTTTTGAGAAAAGAGCCTGCTAAATGAATAAATGTAAATATACACATATAATATTAACAGTTATAATGTTGTTTATACAGTACATACAGTATACTGTTAAACATCTGTCCCTTGCAGTGAAGCCGTAGTGACTGTTGCAGTACATATTACTGACATTTTCATCCCTTTCTTCTCAGTACTGTTAGTCGCTTAGTGTCACAGTCAGTGTCCCAGAGAAGGACAGGTAGTAATTCAAGGTGTCGAGCCATGCTGCCCCAACACTATCGAGTGATTTTAACACCTCTTGCCAAATTTCACGCACTGCTGTAGCCTTACTGAGGAAGAACGCATTTAACAAGCTATATTAATCATGCACACCATTGTGCAAGAAAAATGAGAACAACAGGATTGATAAGGAGTGCATTTAAGTATCAGCAGCACATTGGCACAGCGAATAGTGCTGCTCCATATCTGGGAGCAGTTCTGTTGATGCATTTGTAGGTCAAAACGAGCGTCTTTGATTTGAACAGCTATGGGAAGCCAGTGCAGAGACATGAGTAGAGGAGATACATGGGAACGCTGCAGCCAGTCTGTACCAGCTGAAGAGGTTTGATGGCAGTAGCAGGAAGGCCAGACAGGAAACAGAAAATAAATAATATAAAGGATTTTGTAACATCTATATGGACTTTTGCAAACTTGTTGGGTGCAGGAATGTTTTTTTTTTTTTTTTTTTGTTGAGAGCAGCAGTTTCCTCTGGGGTGTGCTTTATGAAAACCATTTTTATTCACTGTTTTTATAGTGGCCACACAAACAAAGACTATGGTAAGTTTATAGAATTTCTATGGGTCTCTTGTCACACTAGTTTTACTAGTACCTATTGTAAGTTTTCAGCAATCAATGAAAAGTGTACGATGATTGTACACTTCACTGATGAACTTCTCTGTCACGTCACCCGCAGCTGGCACATCGGCGACACCTGCCGCTTCCTGATAGGAGCGGCAATAAAGAGGGAAGCCGAGGAAGCCCAGACGCGGAACCTTGTTTTGCCTCCTTGTTTCCGTGCGAGCTGTGTCTCAGAGAACCTATTCCGTCATCGAGCCTTTGTCTGTTTATTCCCGACCACGTTCTTTGCCTAGCCCTTTGTACTACGTTTGCTGATCGCCTGACCCACGACTTTGCTTCTGGATTCTGATTCGGCTTCATTGAACATAGGTGCGAGCACTCTGCACTTGAGTCCGTCCTCGCTACGCGCAACCATGACATTCTCCTAACAGCAGAAGTCTCACCATGAGATTTTTTTAAGACATAGAATGACTCACTGAGTCAGATGAGGTCACAACAGCACATCACTAAACATCAACATGCAGATGAAAACAAAAAACAAGAATCACTGGCTCTAAATAATCGGTTGCTGCTTCTTCTGACATCATGGAATTTCTTCTTCTGAAGTTCCGAGATCTATTTATAGAATATTATTCTGATATTTAGGTGCTCTGTGTGTACGATGCCCCAATATGAAACAAACACGAATGTGTTTGGCTGTGGACTGCAATAATCTCAACTACAGAGTGTATATAGAAGTGTGCAGTGTAAACCCAGAGGTAAAGTGCATTGGTGACATGGAATAAGAGACATACAACGTGTACATACACTGGGTGAAGTCGCTTGTCCCGAGCGGGGTTGTGGCGAGCCGGAGCCCAGCCTGGCAATGCAGGGTGGGGGGGACACACCCAGGATGGGACACCAGTCTGTCACAAGGCACCCCAAGCAGGACTCAAACCCCAGACTCACTGGAGAGCAAGACCTAGCCAAACCCACAGCTCCACTGCACCCTCTTTTGAGCAAAGTACTTACTCTGAATTGCTCCAGTAAAATTGCTCAACTCTTTAGTTTAGATGGGTGAATAATTTTAAGTAGCTTAACACTGTAAGTCATGTTGGAGAAAAGCATCAACTGCATGAATAAATTGTCATGTGAAAAAATATACCCTATGGAAAATTTAGCCTTTTTTAACAAATTTGGACATACAGACATTTGATCTTCATTTAAACAGTTTTTGTAGGTAAAGGTGACGCACTTGAACAAAAACAAAGAAAATTCTTCCATCATTTATTCAACAGAAAAATTAACTGATGTAAGTATACACACCCCAGCTCTCAGAAGCTGGTATTGCCCTCTTTAGCTGAAATAACTTCTTGTAGCTGTTTTGTATAACTGTCTACCAGTCTTTGACATCAACTTGATGACTGTCACGCCCCTGGGAAGGAGCAAAGCGGCAGCACCTATGGCTACTTGATGACAGCCGGGATATAAGGAGCTCTGGAAATAAGTTATGATGTGGATTCTTGCAACTGTCCCTGCGGTCTTGCACTTGCACTTTGGCCTGTTTGGTTTCCCTGCTTCTGGTTATCGTTCCTTGCCTGTGTTCTATGACTCTTGCCGTTCCTGTGTATTGATGTCTGTGCCTCGCACAACCTACGCCTGTCCCTGACCCTGATTGTGTCCTGCCCTTTGGATCATGAGAGTACAAACAAGACTAACCTGCGATTAGGTCCACTATATACCTGTCTCCAGCCTGCCGGTCTGCAGCATGACAATGACATTTTTGACCACTCCTCCATACAAAATTTCTTTAACTGTGAAATGTTTGAGGGTTTTCTTGTATGTACAGACTGTTTCAAATTCCCCCACAACAAGGGGAGCTTTCACTAGGCCATTCCATAACCCTCCATTTCTTCTTTTTGAGGTATTCCTTGGTAGATTTACTGGTATGCTTAGGATCATTATCCTACTGAACGGTCCACTTCTGGTTCAGCTTCAAGTTTTGAACAGACAGTTTCACATTTTACATTAACATTATGTTTACATTTACATATTTATTCATTTAGATGACACTTTTCTCCAAAGTGATATACAATGTTAAGGTTACAATTATAACAAGCTTACAACTGTTTACCCATTTATGCAGCTTGCTATGATACACTAGTAAATCCTATTGGAACCAAGAATCTGCTCCTGTGTGGACTATCCAACCTAGAAGATATCCTGACTGCACACCTTCCTTCATCCTGAAGGCTCTTCATACTTAAGTTTTTCACCTCACACACTTTTTTTTACTCACTGTATTTAACAATCACATGTTCCTGGTTTCCATCTCAATGAGAACATGAAGAGTTGGTTGACAACAGGAGTTATTGCTGTTTGAGGAATACATTGACCTTTGAGCAGAGAGCCTTTCACATTTTCTAATTTAGTTCTCTCTTTTATTTATCCTTTGGTGTTTTAGTTTGATTTAATTCACATTTTATTTGGCGTGTGTAGTGTTTTAAAGACATTGAAAACACATACGGCAATACTGAGGTTTGACCTCTGTCAAGGTGAACAGAAGTCGTGGAGGAGGCGGGACCCAGGTGCAAGATTGTTTACTGAAAATCAAAGGACTAGGTTGGTTCTCGTGGTCAGGCAAATGTTCGATCGATTGACAGATGGGGCTGGAGTGAGGATGCAAGGTTGGGGTCGAGGTACAAAGCAAGCAGTCATGACCAGGGAGATGTGAAGCTGTGCAAAGAGGAGCAGGGCATGGGACGAGGTAGGTTCAAGAGCAGAGAAAGGACAGTTTTTCAAGAGAGAATCCACAACTTGGCAGTTGTGGAGTGGTGCTCTTTAGAGCCAGTTGCTCTAATTACAGCCAGGTGCTTCTGGTTGAGGTGTGGGTGTGCTCATGACAACCTCCCACTCATTTGTTCCATTCATCCATCCATCCATCTTCCATCCCGCTTGTCCTAATAGGGTCGCGGTGGAAGCTGGGTGAGCAGAGAGGCCCAGCCACCCCTGTCCCCCGCAATTTCCTCCAGCTCAGCCTAAGGGATCCCCAGCTGTTCGAAGGCCAACTGTGATATATAATCCCTCCAGCGGATCCTGGGACGACCTTGGGGCCTCGTTCCAGTTAGCCGTACCTGGTATACCTCCAAAGGGAGGCGCTCAGGGGGAATCCTTATCAGATGCCCGAACCACCTCAACTGGCTCCTCTCAATGTGGAGTAGTAGCGGCTCTACTCTGAGTTCCTCCCAGATGTCCGAACTCCACAACCTGTCACTGAAAGTGAGTCCCAACACCCTGCGGAGAAAACTCATTTCAGCCGCCTGTATCCGCGATCTTATTCTTTCGGTCATTACCCAAAGTTCATGACCATAGGTGAGGGTAGGGACGTAGATCGACCGGTAAATGGAGAGCTTTGCCTTATGGCTCAGTTTCCCCTTTACCACTACAGTCCGGTACAGCGACCGCATTACTGCTACCGCTGCCCCCAGTCTGCGGTCGATCTCACACTCCCTTCTCCTGTCACTCATGAACAAGACTCCAAGATACTTGAACTCCTCAACCTGGGGCAAATTCTTTCCCCCTACCTGGAGGGGACATGCCATCCTTTTCCGTGAGAGAACCATGGACTTTGAGGTGCTGATCCTCATCCCAACCACTTCACACTTGGCTGCAAACCGTTCCAGTGCGTGTTGGAGGCAACCCTGTGACGGTGCCAAAACGACAACATCATATGCAAAGAGCAGAGACGTCACCTTCCGACTCCCACACAGAATTCCCTCCTAGTCTTGACTGCACCTTGATATCCTGTCCATGAAAACCACAAACAGGAATGGAGACAAGACACACCTGTTGTATTTTTTATTGTTTGAGTTGGTGTTGTTGATGTTGTGTGAAAAGGTGTTGTTTGTATTTGGTTGTCAACTTGTAATTGCTGATGAATGATTGGAATTGTGTTTTAATTGTACAGTTTGGAATGTGATTTATAGAACTGCCACTAGATGTCCATACGTTAATTACATTCTTTGTTATTGCGTAAATGTCGAAGTAGTAGAGAAGAAGAGTTTTGCCTCAGAGTGTACAAGTGGAGCGACGGATGTTTGTTGGCATTTTAATTAAATGTAACGTTTTTATTAGAAACCCCGGAGTCGGTCTCGTCATTTGCGAACTTGAGAAGCTGCAACGTGGTTCGTGACAACAACATTTTTTGGTGCCGAAACCCGGGAGGAGGCGAACTAAACGGATAGCTCATTGCACCTAGCCGCGAAGTAACAGGTGAAAGAGAAAATGTCGGACTGACTACAGAGGCTGAAACATAAACGCGGAGTTTTGCGGGCATCCGCAACGAAACTACTGCGGTCTCTAGAAGAAGAAACATGTAAGGACAACGTGAATTGCGACCGTTTGAGAGAGTTGTTGTCCATGCTCTCCATTAAGGAGGAGAATCTCCGCGAATTGGATAAAAACATAGAAGACGAAATACCAATACACGAGCTAGATGCAGATGTCGCGAAAACCGCAGACTATCAGGACCACATCAGTCTGTGGAAAGCCCGTGCTGCCAGGTTGATTGAGCGTCAGACTGAAGCGGCAGAGGGAGTAAGGGGGGCCCGGCTAAGTGATGTGAGTACGCATGCAGACAGATTAACTAATAGAGCATCAGTGAAATTACCGAAGCTGTCTATAAGTAAATTTAACGGAGAAGTATGTGTTTGGCAAGAGTTCTGGGATCAGTTTGAAACTGCTATCCATGAAAACAGAGAATTAAGCAAAACAGAGAAATTTGCTTACTTGAAGTCATACCTCACTGGACCTGCTGCCCGAGCTGTTGCAGGATTAAAGATATCCGACAGCAATTATGACACAGCAGTTGATATGCTGAAGGAAAGATTTGGAAGAAAGGACCTTGTGGTGAGTGCGCACATGTCCAAATTATTGAAATTGACTCCAGTAAAGAAATCTTCCGACGTTGAAGCATTAAGACAACTGTATGACGAATGTGAGGTACAGATCAGAAGTTTAGAATCCTTAGGTGTCGTATCAGACACTTATGGAGGATTATTGTGCCCCATACTGCTTCAAATGATACCAGATGATCTTGCCCTTGAGTACACCCGCAAAATGAGTCCAGGTCATGAATGGAAGGTTCTTGAGCTTGTTACTTTTCTGCAACGGGAGGTTGAAAGTAGAGAGCATGCGATGCACTTGACTAACACAGGAACCATAACCAATGATGCACAGGCTTCTCACAAGCAACACTGTAAAGTAGATGTACGGAGCGAGACAAGGGTCAGAAGGGCAAATGTGCCTACAGCCGCAGCTCTCCACACAGGCAGTTCGACCACACCTCTTACTTGTATTTTCTGTGATAGCACAAGCCACAAATCAGAAGCATGCACGGATGACACAGTGAACACCCGAAAAGAGAAATTAAAGAAAATGGGGAGGTGTTTTATTTGCCTACGACCATGACACATCGCAAAGGTTTGCAAAACAAAGGGTGTGTCATGCACTGCTTGTGGCAGAAGACACCACGCTGCATTGTGTGACAAGGCCGAAGAAGCAAAAGCCCACAATGACATTGAAGGTTCTACAGATGCGCTCATTTCATCTGTTATGCCTCGTACTGCAAACACACACACGAAGGGTCAGAACACTGTGCTGTTGCAAACAGTGAGAGCATGGACTGAAGGACCCAGCGGACGGAAGGCGGTGCGCTGTTTAATGGATGGTGGGAGCCAACGAAGTTTCATCCACGAGAAGCAAATAAAGATTTTGGGTCTGCCAGTTCAAAGGAGGGAGACTCTAAAGTTGTATACCTTTGGCTCTGATAACCCGGTATTGGCTGTGAGAAATGTTGTAAAATTAGTGCTGGAGAATGTCTGGAATAAGGAACAGAAAATAGAGATTGAAGCCGTTGAGACACCGCAAGTGTGCACTGCAATTATGAAGGTGCCTGGTGAACATATTCGACAACAGCTAGAGAAGAGGAGCCTATCACTAGCAGATGTCCAGCTGATAGCAGTGAGGAGCCAGAAATATCCGTACTGACTGGAGGATACTTGAAGATATTGTCAGGAAGAGTAGAGCGAATATCAGAAGCCCTAGTAGCTGTAGAAACAATATTTGGCTGGGCAGTACAGGGACCAGTCTCTCCTTCAAATATGGGCGAGGTTGCTTGTATTAACATTGGAATAAGTGAATGGAATGAAGTCTCAAAGCAGCTGCGCATGTTCTGGGAATTGGATTCCCTTGGCATAACACAGGGAGATGGGGACAGCGCAGATGACCGTGAAGCTAGACAGAGCTTTGAGGAGTCAGTCAAATATATTAGAGGGCGATATGAGGTAGGGTTACCGTGGAAGCAAAATGCCCCACACCTCCCAGACAATTTCAGAATTGCCCAGAAAAGACTTGATGGACTGCAAAGGAAACTGAAAACAGATGTAGCGTTGTTCAAGAGATACAATGATGTCATTGAGGATTATCTACAGCAGGGGGTGTGTGAAGATGTCCCAGAAGACAACTGTTCACGGGTGACGGAGGACAATGTGATGTATTACTTGCTCCATCATGTTGTTATCAGAGAAGACAAAATGACAACTAAACTGAGAGTGGTCTTTGATGCCTCCTCTCATGAGTGTGGCAGTCCATCTCTTAACAATTGTTTACTGACCGGTCCAAACCTTAATCCAGACCTTTTAAGCATTTTCGTGAAATTTAGACTGCATCCAGTTGCATTCACAGCAGACTTTACAAGGGCTTTCCTACAGATATCCATTGCAACGAAAGACAGAGATGCCTTAAGATTTTTATGGATAACAGGACCCCCTGACACTAAGAACACAAGGCCACGCAAGATGAGGATGGCTCGTGTCGTGTTTGGGGTTTCTTCAAGCCCATTCCTGCTAGCAGCCACTATCCGGCATCATCTACAAGGGTACAGAAACAGCCATCCACATGCTGTTAACATTCTAGAAACCTGCCCTTATGTGGATGATCTGACTGCCAGCGCAGAGGATACCGACGAGGCTTATATGTTGACATCAGGAGCAAAGGAGATCTTGTCCACAGCCAGCATGAACTTGTGTAAGTGGACGACGAATTCTGCAGAACTGAAGGCTAAGTGGCTGAATGGTGAATTTGAATGTATGCTAGAATCTGAAGCACATGGTTGCGTGCTAGAGGTGCTTGGGTTGGTGTGGAGGCCAGATAGTGATGTTTCTGTCTTTGACCTTAGACACCTGATGAGCATCTTAAAGGAGCAGGGTAACACGAAAAGAAGCGTCCTAAAATCATCAGCTAGAATATTCGATCCCATAGGTTTTCTGGCACCATTCACTATACGAGTTAAGTGCCTTTTCCAAGACATGTAGCAAAGGAGCTTAGGATGGGACGAGGAGCTGCCAGAAGACCTCAGTCATAAGTGGCAATAATGGTGCATGGAGCTCCCACAGCTGCATCAGATTGCCATTCCGAGGTGGTACAAAGTAAGTGACTGGAAGAATGAACAATCCCCACTTCTTCATGTCTTCAGTGATGCCAGGTGAAAGGGCATATGGAGCAGTTGCCTACCTCCAAGGACGAACTAAGGATGGAAGAACTGTCACCAGTTTTGTTGCATCCAAATCGAGAGTGGCTCCCATAAAGAAACTAACTCTACCACGTTTGGAGTTGATGGGAGCTTTAGTTGGAGCTAGAGTAGGGATTCTGAATATGATGCCATCCCAGCTTTGTTTGTGGTCAGATTCCATGACAGTTATTCAGTGGATTCGTGGCTCAGCACAAAAGTGGAAGCAGTTCGTTGCGAACAGACTCAGAAATACAGTCACTGACAGCACCAGAATCATGGTCACATTGTCGTGGTAAGCTCAACTCAGCAGACCTTATTACAAGAGGACAGACAGCAACCAAACTGAAAGGAGATGAGTTGTGGTGGTCAGGTCCGCCTTTCCTAACGTCACCAACACAGCCAGAATCAACAGTGGAAAGGTGTTCTGAGGAAGAATTGAAGTCTGAGATGAAGCCATCTCAAGTGACAGTTCAGCTTAGCAACACTGAAGTGACTCAGTCTGAACCACTACTACAACTAGAAGCATTCAGTAAGCTTACCACTGTTTTAAGAGTCACTGCTTGGATCAGACGATTTGTCCATTGTTGTCAAGCTCAAGACAAGAAACGAGGAGACCTCACAGCAGAGGAGCTGTCAGAAGCTGAAAGATTGTGGATTCAGGAGGCACAAGGCAAGGTGTTTGCCAGAGAACTAAATGAATTGAAGACAGGACAGAATATTCACAAGGACTCAAAAATCAGAGACCTTAACCCTTTCCTTGATGATTATGGAGTAATATGTGTGGGAGGAAGGTTATAACAGTCAAGACTGAGTGAGAGAGAGCAGCATCCATGGCTGCTACCCACCAACCACCGACTGTCTGACATGCTGGTTATGTATTGCCACAACAAGGTAATGCATTCAGGGGTCAGGGACACATTGGTCCAGCTGAGAGAAAGATACTGGATCCCAGGTGCCAGATGGAAGGTATAGAAGATCATATCTTCCTGCATTATCTGCAAAAGGTTCAGAGCAACCCCAGCTCAGCAGGTGACTGCACCCCTACCAAGGGACAGGATTGTTGAATCACCTCCATTTGAAATTACAGGCATTGACTTTGCTGGCCCTCTTTATATGAAAAATCGGATCACCGTAGAAAAGACATACATTGCATTGTTCACCTGTGCTGTGACACGAGCGGTACACTTAGAGTTGGTGTCAGACTTGTCCACAGAAAAATTCCTCCTGGCTCTAAAGAGGTCCATGTCCAGGCGTGGCCTCTGCAGAGTCATCTACTCAGACAATGCTCAGACCTTCAAAAGGGCTGATCATGATCTCAGAGAACTCTGGGCAGCAGTTAAACAGCCTGAGCTTCTGGAATATTTTTCCTCAAACGGCATACAGTGGAAGTTCATTGCAGAAAGAGCACCTTGGTGGGGTGGATTCTGGGAACGGTTAATCCGATCAGTGAAAACAAGTCTGAAAAGAGTGATGGGGAGAGCTTCACTGAGCTTTGAAGAATTGTCTTCGTTGTTGACAGAGGTGGAGGCGATAGTCAATTCAAGGCCGCTCACGTTTGTGTACAGTGAGTTGGAAGAACCTCAACCGTTGACACCCGCACATTTTCTTGTTGGGAAAGACTTACTTCTTTACCACCAAAGTCTTTCCACATTGAGAGTCAAGCCACTAACACTGGCAAAGAGGAACTCACACGAAGATGGAAATATCGTCAGAGACTTCTGAATGAGTACTGGAAGCGAAGGAGAACGGAGAATATGTTAGACTTGAAGTCCGCACATCCCAATAAGATACCCCCTCCTACTCCGCTAAAGGAAGGAGATCTGGTCTTGGTTGGAGATGACCAAATGCCACGGCAGATCTGGAAAACTGGGATAATGAAGGAGCTGATCCCAGGCAGAGATGGACGTGTGAGGTCGTGCACTGTGCATCTTCCAGCTGGGACTGTATTAAGAAGACCTGTTCAGGGTTTATATCCTTTAGAAATTTGATGGTGTTACGGTCTTCATGGGGGGGATGTATTTTTTATTGTTTGAGTTGGTGTTGTTGATGTTGTGTAAAAAGGTGTTGTTTGTATTTGGTTGTCAACTTGTAATTCCTGATGAGTGATTGGAATTGAGTTTTAATTGTACAAGTTGGAACGCAATTTATAGAACTGCCACTAGATGTCCATACGTTAATTACGTTCTTTGTTTTTGCGTAAATGCCGAAGTAGTAGAGAAGAAGAGTTTTGCCTCAGAGTGTACAAGTGGAGCGACGGATGTTTGCTGGTATTTTAATTAAATGTAACGTTTTTATTAGAAACCCCGGAGTCAGTCTCGTCATTTGTGAACTTGAGAAACTGCAATGTGGTTCGTGACAACAACCTTGGCGGAGTCCAACACCCCCATTGAACAGGCTTGACTTAATTCCGAATATGTGGACACAGCTTTCTCTCCGTACGTACAAGGACCGAATGGCCCGCAGTAGTGGCCCCGGTGCCCCATATTCCCGAAGCACCTCCCACATAATTTCCTGGGGAACACGGTCATAGGCCTTCTCCAAGTCCACAAAACACATGTAGACTGGATTAGCAAACTCCAATGCCCCTTCAATTATCTGTGAGAGGGTAAAATGCTGGTCCACTGTTCCACGACCAGGGCGGAAACCGCATTGTTCCTCTGCAATCTGAGGTTCAACTATCGGCCGGAGCCTCTTCTCAAGCACCCCAGCATAGACTTTCACAGGGAGGCTGAGAAGTGTGATACCCCAATAGTTGGTACACACTTTCCAGTCCCCTTTCTTAAAAATAGAGACCATCATCCCAGTTTGCCAATCCAAAGGCATTGTCCCCGAGGACCATACAACATTGCAGAGGAGTGTCAATCATGACAGCCCTGCAACATCCAGGGCCTTAAGCAGTTCCGGGAGGATCTCATCCACCCCCGGTGCTTTGCCACTGTGGAGCTTACCAACTACCTCAGTGACTTCCACCAGGGAAATGGACTCTGACCGCCTGAAAGCCTCAGGCCCTGACTCCTGTAAGGGAGGCATATCACTTGGGTTTAAGAGTTCTTCAAAGTGCTCCGTCCACCTCCTGACAATGTCCTCATCAGAGGTCAGAATTTCTCCACTCCTGCTGAACACAGCCTGAGAGAAGCTCCTCCGATCCCTTCTGAGCTGCCGGATGGTTCTTCAGAACCTCTTTGTTTTTTTCCTTAGGCCATCTACTTCATGAACAGCTAAATGCCCCCTAGGGAGTAAACTGGTGCAATACACAACACTATTTATACTTACAGTATATTTATTTATCACATCATATCTTTTATTTACATTCCCTTGCATTGTATAGAACATACCTGTAAATACATATAATGTCTAGTGCCTATTTTGTATATGGTGTACTTTATATTTTATATATATATTTTTTTTATCTTTTGTTCACACACATTTTCTGAACCGCTTGTCCCATTCGGGGTCATGGGGAGCCAGAGCCTAACCCGGCAACACAGGGCATAAGGCTGGAGGGGGAGGGGACACACCCAGGACGGGACGCCAGTCCGTCGCAAGGCACCCCAAGAGGGACTCGAACCCCAGACCCACCAGAGAGCAGGACCCAGTCCAATCCACTGCACCACCACACCCCCTCATCTTTTATTCACTTAATCTATTTTTTATTATCTGTGTCTTGTCACTGTCATTCTTGCTGTGCTGTGGAAGTGTCTGTCACCAAGACAAATTCCTTGTATGTGTAAACATACTTGGCAATAAAGCTCATTCTGATTCTGATTCTTTAAAGCCGACCGATAGTCATTTCTCATGGCCTCTCCAAACTCCTCCCATGCCCTGGATTTTGCTTCTGTAACCGCAACAGCTGCTGCCTTTTTTGCCTGCCAGTACCTGTCTGCTGAGTCAGGAGTCCCCAGATCCAACCAGGCCCTAAAGGCCTCCTTCTTCAGCTTAACGGCTTCCCTCACCACCGGTGTCCACCAGCAGGTTCTTGGGTTGCCACCCTGGCTGGCACCAACAAGCTTTTGGCCACAGCTGTGCCTGGCTGCTTCCACAGTGGCGGTTTTGAACAGGGTCCATTCAGACTCCATGTCCCCTACCTCCTCCGGGATATGGGTGAAGCTCTCCCGGAGGTGCGAGTTAAAATCATTCCGGACAAGGTCCTCAGGCAGTCATTCCCAGCACACCCTCATTAAATGCCTGGGCCTACCGGGTCTGTCCATCAGTTTACCCCGCCATCTGATCCAACTCACCACCAGAGGGTGATCAGTTGACAGCTCAGCACCTCTCTTCACCCGAGTATCCAGAACATGTGGCCTCAAGTCAGATGAAACGACTACAAAGTCGATCATTGACCTTTGGCCCAAGGAGCTCTGGTACCAAGTACACTTATGAGCATCCTTGTGTTCGAACATGGTGTTTGTTATGGACAAACCATGACTAGCACAGAAGTCCAATAACATTTCACCATTTGGGTTCAGATCGGGCAAGTCGTTCTTCCCAATTACCCCCCGCCAGATTTCCCAGTCATTACCAACGTAAGCGTTGAAGTCCCCCAGCAGGACTATGGAGTCTGTAGGTGGGGCCCTGTCCAGAACCCCACCCACCCTGTCCAAGAAGGACAAATACTCTGAACTGCTGTTTGGTGCATAAGCACACACAACAGTCAAAGTTTTCCTCTCTGCGACCCCAAGTTGCATTGAGGCGACCCTCTCGTCCGCTGAGACAAGCTCCAACTGTATGGCAGCCAACCAGGGGCTTGTGAGTATCATCACACCCGCTCAGCACCTCTCACCCTGTGCAACTCCTGAGTAGGAGAGAGACCACCCCCTATCGAGGAGTTTGGTTCTAGAGCCAACACGGTGAGTGGAGGTGAGCCGACCAATATCTAGTTGGTATTTCCTAACTTCCCGCACCAGTTCCGGCTCCTTCCCCCCAGTGAGATAACATTCCACGTACCAAGAGCCAGTTTCTGTTGCGAGGGGCCACGATGCCGTGCACCACCCCGCCCCCTCCCGCTGCCTGGTACACATTGCACCCGACCCCCATGATGGACCTTGCAGGTGGTGGGCCTACATGGCTCTCCCACGATGCCTTTTTGGGCTGAGCCCGGCCGGGTTACGTGGGCTGCCCAGTCACCAGGCGCTCGCCTAGGAACACTACCCCCAGCCCTGGCTCCAGGGGTAGGTCCCGGTGACCCTATTCCGGGCAGGGTCAACGTTTTTCTGTTTCCATTTTTTATAGGGGTTTTTTGGATCATGTTAGTCTGGATCTTCACTCCAGACCTGTTCGCCTTGGGATACCCTACCAGAAGCATACTGCTCCTGATGACATGGCTCTGGACATCCCTGGATCACGCAAGCCCTTCCGCCACGCCAAGGCCCCGATCCAGGAAGGGCACTCATTTGTTCTTGAAAATAAATTGAATCTATTTTTTGCTAAATATTAAAACAAAGGTGAACACTGTGACAGTTAGAAGGTGTCATTCCTGTCACCTTCTGAATATAGTTGGTGGCTGACAGGTTCTGTAAAGGCGGCGTGTTATTGTTATAGTGTTTTTGACATGTCTATCTTTTTCTTTGTCTTGACTGTGAGGGGCTGCTCACAGTACACTATAGGTGTTTGTAGGTGTTCCTCATCTCTGAAAGCAGAAAAAAGTGCCCTGAGACACAGCAAAAGGAGAGGTGATCATGTGAGGATAAATGTGTGTCCCTACTGCTGTTTGTATACGAACCGTTTTGGAACATCTGTCCGAGACTGTGGTCCTGCTTACAATGCGGTTATAGCTTCAGTGCAGGTATTGAACACAAATACAAAGTAAACATGGAGTAAACACTCATGAGCACATTTTCAGAAATTACAGAATAGCCACAATGGTGGTATTGTCAGCAAACTTTCTGATAGTGTTGGAGCTGTGCCTGGCCACACAGTTATGTGTGAACAAAGAATACAGCACCGGGCTCAGGACGCTTCCCTGTTGAGTGCCAGTGTTGAGGATTGGTGGGGAGGAGGTATTACTGCTAATCCGCACACGCTGGGGTCTGTTGGTGAGGAAATCCAGGATCCAGTTGCATAATGTGGCACTCAGTACCAGACCTAGTAGTTTGTGGATCAGCTTGGTTGGGATGACAGTGTTAAATGCCAAGCTATAGTCCACAAATAACAGCCTTGCACTGCAGTTTTTATTGTCCAGGTGAGCCAGAGTGGTGTGAAGTGCGTAGGATATGGTGTCTTCAGTGAATCTGTTGTGGCGGTAGGCAAACTACAATGAGACCAAAGTGTCTGGTTGTCACGCCCTTGTCACCAAGCCAAGTGACCTCACCTGCTGCTAATCAGCACAACGAGGTGTCAAGGGAGCACCGTCACCCCATAGGGGTGTGGAATCTTACAATGCCTCCCTGCCTGGCTTGTGATTCAGCAATCTATTCCCAGTACCCTATTCCTTGTTCATTGTTTCTGAACCTCCTGGCTTCTGAACCCTGATTGCTCACCTGGTTACTAAGTTCTGCTTCACCTTGGAAAACGACGCCTGCACCTCGGAAGACCCATGCCTGTGACACGACCTTTGCTTTCTGTTTGTTCTTGTGATTGCATCGAAAAAAATGCACCTGCACTTTGGTCCAAACCCCTCTCTCCTGTCTCCCGTCGTTGTTGATGACAGAAGATTCTGCCCTTCTCCATGGACTCAGCTGAGTTGGAGTGCCTGCAAAAGGCAGTGCCTGCGGAGGGAGTCTGGCTTGGTTCCCACGATCAGACCCTGCAGCAGATCCTGGAAACCCTCCAGGGACATACTGGAACATCATGTAAGACAATGAAGTGCCAGCGATGTTTTGAGATTGGTCACCTGGCCAAGGACTGCATAGGCCCCCGCCGCTGTACCCAATGCAGGGGGGTAGACTGTCTCTCCCGCAGCTGCCCGCAGAGCAAGCCAACCTATGCAGGGGTGGTGTGGGCAGAGGTGGTGCTGATGGGGGGACAGTGTGGAAGCCCAGCCGTCGTCTGGCAGCACTGTCGGAGCACTTGGGACCAGCGGCGGATGCTGAGGTAAGAGAACGGTTGTCTGAGGCCAGTGTAGCACGGTCTCCTTCTTCGCTGGGCACTTTTGGGGGGTTCCGGGCCGAGGAGGAAAGAGACACACCTGGTCAAGCAAACATTTTACGGGATTTTGTGGGAGTGACCAGGAAGAAGAAGAGGCGTAGGAGGGAGACTGGGCTGATCTCCAGTACTGCACTGGGGGTGCCAGTCTTGACTGCAACTTCTCAAAAGAGCCAAGAAGGTCCTCCCTCTTCCATAGTGGTACCTGATCATTTGGGTTTATTAGTTATCGATGTGTCTTGGGTGGGGTCTCTGCCCAGGTTCAATTTGTCAGGGCCAGGGGAAGAGTCCGACCTGACAGCTGTGAAGGACGGAGATTTTTGTTTGGAAAAACTGCTTGAATAATTGATTTAATTTGTAGAATTTTGCACCATTTTAGGATTTAGATTTAATAATGTTTTATTTTAAGATGTGTGTTGTATGAATGTTTAATGTTTATGGTTTTTAATGACAGAGACAAATGTGTGGATGTTATTTTGTGTTTTTGATTTGTGATGTGAAATATTGGAAGGTTTTATTTTTGTTCTTATGGTATCGAATAAAGTATGGAAAGAAAAAAAATCTATGATAAATAGCCTCTTTTTTGTGATTTGTGATTTAACTTCACTTTTACACAATTATCGCCCCACACAGACGCATAAAGAGGCAAGAGGAAGGACCCAAGTGCAGTTTTATTTCCAGATATGGGTGGAGGTTCGGGGTGAGACTGAGTTTGAAGGCAAAGATCAAAGCTGAGGTCCAAAGCCGTCATCTGTGGGGTAAATCCAGTGTCGAAGTCAGACATCCAGGAGGAGGACAAACTGGAGCAGTAGGTTTCTGGGACTGGGGCAGGAGCATGGGGCAGAACAAAGGCGTAAAATACAGGTACAAACATTAGCAAGGCAGTTGACTCAGAGATTCCACGGCTCGATAGAAGTGGAGGTGCCTCCTTTATTCTTGCTCCTAATTCCTGACATAAACCATCATTTTCTGCCTGTTTGTTGTCTTTCAATTTGTTGAAAAACCTTTCACCTCTAAAAAAAAAAATTTCCCTGTTACACTGCTCCATGTCCCAGTCGTTAGTTAATGCTACATTGCCCTTCACAGAATCAAAGAATGCACATGAATCACAACTCTGTGTTTTCAGAAGATAAATTGTCATAGAATTTTGTCACGTCTAAAAATCTCAATCTGGCATTTTAACCAGAGAGGTCATTACACCATTTCTTTTTCTATATAGTAGAAGTATTTAGTTTTTTTCTCCAGTCTTTTCCTGCATGACAGGAAACAAAAAGCACTTTTTGTTTTGTTTTTGGGGGCACAGTGATGCAGCGGGATTGGCTGGGTCCCACTCTCTGGTGGGTCTGGGGTTCGAATCCTTTGCGACGGACTGGCATCCCATCCTGGGTGTGTCCCCTCCCCCTCCGGCCTTATGCCCTGTATTGCTGGGTTAGGCTCTGAATCGCTGCAACCCCACTTGGGACAAGCGGTTTCAGCCAGTGTTTTTGTGTTCACATATTTTGTGCAGAGTCATCTGCAGTTCCAATAGTTTTGATTTCACTTGTTCATTTGGATTTTCATTTTCAGAAAATGCTACTACATTTTTTGATAGCTTATGGTCAAGACTTTTCCAAGTGCATGCAACTTCATTATTTATTTTTATAGCCAGTCTCTTCATTCTGCATGTCATAAATTCCCAGCTATGCCCAAAGGATTTAGCAGTAACAGCATAATCCCAGCATTCTTATGTGATAGTTTTAGTTTCTTGTTTAAATACACCTATTCCTTTTACATTGTGATTTGGTTTTAATTTCAGAAGAAATAGAAATAAAAATTCATAAATAAAGTTTTGTATTCTGTAAAAACAGAAGATTTAATTGAAACATATTTGACCCACTTCTCCAACACACTACATATTAACTAGAAGTCTATATGTGATTTTTTTCTTCATATTTTTTCTGGACCATGCATACTGCCTAATTTTAGGATTTTGGTGTCTCCGTATATCAGATAGATCCAGTATCAAGCGAAAGTTATTAAAGACTGAGGAATTCAGTCTCATTAAGGAAATAAATCTCATAATTCCATGTTGAGTTGAAGTCACCACCAAATATCTATGCATCCATATATCGTTCTATATATGCATTTATTTCCTCTCCAAGTTCTTGAAATAGTGGTGTGTTTGGTGTATGATAATTATATGCATACATAATACTCAAAAGAAAATATTCCGTATTTATTTCTGCCAGCAGTAATATCCATCTACCACGTGGATGAGTCTTGTCCTCAATGACTTTTCCATTAAATGAACTTTTCATTATAGCAACACTGGCTGAATGGTAACTTCCATAAGACATCCAAATGCCATTTCCCCATTGATTGTTCCAAAAATTAAAATCCACTGAAAGCACCTACAGTTGGCACATGAGAGTAAGAACTGGACCATAGAACAATGGAAGAAAGTGGCATGGTCTGATGAATCATGTTTTCACATTGCTGCATTACATTGGGTTCTAATAAGAAAATAAGTCTTAATGAAACACTGTCTTTTTTCCTTTTTCCAGAACAATCTTGTTCTCCTGTTCCTAAGGACCAAGCCAGAACCTCAGCACCATACTCAAATCCTGCATTCGTACTTTCCTTCAACAAAGTCTGTCGGATGTTCATCCGAACAAACTGCAAGAGGATCCCCGTGTCCAACACCCCAAAACTGGAGTTCCGCAGCTTTAAAAGTCCTCCCGCCTGTACATTCCATGTCCTTAAATACCTTTTAAAATGTCCAATCCACCTGTAAACTATTATGCTTAATACCATCACATGGGATCCAGCCAAACACATCGCCCAGATAATCAAATCACTTATTCTGGACTGAGAGAAGCAAAAGTTGCAAATTTGGAGTGCTGATGGACTCATTAATAAAACAGCGAATTGTGTGTGGAATTGCAGACAATGTGCTGAAAGAGACACTCTTAAGTGTGCAATATGTTCACTTGGAAAAAGCCAGAATGTTGTGGAGCTGCAGAGACAGTAAAAACAAGGTAAACAACTGCTCAGTGATGCTACATGAACTGTGGAGATGTTTAAAAACTGGACACACACGTGTTAAACACAAAGAATACATATGTCGAAGAAATGCAAGAACACCATTAAAAATAAAACATACAGAACATGACCAGAAGAAAATGTCCAGCTTATGGAAAGACTTGCAATAAATGCAGTAAAATTAATCAGCCAAAAACAAATCACAAAGAAAAGTAGTTTCCAAAATTGTGTTAAAGTGAAAGCATACATACCTGCATGCAGACATACCTGTGAAAAGGAAGTACATGGCCAAGGTGTCTCACTAGAAAAGCGATCACATTCGTCACATATTGAAGTACAGAAAGACTTGAAGGCGAAACTAGACTTGTCAGGATGTGAGATACTATTCATAAATAACTTAATTTTTTCTTGTAAGTAAGATTTTGCCAAAAATGATGTTTGCAACTATTTGGTAAAGTTGTATTTTTCATTGTGATGCCTATGATCTAAACTTTAGGTTTTTGGCTGGGAAATATTGTAACGGTTTTCACTGATTTCATAGAGGGGGTGCGGTGGTGCAGCGGTGCAGGAGGTTTGACCAGGTCCCGCTCTCTGGTGGGTCTGGGGTTTGAGTCCCGCTTGGGGTGCCTTGTGATGGACTGGCGTCCTGTCCTGGATGTGCTCCCTCCCCCCCTTCAGCCTTCTTCCCTGTGTTGCTGGGTTAGGCTCCGGTTTGTTGTGATCCCACTTGGGACAGGTGGCTTCAGAATGCATGTGTGTGATTCTGCAGAAGTTTCCCAGCAGCTGCATTTGTTCAACCTAAGAGACGCATTTCACTTCTACAATACACTTTCAAAGCAAGGTAAACAAAGATGAACTGTCTTTTTTGCTGTGGTTGGTCATTTTGCTTGCTTGTTTTTTAGGTTACTCCATGTAGAAAATTTATAAAGTATAAAGTAAGAATTTATTTTATAATTGTAATGTACTTCAACACCATGTATGCCTGCTGTTGTTAAGCACATACTGTATGTAAAAGTGGAAAAAGGAGACTGTTACACAAAGGTAGCACTAACAAAAATGAGTTTTTCTTTATTTGTGCTATTTGTAGGGGGGCCAGCTTCACGAATCCCGGTGACGTCACATGAAATACTATCCCTTCTATTTAAAAAAAGTAGAAGAGATGGGAATGCTGTTTAAATGGCACAAATTGGTAGAAATGTAGCACTAATGAATGAGTCCAAATTTGAGTGTCTGCAACATTGTAGGGGGACTGGAGTGATGTCACACACACACACTTTCAGAACCGCTTGTCCCATAGGGGGTCACGGGGGACCGGAGCCTACCCGGCAACACAGGGCGTAAGGCCAGAGGGGGAGGGGACACACCCAGAACGGGACGCCAGTCCGCCGCAAGGCACCCCAAGGGGGACTCGAACCCCAGACCCACCGGACAGCAGGACTGCGGTCCAACTCACCGTGCCACCCCGCCCCTCCAAGTGATGTCACATGCCATGTAAACAAGCTTTAATATCACCAGAACCAAAGCAGGTAAAACCACGGTTCGAACGGCACAAATCAACACAAATGTAGCACAGACGAATGAGCCCAAATTTAAGTGTCCCTGACATTGTAGGGGGGGCTGACTGATGTTCACATCTGCAAAACAGTAAATCTTAATATTTCAAAAAGAACAATAGCACAAATTCAAATTTTTTTGGCACAAAAGTAGCACTAATGAATCATGAGGTTTTTTCATTTGTGCTGTTTGCTGGGGGCAGGTTCATGCAGCTTAATTAGCGTACTTCAGCATGAAGTGGTATTAAAATCTTAAACCACTAGACCACTTTGTCACGTCCATGCCTGCAATCAACCTGGTTGCAATCAACAGTCAGGTGTAAAGAGTACCAGTCCACCGCTCCTCGGGTGCGGAATGTCATTGAGATAGCTGTCCCCCTGTGCTTACAAAACATCTTCCTTGCCTTACTTGTCCTTCTCTGTACATCTCCCTGCTTATTCCCTTGCCCCTCTCCTTGTCCTTGTTTCCAGTCTCCCACAGCTTTGACCCTCGCTTTGCTTCATTAACCGTGTCTTCGGATTCTCCTTCTGAACAATGTTTGCACATCGGATTGATCCAGGCCTGTCCCCGACCATGAATATTACTTTCCCCTTGTTCTTTGGCTGTAAAAGATCCCGCGACTGGGTCCACATTCCAGTGTGCAGCCCGCTGGATGTGACAGAAGATTCCATCTCTACAAATGGACCCAGCAGAGATCAGCAGGCTTCCGACAGCCGTTTCAGCACAGGGGCTGCTGCTTGGCCTCCACGAACAGACCTTGTGGCAGCTGGGCAGCTGTTCTGACCATGCCAGAACTCCTGCAAGTTTTCCAGCAAGGAAGGACTGCAAAAGTAGCTGCTTCTGCACCACAACCGGAGTCATCCACAGTCGCAAAAATCATCCCTGTGACAGACCCCAGGCTGGCCACACCCCTACGGTACAACAGAGCTACTGAGAAATGCCAGGGGTTTCTCATGCAATGTGATTTAGTCTTTGCCAGCCTGTCCCATGTGTACAACAGAAAGGAAAGCAGAATGACCTATCTGATGTCCCTGCTGACCGGACCTGAGCTCGAATTGCCTACAGCCATCTGGAAAAGACACATCCCCACCACCTAAGAGATAGTTTGAGGCTGTCTTTGACCACCCACTCTCCAGACAGACCACCAGTGACTGCCCAATGAAGACCCAGCAGGACAACTGATCAGTGGTGGCATATGCCCAGGAGTTTCGCACATTGGCAGCTGAGAGTGAGTGGAACCCTGTGGCCCCCCGGCAAGCTTCCTCAATGGTTAGAACTCCCGGATCCAAGCCGAGCTTGCCTACTGGTAAGAGGATTGGACCTTTGATCAATTTATGAAGAACGCAATCCTTATCGACACTCTGGCCCAGGAGCACATGCAGACTAGCTCCATCGCAGTCCGGCCCCCTTGTCAACCCCCTAGAACCCATGGGGATTGGGCATGGACGTTTGACCAGTGAAGAGAAGCAACAACAGCTTCGGGAAGGGTTGTGTTTGTACTGCAGCAGCCCACAAACTCCTCTGAGCCACCTGTCCTGCTCAACCACCAGGGGTTGGTCACCAAAGAAGACATTTTTTTCTTCATCAGCTCTTCCAACAACCCTATTATTTTGGGATACACCTGGCTGGTCCAACACAACCCAGTCTTTTTGTGGAACATGGGGAAGCTTGTAGAGTGGGGACTGCAGTGTCCCAAGACCTGTTTATCCCTTCTGTGTAGAGCCATTTCCATAGAGAGCCCAGAAGCAGCCAAGCTCCCTGAGTTTCCAAGGGAGTACCATTACCTAATGGAGGTTTTCTTTAAAAGCAGGGCATTCTCCCTGCTCCCTCACTGGCCATGGGATTGTGCGACAGATCTCCTGCCATGAGCTTCTCCACCTCAGGATAAGGCCTATCCTTTGTCTGTTCCCAAGCAAAGAGCCATGGAAGAATATGTAGCAGAGGCTATAGTGTCCAGCATGATCCGACCCTTAACCTCACCAGCCTCGGCTGGGTTCTTTATCAGGAAGAAAGACAGGGGATTGAGTCCTTGCATTGATTATTGCGGTCTCAGTGATATGACTCTCAAATATCCACATCTCTTGCCCTTCATCACAGCAGCACTGGAGCAGGTACATGGTGCATGGGTATTCACCAAGCAGAACCTGTGAAGCGTGTGTAATCTCACCAAAATAAGGGAAGGGGATGAGTGAAAGATGGCATTTAGCACTTCTTTGGGCCATTTTGAGTACATAGTCATGCCTTTTAGTCTTGCTAATGCGCCCTTTGTTTTCTAAGCATTCATAAATCATGTAGCGGGGGATTTGGTAAACAAATGTGTACTGGTCTTCCTTGACGATATTCTGATCTATTCGAACACAAGAGAGCAGCATCTTCAGCAAGTCTGGCAGGTGCTGTGGCTGTTGCTGGCAAAAAAAAAAAAAAAAAAAAACCTGTTTGCGAAAGAAGAGAATTGTCTTTTTCACCAGGCAAAGATATCCTTCCTCAGGTTCCTTCTGAGCTCTGAAGGGGTTGTCCTGGACCCTAAGAAAGTTATTGCCCCCAGCTAACCATGGTGAAGGCTCTGCAATATTTTATGGGGTTTGCCAATTTCTACTGCTGGTTCATTCAGGGTTTTAGCTCCATAACAACTCCCTCACACCCCTGCTACAGGGAAAAGGAACCCGGCTGCTTTGGTCCCCTGAAGACCTAGAAGCCTTCCAGGTGCTAAAAGAGCATTACACCACCACACCAATACTCCAACAGCCCAACCCCACACTTCCATTCATGGTGGAAGTGTACGGCTCATTAATCGAAGCTGGGGCAGTGCTGTCACAAAGACAAGGGACAACTCCAAAACTCCACCCCTGTGCTTACTTTTTGCATAAGCTGTCACCCATCAAGTGTAACGTTGATATAGGTAACTGAGCTTTAGAGGAATGGCAGCATTGGCTGGAGGGGGGTCACTCACTCTTTCCTTGTTCTCACCAATTATAGTAACTTAGAATACTTGCAGATGGCTCACCAACTTAATTTGCGCTAAGCTTGCTGGGCACTGTTTTTCACCCGTTTCCAGTTCAGTGTCATATCAGCCTGGAACAAAGAACATCAAAGCAGACATATTTCCCCGGATCCACAATAAGGAACCAGACACAGCCCCCCCGAATCAGTTTTGCCTACCACTTGCTTTGTCGTCCCTGTCCAGTGGCAGTTCCTAATAATAATAATAATACATTATGTACACAATGATTTGTAGTCATACACACACGCGCACACATGGTGTGCATTGTGTGCATCTGTGTGGGGGGGGGGTACAATTGCAATACAGGCTGTATGTACAGATATAATGATTTACAGCATGGTGGCACAGTCAGTAGCACTGCTGTCTCACGGCACCTGGGTGGTGTGAGGACATGGGTTTGATCCCCGCTCAGTCTGTGTGAAGTTTGCATGTTCTTCTCATGTCTGTGTGGGTTTCCTCCAGGTACTCTGGTTTCCTCCCACAGTCCAAAGACATGCTGTTTAGGTTCACCCATAGTGTGAGAGTGACAGAGAGAGGGTGTGTTTCACTGATGTATGGATGAGTGACCCTAAGTAGTGTATCTAGCAGTGTAAGTCACCTTGATGAATAAGGTGTGTGGGCTGATAACACTATATACAGTTAATTTGTAGTTGCTTTGAAGAAAAGTGTCTGCTAAAAAAAATGTAATATAAAATGTAAATGTAATTGTAGCACCACCCTCCATTTCACCTAATTATAGGTGGTGCCCTGGGTTCTATTCCAACTATAACCCAACTCAAGTATTACAAATAACAAACAAAACAAGTTTATTAAATTCTCCAAACCGCATAAAACCCAAAGAAATATTAAAAGTTATTAACTCGCCTACGCAATCCACACGAAATGATATTTTCTCCTTGGTTACTCTTCCAGCAACCAAAAAAATATCACCTCCTCGCACTCTAAAGCGCTCTCTCGAACACCTCCTTCCCATACTCTCCGCTGACCCTTCTAGAAAAGTCTAGAAACGTTTCCTATTCATTCCATCCCTCTCTTCTCTCATTGGTTCGGCGCTAAACCGAACCCCAATCAATTCACAGTAGGTGCAGAACTGGCATAACGTGTAGGTTGCACCTGTTCCAAAAGTGTGATATGGCTTCAACCAAACTATGAATCCAATTGATGAAGCTTTATTTAAACCTTCAAAACTGAACACACAAACTAGTAGCACTACAGGGCTACATAATGTAAATTTGTACACACATACACACAGTGCATTGGACCCACAACGATGCACACAATGTATTCTACCCATACACAGGCACAGAGAAACCATGCATAATTCTCATTTACAGACTGATAGGCATACACGCACACACAGAATGCATTGGACCCACAACAATACATACACAATACATTGCACACACACACACAGACTACACTGTACCCTTTACTATGCGCATACACCATATTGCACCCGATACTAAACACATACAGACACACACACGCATTATGCTGCACACACCTCCACTTTATTTACACGTTTACAGTGTTAAGTTCCAGTTACAGATGAGTAATTTTTTTAGGGGGGTGGCGGTGGCGCAGCGGGCTTCGCTGGGTCGGCTGGGCCCTGCTCTCTGGTGGACATTAAGACATTAAACTTATCGTGTTTGTGGCTGTGTGTGTTTGTGTATCTGACTGTGTCTCCCTTAGGAGAGGTCATTGAGACACTGTGTGTGTGTGTGTGTGTGTGTGTGTGTGTGTGTGTGTGTGTGTGTGTTATCCCAGTTCACAAAGCTACACAACAGATCTCCAGCCTACCCCAAAATGCAGGACAGAGGGGTTCAGTGAATGTGGAGGTGAACCTGTACAAGAGGGTCAGTTCACCAGAGGAGACGTTGTAGAAGGACAGAGTGCCGGACACACAGTCCACATACACTCCTACTCTGGGGGAGGGGAGTGCAGGTATGGCAGTGTGTGTCTTATTGTGTCTGACAGAATAAAACTTATCAGTACAGAACAGGCTCCAGACTTGTCATTGTATCCAAGTCGACATTCATCCCTGTATCCTTTCCTACTGATTCCTTTATAAGTCACTCCTATTTCAGCCCCATTTATTCCAGTCCATTGAACCTCCCAGTAACAGCGACCAGACACACTCTCTACACACAGAACTTGTTTATAAAAGTCAAATCTGTCTGAATGATCAGGATGTTTCTGTTCCTCTTCACTCCATGTCACCTTCCTGTTGTCCTCAGACAGATACAGGTGTGTGTTTGCTGTGTTGGGGTCCAGTGTGAACTGGAAGGAGTCTGCAGATAGATGAAACACAGTTCAAATAGTGTTAAATCTCCAGAATAAACACAAATTTAATCAAATCCTATTAATGTTACTGTGTGAATGTCACATCCCACGGGGTCACTGCCCCTCCTGGTCAGAGGCGGCGCCACTCAGTGCCGCTAGTTAACGCTTACCTATCACCTCACAGTCTCGTAGGACATGGAGGTATAAAAGGAGCCAGCGGAGCAGAACTAGTCGCGGATTCTTAATCAGCAGTTCTCTTGTGCTTCTTTGGCGATTGGTAGTCTCTTGTTCCCTCAGTCTGTTTCCTAGGTGTGCATGTTCCAGTCCCGAGTGCCCGTCCCGTCAGTTCCTGCCTCTTGTTCTTCAGTCCTGGTCCATCGTTCCTGTCCGGTATTTCGTCACGTCTCAGGGTTGCGGTCAGACTCACAGATTAGCGTTTCACTGTTCACCGTAGTTCCAACACCGTGTGTGTTTCCTGGTCTCGTGTTTCTTGTTTCACTTTCACCGAGTGTCTTACAATACTCACTGTACACTTCTAACCTCACACTGCACGTGAAGTCATTATATATTTCGTCTGTGTTTGGACGTAATAGCAACGCGCGTCCGTGTCGGACTCCCGTCCGGACGCTACAGAAGAATCCGCCTGCTAATATGACTTCAGCGGAATGGCGTGAGCTGGCGGATCTGACAGAGGCGAACCAAGAACAACTCCTGGTTTGCACAAACGCCGCTAGCCGCATCACAGATCAATTGGAGCGGTTGACACGACTCCTCAGTCACGGTGGGCGGGGCGCCGATCCGACCAGTTCACAAACGCATTGTGATTGGCGGACATGTCTTTTTGATCGTCTTTATGCTTCCTCGGGTCCTCGCGCGGAGCCCACGAGCCCTGTGCAGACCAATGGGATCAGCGCTACTGAGCAGCTGTCCGTTCCCTTCCAGGAGGCTTTGCAAGGTAGCAGAGATGAGAACCAGAATTACACAGAATACTCAATCTCCAGTCCAGCCTCTCTGTTCCCAGGGCCCTACTCTCCTGAGTCACCCTCTAGCCCAGACAGAAAGACAGAGAGACAGTTCTTCCCCAGCACCAAGAGTTTTCAGGTGCGTTCCTGGTCTCCAGTGGAGAAGACATCCAGCCCCCGATTGTCAAGACCACTCTCTCAGGAGTTCTCGCCGGATTACCGGAGCAACTCCGGGTCCAGCCGGACCCCGACGCCGCCAGGGCAGCAGGTGCCCTACAGCCCTGTGGACAGTGAGCCGGCTAAAGCACGCAACCTTGTCAGCTGTGCAGGGCTCGAAGAACAGTGTGTCAGGCAGGGAATAATACGACTCAGTAACGGGCGTTTGACAGAGGAGGAAAGGAGGCGCCGTTTTCTGCAACGCTTGTGCTTTTACTGTGGGGCTGCGGATCACGTTCAGGTTTCCTGTCCAGTGAGGCCACCCCGTGGATCCCAACGGACCGACTTACTGGTGAGTGATGTATCTCTCCATACCTCCCTGTTGACATTACCAGTTACAGTATCCTGGGGTTTCCAGCAGCAGCAGACAAAAGCTATGGTAGACAGTGGCGCTGCAGGGAATTTCATGGATCATGATATGGCCGCGTCCTGGGGCTTGCCCTGTGCCCGATGCCCCAAACCCCTGGCTATTAAAGCTATTGATGGCGCTCCAATCGGGTCGGGGCGTGTAGAGCAGCACACAGAGCCCGTTACTATGCAGGTAGGGCCACTCCATAAGGAACAGATATGGTTCTATCTGATTAAGTCCCCTGATAACCCCATTATTTTGGGATATCCATGGTTATGCACCCATGACCCTATTATCTCTTGGAGTGAGGGGAAACTGCTGTCTTGGGGAAAGCAGTGTCCCAAACACCTGGAGACGTCTTGTAACTCCACATCCATAGAGAGCCCTAATGCAGATCTGCCCCTGCAGCTTCCAAGGGAGTATGCAGATCTAGTGGCGGTGTTTAGCAAACACAAGGCTGCAGAACTGCCTCCTCATAGACCTTGGGATTGTGCTATAGATCTTTTTTCTGGCACTACACCCCCTAGGGGGCGGGTATACCCTCTTTCTCAACCTGAACATCAGGCAATGGAGGCTTATATAACGGAGGCACTAGAAGCCGGACTCATCCGGCCGTCTACCTCTCCAGCTTCCGCTGGCTTTTTCTTTGTTGAGAAAAAGGACGGGGGTTTGCGCCCGTGTATTGATTATCGGGGGCTAAATGCCATTACTGTGAAGTACCCGCACCCCTTGCCTCTTATCACGTCGGCCCTCGAACAGGTTTCCGGTGCTACCATCTTTACAAAACTGGACCTTAGGAGCGCATATAACCTGATTCGCGTTAGGGAAGGGGATGAGTGGAAGACCGCTTTTAGTACCGCCCTCGGCCATTATGAGTATCTGGTCATGCCTTTTGGCCTGGCGAATGCACCTTCCGTATTCCAGGCTTTTGTTAATGAAGTACTCAGAGAGCTAATTAATCGCTCCGTATTAGTGTATCTGGATGATATTCTGATCTTTTCTCGGTCCCGTGAGGAGCATATTGGACATGTCAGGGAGGTGTTGCAAAAGCTGGCAGCACATAAGCTGTACGTGAAAGGGGAGAAGTGCCAGTTCCATGTGCACTCTGTGGATTTCCTGGGGTACATCCTAACACCCAACGGGGTCACGATAGATCCACAGAAGGTCTCGGCAGTTCTGTCATGGCCCCAGCCAAAGACAGTAAAGACCTGCAACGGTTCCTAGGTTTTGCGAATTTCTACAGGCGCTTCATAAGGAACTTCAGTTCCGTTGCAGCCCCGTTGACTGCTCTGTTAAAAGGAGCCCCTAGGCGCCTGACCTGGACTCCTGAGGCTAGTCAGGCCTTTGAAGACCTAAAGAAGCGTTTTACTTCTGCCCCAATCCTGAAGCACCCTGATCCCAAACTGCCCTTTATTGTGGAAGTTGATGCTTCTGAGGCCGGGGTAGGGGCCGTGCTCTCACAGCGCCAGGGAAGTCCCCTGAAGCTCTATCCATGTGCGTATTTTTCACACAAGATGTCGCCTACTGAAAAGAATTATGATGTAGGAAACAGGGAGCTCTTAGCCATAAAGATGGCCTTGGAAGAGTGGAGACATTGGTTAGAGGGGGCTACGCACCCATTCTTAGTGTTAACTGATCACCGGAACCTGGAGTATCTGCAGAAGGCAAAGAGGCTCAATTCCAGACAGGCGCGGTGGGCCATGTTCTTCACCAGGTTCCGTTTCACGGTGACCTATCGTCCTGGTTCCAAGAACGGCAAGGCCGATGCCCTGTCCCGCTTGTTCGAGGTATCGCCTCAGCTCTCCCCACCAGACACCATCTTGTCCCCGACGCAGTTTGTGGCTCCTATCCGTTGGGCTTTATTGGACGATATCCAAGCAGCCCAACGTCAAGAACCCGGTCCCAACGAGCAGCCCCAAGACAAAGAATACGTCCCGTCCACTGTTCGGTCCGAGCTCCTGCACTGGGCCCATGATGGTCCAAGTACAGGACACCCAGGGGTCAACCGAACCTTGAAGCTTCTCTCTGAACGCTTCTGGTGGCCATCCATGAAACAGGACGTACGAGACTTCGTCCTTGCCTGCACCACATGTGCCCAGGCCAAGGTCCCACGGCAGCTGCCAGCAGGGCTTTTAGAACCACTCCCGATTCCCAACCGTCCATGGTCCCATATAGCGGTGGACTTCCTTACTGATCTTCCGTGTTCTGATGGAAACACCACCATATTGGTCGTCATAGATCGCTTTTCCAAGGCCTGTCGACTGATTCCTCTGAAAGGTCTACCTACAGCCCTGGAGACCGCGGAACTGCTGTTCCAACATGTCTTCCGGCTGTATGGCCTGCCAGAGGATGTCGTCTCGGACAGGGGACCCCAGTTCACCTCAAGGGTCTGGAAGGCCTTCTTTGCCCGCTTGGGAGTCTCAGTCAGCCTCTCCTCTGGTTATCATCCACAGTCTAATGGGCAAGTGGAACGCCTCAACCAGGAGGTTGGACGTTACCTGCGGAGTTACTGTGCTCAGAATCAAGCGGATTGGAGCAGATACCTCCCCTGGGCAGAGTACGCCCAGAACTCCCTGGTCCATTCGTCCACAAACTTAACTCCTTTCCAATGTGTACTCGGTTACCAGCCTCCGCTGTTCCCGTGGACGATGGAGACCAGTGGGTTGCCAGCTGTGGACGACTGGTACAAGAGGAGTGAGTCGGTGTGGGAATCCGCACATGTCCGTCTCCAGGAGGTGGTGTCCAGCCAAAAGGAGAAGGCCGACAAAAGGCGTAGGACTGTATTGTACCAACCAGGGCAGAGAGTATGGTTGTCCACCCAGGATCTCAAACTACATTTGCCCTCGAGGAAGCTTGCCCCCCGTTTCATCGGCCCATTCAAGATCCTGAAGAGGATCAACCCGGTTTCTTACCGCCTTCAGTTGCCCTCACATTATCGTATCTGTCCCACGTTTCATGTTTCGCGCCTCAAGCCCCATTGTGTTTCCGCCCTGCAGAGCCCAGCAGTCTCTCCACCTCCACCGTTGGATGTGGATGGTTCTCCTGCCTACTCCGTCAGGGCCCTCCTGGACTCCAAACGGAGACGGGGTACGCTGTACTATCTGGTCGACTGGGAGGGCTATGGGCCGGAGGAGCAGTCTTGGGTACCAGCACGGGACATCTTGGACCCAGCTCTTATTGAGGACTTCCATGAGTCTCATCCAGATCGGCCTGCTCCGCGACGGCGGGGGCGACCGCCTACCCGCCGGCGTTCTGCGGCTGGAGCCGCCCCTGGAGGGGGGGGTACTGTCACATCCCACGGGGTCACTGCCCCTCCTGGTCAGAGGCGGCGCCACTCAGTGCCGCTAGTTAACGCTTACCTATCACCTCACAGTCTCGTAGGACATGGAGGTATAAAAGGAGCCAGCGGAGCAGAACTAGTCGCGGATTCTTAATCAGCAGTTCTCTTGTGCTTCTTTGGCGATTGGTAGTCTCTTGTTCCCTCAGTCTGTTTCCTAGGTGTGCATGTTCCAGTCCCGAGTGCCCGTCCCGTCAGTTCCTGCCTCTTGTTCTTCAGTCCTGGTCCATCGTTCCTGTCCGGTATTTCGTCACGTCTCAGGGTTGCGGTCAGACTCACAGATTAGCGTTTCACTGTTCACCGTAGTTCCAACACCGTGTGTGTTTCCTGGTCTCGTGTTTCTTGTTTCACTTTCACCGAGTGTCTTACAATACTCACTGTACACTTCTAACCTCACACTGCACGTGAAGTCATTATATATTTCGTCTGTGTTTGGACGTAATAGCAACGCGCGTCCGTGTCGGACTCCCGTCCGGACGCTACAGTGAAACTGTATTGCTGGCATCTGTATCAGACAAACTGACATGATTAATTGTCATTATTTTATTTTTTTTTGTTTCATTCTTATGATTTAATTATAGTATTCAGGTGACATATCCTTTTTGGGACATTTTCATATTTCACCACACACACACACAGGCATCGGTCAAACCCGCCACGCTGCTGCACCACCGCACCCTTCTCCTATTTCACTAACTGAAGTTTATTATTTGGTTCGAACTCAGGACAGTAAAGATCTCCCTGAGCCCAAGATTAAATAGCTCTGAAATTCCACTGGACTTGTGTTATCATTCAGTCCCCAGGTTACATATAAACTTCTGTTTTCTCTGAGCTAAACATCAGTTTGGAGGTAAGTGTTTCAGAAATGAATAAATGTAAATGAAAATGTGTGTTGCAAGTTATTGTTTTGTAGTGAACTTTCAGTTCTCACAGTTAACTTAGTGTTACTACATGTGTGTAAATGCAAGGCAGCACTACACACTGACGGACAGTTGAATTTGAACAATTTACACTTTGGAACAGTTACATTACATCAAGGGGTGTATGGGGTGTTAGGGAGGGGTAGTAGCTCTAATGGGAGAACAGTTGTACTCTTAGTAGTAACTTGCCAGCTTTGATCCCCACCTAATGCCCAGCTCTCACCTGTGGCTCCAAGTAGCTGTTAGCATGCGACAGGGGCCACATCTCAGAAACCGCTTCAAATAGCGGGCTAAACCAGAAGAGGGCAGCCGACGGGTCAGAAACCCTCGTGAGTTAGGGCTTGTCTACCTATGCATATGAAGACTTGATTCGCCAGACTGAGCGGAGGAAACCTCACTGGTACAACAGTCAGGAAGGCAGTGATACCGCATGTTGCGGAATGCTCGGAGCATGACAAGAAATGAAAAGTGTCCTCGTCATCCACTCCGCCCAGCCCTATTTCCAGTCGCCTTGACTTTTGTCCTTCCGCTGGATACAGATGGCAACTGGGAAGAGAGATTGATGGTGACATTGTGCAACTCTTCCTCACTTTAATCCAACTCATGCGCAAGTTTCGACACCTACTTATCAAGTCCTGTGGCAATGGGCAAGCGACGAAGCATTGTGGATATATTGGGAGCTGTAGCTGCAGACCTGATCAAAGCAGCAGTGGAGCTCGGCATCTTTCTGAGCGGCTGAGCAACCTTATTCAGGATTGCACTGCTCACCTCCATAGCATGAGGAAGGGGCTAGAAAAAGTGCCCGAGACATTGCCTGCTTCATCTACCCTTGGCCAGCATATTGCAGCTGGCTGGGATCCCACATCACGGTCAAAATAATACAAAATGCAAGGTGATACCAATCATCATTAGCACATGGAATGTGATCACGCTACTAGACAACATCACAGCAGACAGACTGGAGATAAGATCAGCGCTTGTCACCAGAGAGCTTGCACGTTACAACATTGACATTGCCCCTTAGCAAAACTCGCCTTGCGAATGAGGGCCAGCTGTCCAAGGTAGGAGGTGGCTATACATTCTTCTGGAGTGGCTGCAGCAGCAATGAGTGTCGTGAATCTGGAGTTGGCTTTGCCATCTTCATCAATCTTGCCAGCATCCCCAAAGGTTTGACAATGCAGCTCTCGCTTCAAAATGGAAGACAAGCTACCTTGATCAGTGCATACACCCCCACAATGACCAACCCAGAGGATGTGAAGTGCAGAACAAACTGCACAAAATGCAGCACTTGTGACTGACCGTAAAAGCTGATGAAATGCAGGAGTGAGCAGACATGAATGACTCCAAGTGGTTTTATGAAGCCCTCAACAGACTCTATGGACCACAGTCTTCTGGGTGTTCTCCCATCCTGAGTTCAGATGGCACTACTCTCAGATGTAGCGCCACCCTCCATTTCACCTGACTGTGAGGGTGGTGCCCTGGGTTCTATTCTAACTAAAATGTTATAACACAACTCAAGTATTTCAGCAACAGAACAAACATTTATTAAATTCTACAAACACCTTGTAATTAAAACCCAAAGAAATATTCAAAGTTATTGTCCAATCCATAACCCCTAAAATCCCATCAGTCAAACAAATGCAAATAACCAAAACATAAAGAAAATACAAACTTCACAAATACACTCCAGTATATTACAAACAACGAATGACCTCACCACTACACTTCAACACACAACGGGCTCTAAAAGTTTCCTGCAGAACCTCCTTTTGTGCGCACACAATGAATGATTAGTGCCTCGAATACTCCGGAGTATTTCAAACATACGTAAAACACCCCTCGTTGCAGGCCTGATCGCCGCCTTGTGTACGTTGAGACCCAAAATAATGGTCGCTTCACTCTTGTGAGTACAGAGTAAAAAGACCGCATTTTACCGTGTCAGCCATCTACTTGCGTTCAGGGCAGGTGAAAACTCCAGCGGTGCCCGAGGAACTTTACGCATTGCTGGTAGCACAAATAGATATCGGGTTCGCCTCAGTCCTCCTCCGTGACTCTCGCAGCTCGACACAACGGGCTGAAAACTTGTAATTTCTTCACAGACTGTATCGTCGGACCACGAGTACACCACGGAACTTAAACCTCTGTAATACACAATCAACACGAAATGATATTTTGCCCCTTTGGTTGTTTTTCAAGCAACCAGGAAAAATATCACCTCCTCACACTCTGGAGCGCTCTCTCTAGCACACCTCCTGTTTCTCTCTGCTTCTGTTCCAAACTGAAACCCAATCAATTTACAATACATGCAAAACTGACATAATGGGTAGGTTGCACCTGTTCTAGCACGTGCTGGTATGGCTTCAACCAAACTATAAATCAAATTTATGAAGCTTTGTTTAAACCTTCAAAATGAACACACAAACCAGTAGTGCTATAGGGCTACACAGAGAAGACATCCTCCAGAGATGGGCTGAACGTTTTGAAGCTATTCTCAACCGCTCTTCTGTCATCAACGATGAGACCATCAACGAGATTCCTCAGGCTGCTGTCAATGACTCCATGGATGTGGTACCAGGAGAGGGTGAAGTGAAGAAGGCCATCAGTCAGCTGTCAAGTGTCAAAGCCCCAGGGTCAGATGCCATACCAGCAGAAGTCTAGAAAGCCGGTGGTCCCATGCTGCTACGGAAACTCACCGAACTGCCCCAGTCCTTCTGGAAGCAAGGATCTATCCCACAGGAACTTAGAGATGCATCCATCGTACACCCCTATAAGAGCAAGGGCAGTTGCCAGATATTTGACAATCACCATGGGTCTCGCTGCTCTCCACAGCAGGAAAGGTCCTTGCAAGAGTCCTACTAAACCATCTGATCACTCACCTGAAGCAGGGCCTACTGCCAGAAACCTAATGTGGCTTCCGCAAGGAACAGGGAACCATTGACATGATCTTCGCTCTGCGCCAACTACAGCAGAAGTGTCAAGAGCAGAATCCATCCATTTTTTGTTGAAAAACAAGATGGCGGCGCGGTCAGACGCAGCGGCTGCTCCGGGTCCTAAAAACGGTGTTTTAATGTCAGTTAGTCTTGTCCCCTCGTCTTCAAAACCAGAGGAAATACAACAGAAACATCAGAAAGCTATACTGCAATATGTCTACGATCGCCAGCGTCTTCTGGAAATCGGCAATGCAGATAACCATCATCCATCACCAACGACTACTGAGAAGCTAAGAGGCCTTTGTTTACTGCGGAAGCCAGACCCCGAGACCGCGGACTCACCTAAGGCTGCTACCCGCACGAGGAGGTGCCGCAAGCGGTGTGAGAGGGGACGCAAACGCGGCAAGCGCGGAGGCATACGAGCTAGGCTAAAGGCTAACCCCACAAGACCAGCTCTTCCAACAATCTTGCTGTCAAATGTACGCTCACTAGAAAATAAACTGGACCTAATTCGACTCTGCCGGACTACACAGCGTGAGACAAGGGAGTGCTGCGTGTTCGTTCTTACCGAAACGTGGCTAAACAACAACATCCCAGATTCCGCCATTCAGCTGCATGGGCTAACATGCTACCGAGCGGACAGAGATACAGCACTGTCTGGTAAGACTCGCGGTGGCGGCTTGTGTGTATATATTAACAAGGAATGGTGTAACAATGCTGTGTTAGTGTCAAAACACTGCTCGTCGCTGGTGGAGTTTATAATTGTCAAGTGCCGACCCTTCTATCTGCCGAGGGAGTTCACAGCCATTGTCATCGTTGCTGTGTACATACCCCCTTGTGCAAACGCTAAGGACGTGCTTCGCGAACTTTACAGCGCTATCAGCGAGCAACAGACAAATAACCCTGACGGTTTTTTCATAATATCCGGTGACTTTAATCACGCAAACTTAAAGACAGTCTTGCCAAAGTTCTACCAACACGTGAACTTTGCAACAAGAGAAAACAACACATTGGACTTGGTTTATACAACAGTAAAAAATGCGTACAAAGCTGCACCCCGCCCCCATTTCGGGTACTCAGACCACATCTCTGTTATGCTAATTCCAGCATACAAACCACTTCTCAAACTTGCCAAACCAGTCCAAAAGCTTATCACAGTATGGCCAGATGATGCTACCTCAGCACTACAGGACTGCTTCCAGGACACAGACTGGAACATGTTTAAAGAGGCAGCCACCTACCATGACCACACAGACCTGCAAGAATACACTGAAACAGTGACTGCTTACATCAAAAAGTGCATTGATGATGTGACAGTCACGAAGACCATCACCACACGTGCCAACCAGAAGCCATGGATGACAGCAGAGGTCCGTGGGCTGCTAAAGACCCGTGATGACGCTTTCAGATCGGGAGACAAAGCAGTCCTCAAAACAGCAAGAGCTAACCTGTCCAGTGGCATCAAGAAAGCAAAACGGTTATATGCACTAAAAATCAATAACCACTTCAGTGACAGCAAAGACACACGGAGTCTGTGGCAAGCTATTCAGACCATCACAGACTACAAGCCCCTGCCACAGGCCTGGGATGACGACACATCCCTCCCAGATGCACTTAATGAGTTCTATGCACGGTTTGAAATGCAGAATGACAAGTCTGCACACAAACTACCCACACCTCCCAATGACCAGGTGCTCTATCTGTCTCCAGTTGATGTTAGGAAGACCCTATCTAGGGTTAACCCACGCAAGGCTGCAGGTCCTGACAACATACCAGGCCGAGTACTGAGGGACTGTGCTGAACAGCTGACTGATGTCTTAACAGACATCTTTAACATCTCATTAAGCCAAGCAGTTGTCCCCACATGTCTCAAGTCCACCACCATCATCCCAGTACCAAAGAAGTCACCTGTGTCCTGCCTGAATGACTATCGTCCCATAGCACTGACCCCAATCATGATGAAGTGCTTTGAGAGGTTAGTCATGCACCATATCAAATCCAACCTCCCCAACACACTTGACCCGCTCCAATTTGCATACCGTCCAAACCGCTCTACGGACGATGCCATCTCCTCCACTCTCCACCTGGCTCTTACCCATTTGGAAAACAAAGACTCTTCTGTTAGATTGCTGTTCATCGACTTCAGCTCAGCATTCAACACAATAATCCCACAACAGCTCATCAGCAAACTAAACCTGCTGGGCCTAAATGCCTCCCTCTGTAATTGGATCCTGGACTTTCTAACCGGAAGACCTCAGTCAGTCCGTGTCAGCCACAACACCTCCAGCACTACCACAATGAGCACAGGTGCCCCACAAGGCTGTGTGCTCAGCCCGCTGCTCTTTACGCTGCTGACCCACGACTGCACTGCCAAGTTCAGCTCCAACCACATCATCAAGTTTGCTGATGACACAATGGTGGTAGGTCTCATCAGCAACAATGATGAAACACCCTACAGAGAGGAAGTGGTACAACTAGTTGAATGGTGTGGTGCAAACAACCTGTCCCTCAATGTGAGTAAGACAAAGGAGGTTGTGATGGACTTCAGGAAGTACTCTGTTGACCACCCCCCACTGACCATCGACAGCTCGACTGTGGAGAGAGTCAGCAGCACTAAATTTCTGGGAGTGCACATTACAGAAGACCTCACCTGGACCACCAACACTACATCACTCTCCAAGAAGGCGCAACAGCGGCTCCACTTCCTGCGCCGACTTAAAAGAGCAAGTCTCCCTCCTCCAATCCTCACCACATTCTATAGGGGAACAATTGAGAGTGTGCTAACCAGCTGCATCACTGTCTGGTACGGGAACTGCACTGCAGCAGACCGCAAGACCCTACAGCGGACAGTGAACACAGCTGCAAAGATCATCGGTGCCCCTCTCCCCTCCATTCTGGACATTTTCCTTGCACGATGCTCCAGAAAGGCCACCAGTATTGTGAAAGACCCCACTCATCCCTCTCACAGTCTCTTCCAGCTCTTGCCATCAGGAAGACGGTATCGGAGCATCAGAGCCCGCTCTGCCAGACTGCTCAACAGCTTTTTCCCCCAGGCTGTGAGAGCCCTCAATTGCAATCACCTTGCCACCCTCTGAAACCTCATCCACAACCTTAGCTCCTGAAACCAGGATCCACTCCCCCCCCCCCCCCAAACCACCACATCACACGCACCACATGTAAACTGTTGGATACCTCCTGTGGAAACACACTCTTTTCCTTTCCATAAGCAAACCAACTGTTTTTTCTTTTCTCTATATGCACCAGACACTTTCTTATAAAACCTCCGATGTTACAAGGACTTAACAAGATAACACAAATGTTTACTGTGAATGCACTACAAATCATATTGCACTATTCCTTCTTAAATACCTCTACTGCACAGTTATTATGTAAGTACTTGTATTGTATAGTTAACTGTTTATAGTATATGTATATTTGCACTAATTTCAGATTATCGACTTAGTAAATTAGTTATGTAGGTCTAAAAGCTGTCCTTAGGTCTAGTGTTGCATGTTTATATTTATGCTTATTTTACACAGCACCGTGGTCCTGCGAGACACGACATTTCGTCCCACTGTATGTCCACACATGTAGTGGAATGACAATAAAGCTTGACTTGACATCCATCCATCCATCTTCCTCCGCTTATCCGGGGCCGGGTCGTGGGGGCAGCAGTCCGAGCAGAGTCCTCCAGACTTCCCTCTCCCCGCACACCTCCTCCAGTTCCTCTGGGGGAACCCCAAGGCGTTCCCAGGCCAGCCGGGAGACATAGTCTCTCCAACGTGTCCTGGGTCTGCCCCGAGGCCTCCTCCCAGTGGGACAATCCCGGAACACCTCCCCAGGGAGGCGTCCAGGAGGCATCCGGAACAGATGCCCGAGCCACCTCAACTGGCTCCTCTCGATGCGGAGGAGCAGCGGCTCTACTCCGAGCTCCTCCCGGGTGGCTGAGCTCCTCACCCTATCCCTAAGGGTGCGCCCAGCCACTCTGCGGAGGAAACTCATTTCTGCCGCTTGTATCCGCGATCTCATTCTTTCGGTCATGATCCAGAGTTCATGACCATAGGTGAGGGTAGGAACGTAGATCGACCGGTAAATTGAGAGCTTCGCCTTACGACTCAGCTCCCTCTTCACCACAACAGACCGGTACAATGACCGCATTACTGTGGACGCCGCACCGATCCGTCTGTCAACCTGCCGCTCCATTTTTCCCTCACTCGTGAACAAGACCCCGAGATACTTAAACTCCTCCACTTGAGAGAGCAACTCCCCCCTAACCCGGAGGGGGCAATCCACCTTTTCCGACTGAGAACCATGGCCTCGGATTTGGAGGTGCTGATTCTCATCCCCGCCACTTCGCACTCAGCTGTAAACCTCCCCAGTGCACGCTGCAAGTCTTGACTTGATGAAGCCAACAGGACCACATCGTCCACAAAAAGCAGAGACGCGATCTCGCGGCCACCAAAACAGACACCCTCCGTTCCCTGGCTGCGCCTAGAAATTCTGTCCATGAAGATAATGAACAGAATCGGTGACAAAGGGCAGCCCTGGCGGAGTCCAACATGCACCGGGAACAGGTCTGACTTACTGCCGGCAATGCGAACCAAGCTCCTGCTCCGGTCATACAGGGAACAAACAGCCCGTAGCAACGAGCCCCGAACCCCATAATCCCGAAGTACCCCCCACAGGATGCCACGAGGGACACGGTCGAATGCCTTCTCCAGGTCCACAAAACACATATGGACTGGTTGGGCAAACTCCCACGAACCCTCCAGCACCCTAGTGAGGGTATAGAGCTGGTCCAGTGTTCCACGGCCAGGGCAAAAACCGCATTGCTCCTCCTGGATCCGAGGTTCGACTATCGGTCGGATTCTCCTCTCCAGTACCCTGGCATAGACTTTCCCAGGGAGGCTAAGGAGTGTGATCCCCCTGTAGTTGGAACACAATCTCCGGTCCCCCTTCTTAAAAAGAGGGACCACCACCCCGGTCTGCCAGTCCAGAGGCACCGTTCCCGAACTCCACGCGATGCTGCAGAGGTGTGTCAGCCAAGACAGCCGCACAACATCCAGAGACTTGTGAAACTCAGGGCGGATCTCATCCACCCCCGGAGCCTTGCCACCGAGGAGTTTTTTGACTACCTCAGCAACTTCAGCCAGGGTAATGGACGAGTCCTCCTCCGAGTCCCCAGCCTCAGCTTCCTCTACGGAAGGCGTGTCGGAGGGATTGAGGAGATCCTCAAAGTACTCCTTCCACCGCCCGAGGACATCCTCAGCTGAGGTCAGCAGCACACCACTTCCACTGTAAACAGTGTTCGTGGAACACCGCTTCCCCCCTCTGAGTCGCCGGACGGTTTGCCAGAATCTCTTTGAGGCCGACCGAAAGTCTTCCTCCATGGCCTCACCGAACTCCTCCCAAGCCCGAGTTTTTGCCGCGGCGACTGCCAGAGCTGCACTCCGTTTGGCCCGTCGGTACCCGTCAGCTGCTTCAGGAGTCCCATGAGCCAGCCAGGCCCGATAGGACTCCTTCTTCAGCTTGACGGCATCCCTTACTTCCGGTGTCCACCACCGTGTTCGGGGATTGCCGCCGCGACAGGCGCCAGAGACCTTATGGCCGCAGCTCCGAACCGCCGCCCCGACAATGGAGGCGCGGAACATAGTCCATTCAGACTCAATGTCCCCAGTCTCCCTCGGGACCTGGTTGAAGCTCTGTCGGAGGTGGGAGTTGAAGACCTCTCTGACAGGGGCCTCCGCCAAACGTTCCCAACAGACCCTCACTATGCATTTGGGCCTGCCAGGTCTGTCCAGCTTTTTCCCCCGCCATCGAATCCAACTCACCACCAGGTGGTGATCAGTTGACAGCTCAGCCCCTCTCTTCACCCGAGTGTCCAAGACATATGGCCGAAGGTCAGAAGAAACGACTACAAAGTCGATCATCGACCTCCGACCTAGGGTGTCCTGGTGCCAAGTGCACTGATGGACACCCTTATGCATGAACATGGTGTTTGTTATGGATAAACCGTGACTAGCACAGAAATCCAATAACAACTCACCGCTCGGGTTCAGATCAGGGAGGCCGTTCCTCCCAATCACGCCCCTCCAGGTATCACTGTCGCTGCCCACGTGGGCGTTAAAGTCCCCCAGTAGAACGACAGAGTCCCCAGTGGGAGCGCTTTCCAGCACGCCCTCCAGGGACTCTAAAAAGGCCGGGTACTCTACACTGCCGCTAGGCGCATAAGCACAAACGACAGTGAGAGACCGTTCCCTGACCCGAAGGCGTAGGGAAACGACCCTCTCATTCACCGGGGTAGACTCCAACACATGGCGGCTAAACTGGGGGGTTATTAATAAGCCCACACCAGCCCGCCGCCTCTCACCTTGGGCAACGCCAGAATAGTGGAGAGTCCACCCTCGATCGAGAAGAGTAGTTCCAGAACCCAAGCTGTGAGTGGAAGTGAGCCCGACTATATTTAGACGGTATCTCTCAACTTCCCGCACCAGCTCAGGCTCCTTCCCCGCCAGTGAGGTGACATTCCAAGTCCCAAAAACCAGAGTTGGCGCCCGAGGTTTGGGTTGGCCAGGCACTCGGCCCCGACCACCGCCCAAATCATAGTGCACCGGCCCCTTACGGTTTCTCCGGCAGGTGGTGAGCCCACCGAAGAGCGGCTCCACGTCATGGCTTCGGGCTGAGCCCGGCCAGGCCCCGTGGGCATAGACCTGGCCACCAGGCGCTCGCATGCGAGCCCCCCAGGCCTGGCTCCAGGGTGGGGCCCCGGTGACCCCATACCGGGCGGGGTAAACGAAAGCCTTGATTTTTTCTTCATAAGGGGTTTTTGAACCGCGCTTTGTCTCGTCTGTCATCCAGGACCTGTCTGCCATGGGAGACCCTACCAGGGGCATATAGCCCCAGACAACATAGCTCCTGGACTCATTCAGGCACTCAAACCCCTCCACCACGATAAGGTGGCGGTTCACGGAGGAGTTTTTCAATTTCAGATAATGGGAAATAGGCTTTCAGTATTTGAAATCTCAGCATCTGTAATGTTTTTAGGAACATATTATTTTCATAAATCGCAGATGGCTGTAGTTTAATGATCATAAGCAAACATCACTGGCTTCAGCATTTTTCTAACCTATTATATTGTTTAATAACACCTGATCAGCCATTGTCACCTTGCATCAAGTGCCTGATGTTGAAAAACCAGCAACACACAAACAGATGGATAACGAAAAATAACAGTGATAGAACAAACTAGGTTTGCTTGAGACTTTCATGTCTGCAGCTATGTCTCCTTCTCTTAATGTAATGCATAAATTGTACTTTTGCTGAGATGTATGTCGCTTTGGACAAAAGCGTCTGCTAAATGAATAAATCTAAATGTAGATGTAGAATATTGATGTAATATCCTCCAGTAAGGGAATCACCCAGAATTGGTCAGGTCAAGGTACAAATAAATGTGCAAAGGTCAAACACTTCAAAAATAAGGTTCTTAAAAATGGGGGAGGTGTGGTAGCGCAGTGGGTTAGACCAGTTCCTGGGGTCTGGGGTCTAGTGGGTCAAGGGTTCAAATCCTGTTTGGGATGCCTTGTGACTGGTATCCCGTCCAGGGTGTGTTGGGTGTGTCCCCTCAGTCTTGCGTTCTGTGTTGCCGGGTTAGGCTCTGGCTCCCGGCAACCCCATATGGGACAAGCGGTTCAGGCAATGTGTGTGTGGGTTCTTAAAACATTGCAACTGAATGAATGTCTGTCAGTATACTTAGAAATCGGCAGACTTATCCTTGACAAAACATTCAGCTCAGTATTTAAGCATAGCTCATGCTCAAAAATTATGCCTAAATTTAAGATGATTTTGTAAACGGTTTCAGCTGAGTATAGAACTTCTTTTGTAAAGACACAGTGGGACATAGTAAGATATAGTGAACTGTAGTTATGAAGAATGTCAGCACTGATGGCTGAAAAGTTATATTGGTTTGGAAGGTAATGAATCAGTAGTCTATTGGTCATATGTAGACACATTCACCCATTTTCAATAACTATTTATCCTGATCTGGGTTGCAGGGGCACGGAGCTAATCCCAGAACCACTGGGTGCAAGGCAGAGGGCAGTACCCATACCTTATTATCATCATGTACAGTTGACTGCTGTTCTACCAGCTAGATACTAACCATGTGGAGGACCCTAGAGCTAACTGCTCGTTCAATAATAGCTGCTCTATCTTCATTATTCCAGGTTACTTCTGGACCCTTATCTGAAATACTTACAGAGCTGTTCTGGAGAACTGAACCACAGGCATCAGTCTCAGCAGCCCTTCATCTGATCTGGTGTACTTCTTCAGGTCAGACATATCCCGCTCCTCTCTCGATGTCAGTAAAACAAAGACAAAAGCTGACCATTGTCCAGGTGAGAGCTGCTGTGCTGACATATCTCCTGAGTTGAAGTATCTTTGGATTTCCTCCACCAGAGTGTTGTCATTCAGCTCATTCAGGCAGTGGAACAAGTTTATGGATCTTTCAGGAGGAAGTTTGTCCTTGATCTTCTTCTTAATGTACTTGACTGTGCTCTCAATACTCTCTAAGTTTCTCTCTGTATGTGTCGGCAATCCTTTTAACAGGCTCTGGTTGGACTCCAGTGAGATGCCAAGCAGGAAGTGGAGAAAGAGGTCCAGGTGTCCATTATGACTCTCCAAGGCCTTGTTCACTGCACTCTTATGCAAATGGAATAAGTTCTTCCTTTTGAATAGCCATGGAAACCTTGTAAATAACTTTGGTCAAGCAGATTCTTTTTTTCTTTATGTGTTAATGAAACTAACAACAGGTGCACTAGAGGGGCAACAATGAGACGACCCCCAAAACAGGAACGGTTTTACAGGTGGAGGCCACTGACATTTTTTCCCTCCTCATCTTTTCTGACTGTTTTTCACTAGTTTTGCATTTGGCTAGGGTTAGTGTCACTACTAGTAGCATGAGGTGATACCTGGACCCTACAGAGGTTGCACAGGCAGTCCAACTCCTCCAGGTTGGCACATCAATACGTGCCATTGCCAGAAGGTTTGCTGTGTCTCCCAGCACAGTCTCAAGAGCATGGAGGAGATTCCAGGAGACAGGCAGTTACTTTAGGAGAGCTGGACAGGGCTGTAGAAGGTCCTTAACCCATCAGCAGGACCGGTATCTGCTCCTTTGTGCAAAGAGGAATAGGATGAGCACTGCCAGAGCCCTACAAAATGACCTTCAGCAGGACACTGGTGTGAATGTCTCTGACCAAACAATCAGAAACAGACTTCATGAGGGTGGCCTGAGGGCCCGAAGTCCTCTAGTGGGCCCTTTGCTCACTGCCCGGCACCGTGGAGCTCGACTGGCATTTGCCATGGAACACCAGAATTGGCAGGTCCGCCACTGGCGCCCTGTGCTTTTCACAGATGAGAGCAGGTTCACCCTGAGCACATGTGACAGACGTGAAAGGGTCTGGAGAAGCCGTGGAGAACGTTATGCTGCCTGTAACATCGTTCAGCATGACCGGTTTGGTGGTGGGTCAGTGATGGTCTGGGAAGGCATATCCATGGAGGGACACACAGACCTCTACAGGCTAGACCAGGGGTCGGCAACCCGCGGCTCCGGAGCCGCAAGTGGCTGTTTCATCCCTCTGCTGCGGCTCCCTGTAGATTTGGAAAATAAATAATAAATACACACACACACATTTTCTGAACCGCTTGTCCCATACGGGGTCACGGGGGAACCGGAGCCTACCCGGCAACACAGGGCGTAAGGCCGGAGGGGGAGGGGACACACCCAGGACAGGACACCAGTCCGTCACAAGGCACCCCAAGCGGGACTTGAACCCCAGACCCACCGGACAGCAGGACCATGGTCCAACCCACAGCGCCACCGCGCCCCCCTAAATAATAAATATTTAAATTTATTTTATTTTAGTTAGTTTTTTAAAAAATGTAATTCTAAATTCTAAGATTATGATGCTCTTGTAACATTAAAATAAACCGTGTTTAATTTTTTTGTCGCTCAAAATATGCGTCATAACTGCCGACTTGCGAAATCCGCCGGCGCGAAATTGAAAATTCCATTCAATTCAGATCAAGCTTTTCAACCCCAGGTAGGCAAACATGGATAAATGCAAGAAAAGAAAAGTTTCTGAAGAAAACAGAACATTTAATGAGATGTGGACAGATCATTCATTTGCTTTTACTGCTGACGAGAGTGGCTTCCCAGTATGCCTAATATGTGGTGAAAAATTCGCGAACAACAAAAAGTCAAATGTTGCTAGACATTTCCACAATAAACACACAGCCTTTGCTGAAAAATATCCGGATGGAGATGAGAGAAAAAAAGCCGTTTCGGAACTGTTGCGGAAGGTTGATCGGCATTTTTGGTTTGCTGCAGCCGACAAGTTAAAATTTTGATGTCATGAATACGAAGAGGACTCAGTTAGACATTGAACATTTTATTTGAAAGTAACCTTCAACCCAGGGTCTTTTTTGTAAGGTTAGTTCACACACACACACACACACATTTTCAGAACCGCTTGTCCCTTACGGGGTCACAGGGAACCGGAGCCAACCCGGTAACATAGGGCGTAAGGCCGGAGGGGGAGGGGACACACCCAGGATGGGACGCCAGTCCGTCACAAGGCACCCCAAGTGGGACTCGAACCTCAGACCCACCAGACAGCAGGACTGTGGTCCAACCCACTGCGCCACTGCACCCCCCTAAGGTTAGTTCAAACTGTTCAAAATATTTTTGTTTGCCTGCAGAAATAAAATTTCGTTTTCTCCGTAGCAGTTCATTGATTTCATAAATGCAACACACTACAGTTTTTTCTATACTTTCCATAAAGGTAAAAAACGATATATGCAGTGTTATCTTCATTTTAGATGTCAAAAGGGTTTTGTGGCTCCCTGTGTTTTTTTTTTTTCTGTGGGAAATGGGTCCAAATGGCTCTTTGAGTGTTTAAGGTTGCCGACCCCTGGGCTAGACAATGGCACCCTGACTGCCATTAGGTATCGGGATGAAATCCTTGGACCCATTGTCAGACCCTATGCTGGTGCAGTGGGTCCTGGGTTCCTTCTGCGGCTTGGACTCATGGACTGAGTCTTAACCTGCCACACCTCGTGTTCGATATTGACTGCTTCATTTTTCCTTTCAGTTTTGTACAGCTCTGTATAGATATTGTTGATGTAGATTTTATTTCCATGCAGAGCCACTCCTTCAAATATGCATTCATATTTCTTTCTGAGACTGTCTTTAAAATCATCTTGAGCAGTTTCCTGGCTTTCAGCTACAGAAGAGAAAAAAGTCTAAGAAAAATTGCAGAACATCTGATTCTAATCTTAATGCCTGTATTTTCACAATCACACACACACAGAGAGAGCCATTACCATCATGGTTTCAGCTATAGGAAAAAAAAGAGAGAAGAATAAACAGAAAACACTGCAAGTCCTTCACAAGTCCCACACAGAGAATATAGAATGATGTATAAATGTTTCAATGTTCATGATCTGTGCACATTGTGTTCATTTGCTTTTTGATTCAAAATTGAAAAGCAAAATGTGAATTACAATGCCTTCATTTATTTCTTGTTTTAAAAATGAGAAACAAATTGAATTAACTATGTTACTATTTTTAATTGTAGCTAGCTATAATGTCAGTAAGGGGGTGCAGTGGTGCAGTGGGTTTGACCAGGTCCTGCTCTCTGATGGGTCTGGGGTTCGAGTCCCGGTTGGGGTGTCCTGTAATGGATTGGCGTCCTGTCCTGGGTGTGTTCCCTCCCCCTCCAGCCTTATGCCCTGTGTTGCCAGCTTAGGCTCCGGCTCCCCGCAACCCCATATGGGACAAGCAGCATCAGACAATGTGTGAAATGTGATGCATAATTTCACTATGTTTAAAAACCATTTTTTTCCCTGTCAAATGTTTAAAAAACACCTAATTCATAGTTTCTTGGCATCTTATTTTTTGACTTTGAGTTATTTCGTTTATTGGTATTCTTGAACAACTTGGATGTAAACTAATACAAACTTTCACGTCCACACCCACACCGCAATCGACAACACCTGACGCTGATTGGGCACCTGATTGCAATCAGAGCACTCATCTTTAAGAGACCCTCTTCAGCCCCTTCACACCTGTGGAATCTCATTAAGACATCTGGCCCCCTTTGCACCTATGGCCTGGTTTCCCTCGTTCCCTCGTTCCCTCGTTCCCTCGTTCCCTCGTTCCCTCGTTCCCTCGTTCCCTCGTTTTCTGACTTTGTCTACAGATCTTCGCTCCCACTCTGGCTGCCAGTCGACTGACTCTTCGCCCGTCCCTGACAGTGAGAACTCACCTGACCCCCTCGGTTCCAACTAAATGATCCTGCACTGGAGTCCAGCCTTCCCCCGCAGCCTCAGTACCACATGACAGAAACCGCACATAATCCATCAGTGACTTCATTGAACATGCTGGCTTTGCTCAGAGTTATTCAAAAGTTAATTTGGATCACTATGTGCTTTTCAAATATAGCAAGCGAGAGACAGTAAATGGGGGGCTGGGGGGATAAGGGTGTGGTAGCATAGGGGGTTTAGCAGGTGCCCCCTTAGGTGATAGGTCTGGGGTTCAAGCCCTGCTTGGGGTACCTTGAAATGCACTGGTCTTATGTCTTGGGTGGGTCCTCTCGCTTGTTGTGACCCTGCTTGGGACAAGCAGCTGTTGACAACGGCTGGTTGGTTGGAGTTACAATAAGGGAGGGTAACCTGTTCACCAAGAAAATTGGCAGGATTTCTCAGGTGCTATTTCTTAATCTTACTACTAATTATGTACAGGTGTTAAAAGCAACATGAAGTTCTATTTTGGGGGCACGGTGGCACAGCGGGTTTGAGTGGGTCCTGCACTCCGGTGGGTCTGGGGTTCGAGTCCCACTTGGGGTGCCTTGCAATGGACTGGTATCCTGTCCTGAGTGTGTCCCCTCCCCCTCCAGCCTCGCTTCCTGTGTTGCCAGGTTAGGCTCTGATGCACCATGACCCCACTTGGGACAAGTAGTTTCAGACAATGTGTGTGCATGCATGTGTAAGGTCTAGTGGCAGTAGTCAGAGCATGATGAGATGTACATTTCATTCATCGTATTGTGAGATTTTGATTTCTACACTTGTTTATTAATTCTTTTTGTTTAATCATACCAAGTCCTTTTCATTTTTTGTGTGCTCAGAAACAATACAAAAACCATTTTTTTCTCATTTTTATGCTTTCAATATTAAAACAAAAAATTAATTAATGCAACATACACAGACAAGAACACCAGTTCACCTGTAGAGGTAGATTCCATAACCAGATGAGGACAGTTCTTCTTCAGTGAGGTGTAAAAGGCAGATTTCACTTTGTCACATCCAGAATCCAGGGCAATGTACAATTCTCTCATCTTGCCCTGATTGGTTCCAAAACTCCTGTTTACTGTATGTCTCCTTGTGAATCATGTTACTCTGCAGCAGCTCATCTGCGATGGGCATGACCTCCACAACACACTGAATGAGATCAGTTCTGTTACTGTTCATATACTGGACACCTTGAATGGAGGAGGGAAAATGGACAGTCATTAAGTTTTCAAGTAAGGAAACAAGCTGGGCTTCAGTGCTAATTCCTATTTATATAATATTCCTGTCTGTTGTGTCTTTAATTTATTGTTTTGTACCTCACTTTAGAGAAGCATCTGGAAAATGTCTAACTGTAATTTTACAAAGGAAATAAAACTGGTCTCCAAGTATTTTCACTCAGAAGAAAAGTGGAATAGTCAGATTTTGCACTCCACTGTTGTGACTCTATAGAGTGAATGATAACCACATTGTAAAAACCAGCAGTGAAAAATTCAGCATAGCTGTGCTCTTTAAGCAATACATGAGGTTTATTGCCCTTGCTCCCAACACAAACTTGGTAAATTTTTTAAAAAAAAATCTTTGTTTAGAATGTAGTTTCTATGTTTCAACTTGTCCAGTATATGGGTTTATTAAATTCCTGCACTGTCCCATTACATTTCAAAGTATGCTGGTGCAGATATATGTTTTTAATTTGGTATAGAAATGATTTAGTTGGAAATAAAGATGTATGGGAAACTCGTCACACCTTCTCAGGGAGGAGAAAAGAAATAAAAAAAAAAAAAAAAAAAAATCACTGAAGTTGTTTTCACACATAAAATGTATTATAACATCTCACCTTCTTTGATAGCATCATTCCCATCTGAAGCAGGGATAACTTCAGCCATTGTGGACAACTATCAACAAAAAGATGATTGATTAACATGTCACATGTGAGGTGTCCTACCCTCGACCACACCCCAGCCGAACACACTTGGCAGGTATCAGCAGGGGTGAGTATAAAGGAAGCCACACCATCAATCCCAGGTTACAGAAACTTTGACAGATCAGTTCCTTCTGTGCTTCCTTAGTGCATCTTCACCTCATCTGACTCTTCGCTCCTGTTTCCTTACCTCAGCTCCTGATTTCTCCGGATTTGGATGCACTGCTTGCCCTTCGACAACATCATCGGATCAACACCAAGAATGTCGTTTGCTCCTCACTTCTTTGACCGACACCTTTTCTCTAATGTTCTCCTTTTTTTTGTTTTATTAGGCAATAGAGATGTAAGTTCCTTTTTATTTGGTATCGTTCCAGTTCTTGTGATCTGGTTTCTAGTTTTGTTATTTTTATTTCATTGAAATCAACAGACTGAATTTTCATTTAGTATAATATTTCAGCATATTAAAAAACTTCCAAGCTGTAATGAAATTAACATCCAAAGTGTTAATTTTTATTGTAAACTCAGTTTTACATTGTGATTGTTAAGCAAGAAGTACAGTTTTCCTGTTAGAGAACAAGAACATGTGACTCAGTGAGGTAGACAACAGTGAAAAAGTAAGAAGTGAAAGAGGAAGAGAAGGACAGACAGAGAAAGAGATGTAAAAAACATGATTCAAGGCAGACAATAAGAAAACTAACAATAACAGCACCCCCTTAGAGAACCTGTCAGCCACTGACTCTATTTGTGGGCATCAGACAGGGATGATACCCTCTAACTGCAGCAGTGCTCATCTTTGTTTTGATATTAAATAAAAGCACCAGACTCCCATTTACCAAAAATATATATTAAAAAAAACTGTTCTGCATTCCTGTTGTACTTTTTCATTACTCTACTGCCAAACATCTTATTATGCTTTGCTTCTTATTATAGTTGAATATTTATTGTTTTGTAAAGTAAGTTTATATTTTAGTTGTTTATCACTATGCAGTAATATTTTAACAGGAAGTTGTTTTTATAACACTGTGGGAAAATTGCACAATCTGCAGATAGACTTTGTTGACATGCCTACAGTTAATGGACTGAAAAACTTCCTGGTGATAGTGGACATATTTTCCAGACTAGGGCATATGCCTGTTAACGAGCAGATACGACAACAGTAGCCAAGCCGTTATTGACTATGCTCGAAGGTTTGGGATTCTGGTCAACTGTCTAGCAATCAAGGTTCCCACTTGACTGAACAGGTATTGCGAGGAATGTGTAAGGCCCTCCAAAATGACCAGAGACTGCACTGTCATTATCACCCTCAAACCACAAGAGTTGTTAAAAGACACAATAACAGACCAAAGAACAAATTAACAAACATCAATGCCAGCATGGGATTGAAGTGGCCAGAAACTCTGCCCTTGGTGTTACTAGCCATGAGAGACACTCTGACCAAATGAAATGGACTTTTGAAATTTCAGTTGGTAGACCAATGCATGTTCACCTTTTCACCCCCACTAACCATGAAGGAAATGGACATTCAGAAAATGAACGATGACCTGTTTGCCCGCTAGCTAGGGCTGACCCACACCTGAGTACAGTTTCACACAACTCCAAGCTGCTCAACTTACCTCAGAAGATGAACTCTGTTACTTTTTCTCTCCAGGTGGTTTTGTCTTTGCAAAGGGGTTCAGGCATGGGAACACTGTAGCCATGATGAAATGGTCTGTCCCAAGTTCTTCTGGTGACCTGAAGTACTGTGAAATGTTTGGGCAGAAATGTTTGAAGCTACATCAATCACTGCCAAAAGGCCCATAGAAACCCAGCCAGACCTTACTAGTGGACAGTGGAATTAGTCTCTCACACACACACACACACACACACACACACACACACACACACACACACACACACACACACACACACACACACACACACACACACACAGAGAGAGTAGGGTCCCCACTTCTGCACATGCGCACACACTTTGTTCCACACTACTTACATTTAAATATTTGCAGTGTTAAGTTACAATTAAAGCACTGTAATTTTAATTGCATTAGTTGAAGCCATTAAATCATCACTATACAGACACCCTTCAACTTACACAAATAGACCATTCAACCAGTTACATAAGTCAAAATCTTATGGATGTCAGATTCCCCATCCCCCTCAGTTAGAGCAAAACCTCATGTCCTTTGCATTTGTTGCAAACAGTTTATATAAAAAAAAACACAAAAAAAACAATATAATTATCTAGTAACTGTCAGACAAATTAATGTCATGCTTGGGACAAGTAGGCTAGAGACAGGTAGTGGACCCAGCTGTAGGTGTCACGTCCCACGGGGTCACTGCCCCTCCTGGTCAGAGGCGGCGCCACTCAGTGCCGCTAGTTAACGCTTACCTATCACCTCACAGTCTCGTAGGACATGGAGGTATAAAAGGAGCCAGCGGAGCAGAACTACTTGCGGATTCTTAATCAGCGGTTCTATTGTGCTCTCTTGGCGATTCGTAGTCTCTTGTTCCCACAATCTGTTTCCTAGGTGTGCATGTTCCAGTCCCGAGTGCCCGTCTCATCAGTTCCTGCCTCTTGTTCTTCAGTCCTGGTCTATCGTTCCTGTCCGGTATTTCGTCACGTCTCGGGGTTGCGGTCATACTCACAGATTAGCGTTTCACTGTTCACCGTAGTTCAAACACCGTGTGTGTTTCCTGGTCTCGTGTTTCCTGTTTCACTTCCACCGAGTGTCTTACAATACGCACAGTACACTTTTAACATCACACTGCACGTGAAGTCATTTTATATTTCGTCTGTGTTTGGACGTAATAGCAACGCGCGTCCGTGTCGGACGCATGTCCGGACGCTACAGTAGGTTGGTTTTAATCATTCAATGAGGTTTGTAGAACAGGACACAGACAAAGTCAGGGACAGGCAAAGGTCTTACAAGGCACAAACATCACAGTACAGGCAATCCAGAATCAGTGGTCAAGGAGAACAGTTTGACTCACTTTGGAAGCAAATCATTAACCTCTTCCATGGTCAGTATACGAACACAAAAGTCAGACAAACTGCTTTACATTGCAAAGTTTTTTTTTTTTTTCAATTGGTTTAATGTTTGATTTACATAACAGTTGGTATTTTCTCTTGCGAGACACCTGGGAAAAATTGACAGGAATGTCAAATCCAACCCTGGCATGCCTCTGCTATTGGCCATGGAGGAGCCATCACATGCCTCCTCCATGGCCTTCAAAAGCATTTCCCTTTCATATGGCTTGTGATCATATGCTCTTCACCTCTAGGCTGAAAAGAATGAAAATACACACACACACACACACACACACACACACACACACACACACACACACACACACTTTCTGAGCCACTTGTCCCATACGGGGTCACGGAGCCTACCCAGCAACACAGGGGAGGGGACACACCCAGGACAGGACACCAGTCTGTCACAAGGCCATCACAAGGCACCCCAAGCAGGACTCGAACCCCAGACTCACTGGAGAGCAGGACCCAGTCCAACCCACTGCACCACTGTGCCCCCTTGAAAAGAACTCCTCAACAGGATTTAGGAATGGTGAGTATGGTGGAAGAAAAAGTCCCTAAAAATGTAGCTGGGTTTCAAACCATTCATGGACATGTAGTGAATGGTAGAATTGCACATTGTCCCATATGACAAAATACAGGAGACCAGAGGGACAAGATGTGGTGCTTGTCTGGGTAGGAGTGCATCCAAAAAAGCAAGGAGCTGTTCTGTATTGTAGGGACCCAGCACAACATTGTGACATACTACACTCTGCCTTGTTATGGCGGCACACATTGAGACATTCCCTCCTCTCTGTCCAGGGAGGGTGACCACGGTGTGTTAACCAGTGAGATTCCTTCCTTCCACAAATTGAATCCATCTTCATATACACAGTTACATACTCCAGGGCTGCCATCAAGTTCCATAATTCTCAGCAAGTGCTTAAAACATGGCGCCAGCACGAGGCAACGTGTTGATTGCTTCTCCTCGCAGACTTGTTAGTCCAGTGTCTATTATTTTGTTTGTGTCACTGTTCTTCCAGCCAGTTTATTCTCTTATTACTTATGACTGCCAAACACTTCTGCAAATACATGAAACTGTGCGATTAGATGCAAATCTTAGCGTTAGAGAGCCAAACTCGCTACCGTCCCTCTGCCGCGAACATCATCATGACCATGTCCCACCTGAGACCACACAGAAGACGCGATCTCTGAAACGGGGCCACAGGGCCGGCGTTCAGGTGAGAGTGAAAAGCCGTGGGCTGTGACCTCCCATGCCCAGCATTTCCCTGTCCAACGTTCAGTCTCTGGACGATCTCAGCGGGCGACTTAAATTCCGAAGAGATTTACGGAACTGCTGTGTTTTCTGCTTTACGGATACGTGGCTCACCGCCAGCACACCGGACCACACGGTCCAGCCCGAGGGCATCTCAATCTACCGTGCAGATCGAACTGGTTCATTGGGGAAAAGAGAGGAGGGTCGTATGAATGTGCAGGAATGTGGAAGTGACTGCGCAGAACTGCACTCCGGACCTTGAATACCTACTGATCAAATGCCGACCGTTCTACCTGCCCAGGGAGTTCTCGGCTGTGCTCATGGCTGCAGTTTACATCCCACCCCAAGGGAACACAACCAGCGCGCTGAACGAACTGTACCACGTCGTCACTAATTACGAGAACAAGCACCCAGATGGATTGTTCATTATCTCTGGGGACTTTAACCAAGCCGATTTCAGGAACGTGTACCCCAAGGACCGTCAGCACATTTCCTGCCCCACCAGAGGCTCAAACACCCTCGACCACTGTTACACTTCACACAAAGGTGCGTATCGCTCCCTGCTGCGTCCACACCTCGAGCAGTCAGATCATGCCTCTATTCTACAGCTCCTGGTCTACAAGCAGAAACTGAAGCGAGAGGAACCTGTTACGCGCACTGTACACTGCTGGACACCAGAGGCGGAGGAAAGGCTCCAGGACTGCTTTGACTCCATGGACTTGGACATGTTCAGAAACTCATCCTCCAATCTGGACGAGTATGCCACAGTGGTCACGGACTTCATCGGGTTCTGTATAAATATCTGCATACCACATAAAACAGTCTGCTTATTCCCCAACCAAATACCGTGGATAACCGTCGAAATAAGATCCGCGCGCGCGAACTTGCGCGTTTCAGTCCGGAGACACAGACACCTACAAGAAGAGCAAGTACGAGTTCCACAAAGCCATCACCAGCGCGAAACGGGAATATAGCAGGAAGGTGGAATCAGAGTTTAACTGCACTCAAGATGCACGTAGGCTGTGGCAGGGAATCCAAACATTAATGGATTCTAAACCACAAAGGCTGTCATTGACAGGTGCCGCTGCGTCTCTCCCAGACTAACTGAATGCATTTTATGGCCGCTTCGAGTTTGAGAACAAAGACCCCCCACTGTGCATCCCCACAGTACATGATAACGCCAGTCTGACCGTCTCTGTGGCACAGGTGAGAAGAACTTTTAGCCTCGTCAACATCCGCAAAGCTGCTGGACTGGTTGGAATTTCAGTGTGAGTTTTAAAAACAAGCAGTGAGCAACTGGCTACTGTCTTCACGGACATATTTAACACCTCCTTAAAAAGCTAAACCGTACCCACCTGTTTCAAAAACACCACCATTATCCCAGTTCCTAAAAAAAAACAAAGTGAGCTGCCTTAATGACTATCGCCCAGTGGCACTAGCCCCCATTCCAATGAAATGCTTTGAGAGGCTGGTGCCGGGACACATTAAGCCCAACAACGATGAGATCGCCAACAGAGGAGGTGAGGCTCCTGGCAGAGTGGTGCCAGGACAACAACCTGTCTCTCAATGCCAGTAAAACTAAGGAGCTGGTGATTGACTTCAGGAAACAGGATACGGTTCAGGCACCCATCTACATAGGAGGGGACATTGTACAGAGGGTCAACAGCTTCAGATTGCTAGGGGTCACCCTCACCGCCAGACTCACATGGACTGAGCACACAGCATCGACCATCAAAAAGGCCCATCAGCACCTCCACTTCTTCAGGCGTCTGAAGAAAGCCAGGATGTCCACTACAGTCCTTACCACTTTCTACAGGTGTGCTGTGGAGTCTGTCCTCACAGGGTGTATTACATCCTGGGGTGGCAGCTGCTCCGTACAGGACAAGAAAGCCCCGCAGAGGGTGGTCAAAACAGCTCAGGAAATCGGCACACAGCTACCAGCAGTTCAGGATACCTACACCACACGCTGCCTCAGAAAGACGATGCGCATCGTGAGAGACCATAGTCACCCCACACAGGCACTCTTCTCTTCCCTACCATCTGCAAAACAGCTTAGGTCTATTTGAACCCGCACAGTTAGGTAGAGGAACAGCTTGTACCCCACTGCTGTAAGAGTATACAACACTAACCAATGTGCTACCTTTAGTAACTAGAGTTGGACTGCTCCACCCAAGCACGCTGGTAAATTACACTACCACTTTAAGCATTCACATTATCATTCTCTCGTTCTGAGTTCTCTGTCAACTGGCATTATTGTTACTGCTGTTACCATTATTTATTGCTATTGCTGTTGCACTACTCACTGTCATTGTCATTTTGTTTGTGCAGTGTTTCTATTGTCTTTGTCCATAGTCTGTGGAGAAGCATTCAGGAAGATTTTCATGATACATATACATGGTACTTGTATCTATGACAATAAACTTGAAACAATAAAGTTCTTTACGATTTACAAGTAACATTAATAGAAAAAAACATTACTAAGGATTCTGTGTGGTCTGGTATGGGAAGAGGTCCATGGGGGGGTGACACCAACCCGAGTGACGCCACCAGCTCCAGCAAAATTAACAGATGTTTTAAACATGTTTGGGTGTGTCTAAACTAGCTATTGCACAGTTTTATTGCCCGTTTCTGTTCTATCACAATTGCTAACATTCTAAATGTATAGGTTTGTGCTTTGCTAGACCCTTATGTTACAGTTTTTCCTCGATCGATTTGACACATTACTCCAAACTCCGGTCACTGCTCTCAAGACAATTAACACAGCCATCTGAAGATTTCACACACACACACACACACACACACTGTCAGAACCGCTTGTCCCATACAGGGTCACGGGGAACCGGAGCCTACCCGGTAACACAGGGCGTAAGGCCGGAGGGGGAGGGGACACACCCAGGATGGGACGCCAGTCCGTCGCAAGGCACCCCAAGCGGGACTCGAACCGCAGACCCACTGAAGAACAGGACCCAGTCCAACCCACTGCGCCACCGCACCTCCCTGAAGATTTCATTCAGTGTCCTAAATAAATTGTAAGTTCTTGTCTATCTCATACTACTTTCAAATGACATGCATACTTTTCCCAAAACACTGTGCACAGAATTCTAAAATGTTTGCACAACAGTTCATACAGCCAACCAGAACTGGGTGGTGCAAGGAAAAAAGCAATTGCATGTCTTTCACTGGTTTAACACAAATCACAAACATTTATGTACCATTTTGCTAAACACAACAAGCAAAACTCTGCCATTTGTTCAATGCTCAGTTACACATGATATGTTCTCAATGAGCCCCAAATTGATATCTGCTGATTTAGTAATACACACAACACAGGAAGTGCAAATTTCCAAATTGATTACACAGTTATCACAATTCCTACAGCTATAAAAGGGGAAAAGAAAAAAGACAAAGAATAAGAAGAATGAGAAGGGGAAAAGGAAGACATGTAAGAGTGAGAGGTGTTGGAGAGGGAAATGAGGGGAGAGGAGGTGAGGACGTAGGAAGAGGAGAAGGGAGAGGAGTAGAAGGAGGAGAGATGGGTAGTGTAGAGGGCAATGGTGTAGTGGAAAGAGCAAGAGAAGAAAATGTAACAAGACATGAGCAGAGAGGAAGGGGGCAGCAGGGTGGAAGAGGGGGGAAGAGAGGCAGAAGGATTGGGTACAGACGGGTTTCAAATGAAATGAGGGCCACCCTAATTGATCATGTCATAAATCATGGTCTCTCCTTCAGAGAAGCTAGGCAGAGAGTTCAGCCCAACATAAACAGATCCACAGTGACTTCAATTATCCGCACATTTCAGGGTGAAAACTGGTAAGTAACCACATCATTGCACTGCTATGGTTAGACTCGTACTCTAGTTCTCTACTATAAATGTTCGTACTCATCCAAACATTTGTCAGAATGGAAGTTTGACTACACTCAGATGGACAAACAAGACTCTTTTCAGTTGAAAAAGAGCATGCCATTGTTGACATGGTGGTCCAGAACAACACCATCCACCTCAAAGCAAAGAGTAATACAAGACAACCAAGTATTCCAGAATATTCAGCAATGCAGTCTTGCTGCAATTGATCGTGTTGTAAGGAGAAATGTCATCCGGATGAAGCAGGTATACAAAGTACCCTTTGAGAGGAACTTTATCAGAGTGAAGGAGTTGCGATTCCAGTTTGTTCAAGTATGTGTAAGCCACACAATTACTGCACTTTAACCCTAAATACAAAGATATTGTCTATATACTATTCCACTGTAAGTGGAAAAATTCAGGCGTATCTGGGCATAGTGCTGTGTCAAGGGGGAACCCAGACTGTTCTGCAAGTTACAGTATAAACTTTGCAATCAATGGCATTACTTTAAAAAACACTAACTTCTTGTACCTTGTGTTCTTACTCAAGAGGAGTTTGGAGTTGGATAGCAGTGATACTCATTTTGAGTACCAGTATATTGATAAAGCTGGCTTTAAGCTTAACAAAAAAAGAAGAGGGAGGAATGTGACTGGCCATTGTGCCACAGTCAATATTCTTGGACAGTGGGGAGGCAACAACACCATTGTCTGCCATAATTTCAACTACTGGTGTGTGGCACACAATACTGTCTTGGGGCCATACACGACTGAAAGGATACAAATTTTTTTGAACTCCCTCAATGAAATCCTCTTCTTGCAGGTTGACCAGAAGCAAATGGAGCAAAATTTTGTAGTCGTTTGGGACAACGTTCCATTCCACCATTCGGCACTAGTGCGGGATGGTGTTCCTTCCACCATATTCTACTTTCCTGAATTCAGTTGAGGAGTTCTTCTAACCCTCCGGCCTTACGCCCTGTGTTACCGGGTAGGCTCCGGTTCCCCGTGACCCTGTATGGGACAAGCGGTTCTGAAAATGTGTGTGTGAGTTCTTCTCCTGTTGGAATGGAAAGTGTATGATCGCAACCCTTACAGTCTTCTTCAAGTAATGGAAGAGGCCTGTGGAGATGCTGAGGCAGTAGATTCTGTTATACAACAGAACTCCTCAGTAGAGAATGTCACGATAAATGTGTATTTGCATTCATGTATTTGTGTGTGTACATCAGACTATGTTATACAATCAACAGACCACACAACTGTACATTTGATGTTAGTATTTAAGTTTAGTAAATGCATTAGTAGAAGGCAGTACTTCTTTATGCAGTGGAATTGAACTGTTTGGTCAAGGTAAGAGTGTTTAGTTGGCTGTGTTAATTGCTTTGAGAGCAATTACATTCATTTGGAAAAATGTGTCAAAATGATTGAGAAAAACTGTAGTATTGGGTCTCAGTTAAACAGGTTTATATTGTTAAACAGTCTATTCCAGAATTGCTGGAGCGAAGGCTTAGAGGGGTACATTTACATTCATTCATTTAGCAGACGCTTTTGTCCAAAGTGACGTACATTGCAGCAAGTACTAGAGTTTAACCATAGCAGTGCAATGATGTGGTTACTTACCAGTTTTCACCCTGAAATGTGCGGATAATTGAAGTCACTGTGGATCTGTTTATGTTGGGCTGAACTCTCTGCCTAGCTTCTCTGAAGGAGAGACCATGATTTATGACATGATCAATTAGGGTGGCCCTCATTTCATTTGAAACCCATCTGTACCCAATCCTTCTGCCTCTCCTCCCCCCTCTTCCACCCTGCTGCCCCCTTCCTCTCTGCTCATGTCTTGTTACATTTTCTTCTCTTGCTCTTTCCACTACACCATTGCCCTCTACACTACCCATCTCTCCTCCTTCTACTCCTCTCCCTTCTCCTCTTCCTACATCCTCACCTCCTCTCCCCTCATTTCCCTCTCCAACACCTCTCACTCTTACATGTCTTCCTTTTCCCCTTCTCATTCTTCTTATTCTTTGTCTTTTTTCTTTTCCCCTTTTATAGCTGTAGGAATTGTGATAACTGTGTAATCAATTTGGAAATTTGCACTTCCTGTGTTGTGTGTATTACTAAATCAGCAGATATCAATTTGGGGCTCATTGAGAACATACCATGTGTAACTGAGCATTGAACAAATGGCAGAGTTTTGCTTGTTGTGTTTAGCAAAATGGTACATAAATGTTTGTGATTTGTGTTAAACCAGTGAAAGACATGCAATTGCTTTTTTCCTTGCACCACCCAGTTCTGGTTGGCTGTATGAACTGTTGTGCAAACATTTTAGAATTCTGTGCACAGTGTTTTGGGAAAAGTATGCATGTCATTTGAAAGTAGTATGAGATAGACAAGAACTTACAATTTATTTAGGACACTGAATGAAATCTTCAGATGGCTGTGTTAATTGTCTTGAGAGCAGTGACCGGAGTTTGGAGTAATGTGTCAATCAATCGAGAAAAACTGTAAGTACACTCCTTATAACTTTAATTGTTCTGGTTCTTTATTGCACAGTGTGCATAATTAATATAACTTAACTGTATTTGTCCACCGCACCCCCATGAGTGGTAAACATTTGATGCAAATGAACTAAAATTTTAAACATGACCAGTCCCCCCCCAAAAAGGTAACTGAACAAGTCAGGACTGGCGTCCCGTCCTGGGTGTGTCCCCTTCCCCCTCAGGCCTTACGCCCTGTGTTGCCGGGTAGGCTCCGGTTCCCCGTGACCCAGTATGGGACAAGCGGTTCTGAAAATGTGTGTGTGTGTGTGTATTTGTCCACAGGAAAGCTGAAACAGTAGATGACATTTTGCAAGAGGTGTTCAACTCACGCGGGGCGCGGTGGTGCAGTGGGTTGGACCAGGTCCTCTTCTCTGGTGGGTCTGGGGTTTGAGTCCTGCTTGGGGTGCCTTGTGGTGGACTGGTGTCCTGTCCTAGGTGTGTCTCCTCCCCCTCTGGCCTTACACCCTGTGTTGCCAAGTAGGCTCTGGTTCCCCGTGACCCTGTATGGGACAAGTGGTTCAGAAAATGTGTGTGTTCAAATCACTGGACTGTGTTGGGGCAGCATGGCTCATGCACCTCTTTATTTTTCAAAGTTCACCTTCAGCTCTGTCATTGTGGAGTGTGTATGTTGTGTGTCTCACCATGGCCATATCAGTGTTCTCCGTATTCTCCATTTTTTTCCCACCACTCAAAGACCTGCTGTTTGCATGAACTGGTGCCTCTGAATTCTCTTTAGTGCGTGACTGTGTGGTAAAACACTCACACCTTCAATTACTGCCTGAGATTCTCTGCCACAGTAACTGACTGTGACACTAAGTGACCAATGGTGAGAAGAAAAAGATGAAAATATCAGTAATATGTTCTGCAACAGTCACTGTGGCTTTGCTGCGAGGGACAGATGTATGACAGTATCTTTATTATATTATAACTGTTAAAGTTTTATGTGCAATTATCATATATAAAATCAGTCAGTCTAACATTTCAGAATATGTTTGAAAAATGTACTATAAGCTGTACTGTAATTGTCTTTCATAAAGTATACAAAAATTGTGCAGATTTTAAAAAAGAAAAGCAGAAGTAGAAGAGATCTTCGCGAGGCAGTGTGTACAGCTTCTTCTGTCAAATGAGATGGAAATTGTGCAACATGTCTTTCCACAAAAGCAGTAGAGAAGGAAGTTGGAGAAAAATTGATCTTCTGCGATCTCACTCTGGTCATTCAAACAGGCAAGAACATTACGCATCCACGACAAATATAATAATACATCAATGGGATAATAATCACACAACAAAGAAAACACCAATGCAGGATATTGTTCCATGTACAGTTTTGAAATGAATGCATAATTTTTCTTGTGCATGTTTTATGAAGTGGAATTATTACAGACAATTGTAGGACTAATGAGCTGCACACCTCACCCAAAGTTTCACTGCAATTTAAAACTTGCAAAGAAAAAATGTTACCCACACTGAAAAAGGAAGAACACCCTCTTTCATGTTGAACCCCTGGTTCTCTATTCTATTTACTCATAGTTCCCTGCACACTGCATATGGTTGAGGTTTTGCAAGTAAAAAGTGCAATGCGTCTTCCTACAACATACTGAGAATTTTTTTTTTTTTTCAATTTTAATGATCTATCGCAAGATATGCAACATGAGGAATCAACAGGATAAAAGCGTGAAAAGACTTGTACACATCAGCAGAGCAAATGTTGTAACAGAGATGGGAGCTGGAAAGACACCTAATTTCTGGGCTCTGACTCTGCTCATCCTACCTGGTGAGAAATACAGCAACATTAAAATTTATATATTTTCATTATGAGAAATGTTAAACATTGATTTAAATTGATGTTTATCATGGCATGGTCAAGAGGATAAAGCATTTTTAAGTATTTGGTCAGGAGTGTTTAGTTTTCAAGTTTTTGTTACATGACACAACGGTTAAGAAAATTGAATCTGAGATGTATTCCTTTTGAATAAAAGCATATTTGATTGTGTTTTCACAATTTCCTGTAAGTAGGAATGATAGCAGTAGAAATCTAAACATATGCATGTAATTATTGTTTTCTTACTTAAATGATGTTTGCTCCTACTGGATATTTATACATTTTTAAACATTTTAATAACAGCTGAACATAAATGTGGTTCTGAAGGGTACACTAGTAGAGTTTGTACTGAGATTTGATACAGCAAATTTTAGTTGATGAGCTCATGCTATGATTTCTGAAACTGTATTTCCTGCAGTTAATGTTGTACATTTATGTGACATCAGCATCTTCATTGACACAGTCTATTCCCCTGTCCTGAGTTCAGTGTCATTAATATTTTCCAGGGGTCTTGGGTGGTCAGTGGGCTGTGTGGTATCCGGAGAAACCAGTCTGTGCAGTGAGAGGATCTACTGTGATCATTAAATGTACATATGATTATCCAGAAGGAAATGTGCAGGAGGAAATGTGGTGTCTTAATCATATGTACTGCACTGGCACTGAATATGTGTGTCACAGTGAAAATAGAAGCATTGCACCACAGTTCAAAGACAGAGCACAGTGTTTGAGCGATAAACAGAAGAACTGCACTCTGAAAGTAAAGAACATTACAGACACAGATGCTGGAGAGTATAGATTCAGATTTATCAGTGATAAGGACAGATGGACTGGTCAAGATGGAGTCACACTAATTATTACCGGTAAGTGGTAAGACTTTTTTATATGTTATATTAAGATTTCAAACAAACATACAGCAGGCCCATAGGTTTGGTGGGCTGGAACGTCACAGAGCTCGAGACATGTCAGGAAAAGTGGGAAACCTGGGGGTTTGACTGTGAAGGGAAGTCACTGTGGATCCCTCTCCTGGCTGGAATACCATCAAACCCCAGAGTCAGAAAACAACTGACTGATAGACGGGAACACATGACACACCTGTTACTTAACAGAATACAAAAGCATCATTTCCTGTAGCAAATGCCAATAACAGAAGCTTGTGGATTTTTTTCTTGGATTCATGGTAACTGAGGTTTACAAGTATATAATGTCCTCTTTAAGGTGTGATTTTGCTGTTGTGGAGTTTGGGAGTTTTTTTTTAACATATTTCCTCTAAATAGGACAAAAATAAATAGAGCTCAAGAGGAGAAATTTATCTATTATACTGGATAAATCTGAGCATTTTGAAGTTTAATACTAAATCCATTAATTTGTTGTTTGACCAATACTGTCTGTAGGTATTTTGTTTGACTGCAGTGATATTCAGACTTCTGTAAAATTCACCCTTTATATCTATATGATTTTCCGTTGAAATAGCCTGCACAGTGAGTAAAGTGTCACTAAGTTTTAGTGAGGAAGTGTTAAAAGTTCCTTCTGAATTTATTCCTACACAGAATTAAGAGTGTTGATGAACTCCTCGAGTGGAAATGGAACAATAAGAGAAGGAGATTCAGTTAATCTAACTTGTGCCACAAAGGGCTGCTCTCTCAGCCAATCAGAGTTCATCTGGGTTAAGGACAAAGAGCGCCTCCAAGAGACACACTCCACACTGCACTTCAATCGTGTCTTGTGCCGAAATAAAGGAAACTACTCCTGCACTTTCAAAGGTGGAGGCGATCAATCTGAAGAGTTCCAGCTGAACATTCAAGGTGAGAAGTTCACCTTGTATTTTTTCACACACAGCAATCAAAATATACTTGCAACGTAAAATTTTTTTTTACTGACACTAGTGTATCATAGGGCTGGTGCCTCAGAGCTCCTGGCCCCTGGGTTTTCATGTGGGTCAGATCAGATGCAGTCTTTGTGGAGTCTGCATGCACCTCATGTTCAGGTAGATTTCCTCTTGAGTCTTGGTGCTCTGGTTTCCTGCCACAGTTCAAACGCATGTTTCATTTACATTTATTCATTTGGGAGTCTCCAGAGTATTGATAGCTATAATGGCTGTAGTTGGTATGTATGGTATAAGAGACAGCTGCTGCCTTTGGACCCAATGATCACAGGTTTGATCCCCACCTCTGGCTATAGTACCCTTGAGCAAGGTACTTACCCTAAAATGCTCCAGTAAAATTACCCAGCTGTATAAATGGGTAAATAATTGTGACCTTAACATTGTAAGTTGCTTTGGAGAAAAGTGTCTGATGAATGTAAGTAAAAAAAAAAAATATTTGTCAGTGAAAGTGTGATTCAAGATTTTATTTGTCACATACACAGTTAGGCATACATACAACCTGTAGTGAAATGTTAATCTAGTCAACTCTGTAGACTGTGCAAACACACACACACACACTATCTGAACCGCTTGTCCCTTACGGGGTCACGGGGAACCAGAGCCTAACCCGGCAACTCAGGGCGTAAGGCTGGAGGGGGAAGGGACACACCCAGGACGGGACGCCAGTCCGCCGCAAGGCACCCCAAGCAGGACTTGAACCCCAGACCCACCGGACAGCAGGACTGCGGTCCAACCCACTGCACCACCGCACCCCAAGTGAATATAATTCAAGTTAAAAAAGAAAATGTACAGGGAACTGAATTAAAGCTAAAATGTAAAAAAACTAAAATTGAGGTCTAGGGAACAAAAAAATGTGCAGGTATTGAATATGCAATATGCAATGATAAAGTGCAATGTGCAGCACTGATGAATGAATAACATGCCACCGAAATACTTAAAGTACAGGATATGTCCATGTTGAGGGGTCTGATGGCCTGAGGGAAGAAGCTCCTCTTGAGCCTCTCAGTTCTGGCCATCAGACTAGGATAGTGTCTGCCAGACTGCAACAGGCAGAACAGTGAATTAGATAGATGGTTGGGGTCATTAAGAATCTTATCAGCCCTTGCTCTGCATCTCCTGGTGTAGATGTCATGCAGCCGGGGGAAGAGCAGTCCTGGAGATGCGCTCAGCTATGCGCACCACTCTCTGCAAGGCTTTGCGGTCTTGGGATGAGCAGTTCCCGTACCACACCGAGATGCATTGATTCAGTGTACTCTCTATAGCCCCGATATAGAAAGCTTTCAGGATCGCTGGGGAGATCCTGAATTTCCTCAGCTGTCTCAGGTGGTACAGCCGTTGCCTGGCTTTTTTCACCTGGGCTTGAGTGTGATGAGTCCAGGTCAGATCCTCAGATATGTGCACTCCGAGGTATTTGAAACTGCTTTGTCAATTGCGTTGTCAGTGATTCAGGTCCTGTCCAGAGTGAACATTGCTTCACACCTTACACTCCCAGGGAGCATTCCAGAGAACTGCGACCCTGCATTGGAGCAGCGATTACTGATCGTGAATGGATAGACTGTGAAATAACTGATGTATTAGCTTAATCTTTTTAAAGAACACCAGTGATGGGAAAAACTGTTTATATCACTAGGTCAACTAAAACTGTGACTCAGACTCTTGCAGTGACCAACCGGTGGTTGAGTTTAACCAGTCTATTGTAATTATTCTCAACAGTGCCCTCCTGTCCTCCTGATCCAGAGGCTTCAAATTCGTCACTGATATTTATTATAGTGGGGACGCTGCTGGCTGTCCTGGTTGTAGTTCTTGTGGTGCTCATTTACTTTAAAAGGTGAGTGTTCTGTCTTTCATTTAATATTGACATCATTTGATGCTTTTAATTTATATTTGCACCAGGTGTAACCTGAAATACAACGATGCCAAGTAACTGCACTGCAGTATATGTTGGTGTGTTTTTATATGTGTGTTTTCATGTCTGTTTTTCAGGAAGAAGACTCCAGAAGAAGATGACAGAGAAAGAAAAGCACAGGTAATAAAGTGCTCATAATTTTATTGTTAGATATCTGTGATATGGACAATATATAATATCAAAATATTACACCGTCAACTTTGTAATCAGCTTTGGTAATTAACTTTTTGTAATTTGGTAACTTTGTATCATTACCATCCCGTCCTGGATGTGTCCCCTCCCCCTCCAGCCTTGCGCCCTGTGTTGCCGGGTTAAGCTCTGGCTCGCCGCCATCCTGCTTAGGACAAGCGGTTTCAGAGAATGTATGTGTGTGTGTGTGTGTTTGGTATTAATAAGCTTGTACAGTGCAGGTCGCTGTTGTTCGAACAAAACAGAGCTGGGAGCAAGGTGTCTGAAAACTGCGAGGCACCATCTGCGCCCGCTGTACCACCTTGTGGGACTTAAAAAACAATCCTTAAGTTGCATGTGTAATTTTATACTTAAATAGTGATTGACACAAAGATTCACTAACTGCTTGCCCATATCAGGGTCATGGTGTTCTGAATCTCTGAATTTCATTATGTCTATCTATCTGTCTATCTATCTATCTATCTATGTGTCTGTCTGTCTCTTCCATCCTTTCTTTTTAAGAATTCCAACATCAGCACTGGTTCCGTGACCACGGGCCGCAAACAGGAAGGTACATCTGAGGAGGAAGTCAGTTATGCCTCTGTTCACTTTAAACAGAAGAAACCACTAGAGAAGTGAGTGCAGACTTTGGCTCATTTACATACATAAAATATCATCACTAGCTAGAGGCCAAAAAATAAAATATTACCTGAAAAAATTAGAGGTATCATCAGTAAATTGAGTGGACAAATTAGACTGTTACATGACAGGGGATTTTGGGATAGAAAGATCCTGTTAAACAAGTAAATTAATGCCATTCATTTAATAACTTTTGTTATCTCAAGAGCATGATGTTAATGTTGGTCTGTGGTTCTGTCCAGGTCTGCAGGCAGTGAGCAGCAGAACCACGATGATGGGGTCATCTACAGCTCTGTGTCACAGTAAGTATCTCAGTAACCTTCAGAGTCCAGCGCATGACAGCATTTGATGGAGGCATGAAGTATTTTATACTTAGCCAAAAAAATCAGTTTGAATTCCAAGAAGAATAGGTCAAGAAGACGTTTAAGTGGAGAATGTAATACATTGTACATGGATATTTTAAAGAGGGGAATACAGTAAAGAGGTATGTTACACTTTAATAATATTAATATAAGAGAGTGAGAAATGTGTACTGGGTACATTTTTTCTGTTCTGTTTTAGCCTGTAAATAGGTTTTAAAACACACCCACTCTAAAGGTGTGGACAACACATGTGAAGTGTCATTTCTTTTCAGTCAGTGAAGAGTTTCTCTGCAGTCAACAGCACAGAGTTTGAAGATGCAGCTCTGAGATTTCCATCCACACCATTTTCACACATGATTCTGCTATCTGTTGTTTCCAAGTCTGTGGATGTGTTTTGTGCCCACAGGATCGAGTCTTTTGATTTAATGGGACTGTTGGAAACACATTACCATGGATTTCCAAAAAGCAATGTACATTGCTACTTGAAAGTATGTGAACCCCTTGTATCTGTCATGACCCCAGAGGGTGAAATCGCCGATGTCCACCAAAGACACCTCACAAGAGCTATGCAACTAAGCCAACACACCTGTTTTCAGCTCATTACGTTCCCAGCCCTATAAAAGGGACTAACGGATACATCAGTACTTCGTGCATTCTTGATCAGCTCTTTACTGCTGGCACATCAGTGTCCAGTTTAACCTGTGATTCTATAGCAATTCCTGTTCACTGACCTGTTTCTCCAGTAACTGTTCGAGTATGTTTGTTAGTCCTGAGCTCCTGTCCTGTCCAGGTCCTGTGTATCACCCCATTGCTGTCGTGCCTTTGTATGAACTCTCTTCGTGCAACAGTCTCACTTCACTTAATGTAAGATACTTTTTGTGTCTCTCTTACTTCGTGTCCTCAGTGTCACCCATGCACTTTATGTCTGGGTTTGCCATTTACACTTGTATATACACTTTGTTGAGATCACTGTGCTTTAGGTCTGTGTCCAAATGTTACAGAAAAACACGTCCATGTTCATTTTACATCCGGACGTCAGTGTCCAGTTTCAGCATGAAATTAAAGCTTAATGAGAAGCAGTCTTTCTCATCTGACATAACTGGTGCGCAATCACCAATTCCATGCATTGGTGTAGAGGAAACCGTGTGTAGTGTAGTAGAAAAAAAAGGAATTAGTGCAGGTGTAAAAATATGATTCCCAATTTACACTGGTTAAACCAAATAGGTAAATGGAATCAGGTGGGTAAATCATAATCATTTATTCATTTTGTAAGTTCAGTTTAATATTTTATACAAAAATAATGACCACTGCCATGGGGTTCACATACTTTCAGGCAACACTGTATAAATGGGATTCCGTGTCACTCATGCTTATATCCTGTCCCCAGATTTTAATACATGCATTTAATGCTACTGTGGGATTTACTGTTTACTGTTTTGGTGTAGACAGAGTATCATTTCAAACAAGTAATTGTTATGGTGTTTCCATTCATTTACATCATCATATCATTCTCCACACTTGTTCAGCCGGCCATTTCACTAGAACAAATCAGGAGAGGATAACTGCGCTAAAACAGCCTCTGGTGCTTAAACCAAACTACGGCTGCAAGCCAATGTCCTTAACCACAGTGTCATCTCTGTGTATGTAATATAACTTTACAATGTTTAATTATCTTGTTCCTTATCACAGCTTTGTACTTTGTGCTTATGTTAGGGGATAGCTGGTAGTATAATGTTGAGAGTTACTCTCTTCAGACCCAAAGGTTGTAGGTTCAACTCTCACCTCTGGCTGTAGTAACTTTGAGCAAGGTACTTAGGTACCGTAAGAATTTGTCTAGTGACATTACCCAGCTGTGTAAATGGGTAAACAGTTGTAGGCTTCTAATAGTTATAACCTTAATATTGTAAGTTGCTTTAGAAATGTGTCAGCTGAATCAGTATATATAAACTATGCTTTGAGTTACATCTATTTAATCAACATCTTCTATTATCCAGTTAACGCCATATAGAGTGTTTTAAATAATTTATTTGCTCTATCAGGGGGCGCAGTGTTGCAGTAGGGTTGGCCGGATCTTGCTCTCTGGTGGGTCTGGGGTTCGAGTCCCACTTTGCTGTGTTCCCTCCCCCTCCAGCCTTGTGTCCTGAGTTGCTGAGTTATGCTCCGGCTTGCTGCAAGCTTGCTTGGAACAAACGGCTTCAGCTAGCGTGTGTGTGTGTGTGTGTGTGTGTTTGCTCTATTTCTCTCCGGGTTTTACAAACTATAAATATATAATCTAATGTGACTTGCCTTGTGAGAATTTCAAGAGCTTTTAATAAAACATTTTACATGAACAAATCTGACTTTTTGTGTACATGTCATGGTCGCGTCTGAGGGAAGCGGTGGACCCCAGCGCAGAGCGGTAATCGTGGTGTCTTCAGGGAAATCCAAGAAAGGAGGTCAGAGGACAGGCAAAGGGTCTTCGAGGGGCGAACGTCGTAACAGGGAGGATCCAAAAGGCGAGGTCAGTGTACAGGCAAGAGGTCGATGATCCGAAGGAGGCAGTAGATCGGGGGAACAAGGGACGGGTTCGGGGAAGGCGTTCGGGAACAGGAAATGGCTGGAGAAGGTCGCTAACGAGGAGGCAGATCAAGGTTCCGCATCAGCTGGTTGTCCGACGCAGCCTTTTATGCTGCAGTCTGCATTGCGTCCCAGGTGTTCCGTGTTGGCCCGGAGGTGTGGGCGTGGCAGTACCCCCCCCCCCCCCGAAGATCGGTCCCAAACACTCGAGGGCGACCAGGGGGACGGCCTCGAGGCCGAGGTGCGGGCCAATCCGGATGACTCCTGTGGAAGTCGGCCATGAGGCTTGGATCAAGGATGTCTCGTGCCGCTACCCAGCACCGTTCCTCAGGTCCGTATCCTTCCCAATCCACCAGATACTGAAGTACCCCTCCACGACGGCGGGAATCCAGGAGCGCCCGTACCGCATACGCTGGTGCGCCACCCTCAGGCAGGAGAATCGGGTCTGGAGGCGTGCTTGCGGGCTGGTGTAGGGAGGTGGCCAAGGGTTTGAGGAAGGATACGTGGAACGTCGGGTGTGTGCATAGGTGTTGGGGCAGTTGCAGGCGATATGAGACCGGGGTAACTCTGCGGATAATCTTAAAGGGTCCTATGTACCTTGGGCTGAGTTTCTTTGACATATATGGTCCGTGGAAACCCCAGGTTGATAGCCATACCCTCTGTCCGGGTGTAAGGGAGAGGTGCCGCCGATATCGATCGGCTTGATGTTTGATACGGGTTTGTGATTCTTGGAGATGTCGTCTGACAGCTGCCCATACCTCGCTGCTGGTTCGATACCAGGAGTCCACAGCCGGCACATCGCTGGATCCCGGTTGCCATGGAAACAATGGTGGCTGGTACCCCAAGATGCACTGAAACGGAGAGACACCTGTAGCGGTATGGGTGAGCGTATTGTGGGCATACTCTGCCCACGGAAGGTATCGAACCCAGTGAGTTGGGTGTTCAAGACAATAGCTTCTGAGGTACCGACCCATGTCTTGCTGTAGCCGTTCTACCTGCCCATTGGCTTGAGGGTGGTACCCCGAGGTCATACTCACTGCGACCCTGAGTTTTTTCCCCAAAAGGCCCTCCACACACGCAATGTGAACTGAGGACCCCTGTCGGACACTATGTCTGTCTTCGGGTATACCGTAGAGCCGGAATACATGCTGAAACAGCAACTCTGCTGTCTCCAAGGCAGAGGGGAGCTTGGGCAAAGGAATCAAGCGACAGCCCTTGGAAAAACGATCGATCACGGTGAAGATGGTGGTCTTACCATCTGACAGTGGGAGGTCCACTAAGAAATCTAATGCTAGGTGCGTCCAGGGACGGTTGGGTACCGGCAGGGGTTCCAGGAGCCCTGCTGGACTCTGATTTGAAGCCTTGGACTGAGCACAGACTAGACACGCCCGGATGTAGTCCTGTACATCTTCCCGGAGGGACGGCCACCAGTAGAGCTGCTGGATCCTAGCCTGAGTCTTCCCAAACCCCGGGTGCCCTGCCACTGGATGGTCATGGGCCCACTGTAAGAGAGTGGTCCTCAGACCTGGTGGAACATATTGTTTTCCAGAAGGTTTACCTGATGGTTCGGGGTCCCCTTGTTGGGCTTGGGCCAGGTCCTGGGTGAAGTCCCACTGAACAGGTGCCACAAAGCAGGACCTGGGCAGGATGTAGTCTGGTTCCGTTACCTCCTGCGTTTCGTCATGCAGCCGGGAAAGGGCGTCCGCTTTGATGTTCTTTGGACCTGGTCTGTAAGTGACAGTAAAGTTGAACCGAGAAAAGAACAGCGCCCACCTGGCCTGATGCGTTGAGGCGCCGGGCTGTCTGCAGATATTGTAAATTCTTATGATCAGTGAGTACCAAAAAAGGGTATTGTGCCCCTTCCAGCCAATGTCTCCACTCTTCTAGGGCTAATTTAATTGTTAGGAGCTCTCTATTCCCTATGTCGTAGTTTCGTTCGGCCTCAGACAGTTTCCTGGAAAAAAATGCACAAGGGTATAATTTCACAGGCTTACCTTGCCTCTGAGAAAGGACAGCGCCTACCCCTGACTCAGAGGCGTCAACCTCCACCACGAATGGCAACTCAGGGTCGGGTTGATGCAGAATGGGGGCCGGTTCTGAGGCTGGTCCCTGGGTTCTGATCTGGTTATCTAAAGTAACAGCGGTTTCTGTGAACCGATCAAGGGTCCATCTTTCTCCTCGGAACACCATTTCACCACGGATGCGTGGGTTAGACCACAGCGAAAACTAGCCAACAAGGCTCTCTCTCCCCAATCGCTGCGTTCTGCGAGAACACGAAATTCTATGGTGTAATCTGCCACGGGTCAGTCACCTTGCTGTAGATTCATGAGTCTTTCACTCAGCTGTTCCTGAGCCAGTCCGAAAATGGCGAGGAACCGGCTCTTGAACTGCGCATAAGTGCTGGGGAAGCCATTTCATTTGTCCAAACTGCTGTTGCCCACTCAAGTGCTCTGCCCGTGAGCAGAGAGAGGACGTAGGTGATCCGGCTCTGTTCTGTGCTGTAAACTAGGGGCATACTAGAAAAAAACCAGCTCACATTGAAACAAGAAGCCTTCACATTGTGCTGGGGTCCTGTCAAAGCGGGTCGGGGGAGACAAGTGGAAACCGCGTGATGGAGAAGGAGTTGCGTTCGACGAGTCAGGCGCTGCAGGACCGGCTGCGGGTTTCTCAATGGGCTGTGTGGGCGCACGCGACGTATTCAGCACGCTTACCACCTGCTTGTAAGAGGCGATGAGGTTGTGGAGCGTCTGTTCCATACCGGCCAAGCGTGCTTCACGCGAGTCCAACTCCGCCTGGAGATGGTTCAGCTCCGCTGGATCCGTATACGTGGCGGAACCTTCTGTCATGGTCGCGTCTGAGGGAAGCGGTGGACCCAAGTGCAGAGCGGTAATCGTGGTGTCTTCGGGGAAATCCAAGAGAGGAGGTCAGAGGACGGGCAAAGGGTCTTCGAGGTGCGAACGTCGTAACAGGGAGGATCCAAAAGGCGAGGTCAGTGTACAGGCAAGAGGTCGATGATCCGAAGCAAAGGAGGCAGTAGATCGGGGGAACAAGGGACGGGTTCGGGAACAGGAAATGGCTGGAGGAGGCAGATCAAGGTTCCCCATCAGCTGGTTGTCCGACGCAGCCTTTGCTGCAGTCTGCGTTGCGTCCCAGGTGTTCCGTGTTGGCCCAGAGGTGTGGGCGTGGCAGTACATTTAGCTGACTCTTCTCTCCAAAAAGAATTAGAATCATGTCTACCTTCAATTACTTACCCATTTATACAGTTGTGTATTTTTTTTTTTACTGGGACAGTTCAGGCTAAGTGCATTGTTCAAGGGTACTACAGCAGGGGGAGAGATTCAAACCTGCGATCTCTAAATCCAAAGCTGAGAGCACTGGCCACTGTGCTTCCTGCTACCCCTTGTTTTTGCCTCTATCTTAATGTTTACAATAATCTTCTAATGTGCAGCCTTATCTTTTTCAGCCATAGCAATAGGTTGTTAGAGCAGCCACCTTCTGCTTGAAGGAGACAGCTTTGAATCCCCACTACTCTTGTACTCTTGAATAAGATACTTAACTTGAACTCAACAGGAGGAGCACGAAAACTCCTCAGCCTGATAGACATGCCCTCCTACCAGGAGGAAATGTTTAACAACTCTGGTGGTTTAAAACCATCTCTGTTACTATGGTGGTGTAAGGCCTCTATGCTGGAAATGTCAAAGAAAAAGCTTTTTACTCTGTACCAATATGACCAGTTGGAATTTGCAGCAAAGGGACACGTCTGTCCTCCCAAGCTACATCCACAAAGACAATCTTTGTTTATGTTTCAGCACAAATGTTTGAGTGTTTCTAACTATCCTTCAGAAAGTTTTACTTCATCTTTTCCTTCAGTTATTATTTTTTGCATTCTAAACATACAGGTTTATGCTTTCTAGACCCTTGTGATATGTGGGATTCTGTTAAACAGCATTGCATTCCCTTTTTATTTTTTATCTTTCCAATATGAGTTAAAGTTTTTTAAGCCTTTTAGTCACACAGTAAGCATACTGTAACGACCTGCGTTACTGGGTAGTGTCATGTTTGAGCGGGAAAAGGCTTTCATTGTAAATAGCTGAGAATTGTAGGTGAAATGTGAATTAGTTGTTCAACCGCTGTGAGGGCTCACGGGAAATTGAAGGGGGTCAGTGTCACTTCTACTGAAAGAAGAAAGCCTGAGAGGTGCTGAACCCCAAGAGTCTTTCTTCATTAGAAGCCTTGGTCCAGAAGACATCCACAAAGCTGGTCCAGGTCAATGGTCAGCAGAAGAACGAAGGTCCACCTCCTGGTTGGAATGGACCAGCACCGGGGTCCGGCTGTGAAGTCTACATCAGTCGGATCCCATGGGACGTGTATGAGGACCGGCTCATCCCCCTCTTCCAGGTGGTGGCCCCCCTCTACAGGTTTCTAATGATGAACTTCAGTGGGCAGAACAGGGGCTTTGCCTAAGCAAAGTACGGTGACCCCGCAGAGCGCCGCTGAGGTCGTCTGCTCCCTGCACAGCCACAAGTTGCAGGAAGGCATGCACCTGGTGGTGCTCCACAGCACCGAGAAATGGCAGCTGTGCCTGGAGGAGCTGCTCACCAGCGTGAAGTGGGAGCAGTTGCTGCAGGTGGTCTTTCTGAGGGAGTGAAGTTCGTTACCCTAAAGGCCGCCAGGGATGCGAAGAGCATTGCTTCAGTGGTTCTGTACGCCTCTCGCTGTGCCGTCTCCATGGCCAAGAAGGTGCTGTGCGACGTTCAGTATTGCCACACAGAGCCAGGGGGCTTCCTCTGCTTCGTGTACCAAGTGGCGGGTGTTACACTGTCCGTCACCGGCATGGCTCACATTCTACTGGGCAGCAGCCCCGGCGCCATGCAAGAAGAGGTGTGCCACATTGCTGCAGAACATGTTTTAACATCACTCAAAGCCTGAGTGGCTCTGCTTTTACTCTTTTAATCTTATTTATGGAATTTCTGATTTCTTTAATTTTGTCAAGTTTGATGTTTAAATGTAATATTTTACCTTTTCTACTTTTGGTTTGACTTAAGAATGCACTGTAAAATATGAATGGTTGAAAGTAGAGGAATGGTGTTTGATTTGAGTATTTGGATGTTTTTGTAAATAGTTTGCGGTTTTACTTTTAATATTTTCACTTGTTTGTTTGCACATAGTGGAGGAATGTGTGTGCACTGAGATCAATGATTCCTTTTTACTTTGCTTGTTAAAAGTTGAAACCAAAAAAAAAAAGTAGGGTCTTGAGAAAAAAGTGGAGAAATTTTTACCTGTCAAGTTGGACAGTGTGTGGAACCAGACACCTTTGGTGGGCTGGTAATCCATTCTGTTCTGTGAGAAAGAAAAAGTGTTCTCTGCCCAACAACATTATTTCCTCGTGTTTGAACCTATACCTTTTGCTCTGTGTCAGTGTTTTGACGAATGTTCATAATGAATGGTGTCCATGTGTTTTTCTTTGCCCCATCTGAGTGCAGCGCTTTACAATACTTCATAATATAGTTCATAAAACCAATTGTTCTACTACTTATTCAGTTGCACAGAGATATGCATTTTGACAATTTTTTCAACAGTAAGGCTGGAGTTGTTAAAGAACTGGACGGTGTTGAGGTGGTATGGCTCATACACTTGTTCAATGTGCTATGGAAGGCAGGCAAAACACCTTTGGACTGGCACACTGGGTCGTGCTCCCTATATTTTATAAAGGTTGTGTTCCAGTTGCAGTGAAATCACATGCCTCAGTCTCCCTTTCACAACCTGCGCAGTAGACTGGCAATGAAACTCTGCTCGATATTTGAGGAGATAGTTATCACTAACACTGTTGCAGCTTCTTGTGTTCACAAATGACAAGACCAACTTCTGAGCTTTTCCAATAACAATGTTATATTTAATTAAAATACCAGCACAAACGTCCATCGCTCCAGTCGTACACTCTCAGGCAAACTCTTCTTCTCTTCTTGCATTTTCTCCAAAGAATGTTATTAATGTGTGGCCATCTAGTTACAGCTCTATGAATCGTTCTATGAATCGTATCGTATCCTAAGTTTGAACAAAAGGAAGGCAATTTCATCCTGGCTCTAGAAGAGCAGACCAGCTCTTTTTCTTGGCACAGTTGTTTGAGGGATCATATATGCTATGATATATGTTTGGTGGACTTGGAAAAGTCATATGACCATGTCCCATAGTATGTCCTGTGGGAGATACTACAAGAAGATGAGCTATTGGGAGTGATGATACAGCCTATTTGTTCCCTGTATGAGCTGAAGTTTCGTTATCCTCAGTATTAAGTTAAATCCGTTCAATGTGGGTGGTATTTTTTTGTCCCCACTCCTACTGTTTGTGATTTTCATGAAGTATGTCTTGTATCCTTTTCCATTCCAGCCCAAGGCTCTAAATAACCTGTTGAAATTTAAGCAAAAGTCTTATAACTGGAATCCACGGTGATAAAATGGGATTTTCTTCATACCCAGTATTACATAGAGACAATGCGTTGTACACACACAAACAAAACAGTACAACAGTGTTACGATGGGAGTATGCACTATCATAATAAATTGTACACACCAATAAACACACACACAATACATTGTATGCAGTAGTCAACACACACACACAAAATGTATTGATGTGTGACCCATTGAAAGTAGTGTATCTAGCAGTGTAAGTCACTGCGGTGAATAAGGTATGTTGGCTGATAACACTACATAGTATCCATTGTAAGTCACTTTGGAGAAAAGCATCTGCTAAGTGAAAAAATGTAAATGTAACTGTTGCACCCATGTACAGTTTTTTTCAATCGATTTGACACATTACTCAAAACTCCGGTCACTGCACTCTAAACAAACAATTAACACGGCCACCTGAACACTTGAATGAGAAGGGGAAAAGAAAGATGTGTAAGAGTGAGAGGTAGTGGAGAGGGTCGAGGAAGATGAAGAGTGGAAGAGGTAGAAAAAGATGAGGGGAGAGGAGGCAGGGATGTAGGAAGAGGAGAAGGGGAGGAGTAGAGGGAGAAAAGATGGGTAGAGTTGAGAGCAATGGTGTAGTGAAAAGAGCAAGAGAAGAAAATGTAATGAGACATGAGCAGAGAGGAAGGGGGCAGCAGGGTGGAAGAGGAGGGAGGAGAGGCAGAAGGATTGGGTACAGATAGGTTTCAAATGAAATGAGGGCCACCCTAATTGACCATGTCATAAATCATGGTCTCTCCTTCAGAGAAGCTTGGCAGAGAGTTCAGCCCAACATAAACAGATCCACAGTGGCTTCAATTATCCACAGATTTCAGAATGAAAACCAGTAAGTAACCACACCATTGTACTGCTATGGTTAGACTCTAGTACTCTAGTTCTCTACTATAAATGTTTGTACTCATTCAAACATTTGTCAGAATGGAAGTTTGACAACATTCAGCTGGACAAACAAGACTCGTTTCAATTGAACAAGAGCATGCCATTGTTGACATGGTGGTCCAGAACAACACCATCCGCCTCAAAGCAAAGAATAATACAGGACAACCAAGTATTCCAAAATATTCGGCAATGCAGTCTTGCCACAATTGATCATGTTGTAAGGAGAAATGCCATCTGGATGAAGCAGATATACAAAGTGCTCCTTGGGAGGAACTCTATCAGAGTGAAGGAGTTGCGATTCCAGTTTGTTCAAATACGTGTAAGCCACACAATTGTACCGCAAATACAAAGATATTGTTTCCCTAGATGTTATGTGTCTATGTACTATTCCACTCTAAGTGGCAAATTGAGGCGTCTCTGGGCATAGCGCTGTCTGAAACTGGGAACCCGGACTGCTTCACAACACTTACAGTAGAAACTTTACAATCAATACCATTACTTTAGAAAACACTAACTTATTGCACCTTGTGTTCTTTTCACTCTAGAGGATTTTGGAGTTGGATAGCAGTGCTACTCATTTTGGGTACCTGTATATTGATGAAGCTGGCTTCAGTCTTAGCAAAAAAGGAGAAGCAGGAGGAATGTGACTGGCCATCATGCTGCAGCCAATGTCCCTGGACAGCGAGGAGGCAACATCACCATGTCTGCTGCAATTTCAGCTACTGGTGTTGTGGTACACAGTGCTGCCTTGGGGCCATACAATGCCGAAAGGATGCAATCTTTTTTGGACTCCCTCAATGGAATCCTCTTCCCACAGGTTGACCAGAAGCAAATGGAGCAAAATTTTGTAGTTGTTTGGGACAACGTGCCATTCCACCATTTGGCACTGGTGTGGGAGTGGTTTGAGCATCATCCACGTTTCAGGATGGTGTTCCTTCCACCATATTCTCCTTTCCTGAATCCAGTTGAGAAGTTCTTCTCCTGTTGGAGATGGAAAGTGTATGATTGTAACCCTCACAGCCAAGTAGGTCTTCTTTAAGCAATGGAAGAGGCCTGTGGAGATGTTGAGGCAGAAGCTTGTCAAGCATGGATTCAACATTCACAGCATTTTTTCCCATGATACACAGCTCGCGAGAATATATGCTGTGATGTAGATGAAATTCCCTGTCCAGATGTGAATGAGAGGCATGATCAATAAAGTTCAGTGATTGCAGTGCATATACAGTATATATATGTATATATATTTTCTTTCAGACAACTCATTATTATACAACAGAACTCCTCAGTATAGAATGCCACAATAAACATGTATTTGCATTCATGTAGTTGTATGTGTACATCAGGCTACGTTATACAATCAACAGAGCACACACTTGTACTTTTGATGTTAGTATTTATTTTTAGTAAATGCATTAGTAGAATAAAAGGCAGTACTTCATTATGCAGTGGAATTGAACTGTTTGGTCAAGGTAAGAGTGTGTTTAGTCGGCTGTGTTAATTGTTTTGAGAGCAATTACATTCATTTGGAGAAATGTGTCAAAAAGATTGAGAAAAACTGTAATACCCAATCTGCAGTTCTGCTCTCCACCATTAGAGGGCAAAATGTGTAACACATGTCCATCCATCCATCCATTCATCCATCCATCCATTCATTTTCTTTCCCGTTTGTCCTAGTAGGGTCGCGGTGGCAACAGGGAGAGCAGAGAGGTCCAGCCGCCCCTGTTCCCCGCAACTTCCTCCAGCTCAGCCTGCCATTCCTAGGCCAACTGTGAGATATAATCCCTCCAGCTTCATCCCAGTTAGCCATGCCTGGTAAACCTCCAAAGCGAGGCGGCCAAGGGGAATCCTTATCAGATGCCCGAACCACCTCAACTGGCTCCCCTCAATGTGGAGGAGTAGCAGCTCTACTCTGAGTTCCTCTGAGATGCCTGAACGCCTCACCCTATCACAGAGAGTGAGTCCCAGCACCCTGCGGAGAAAACTCATTTCAGCCGCTTGTATTTGCAATCTTATTCCTTCAGTCGTTACCCAAAGTTCATGACCATAGATGAGGGTAGGGACGTAGACCGACCGGTGAATGGAGAGCTTTGCCTTATGGCTCAGCTCCTCCTTCACCACTACTGTACTACAGTCCAGTACAGCGACCCTTTACTGCTGCTGCTGCTCCCAGTCTACAGCCGATCTCACGCACCCTTCTCTCCTCACTCGTGAACAAGACCCCAAGATACTTAAACTCCTCCACCAGGGACAAATTCTTGCCCCTTACCTGGAGGGGGTATGCCTTTTCTGTTAGAGAACCATGGAGTCAGACTTTGAGGTGCTGATCCTCCATCCTCCGTCATCCATGAAGACAACAGACAAGAGTGAAGACAAGGCACAACCATACTGGACTCCAACACCCACAACGAGAGGGCTTGAATTAATGCTGAGTATGCGGACACAGCTCTCACTCCGTGTGTACGGAGACCGAATGGCCATCAGTAGTGGCTCCGACACCCCATACTCCCTAATCACCTCCCACAGGGAACATGGTCATAGGCCTTCTCAAAGTCCACAAAACATGTCTAGACTGGATTAGCGAACTCCCATGCCCCCTCAACTATCTGTGAGAGGGTAAAAAGCTGGTCCACTGTTCCACGGCCAGGAGGGAATCTGCATTGTTCCTTTTCACTCCGAAGTTCAATTATCGACTGGAGCTTCCTTTCCAGCACTCCGGCATAGACTTTCTCAGGGAGGCTGAGAAGTGTGATACCCCGATAGTTGGCACACACTCTCCGGTCCCCTTTCTTAAAGATAGGGACCACCACCCCAGTTTGCCAATCCAAAGGCACTGTCCCCGAAGTCCATGCAATATTGCAGAGGCGTGTCAGCCATGACAGCCCTACAACATTTACATTTTACATTTGCATTTATTCATTTATTCATTTAGCAGACGCTTTTGTCCAAAGCGACGTACATCTCAGCAAAAGTACAATTTATGCATTACATTGAGAGAAGGAGACATAGCTGCAGACATGAAAGTCTCAAGCAAACCTAATTTGTTCCCTACCACTTGCTGCAACGAGGTTCATCCAGGACCTGGTGAGCCCAACTATGTCTAGTTGGTATCTCTCAACCTCCAGCACCAGTTTCGGCTCCTTCCCCCAGTGAGGTTACATCCCACTTGCCAAGAGCCAGTTTCTGTTGCGAGGGGGCCACGACGCCGTGCACCACCCTGCCTGCTCCCGCTGCCTGATATACATCACACCCAACCCCCATGTTGGACCTTGAGGGTGGTGAGCCCACATGGTCCCCCCATATTGCTTTTTTGGGCTGAGCCCGGCCAGGTTACGTGGGCTGCCCGGCCACCAGGCGTTCGCCTAGGAACATTACCCCCAGGCCTGGCTCCAGGGGTAGGTCCCAGTGACCTTGTTCCAGGCAGGGTAAGCGTTCTCTTGTTTACTTTTTCCATGGAGGTTTTTGGATCGTATTAGTCTGGATCTTCACTCCGGACCTGTTCGCCTTGGGAGACCCTACCAGGAGCATACTGCTCCTGACAACATAGCTCTGGAGATCCCTAGATCACGCAAGCCCTTCCGCCATGCCAAGGCCCTGATCCAGAAAGGGTGTAACACACGTCATTTTTCCTTTTACATTCGGACATTACGCTACTGTTCTACATTATATAGTGTGGTGAAAAGTTGTGCCATCCTGGAGGAGTTGGACTGCCTGTGCAATCTCTGTAGGGTCCAGGTATCGCCTCATGCTACCAGTAGTGACACTGACCCTAGCCAAATGCAAAACTAGTGAAAAACAGTCAGAAAAGATGAGGAGGGAAAAACTGTCAGTGGCCTCCACCTGTAAAACCATTCCTGTTTTGGGGGTCATCTCATTGTTGCCCCTCTAGTGCACCTGTTGTTAATTTCATTAACACCAAAGCAGCTGAAACTGATTAACAACCCCCTCTGCTACTTAACTGACCAGATCATCAATATCCCAGGAGTTTAATTGACTTGATGCTATACTCTGATTAAAAAGTGTTCCTTTAATTTTTTTGAGGAGTGTATAAAAGCTTACAAGAAACTAAGACCTGTTTATGGAAATCAGATACTTTAACTGACCTTGTACATATCAAAACTGCTTTTTAAAAGAAATTGAGTATCACCTATCTATTTGAATAGAAGACTGGGGATAATATTCCAAATGTTGTCTTCATAATTAAGATAACTATTAATCTAATTGTTTTTAAATATAATATTTGACTTATGGAAATACAGAACATTAAGGCTTCCCTTATCTATAAGGTTACTTGAGATAACTTTTGTACATACTACTGTTTCTCCATATGAAAATGAAAATTTTAAATCCAGTCTCCTCACTTATAGATGGTGTGACATTCAGAGAGATTACAGTGTACGCAAGATGTAATAAAGGTTCAGTTTTAGACAATAATACTCTATCAGTAGGAAATAGACCTCTCAATAACCATGCAAGTAGCTTTCTTTGAAGTTTGTCAGTGATGGGGGGTGTTCAACTCAATATATTCCTCCTAGTCTTTACATATCTCCACTCCCAAATACATTACTTTCAAAAATCATCAATAATGAGATTGATGCAGCTCGTCAGTCTCTCTGCAAAATTTTCCACATAATTGTTGATCAAATTGGTCTCCAGTTTTTAAGGGTTCTTATGAGGTTTTGGAATTAAGGTAATAAATTATTGGTTTAAAGAAACAGGTAACACCCCAGGAGAAACACACACACACATTTTCTGAACTGCTTGTCCCATACGGGGTCACGGGGAACCAAAGCCTAACCCAGCAACTCAGGGCGTAAGGCCGGAGGGGGAGGGGACACACCCAGGACGGGACGCCAGCCCGTCGCAAGGCACCCCAAGCGGGACTCGAACCCCAGACCCACCGGAGAGCAGGACCCGGTCCAACCCGCCACCGTGCCGCTGCGCCCCCTACCCAGGAGAAATAGCCTCCTTAAAAAACAATCAGTAAAAACTTTGATATGTCATCCTGAAAAACTTTGTAAAATTCTTCTGTTAAGCTATCATTCGGGATGGACTTAAGGCAGTGTTTTCTCTTTCTGGTTTTACAAATGTGTCTTTATTAATCTTGGAAAGTACGCCTAAATGTAAGTATAGTCATTGGCTCCTGCTAAACATTGGCAGAACAAGGAACATAAATCTCACAAGCATTTAAATGGAGGGACTACAGATGAATGAATAAATATGATTTGAACCTGTAGCCATTTTAGCATTAGTGGTGCAGGTGTTATTTTTTTATTTATTTATTTATTTATTTTAAATTTACACCAAAACAGAACAGGGCCGCAAAAAACAGACACATAATCATTACACCAGAAAACACATACAGATACGGAACACAGCACAAGGTGAAAAGGTTATAATGGTGAACAAATTAGTCATGTTGCAATAATGATATTAAAAAGGTGAACAGATTTTCCAGCGTTCATTACAATTACGACACATGTCAAAAATTAATTGTTTCAAGGGAAGAAATTTTCGCACTTGACTCAAACATGCACTTTTACAGAGAGCTTCTGGCATGGAGCACAGCAGTAAGATATATATATATATATACATACACACACACACACCTTCAGAACCGCTTGTCCCATACAGGGTCACAGGGGAACCAGAGCCTACCCAGCAACACAAGGCCGGAAGGGGAGGGGACACACCCAGGACAGGACACCAGTCCATCACAAGGCACCCCAAGCGGGATTCGAACCCCAGACCCACCGGAGAGCAGGACTGTGGTCCAACCCACTGCGCCACTGCACCCTTTCTCAGTAAAATACATTTTCTTCCCAAATATGTAGGCGTAATCAACATATGTTGTATATGTCAGTTAGAAGCAAAATATAAGTGGTAGTTGAATAGGTGTAAAGAAGGAGAGAAAGGAAACATTTTTTCTGAATGATCTTTTGAACAGTAGGATAAACAGTGTCCCAGTTAGCCTGTTTCCTGTCACATCTCCACAACCAACCATTTACCCTATTGGGAGATTCCAATTGAGAAACAGATTTCCTCTTTTTTACAGGCTTCAATTATGCAAGAAAATGAGATACAAACACTCGGAAATGTTGGACTTAAAATTATTTAAACCTTCCATGAAACAACTCCACCACAATACTCTTACTTAGCTAACTGAACCTTAGCACTATCTGCCAAACTAACAAGTAGTTTTGTGTTTCCAGCACTTATATCCTCATAACGAAACACAAGGAGAGATGGTCAGGGGATTCCACATAAAGCGAGGCCTAGTTTGTCATCTGTCACGTGATTTTCTGCAAAACAATACAAGCTCTGATACAGGGCTTGTGCCTGTGTATGTATATGTGTGTTTCTGTTCCTATTCCAGCTCACACAGGGACACAGAGCCCCTCCAAGCCCATAATCCAAACCCGAAGCCAAACGCAGGATAGAGGGGCTCAGTGAATATGGTGGTGAACCTGTACAGGAGGTTCAGTTCACCAGAGGAGACGCTGTAGAAGGACAGAGTGCCGGACACACAGTCCACATACACTCCTACTCTGCGTGGGGCGGGTACAGGTATGTCAGTGCGTTTCTTATTGTATCTGACATAGTAACTCTTATCAGAACAGTACAGAACCCAGGACTTGTCATTGTATCCAAGCCCACAATCATCACTGTTTCCTTTCCTCCAGATTCCTTTATAAGTCACTCCTATTACAGCCCCATTTCCAGTCCATTGAACCTCCCAGTAACAGCGACCAGACACACTCTCTACACACAGAACTTGGTACAAACAGTCAAATCTGTCTGGATGTTCAGGATGTTTCTGTTCCTGCCTCCCCCTTGTCACCTTCTTGTTGTCTTCAGACAGATAGAGGTGTGTGTTTGCTGTGTTGGGGTCCAGTGTGAGCTGGCAGGAATCTGCAGATGAAACACAGTTAAAACACAGTAAAAATAGCATTAAATGTCCAGAGTAAACACAAACTTCACAAAATCCTGTGAATGTAACTGTGTGAAACTCTGTTACTAGTATTTATATCAGCCAAACAGGGGGTGAGGTGACACAGCGGGTTTGACCGGTTCCTGGTGGGTCTGGGGTTCAAGTCCCACTTGGGGTGCCTTGTAATGGACTGGCATCCTGTCCTGGGTGTGTCCCCTCCGGCCTTACACCCTGTGTTACCAGGTGGGCTCCGGTACCCCGTATGGGACGAGCGGTTCTGAAAATGTGTGTGTATATATATCAGACAAACTGTCATGATTTTAAACTGACAGGAAGACAAAGGAAATTGTGGTGAACGTCTGGAAGAAAAGGAGAACTGACCCAAGTCCTGTGCTCATAAATGGCGAGGGTGTGGAGAGAGTCAAGTTTCAAATTCTTGGGGGTAAACATTACAAACGGCTTCTCTTGGGCCACACACACCTCTAATGTTATTGGAAAGGCACAACAACGCCTCTATTTCTTGACAAGACTGCCCCAGGATTTTCTCATGAACTTCTACTGATGTACAGTGGAAAGTTTACTGACATACTGTATTACAGCATGGTACGCCAGATGCACAAGAGAAGACCAGAAGGCTCTGCAACAGGTCATCAGGACTGCTCAAAACATCATCGGCACACATCTACCAGCAGTTGAAGACATTTATCTGTCCAGATGTCTGAGCAGAGCCTCCAAAATTATCAAGGACTCCACTCACCCTGCACACCACCTCTTTAAACTGCTTTCTGGCAGGCGATACAGGACAATTCACTCACACACCACAAGAATGAAAAACAGCTTCTTCCCCAGAGCTATGAAACAGCTGAACACTGCCTGATTTTTATTGTATTACTGTAGTACCTATTTATTTACTGTATTATCTGTTTAAATTGTTTAATTTTCTATTCTTATACTTAAGTGTTTGTGTTTTATATTGTTGTCTAAAGAACTCAGGGAATACCACTATAATTTTGTTGTATTGCACAGCAGTACAATGACAATAAAGTCTTCAATTCAATTCGACCAATGTCAACAACCGCTTGTCCTAAGCAGGGCCATGGTGATTCTGAGCCTAGCCGGCAACACAGGGCGCGAGGCCAAGGGAACACACCCAGGACAGGACACCAGTCCATTGCAAGGTACCCCAAACAGGGCTTGAACCCCAGACCTACCACACACCGAGCAATGGATGCACTGGCCAAGCCGGCCATGCTGCTAAATCCCCCAATTGAGCTCATTGATTTATTATGGTAATACACAAATTGTGTTTTCTATGCAAGGGGGCGTGGTGGTGCAGTGGGTTGGACTGGGTCCTGCTCTCCAGTGGGTCTGGGGTTCGAGTCCTGCTTCGGGTGCCTTGCGACGGCCTGGCGTCCCGTCCTGGGTGTGTCCCCTCCCCCTCCCCCTCCAGCCTTACGCCCTGTGTTGCCGGGTTAGGCTCCCGCGACCCCGTATGGGACAAGTGGTTCAGACAGTGTGTGTGTGTTTTCTATGGGATGTATGGCACTTTGGAGAAAAGCACCTCCTGAATAATTGTAAATTATTATCACTTTATTTTATATTGTCCTTTTTTATTCTTAAAAGATAATTATAGCATGCGGGTGACATCCTTTTTGGGACATTTCCATATTTCACTAATTGAAGTTTATTATTTGGCTGAAACTCAGGACAGTAAACATCTCTCTGAAATTCCACTGGACCTTGTCTGATTCAGTCACCAGGTTACAGATGAACTTTTTTTATTGAGCTGAATGTCACTTTGAAGAAAAGTGTGGTAACACTTTAGAATACTGTTCCATACTTCATAGCTAGTTATGCAGGAACTAATGGGTAGTGCTTCATTAACACTGCAGTAACTACACACACACACACACACACACATTTTCAGAACCGCTTGTCCCATATGGGGTCACGGGGGAACCGGAGCCTACCCGGCAACTCAGGGCGTAAGGCTGGAGGGGGAGGGGACATACCCAGGACGGGTCGCCAGTCTGTCGCAAGGCACCCCAAGCGGGACTCAAACCCCAGACCCACCGGAAAGCATGACCCAGTCCAACCCACTGCGGCACCGCGCCCCCCCCCTCTGCAGTAATTACTGATAACTAATAAGGAAGAGTGATTAATCAGTAGTTAACATTTGCAGTAAGTAATAGTTGGTTATTAGTTATATAGTAGTTATTAATAACTATTAAATCATGCAGTACTAACAATTAGATAATTATTACTTATTTAGTAGTTACTAGGGGGTGCGGTGGCGCAGTGGGTCATGAGAGAGGTGTGGGCATGCCTCTTTGCCATCCAGGAGTCCACTGGCTTCACCCTCTGCCTTGCTCATGTTTGGGCACGAGCTGAGAACACCAGTGAACTTAGCTATTGGCAGCCCGCCAGAGCCTGAGTTGAGTGGAGAACCAGGGAAGGAATACCTTCAGCAATTCCTGCAACGTCTGGAGTCCATGCTTGCTTTCGCTAGGCGCTATCTGACTGAGGTGGCAGGAACATGCATACGATATGCAGTGTCATGGGTGTCCCCCCTGGCCCCAGGGGATCAAATGTGGGTCTATAGCCCTCAGCAGAAACACGGGCTCTGCCCCAAGCTCTCTGACAGATGGGTGGGTCCCTGCGTCATCCTGGACTGGCTGTCAGACATCGTCTACAGGGTGGAGATGGGTCCCGGCATCAGCCGGTGGTTCTGCACCGAGACAGACTCGCCCCTTACTGCCCCAAGAAGCCCTTATCGAAGCCCCCCATCGCGAATCCGCCAGGTCCAGCGGACTCAACACTTCTACGCAGTCCCAGGAAGGACCACAGGTTGCCTCAGCACCTCAAGGACTTTGTGCTGATAGCATCAACAGTTGCCAGGATGGATGACTCCTGAGAGGGGGGCAATGTAATGGCATTGAGGAGGGCTGATACAGATTAATGTAAATAGTTGGTGTTCCTGTACGTAGTCCTGTGTTCCTTTCTGACTGGCTGTTATGTTGCTTAGGGGGGCTTACAGTGACCTGTGAGAACTTTCCAGTGTTCAGGGACTTCTTTGTACTATCTGAGGCATTTTTATCTAGGCTGCTATTAAAAAGGCATGCACGCAGTCATTAAAGGGCATTTTCCTGCCCCTGTCTTCAGTAGTTCCATAAGGGATGCTACAATATGTTACATACACCTCACAGTGAAATACATTAGAAATAGTAATCGTGAAATGAAGAAAACAGGTAAAAAATGTAAAATTCATTCATGTGTATAGCAGAGTACAGTGTGCTTGCTGGAGAGGAAATACAGCCAAGCAGCTGCTGCTCATCGACAAGAGTGTTATATGTGTATAGAATAAACATCAGAGTGAGTAAGTGGTGTGGATGTGATCTCCTTCAGAAAACATTCCCAAGTGTCCTGACATCAGTGACACAACAGTGATGAAGAGCACACCAGTCACACACACAGGAGGAAGAGTCACACACACCATCATCATGATCTGAAGGCAACTCTTCAGTATGAACACACTCACATTTCCTTGGTCCTGGTCTGATCCTGCACTGTCCACCATGGTCCACACTGTAGGAGAAGCAGAAGGACACACCGTGACTGCGGGACACACACAGCCTGTCTATGAAGTGTGTGTGGAAACTCAGAGCCCTGTGACAGTGGGAGAGCAACTGACACTATGAGCACTATATTTTTCTCACACTGACACATGGACTCATTTATTTGGTAGAACTACTTCTACACACACGTATAAAGGGTTAGTAGTAACAACACACACACACGCACACAGACTACTTACTGCAGTGTCTCCAGTTTACAGTGTGGATCCTTAAGTAGATTAGAGAGCAGCTTCACTCCTGAGTCCCCTGGGTGATTGTAGCTCAGATCCAGTTCTCTCAAGTGTGAACAGGGGTTTGAGAGCAGAGCTGAAGCCAGAGAAGCACAGCCTTTCATTGTGACTCGACACAGTGGTAGTCTGCTGGGAGAGACACTCACTAAATATTGTATTCTCACTGATATAGACTTCAGTGGCCATGTACAGTGTGTATTGCTCGGTAGCACGGACCTCAGTATCTCCAGTTTACAGTGTTTGTTCCCCAGTCCAGCAGAGAGTATCTTCACTCCTGAATCCTGCAGGTCATTGTCACTCAGGTCTAACTCTCTCAGGTGTGAGGAGTTTGAGGTGAGAACTGAGACCAGAGCTTCACAGCATCTCTCTGTCAGTCCACACTGGTTCAGCCTTAAAAAGACACCATTTGGACAGATGTTTATGTCAAAAAATATTTCATTAATTTAGGAGTATTGGAAGTTTACACATTTGCAAGGTGCCTCTTTATGTTATAGTGTTTCTTCAATTTGAAAATATTATGGGACAAGCGGTTCAGAAGATGTGTGTGTGTGTGTGTGTGTGTGTGTGTGTGTGTGTACAGTTCCAGAAAATTAAGTTCCAAATTTTTTTCTTTGGAATGTCTACAACCGCTTGTCCCTAGCGGGGTCGTGGTGAGCCGGAGCCTACCCTGCAACACAGGGCGCAAGGCCGAAGGTGGAGGGGACACACCCTGAATGGGACGCCAGTCTGCCGCAAGGCACCCCAAGCGGGGCTCAAACCCCAGACCCACCACACAGTGGGCAGAGGCCAAACCCACTCTGCCCCCAATTCCAAAATGTAATTATAATTATCTGACAAGTTAAAAAGACAACATTTGGAATGATTTTGTAAAAGGAATGTAGGACGGCAAGGTAAGCTAAGGGCCAGCCTGGGGGGGGGGGGGGGGGGGGGGCGGAGTCACAGCACCGGATTCTAATCAGGTCCTCTATTTCTTCCCTCGGGCGGACCAGTGAGAGAGACAGCGCGGAGCCTGGACTCTGGAGACGATGCCGGAGACCCAGGAAGCATGAGCGAGAGCACACAGCCCCCGATCCCACACCCGGAGCACCACCGCCCCCCCGACACCAGTTCCCTGTGCCCCCTTTTCCCCCTTGTCCCTCTGTCCCCTGACCCATCTACCCATTAATAAAACCCCGTAACGAGCACCGCTCGTGACCGTCTCGGCCTCCATTCTGTTACAAGGAAATACTGCATTAGTTTACAAAGTAATGGATTTGCATTTTACTGTTAGGTGCCTCCTAATCTTTACTACCATTAGACCAGAGTACTTACAGAGCTGTTCTGGAGACCTTGACCACTGGCAGCAGCCTCAGAAGACCTTCCTCTGATCTGATGTATTTCTTCAGGTCAAACACATCTAGCTCCTTTTCTGACATCAGTAACACAAAGGCCAGAGCTGACCACTGTGCAGGTGAGAGGTCTTTGGCTGAAAGATTTCCTGAGTTCAGGTAACCTTGGACTTCCTCCACTATAGAATTGTCATTGAGTTCATTAAGACAGTGGAACAGATTGATGGTTCTCTCTGGAGACAGATTCTCCCTGATCTTCTCCTTGATGTACTGAACTGTTTTTTCAGTATCAAATGATTTGTTTCTGCTTTCTGGCAGTAGCCCTTGTAACAGACTCTGGTTGGAATCCATGGAAAGGCCAAGAAGGAAGCGGAGGTAGAGGTCCAAGTGTCCATTCTTGCTCTGTAAAGTCTGATCCACTGCGCCATTGAGAAAGTCAGACCAGTTTTCCGAAAGAAAGGGTACATAAATAGTAAAACTAGATTTCTTGTTTGATAGTGTATACAAAGCAGCAAGATACTCCTGAACACTCAGATGCACAAAGCAGTAAACCTTCCTCTGGTATAACCCAAACTCCTCTTTGAAGATTTCTGTACACACTCCAGAGTACACTGAAGCTTCACTGACATCAATGCCACACTCTTTCAAATCTTCCTCATAAAATATGAGATTTCCTGTTTCAAGGTTTCTAAATGCTAGTTTCCCCAGTTTATGAAGGAATTCTCTGTCTGAATGTAAAATCTTACGAAGCTCAGTTGCTTTTTCTTTCTGATATTTCTTATTCTTCAAACTTGATTGAAATATGAGGAAGTGTGTGTACATCTGAGTCAGTGTCTTGGGAATTTCTCCACTGTCTTCATTATCAAATAGCTTCTCAAGAACAGTAGCTGAGATCCAGCAGAAGACAGGAATATGACACATGATGTAGAGACTCCTTGTTGACTTTACATGTGTGATGATCCTGTTGGCCAGGTTCACATTACTGAACTTCTTCCTGAAGTACTCCTCCTTCTGAGGATCATTGAACCCTCGTATCTCTGTCACTTGCTGAACACACTCAGGAGGGATCTGACCTGCTGCTGCTGGTCTGGAGGTTATCCAGATGAGAGCAGAGGGAAGCAGATTCCCCTTAATGAGGTTGGTCAACAGCACATCCAAAGACATTGACTTTGTTACATCAAACCAGCTCTGATTGTTCTGGAAATCTAGAGGAAGTCGACTCTCATCCAGACCATCGAAGATAAATAAGATTTTATATCTTTCTAGCTCAGCTGATCCAAACTCTTTCAGTTCTGGGACAAAGTGGTGAATGAGTTCTGTCAGACTGTAGTCTTTACCCTTCATCAGATTTAGGTCTCGGAAAGGAAAAGCAAATATAAAATTAGTATCTTTATTTTCTTTTCCTTCTGTCCAGTCAAGAATAAATTTGTGCACAGACACAGTTTTTCCAATGCCTGCAACTCCCTTTGTTAACACAGTTTTGATAGGTGTCGTTTCTCCAGGTAAGGGTTTAAAAATGTCACTGCATTGAATCACAGTGTCTTGTATTGCTGGACTCTTGGTGGCTGTTTCAATAAGTCTCACTTCATGTTCGTCATTGATCCCTCCAGTTCCGCCTTTAGTGATGTAGAGCTCTGTGTAAATCTTATTGAGCAGGACTGGACTTCCTTGCTTTGCTTTCCCTTCAAACACACATTGAAACTTCTTCTTCAGGTTACGTCTGTATTTATGTTGACTTTTAATCAAGAGTTCATCTGACAGAAGAATGTAGCAGAAAGGAGGAAAAAAATTATCAATAATTTGAAGTATACGTTAAGTAGCCGGAAGTCTTTGGTCTGAAATGTATTCAAAAGATTACATTGAAGAACTTCACACCTAAAAATAATAGAATTATAATACGAACCGCATTACTGTGTGTTTAGGTGGGAAGATTTGCTTATTGTAAATAGTTGGATTATGGGTAAATTGTAAATAACGTGTTAAATCACTGGGGGCACTTCTGGGGAAAATGATGGGGAGATGTGTTTGCTACTGTGTGAGAAAAATCCTAGTAGGGGGGCTAAACATTCTAGGAAGGTTGACTTCATGCCCAGGTCCTGGAGGAAACGGGGTCCTCGGACCAAGAGCGTTATTTCCCTGTGTGCCAGTGTTCAAGTAAACCGTTCAAGATGAATGCTGCCTGTGTGTCCTTCTTCAACCCATCCAAACCCACGGTGGTGGGCACCACAATACAGTTTAACTCAAACAATCAGGAACATTTCCAAATAAGACCTGAAAATATGAACAGAATCAGCAGTGAATCTTATCATCTGAATCTTTTTTATCAGCGTTTCAAGGACAAGAAGACAGAGACTAATAGAGGGTGACAAACATAGACAGTCTCTTTGGTTGAATTCTTGTCTCCTGTGTTGTACCATTAAGTTTTAATTCTGCTGGAAATATATTTTCTATATTGCAGATTTTGCCAGAATCTCATGACTAAAAATTGTGTTGAAATGCTCTTCAACAAATGTAGCTCACCAATATTTCAGTCATACAGGGCATTTTATTGAGAAAGGGACAGAAAGTTCTTACTCTTCTCCAGTGTGTCTGCGAGGTCCTTCTGGTTCATGGTCCTCAGGATGTACAGTGTGATCTTCAGAGCCCCCTCTCTGCCACACATCTTCTGGATCTCAACTTCACTGTCCGTTTTATTGTCATCCTGAGGCTCAAAGCTTGCTGGGTAATCCTGACTCAGATTTCTCTTGAACTTATTCAACTCATCTCTCAGGAACTTCACAGCCTCGTCCTCAAGGAACTGAAAGAAATATTGAACTTTTAGAGCAATAATAAAATATGGTCTTTGTGGCTTTAATTATGTATAACTTGATAACCCACTAAGTAATTTCTCATGTACCACACCAAGAAAGTCTTCTTAACTGATTTAGAGTAGCAAGATTACATATATATTATATATATATATATACACACACACACACACTGAAGCTACTTGTCCTGAGCAGGGGTCACGGTGAGCCGGAGTCTAACCCAACAACATAGGGTGTAAGGCTGGAGGGGGAGGGGACACACCCAGGACAAGACACCAGTCTGTCAGAAGGCACCCCAAGCAGGGCTCGAACCCCAGACCTGCCAGAGACCAAGCCCCAGCCAAGCCCCCTGAGTCACCACACCCCCATGTGACTAGCTGTCACCTTTAAAAAATAGGATCTTGTGGTCCCCTGATCTCTCATATACGGCATCCACAGCAGAGAGGTTTGGGGGGGGGGGGGAGGCCCCTCCAGAACCGCTGAATCTCAGCAAAAAATGAATCATAAGTATAAAATAAAATAAAATAAAATAAAATAAAATAAAAAACCAAGCTCAGTCTCTGTGTAGAAAGTGTCCAGATTTTGTTCTGTGTGTAATGATAATCATCTCATGAAGGCTTTATCTAAATCAGTGTCAAGACAGATATCAGTTGTGTGGAATATTGTTCTTGTCTACAACCAAATCAATCATTACACAGTGCTGTTCCTCACATGGTTCACCAAGATCTGTTTTGAAGCAGCCAGAGAGAGCTAACCCTGGGACCAGAGCAATGTCCCTTTATACACCTGAGGGACTCATCTTGGTCCAACATCTACTGCCTTGGGATTTGGAACAACACCTTTGGGGATGGGATATGTCTTCTCAACAGCTTCCAGAATCTTATGGATCTTGTAACAGTTTTATTTCTGTATGTTATCAATGTTTTGTGAGAAAAATTATTCATACGTAACACAAGATAGCAGGAGAAGCAGGTCATGTTTTGGATCCAACAACACACATAGATGTCAGTATTTACATGTTGATGACAACACTATCCCGTCTTCATTAATTGTAAAAAATTGTATTTTCTCTGAGATGTACGCTGCTTTGGAGAAGAGTGTCTGCTAAATGAATAAATGCAAATGTAAAATGTAATTAACTCCTGCCAAATATGGAACTAAGCCAAAGTTAACTGTGTGTTTTAGTATAAACTAAGCAAACAGAGGACAGCAGGTAGTGAAATGGTTGAGGACACAGACTTTTGATCTGATGGTTTCTGATTCAAGATTCAAGATAGGTCAGCTGAAAGTAATGTGAATTTAAATAGTCTAGTAAATACCAAGTTATACAAACTGGAAAAATTGTTCAGGATAAATGAGGTTGAAGCATAAAAACAAAAACACTATAAAAGCCACATACTTTTCATGGCAAATGAAGGGGACAAAGAAGGGTGGATCAAAGTGCAGGATCGTTTGTTCAGAGCCAAAGGAGCAGATGTGTTCTAGTGGTTGGGGATGGGCGAATGGTCGGTCAATCAGCGTACAGAACAGAGGCGAGAATCCGAAGTCATGGTCGGGAAACAAGGCAGGCGGTCGTTATCAAAGAGAACTGGGGAAGGATGAGGACCAGGACTTAGGACCTGCAGAGCACAGTGAGTTGGAGCCCCCAGAAGGGACAGCTGTCTCAAATGAGCTTCCATAACTGGGCAGTGGTGAAGTGGTGTTTTTATGGCTGAGTGCTCCGATTACAGCCAGGTGCTTTGTCAGAGCAAAGTGCAGCTGGTTGAGGTGCGGGCGCGGTCATGACAATACTATAGAAATAATGTGGTACCTTGAAAACTGCCGATAAATCCACCTGTTGATGCGTCGAGTCACATCTATTCTGCTGATTTCTGTTGATTAAACATTAGTTTAAATACACTCACATATGGACAATAAATATTTGTACATGGATCATACATATGAAAAGCTAAAAAGTTAGATGTTTGGTTCAAAATACATCTACCGTCCAGCCGTAAAAACTTGTCCCTGTTGGAAGTGAATAGGCAGTTCCATTGACCAGTCACTCTTCATGGACACACTGCTGGGTTCAGGTGAGTCTCTTCTCTCCTGCTGGACTCTGGTCGCAAATAAGAAACATCCTGTAGACTTTCCAGCGAATATCCTTCTGTCACTCTGACCTTCTAGTTAACCGGAAAACCTAATTTCCCCATGAAGGTATGTGCTAAACTAAAGTGAGTTTTAACTCACTTCACACCCTCAACCACCATATTGCATCGCATACAACCGCCCGTCCCAGGCAGGGTTGCAGCAAGCCAGAGCTCACCCAGCAACACAGAGCGCACTGTATTGGGACAGTGAGACAGGGTGCCAGTCCACCACAAGGCACACCAAATGGGGCTTGGACTCCAGACCCGCCACACAGCGGGCACAGGCCAAACCCACCGTGCCCCCTGTTTAACCACCATAATTAAAATTAGTATTACTTTAGATCAGGTAATTGTCAAACTGTAAGTGATAATCTTTTGAAAAGAAACATTGAAGGGAAAACAACAAACTGAAGAACACAACAAGATGATGAACATTCATCATTTCCTCAACTTCACAAAGGAGCAAAAACACATGCAGCTCCTTTCTTACCTGTTCAGATTCATTTTTGAGGAACTTTCCTCTTCCTTACACTCCCCAGAGCGACTCATTTTTGAGGCAGCACCCTCCATCTCAGGACCCTGGACTGGAACACACCAGGTAAGGGTCTCTGTGGATACCAGGTGTGTAAATAAACACAACATGGCACGTTAACAGAACACCTCATTCTTATGAAAATGTATTCCAATTACTGAAAAATGTATGTATTGCATTAGATATATTTCAAAGGTCTTTTTTTCCTAAAGGACTGAGATCAGTTCCATCAAATCATTCTGTTCAAATATATTCACTGAAAATAATATTGTGACATGATGAACCAGATTAACATAAAACATTTTACATCTGTTAAACAGTCACAACTAGATACAAGGCAAACTAATAAAAAGTAAATAATGTCATTTATTTTGCAGCAGTGAGAGTGACATGCAGCAGTAATCCTTCATCATGGTAATTAGCAAAGTAAATATATTGTATTTAAGAGATAAACATTCCAATAAGTCACACATGTTACAGTACAGTAATTGTTATACTTCCTTGTTCTCAGAGACTTTGTCCTGTGTTAGTATGAAACACAGCTAAACTCAACAAAGAAGAACAGATTTTATGAAAAATGCTCATCTATACACAACTCAATAATTTAAAATGTTCATTAGGTCTGTGTGGACTGGAATATCTCAGCTATGAATAATTCACTTTTGTTGTTTTGCTCTTTCACTAATTCTGTTTGTATAGAACAACATTAAAAGTGAAAATATATGTTGAAAATGTTCCCCTTCAAGCAGGAAGAATGAAGAGAAAACTGACATTTTTCCAGAAAAGTAATATAGAATTATTCTCTTTTAGACAAAAACTCAGCACTTACCTTAGGACCTAGAGTAACTACCCAAAAATGTTATTTAATAGGCTAGAAAAGATGTCTGACTATAAAAACGTCCACCAGAAACTACTCACCTGCTGATTTTACAAGCCGTACTTTGACTCCAGTGAATTTTATGAGCTGAAAATGAGCATGACTAGGAAATTGTTGTCGACAAATCTGAAACTGAAAATTGAAACAGATCTTTTTGCTTTTTAAGCTGAAATATGTAGAGCTGGACTGAATGAGTATATGAACTCACTAGGAGAACTTCAGTGTTGACAATATTTCTGTATGTGTTACAGTAAAATATCTGAACATTTTCTGAGATCCAGGAAATATAACTTATGTACACTTTAATAAAGTATTCATAAATACGTACATTTTATGAACATTGACTCCTGAACTTACAAGCACAAGAGGGACTGGAAGTATGTTCATAACTGGATTTGTTTGGAGTTCCAAAGTCAGTTTTACTGCTAAGTAACAATTGATAAAAGCTGGAAAACATCAACATTTTTCATGGGTTATATTCTGTAAAAACCTGTAATAAATACATTCATTTAGCTGATGCTTTTCGCCCCAGGATCTTACAATTATTCATTCATTTGTACAAGCGAGTGACTTTACGGTTTGAACCTTTCTCGAAGGTTCTACAGCTGAAAGTGGGATTCAAACCTGTGACTTTTGATTCTAAAGGTAGCAGCAGTAACCACTATGCAACCAGATAATGCATAAATAAAACACTTTCCTGTCATCAAATCCTTCCATCTATTATAACCTCTTTACCAGTTCGGTCAGTGCTCTAGAACCTGTTGCAGAAGGTGCACCCTGTTCATAATAATGTAACACATTTTATTGCTTTTAATTATCTTCAAAGAGCTCCTGAATTTGCCCCCCCTACAAACAGCACAAATAAATAAAAAACCTCATGGTTCATTAGTGTTACTTTTGTGCCATAAAAATTAGAATTTGTGCTGTTGCAGTTTTTGAGATATTAACATTTATTTTGGATGTGACGTCACTGCAGCACCCCCACAACACCGCAGGAACTCAAATTCAGGCTCATTTGTTTGTGCCGTATTTGTGTCAATTTTTGCCATTTAAAGCACGGTTCTATCTCCGTTACTTTTCGAGATAATAGGGGTTGTTTACATAGCACGTGACATCACCAGCCCCCCTACCATGCCGCAAACACTTGAATTGGGGCTGATTCATTAGTGCTACATTTGTGCCGTTTAAACCACAGTTCTACCTTCTGTGGTTCCGGAGATACACATGGTTGTTTACCTCATTCCAGCCCCACTAAAATGCCAGAGAAACTCAAATTCTGGCTCATTTGTTAGTGCTACATTTGTGTCGATTTGTGCCGATTTGTGCCGTTCGAACCGCGGTCCCATCTCTTCTACTTCTTAAATATTAAGGTATATATTAAATGTGATACCACTGCGGTATTTCAGATTTTAGGTATTAGTGATTATACGGCACATTTTTTCTGGCCATATTCAGAACATGATGTACATTATGACTTGCAGTCCGTTATACCACTGCCTTTTACCTGATCCTGTCCTTCCCACTTTACTCACTGGTCCATGTTGGGGTCGAACATGAGAGTTTGACAGATTTAACCACAGAATTTCATATCAACAGGCACTTTAGTACTAACTGATATCACTAATATTTGCATTTACATACAATAAAGTAGGGGGGCATTGTGGTGCAGCAGGCTTTGCTGGGTCCTGCTCTCTGGTGGGCCTGGGGTTCGAGTCGTGCTTAGGGTACCTTGCGACAGACTGGTGTCCCGTCTTGACTGACCCCTCCCCCTCCAGCCTTGTACCCTGTGTTGCCGGGCTAGGCTCCGGCTCGCCACAACCCCGCTTGGGACAAGTAGTTTCAGACAGTGTGTGTATAATAAAGTTACATCATATAAATTTTTACCTACATATTGTTCATTTCTTTATAGGCCTGGAAATAGACTCCATATAGTTCCGTTCAAAATTTAGTGACCAAAATTAGATATGACAAAATGACAGAATTATAACCATGGAGCAGCAAACTTTTGAGATATACACCAATCAGCCAAAACATTAAAACCACCTGTCTAGTATTGTGTAGGTCCCCCCTCGTGCCACCAAAACAGCTCCAACCCATCGAGGCATGGACTCCACAAACCTCTGAAGGTCAGCAGATCTTCCCTGTCATGTAAGTTGCAAGGGGGGTCTCCACGGATTGGACTGGTTTTTCCAGCACATCCCATAAATGCTCAATCAGACTGAAATCTAGGGAATTTGGAGGACAAAGCAACACCTTGAACTTTTTAACAATTTTGAAAAATCAGAAACAGTTCAGCAGGTGTGGACTTTTCATCTGTAAGAATCAACAAGCAGATCTTCTTTATTCTATAATTTATTCACAGGAAGGTCAGTACAAAAAAAGTTAAAAAGGCCAGGGGTGCAGTCGAACCGCAGCCAGGGGGGCGCTCATTCCAGAGAGAAGTGCTGATCCAGCAGCCCCCCAGAGCCCTGCAGCAGCTGGGTCACTGGTTCAAACTCCAGTGCCACAGTGTCCTTCAATTCCTGCTGTAGGTTCCTCTCAAACAGCTGTGCAAAAGGGGAACATCCAGAAACACTCATAAGCATGTAAGCACACACACGAGCAGACTGAATGCATCTATTAGGCATGAGGCAAAGAATAAATAATTGCAATATATTATAAACTAGCTGCTGATCCCAATTTTATGCAACCATTACCATGTTACTAGAACACTGGCTCCTCAAGTCATAAACATTTCAAAATTTTCAAAGACAAAAACATTTTCTCCTGTATTATTAATCACATTTTCTTCACCTATTCATTCACAGAATCTTTAAAATTCTGTCTGTAACAGAGGTAATGCAGCCTCTGTTTACCTGCTGCATTAATAGTAGGCAGTAAAGAGCAGCCAAAACAGGAGTGTGGGACTACCTTCATTCAACTCACTTCCACAATGTTTACAGCTCCTGTCTGGTGTTCCTGGGTGTTGGTGATCAGTAACAAGACGAGGAACTTTGTACATGTTTATTGGGTGAATCGGTCAACAGTCAGCAATGAGTAGATAGCTCATCTTCATTTTAATGAAGATCAAAATTTAGAAAAATACATCTTTATATGTAAATGATTAGAACTATATCTGAGAGTGTTAGAGAGCCTAGCTAGTGAACAAAACAAATGATGTCCACATTATTATACTCTTATTGATTTTGACTTGGTGGGAAACATAATTTTGAAGTTATGAACAGACTTCTGGTCCCAGTTGCGTTCATACATTGAGACGTCAGTGTGAGGAAAACACACAGATGTGGCTGGGAGGACTCAATTACTGTCCCTGGTGACATTGACAGGCAGCAGCAACACATCACCTCATATCCTGACAGCTCCAGCAGCTCGCTTAGCTCGTTCTCCTGCTCGCCCAGTGGCTTGTTGATTACCGTGGCAACCCGCACCACATCTGGGTGGTAGTGCTTCTGCAAGGTCTGTGGGGCATGAAGCACAAAGGGTTAGAGGGCACAGCCCCTCTCCCTCTCTCTCGCTCACACTTGTACACACCTGGAGTTCCCACAAGCTGCTCTCCATGGCATGGCAGAGGGCGGGGTCCTTCTCTTCCATCAGGAAGGGATCGTCTCGGGGCTCTGAACACACACACACACACACACACACACACACACACACACACACACACACACACACACACACACCTGCTTAGTCAGGAAGTGCCTTGCCCAGGAAGTTGCTTCCCCTCCAGGAAGTAAACATACCGTCAGTTACGTCCGGGCGGTGAATAAGCACGCGGCAGGCTGGGTGCCGCCGAATCAAGTTGCAGATGAAGGGCAGGATCATGATCAGGGCTGCGGGGGGTGCTGTCAGCGCCAGACGGGAGAGTCGCTTGGCGAAGGCTGCCACCAGGTAGACGGGGAGGTGGCTGTCGGAAGCAGTCTGTTTGTAACTCAAGGGTCACGATCACTACTGTGGGAGAGAAGGGGGCCGCACTAATGGGGGGTCTGGAGGACTCACCTAGAGGACAAGAACAAGTTGGCCAGGTGGAAGAAGCGTGCGCGGTATTTCACATGAAACACAGAGGGGTCCAGGAGGTTGTAAAGCTTCTTGTAGAAATCTGGGTAGTCTCTGCAGACACAGACACACATTCACATACATACATACACTTGCTTGTTCAGCTCATTGAGGTACAGGACAGAAAGGTCATACTCACAGGTTGTGTTGGTGGATGAGCACAAACAGGCCATTCAAAGCCAGAAGGCTAATTGCTCCTCCTACACACACACACACACACACACACACACACACACACACACACAAGAACCATATGGTCACAAAACCACCACCTTCTAGCTACACAGCATGTTTAAAATTTACACATGTCCCTACGCTAGGCAGATGTTGCAAAAGCGCAATTGATTGCCCCCACCCACCTCTGTCCCCACTGTGAAGCTATCCTCATCTAACTCCCAGATCTGGCCAATCCATCTCCTAGACATACCTAACAGAGCTTGCTCCTGCTTTCAGAGCACACTCCGCCCACCACTCCTCCCAGCCCAACCCACCGCCGACACACACATGGACCCACCAATGTCATATGCAGCTGTGAGGAAGTCGATCATGAGAGTCGGTTGGCTCATGTGGGGCAGGATGGCGTCATGCAGCACCACAAGCACCTTCTTGTAGAGGCCACTGGGCAGCTGGAAGAGGACCACAGCCATGAGCACAGCCTCTCGTGGGCACCGGGGAGGGAGAAAGAGACAAGGGCGCCCTCCCCCAGCTGTCATGGGTACTGCAGCCTCACCTTATGCTTGAGGAAGGCGAGCCACATGCGCTCAAACGTCCTCTTGTGCTCCTGACCACGAGACACACACATCACAGCATCTCTTTTACAATTTTGACTCCGTGATACAATAAAATAATTTAAACAATGTACATACAATTATACAATTCCTATAACACCATATAATTTTCAATGAGAGTAACGAGGAAAACGGTTCTGCTGCAGGGAGCTGACTCACCTTCAGTTTAGCAGCTTTCCAGTCCTCTCGGTTAGCTGATTACACACACATACACACACACACACACAAAAAAGTCACAATTAACACCACAAGAAATTCATAATCCTTTGTTTCTGTCTGAAGTTCTTCATCAGTCGTCAATGTTATTCCGTCTACCGTGTTGGGTGACACCACAGTGGACAAGCTGATCAATGGCACGTAAAAGTGACCCAAAAGAGCTCCAAGCAACCGCATCATGAATATTTATATACATATAGGCATCTCTTGTAAATATGAACTGATTTACATGACGTGACTGACCGTCCCTGTCAAGCAGGAAGTTGCGGAGTTCCTCCTCCTTCTTGGGCATGTTGATGTTGGACATCAGTGTGAACACATTGTTTTGATATACAGGCAGGACAACCTGAAAGAGTGCCACCACAGGATCACACACACACACACACACACACACACACACACACACACACACACACACACACACACACACACACACCAAATTTTACAACTCCCTCGGTCAGGGACTGGTCCTCATGGTCCATTCTTACTGATCCGTATCCTTAACTACCAGGAATGCCACCAGGAAGCAGGGCTTACTGAGCCCAAAAGTGAGTGTGTTCGTACCCCGTGTGCCTGAGCCATAACTCGTCCCACACTGTCGCTGACTGCTCCCATCGTGTAGTAGCGCACATCATCCTTCTCCAGGAATTCCTGGAACCTGGAGATGAGGAGAGCTGTGTCCTCCTTCTCTGAGAGCAGCCCCCTGACCACTGCCTGGGACAGACAGGACACACTGATCAAGATGACTGTAAATTTACCTCTTTATTTATCCCCCAGAGTGCAAACAGAACATGGGGTTAGGAGGAACACAGAGACCAACCCCCTTCTCCCCTTTACCTTGAGCAGGTCCCTGGGGAAACAGCAGTGACCGTCCCAGTCGACAGCCTGTAGGGGGCGCTGTGCCTCCGTGGACACAAAGTTCATGAGGGCACAGAGGGAGCTCTCCTAAAGCACGGTACAGAGCAATAAAGACTCTTCATTAACATCCCTTTGTCACAAATCTCACAGCACTCCCACTCTTCCCTGCAGTGCGTGACTGTTCATAATACTATAATTATACTTCTAATTTGGAATATTTTATTTCTAATATCACATTTATAAAAAAAGTAATAATAATATAGCCTGTGACACTTTTCTTCAACATGACTTATATTGTGAGTTTTGTGCTGTAAGTTCCTTACACTGATTTACCTATTTATGCAGCAGTTTTACTGTGTCAGTACCTTGATCAAGGACCCAACAGCAGGAGCAGGGTTCGACCCCAAGTGCAACTGACCACCAGGTGGCGGCTCCAGAGCTCGCTCACCTTCACAACAAAGGCCTCATGCTCCAGCAGCTCCACCAGGAGCTCGACGTAGCTGTTGTAGCGGTGGCGCATGAACATGGCGTACTTCTCCTCGGCAGAGTACGAGCCTGGGGGACACACAGCACACACGTGAGCGCGTGTGCCAGTTTGTGAAGGACGACAGAACTGCGCAGCACGAGCCATTCTTCAGCAAAGACTATGCTGTCAGCACAACACAAACACACTTGGACCCATAACCATGTGTAATGGAGTTACTCTTTTCCATTCGTTTTCTATTCATCACACACACACACACACACACACACACACACACACACAATGGCTACAACCGCTTGTCAAGGGTTGCAGCGAACCGGAGCCTAACCCAGCAACACAGGGCACATTCATTGCAACATATAGAAAAATGCTAATAATCACTGACTGCACCTACTACTCTCACTGCTGAGCACCAAGCACCTCCCACACACTGTGGTATTCAATCAGAGCGGGCATAAAGGATGTGGGACTAAAAACTTATTGATGATGCAGAATGGACTCGTACACTACGACACACGGGGTTTTACATCCCCGATGGTGTAAAACGCTGTACAAAGGAGTAAACAGAGAGGGGTGAAGGCAGTCAAAGTGGATCCACTGCTCTGCTCTCTTTCAAAGCGCCACAGACAGCATAGCAGGAAACACCATGGGAATATGCCCTGTATTGGACCTTCACCACAGTCAGATCTGCAGAGTGACCATCACAGTAGAATTAGATTTACCAGAATTTTCCATCTCCCTGCTCTGAACTCAGTGACCCTGTGGGATCCAGTACAGTAGAAGTGTCGATACACCATGCTTTGGTGAACAGGTCTGAGCAAGACATGAAGCACCATGTGACCATGTCTGCAGCTCACACACTACCCGAGTACTGTACACTGATCTCTCCAAGGTCGCAGGTGTCCACCAGCTCTAAAGGACGGGTCACTTCTCCACTCACCTGCCAGCATGTCTTCCTCCTTGGGCAGATGGCCCAAGCGCAGCTCTCCTCTCTGAAGCAGTGAGCTGAACAAGTGGCTGCAGGCGCTCACAGCACTCAGGACATCGCGCTCCTTCTCCGCCTGGGAACATCATCAGCATAGATCATGAGAATGAAGATGAACATCAGATAAGATTGAACTGAGACCAGAATAGATATGGGACCTCTATCATCAGCGATCAGAGAACGGAGATGAGAAGATTAACACCGAGGATGAGTATGTACTATGATTGAAGATCAAGAATCATGAGAAAATGGACGCGAGAACGAAAAGAAGATCGGAATGAAGAAGAACGTGAAGATCAGAACTGAGATGAAAAATATCAGAACAGAGATCGAATCAGATGATCAGATCATCAGCGATCAGGCTGCAGGCAGATCAGATCATCAGATGCTGAGAGATGATGACTGAGAAGAACGTCGTCGTGCACGAGCGCCTTCCTTTCTCCTTCCTTGTACACACCTGCAGCAGCTCGAGCAGGTCGAACACCTCGTTCGCGCATCTCCGCTCATGTAAAATGCGCTCCACTTTCTCATCCATCTCTTTCCTGCTCAAGCTCTTCTGCGGCTCTTCTGGTTTCGCCGCGCTCACGTTCCTCCTCTTGGAGGGCGCCATGTTCACGATGCTGAGACCGGAACCGGAAACGCAGTATCATTCCTCACATCGTTACTATCGATGCTCCGGCGCCTGAAGTTGCGGTCTTTCACTGACAAAAGGTCGCCACCTGGTGGTGAGTGGATGCACTGCACCCGAGTGTAATGTTCTCGCGTTCGTTTCGGAAAGGAACAAGAAACGTGGCCATGATTAATTAAATACTCAAGATTGATTGATTGATTGATTGATTGATTGATTGATTGATGGAGCGAACAGTACAGAGTAGGACACCTGGAATCTGGGAGAGACCAGATCAGTGTACAGTACCAAGGTAAAGTGCTGAGCCTAAAGTGCCTCAATTCCTGTGCAGACCTTTTAATTAATTAATTAATTAATTAATTATATATTTATCAATTTTAATGATACAATACAGTAGTACAAAAGGTGGCAAAAGAGAGGAGAATATTAGATACTATATTTCACATGATAAAGCCAGCAGAATAAAAATTCAGATTACAGTTCAGATGAAAATGTTGAGGGGGTGCGGTGGCGCAGTGGGTTGGACCGGGTCCTGCTCTCCAGTGGGTCTGGGGTTCGAGTCCCACTTGGGGTGTCTTGCGATGGATTGGTGTCCTGTCCTGGGTGTGTCCCCTTACGCCCTGTGTTGCCGGGTAGGCTCTGGTTTCCTGCGACCCTGTATGGGACAAGTGGTTCAGAAAGTGTGTGTGTGTGTGAAAATGTTGAACGATTTACAGAGTATAACAGTGCAACGGCAATAAGGGGAACTGATGTAAATAGTTGGTGTTAGTCTGTTCTATGTAGTCCTGTGTTTTGGTCTGATTGGTTCTCACGTTATTGATGATATGTTTGTTACCGGGGGATTCTGGGAGGGTTAACAGGTGACCCCCTAACCATTGTGGGAAGTAGGGGGCTCTGAGTGAGAAGGCAAAGAAGAAGAGAACAAAAAGTGTACCACCTACTCCCCGTAAAACCCTGGGAACAGCCCAGGGGACCTGCTCTCTTGAGTGATGCAGTTGCTGTGTAAGTTCCCTTAATTGTTTATGATTTTACGCCTTGGGGTATGTCTTTTACTCTCTTAAAAGTACTGTCATGCTGTCTTTATATTAGTTGGTTTTACTGATTTTGTTGTTTAACTTTCGATTGTATTATTGGCATGACAGTCTTTATGATTTCCTTATGGAATAAAGATTTTTAATTGTCAGAGAAAAAAAAACTGTAATTAGGTTTTACTTCTCTCCAGAACCAACAGGGTGAGTTCTTCACTCACACTGTTCAGATGCGGGAAGGGTCACACACACACACACACACATCTTCAGAGCCGCTTGTCCCATATGGGGTCACGGGGAACCGGAGCCTACCCGGCAACACAGGGCGTAAGGCCGGAGGGGGAGGGGACACACCTAGGATGGGACGCCAGTCCGTCGCAAGGTACCCCCAGCGCGACTCGAACCCCAGACCCACCGGGAAGGGTCATTCTAGGAAATCTTTTTAAAGTCAAAAAAAGACAAGGATGCTCTTGGCAGTTTATACAGCCCCGTCACTTTGCCCAAGCTGTCAGAAGTGCTTGGTAAGATTCAATTCAATTCAATTTATTTTTATAGAGCGCCATTCTCACACAGTGACACAGAGCACTTTAACATATGCATAAGGCAAGAAAAACAAATACATCAGATAAGAAACAAATAAGACAGTTGACTGACTATCATAACATAGTACTTTTATAGAGCTCTAAGTATGCCTACTGGCTATGGAGGAAAGGAACAAAAACTTCCAACTGAAAATCGAGGGAGGGAAAAAAAAACCTCTGAGGGTCCAAGGGCCAGTGGTTACCCACCCCTCTTGGACATTCTAGATTAAGTAACAATTCTAAGACAGTTAACAAGTAATAATGATATTGTTGCTATATGGTATCTTGAATCCCCAGCTCAGCATGGTACGTCTCATACCAAGATGAATAAGTGCAAGGTTTCAGGCCTCGACAGTTCACCTTTTTTTATTTCACTTATTTTATTTTATTTTATCGTATTTTCTTTCACCTTCCGGGATGTCTTGGGACCATTTTGTGTGCGCTGTTGAGGAAGTGCTTAGCAGATGCACACTTACTAAAAGTATGAGGACAGTGGTGCTCTCCTTGTTGTATAAGAAAGGCAACAAAACTGATCTTACCAACTGCAGGCCCCTCACAATGCTTTGTGTAGACACAAAGATTATCGCAAAGGTCCTGACTGAGCACCTGAAGAAGGCGATGGCTGACCTGGTCCATCATGACCAGACATGCAGGGTGCCTGGGCGTTCTGCAATCTGGAATTTGCACTTGGTTCTGCACCCAAGCACCTGGATGGAGGACCAAAAAGTCCCCCTTGTGCTAGTCAGTCTGGACAAAGAGAAGGCGTTTGACCGAGTAGAATACCGCTTCCTGTTTAACACCCTGAGCAGACTGGGCTTTGGCTCTAATTTCCTGAGGTGGGTGTGTGCGCTCTACACTGAGGTAAGTAGCCGAGTTACCATTGAAAGACTCGCTCTGGGGATGGGTACCCCAGCTTACTGGAGCCAGGCAAGGCTATTCTCACTCCCCACTTCTCTAAGTTCTTTACATTGAGCCACTGGCTGCCGTCGTTTGCACCCACCCGGGGATTGAAGGCCTGCTCCTGCTGCGGGATGGCAGAGGGACAGTGAAGCTGGCCCAGTACGCAGATAACACTACGTTGCTCCTGTGCTTGGACTGGTCATTCAGCCAGGTGCTTGGCCTGGTTTGGGCACTCCTCTGGCATGGTGCTGAACCTCGACAAGTCCCTTAGTACTTTGGCAGGTGGAAAAAATGCGAATGTGGAAGACCAGCTCCATTTCCTTGATAGGAGAAATGCTGGCGCTAAAGGTGGACATCATCCCCACGTCACTCTACCTTGCACAGGTGTAACCCTTGCCTTGCTCGATGCAAAGAGGCCTTACAAAAGACATTTTTGACCTCTTCTGGGCAGGGCAGGCATGAGTATGTGAGGAAAGAGGTCATGTATCTTCTGAAGAAGGAGGGAGGAGGGATGTCCCTGATATACCTGTCAGAATGGATTGTATCTTCCTCTCCCAGGTATGTAACCATTTGGCAGCTCTGATCAAGCATCCCCACTAGTACTTTGTGTGTCTTTGGTTGTCCCTTCTGATGTGCCAGTTGGCGAAATCCCGATCCAACACTGGACCGAATGCCGAGATGCAGCCCGTTCAGTACAATCACGCTGTAAGTGGAGTAAGATCACAGTGGCCAGGGACAAGGCAAAGACCCTCCTCAAGCACAGGGCCTTGTACAAGGCCCTGGTCAAGAGGAACTTGAGTTTTAGTGCTCGAGGAATGCATGTGGGCCAGGATTCAGCCAAAGTGGGTAGACCACAATCTGCAAGATTTGAACTGGTACTGTCTGCAAAACAAGTTGCCAGTCAAAGTGGTCCTGTAAAAGCACAAACTGACCAGCCACTCACTCTGCCCGCAACTCCTGTATGGTGAAAGCAAAACTCACACACGCATTTTGGGACTGCAGACAGGTGTAGGAGCTCTGACGTTTGGTGATTCACCTGCGCAGGAAGATTGAGCCGCAGGTGGTTTTGACATATATCAACGTCTTGAGGGTTTTGAACCTTGGCACTCATTTTGTGTATGGGACCACCAAGCGGGCAGGTCAGGTCTTGTAGCTTTTGGGGAATAGATCCAGAGATAGGTTTGTTTGATGTAACCATTCTTGAATTTGATGCGGGCAGCTACAAGAAGCCAATGCAGAGAGACAAGGAGGGGTGAGGGGAATGCTTTGGCAGCTCAAAAAACTCGTGCAGCAGCATTCTGTATCAGCTGGAGAGGCTTGATGGCGGAGGGCAGAAGTCTAGGCAGGAGAGAGTTGCAGTAGTCCAGGTGTTTGATATAACCATAGCCTAAAGTAGGAGTTCACATAGAATTTGTTGTGAAAAAAGGGTGGATCCTGCAGGTGTTGGGCAGGATGTATCTGCAGGACTGGGTTGTGGCTTTGATGTGTTGAAAGAAAGACAGACTTGAGTCAGTCATCACTCTCAGGCTCTTAACCAAGGATGTATGAAAAATGAGTGTGTTATCGAGTTTGATAGAGTTCACAACAGGAAGAAGGGGCAGCTGAGAGGTGAAGGATCTCTGTTTTGGAGAAGTTGAGTACCTTTACTCCTTTTTCTTGTCTTTTGGGCTGCTCTGGGATTTATTAAATGAGGTCACTACCGGGGCAAACATTGTCACATGCTTCTCCTCTGTCCCTGGATCTCCATCCACCTGCTCCTCAGCAATATCTGGCTGGAAGTGTGGCATTTCCTCCCTACCACCATACTGTATATTGGTGTACTCAACCCCTGTGTGTCCAAACCCCAGACACACTCTGCAGAATGAAGGGTGGTTTGGACAAAAAAGGTAGAGCCCCTATTTTGCGCCTGGACTAAAAGTAGCTGGAGAGTGTCCAAAACCATCAAAACCCTTACGGTCAGGACACAAGCGAATCTGGAACTGTCTTTTACCATTCCACAACTGGAGTTCATCTCTCATATCCTCATAATCAGGGTATAACTTTTACATACCTCTGTAAAAATTCTTGCATTGACTCAACAGCGATAAAAGGATTAAAGACAGGCATGATCACTATACAATTATTGCTGGCCCAATGGTTCTCAACCTTAGAAGATTTTAAAATGGGGTGATCAGGTAAAATTCTAGTTTTCCATCACACTTTTAAATTCCAGTTCTACAAGAAAAACCTCAGTGGTTTATTTCATTGAATGTACAATTAATCATCCACAGTGAGCCCAAGGAAACCCAAGATTCACTCTTCAGTGAAGGTAAGACAGTTGTGAAAGTCCCGATCTTCTTCTTGAGGTATCCAGTGAAAATGGGCAGTGTTCTTCAGAAGTCCTCCTTCTGCTGTTTGCATTCTGGTCAGTGTAAGGGGAGTTTGGTTGGTGTCCATCATCTTCACTGCTCCATCTCCATTCTTTGGCATTGTGGAGTCCACCCTTCTTTTCTGCAGATGGAGTCTTCATCGGTGAAGTCTTCTTGGATGCCTTAAGTGAAAACTAACAAAAGGTTCTAGAAAAAAAATCTCTGGTTCGCCTTGTGACAACAGCACTCATGCGACCTGCTAGACACGCATTAGGTCTCCCTGGATATTAGGAGCATTCATTAGGATCCCTCTATTCCTATTAAGCTCAGTAGCTGCAAGAAAGTGTAGTATGATCTAGCTAAAAGGCAGAGAAGCGAATCAGCATTTTACTAATTTTGTCCAGAAGCTCAAGCAGTGATAGCTCAGATTTATCTTGTTTTGGATTAAAGTTTACTGCAGAGTTTGCTGTGTGTTCATCAAAGCTCTTCCAAAACTGGTACAATTTATCATTAGTGTTTACCGTCTTAACTGTGTTGAATGTGTTTAGGGTGTTTACTCATCCCTTCGCTCATCCTCGTGACCTGGAAACATTTCAACAGACTTCCCCAGGAAGGCTCCCACAATGTATGCTGACACAAAGGGGACAAAGATGTGTCTAATCAGTTCTCGTTAGTTTTCCACAGTCCATCAACAGAATAGGGGAGCAGCAGCTGATGGTCTGCACTCAACCTGCATGCCTCCAGACCCCTCCAGTAGCACTCCTCTGTCCAAAAGTACAAAAGGTAACCATGGAAGTTTTTGGTTCTGGCTCCGTTGTGGTGGAACGACCTTCACCTCTCACTCAGAGCTGCGGAAACTCTGTCTACATTCAACAAGGGTCTGAAAACTCACCTTTTCCGGACCCATTTCGCCCAAGATCTCTCCAACTCGTGTACAGTGTAAATGTTCATGCATCATAACTTCATGAGCATCGCCAGATAACGCCTTTTATTGGCCACTACTCCGGCATTATATTTGCTTGCTTCTGTATCTTAATATTATTTTTAAAAAGTGGTAGGAGGGTATGAGGATTTGTCTATCCTGTGTTTTATGAACCTACTTGAACGATGAAACTCAATGTAGCAAGTGGTAGGTAACAAACTAGGTTTCCTTGAGAGTCACATGTCTGCAGCTATGCCCCTTCTCTTAATGTAATGCATAAATTGATCTTTTGCTGAGATGTATGTCGCTTTAGACAAGAGCGTCTGCTAAATGAATAAATGTAAAAAGTGACTTCAAAGAAGTACGATGGACGTTCCACTGGATGCACATGCATGTTCACAACCGGAATTCCCACGAGTTCGAGGATGACCTCCTAAATGAGAGAAACCTGCTTAGAAATCCCGTCAATGTCCTCAGTTCCTCTAGTGAAATTGAATGGTGTTCCTCAAGGTCTGCATCCCTGAAGCTGCCATTCTCACCATGGCTGATGTTTTGTTTTCCCAGGGAGCTGTAAGGGTCTTTTTTGAGGGACCCTCTGTTGGGTAGTCTGGAATAAAACCCCTAGAAATAAAGTGTCTGGGTCACCCTCCAGGGATGGAAAACAAGCGACTCAACACTCTGCACCTTAGGCTCAGCAGGCTACCAAAAATAAAGTTTACCAGGAGGCAGAGCTTCCACCAAAGATGTCGCAGTCAAGCCACACACAGTCCCTTATTAGGTCCTGCTCTGCCCCCAGCTAAAACCTCTGATACTGCACCTTGATCTTAGCCAAAAGGCCAAGAAGCAATACGGTAAAACGGGCAAGTAAGTATGTCTTAAGTATATTTTGCTGTGTGATTGATAGTATAAATATTATAATATTGGTACATCCTGGGAAATGCAGGGAGGGAGGGTTTGTGTGTGGAATCTTTTTGGGTATGACTAATCCTCCATGTGAATTTTATGTTTATTTAGCTTTAGGGTTAGTCAAATTGTTTATAGTCTAAGTAGTTTCTTTTTTCACTATTGACTGAAGGACACAAAAAATAAAAATTGCAGGGGCACAACCTTTGTGTTTGTGAGGGAAAGTCTCATTCCATCCATAGTCTCTTGTTACAGCTGGGTCTACTTTGTTTAGAGTCAGCCATCCCCTATACAAAGTGAAATCAGCATTCACTCTCACAGGAGCATTGATTACAGTTAATAAAGGCAGGAGAGTAAGATGGGTGGAGAATTGATTATAATTACACACACACTGTTTGAACTGCTTGTCCCATTCAGGATCGTGGGAGCGGGAGCCTAACCCAGCAACACAGGGAATAAGACTGGAGGGGAGAGGGGACACACCCAGGACAGGACGCCCTCTGTCTCAAGGCACCCCAAGCAGGGCTCGAACCCCAGACCAACTGGAGAGCAGGACCCAGTCCAACCCATTGCGCCACTGCACCCCCTGTGTTATAATTAATAAAGATTAAAAAGTAATTAATTGGTTATGATTGATAAAGGCAGAAGAGTAAGACAGGTGCTGTGTAGACACTTCAGCTCACACACAGCACCTGTCTTACTCTTCTCTTCAGTGTGGTGTATCTCACTTCTCATTTGTTCGTTTTGCACAGTAGTTCTCAACATCATTTGCAAACAAACAAGTCAAATGAAGAGTAAGAAACTGAATTTACAGTGAAATCCTGCTTGTTTTATTTGTTTTACAAAAATAAGATAGAAAAAAAAATATTTTCCCACAGCCATTCATACACAGAGTATCATAAACAGTATTTAACAAATCTTGTCAACGATGATCCTGCGTTGGCCGGAAGGGGACGCAGTGGAACTGCAACAGTGTGTTTCCTGTCCCTCATCGAACCAACAGGACCAGTGACCTTTCGGTTTGATTACAAAACGATTTATTAAAGACAGTGTAGCCGAAGGGCTAGAAAGATAAAGTATGGTTTTAAAAATTGGTATGAAACAGTAAAAGGCAGAGATGAAGATAACCAGCTGAGGGAGACATTTCAACGACAGATATAACAATAACAATAATAACCTGGAACACCAGTCCATTGCAAGGCACCCCGAGACATAAGCATGACTCGAACCCCAGACCCACCAGAGAGCAGGACCTGGCCAAGCCTGCTGTGCCACCGCACCCCCCATATTATTTTTATTATCATGGTGGACAGTCTGTGGGAGTGCTTGCAGAGCCATGCCAGCTTTATGGATTTATAGCATGATCATCAGCTATCATTTCCATAAGAACTGTTATTTCACAAAGTAATACAGTAGTGATACACTAAGGATACATGACTATAGGTAAAAGTATCGTTAACGTAATCGACGCAAATTGAAACAGTATAGAATAGAAACTAAAACAGCAAAGAATGGTGGTCCTTTTTAACTCACATATGGTCTTTGTCATGGAAATAAATATTAATAATGAGAATAAACACCAGTTTTGATAGTCCTTGAGTCTTAGTGTGTTTACTGCAGCCCGCAGGCAGAGAGAGCTTATAGCCCACTAGAAGACGAGGGGTCAGCAGGACTGTCCATCAAGTTGTGGCCCCTCCTTCCCATAGTAACAGCATTGCTGAGGTGAGAAGCCAGAACATTGCTGGTGGGAGGTGCTCTGAGGAGGTGGCAGCTGAGTCGGAGGTACACGAACACACCTCGTAGCCGCTCTCGGCGTGGTCGCCATGGTTATGAACCCGAGGGTGTATGCGGTCTGTGGTCTTGGCCTCCACTGCGGGTGAGTCCGACTGCATGTCCACGCATACGAGCCAGTCTCGACCGATGGGCCGTGGGAAGCCTGGCCCCGCCTCCATGGAGCTACCTATCACCTGCCAGTACTCTGCCCCCTTAAAGAAGTAGGAGGAGCCTGAGAGAAAGATTTTTACACTGAATGTTCATGCAGCTGTAGAAATTCAAGACTGAGCACATCTGGTTGCAGGTTCAGATCCCCCTCCTGCTATAGGACCCTTGATCAAGGTATTTACCAAACTGAACTGATGCAGTAAAAGTTACCCGGCTTTATAAATGGCAAGTCAGTGTTAGTGGTTTAGCATTTCGAGTCCCTCAGGAGAAAAGTGTCAAGTAAATGAAGAAGTGTAAACATGATACATGAGGTCACTTTGGAGAAACATGAGAGATACATCAATACGTAATTATTAATAAATATGCAGAAAAAATTATGAGAACAGAAGAACACATTCACACAGAGATTACTGTATGGTACTGTGCTCATCCTGGGTCTCACACCGAACTTGTGCAGTGGCACCATACAGTAACTGTGTGCACTGCCAGGGCAGCACTCACCCATCGGTACCCCCAGGGCTCTCACCGTCGGACCATTGCATGGCGTCGTCCAGCTGGGTTGGGATCCCCTTCCACAGCGTGCTGTCCTTGGGGTACCCCGCATCCATGTGGTGCAGGTGGTCATCGTAGCGCCAATAGCGTGAGTCCTTGAAGAAGTAGGTTTTGTGGTTGTGCGGCCAAACGAAGGCGGCATCCACTCCCTCGGGGGGTAGCCCCAGGTCGCTTACGGGTCTTGGGTAGCCTTCCTCCACACGGTTGTCCTGGAACACCCAGTACTTTGCTCCTACAAGAAGGGTGGCACCACTCGTTTATTACCCCTTTCCTCAGCTTTTACACCAACAGAACAACAGTAAAGAACAGAGAATGTAAACCTTTCTCTCCAGGTTTTCATCCATTTATTCTAAATCTTCACCATCTTTACAGAGTGCACCATCAAGGCGTGGCCACAGGGGGCACTACTGAGACATGGCTAGCTGTCACCTTTAAAAAAGAGGATCTTGTGGTCTCCCGGTCTCTCATAGACGGCGTCCACAGCAGACAGGTTTGGGGGGAGGCCCCTCCAGAACCGCTGAATCTCAGCTGGGCGTAGCGACACCAAGTGGCGATCACGGGTCACACGCCAGAAGTACTTCCCTGGGACGAGAGGAAGGCACAGCTCATGGAGATGTGTGTTAGAACAAATAATCAATATTTCCTTCTACCGATAATGCCATCCTGCTCCATCCTGTTATCCTGATTGCTTCCTTGAAGAAGCAGACCAATCAGAAGTCTGGAAAGCCACCAACACCCCCAGTGTCCCCCGCTGGTTACCTTTAAAGAAGAAAACTTCTCCGCGGATGTGGGCCACAGCATCAAAGGCGGTGCTGCATCGGTCAGGGGCGTCTGGCATGGGTCTGAAATGGGGACTTGGTCAGTTTGTGTGAGTGTGTGCGTGTGTGTGCAGGGCAATCAGTGACAGGTTACTCACGGGACAATGGACCTGTTTACAGGGAGGTCCAGCAGGACAGGTGGTTCCGCGCTGTGTTTGTCTTCTGGCTGGACCGTGTGTGACACAGAGTCTCGAACCCCTACACACACACCGCTCTTGTTACCAAGCTGCCAGAATAACTACTTCTAATAATTTATGTACCACTGCCACTGCCCCACCTCATTATAATAAAGACCCTGATAGTCACAGAGATGATTTCCTCAACCATTATGCTCCCTGCTGTGGGATCAGTGACCCACAGCCTCTCCTCCATGGACTCATGACAGACTCGGTGGCAGAGGTGGATTTCTCTAGGCAGGGCCATGAAAACAGTGAGCAGACTCACCGTAGAGCTGCCACACGCGCACCTTGTCTTCATACGGGAGGTCGTACTTGAGTGGGTCACCCACGGGGCCCTGGTAGTATGGCCTCATGATAGACTCGATGGCTGATGTGTGCGCCAGACCGATGGCGTGTCCAAACTCGTGCACGGCCACCGCAAACAGGTCCATGCCATGGTTGTCTGGAAGACGAGAGAGATGGCTCAACAGTGGACTTATGACCATTATGAACATACAAACATTTCCCGGTTTGTCTGTTTCTGTTCCTGAGTGTCAATGATCAATAACAAGATGGGGAGCACTGCTGTGTTCATGGGATTAATTACTAAACAAACGGCACTGAACAGGAGTTTGTGGAGATAGTGTTTTTATTTTTAGTCATTTTATGTTGGTTTCAGTTTTTCTGTAAGTCTAAGGGTGGGGCGGGGGGCGCAGCGGGCTTGGCTGGGTCCTGCTCTCTGGTGGGTCCTGCTTGGGCTGCCTTGCGATGGAGTGGCATCCCGTCCTGGGTGTGCCTCCTCCCCCTCCAGCCTTGCGCCCTGTGTTGCCAGGTTAGGCTCAAGTTCGCCGCGACCCCGTATGGGACAAGCGGTTTCAGTCAATGTGTGTGTGTGTGTGTGTGTGTGTGTGTGTATGTGAGTTGTGAATGAAATTAATTACAAACTGTTGTGCGCAACCATACTCAAAAGCTGAGGGTGCAATGCAAACACACCAATCAACACACAATCTGCCTGCTGTGAGACACATATGGGTCTCAACTTTATACACAGATAATCACTGCGAGAGACAGTAGAGGGTAGAGGTGGGGGTGGGGAAATGGAAAATTGTGTGTCTTGCATGACGCTCACCCGGTGACCTGAAAGTCCAGGCCTCGTCATCATCGAAGTGCGTGTCACCTGCGGAAAAGCGCTCCCCAGGGAAGAAGGCGTGCGCCACGGTGCCGCCGGGGCCGTCGAACGGGTATCCGTCCTCGTGGTCGGCCTTGGTGAAGTCGATGTGGATGTCAGCCCCGTTTCCAGCCACCTCATGAAAGTCAAGCGGTGCAATGTCGCTCCACACTTTCAATGCGTAGTACATAAGCGCCCGCACCGTATCACGGCCCAGCTGGGGCGAGTCCCTGGGGAAGGTACGCACTCTGTAGGGGAGGAGCACACCCGTGACTTAGGGCCAGTGTGTTCACACCCCAGGAGCATGTTATTAATGATCAGTTGCCAAATGTGTTTCTACACCACTGCTAGATATGGAGGTGAGAACTTAGGGTGGCATGAATTGCAGTAGCTGGATAGTGGAAGACATGGACTAGTAACCTGAAGTTTGCTGGACCAATCCCACCCCTGACACCTGCTGTGGTGCCTCCAGTCAAGGTGCTTAACGTAAACTGATACTATCAATATCACCCTGTGGTATAAAGGTGTAAATCAATGTAAGACTCAGCTAAGCTACAAATTACAGAATGCTTTTAGCCTAGCACAGACACAGCACATCTTCAGCTCCCTTTTTCCTCACAGCTGCTGAATTCCATCTAGCATTCCAGAAGCGTTTCAAAAGTCTTACCTCTTTCGGCTCCATCTCCCTGCACCACCTACCTTTGATGTACCTATTTTTCTATTCATATGTCACCTTGACAAGTAGTTACTGCAACATGAGTGCTATGGGAACAGCCACATCGAGAAAACAAGGAAATAGAGGAAACAGACTGCCAAACACACACACCATATTTCAGTAAATAGTTGGAATTTGGCACAAATGCCTGAACCCATACAATACTGACCCACTGATACAGTTCTGCACTGTAAACACAAACACGGTGCACAGCATATAGAATGGTTTTTTTTAACCCCGGCTATGGTCTTACCTCCATGACAAGTGCCGTTTGTTCCACTTGCCTGGGGGTGCTAGCGAGCGACGACCTCGGCCTTGTGACCCTTCTGGCATGGACATATCCGGGAGCGAGCAGCGAGGGGTCATCATCAGGCTGAGGGTGGCCTGGTCTGAAGGGTAGAGATTGGATTGCACACACACACACACACACACACACACACACACACACACACACACACACACACACCTATAAACAACAATCACTTTAATGACTCCTATCACAGAGAAACCAGAAAACAGACAGAGACTCACACTAACCCACACACATACATACACACACATGCATAAACACAGGGACTAACCAAGGACTCCAGTCTCCTCAAGACCTCCAAACTTTTGCATGGCCTTGATGGCCTTGGTGAGGGCCTCCTGGGTCTGCAGCTGCCCACTCACTGGGTCTGGGGGAGGCAGGTACCCGAACCTGCTCAGCCAGTCCTTTAGGAGGCAGGGACAGGGAGAGTAAGAACCTGTATGTCCAGTGGAGCACAAGAACACTGGACATGGTAGAGCTAATCCCGGTTTAGAGGGGTGCAAAATGGACAACGCTCTTTGGCTCAGCCTGGAACACGTTACAAGTTCACTAGATACACTGGGTTCATTCATACTGTATAGACAGAAACTGAAACACACTCTCACACACACACTATGGGGAGCTTCCAAAGAGCTCTTGTATAGTTAACACACTCTGCTAACCAGCCATGAACCAAATATGACTCAGCTTTACTGCTGTATTTATGGTTGTGATTTAGTTAAGTTATATCCATTTACATGTAGTGTTTCTCTTATTTTGTCCACCCACTATATGATCACACATAACGTAAAAGACACACTTTCATTAACTGAATGTCATCTAAGTTGCCCAACTTACTACAGACATCCTAATTGTGACTTGAGATAACATTGAGTGGCTGTATAGTAACTGCAGAGAGCAGTAGCCGTGCTCTGTGTGTGTGTGTGTGTGTGTGTGTGTGTGTGTGTGTGTGTGTGTGTGTGATGGAGAGAAAGACACCCAAATAAACTGCAGTCACGGTAGCTGGGTTGGCCCATTTAGGCAGAAACACAACAGTAAAGTTGTGCCTCCAAGAAGCTGTAAATGTCTGGGACAGAGGCAGAGTGAGAGAGGATATGTCACAAAGAGAGTGAGAGACAGACAGACCAAGAGAGACAAGATGGTAAAACGGAGTGCTTGTGATTTTCTTAGGTCATCTGCAGCGTGGGCTTCAGTGCCATGTGCAGGATTGAGAGTGAAGTTAAAAGGTGAGCCATCAACCCAAGACCCCCATCAGGTAGCAGTTCCTCTGAAGGTTGTCTCGAGGAACATGTTCAACATGCATGTTTCACTAGGTGGATGGTACCTTCGCAGACATATGATGCACGGCTCTCCAAGGAGCCTGTTCTTCCTCTGGCTCTGTCTCTTAAAGAACCAAAACATGCAAATGACAGAGAGTCAGTGCAGAGCTGGCCAGGTCCTCTGAACAGCGTGTGCACAGGGAATCAGTGGAAATGCTTTAATCTGCAAGCTCCCTGTTCCACTTTACTCTGTTTTTTGAGGGTTTCCCTTTCCCACCAATCACGCTACCAAGACGGAACCGCTTCTGGTGACCATGTGAGCGTTGCTCAGGGTCCAACTTGCCTTCACATTGATGTCAGCAAGCGCCAGTATATTTTGGGCTGAAAGTCGGCGCCTCCCAAATGCCAAAGCCGCAATAATTACAAGTGCCTGTTTAACCGCTCAGATGGGGTTGAAGTCGGGGTGGGGGATGGAGTCCCCTTGATCTGAGAAGTGGGGAATCACGTTGCTAAAATAAGGAGCGGGTCACACATGGCTTCTATTTGGCCATTTCTGCGAAGTGGAAACTCAGTATCTCTGTATCACGAGAGAAAACCAGTATGTAGGTTTCCTAGCTCAAGGGGCCAAACTGCCTCTCAGTCGGCCTCGTGGTTGCACAAATTCCCACAATGCACCACAATCTGCCATCACTTGGACTCAGTGAATGGAAACGACTCACATTTAACATACAGTAAATTGTTGAATTCATACAGTAAGAGCACACTGCCATATGAATAGGTAAATCAGTGTAAAGCTGGTAATCTAACATTATAAGTAGCCTTGGACAAAGCAGTCAGATATATAATTACAGTTAATCTTGCATAATAAGATTAACAGGGGAGAGGGGTCCTGTCATATGACTGTTCATTCAATGTATCGGGTACGTGATTTTTAAAATCTTTTTAATGTTATAAGTAGTAACAAGTAAACTTGTTACATGTTGCTGCTAGCAAATAGAATTTCTCTCTGGGATTAATGAAGTTTCATTCATTCATTCATTCATTCATGACAGCCAACTCAGCATTTCCAAAAAATAGTATTGGTTTGCATTGAGTTGTAATCTTGAAAATTAGTTTAACATTTTAAATGAAGTAACTTTTTAGAGCAATGTATGTTAACAGAGTGTGGATTTTTTTTTTAATTCAGGAAAATACATTTGAAAAGTAATATCTATGCACTGAATATTCCAGTCATTCCAATATTCAGTCACCTGAGGTCCATTCATGTGTGGATAAACTGTAAAGATCATTTTTACTGTATCAATTCAGGATAAGTACCATCATCAAGGGTATGACAGCAGGAGGTGGGCTAGGATGTGAACCTGCGTACTTCTAGTAATAGGTTCATGTACTTAGTCTCCTGCCTGCTGCCCCTGTCTTTATACATCTCTTGCTGTCTCGGTTGGAGGCACACTTGGGAACATCTGAGCCAGCTGGGAGGCCCTGAGTCAAACCAGTGTACCAGCGCCCTCCAGATAGGACATCTAAAGAATGGTCAACCGCTCATTACCCCCCACTGGACTAGGACCAGATACCAAATGAAATGCAATACTGGAGAGTTTAGCTGGTGGCAGAGCTGAATATGGGACTCTTTGTGGCATGACTAAGGCATTCTCGGCAGGAAAGTCTGCTACCTGGTAGGAAGGATTTTATTTTATTTTGGGTAGCCTGCTGAGCAGAAGGTGCGGGGTTTCGGGTGATTTGACCACCATTCCCGCAGGGTGACACAGAGATTTTATTTATAGTGTCTTTAACTCTAGATAGCTTAGGGAAAGATCCCTGTTGAAGATGTTGAAAAGTCCCTGGGAAGGCAAGAGAATGGCAACTATGACAAAGATGACATGAAATTGAAGAACACCATTCACTTCTGCTGAAGGACCTGGGACGATGTCAACGGATTTCCTGAGCAGATTCTTTTCATTCTGACATTTGGGACATCTAGTGTAGGACATTGTCTGTATCCAGCAGAACGGGCCGTTGTCTTGCTTCGACATTGTGCTGGTATCTGACGAGCACTATCAAAGGGTGTTGGAGACGTGTAGGGTAAATGCTTTGCATGCTAAGCTGCTTCCCTACTCCATCGATCCATTGTGGAGGACTGACTGGAGAGTACTGACTGTCCACGTCTTTGAGCTCTTTATGTCAGCGGATGTTGCAGCAGCCTTCCTAAGGGTCTTTGTCGACGACCCTGGACATGAAGACTAGGACATTCTGGGCATCTGGAATGGGCACAGATGCTTCTTAGTTCGCCTGCATTCTGAAAAATGGGTTAAGTCACCCTCCAGGATACTTAACCTTAGGCAGGGCAAAAAGCAAAAAGCTACCTATTTTATCAGGGTCTGTTTTTCACTGAAGTCTGAATTTAGAAAGTGAGTTTGTGTGTTTATTGTACAGATTAATGATTTTTCTCTGTCAGATGTTAAAGCTGAGAAATCTTTCAGCAGTTGTATGATGTGGATGTGTATCGTTCGAGTGTTTTTCATTTGAAGTGTGCTTTAACTTTATATAATTTAATAAAGATTGGAAAAAACATACAATAGGTGTCTCACATTGGTAACATCTCAGGTTCTAACCTCATGTCCCTTTGTGGGTTATGCTCTCTCCTTCATCTCCTGCCCTGCTCTACAGTGTTCCCAAAATAGTCTCATCGGCCCACATGTGAGCCAGCAGCCCCTGACTCTGGGTGTGAAGTGACAATCGTTTAGCCTGTTCTTCCTCAAAGTGGGGCAGCAGCATGTGATAAAGGAAGCAAGTGAAACAGAGTCTGCAAACCAATCTGGACCATGTGCTACTTACACTGATATACCTATTTATACAGCTGGGTAATATTTACTCTATCGGTTTCAGGTAAGTAGAGGGCTATTGTACCAGGGGTTGGATTCAAACCCCTGGCCTCAGGGCATAAAAAGTAGCAGCACTAACCACTAGACCACCTGCTGGCCCACTGCTTCTTCTGCACAGCTCACTCAGACACCTGCGCCTCAGGATGCTGCTCCCTATGATGCCCCTTCAAACTTTCATCCATTCACATTTAATGGTTTAAGAGCAGGATCTTTCCCCTCCTCAGCCCAGTGGCCTGCTAAGATCATGGGACTTCAGCTGCTTGGTGTAGCCCTTTAAATTAGGGGAAAATAAAGAACAACATCAGTCAGGGAAGAACAATAATAATGTTTGAAAGGACCGGGTGCTCTCTAATATTTGCTGGAACACAACAGGTGCCTGGTGTCATGTAGGGGTGGGGCGTGTAAAGCAGCTCCCAGATGGTGCTCCCTTTAATGAAATCTGAGGGAAATGAGACACATGGGATGTCACGCAGACCAAACATAAAGTGCAATAATGATTCTCTTTGTTTTATTAGTTTGAGTTATGAACCATCAAAGAAATCAACATCCATCCATCCATCCATCCATCCATCCATCCATCCATCCATCCATCCATCCATCCATCCATCTTCCTCCGCTATCCGGGGCCGGATCGCGGGGGCAGCAGTCCAAGCAGAGTCCTCCAGACTTCCCTCTCCCTGCACACCTCCTCCAGTTCCCCTGGGGAAACCCCAAGGTGTTCCCAGGCCAGCCGGGAGACATAGTCTCTCCAACGTGTCCTGGGTCTGCCCTGAGGCCTCCTCCCAGTGGGACATGCCCGGAACACCTCACCAGGGAGGCGTCCAGGAGGCATCCGGAACAGATGCCCGAGCCACCTCAACTGGCTCCTCTCGATGCGGAGGAGCAGCGGCTCTACTCCGAACTCCTCCCGGGTGACTGAGCTCTTCACCCTATCCCTAAGGGTGCACCCAGCCACTCTGCGGAGGAAACTCATTTCTGCCGCTTGTATCCGCGATCTCATTCTTTCGGTCATGATCCAGAGCTCATGACCATAGGTGAGGGTAGGAACGTAGATTGACCGGTAAATTGAGAGCTTCGCCTTACAGCTCAGCTCCCTCTTCACCACAACAGTCCGGTGCAATGACCGCATTACTGCGGACGCCGCACCAATCCGTCCGTCAACCTGCCGCTCCATTTTTCCCTCACTCGTGAACAAGACCCCGAGATACTTAAACTCCTCCACTTGAGGGAGCGGCGCCCCCCTAACCCGGAGGGGGCAATCCACCTTTTTCCGACTGAGAACCATGGGCTCGGATTTGGAGGTGCTGATTCTCATCCCCGCCGCTTCTCACTCGGCTGCAAACCTCCCCAGTGCACGCTGCAAGTCTTGACTTGATGAAGCCAACAGGACCACATCGTCCACAAAAAGCAGAGACGAGATCTCGCGGCCACCAAAACAGACACCCTCCGTTCCCTGGCTGTGCCTAGAAATTCTGTCCATGAAGATAATGAACAGAATCGGTGACAAAGGGCAGCCCTGGCGGAGTTCAACATGTACCGGGAAAAGGTCTGACTTACTGCCGGCAATGCGAACCAAGCTCCTGCTCCAGTCATACAGGGAACGAACAGCTCGTAGCAGCGAGCCCCGAACCCCATAATCCCGAAGTACCCCCCACAGGATGCCACGAGGGACATGGTCGAATGCCTTCTGCAGGTCCACAAAACACATATGGACTGGTTGGGCAAACTCCCATGAACCCTCCAACACCCTAGTGAGGGTATAGAGCTGGTCCGGTGTTCCACGGCCAGGGCGAAAACCGCATTGTTCCTCCTGAATCCGAGGTTCGACTATCGGTTGGATTCTCCTCTCCAGTACCCTGGCATAGACTTTCCCAGGGAGGCTAAGGAGAGTGATCCCCCTATAGTTGGAACACAATCTCCGGTCCCCCTTCTTAAAAAGAGGGATCATCACCCCGGTCTGCCAGTCCAGAGGCACCGTTCCCAAGCTCCACGCGATGCTGCAGAGGCGTGTCAGCCAAGACAGCCCCACAACATCCAGAGACTTGAGAAACTCAGGGCGGATCTCATCCACCCCCGGAGCCTTGCCACCGAGGAGTTTTTTGACTACCTCAGCAACTTCAGCCAGGGTAATGGACAAGTCCCCCTCCGAGTCCCCAGCCTCAGCTTCCTCTACGGAAGGCGTGTCGGAGGGATTGAGGAGATCCTCAAAGTACTCCTTCCACCGCCCGAGGACTTCCTCAGCTGAGGTCAGCAGCGCACCACTTCCACTGTAAACAGTGTTTGTGGAACACCGCTTCCCCCCTCTGAGTCGCCGGACAGTTTGCCAGAATCTCTTTGAGGCCAACCGAAAGTCTTCTTCCATGGCCTCACCGAACTCCTCCCAAGCCCGAGTTTTTGCCGCGGCGACTGCCAGAGCCGCGTTCCGTTTGGCCCGTCGGTACCCGTCAGCTGCTTCAGGGGTCCCATGAGCCAGCCAGGCCCGATAGAACTCCTTCTTCAGCTTGACGACATCCCTTACCTCTGGTGTCCAACACCGTGTTCGGGGATTGCCGCCGCGACAGGCGCCGGAGACTTGATGGCCGTAGCTCCGAATCGCCGCCCCGACAATGGAGGCGTGGAACATAGTCCATTCAGACTCAATGTCCCCCGCCTCCCTCGGGACCTGGTTGAAGCTCTGTCGGAGGTGGGAGTTGAAGATCTCTCTGACAGGGGGCTCCGCCAAACGTTCCCAACAGACCCTCACTATACGTTTGGGCCTGCCAGGTCTGTCCAGCTTTTTCCCCCGCCATCGAATCCAACTCACCACCAGGTGGTGATCAGTTGACAGCTCAGCCCCTCTCTTCACCCGAGTGTCCAAGACATATGGCCAAAGATCAGAAGAAATGACTACAAAGTCGATCATCGACCTCCGACCTAGGGTGTCCTGGTGCCAAGTGCACTGATGGACACCCTTATGCATGAACATGGTGTTTGTTATGGATAAACCATGACTAGCACAGAAATCCAATAACAACTCACCGCTCGGGTTCAGATCAGGGAGGCCGTTTCTCCCAATCACGCCCCTCCAGGTGTCACTGTCACTGCCCACGTGGGCGTTAAAGTCCCCCAGTAGAACGACAGAGTCCCCAGTGGGAGCGCTTTCCAGCACGCCCTCCAGGGACTCCAAAAGGCCGGGTACTCTGCACTGCCGCTAGGCGCATAAGCACAAATGACAGTGAGAGACCGTTCCCTGACCCAAAGGCGCAGGGAGATGACCCTCTCATTCACCGGGGTAGACTCCAACACATGGTGGCTAAACTGGGGGGCTATTAATAAGCCCACACCTGCCCGCCACCTCTCACCCTGGGCAACGCCAGAATAGTGGAGAGTCCACCCTTGGTCGAGAAGAGTGGTTCCAGAACCCAAGCTGTGAGTGGAAGTGAGCCCAACTATATCTAGACGTAACTCTCAACCTCCAGCTCAGGTTCCTTCCCCGCCAGTGAGGTGACATTCCAAGTCCCAAAAATCAGAGTTGGCGCCCGAGGTTTGGGTCGGCCGGGCACTCGGCCCCGACCACCGCCCAAATCACAATGCACCGGCCCCTTACGGTCTCTCTGGCAGGTAGTGAGCCCACCAAAGAGCGGCTCTACGTCATGGCTTCGGGCTAAGCCAGGCCCCGTGGGCATAGACCTGGCCACCAGGCGCTCGCATGTGACCCCCCCCCCCCCCCCCCCCAGGCCTGCCTCCAGGGTGGGGCCCCTGTGACCCCATACCAGGCAGGGTAAACGAAAGCCTTGGTTTTAGTTTCTTCATAAGGGGCTTTTGAACCGCACTTTGTCTCATCTGTCATCCAGGACCTGTTTGCCATGGCTGACCGTACCAGAAATCAACATTTTCCCTTTTATCTGGTTATTTTTAATTGCATTCTCTTCACCTTATCAATTTTCTAAACATTCTGTCTGTAGAAGAGTGAACACAACCTGTGTTTACCCTTCAAGCTGATAGATGGCAAAAAAGAGCAGCCATACAGAATAGAAGTGTGGGACCACCTTAATTCAACTCACTCCCACAGTGTTTACAACTCATGTCTGTTTTTCCTGAGTGTCATGGATCAATAAGATGAACATTGTACATATGTATGAGATAAATCATTTAACAATCAGCACCAGAGTTTATGAAGGGGACATCTTTATTTTCACTCATTTTACAATAGTTTTAAGAATAATGTAGCTCAGAGTTAATGAAATATTAACATAAAATGTATTACCATGTATTTTTTTATAAATTACAGCTATATGCAATATTTTAAAGAAATCAAACCTATGAATAATTAAAGGATATCTGTATTATTAACTATAGGTTATGTTTTTCTGGTAAAATTAACTTTGGATTTAAAAAAAAAATTGAGTTTCAAACTGACCTCTGGTCCCAAGGAACCAGGGACTATGTTCAGATTTTTCATGGTTTGACTAACCCTGAGTGTGGGAAGGAGATGTCTGACCTGTGTGTTTTTTCGCGGTTTCCAGAAATATCATTGCTACAGATTCCTAATGATTCCATCAGAATGACCTCACCTGTTGTCCCCTGCACCACACACCTGAACCTGGACCCTCGCACAGTCTGCTTTAAAGAGTTCTGTCCAGGGTTCATGAAAAATTAATATTCATTAATATTTATGGCACGTTAGCAGTGAAACACATTTGGTCCAAGTCTAAGGATCATTAAAGGCCCAGTTGATATGAGGAGAAACATGATGAAGAGTTTCATACCATCATTATTCATTAGCACTATTATTACTTAAATCTCTGGAACTTTCTGTTCTGGGAACATGGGAGTGTTTGTGTTGATGAACAACAGTCAGTGGTCTCAGAGATTTGCTGATGCAGAGTGGTCGCTGGTCTCATTATTTGTGCTGATGAACAGGTCAGTGGTCTTAGTGTTTGTGTTGAGAAACAGCAGCTGGTGTTGGTGCAGATACACAGTGGTCGGTAGTCTCAGTGCTTGTGCTGGAAAACAGCCGTAAATACTGATAAATGACAGTGTCAGTGTTACTGTAAACTTTTACCCAGGTGGGCTGGAACCACTTCTCAGGCAGCACAGGACCAGAAGTATGATCAGTAGTACTCAGAGCAACTGCATTATACACCAACAATAATAGCCAGTAAAATAATCCTTGGGGATACATAAATGCTTGACCACTGGGGGTGGGGGTCAGAAACACACACACCCACACATTGTCTGAACCGCTTGTCCCACACGGGGTCACAGGGAGCCGGAGCCTAACCCGGCAACACAGGGCATAAGGCTGGAGGGGGAGGGAACACACCCAGGACGGGACACCAGCCCATCACAAGGCACCCCAAGCGGGACTCGAACCCCAGACCCACGCGAGAGCAGGACCCGGTCCAACCCACTGCACCACCGCGCCCCCACAAACTGTAGACAGTAAACTGTAAAATTTTAACTGTACCTCATGCATACCAACACTGATTCTATTAAAATTGCATTTTTTTCAATATGCCAACTAATAACATTTGCTTTCCCCTGTGAATGAACGTTTATATTGTTACATGACTGTGTGTGTGTAGGGGGGTGTGAGCTTGCACCTGTGTAAGCATTCACCAGGTACACCTTAAAGACATGAAGTCACATCACGCATGGCACTGACAAATATGATCATAGAAAATAGGGAGTAATTGCTCATAATAGTAAACAGGAAAGAGTAACAAATGAAACCATACACAAGAGAACATGCTGAGCCAAAAAATGCCAAAGGGTATCTGGGGGTATCAGTGCTGTCTCAATGAGGTATCAATGGGGTATCAGTGGGGCATCAGTTTGCACGTCTGTCGGTTATCAGTGGAGTATTAATAGGCTATCAGTGGAGTATCAGTGAAGTATGACTGAAATTTGTGGGGTGTCAGTGGGTAACACGAGTCTCCGGCAGTGGGCTGATAGAAGCGCTGGTGCCTGTTTTGGAGTAGGATCTGAAGAGCCGCTCGCGCGGAATTACATTTTTGCATATTTCCATTCAATACAGAAATTCGGTGTCGCGCGTAAAGCCGGGATGCGCGCATGAAAGGCGGGCATGAAAGGCGCGCGCGACAGGAGCGCAGCGCGGTTAATGCATCACTTTTCATCATCACCGTTTGTTTTATTATAATCGCTGTATCATGATCTCACGGAGAGCCGCTGCGCGGATATGCGCTCAACTTCCCTTTTACACACTTTACTACATCGACACAGGGAGCGACGAGGACGGATCCGGAGTTCCCATGAAGATGAAGATGATGATGAGGAGGAGTGTGATCATGATGAAAATATTGCCTGATGGGGAAAGTTCACCACATTTCTCTTACTGTGGAACAGTGTAAAAGGGTGTAAAACGGAGACAGCGGCACTTACCACCCCACCGTCCGTCCTCCACTCGGACCCAGACGGCGCTCCGCGCGTCTCAGACACCAGCCACAGGAGCGGGACCAGGAGAGCCGGCAGACCCATCGGAACCATGGTGAGAAGGGAGCACGCCCCCTCAAAGAGAGCCCCCCCCGGTACAGTGCACCGGGCTGGTGGTCCCACACTCCATCGGTGTCCGACAGTCCGTATGTCGGGGTCCCTTCCACACAACGGACTTAAAAGTGTCCGTATGTCGGAGTTTACTCCGTTAGCAGGAATTTAACACCGGACCGAAGTCCGCGGGAGGGAGGGTGTGAACTCAGTCAGTGTGCTCAGCTGGTCATCATCCGGTCATAGTGCCGTCACCTACCAGCCTCAGGTCCTCCAGACCGCGCGTGACATCCCGTCATCGCTCCTTCCAGCTGAAGTGTGTGTCCTCTGGAAGAGATGGGGACCATCCGTCCCTCCTCAGTCCGCAGTCCTCAGTGAGCTCCGGATGACTGAGGTCCCTCTCAGCGCGCGACTGGTGTCAGGTGGCGGCGGAGGGTTCGCGTGGTGATGAAGCACCTCCCCGCAGCTCCCTCCTCCCCCCACTATAGTATGGTACAATACGGTACAGTGCAGTAATCGCTCATGCGCGATCCCACAGGATGATGCGTTTTAACTGGAAAGAAACTCATTTTAATAAGATTACCACGTTTTATGTTGTATGTATTATTGTCCGTTATCGTTACAGAAGAAGTTTATGAAAATGGCTTTGACACCATATAGTGCTCATTTACACCATTGTAGTTTTCAGCAGGTGGCGCAGTCGTTAAAGCTACAGCCTCTGGACTCAGAGGGATCAGGTTCGAATCCCTCTGATACTGTTGTGCTCTGATTGACATGGTAAAAATGACCCTGCTCTGTGGGTGGGTGGGTCGCTTTAGGACAGAGGCAGAAAAAGGAGTGACTGTGCTGTTCAAGGGTGGCGCGGTGGCGCAGTGGGTTGGACCACAGTCCTGCTCTCCGGTGGGTCTGGGGTTCAAGTCCTGCTTGGGGTGCCTTGTGATGGACTGGCGTCCCGTCCTGGGTGTGTCCTCTCCCCCTCCGGCCTTACGCCCTGTGTTGCCGGGTAGGCTCCAGTTCCCCTGCGCCCCCGTATGGGACAAGCGGTTCTGAAAATGTGTGTGTGTGTGTGTGTGTGTGTGTGTGTGTGTGTGTGTGTGCTGTTCAATCTGTCCAAGAGGGAACTGACTGGGTCCAGTTCACACACTGTGTGACCGTCACTGACCATGGAGAGCAGTCAGTGGGCCACCTGCAGTGCACCTGCTGACCACTGAGATCAGTGTTCACAAAGGGCACCTGCTTGTATGTCTCATAACCACCACAAACCTGACTTCATCACAAACTCATATCACTTCATACACCTAAGACTTGCGTGGTCACCTTACATGATCACAATGCAACCCTCTATGGTAACCTCATATGGTCATCTTGTACTACAAGAGATCTGGGTCAGGATGTAAGCTCTGAGTTCACTAAATCTGGTCAGTACGTGACCTTTACTTTGAAGTTACTCATAGCTTTCCTCTGTGGTCACCTCACATCTTTATGATGATGCCATCTGTGGTCATGCTCCCCAAGCCAAAGGCTTCCCACCCACATTGACTATTGGTGTCCACTATCAGTGTCAAAATTACTGTCCTGAAGTGACCTCATCTGGTAATCAGAGCAGGCGATCAGGGCCAGGGCAGGTCACTCTTTCCCTCGCACCCTCCCTCCACAATAGAAGCAGCGGAGCATCATGGGGGATCTGGGACGATGATGTAGGGCACTGAAGCAGCTTAAGGTTGCCCAGCTGTGACTTATGGGCATGCCCATGGGACCACCCTCCCCCACCTTACATCCTTTCCCATGGTGCTCTGAGCTGGGTGGTGGACCTCTGAGCCCATTATGGTCTTCAGGTCACCTGCAGCTCCGCCCACAGGGAGGTGAGGGATGCAGCAATTAAGGACCCACTGGGGAGTGAGGATCAGTCTGGAAACCAGGGCCATCAGCTGAGGGAGATTGTGGGACAGACCCCCCTCCTCCGGTGTGCTGAAATTAAAGCTCCACAGGCTGCTGTGGTACTCAGGTTCGTTACCATATTTGTTCCATGTTAATTAGCCCAGTTCCACTTCCTCTTCTCAAGTATGTGTATGGGGTGGATAATCTCATTTAAAACAGGGTAAAGTGGAAAAAGAGATACAGTATGAGGTTGGAATCCAACAATTATGACATTCATAAAGTGAATATTTAATTATGCAAATCAATTATCTGATGCTTTTCTCCAATGTTATTCATAACTTTCCAGTTTTTATACTGCTTTACCCATTTATACAGGGTCAGTTCAAGCTATGCACCCTCACTAAGGGCACTACAACAGAAGGTGGGATTTGAACCCAGGTCTGACACCTCTAACCCCTGCACCCCTATATTAATAAACACGTTGTTTCCACCACTTAGCAGGTCGCAATTGCCCCCATTGAGGCGGCCGAGGGGTCGAATCCCACTCTCAGAGACTCAAACTGACTCATTAGCATGGCAAGGCATGTGGTCTCCAGCAGCAGGGTGGGAGTTGGCAGAGCTGAGGTCAGACAACAGGCGAGCACCTGAAGCCAAAGGTGGTGCTGAGGGGGGCATTTCAAGTTCTGCACCGCATTGTTCTGGTTTCAAAACTCACTGAGGAAGGGTGTACCTGTCAAAGCCATGTGGGTACCTCTACTGCACCTTTTTTACCATTAGTAACAAAAGGACCCACGTTCAGATTCCACCTCCTGCTGTCTTACCCTTGATCAAGGTACTTCCACTGAACTGATGAAGTAAAAATTACCGTGCTGTATAAATCAGTGCAAAAAGTTCTGGAGGAGTTAAATAAAAGTAGTCTAGATGTAAATTGTGATGTGTTCTCCATAAAACAAAAAGGCCAACGATTGTTCCAGAAGTGAATGAGTGGCCTCCTAATCCCATTTCCACACTGTGTATGGGGAGGAGAGAGTGGTGAACAGGACTGAGCCTAGTGGCTCAGGGGTCAAACCAGCGGTTAAATGTTAATTAGTACCAGCTGTGGATCTCACCCCAGCGCACAAATACACACAACCCCCCCCCTTGCTGGATGTGTTACCCTACATGATTTACTACCTGCTGTCAAAGAGCTCCTCCACCCTGGGGGGTTGGTGCTCAGCAGTGTAGATCAGTGAGAGTTGAACCAGACAGGGTCATGACCCCCCTGCTGCTGTTAACAGAGAGCCTGGTTACAGCAGGTATCATTTAGCTGAGTGACTACCCTAATGAGACCATCCCACCACAGCAGAAACTAATGGTCCCCTGGTGGGCTGAGTGGCACGCTCCAAGGTCAAAGGTGAAGCATTCAGCCGAATGGACCCCCATCATGAGAACCTTGTTAAACACTTTAGGAAGACATGGGGAGGAGGGTCCAAGTGCTTGCGTCTGACCCAGGGCCATTTACAGACAAACCTGCTACTGAGGAACAGCTGGAAAGTTCTCTTGTGAAGGTCCACATCTCCTGGATGTGCCGCGTTCTCATGCCAAGAGGAATTCAGAACCCTTCTGACGTTCACGAGCACGTTCAGCATGTTCGTGGCAGGGGTGCAGAACGATCAACTGACTACAGTTGTGATGTTATCCACACCTCCAGCTGAGGTGGACCACTGTGACGGAGAAAGCGCAAGGTAACCAAAACACCACCAGAAAAAAGTACTTTGAGCACTTCAACCTGACCCGTAGCCAATGCCTGTAAATCCTGTGAATATTTCAGACATAGATATAGTACAGAGAACACTTTGTAAGGCTAATAAATATTTTAAACTACAGCTCCCTTAAGACTACTGTAAATGTACAAAAATAAAATGTTGCCTTTGGAAACATGAGCAGCGACATGTCACCAACACTCAAGAAGAGCAGACAGGAGCTGTAAACACTGTAGGAGGGAATTGAACTAAGGCGGCTTAACACTTCCACTGTGGTTGGGTGCTAACGAATCGGAAAATGCGTCCCACGACAGTTAGAGGGCACTTGGTGACAGGAGATGGGGCTCAGAGCTTGCAGACACACACACTACACTGGAGATGCCATGTGGTAGGATATCAGGAATAAACACGGAGTTTGGACACATTGTTTACTGCTCTGCAAGAGTGCCATGAGAAGTAAATAAACCCAAACAAGTGGAGTAGTTACGGCAACTGCGCCGATGGGGGTGTTGGTCATTCAGTTAACTGGGACCTCGAGCTCCCAAAGCAGACTCACCACGATCACTTGAGGAGAGGGGTTGGCACTCCCCAGGGGGGGGGGGCACCTTGCTTACACACTAATTATATGAATTTAGGGTGGAGACTTGGGATGGCATTGCAGACGGCAGCTGCAGTTACTTCTCAACATGAAAAGTGGCCATAAAACTAAGTCCTCAGTGCAGAGACAGTTTCTGTTTCATGTAATAAAGTTAATAACTGCACCCAAAGATATGTGATGCCTCCAGGAGGTTGTTTAACACACAAGGAGTCCCACCCCTCCTACCGGAAGGAAGTGCTGTCATTTCCAAGAAGAAACAGTGACTCAGCTGCTGACATGGTGCCACCTTATTCATCACTCCTTTATTGGCAGTCCATGTGTTACAAAGCAGCACTACAGTGATCCCGTGGAGACGTGTCCACGCACGCACGCGCTCTCACACACACACACACACACACACACACACACACACACACACTCCTTCACAGAAGGACTCGGAGTCACATTCTTCATTTTCACATTGAAATGAAGAGTAAAAGCCTCAGCTGTCCTGGTGTGACGGTGGGTGATGGGCTCTGTGTCCTCACTCTTGCTCATGTGGCCTGGAGGAGAGGCCCCGTCCCTCTATAGGTTCCTGCTGCACCCTGACCATAGGTATCCATCCTTTCTGCTGTCCTCCTCCGCCTCAGTGTTGCTGAACTGGTGGAGTCCCGTCCCCTCAGAAAAACATCTAAAAACTGAACAACTCCAGGCACCCATTGGCCAAGATTTTGCGTTGTCACGGCGACGCAGACCACAGCTGAAGGCTGTGCTCTTGCCTTCTCCCGTCCACAGTGACTTCAAAGTGTCCATTTCAGGATGTGCTCGTCTGCATGTCCTTAGAAGCAGCTAGCATGGCGCGCACCTTAGCCATCAGGTCCTGGACAGAGGACAGGGAGAAGGTAAGGTGCAGCCGCATGCGCGCGCTCACATACACAGACGTCCTGCATCTTACCTGAGTGATCTTGGTCTGGACGGAGGAGACAATGGCTGACGCCACCTGCTTCTGCCTCTCCTGGGAGTCGCCCCTGTAAAGATAACATTGCGAGTCACACCAATGGACAGCAAGGCTCCGGCCAGGACCATCAGCACTTAGGCTTCACCCCAATAAAGACCCCTTGCATTTGGGTCCTGAATGTGACACTAACCCACCCAAGACGGAGTGCTGCGGCCCTAAGATGAAGCCCTGCCCATGACTAAAATCCACCCTCCTTCAAGACTACTCCCAAAAAAGCCCGTCCTTCCTCATTAACATGAATAACCCACTGGCAACCAGGATTGCACCACTCCAGATTTTTTTTTTTTTTTTTTTTTTAAAAAGTCGACAGTTATGTGATGAAAGTTGAGTCGACGTTGACTAATCGCTGACGATGTCATGAATAAAAACACAGGGGGAGGGAATGCTTTGTAACAATCAATCTGTATTCTCAAACTGTATATGCTGTTGCATATGCTGACAGACAGCTCAAACATAGGCGATAGAAGATGGGACATCATAACCGGGTCAAAAAAAAAAAAAGCAATTTTTTTGTTTCAAAAATGAAAAAAAAAGTTATGAATGTTTAAAACCCATTTTTTGCTCAAAATGTAAAATATGCCTAATTTATAGTTTTTTGCCATTCTATTTTTTGACTTTGAATTATTTTGTTTTGTGGTATTCTTGAACAACCCGCATGTAAATGAACTGAAACCACGCATAGTCCATCAGTGGCTTCATTGAACATGCTGGTTTCACGCCGAGTTATTAATCATAAGTTAATAACCTCGCCCAGCACCATGTTGTACTAAATTGTCTGTAATCTGAGAATATGTTGCTCTAGTTTCTATCATATTATTTATCATTTGTACAAATGGCTCCAGCGTGGACATTTGTTCCAAAGAAAAAAAAGACTGCCAACAAAGCTCACTTTTACATCCAGGTTAGGCCACTTCTTAGATGTTTACTTTTTTTTTTTTTTTTTTTTAGCAGCCGCATTTCTCCAAAGCGACTTCCAACAAAGTCTATGTAGTGTTATCAGCCAACACACCTTATTCACCAGGGTGACTTCACTGCTGGATACACTACTTACAATCACTCATCCATACATCAGTGGAACACATTCCTCGCACACTACGGGGGAACTTGAACAACTCGTCTTTGAATCGTGGGAGGAAACCCACACAGACACGGGGAGAACATGCGAAGTCCCCACAAACTGAATGGGGATCAAACCCACATCCTCTGGCACCACCATGCTGTTAGATTGGAAATATTGTGCATTTCAGGGCATTTGTAATATTTGGTATTGTGAGATTTTGATTTCTACACTTTGTATGATTAAGTGAAGAGAAAAAATTAAGTCCTTTTGTGTGTGTGTTCAGAAACAATAAATAGCAGAAAAATGAAACTGCTTTTTAATTCATTATTGGCGTTTCATTTTTAAAACAAACGAATGAAGGCATCGTAATTCACATTTGTTTTTTCAACCGATTGGATTGTGCCTCTGCTAATGGTAGCGGAGGCCTTTTCAGATGAGCGTGCATTGCACTTACACTTTTGTTGTACTTCAGGATGGACTTGCCTATTTTGCAAGTGACAGTAGCACAGGCTTCATCTTTAGTGAAGTATTTCCACACACTTGATGAACCGCTGCTGGTTTGCTGCAATGACCCACCAGGCTCCTCACCCGTTGTCTTCTTGGAGGCGTCCATGTTGTTAATGTCATAATCACGTGAACAGCGACTAGTCGACATCAAGCTTAAAGCTTCATCGCAGAGCAGTAAAGTTGACAAACTGACTAGTCTGTGCAATCCCTACTGGCAACCAATGAGAACATATTTCATTGATGAGTCAGTACCTGGAGCGCTCCAAACTGAAGGCGGGGCTTCCCTGAGGTGAGGTGGGGGTGATGGAGCGTGCGCTCGGCCTCTTCCTGTCGCTGGCTGGGCCTGGGGACGAGGATGGTGAACAGGACGAGGCCCTCGCCTTCACCTGGGAACGTGAGCTCTTCTTCCTCTTTTCGTGTGGCGATCTACTTGAAAGGCAAATGGGAAAACACTTAAGGCACTGGCACCAGGACAAAGTGGACAGTGAAGGAATGGGCATAGCCCTTGGACACTCACCTGGAACGGGAGCGCTTCCTGCTGAAGCCAGGGCTGTTGCCATGGCGATAGACGGCAGGGGCGTAGGCCTCCCTCTGGCGCTCCTCGCGCCTGCGCTCCCTACGGCTCGGTGTCCTCGACCGTGACCTCCAGGAAGACCAGACACACAGAGCATAAAGCAACACACAGTTCCTTAACCGCTGCACCACACTCAAAGAGGCAGAGAAAACAAATGTGAAGAAGTGAAAAAGCTCAATATGGTGTCGATACAATGGGATGGTCATCTAATTTGCATAACTATATATTCATGTAATGAATAAATAGTTATGCAAATGAGATGACCACTGTACTCAGAGTGGTTGGAGCTTAACTCCAGTTTTTTCAGTGCGGCTCTTCAATTGGCGAAACAAGTCTGTGTGAATAAGTTGAGGACAGCACCACACCTCCCTACCCAGGAGGGGAGAATTTAGAAAGAAGAGACATTGGAACACTCTCTAGGCAGAGTTCTCCGTTTTAGCGGTCAGAAGGGGGAGGGGCTCACCTGGACTTCCTGACCGTACGGTACGCACTGGGCAGGGCGTGCTTATTCTTCGACCTGGAAGGTGAGCGTGACCGCGAGCGAGACCTGGAGCGAGACCTCTTCTTGTGCTTCTTCTTTCTCCTCTCCCTGTCCTCGGTGCGCTGCGATGAAGATGGAGGAGGCGGTGACGGAGGTGGCAGGGCAGACACGGGTTCCCTGCTTGTGCTGGGAGACGTCTCTGCCGGCCTCTGGGGGATGATGAACATGGGGACCCTGGAAACGGCTGGTGGGCTCGGTGGGGGTGAAGTGGGCAGCAGCTCCGGCTGTGGAGGACAACAGAGACGGCGGATCAGGAACTCATGACCACGTGAGAGGAACAACATCATTGCAGTTTTATTTGAGAGCGGGACACAAAGAAAAACCACGCAACTCTCCACTCAGTTATGACACCAGTTTCAACATCAAAGCCCAGCTGGCAGCTTCCCTTAAGACTCAGTATAAAAGATGACAAAGGGCACCAGCAGGTCAGGTTCCAAACAGCACCTGGTGATCACCTTCCAGACAGAAATGTATACACATTTTTTGCATTAATCTGTCACTTTCCTCCAAAGTGACATATAAAACACCATGAACAAGGTGCATCAAGACTAGACAAAGCAATTTAGCCACAGACACAAGACTGGATAAAAAGTTTGTGTCTGACACCGCCACGTTATTGTTTCACATCCTTTCACTATCTCCTTAAGAAGTGACATTCAAATAGCAAATACATAGCATTAGCAGATGGTGTTGGTCTCATTTATGGAGCTGTCAGATGAGAGCAGGAGACAAGTGGCTTTCAGAGATGGGTTCGAGATGCTTCTCAGATGTGGGAGGAACTCCGCAGCTTTGAGGGACAGAGAGAGCTTATTCCTCCCCATTAGGGATAACCTCAGTGCCATGAAACCCTGACACCAAGCTCCTTTGCAACTACTGGGCAGGAGGTTCGAGGAGCATAGCAGATAGCGGACCAGAGTGGGCCAGTGCTCTCCATCTGTTCCGGGACTAAACCAGGACACAATGTCCTCTCCGGGTGGGTATTAATAGACGCAGCCCACTTGTTCAACTGTCCCTCGTGGACACCCCCCATCCCTGTAACCTGCTGGGGGAATGACTTTCTTTTTTGTTCGCTTTCAATCAGCTCAAACAAATGAGCTCCCACCATGCTTTGCAGCTCAATGTCGGCCAGACACTCCTGCAGCTCTTCCCTTTTACATGCTGCCGTCTCAGATCGCGTAACAGAAGCACACCGTGATTTTACCATTACGTTCTGTGTTCGGCTGAGAAGAGCGAGGGGTTTAAACATTTCCCAAGCGCTGCGGACTGCCGTTCATTTCTGCAGTACCTCACACACAGGGCACGCTTAGCTTGAGGGTTCAGCTCCTTAACCGCTCCACTGGCAGCCTCGCTAACTGGGTTGTATCCGGGCTCCTCCACAACGCCACGCTGACTCCTTGTAAAAACACTGCTGGAGTGAACCCGCCTCATCTGCTCCTCATTTGGTCCATGTGGATCTGAAGAAAGCGGTGGGGGTGGGGCTCATGGAGACGGCAGTTCCTCATTTCCTGCCGATCTGCTTTTCCCATCCAGCAGTGGTCCAGGGTACAGAAAGGGGCCCCAGAGCTCATTTAATGCCCCACTATGCGGGTGGACAGGGCTTTATTACTCCACACTCACTGGGGGCTCAGTGTGTCCCCACAGGGGCATTAAAGCCTGGTGCTCAATCTATTGTCCAGGACAAGTGCTGCTGTGGCAGTCCCAGCTAGTACCTGTGGTCTTTCTCGCTCACAACCCCACCCCACAGCCAATAGAGAGACACTCCCAGCCTGGGGCCCTACGCACTTCACAAAGAGCGTGTGCCCGTCTTCTTTTACGAGACAGGTCTGTCCACGATCCCCAGTGTGTGAACTGAATATGTCACTGAGCTGGTACATTTACCATAGTGTTACAGCATTAAGAAGAGTAGAGGGAGCCACTCGCTCTTGCAGCTCTAAATACTGGCAACTGAATACAGTACAGTAGCAGGGTCCATACTTGAGGGCGTGAATGAAGCCAGGAGACAAGCGTTTGGTGCCCCGCAGCGAGCCCCCGTTGAAAACACCATACTTCACTAAACACACAGGTTTCAAAGTGGAGCAAAGACTGCAAACACAGTAAAAGTGGAAGCTACACTTTACCATGTAAAAAGAAAAAATAGAACAGTGTAGCAAAGTTCCTGTAAACACTGTTTTACATAGTCTTCGCTGGGGGTGACCACAACATGGGCTGCATTCACAGTGCCCTGCAGGACCTGCGCAACCATGTCCCGTGTCACATCCAACACACACCTGCCACCTGTCCACACTGTCACACCGAAGCAGCAGCGGTGGGACAGAGAGACAGACGGCCCTAATGCTATTCTTTGATCTCACTTACGCTGAGGTACCCGTTTATATAGCTGGGGATTTTTTTTTTTTTTTTTTTTTTTTTTTAAACCACATAAGCTCACGGGAAGTATCTCAACTAAGGGAACTATAGTAGAATTCGAACTTAGGTGCTAAGAGGATAGCACTGCGTCTCCTGATGGCTCAGTCTAGTTTGTACTGTGCCCGATAAAGACTTCCATAATGCTCCAGGGGTACAAGATCTTTGTGTACCTTGTACCTTCCGTACCTCATCCCACACTCCATATTACCATGCTGTCAGCCACCAATTCTGACTTATAATTGTGTAAGAGTATTATACTTTAATGTTCCTCTTTGATGAACAGACACACTTGCGTGCGCGTACATAGGGAGGCACACACCTCTGGCTGCGAGGGCGGTTCGTCCACAGCGAGGGGCCCACGCAGTGTCTGAAGGAACAGCGCCGCCTTCCTCTTACGCTCCGCCTGCAGCTGCTTCTCCTTGGACTCCTTGGAGGCCTGAGCGAGCTTTTCTCGTGCGGCTGCTGCCAGGCGTGCCTCCAGCTTCTGCTTGGCTGTGAGAGAGAGAGCATGAGCATCAACACAAAAACACACCCACTCACACACACACACACACACACACACACACACACGGGGCGTAGATGTGTTGTACCCTGTTTGGCTTCAAGCTCCTCCAGGGTGAGCGAGGGCCTCTTCTCCTCCATAACAGGGGCTGGAGGGGCTTCTCGGAGCACTACGCTGGCCCCACCCATGACCACACCCTCCTGTCCCGCTTCCTTGTCCTGCTCTTCATCCGAGTCGTCGTCCAACCGCACCCTGTTCTTCTCCAGAGGCAGCAAGTCATTTTCCTTGGCCTTGATGGCGAAGCTAATAGGTGCAAAGGATGCTGGAAGCACAAGGATGGGGGTGGGGTTAGCCTCAGGACTGACAGTAAGGAGAAGCCAAGAAGAGAAGGTGCGAAGCTCTGCCTCCACTGTCCTGCCTCACCTTTAATAAGCTTGCCCTCCCTGGAGGAACAGTTCGCACCCTTGCTGGAGCCCTGGCTGTCTTCCAGCGACCCTCTGTGGTCAGAACCTGGCAGTGCCTGACACAGGACAGGGAAGAAGAGGGGCTTCAGTGTATGGTTACCGTGACAACAGACACACAATTGAACAGTCAGTGATTCATTATGACTGTTATAATTAGGACATTAAGGGGACCCATACACACAACCAGGCTGTTACACTGCTGTACTACGGTACTCCCTGGTCATCCTTTACCCTCAACTCCAGCAGCAGCTCTCATCTTACAGGTGCAGAGACACATCCTTGCTGCTCACTCACACACTTCGAGAGGGTCAAGCTCATTTACACAAATGCATGTTTAGCAGACTAAAATATTATGTACAAGTGGTCCCCGATTTATGATGTGGTTACGTTCCCTGAAACCCATCATAATACGATATCGTGAGTCGAAAATGAATTTAATACACCTAATACACAACTCTGCGCAGCAGAAAGAGATGCTGATCGCTGTCGAGCATCGCGTCAGAGTATTGCTCCACGTATCGCTTGCCCCGGGGGGGGATTTGAAGTAAGGTATGTACTGAATGGCTACTGCCAGCTCACCATCATAAAGTTGAAAAACATCGCTAGTCGAGCCATCGTAAATCGGTGACCACCTGTATTAATGTTTTAACAGCATTTGATATGCAATGTTTCGTGAATTTTTTATGATGTCACACACAACTTTTAATGTAATTTATAAATTGTCAGAAACTTTTAGAGCGTTGAATGGATTTTAAGATATGAATTGAGGAACTTCACTTCTGGGGTTTTTTTCTTAGTCACTTTTCATCAATTTCTTAAAACACAACATTACAGGATTTCAAAGTCCCAAGTTTGTATTCTTAATGTGATTATTTAAAGTTTGTTTTTAACCTTTGATGAATTCACTACTTCCCTGAAGTCTAAATTTAGAAAATGGAGTTTGTATGTTTATTGTAAAGATTAGTGACTTGTACAGATGTTACCGCTGAAAAATATTTGAATGGTTGTACGATATGGACATGTATCAGTGTCATTTTCAATTAAGTATCTGTTTATTGAACTTAATAAAGTTTGTGGAGAAAAGAAACTGCATTTAGCAGATGCACACCCATTATTCACTACTATTTAGCCCTAGAGCTGTCTGGCACCAGCGCTACCTGCTGTGCCGAACCCCACCCCAGGGGCAAACAGGAACATGTGGCAAACAACCTCTAGTCAATTTGTATAATGCTGTATAATTTTTCATTAGAGCACATCAAGGGAAGTAATTGAATGTTTTAGGAAACACACCAGCAAGTCAAAATATGTCACAGCGCCATTCCAGTGTGGTGCCTGCAAGAAGGTTTTGCGCTGGCCACAGTTCTTTAACCATCAGAGCAGGGAAAACTTTGAACCTCTTCCATGTTTCATTAGAGAAGGACCAAAATGGCACTAACTGCAAGAGCATGGAAGGGCGCGTGTGTGAGAAAGAGAGACACAGACCACAACAGCAGGACGTCCAGGCATCCACCAAGCTTTCAGAGAACTATTATTAAAAGAAAAAAACCTCACAGCCACTTGACTGAAACGAGGCGCCATACATTAGCCCATGTTTCCGTGACAACGGCTTGTTTACACCCAGTGTCTAAGCGGACTGGCACCAGTGCACCACAGCTGGCCAGGCTTGAAACACACACAGAGCTGGCAGCTCCTCAGAGAGTAGACCCCACAGTGGTAAAAATACACAGTGCTTGGAGACGTTTTTCCAGTACCGCCAACACTGCAATGGGGCCAGCACAGGGCATCCAGAGTGGAGAACCAATGACCCGTCACCACATTCAGGGCTGTCCTCAAACCGCAGTGAGAGTGCGCACATGGGCGCATGCACGCGCGCTGCACCTTGTGCCCAGACCCCACACACCCAAACACCGTGTTTGACTACTTAGAGACAGGACAGACCCAGGAGGTTGTCAGCTCCTACCTCGGGCAGCATGATGCCCTCCTTCTGCATAAAGTAGTGCTTCTTGAACTCGTAGTAGGTGTTGTACTGGTGCCACGGTTGCAGAAAGTCAAACCTGTGTCCCACATAAAAAGGATAAATGAGCGCACACACACTTTTGTACTCAAGGAGTACAGAGCGCCATCTGTCAGTGCAATGAGGAAATGGACCCTGGCAGTGTGCGTGAGAGAGATGGAGACCAGCCGTACCGTGGGTCATCCTTAGCGCGGACACTGGCCTCAAACTTGACGCCGTTGCGGGCCACATACTCGGCCAGCTTATCAATCACGGGCTGAATGTCTGGGGGAGGTGGAATAATGGCGGGCGCTGAGGCAGGGGGCTGCGAGCTGCCAACACACAGACGCAGAGGAGTCAGACAACCTCAAAACTTAAATGGTAGGATGACATTAGGACTAAATCATTACCAGTAGTTCTGCATTTATGTTAATAGGAGATATTATGCAAATGTACAGAAAGAGGGTGTCAGCAGGCGCGAGGTACCATCCCTGCTTGCCCTCCTTGCACCATCCCTGTCACTCCCAACCTGTATCTGCTCTCCAGATGCCCCCCCCCATAGCAGGGAAACCCTCTGTCCGAGTGACAAACCTATTTTCTGCAACAATGGCAGGAGGCGGGAGGGAGGTGTGTGTAGACACAGCTGTATGAACTGTGGGGGTGAGGTCAGAGGTTGGTGGGGGTGTTGTCCCAGGAGGAGGAGGCACTGTGGAGGAGGTGGCTGGTGCTAGGGTTCCAGAGGGCAGCGAACTGCAGTATGTGGAGGCATCAATGCCCGGAGGGGGCGGGGCTAGGCAATACGAGCCATCAGGTAGCAGACAGTAACCGTAGTACATCGCCGCTACGCTGGCTGTGAAAAGAAACAAACCAAGGAATTAAATCACTCTTCCTGACATCTCTGTTCAGCACCAATAACACCTTCACGTTGCTGCAAAATTCAGGCTGTTACCCACTAACCAGAGGGCCCCCTGCCATCCAATGATGCTGTACTGTGAACCAAAACATGTTTACTCCACTGTATCGTCATAAGGGACATAACACATAACGGATTTTGTGTTACAACTCAATCCAGTGACTCAACACTTGTCTCTGGAAGGAAGAAGAGGAGCACAGAGCAGTGAACAATTAGCAAATCCCATCTGTATAGCAGCTGGATTAACACCTCTATCCATTTGACAAGGAGCCAAAGGAGCAGAGGATGCAGGTTAAGACCCTAATAATACCCCTTTTCAGACCCTCAACACCCCCACTGTGCCAACATCAGCCAATGGTTCTCCTCTAAAACACAAAGTGACATCACAAGGTGGCAGGAAAAGTCACGTGGAGACTCGCGCCGGAAACGGGCTGGTACTCACGGTCTGTGGAGTACTCGGTTGCCGCAATAGTGGGCTCTGCGTTCTCAGCCTCGGCCTTAGGGGGCTCTGCTAGTACCCCGTTCTGGTCCTGTTGGGCTTTACGCACCAGCGCTGCAAGTGGGTGGTCCGGGTCCATGACCTGCAAGGGCTGCGAGAGGAAATACGGTCACATTAAGTGAGAGCAGAGAGTACACAGTTACACAGTGAGAGCTGTGGAGGTACGAAGACTTTTGAATAAGACCTTAACGTCATGCGAATCCACTCTAAATCACTCACTTCATGCTCCGCCACTTAACACAATAAGCCACACACACACACACACACAGTCTGAAAGCGCTTGTCCCGAGCAGGGTCGTGGCAAACCAGAGCCTAACCCGGCAACACAGGGCGCAAGGCTGGAGAGGGAGGGGACACACCCAGGATGGGATGCTAGTGCGTGGCAAGGCACCCGAAGCAGGACTCGAACCCCAGATCCGCCAAAACCTGCTGCACCACCCCCCACACACACACAATAACCAAAGTATCAAAAATAACTTGAAACCACTGGAAATCAATCCATCATCTCCATGATTCACCCCATAAACAAGAGCAACATTCCTCATCCTGTTAACGATGGCAGACACTAGACCAAACAGGAGTAGTAAAGATGGTGAAAGTGAGTTGGAAAATGATGGTACAGTGCTCTTTACTGCCATCTATGGGCTCAGAGCAGAAACACAGTAGAACTTACACACAGATAAATAAAAATGTGCAATTAACAACAACCAGACAAATGCTAAGATGTTTATATATTCAACAATTCATAACTAACATTCGTAACATGAGGAGCCAGTGCAGTTTGCTGGACTCTGTACAGAAAGACATGTGCGTTCAATGGCCGAAGCACAGCTGTACAGTAATTGTACTGCGGCACTGACACAATAAAAAAAGCAATGCAGTGGCGATGATCAGCCTGCTGTCGAAGCCAGGCCACCTCATTATCATGCGGACAGTAGATGTGGGGGTGAAAACCTGCGTGCAGCTCATTTCCCAGGCCTTTGAACCCTGCCCTCTTTCAAATCACACCTCATTATGCCAAAAAACATACATAACATGGGAAACACAACCTATTTAACGAATTTCTTTGAAGATGGAAACAGGCTGAAAATACTAAATTAGTCAGCGTTTTCCACTGAAGTGTGAACTTATGGCTGCAGGGAGTGTTCACCAGGAGGTACAATCACTGTCACCTGTACTCGAGGTGGTTCTGAACGCTCAAGTGCACTGCAGGAGTCTTTATAAAAGTGGAACACTACAACGGTGGTTGTCATGGAGATGAGGACGGATGCAATGGTACCTTCATGAGCTCCTCCAGTCGGGAGCTTTTCTTGGAAGCGAAGAGGCTGGGGTGAAGGTAGCTCCCATCACCGTCGTCGTCATCGTCATCCTCATCATTACTGTCTGACCTGTCAGAACCTGTTGCTGCTGCTGGGGGGAACCATTGAAATAGAGTGGTCAGACGTGATGGGCAGCGTGCGCACACATACACAAACGCGCACACGCTGCACAGAGCCCAAACCTGGCTGCGCATCCTGCTTGGCCCCCCCAGTGACTGTGTAGCGGCCCTCCTTCATGGCACGCAGGATGTGCTTGTAGTATGGATTCAGGTAGTGATCGAAGCGCAGGAAGTCAAACTGCGAGTTGCGCGACTGCTTCGCCTTCAGCACGATCTCAAACTGCGCACCCTGCTTGCACACAAAGTTGGCTGTACGTTCGATGATGGCGTGCATCTTCACCGTGGCAGGCTGAAGGGAGCGAGCATGACACAGAAAGAACATGCTAAGGGCTCAGTCCACACTCAGAACAGGTTACACTAAGGGGTGTTGTATGAAAAAACTAACAGCAAGTGTGTGGGTGAGTGGAGCACAACTCACCAGCTCCACATCAGGAGGGATAACAAGGCCAGGGGGTGCGACAAAGGGCTCCTCACTGTCCTGGGGCTCAGGCTCCTCTGCACAGGGTAAAGGGAGAAAAAGCATCACCTCCAGAAACAGAGAGCTCCTCACTGTGTGCATGTGAAAAAGAGAGAGCATCTCACCCGTCTCCTTGGCTGCCTCCTCCTCCTCTGTGGGCTGCGATGGGTCATAGTAGTCAGCGCTGTAGCTGAAGGCCACAGCGTTATAGCTTCTATCATCTGCCAAGGCTTCACTCAGCCTCTTGTACTCCTCCTCTGAGGGAAAACAGTCATCGATACCATGGTAAACAGAAAACCACCAACACCACAGCAGCATTACCTTAAAAAAAATTACTTAAGAAGTCCAAAACAGACATCCACAGGTATATTTAAAACACAAAAAACAAACCATCAACAACCAGATGTCCCAGTCAGTCCATCCACAGTCACAAATTTCTACACATCCGACTGCGGCAAAAATCAAAAACTTTCTGCAAATTCATAGAGTAACACGAATATTACTCATGTTCAGCAAAATTCTTTATCAAAGGTAACTGACCGCATTGTATATTGAATTTCACACCGATTTAGCCCTTTACATGGCTTATACAGCGGGTGGTGGAAGTCGAACCCTGTACAAGGTGACGCTGTAAACCAGTACGCCACCTGCTGATGGGGTGCCGACTGCTGGCCGTGAAGCATTCTGGTAGAACACCCTAAACCACTGAATCCATCAGTCAACGATGGCCCTTCAATTTGCACAGTCGAACCCGGGCACGCAGAATTAGCATCAGCATGCAAGGTGGGAGGAGCAGCGCTGAACCCACCTTGCCTGGCTTCCTCCTCGAGCAGGTCCGTGTGCAGGGCCAGGTACCTCTCCTCGTCACACAGGGCCTCAATGCGGGCCTCCTCCTCCGACAGCTGGTAGTCCCGGTTCCATGAGTCGGCATCAAACTCCGACAAGTCATGCAAGTGACCACGACCGTCGTACCTGCCGGGCAGAGGGTTAGGGTTAGAGGAGCCGGCAGAGGAGCAGCCCTCCTAACAACACATACTTACCCCCCCGGGCTCATGGGCACATTTATCTAGTCTTTCAAAGAGGGCAACTGTACAGCCTAGGGTCCTTGAGAATGGCCTTGCAGAGAACCTACTGGAACATCTCTAAACTTGAGCTACTCGAATGCAGTTACAGAGTGACTGTTCTTACACTTACTTAATCTGTGCCTTTCAGTAACCCTAAAAATGGGGGGTGAAAAAAAAAAAAATCAAGAATCAAACAGAAACAGCTCGCCTCTTACCTTACGCGGTCACTCAATCATTGCCATTTTTACGTATGACTCAAGGGGAGAAAAGGTACATCCACACAAGCCCGAGCACATAAATACCTATGGGCAAGAACCGAACGGATGGGCGGACGGAACTGTCCTGCGTGCGCCGCTATTCCGCCCCTCAGTTCCACAGATCTTCGGCGAAAAAGAGGGTGCCGGGCCGGCCCTGGCCCTAGCCTTACTTGCTGAGGAAATAAGGGCTGCATTATGTGATAGAGAGACACACACATACACACACAGGAAGCAGGACAACAGGACCGCGCAGAGTCAGGCGCCAAATTTCACATTTAAAGTGAGAGTAAAGTGCTCAGCTTTGGGTCATGACCCGCAGTGCGGTCCTGTTACCCTATCGAGATATACTTTAAATACGCCGTTAAGCCCTAAAGGGGACAACTTGACACGTCTTTGAAAAAGACATTCCTTCATTCTCATTCCGTAGAGCTTTATTGTTAAAAAGGCAACAAGGTAAATAGAAACAGCAGCAACACTGATTCCAACCACCTAACTGTACAGATTTTTCTTTATCTTCCATCACTTACAGTGGTAATTTTGGTTGAATTTACTGTGGTTCACATCTCAACAGGCTGAACAAGGTGAAGTGACATGTGCATCACTCTCTTAAATTTCTTGGTCATGGAAAGAGTAAGGTGACTGCTGAAGAAATTAACTGCACCAGGGTAAATGGTGTTTTAGAGAGGATCCACGGGTGTCAGCTGATGTGGAGGGAGACCTGGTAGGGTGTAAACGTGGAGAACACCTCGCCTCAGCAGAGAGATGCTCCTGCAGAAACTCATATCACCGTGCACCTCCAGCACCCTGAGCTAACACAGCTTTGGGCCTCTGGTTCACGCAACACATATTCTGCTAAGAATGCATTAAGGAAGTAGCGTGTGTGGAGCTGCACGTTACCATGGGGACACGTCCACCTCGAGTCAGGCCCCCCCGCCCCCACCACTCGGGACCTGGGTTTCTACCACATGGTTGTACAACACAAACTTTGCTTTTCTCTTTCCACATGTCTTCCCAGTTTTCCAGAGTACAAACGCCTTTTATTCGGCGCATTGACATCCAGGAGGCTCGGGACGACTGAGATTGAGAAGCGCGGCGGGCCCGCACTCCCAGCAGGCCCCGCGTCGCGTCCGCGCGCCCTGCTCTACTCGTGAGAGACAGTGGAGTGGTTAGGGAGGTTAGGCAACAATCCCGGGGGCTTTGTTCAACCGACCTATCGATTATGAGGTTCTTGTCTCCCATCCAGGGGATCAGGTGCTTGCCATTCTCGTGGAAGAGCGCGCGCTCGTCGTCGCGGAACACCTTGGACGCGTAGCCGAAGACCAGGAGCTCCGCGTGCCGCCCGCTGCTGCCGCCGCTCTCCTCCCCGGCCGGCTTCGCCTGCTGCTCTTTGCCTCTGCCGCCGCCACCGCCGCCGCCACTACCGCCACTACCACCGCGCCGATACATGGCTTCTTCCGCGCCGCTGTACACTCTAAGACTGAGCTCTGCTGTCTAGGACGAACGTACAGGAAGTGAAAGAGGACAAGCAAACATCTCCGCGGTGCAGCTTCCTTCGCGCACCTAACATGGCGGACGGAAAAATGTTTCTGTTATTATCGTCCGCAGATTCGACGGTCACCGGAGTTAATATTTAAAATAACAGAGCACAGCCAGGGAATACAGCAGTCCTTATCACTCTCAGATGAATCGCTTAACAGAGCACACATTTAAAATAACATGGTAGAGTCAGTAAATATGGCAGTTTTCGTTAGCCGCAGATTCGCCATTTAAAGACAGCCAGTTGTAAGGAAACGGGAAGCACTGAGTAAATATCGCGAGATTCCTCATTGGCACTTCATCGCTTTCACAATGCGCGAGAGTGTTTGTGACTTCTGTAAATCATTGGTTTTGATTTCGTACGTGGCAATAAAAGAAAACATGCGCGGTTCAAATGTTTTACTTATTTCAATTGAAAACGTTAGGTTATTTGAATGTGCCGCGTCCCATTTCTGTTTCAGTTTCATAGACATACTGGACTGGTGTAATTTTACGTTAGAAGCATAGGCTAGCAGCAGCGCTCGCAGTTAGTTTACATCACTGTTGTTTGTATTTATATTGATTTTTGCCGACATCTTTCTTCAAAGATACGTAAACGAACGTGTGAATCAAGAACAGACACGGGATCATTATCAAAGCAGTGCTTGGTTGTCCGATGGTCCAGAGAAAACCCTTTGAAACACAAGTAGAAAACCTTAATAAAAAAAATGACAAAGGCTCTGTTTTTTTTCTGTTTTTGCACTTGTTAGTAAACATTAATAACTTGCTTCTGCTAAGTTATGATTAGATTCACATCAACAAACGTCTAAATTTAGGAAAAATATTGAGGGAAATACCATAAAATGCAGAGTACTTCACTGATTGGTCCTTATGAGAATACACCCTGTGTAGCCCAAAGGGTTGGAAAATACCAGTATTTCAAAGTGACCTTTGTACTGTTTGTAGAAACAGACTGCAGTCCTGAAGGTTGATGAGTGTGAGTGTTTGGGACCAGCGTTACTGCACAGTCATTACTTTTCCTCGGTGATCCCAGGGACTCAACCCCTGTCCTGGATCCTTCAGGTCCAAAGGTAGCAGCTCTAACCACTGCACCCAATTCTGGCCAAGTACTGTATCTGTATTAAAATAATTATGACTAATTAAGTACAATTCAGAGTAAACAACAGATGAAGAGCTTTAAGAAGACAGAATTGAGACACACCTTGTGTGGTGGTGGCGTGTTACAAGTTGGAGCTATTGGTGACCGGTCCACGATGTGACCTCTGACACCACCATCTTGTTGGTTCACAGTCCTCCAGTTGCAAATACATAGATAATCATTGCAGACGATGTTGGATTCATTCATGTAACTCTCAGGAGATCAGGAGAGAAGTGGCTCTGAAAAAGATGGTTTGGGACGGTTCTTGGACGTGGGAAGGACTCAGCAGCACTGAGGGACAGAGGGAGCTCATTCCTCCACATTGGGGTTAAAATTGAGAATTGATGAGCTTCCTATTTAGGACCCCTAGCAACTGGCCACAGTTTATAAAAGTTATCAGTTTCTGCTCCACTGATTGGTGGACACATCCGGGTGGTAAGAGGCTCATGGGAGCGTCGTGTTGTTAAGTGGGCTGGTCCCAGTGGAGGAGCTCTGTGGTGTGACGTCTTGGAAGCAGAGTGCAGACACACACATCCTGCATGCCACAGAGGGACGTGGGATTGAAGGTTAGGGTAGCTCTTTTCATGGTGACTATTTCTTATTTATATTGAAACAAAATACAGTGTGTACAGGGTGTGTTACAAGTTGGAGCTATTGGTGACCAGTTGACGATGTGATCAGTTCTCAGTATAGTTGGAGATGGGTTCCATATGTGTGACCACAGTGAAGCATGTGAAATTGAGTTATTGTCACGCTGTGACAATCATAGCATTGTACTAACTCTGTTGTTGTGGTTAACAGATTAAAAATGTGTATATGAAATTACCTATGTTTATCTTTTCATACAGTCAACTTATTTCAAGGGCACTGGAATTAAGCCTAATTTGTAGTATATGTGAATGTTCTGGACCGGTGTGTGTATGAGTTGGTGTGTGGGTTGTGTTCAAGCTGTTGTGAAGGAATTGTTCACAGAGACGTAACAAATCCACTCCAACACAATGTGAGTATGCATACTTTACACAGAGACCGATAACAAAAACACTGCACAGAAGTTAAGATCTGCTTAACTTGTGCAGTGAAAAATTATTATCATGACTATTTTGTTGCATAAAAATAAGTCTGAATCCTATAAGATCCCTCACTTCACCTTTAAATTAATTCTAAAGTTTTAAAAATATATTTATGGCTCCATTAATCACTTCTTGTCAAAGGTTGTGCAGAATTAGTAGCTAGGCAACAGCATAACAAAAAGTGAAGCATTGATGAATGTCCTGGATTCCTCAAGGTATGAGCAATAACTCAATTATAAATGTGTCAATAATTATCCTGACTGTGAGCAGTAGTAATTTACTGTGCTTCTCCAACACCCTAAACACCATCGTTTGGTTAAGTCAGGAACACAAAGTGTCACATGGTTTTCCTCCATCTCTGTGGTTCCTAAATTATGATGAACTCTCATTCTCTCATACACACACCTTAGAGTACCCAATTCATCAAAAAATGTATGTCTTTAGAATGTGAGAGGAAACCAGAGCACCCAGAGGAAACCCACACAAACACAGAGAACATGTAAACTCCACAGACTGAGCTGGATTAAAATCTATGTCCCAACACACACCCCAAAAGATGTGAGGTACCACTGCTACCTGCTGGGTCACTGTCTGTCCAGCTGAATATGTGGATAACACACACACATTGTCTGAACCGCTTGTCCCATACAGGGTTGCGGGGAACCAGAGCCTAACCTGGCAACACAGGGCAAAAGGCTGGAGGGGACACCACTCCGTCGCAAGGCATCGAGCAGGACCCGGCCCAACCCACTGTGCCCCCGTGCCCCGCAATATGTGGATAAGAATGCCCGAAATTATGCTTATTTTTTCTTTGTGCTCCAGCCTGTTTATAGTCAGGTCTGTAATTTATAGTCTTCTAACTTTTCTGCTGTTTATGCAGAAAATTAATGTGTATCCAGCATACACACATACCATTCAGCGCTGATTTACGTGTATCTGTGTGTGTTTGTGCATATGGAAAGTTATGATTTTGTGTGTTTGAGTCCTTAAAAAGCAAAAACTCTTGTCAATCTGAATTATAGCACATTGAGTATTTGATTAATTGATCATTACCTAATAGTTACAAACTCATGAATAATTATGTAAATGACTAAACTTAAGTTTTAAAAAATTCTTACATTAATAAAATCCTTTGCAAAGCTGCGGTGGCACAGGTCCAACATGATGCATTAATCTCACAGTTTGCTGGAGGAGAGGGGAATTCTGGGTATCCACAAAGGTCTTGCAGTTTGCATCTCGGTGCAGACTCCCAGTGTCAATATTCACTGGCTACACTGGAAACCTGGCACCTACAGTACTGGCCATGGGTACGAGGCTTTGGACAACTCATTCATTTCACCTACCTCCTCGAGTAAGAGTCTGGGAGTGATGATTGACTCAAGTCTATCTTTATCTCAGCACATTGAAGTCACAACCAGGATCTGCAGATACATCTTGCACAACATCCACAGGATCCATCCTTACCTTACAACAGAGTCTGCACAACTACTTGTCCAGGCCATGGTGACAACCTGTCTGGATACCGCAACTCTCTCCTGTTTGGCCTTCCTGCTGCTGCCATCAGATCTCTACAGCTGATACAGAATGATGTTGCATGAGTTGTGTTTGACTTAGCGAAGCGTTCCCATGTATCTCCTCTACTCATTTCTCTGCACTGGCTTCCTATAGCTGACCGGATCAAGTTTAAGACCTTGGTTTTGGCTTACAAATGCATCAATAGAACTGTTCCTAGCTATTTATAAGACTTGATCAACCTCTACACCCCAACCAGACTGCTACACTGTTCCACATCTGCCTGCTTGGTGGTCCCATACACAAAAGGTGAAACACAGATGTTCTCGGTTCTGGTTCTGTTGTGGTAGAATGACCTCCCCTTCTCACTCAAAAGTGCTGAATCTTTGTCCACATTTAAAAAGGGTCTTAAAATTCACCTCTTCCAGACTCACTTTGCCCATGATCTCTTAAGTTCATGTAAGGTGTAAATGTTCACGCACTGTAATGCTGAACTGCTGAACACCTCAAACTGTAATGCTCTCCTGTAATGTAACATAAATGTTTATATCTCAAAAAAAATTATTACTAGAAAGGTGATTAGATATCATAGAGATTCGGATGAAGTTTTATGCAGCTACTCCTGTGATGAACATTGGTTCATATGGTGGAAAGAAAAACTAACTGCACGTAAGAATAATGCACCTTCATCTAAGTCTCTCTTTCTGCTAATGTAATGAGCAGAAAGATGATCACGTGGACGACTACGACGTACCTGAGATGTACTTCATTTTGGAGAAAAGCGTCTGCTAAATGAATACATGTAAATATAATGTAAATGTAGTAATTCTCCAGTGATGCAGTATACTGATGTCTTTGTGAAATTCCCAACACTGGCTCCTCAACTTATGAACACAACTTAGAAGTTTGTTATCATAACTACCTGATTTATTCACTGTTTACATTCTGTAAAAGTCTAGGACAAAGCTTCAATAACGAATTACAATGTGAGACTTTTTATTTCATTAAACAATGAGCTACACTGGAATTAAATTAAAACTAAAGTAAAATGACTGTAATAAATGGACTGTCATATACCTCATTTCCAGAACTTATACTCTGCTTGACCGCACTGTACTGCCACCTGATGACTGAGTGCACAGACACAGGCCACTTTCGGATGGCATGGAACTTTATTAATTTTCTGGCAGGGAAAATTTTCTTCACTTCATATAGAAATTAATGAAGTATGAAGAGTCGGTATGCTCATCATAACTACCCCAAGGAGCATGTACACCTGCTGCTGTTTTCCATGTAAACAACGATAAAGGTTGAGATGTTCTGTCACATGCTGGATTGGTGATCCCTAGAGCTGCTGGTCAGAAGATGTCACACACATTAAACATCTGAATCACTTGGTGTTAGTTTTAATTTAAAGGGCAGAGCAGGAGTCAAGAAACCAGGGAGGAATCAGCTATATCCTGTCCTTCTGCCATGAGGGACTGAAGTTAATTCCAGCCGGAATTTTATCTAATAATACCTAATAAAGGATACCTAATAAAGGACCTGGATCCCTGTGCATGAGGAGGACGACAGTCAGCGTGTGTGTGTGTGTTGATGATTCCTTCAAGTTCTGTGAGTCATTGGTTCATTCATTGTGCTGTCAGAATGATTAAAAGTCACGTTTCGACAGAAAATTACATTGGTTAAAAAATGTTGCCTTATTGTTCTAAGGTGGCAGAATAATAGATGTCGGGAGCAGAGGAGCTAATTAGGAGTCTGATGTTGGGTCGACATCCAGCTGTGTGTGCTTGGTGTTTGCCACCACTCCTGCTGTCCATCCCTCTTTGTCCAACACACACAAATGCTTGGTTTCGCTGTTTCAGTTATCATCATCTCAGTCATCTCTATCACAGTTATCCCTGTCTCAGGTAGCTCTATCACATTTATCTCTCTGTCTGGTGGTTTCTTTGTGCCCTGGTCTGTCCTCTGTCACCATTTCAGTGAATTTTTATGCAGGCCAAACAAACAAAGAGATGTGAACAGATGTTGGAGGACGGAGCAGGCTTGTTCTGTTCTTCACTCCTTGTTGTGTTCAGTTCTTCATGGTTTTGAGTTGTAAAGTGGTCACTGACCAGGAATGAGTAGTATTGCTCATCCCTCTGCTGATCTACTCCTCTCCTAGAGGACCCCCCCATTAGCACCACAGCTGAGGCACAACAGGGGGTCAAAGCAGTGAGTCAAATGAGTCGTTCAACTTGTGTGGAATGTGACATCACTGCCATTTCTAATTATTAACTGTTATTGTTTTCACTGTTATTGTCATGAGTTATTGTTGTTGCTCTTGCCACTACTGTTGAGACACTGTCATTTACACACTTTTTATTCCAATGAAGAGAATGTTCTAGAGTACCACATAGCATAGTAGATAGAGCTGTTATCTTTATGTCTGCAGGCTGTTAGTTTAAATCATGCCTTGTGCTGTAGTGCCCTTGAGGAAGATACTTAACCCTGAATTCCTCCAGTAAAAATAAATAAATCATTTTTGGTTGATTGAAATAGTAAGTCCCTTCAGAGAAAAGCATCAGCTAAATGATTATGCTGGCACGATGAGACAGCGAGTAACACTGCTGTCTCATAGTGCCTGGGTGGTGTGAGAGGATGTAGGTTCGATCCCCACTCACTGTGTTAAGAGTTTGCATGTTTTCTCTGTGTCTGCGTGAGTTTCATCTGGATGCTCCAGTTTCCTCCCACAGTCCGAAGACATGCTGTTTAGGTTCACCCATAGTGTGTGAATGACAGAGAGAGAGTGTGTTTCACTGATGTATGGATGAGTGACCCTTTGTAAGTAGTGTATCTAGCATTGTAAGTCACCTTGGTGAATAAGGGGTGTGGGCTGATAACACTACTGCTAATAAAATTAGAGTTCACTGGAAGTTGCTTTGGAGAAAAGCATCTGCTAAATAAAGTTAAAGTAATTATGAGATGTAAGGGCGTGTGTGTGTATGTGTATATATATATGTACCCACAAGGAGCATTGAATATATATACAGTATGTGTATATACATATATATATGCAGAGTTGCACAACTAGTTTACATTTCCCAATCCAATATTTATATTTATAATCCAATATTTATTCTTTGTCGGGGGGCGCAGTGGCGCAGTGGGTTGGACCGGGTCCTACTCTCCAATGGATCTGGGGTTCGAGTCCCGCTTGGGGTGCCTTGTGACAGACTTGCGTCCTGTCCTGGGTGTGTCCCCTCCCCCTCCGGCCTTACACCCTGTGTTGCCGAGTAGGCTCCGGTTCCCCGCGACCCTGTATGGGACAAGCGGTTCAGAAAGTGTGTGTGTGTGTATGTATGTATTTATTTATTTATTCTTTGTTGAAATTGGTGGATCTAAACACATAAAATTACTGTCATGCCTGCAACCGCATGACTTGCTTCTGCACCTGCAGACCATCAGGGCACGTGACTATAAAGGGGCACAACCAGACCGAAGCAGTTTGCGGAACCTCTACTGAGTGGCCGCAACCAGTACCCTGCGCTATTTTTGTCTGCGTTTCCCTTACCTGCTTCTCCTGTTCTCCTCTTGACGACTCCTTTGGCTCCCTGACTTGTGCTCCTGTTCTCGACTCTGACTCTAGCCTGCCCCTTTTGGAAAACTTTTGCGAATTGCTCGAACCTGGACCGTCCCGGACCACGCTTTCGGATTTCCTCTGTAATAAAGCACCTGCATTTGAGTCCACTGCGTCTGTGTCCTGATTTCGGAATGGCAGAAGGTTCCACCTCATCCCTGGACTCAGCGGTGCTTGACCTCCGGCACCATGCTGTCTCTACCCAAGGCACCATGTTTGGCTCACACGAGCAATCCCTCTGCTGAATCGAAGAGACACTCCATGGTTTAATCACCCCCACCTCAGCCTCCCCGGAGCCTCCTCGAGCCACAGCCCTTCCAGCATCGTCCCCTGTTCCCGCAGTTCCTCACAACGGCTTCCATTTAGCCACACCAGAGAGGTACAATGGTCCTCCAGAGCATTGTCAAGGAGTCATTATGCAATGCAAGTTGGCGTTTTTGTGATCTCTGCATCTTTACCACATTGATGAGACCAAGGTGGTGTACATCATCTCCCTGCTGACTGGTCCGGCACGAAAATGGGCAACAGTGAGCTGGAAAAGCAGCTCCCTGACCACCTACAAGGAATTCAAATAAAATTTCGATCCTTTGTCTTCTCACACCGTCAGTGATCACCTCATGAAAATCAGGCAAGGAAACTGATCGGTTGCAAAATACTCCCTCGACTTACAGACTCTCGCAAAGCGGGTGGAATTCCAGGTTGCTTTATGGATGAGAGGTTTGCGAGCCAACTGGGGATCCTGAGAACGGATTGTGATATGGGGTCTGGAGTGGTGGACTCCATCACCGGGGATCTCCAGCTGACAGCCAGCATATGCCATCAGGAGGAACTGACCTTTTACTTAATCCAGTCCCCTGACACCCCGTTGATTTTGGGCCGGCCGTGGCTTGTACAACACGACCCCTTTTTCTTTTGGAGTTCTGGGGAATTAGCGGCTTGGGGTCCCCAGTGTGTCTGGACCTGTCTGAGCTCCCCTGTTGTGCTACCTCTATCGAGAGCTCCGAGGAGGCAACACCAGTGGTAATTTCTTCTGAATTCCTTGACCTCTGTGAGTTTTTCAGGAAGGCCCGGATGGCAGAGCTTTCCCCACACCGTAGCTGGGATTGCATGATAAACCTCATTCCAGGCACAACGCCTCCATGTGGTTGTATATACTCCCTGTCTTTACCAGAACAGAAGGCCATGGAGGCATACATCACTGAAGCCCTCAGTGTGGGCATCATCCGGCCCTCCACATCGCCTGCATCTGTGGGTTTTTTCTTTGTGCAGAGGAGGGATGGGGGGCTGCAGCCTTGTATTGACTACAGGGGTCTGAATGCAATCACTGTGTATTACCTACACCTGCTGCCCTTGATTTTGCCTGAGCTCGAACCACTCAATGGCTCCTCTTGGTTCACCAAGCTGGATCTGCGAAGCGCATATAACCTTATCAGGGTACGGGAAGGGGACGAGTGGAAGACCGCATTTAGCACCACCCAGGGGCACTACGAATACCTCATTATGCTGTTCAGTTTGTCAAACTCGCCTTCCGTATTCCAAGCTTTTGTGAACCATGTACCAGGGAACCTGATTAATAAGTGTGTTCTTGTGTATTTGGATGACATCTTGGTGTCTTTCTGGACCTGGAACCAACATGTGCAAGACGTAAGGGCAGTGCTACAGTGACTCCTGTGGAACGGTCTGTACGTTAAAGATGAGAAATGCTTATTCCATCAAGCCCAAGTCTGCTTTTTAGGTGACATCTTGAGCAGACAAGGTGTGGCCATGGACCTGCAAAAGGTCTAGGCCGTGCTGCAGTGACTAAGACCGAAGACCCTGAAGGAGCTGCAATGCTTCCTGGGCTTTGCAAACTCCTACAGGCACTTCATCACGGGATACAGTTCGGACGCCGCCCTCCTTACAGCACTCATGTCAGACAAAGAGCCATGCCTGAGATGGACAGAAGAGGTCTACCGTGCCTTTGAAGACCTCAAGGCGTGGTTCACTGCGGCACCCTTATCCCTCACTCCCTTTTGTGGTCAAGGTGGATGCCTTGGTTGTGGTAGTAGGAGCAGTCCTGTTGTAACGTCAAGGGGACCCAGCCAAACTGCACCCCTGCGCCCTCTTCTCATGCAAACCTGGCCCGGCTGAGTGGAACTGTAGCTTCAGGAACCGGGAGCTGCTGGCCATGAAATTAGCACTTGAAGAGTGGCGTCACTGGCTGGAGGGAGCGACGTACCCCTTTCTGGTCCTCGCTGATCATTGAAACCAGCAATACCTCCAGATGGCATGACAGCTGAATCCTTGCCAGGGAAGGTGGGCCTTATTTTTCACCCGGTTTAACTTCACTGTCTCTTACAGACCAGGCTCCAAGAACAGCAAGGCAGATGCCCTGTTTCGTTTCCATGTCCCTGACCTCTCCTGGGTGGGGAGGCTTTCAATACCTCATTGACTGGGAAGGGTACGGGTTGGAGGAGCAATGCTGGGTTCTGGCCCGCAACATTTTGGACTCTGTCCTTATCTCTGCTTTTCACAGGGACCACCGGGACTGGTTGGCGCCTCATTGCAGGGTGCGTCCTCCCTCCCGCTGCAGGGCAGCTAGTGTCACTAGTAGGGAGGGGGGTTCTGTCATGCCCACAACCGTGCGACTCACCTCTGCACCTGCAGAGCATCAGGCCACGAGTATAAAGGGGTGCAACCAGACCGGAACAGATTGCGGAACCCCCATTTAGCAACCAAAACCAGTGCCTTGTGCACTGTGCTATTCTTGTCTGTGTTTCCCTTACCTCCTCCTCCTGCTCCCCCCCGACGACTCCTTTGGCTTCCTGACTTGTGCTCCTGTTTTTGACTCTGACTCTAGCCGGCCCCTTTTTCAGAAGACGTTTGCGAATCGCTCAAACCCGGACTGTCCCCAGCCACACTTTTGGATTTCCCCTGTAATAAAGCACCTGCATCTGAGTCTGCCGCATCTGTCTCCTGATTTTGGAATGACAATTACGTTATTCCAGGTTGCATCAATCTGTATGGAAAACATTACTTGCAAAGAAAGGTTGATATTCTGCACTTTGACCTAATATTCATCTTTTGATCTGGAATACATATTCCTTAAGCATGCAACAAAATTATTATTTTTTTTTCACTGCCACTGCCAGCAGACTTAGACTTCACAGTCAGTGATATGATTTAAAACCGGGATTAATCTCTCCATGCAAAATGTATTCTATCCAAATTCAGATGTATTATTAAAGCCATTGGGAGCATGGTGGTGCAGTGGACTTGGCCGGGTTCTGCTCTCTGGCGGGTCTGGGGTTTGAGTCCTGCTTGGGGTGCCTTGTGACAGCCAGGCATCCCGTCCTGGGTCTGTCCCCTCCCCCTCCAGCCTTACATTTACATTTATTCATTTAGCAGATGCTTTTCTCCAAAGCAACGTACATCTCAGAGAAAATACAATTTGTGCATTACATTAGGAGAAAGAGAGACATAGCTGCAAACAAGTTATTCTTAAGTAAACCTACTTTGTTTCCATCCACTTTATGCACCGATGTTTATTGCACGAGTTGGTGCACCAAACTCAGGACGGCCGAATCCTGATCGCCTTCCTACAATTTTTTTTTAAAAAGGTACACAGACATTTACATTCAATACAGGAGCAGTGGCTGTGTAAAGGCTTACTGTATCTGGGGGTGATCATAAAGTTACGCTACATGAACATTTAACACCATACACGAGCTTGAGAGATCATGGGCGAAGTGAGTCTGGAAGAGGTGAGTTTTATTTGTAGGCAATAACCAGGGTCTTGAATTTGATCTGGGTAGCTATAGGAAGCCAGTGCAGAGAAATGAGTACAGGAGATACTTGGGATTGCTTTGGCCCTGTGTTGCTGGGTTAGGCTCTGGTTTGCCACAACTCCGCTCGGGACAAGCAGTTTCAGCCTGTGTGTGCGTGCATGTGTGTTTGAAGTCATTGCAAAGCAGCTGGTCAGAACAGAAAGCTGACAAAACCAAGAGTTCTGTATGCTCAGCTGTCCATAAATGGAGAGAAATAATTATATTGACATCCAAAGTGATAATTTAAATTGTAAACTAATCTTTATAATAATCCCAGGAATCCAGTATCTTTTTATACTCCTCAAAATGGTCTTCTTGTATGAGAAAAAAGACCTTCCCCAGGTCTCTTCACTCAATCCAAATTAAATAGAATTTACCAGTAACCAAGAAACTGCCTTCTAGAAACTTCTACAGCAGGCTCTATCACAGGCATAAAAGAAAAAAGTAATATACAATTAATATACAGTGAGGTAAACAATACAATATGAACATTATATGGTGAATAACACAATGAAGAATTATCAAATAAATAATAATAATCACAGCAATTAAATTAATTAGATATTTCAGAATTCATTCAAATTATCATACAGCTTTAAATATTAGCTTTTTTGTGAAAAAAAAGTCAGGCAATTGAATAAACCACATATTTGTTAAGAGTGTTTCTAGTCAGTCTCTCAACTTAGAGAAGGTCAGAGAAAGTTGAGTAAGCAAACCCAGGCCTTCTTTTCTTCAGCTCCTCTTGGGGGATCCCCAGGAATTGGCCCAAGAGATGTAATCTGTATAACAGCTCCTGGGTCTGCCCTGGAGTCTCCTCCCAGTGGGAAATTCTCTACAAATCTCCATACTGCACTCATACTTGGATCACATAGCACATATCAGCAGCCTTGGTAGCCCACATTCCTAGAGTATTTCCCATAGCACATGAGGGACATGATTATATGCCTTTACCACTGTTCCACAACTGCGCCAATCCACATTGCTCCCCCTGAATTTAAGGGTCAGCTATTGAACAGTCTCCTTTCAGGTACCCAAGCATAAGCTTTGCCAGGGAAGCTAAGGAGTGTGATAGCCTGTTGCTAAGTGTGCATGTCCACCAGACTGAGGAGTCCCTCAGAGTGTTCCTTCCAACAGTCTCCCCAGAAGTGGTCATTACTTCCCCACCCTTGCTTAGTGCAGTCTGACAGTCTGTACATGGCATCTCCATATTGTTCTTGAAAAAAATATGTATGAATGTTTCTCTGTTTTACACAAAGAAACAACAATCCCACACTCATGGCACTGTTATTACACAATGAGGAGTGTTTGTGTTCCTACTGCTGGTCACACAGTGACAATGAAGAGCCCAAGCCAACCCAAAACCCAGGATAGAGGGGCTCAGTGAATCTAGTGGTCAGTGTGTGCAGGAGATTCAGTTCCCCAGAGGAGACACTGTAAAAGGACAGAATGCCAGCCTGCCAGTCCACATACACTCCTACTGTGCAGGAGGCAGGCACAGGTATGTCAGTGTGTGTGTTATTATGTCTAGCAGTGTGTCTCCTATCAGAACAGCAAAGACTCCAGGACTTGTCGCTGTTTCCAAGCACACAATCAGCATTGTTTCCTTTCCTCCTGATTCCTTTATAAGTCACTCCTATTTCAACCCCATTTTCTCCAGTCCACTGAACCTCCCAGTAGCAGCGACCAGACACACTGTCTACACACAGAACTTGGGCCCAACAGTCAAATCTGTCTGGATGATCAGGATACTGCTGCTCATTCTCCTCGCTTCGTGTCACCTTCCTGTTTTCCTCATACAGAGACAGTTCTCTGTTTGCTGTGTTGGGGTCCAGTGTGAACTGGCAGAAGTCTAAAGATGAAACAAAGGTAAAGCATGGTTAACTTAGTGTTAAAAATCTCCAAAGTATTAGTAAGTTTCACTTGCATAATGTGTTTGTCATTGATAAATATCTTCTTGCAAAGACAACTCTTCTAAAAAGAACTTTGTTTTTTCTTCTTTAAATATGCAAAACCCTTGCTGCAAACACAAGGATTCATAACCAGTTTGAGAATAATAACAATACTCTCAAATTCAATTCTGGACTTAATGCCCAAGTTCTCAAAATTGTATATCTATAAAAATTTGCATTTTTTTAAAAAATAACCCTTACCACTTTCATAATCAATCGTACTATCATTCTCTATTATATTTTGTTGTTTAATTCGGGTATTCTTTAGCTGTATGGTTGTTCAGTGGGTGCCTTGTTGCTCTTGGGCTGTTGGTTTGACCATGGGTTTGAATCCAGCTCTGTCAGTGTATAGTTTGCATGTTTTTGCCTGTGTTCATGTGTTCATGTCTCTTCCAGGTGGTCTGAATTCCTCCCATAGTGCAAGGGGATGCTTTTGAAGTAAATTGGTAACTTAAATTGCTCGTATCGTGTGTATAGTATAATCCGCAAAGAGGAACAAAAAGGGCTCCATCTTGCAGAGTCTCCTTAGTGCCTAGTGATGACAGATGAAAATAGGCCTTTGGAGGAAGAAAGGGAGTCTGCATTCCCAGGGCTTCTGACAGTACCCACCCTGTGAGCAATTCCAACCACAAAATGATGACAAGAGAAAGGACAACCCATGGGTTCTATGGCTTGATGATTTGGATTGCCTTAGTAGACATTATGAATGGCAGAAGGGTGCAAAACATCTTTAGCAGGACCCCACAAACACTTCCTTAGGGCCATGCCCCTTCTAGTTAGCCAGGTACAATCCTCTATCGCCCCAATACTTAGAGTCGAGGAGGGTGTGAACAAATCATCCGCCTCATCAGGAGCAGGGGAACAGTTGAGGGGTATTGTAGTACCAGAGTAATGTGAGGTTTCAGCAGGGACACATGGAATGTGGGACAAATGCAGTGATAAAGAGGCTATTGCAGACAATTGGTAATTAGATAAATTTTGAAAAGGCCAATGTACTTTGGATTAGTTTCAGTTTTGTGTCACATGTTGCAAGCCAAATACATTGTTCTCTCTAGTAAAGGCCCATGAAATATCTCCAATGAGCTTGGTGCTTTTGCGATCTGACAGCCATTTGTAAAAGAACATCTGCCATGAACCAGAAAGTCAACACTCTCTCTCCATTTTCTTAGATACACTATGCTGAAGAAAATAGGAGGTAGTGTAAAGGTGTTTTTGGACTATGAGAAGATCAGTACCTCATCCAGATATATAATAATAAACTGATCATATCTCATGACACCTCTTGAAGGGTTGAAAAACAGAGGTCATGGTCTTCAGGCTTTGAAGATGTGATACAGTATCTCACAGTCCTCTATGGTTTGTTTCCTTTTCGTTTTTGTTTTGTCACCTTAGTCACTGAAATAAATTCCGAATTTGTGTTCACTGCAGTCTTCCATTTTCATGTATTTATAATCACAAAAGTACACGCACGCACGCGCACACACACACACACGCTTTCGGAATCGCTTGTCCCATACAGGGTCGCGGGGAACCAGAGCCTACCCGGCAACACAGGGCATAAGGCCAGAGGGGGAGGGGACACACCCAGAACAGGACGCCAGTCCGCCACAAGGCACCCCAAGCGGGACTCGAACCCCAGACCCACCGGAAAGCAGGACCTGGTCCAACCCACTGTGCCACCGCGCCCCCGTCATAAAGAAAACACAGAAACAAAAATCTGCAACATGCTGATGGATAACCATAGAAAAATGAATCTTTACAAGGAGAAAGCAGAATGTAGAAATAGAAATTTCTTTGGCCACATTTTAATAAAATTAAGAAATATTTTTGTCAAACAAATAAAAAATTTATTTACTACTTCATATCCACATTTTTAATGTTAGTAGACCAAAAATGTAGTAATTATTAATGATAAAATTGTACAGGTCCAGGTACAACCATACTTACATTGGAAAAGAACTGGTCTGATCATGCACTGTCCACCATGGTCCACACTGTAGGAGAAAAGCAGAAGGACACACAGGAACTTAGAGACACACACAGCTTGTCCATGAAATCTGTGGAAACTCAGAGCCCTGTGACAGTGGAAGAGCAACTAACAGTATGAGCACTTTACTGTTGTCACACTGACACATGGACTCATTCATTAGGTGGAACAAGTTCTACAGACATGTAAAAGGCTTGGTAGTAATGGCACACACACTGTACTTACTGCAGTGTCTTCAGTTTACAGTGTGGATCCTCCAATAAATCAGAGAGCAGCTTCACTCCTGAGTCTCCTGGGTGATTGTAACTCAGATCCAGTTCTCTCAGGTGTGAACACGGGTTTGAACGTAGAGCTGAAGCCAGAGAACCACAGCCTTCCTTTGTGACACAACAGCCAGACAGTCTGTAGAGAGACACACACTAAAACACTGTACTCTCTCACTGATACACACATTGGTGATCATGTACAGTGTTTATTCCCCAGTGTTACTGACCTCAGTATCTCCAGTTTACAGTGTTTGTTCCCCAGTCCAGCAGAGAGTATCTTCACTCCTGAATCCTGCAGGTCATTGTCACTCAGGTCTAACTCTATCAGGTGTGAGGAGTTTGAGGTGAGAACTGAGACCAGAGCTTCACAGCATCTCTCTGTCAGTCCACACTGGTTCAGCCTTAAAAAGACACCATTTGGACAGATGTTTATGTCAAGAAATATTTCATTAATTTAGGAGTATTGGAAGTTTACACATTTGCAAGGTGCCTCTTTATGTTATAGTGTTTCTTCAATTTGAAAACATTATGGGACAAGCGGTTCAGAAGATGTGTGTGTGTGTGTGTGTGTGTGTGTGTGTGTGTGTACAGTTCCAGAAAATTAAGTTCCAAATTTTTTTCTTTGGAATGTCTACAACCGCTTGTCCCTAGCGGGGTCGTGGTGAGCCGGAGCCTACCCTGCAACACAGGGCGCAAGGCCGAAGGTGGAGGGGACACACCCTGAATGGGACGCCAGTCTGCCGCAAGGCACCCCAAGCGGGGCTCAAACCCCAGACCCACCACACAGTGGGCAGAGGCCAAACCCACTCTGCCCCCAATTCCAAAATGTAATAATAATTATCTGACAAGTTAAAAAGACAACATTTGGAATGATTTTGTAAAAGGAATGTAGGACGCCAGGGCAAGCTAAGGGCAAGCTAAGGGCCAGCCTGGGGGGGGGGGGGGGGGCGGAGTCACAGCACCAGATTCTAATCAGGTCCTCTATTTCTTCCCTCGGGCGGACCAGTGAGAGAGACAGCGCGGAGCCTGGACCCTGGAGATGATGCCGGAGACCCAGGAAGCATGAGCGAGAGCACACAGCTCCCGATCCCACACCCGGAGCACCCCCCCCCCTCCCCGACACCAGTTCCCTGTGCCCCCTTTTCCCCCTTGTCCCTCTGTCCCCTGACCCATCTACCCATTAATAAAACCCCGTAACGAGCACCGCTCGTGACCGTCTCGGCCTCCATTCTGTTACAAGGAAATACTGCATTAGTTTACAAAGTAATGGATTTGCATTTTACTGTTAGGTGCCTCCTAATCTTTACTACCATTAGACCAGAGTACTTACAGAGCTGTTCTGGAGACCTTGACCACTGGCAGCAGCCTCAGAAGACCTTCCTCTGATCTGATGTATTTCTTCAGGTCAAACACATCTAGCTCCTTTTCTGACATCAGTAACACAAAGGCCAGAGCTGACCACTGTGCAGGTGAGAGGTCTTTGGCTGAAAGATTTCCTGAGTTCAGGTAACCTTGGACTTCCTCCACTATAGAATTGTCATTGAGTTCATTAAGACAGTGGAACAGATTGATGGTTCTCTCTGGAGAGAGATTCTCTCTGATCTTCTCCTTGATGTACTGGACTGTTTTTTCAGTATCAAATGATTTGTTTCTGCTTTCTGGCAGTAGCCCTTGTAACAGACTCTGGTTGGAACCCATGGAAAGGCCAAGAAGGAAGCGGAGGTAGAGGTCCAAGTGTCCATTCTTGCTCTGTAAAGTCTGATCCACTGAACTGTTCAGAAAGTCAGACCAGTTTTCTGTAGAACGTAATAGTGGTTTCAGAATAAATGATAATATATATTTAAAAAAACTGTATTTCTTGTCTCTGTATAACAACACTGAATACAAAGCAGCAAGATACTCCTGAACACTCAGATGCACAAAGCAGTGAACCTTCCTCTGGTATAACCCAGACTCCTCTTTGAAGATTTCTGTACACACTCCAGAGTACACTGAAGCTTCACTGACATCAATGCCACACTCATTCAGATCTTCGTCATAAAATATGACATTGCCTGTTTCAAGATTTCTAAAAGCCAACTTTGCCAATTTAAAGAGGAATTTCCTGTCTAATTTTAAAGTCTTGGGAACCTCCATTTCTTGATTTTTTTGATACTTCTCCTTCTTTAGACTTGACTGAAAAATGAGGAAGTGTGTGTACATCTGAGTCAGAGTCTTTGGGATTTCTCCACTGTCTTCAGTATCAAATAACGTCTCGAGAACAGTGGCTGAAATCCAACAGAAGACAGGAATATGACACATGATGTAGAGACTCCTTGTGGACTTTACATGTGTGATGATCCTGTCGGCCAGGTTCTGATCACTGAACCTCTTCTTGAAGTACTTCTCCTTCTCAGGATCATTAAACCCTCGTATCTCTGTCACCTGGTGGACACACTCAGGGGGGACCAGACCTGCTGCTGCTGGTCTGGAAGTTATCCAGATGAGAGCAGAGGGAAGCAGATTCCCCTTAATGAGGTTGGTCAACAGCACATCCAAAGATGTTGTCTTTGTTACATCAAACCAGCTCTCATTGTTCTGGAAATCTAAAGGAAGTCGACTCTCATCCAGGCCATCGAAGATGAACAAGACTTTATATTTTTCTAGCTCAGCTGATCCAAACTCTTTCAGTTCTGGGACAAAGTGGTGAATGAGTTCTATTAGGCTGTAGTCTTTACCCTTCATCAGATTTAGGTCCCGGAAAGGAAAAGCAAATATGAAGTTAATATCTTTGTTTGCTTTTCCTTCTGCCCAGTCAAGAATAAATTTGTGCACAGACACTGTTTTTCCGATGCCTGCAACCCCCTTTGTCAGCACAGTTTTGATAGGTGTCGTTTCTCCAGGTAAGGGCTTGAAAATGTCACTGCACTGAATCGCAATGTCTTGTATTGCTGGACTCTTGGTGGCTGTTTCAATAAGTCTCACTTCATGTTCATCATTGATCCCTCCAGTTCCACCTTTAGTGATGTAGAGCTCTGTGTAAATCTTATTGAGTAGGACTGGATTTCCTTGCTTTGCTTTCCCTTCAAACACACACTCAAATTTCTTCTTCAGATTAGATCTATATTTTTGCAGATACGTCATCTGCAGTTCATCTGACAGAAGAAAGAGAAAATATAAATAATATTTAAACAGACCTGAAGCTGAACCGGTGGAAGCTTATTTGCAATTTACAGTCAGGAACTTCAGAAGCAAACAAAATAAAAAGAAGGGAAAAAAAAAATTAAACTGCAATCAGAACAACCATGCGCCTGAGTTTTTTCTGACAGTAATTTTGCATTCAATTCAAGAATATGAAAGAATCCTCACTTGTAAACCCCTTTCCCAGCATCATTTTAAATAAATTACATATACTTCAAATATATATACTGTATATATACAGTATATACACATACATAATAAAGTCTTTAGGAAATGCTGCTGTTGTGATAACACAGGAGGTTTAAAGACAAAATATTACCTCTTTATAATCTAAATTTCAAGTATAAGAAAAAATAAGAAAATAAAGTTTAAATTTCTTGTGTCTTTTGTATTCTTTATATCTCCTTTATGTTCTGCAATTTTTTCAGTCAGCAGTTGTTGGCATTACTCACTCATATCTCATTGCTATCAGTAATGGGCATGATGAGGCATCATATGTGTGTTGATTTTAAAATTTTTATTCTTCAGATGTTCCTCAAGAGATGTATCTCATATAGTTCTACTACACTGTCAACGAAGAGAGAAAGAAAGTTCTTACTCTTCTCCAGCGTGTCTGCGAGGTCCTTCCGATTCATGGTCCTCAGGATGTACAGTGTGATTTTCAGAGCCCCCTCTCTGCCACAGATCTTCTGGGTCTCAGCTTCATTGTCCAGGTCATTGTCATCTTGAGGCTCAAAGCATGCTGGGTAATCTTGACTCAGACTACTCTTGAACTTATGCAGCTCATCTCTCAGGAACTTTACAGCACGGTCTTCAAGCAACTGAAAGAAATACAGACATTTTGAACGAAATGAAACACATAAAATTCATTGAGGTGGAAAGACAAAATTCACTGAGGTGGAAAGACAAAATTCAAGAGAATGTTTTTAAAAAGAAAAATACAGCAACACTCTACATATACAAGAAAATTAGCAGTTTTATCTCTCAACATTAGATACATTTGGTTACCAAAAGATTTGAATGAAGTTTGTTTTGTGTATTAAATAAAAATATTTTGTGATGGAGGGGGGTGCGGTGGCGCAGTGGGTTGGACCACAGTCCTGCTGTCCGGTGGGTCTGGGGTTCAAGTCCCGCTTGGGGTGCCTTGCGACGGACTGGCGTCCCGTCCTGGGTGTGTTCCCTCCCCCTCTGGCCTTACGCCCCTGTGTTCCCGGGTGGGCTCCGGTTCCCCGTGACCCCGTATAGGACAAGCGGTTCTGAAAATGTGTGTGTGTGTGTGTATTTTGTGATGGGTAAAATAAATAATTTTCATTTACAAAAATAACTCAAAGCCAGTGACAAAACGGGAGTGACTGTCAGGAAAGAGTCCATGTGTTTAGATGTTTTTCAGACATTTTGATAGAATTGTGGCCTCTCAATATGAAATGACAACTATTTCATTAAGCCTTTTTCTTATCAGTGTGAAGACAGATATCAGCTGTATACAATATGTTTCCTGTTGCAAACCCGGCTTCAGTGCCTCAAAGTGGCGCAACAGTGGCAATGGCTGTCTGGTAGCTATGGCGGTTGGATATACTCTGTATATCCTGGCAGGTTCAACCATGCCGCATTGGTACCGGACTATCGGTCATGCAGGTGGATTGCCTTAGCAGAAGCGGGCGTATGGTCCATCCTGTAGAGGCTGGAAGCTAGCTAAACTGAAGAGGTGCAATGGCCTGCCCGCCTAGCCAGAGGGGTGGCGTCATCTTCTGGCTAAAACAGCACGAAGAAATGGGCCTCAGTACCCTGCACGTCAATCGGACCGTGCCACGGCGGCGGTACGCCATCCGAGCGACGAGAGGCCGCTAAGAATCTCAGGTTCCAAGAAGCCGCCGCGGAACAGGACTAACCTTGCCATTTGCACCTACAACTGCAGGTCTTTGGCAAGGGGGAACGGATTGAACCACCTGATGGAGGAGAAGATGAAGATCAGATGCGACGTGTTGGGTCTGTGCGAGACTCGGCAGAAGAAGGAGATGAGTGCGAGGTGGGAAGATGGATGCGCTGTAAGACTAGGAAAAGCGGATGGCAGCAGATCAGTTGGGGGTGTCGGGTTCATCATAAGCAAAGAATGGACTACGAAGATCGCCTCATGCCATTTTGTGTCATCGCGTATCGGAGTGCTCAACGTGAACCTCTCGGGAAAGGCCACCCTTAAGATCATCCAGACCTACGCTCCCACCAGTGCCAGCGACGACGATGAAGTGGAAGAGTTCTATCGCCAGCTAGACATGGTGCTAGCTCGGAAATCCACTTACACCGTCGTGATGGGAGACTTCAATGCAAAGGTCGGAAAAGGGAGGCAAGGTGAAAGGTATGTTGGAAAGTTTGGAACTGGAGAAAGAAATGAAAGAGGGGAACGTTTGGTCACTATGGCAGAGGCGAGAAAAATCTACATCGGGAACAGCCTGTTCAAGAAGAACAGCGAGAAAAGATGGACCTGGATAGCCCCTAACGCTGCACATCACAATGAGATCGACTACATCCTGGTCGACAAGCGGCGCATTCTGCAAGACGTCTCTGTCGTAACGCCATTCAACACCGGCAGCGATCACCGCCTGCTCAGGGCCAAGATCGTCATCGACAGGACAAAGGAGAAGAAGACACTGCATCTGACGTCGAGGGAAGAACGTGTGAAGGTCTACGATGGAAAGCGACTGCAGGAAGCGATGGAGAGGAAATCCTGGTGCCGAATTGACGGAATTGACGATGATTATAACTCACTGATCGAGAAACTGAAGGAATGCTTGAGGGAGGCAAAGGAGGCGGGCCCAAGGGAGCAGAAGGGAAGAATCTCGGAAGAAACCAAAAAACTTCTCGAGAAGAGAAAGAACATGAAGAGGACTGCGGAAGATCACCTTGAATATTCCATTCTCGGCAGGGTGATACGACTGCAGCTGAAGAGAGACTTCGAAAAATACCGGATGGAAAAGCTCCTGAAGGCCGCCGAGGAAAGGAAGAGCCTCAAGAAATGTGAAAGGGGGATGGCACTCTATAAATCGGAAGTGACGAAGCTGAAGAACTCGGATGGTGCTACAGCCGATGAAAGAGGCGAGGTGGTAAAGATCTGTAAAGACTTTTACACTAAGCTTTTCAAATCTGCTGTGAAGATTGAACCACCACCGTCACTTCAAAGGAAGGAGAATGTGCCCTCCATTCTCGTAAGTGAGGTTGAAAGGGCCGTCAATTTGATGAAGAGGGAAAAAGCACCGGGGAAAGATGGCATAACATCTGAAATGTTGAAGTTGGGCGGAGAACAGCTCTGGAAAATCCTCGCCGAACGGTTCAGTCACTATCTGAACACGTGCAAGATACCATCGCAGTGGAAAGAGTCGAGAACCATCCTGCTGTATAAGAAGGGAGATAGAGAAGACCTGAAGAACTATCGTCCCATATGCCTCTTGTCCCACATCTACAAGCTGTTCACGAAGATAATCCTAACACGATTATCAGAACACTTGGATGGACAACAACCAAGGGAACAAGCAGGCTTCCGAAGAACCTACAGCACGATGGATCACATCTTCACTCTGACCCAATTGCTGGAGCGAGCGAAAGAGTACAGGCTGCCACTATGCGTCGCGTTCGTGGACTACGAGAAGGCCTTCGACAGCGTCGAGATCAACGCAGTGCTAAAGTCGTTGGAGATGCAAGGAGTCGAGGCGCAATACATCGAACTCCTACGGGAGGCGAATTCCGGATGTACCACCGACATCGCTCTGCTGTCGTCGCCGATTAGAATACCAGTCGAGAAGGGCGTCAAACAAGGAGACACCATCTCTCCGAAGCTCTTCACCACATGTCTCGAGCAGATCTTCAGAGACATCGACTGGAAGGGCGGCGTAAACATCAACGGCGAGCTACTGACCCACCTCCGCTTCGCTGACGATATCGTCCTCGTCGCCGAAACCACAGATCTACTTCAGACCATGCTAACCGAGCTAGACATCAGAAGCTCGAGAGTAGGCCTCAAAATGAACCGCATGAAGACCAAGTTCATGCGGTCAGATTACGCAACAAGGGGCCGAATAGTGGTTCAAGGCGATGAAATAGAGGAGGTGGAGGAATACGTCTACCTTGGACAAGAAGTAAATATGCGTCGAGACATGGAGAAGGAAATCTCGCGGAGAATAAGGGCCGGATGGAAAGCGTTCAACTCCATCAAGGATGTGCTCAAAGGAAAGTTGGATAAGACCACCCGCGCGAACCTCTTCAATGGCACAGTTTTACCTGCAATGTTATACGGCAGTGAAACTTGGGCCACCACGAAGAGAGAAGAGCAAAGGTTGGTAACTGCTCAAAGGGCGATGGAGAGATCTATGCTGGGAATATCACTAAGAGAACATATCCGGAGTGAGACGATCAGAGAGAAATCCGGCGTGAGGGACGTCATCAACGAGTACGAGAAGCAAAAGTTGAGATGGGCCGGACACGTTGCTCGGTTCACCGACAATCGGTGGACTCGCGCAATTGTCGAGTGGTATCCGCGTGAGCGGAAAAGGCCACTCGGAAGGCCTCCAAACCGATGGATTGACGACATAAGAAAAACGTTTGGAGCTACGTGGATGAGGAAGGCGCGATCCAGAGAGGAATGGAAAGCGTGCTGTGACCAGCGGAGTCGATTCGACGCCCGATAGTCTGGTCGGTCAAGACAACTCAAGACAACAATATGTTTCTTTACTATAACCATATAAATCATTACACACTGCTGTTGTTCACGTGGTTCACCAAGAGCAGTGTTGAAGCAGCCAAAGAGAGCCAACCCTGGGACTAGAGCAATGTCCCTTTATACACTTGAGGGAAAGACCTGAGGGGCTCACCCCTATAACACACACACACACACACACACACACACACACACACACATTTTCAGAACTGCTTGTCCCATACAGGGTCGCAGGGAACCGGAGCCTACCCGGTAACACAGGGTGTAAGGCCGGAGGGGACACACCCAGGACAGGACGCCAGTCCATCACAAGGCACCCCAAGCAGGACTCAAACCCCAGACCCACCAGAGAGAAGGACCGTGGTCCAACCCACTGCACCACCACACCCACCCCTATAACATCTCCAGTCAAACTGCATGCCCAAGTCCACATCACTGTGTTTCCAATTATCATGTTCATCATCATCATTTCATCACCACACACACACACACACACTTTCGGAACCGCTTGTCCCATACAGGGTCTCGGGGAACCGGAGCCTACCCGGTAACACAGGGCGTAAGGCCGGAGGGGGAGGGGACACACCTAGGACGGGATGCCAGTCCGTCGCAAGGCACCCCAAGCGGGACTCGAACCCCAGACCCACCGGAAAGCAGGACTGTGGTCCAACCCACTGCACCACCACACCCCCTCTCACCACAAACAGTGTTCAGTATTATTAAATAAACTCTGCACTTGGGTGTTTAAAAGGAACAAAGGAGAATGTTCTAGTTGCAGTGCTCGTCAGCTTATTTCTACCAAAAGGTATCAGACTCCACAACAAGTCATCAAACTGTCAGGTGGGTGAATGACCTTTTAATGACTGAGTGTGATTGAGCTGCTCTGTGCCCCACCACACTCCGCAGCACCTCTCTTCACTCATCATATCACTTCAATCTACTGTTCTCTGCTGTATTTACATGTATTTGCATATTTTTATTTTTTCTATTTATGCCCTGGTAGGGTATGGTAACGCAGCAGGTTTGGCCGGGGCCTCGACTGTGGTGGGTCTGGGGTTCGAGTCCTGCTTGGAGTGCCTTGTGATGGACTGGTGTCCCATCCTGAGTGTGTACCCTGCACCCTGCATTGCCACGTTGGGCTCCGGTTTGCCGTGACCCCGCTTGGAAAAAATGGTTGTAGACATTGTCTGTGTATTTATTCCCTTTTCTCCATCCATCCATCCATCTTCCTCCGCTTTTATCCGGGGCCGGGTCGCGGGGGCAGCAGTCCGAGCAGAGTACTCCAGACCTCCCTCTCCCCGCACACCTCCTCCAGTTCCTCTGTGGGAACCCCAAGGCGTTCCCAGGCCAGCCGGGAGACATAGTCTCTCCAACGTGTCCTGGGTCTGCCCCGAGGCCTCCTCCCAGTGGGACAATCCCGGAACACCTCCCCAGGGAGGCGTCCAGGAGGCATCCGGAACAGATGCCCGAGCCACCTCAACTGGCTCCTCTCGATGCGGAGGAGCAGCGGCTCTACTCCGAGCTCCTCCCGGGTGGCTGAGCTCCTCACCCTATCCCTAAGGGTGCGCCCAGCCACTCTGCGGAGGAAACTCATTTCTGCCGCTTGTATCCGCGATCTCATTCTTTCGGTCATGATCCAGAGTTCATGACCATAGGTGAGGGTAGGAACGTAGATCGACCGGTAAATTGAGAGCTTCGCCTTACGACTCAGCTCCCTCTTCACCACAACAGACCGGTACAATGACCGCATTACTGCGGACGCCGCACCGATCCGTCTGTCGACCTGCCGCTCCATTTTTCCCTCACTCGTGAACAAGACCCCAAGATACTTAAACTCCTCCACTTGAGGGAGCAACTCCCCCCTAACCCGGAGGGAGCAATCCACCTTTTTCCGACTGAGAACCATGGGCTCGGATTTGGAGGTGCTGATTCTCATCCCCGCCGCTTCGCACTCGGCTGCAAACCTCCCCAGTGCACGCTGCAAGTCTTGACTTGATGAAGCCAACAGGACCACATCGTCCGCAAAAAGCAGAGACGAGATCTCGCGGCCACCAAAACAGACACTCTCCGTTCCCTGACTGCGCCTAGAAATTCTGTCCATAAAAATAATGAACAGAATCGGTGACAAAGGGCAGCCCTGGCGGAGTCCAACATGCACCGGGAACAGGTCTGACTTACTGCCGGCAATGCGAACCAAGCTCCTGCTCCGGTCATACAGGGAACGAACAGCCCGTAGCAACGAGCCCCGAACCCCATAATCCCGAAGCACCTCCCACAGGATGCCACGAGGGACACGGTCGAATGCCTTCTCCAGGTCCACAAAACACATATGGACTGGTTGGGCAAACTCCCACGAACCCTCCAACACCCTAGTGAGGGTATAGAGCTGGTCCAGTGTTCCACGGGCAGGGCGAAAACCGCATTGCTCCTCCTGAATCCGAGGTTCGACTATCGGTCGGATTCTCCTTTCCAGTACCCTGGCATAGACTTTCCCAGGGAGGCTAAGGAGTGTGATCCCCCGGTAGTTGGAACACAATCTCCGGTCCCCCTTCTTAAAAAGAGGGACCACCACCCCGGTCTGCCAGTCCAGAGGCACCGTTCCCGAACTCCACGCGATGCTGCAGAGGCGTGTCAGCCAAGACAGCCCCATAACATCCAGAGACTTGAGAAACTCGGGGCGGATCTCATCCACCCCCGGAGTCTTGCCACCGAGGAGTTTTTTGACTACCTCAGCAACTTCAGCCAGGGTAATGGACGAGTCCCCCTCCGAGTCCCCAGCCTCAGCTTCCTCTACGGAAAGCGTGTCGGAGGGATTGAGGAGATCCTCAAAGTACTCCTTCCACCGCCCGAGAACATCCTCAGCTGAGGTCAGCAGCGCACCACTTCCACTGTAAACAGTGTTCGTGGAACACCGCTTCCCCCCTCTGAGTCGCCGGACGGTTTGCCAGAATCTCTTTGAGGCCGACCGAAAGTCTTCCTCCATGGCCTCACCGAACTCCTCCCAAGCCCGAGTTTTTGCCGCGGCGACTGCCAGAGCCGCGCTCCGTTTGGCCCGTCGGTACCTGTCAGCTGCTTCAGGAGTCCCATGAGCCTATTCCCTTTTCTAAGTTTTATTTTTATGTTTATCTGTTTGGTTACTATCCATGTGCATAAAGGTAGATGAAATATGTCTCTATGTATGTTGTACATGGATGCTGCTACAACCAAATTGAATTTGCCTCTGGGATTAAGATTACACACACACACACACACACACACACACACACACACACATTTTCAGAACTGCTTGTCCCATACGGGGTCGCGGGGGGAACCGGAGCCTACCCGGTAACACAGGGCGTAAGGCCGGAGGGGGAGGGGACACACCCAGGACGGGACGCCAGTCCGTCGCAAGGCACCCCAAGCGGGACTCGAACCCCAGACCCACCGGAGAGCAGGACTGTGGTCCAACCCACTGCGCCACCGCGCCCCCCTCATGGGGATTAAGATTAATTAATCTCAATTAATCAATCAGTCAATCAATGGATTAAGTAATGGATTAAACAGGCTCCTCAGTGTTTATTCCAACTGCCTTGAGTGCAGCATCTTTTTAGGATGGGATAGAGCTTAAAGTAATGTTATACAGTTATACAATCTTGTTTCATTATAGCTTCTAAAAAACATAACTTTAAATGTAATAAACATTCAGTTGTATTAAGGGGTAAAACTGCTTTGATAAAAATAAGGACAGTTTTATTAACAGCCAAATACCTTGAATATGGCTGATAAATCCTCCGGTTGAAATGCTGAGTCACTTTTCTTCAGTTGATGTCTGCTGATTAAATATCAGTACAAATACAGGGAGAAAGCAGACAAAATTTTAATAGTGCAAACGTGACACATCAACAAACACACTGTACAAAAGAGCCACATTTTAATTTCAAAGTACACCTACCTTCCACCTGTAGAAAACTGTCCCTGATGGAAGTTAACAGGGTGACCCATTGACCTGTTACTCTTCATGGACACACAGCTGGGTTCGGGTGAGTCTGTTCTCTCCTGCTGGACTCTGTGGTCACAAATAGGAATGTTTTAGCTGACTTTTCAGTGAATGTCCTTCTGTCTCTCAGATGTTTTATTGAACCTCCTCTCATTGCTGCATATTAAATAAACATGTACATAAACCTCCCAGACTTCACCATGAAGTTCTTCACTGTTGCACTCAGACTTACTCTACCCTCAAACCACCATGTACCATATATTTGGCTTAGATCAGAAACCAAGTCAAAATTATTCTAACAAACACACATCTCATCTCTTACCTGTTCAGATTCATTTTTGAGGAAGTTTCCCCCTCCTTACACTCTCCGGAGTGACTCATTTCTGAAAGAGCAACTCCACCTCAGGACTCTGGATTGGGACACACAAGATAAGGATCTCTGTGGACACCTGGAATATAAATACAAGCAATAAGAGATATTATCATTGAGCCCACCTCTTACCTAATACTGAATGCAATTCCTAACATTATGTAGAGCAGCAGTGGAAATGTTGCGTACTTCCCTAAAGTATCAGTTCTACAGTTTATGTTCCAAGTTTATGTGAATGTTATGTACTATATAACTATTGTGTATTTGTTCTGTATATATTTCTGTAGCTATTCATTGTATGTTATAGCTTGTTGTTATGGGTTTAAAAATAGTTTTGGTGACCATGAGTGGGAACCGCTGCTTACTGCTGGACTGTCTATTGTGTTGGGAGAACTTTGACCTTCATGTCTACACAGCATGCCTATCAATATCACTGTACAAGATGTACTGCCATACAGTGATACCCCAAGATAATGCCCACTCTACTCAGGAGAAATTGACTTCATGAGGAGTACAGAACTTTTCTCCAAAGGAGATCACATTAGTTACTAACTAGTCTGTATCTGGCACTTTGATCCAAGATTTCTTACAGTGTTCGATACACTAAAATAACTGCCCTACAGTTATTCACACATTTATACAGCTGAGCAATTTAAAACACACAAACACTATTGGTCATATAGTATTACTAATTCCCCTGGGACCCACGGGAATGCAGGGAGAATATGGAACCTACAAGACTGAGCAAGGATCGAACCCATGTTGAATTGCAGCACCCATGCAACTTGAATGGTGAGTGTAAACTTTAGTCTTCACGCTTGTTTTTTTCTGTTGTTGGTTGAATTACTAAATAAACATGGAGCATGATATGAATGGATTTTATGTTGATGGTAATTTGTTAAGTGCACAATATTTATTACCTACAAAAGAGCTTAATAAGTGCGCATAAACACACACACACATGCCACTTGCCCAAAGCGGGGGTGTAGTGAACTGGAGCCTAACCTGGAAATGCAGGGTGCAAGGCTGGAGGGAGAGGGGACACACCCTAGACAGGACGCCAGTCCATTGCAAGGCACCCCAAGAAGGACTCAAACTGCAGACCCACTAGAGAGAAGGCCCTGGCCAAACCTGCTGCACCACTGCACCCACCTGTGCATAGACACCCATACAGTATTATAGAATAATTAATGAAGAGCAACTGACTTTTGTTGTGATAACAAATTTTAACTATTCTAATAACTGTAGCCATTTTAATGAGATACATAAAAAGGTATCAGTTTTGGAGCTGAGGAACTTGTTCTTTTCCCACTGACTCTAATAATAATTATCTTTATTCATTTATGTGATGCTTTTTTTTTTTTTTGAAAAACTGCATACAGTGTTAAACTGCATACACTCATTCATACAGATTGGTAATTTTCACTGGAGCAATTTAGGGTCAATAAATTGCTCTAGGGTATTACAGCAGGAGATAGGATTTAAGCCTGCAATGTTTCAATCCAAAAGCAGTAGCTCTAACGATTAAAGCTCTTGCCCTGAACTATGGAAATTCGTCTTATGAATTTTTTCAGAAACACATTACTTTCATGAGGTGGGGCAAGACTGTACACTTGTACCTTGTGTTACAATCACACATGAATTTTCAAAGATGCAAACATTTTCAAGTGCATGTATTTCCTTAATAAAATGAATATTATTTAATTTATTATTTAATATAATAGAATGGGGGGGGTGCGGTGGCGCAGTGGGTTTGACCGGGTCCTGCTCTCCGGTGGGTCTGGGGTTCGAGTACTGCTTGGGGTGCCTTGTGACGGACTGGCGTCCCGTCCTAGGTGTGTCCCCTCCCCCTCCGGCCTTACGCCCTGCGTTACCGGGTAGGCTCCGGTTCCCCGCGACCCTGTATGGGACAAGCGGCTCTGAAAATGTGTGTGTGTGTGTAATAGAATGGCTTTTGCAATGTGAAAATGGCCTGCATTTCTGCTTTCTACCATTAGGTACAGCAAAAAACACTCATAACAAACTCATGCTGTGGATGGAGGAAGAAAAGGTGAAGGTAGCAGGGAGCTTCATGAAGCACACACAATCACGGTATTTTCCATTAATTATCAATATATCAGATAGTTTTACAGAATCTTCCCAATGAATAAACTGAAGTATTTTTCTATTATAAACTATTTTTACAGCAAACTTAAATTAACCATATGTTACACTACTTAATGCATTGCTCATTTTCCTGCAGTAAGTATTCTGACATTTACCACAAGAAATGCAGTCAGTACACACACACACACACACACATTTTCAGAACCGCTCGTCCCATACAGGGTCACGGGGAACCGGAGCCTACCCGGCAACACAGGGCGTAAGGCCGGAGGGGGAGGGGACACACCCAGGACGGGACGCCAGTCCATCGCAAGGCACCCCAAGCGGGACTCGAACCCCAGACCCACGGGAAGGCAGGACTGTGGTCCAACCCACTGCACCACAGCACCCCCCATGCGGTCAGTCTTTAACCCAAAACACTTCTGAAATACATTCACCCTGTTACACTGCAACTCACCCTCCCTTCACTCCACTATTACACCCTCCAATTGCACTTGACACTGGACTATAGAGCTATTGGTAGTGTAGTGATTGGAACTGCTGTCTTTGGACCTAAAGGTTGCAGGTTTGAATTTCACCTTCACCTGTAGCATCCTTGAGCAATGTACTTAACCTAAGCTGCTTCAATAAAATTACTAAGCTATGTAAATATGTAAAAAGTTGTAAGGTTCTTTGGAGAAAAGTATCAATGTCAAGATGCAGTCTTGTACAACACAATATCCTGAATAAAAGGTTAGAGAGATGAGGTCTCCTTTTTATATATAGTAATTTTAAAGTAGATTTAACTTATTTGTTTATTCACGGGTGGGATGTGGTGGTGCAGTGGGCTTGGCTGGGTCCCGCTCTCTGGCAGGTCTCGGGTTCAAGTCCTGCTTGGGGTGCCTTGTGACGGATTGGCATCCCTTCAAGGATGTGTCCCCTCCCCCTCCAGCCTTGTGCCTTGTGTTGCCAGGTCATGTCCCGCTTGCCGCAACCCCACTCGGGACAAGAGGCTTCTGACAATGTGTCTGTGCGTTTCTTCATGTTGTAAAAGATAATTAAAATCAATTATGCATCCTGGATCACACCTGATTTGTACAGTATTGACACTGACACTCCACTGAGTTGTTGAGTGAAACTGAAACTGCATGAGCTGTTAATAAAAAGAGAATGAAGTCTTAAAGTGAATTTTTAGTTCATATTAGGTTAGTAACTTAGTAGCATAGTAAATCCAGTGTATTTGAGAGCCAAACAGTCCAATGACACACACATTACAGTACAGTAACATTTTGAAGTGTCAGAAACCCTGGTAACCTCAAATAAGGAAAAGAGTTTATACAAAATGCTGATATGTGCAGGACCAAATAGTTTAAAAGGTTTACTAAGTAACTGTGGAATAAGTACTTCAGCATTCTATGATTGAAATTTGAAGTTTTTTTCTACAAATTGATACATTTTGTCAGTGTATTTGCATTAAAAGTGAAAGTGAAAGTTTTTAAATGTACTCCTTCAAGCACCAAGAGTTCAGAATATCACACAAATCCCCACAATTTTATAAAAACATTGAGCACTTACCTTAGAAACTATTGTGAATATCCACAAAGCACAATTTTGTTTTGCCATATAACAAAATGACTGACTTTAGAAACAGCAACTAAAACTGAACACCAGTGAATCTCAGTAGGTTTATGCTTGTGAGACATAAATGACTCCCGTGTCTCTTATCTACCTCAGTCTCTCTGTCCTCCCTGTTCTGGTCTGGGTATGTGTCAGACCTGTTAAGAATGTGCGTGCAAGAATGAAGTTGTTTAACTTTTCTCTCTTTGTCTCTAAAGGGCAAACGGAGGCGACTGGAATATCACATATCCTCGCTATATCCTCCCTATGTGTATAACCAATTACAGTGTCCTGTTGTTTAATATTACCTTTTATAGTCTTGTCCCTAGACCTCGACTCACTTTCTAAACCAGTGAGAACTTATTTCTTTGTTCTGCAAAATAGTATATAATCTTTGTGAACATGCAATAAACTTGAGGAGAATTTGGAACACTCTGCTTGTTCTTATATCCTACTCCTCCCAGCGATCACTGGTCTGTCATGTCCAGACCACTCTGAGGTGGCAGAAGGCTGAGACAGAAATTAAAATAATTTCTAAACTAACAACCCTCATGCTTGAAACATCAATTTATTCACACACTAATTACACATCAGTGTTGAGAATATCTTCATACCGCATATTTTTAAGTTAGGTTATTTTCCACAGTCAATACCATGTATTTAAGAGAAACAGAGCAGTATGAGTATTTCACACGTTATAGCACAGTACCTGAGCAGTGTTTGTAGTTTTAATTAATAGTGTAACGACCCGCGTTACTGTGTTTGAGCGGGAAATGTGTTTATTGTAATTGGTTAGCTTTTGGTGACGTACGGGGAATAAGGATGTGATTGCATCTGCCAGAAGGAGAAAGAAGAGAGAGTTGCTAAGCAGGCTGGGAAGGCTGGCTAGAAGCGCAGGTCTTGGTCGGAAGAAACGGGGTCCTCAGACCGAGAGCATTATAATATTTCCCCGGTGCTGCTGTTCTAATAAACCATTTGTTATGAACGCTGCGTCTGCGTCCCTCTTCGCCTCATGCAAACCCCCGGCTGCGCGCCACAATAGGGTTCTAACAGGAAGCTTAGTTTGTCAGTCAGTAACATTATAAAGAGTTAAATTTAACCAGAGTTAATGCCTATCGACTATCACACCCCCTACCGCCCGCGTGCCTGACTTACGGCGCCCTCGTGGCTCCTGTTTAGCCGCCTGTGCGCCTGCGGTATGGTTTCCTGCCTCATCGACCCTCTCTGCTCCGTCACCACGACTCTGGCTTTTGTGTGCGCCCCTGAACAACGTCTGAAGTTCGGCCGACCCTTGCCTGGCCCTCGCCGCGTTCTTTGTGTGCCGCCATCGGAGTAATTCAGTAAAACACTCGCGCTTGAGTCCGTCGGCTTGGTTTCGAACTGAGTTCAGTTCGCCATGACATAGACTTTCTCGCGTGTCACCATTCGTTAACAGCTGGAAAGACAATGGTCTAGAACATGTTGGTGCGTACAGTACACAGTTTTAAAGGTTCACTGGGCGAACATGGACTGAATAATATATCTATATATTATATTATACAAATATATGTATTAAATATAGCACCCATGAATTATTGATATTTTTGTATTTTTCTTGTTTTTGTCACTGTTACTAAAACCGAAAGTGAAAGTTTCAAATGTTTACCTTGACCTTCTACCAAGACTGCAGATAAAATGTAATTTTTTTTTTTTTTAGAAATATTATGCTAAATTAGCTTCCATATTTTATAGAAAAGCCAAGTACTTACCTTCAAAACAAGTGTGTAGATATCCACAGTATGATTTTGTTTACTTGGAAAACATATGTCTGTCTTTCAAAATATCCACCATGATCTGCTCTCATGCTACTTAAGTTTCCAACTCACTGTGAGTAGTGAATCTCATTGGCTGAATAGCTAAAGAAAAAGAGATGAAGCATGTCTGACACATGATGCATGAAACTGAAAGTCAGAACACATCTTTGTGTTATTTAAGCTGAAATATGTAGAGGTGGACTGAATGAGAACATGAATTAATTGGGAGTAAGTTGAGAATGCTGACAGTATGCACTGTATATATTGATAATTATGAATTGTGTTGTGTGGATGAATACTGACACACCTTCCAAGGTCTAAGAATAACAGTATAATACAGTACAATGCTGCATGTAAGTATGTGAACCTTATAGGGTGTTGCTTCCACATCACAGTCGACAGCACCTGACACCAATCAAGCACCTGACTAACCACTCACCTTTAAAAGACCTTCCTCAGCTCCCGTACACTTGTGCAATCTCATCTGAGACAACTGTCCTCTTGCGCTATGTCCTGCTTGTTCTCACTTCTTGTTTCCAGTAGCCGTTCTCCAGTTTTTGACCCTTCGCTTCGTCCCCTGACCACGTCCTTGGATCCTCGCTCTCACTCTGACTGCCGATCGACCGACCCTTCGCCTGTCCCCGACAATGAGAATTTGCCTGACCCCTTAATTCCAGACAAGCAATCCTGCACTTGGGTCCAGCTGTCCGGGCGTCCTCGGTTTTGCGTGGCATAGCGATGTCATTACTGCTACATAAAATCTAAATCTTAAATCTTAAAATACTCTCATAAAATGAATAAATAATTATGATTTACAGCGCTGATTCTACTTACCTACTTGGTTTAACCAGTGCAACTTGCGGCTCACTTATTTTTGCGCATGGCATACTTCAGTTTTTCTACGACACATTCCTCCAAAGTAACATATGGAATTGATAATCAAACACCTATTATGTTACATGAGAAAAACTGCTTCTCATTAAATAACCATTTTATGGTAAAACTGAAGGCCATAAGGGGCTTGCATACTTTTATGCAGCACTGCATTCATTTATTCATCTAGCTGTCGCTTTTCTGCAAAGCAGTTTTCAATGTTAACAATTGTATCTACAAAAGTTTACTCTTTTATACACCTGGGTAAGTCATTGGAACAATTTGGGCTAAGTACTTTGCTCAAGGGTGCGACAGCAGTAGGTAAGACTTGAACCAACAACCTTTGGATCCAAAAGTAGCTGCTTCCACCTTTATGTTCACAAGTATATACATTTTATTTATCATGTTTTTCCCTCTTGTTTGTGAAGTGCAGGGTTGTGGTGATCTGGGTCCTATCCCAGAAGCAAAGCATGTGGCAGGGTACATGCTGGATGGGACCCCAGGTCATTACAGGGTAATCACACAAATTCATTTGCACTCTCTCTCTCTCTCTCGCTCTCTCTCTCACACACACACTCACACCCACCTACAGAAAACAAACACAGGGCAACATGCAGAATCCCTACACACTGGAGCTGGATTCTTACCTGGATCTTTCCACTAACAATCTACTTTGTGAGAAAGGCTGAGAAGTTATGACAGCCATGTCCCCTGCAGAAACCAGAACTGATTGTGTCACCTTTTGTTTTCTGAAGTGTTTATGTTTTCAAGTAGATCAAAGAGTGTCCAGCTGCTCAGAAATTACCTTATTGGGGCAGTTTATCATTTTGAGGTTCAGGATACATGTGGACAGACTTTGTTTCTATAACCAAAACATCGGCCTGCAGTGTTTTTTTTTTGTTTTTTTTAAATACCCATATTTTTTGTGTGTATGCTATCAATTCTGCATCAGTTTGTGCTTGGCAAGATGCTTCAGACATCCTCCATAGTCAGTAAGCAGAATCTTCTCACTAACTTTGACAATGACAGCCCAAAGCCATCCTCTTTGCCCTGTCTCTGCAGTTTGCCGCTCCACCAGCACACGATCAGACAAGCGGGAGAGATGTCTAAGTGCCATTTCTGTGCATAAGTGTCTTTTATACACTTTCTGCTACCATCTATAGACATCAATGAATAATCATTTCCATATTCTTGTATTTTGAATTTTCATTACAAACAGTAAAGTTCTGGGGTTCAGTTCTACTGTGTTCACTGGGGTTTCAAGGATCACATTCCACGTTTAATTCGGCAGACCTTGCCAAAACTAGCAACAGAGAGCGTCATCTAGTGGTCCACACTGGGAAAGCCAAGATATCAGTGTGTGTTGGTGAGGACCTCTATGGGATCAGTTCCTCTTGCAGAGACTGATCAGAAGGTCAATGGAGTTAGTGAACTGTGGTTACATGGTCACAAGAGGAAATTTGCAGTGGTGTTGACCTGGAGTAGCTGGTAGTGTAGTGGTTAAAGCTGCTACCTTTAGACCCAACGGTTGCATGTTTAAGCCTCAATTCCTCTTGTAGTACCCTTGAGCAAAGTACTTATCCTAAATTGCTCCAGTAAAATTACCCTGCTGTATAAATGCATAGCTTCTTGTCAGGACCTTAACATTGCACATTGCTTTAAAGACATGCAGTAGCTAAATTAATAAATGTATGAGCACCAACATCTACCTTATAGGGACCTGGGGGCACAAATGCTTCTGGACACCTCGTTATTAGTCTATTTGTTTCAACAAACCTGTCAGCTGTTATTTTAATTTTTATTTCTACATAGAGTTACATTAGTTTCACTCTGATGTTCACATTGTGGTCCATCCAGATGGAATGCAAATATCAGCAGTGATGTGTGGCGTGAGGAGGAGACTGATCTTCTGCCCAATAATAGCTCACCTGCTGGACCAGAAGGATGGTCCATAATCACGAACCACAGAGCTATTTATAATATTCCTATTCATAGGCCTCCTAGCTCCTGTCTTAGCACTACCCTTCTGGAACTTTCCTCCAGAGGATCTATTTTTGGGTCCTGTCTCACCAAGCTTCATGCTGGTTCTTAAGCAGACTCCATCTTGGCTCCTGTTTCATCAGACTCCATGTGCTCCACTCTGGTTCCTATCAAACCAGGCTTCCTTGATAGTCTCTATCCAGGAATCACTACTTTGTGTTCCCAGTGTTACCATGGTAGCAATGTGTGATTTCTGTATGATACCTCGATCACTCATTTGATCCATGTCTGAGTGGGATGGAGATGGTCGTAGAGTTAGGCTTGTGGCCGTTGGGTTGCAGCGTGAGAACAGCTGTTGCAGCTCTGAGTTTACAGATGTGTGCAAGCTGAGTTGTGCCCATTTAAAAGGTCCAGTTCCAAATTAGCAAAACTATATAAACTGGGTAAAAGTAAAAGGAGTTACCAGAATGTCAGAGCAGAGCACTTGAGAAAGGGGGTCCCAGGAGGCTGAGTCCCCTCCACCAGTCCATCTCAGCTGCCACCCTATATGGAGTCCTGCCCTCAGTGTGACCATGTACCAGTCCCTGCTGTGGACATCCTGGTGTCCAGGAATGCTGGGGTCCAGCTTGCGGGCGTGGGAGCGTCTCACTCCGTCTCTCTTGAGCCGCTTGGTGACAGATGGCAGCACAGCAAGCAGCTCCTCGCACAGGAACCGGGAGACAGACAGAAGGAGAGAGAGGTGGGAAGGAGGGACCAACAGAGCCACAAACACACCACATACACACTGCATATGCGGAGCGCCAAGCGCCATGGAGACACATCCCACTGCATACACACGACATCCGAAACCATGGAGACACATCACACATGGCTCACGCACGCAGGGAGATGCGAACAGAGAGAAGTACGAATGCAAACATAAACAGGAGCCGTAGAGGGAAAAGAGACCAAATGAATCACATTCAGTAAGTGCTGGGCATGGAGTGCAGATCTCCATGAACCAACAGGGCTGTCGGGACCCCACAACCTGCTGGACAAGGCGCTGGATGGACAGCATGAGGTCCCTGGAATGCCACGCCCTGCTCTGTTCAGGTGAGAAACAGTGTCAGTGGAGCTCAGAGCTGGAGCACAGGGAGTAGAGATGGGACCCATTCAGTGTCTGTGTGTGTATGTGTGTAGCAGAGAGGGAGGAAGCTGTTCAGGTCAGACACAGGGCTCAGTCCTTCATTAGCCAAGTGTTTCCATCGGATTCGTGCTCATAGCCGTGGTGCAGCAGATGAAATTTGACATGAGCAGGTAACCTGGACATCAGACATGATGAGACGTCCTGTCCTGTTCCTGGAAGTACCTAGCATAAGGTGGGTCCTCTGATTCATGTACCCTTTACAGAGCTCTTATAAACCTGTCAGCCTCATCTGTGATCCTCCTTGGGAATATCTACTCTTCTAAGTGCTACATGTTTGAAGGGATGTGACAGTACATATTGTAATATGGACTAAAAAAATCAAGGTGCTTTTACCACAGTGTGGTAACTCACTGTGCTGCACACCACGAGTCCCCGGATGGCGACACTCACAGCAAACTGGAGACTTCAGGAGTAAGTGTGTGTGTGTGTGTGTGTGTGTGTGTGTGTGTGTGTGTGTGCGTGTGCGTGTGTGCGTGCGCGCGATTGGTAGAGTGGTGTGGGACAGGGCTCATCATCAGCTGGTGTTTTACAGTGATGCTCTTGGTTACTTTTACAGGACCCAGCTGAGCCCTGGAAATCACCAAGGTATTTTCACTGGTTTTTATAGTTCAGTTCATTCCTGTTGTATTAGTTAATATATTACTCATTATGGCAGGATCATGTATCAGTTTAGGGTAAGTACCTTGATCAAGGGCACTACTGCAAGAAGATTTTATGAGTGCTCTAACAACTGTGCCACCTGCTGCCCCCAGTATAACTGGTACTTTTATTTGCTGCCTACCCAGTAAGGGCTCCCTGGTGGAATCATAACAGAGCTGTGAATGTTGTGTGGAGAAACACCTGTGATGCCACCTGTTGATGCAACATGTGGTGTAGAGTACACGTGTGTGTACTCCTTATCGCTGTGTGCATGAGAAACTAAAACCAGTCCTTCTCTCCTCTCTCATTGTGTCTTCTGGTTCTAAAGTGACCAGGGGCTGAAAGCCTCTCTTCTGTGAGCGACCCCCTGCCCCCAATCCCGACCTTGAAGGGGCAGAAGGACATTCTGCTTCTAAGCCCCTGCCCGGTGCATTCCAAACACCGTTGTCAACATCCGGACCCTGGAGTTCACCAGCATCCCCTGTTGAGGATGGTGCGTCAGCACAGCTCGGGGACATCATCTCTGGTACATGACCATAGTGTTATCATGCTAATGTCACTCAGCTTGTTGACATCAGCCTGGGCCATTTTACTGACAGGACGCTACCTCTGTATGAATATGATCTGAACCGCAAGTACATTGTAATTTGGTTTGTTTGTAACTTTAAAGTCACTTTCACCACTAAGTCACAATAATAGTATAACAATGTAGAAAAGTAGGAGACAGCTGCCAGTATAGTAGTTAAAGCTACTGCCTTTGGACCCAAAGGCTGTAGGTTTAATTCTCACCGCTGGTGGTAGTACCCTTGAGCAAGGCACTTACTTAAAATTACTCCAGTAAAAATGAGCCAGCTGTGTAAATGGACAAATAAGTGTACATACCTTAACCTTGTACATCCTTTGGAGAACAGTGTCAGCTACACACACACACACATATTATCTGAACCGCTTGTCCCATACGGGGTCACGGAGCCCAACCCGGCAACACAGGGCGTAAGGCTGGAGGGGGAGGGGACACACCCAGGATGGGATGCCACTCCATCGCAAGGCACCCCAAGCAGGACTTGAACCCCAGACTCACAGGACAGTAGGACCTAGTCCAACCCACTGCGCCCCCCTTCAGTGTCAGCTAAATGAATATAAATGTCCACAGACTAGCTTCGTAAAATCTCACATATAGCTGTAATGAATACTATGCAGAACTTTCTTTTTCAGTTGTTTTATCAACTTTGATCTGTGTGCAAATTTAAAGGATTTATCAGAATTAAAACAATTAAATTTGAACTAGTTACTGGAAATAAAGCAGTAATCTCTTTGGTCTGGAAGTGATTAGAATAAAGGTAGTCCCATATAACTATCCCATTCAGGTCTGTTTTACTGCTGTCTACTGGCTCAGGGGATAAACATAGGTCAAGTTAAAATTAAAATAAAACAAGCAAGGGATAGCTGGCAGCATAGTGATTAGAGGTGCTGCCTTGAGAGCCAAAGGTTGCAGGTTTACATCCCACTTGCAGCCCCAGTAAAATTACCCAACTATATAAATGGATAAAAAATTGTAAGCTGCCTAATATTGTAATTTGCTTTGGAGCTGGTAAATTGCATCATCTGAATGAGTAAAATTAAAAAAAAATTAAACATATATGTGTTGGCATCTTTGAAAATTCATAACTTGAGCATTCATAATATTAAGAGCCTGTATACTGAAAAATAATGATAATGGAACTTATTTTAAATTGGACCTTTAAAAGCAGCTTTTTAAAGGTATTCGCAAAAAGATATACAGGGTACAATAAGGAAACAAGAGAAGTATGAAGAACAAAAATAGCTTAGTTGAGAGGAGTCCACCCACTAATTTCAATTGTCTCCCTTTCAGTGATACCTGATATACCAGTCAATTCTACAAGCAGCAGTGATTTCCATTCCAAAATGGTCACGTGTCCAGACCTTGAGAGGGAAATGACTAATGTGAGCACTGGATGAAAAATGTGTGAAAAACGATTTTGTTTTTGCAGTGAGAGAGCCCCCCCAACACAACCCTGTAGGCCCTGAATGCCCTGAGATGGGAGACGGCCTCCACGACCGCAACCAGAGGCTGCTGGCATTCAAGGTACAATGTCAGAAGTTCTACTGGGAGGTGTGCACAGTGGTATGGTGTCAGTTCTTCAGAGGCTCATGAGCCCGGAGCCGTAAGCTGACAAGGGTGTCAGTTGGGGGAGGGCATACCGGTGGCTCACAGTGGCGACGAGAGGGATTTGGTTCTCAGCATTGCAGTACAGCGTTGTTATCGATGTTATACACTGGCTCCTCATGTTGCAAACTGTCGAGTTATAGATTTTCAAAGATGCAAACATTTTCCAGATTATTTATTTTAACTGGCATTCACCAAGATGATAGATGGCAGCGGCACAAGAAAGCATCCCCATGGAAAATAGAGGTTGGAACAACTGAGTTCAACTCAGTTCCACAGTGTTCGCAGCTCATCTCTGGTCTTGAAGATCAGTAATAAAATGGTGAAGGTTACACACATTTATACTATGAATCTATCAACACTCAGCTCTAAATAAAAGTTTGGGGAGGTTATGTTTGGTTAAATTATTATTAAACTGAACGTAGCTTGAAGGTGCGTAGATGGTGTGAGAGAACGAGGATTCAATTATCACTGAGTCTGTGTAGAGTTTCATGTTCTTCTTGTATCTGCAAAGATTTCCTCTGGGTGCTCTGGTTTGCTCTCGCAGTTGAAAAACCTGCAGTTCAGGTGAATTGGTGATGCTGAATTGGCCTTAGCATGTGAATGAGTGAGTGTGTGTTTCTGTTTGTGTGTGTGGCTATCCTGCGATCAGCTGGCATCCTATCCAGAATACAACCCCCGCAGCCTTGCACCCAATGCTTCCTGCATAGGCTCAGGACAAGTGATTACTGAAATTGGATGGATAGGTGTAGCTTCAAGGAAATAAAGATATTAAAATATTTTTCTGCAACGGGTACCACAATGGTTAGAGCTGCTGCCTTGCATTCAAAAGAGTAAGATTTGAATTCCACCTTCTGCTCTAGTACCCTTGACCAAGGTGGTAACAAATAGTTTAAATTGCTTCTGCCTGCACCTCCCTCAGCATCCGGAAGCAAAACTTCAGGTTCATTCACAGAATCTGTCTCACTCCATTGTGTCTTGACAGGATGTTTGTCTAAGGTATGTTTTAAATGCAAAGCCTCTCCAGGCACTTACATACATTTATTCTGGGGATCTGATAAGATGCAAGTTTACTGGACAGGGGTACAGGCAACATTCCAAAAAACTTGTGCACAAACAAAAAAGTGCTCCATGATCATACCTGTGATATATTCTAACCTTTAGACTGCTCTCTGTCCTTGCTTTAAGTATGTGGGGATATTTGCATTTTCTCAGTGCATTTTCTTTTTATTAGCTGTTGTGACCCTGTGGTGTTTATAAAACCATTTAATAATGCTCCTTAAAGAACACAACTGTATAAAAAGGTAAATCAGTAAAGAACTGAAGTGCTCAAGAGAAAAGCGTTAGCCTTATTACGCTTTTTTTTGTATATCTATTTTACCAAAAATAACCAGCTGATAAATGAAGGGATGTCTATTAATGATCATTAGGATTATGGTTAGAGGTCTTGACTGTAATTTAATGGTAAAAGTTACAAAAACACAAGTGCTGAACACTCCTCCAGCCCCAAATATACTCATAAACTGAGATTGCAGCGGATTTTTTGATATTGTCTTACCATCTAAATAAACCAAATTTAACTGGTCACAGTAGGGTGTTAGTTCCATGTAAATAGAAACATCCATCAAAATGCAGAAGGTAGTGAGTCTGCTGAGTGTTTCAGGTGTGTCTCCTGTCCACACACAGCCACAGCTGGGTGGACCCCTTTGTGTTCAACTGCTAAAGTAGGCGGTGGACGAGTCCTTCCCAGGAAGGCTAGTCACATGCCATTGGATGAGTTAACAGGGATTTTCTACTGGCTGTCAAAAGCAGACCAAAGGCCCCTGGTTACAAATGACAATATAATCCGTCCTCTGGCCTTACATAAGAGATGGCGCAGATTAACAGTCTCATGCTCACAGCTGGAGGAGCTTCGAGCAAACATGCACACGCTGCTTTCATGGTATGGCACAGTGCGTCACAGTGCGGCACAGAAAGCGGTGTCGGATCTGCTGAGTCTGAGATTTTTCTCTGGGTGCTCTTGTGTGTGTGTGTGTGTGTGCGTGTGTGTGCGTGTGTGTGCGTGTGAGGGATGCCAGATCCATAGCTAGGAATAATCTCAACAGGAACTGTGTCCCTGCCTGTGTGGTGCAGGAGATGATGGGAGGTCAAAGGTCGTGGGACGTGGAGGAGCAGCTGAGACGATCTCGGGCCGAGCTGCTGTGGATCCAGAGGCAGCTGTCCATCATCTCCAGAAGGAGCTGTGGTCATCACCGGGCCAGGGAAAAGGTGAGCCTGTTGCTGACCCCCAACTGTGTTCCCGTCTCACCGGTGCAGGAGTCAGAACTGAACTCCAGATGCTGTAAGGATGAAGGGCAAAGAGTCCATATCTGTTAACTGTCTCAGCTGTTAAATTTCCTGGACAGAATTTGTGCTGGTAGTCCCCAGTGACTCTCCTCAGTTTTTTTTTTCCTCTGCATTGTTATGCTTGGCCACAAGGTGGTAGTCATTCCCACCCAAAAGGACTATCAGGTTATGTGTGGTGACAGATAAAAATAAACAACAATGGAGTAGGGGGATAAACAAGGCCCTCAGCTTGATGACGACTGAGCTGCGTGTGTACAATCAAAAGACCCGGTGTTAGATACAGAACAGAGAAAGACACGTGGTCTGTTAGCCATTAGCTTGCTAGATGTTGTTCTGCACTCTCCAAACCAACTGTGACTCAGTGACTCAAGTGTCACAGTCAGTTTTCAGCATCTGCTTTTCTGCAGAAAACTGCAGAGGCTGCAGTTATTACTCACTTGTTTTCCTCGCTATGGACACCTTGATCAGTTGGTGAGGAAAGAATCTAATTACTGACAGTTTTTGTGAGAGGACATGTAGTTAGTAAAACAAGATAAAACCCATTTGATCAAATACCATTAAAAAAAAATTATAGTTTATTGTAAAGTCACGTTCACATACATTGTCCAAGGTACACCTCCTTTCTATTTGGCAATATCTATATCTGAACATGTACAAACCCCATTTCCAGAAAAAATTGCGACACTTTCTAAAAATGCAACAAAAACTAAAAACTGTAATCTGTTCATTCACTTGAACCTTTATTTAACAGACAAAAAGACAAAGTAAAGATTTTCAGTGTTTAATGAACTGCTGATGAACTTAATTCTATTTGTTAAATATAAACAAATTTAGAAATTGATGCCTGCAACACAATCAAAAATAGTTGGAACAGAGGCGTTTACCACTGGGTCACATCACCTTTTCTTTTAATTATACTTCATAATTGTTTGGGAACTGAAGTAATTAATTGTTGCAATTTTTCAAGTGGAATTTTTGCCCATTCTTGTTGTATGCAAGACTTGAGCTTCCCAACAGTCCGTGGTCACCATTGTCTGATTCTCCTCTTCATTATGCACTATACACTTTCAGTAGGAGAGAGATCTGGACTGCAGGTAGGCCAGTCAAGCACACGCACTCTATGCCTCTGAAGCCATGCTGTTGTAACTCGTGTAGAACGAGGCCTGGCATTTTCCTGCTGAAATAGACATGGAGCTTCTGAGAAAAGACGTTGTCTTGACGGCAGCATACGTCTCTCCAAAATTTCAACATAAGCCTCTGCATCAATGGTATCTTCACATGTATGCAGATCACCCATGCCGTGGGCACTTCTTCCCCCCATACCATCACAGAGGCTGGTTTTTGCACTTTTCGTTGGTAACAGTCTGGATGGTCTTTTTCATCTTTGGCGCGTAGAATCTGATGTCTGTTTTTCCCAAAAACAAGCTGAAACATAGGCTTGTCTGACCACAGAACACATTTACGCTGTCTTTCGGTCCATTTCAGATGACTTCAGGCCTAGAGAACTAGGCAGCATTTGTGCACAAAATTAACAGATGGCTTCCTCTTTGCATAATACAATTTCAAGTTGCATTTCTTGATGCAGTGGCGGACTGTATTGAGTGACAATGACTTTTCAAAGGACTCCTGAGCCCATGTGGCTATGTCCATCACTGTAGCATGATGGTTTCTCAAAGAAAATTGCTTGAGTGCTCAATGGTCACGCGCATTCAGCAGCGGTTTCCGCCCTTGGCCTTTACGCATTGAGATTTTTCCGGACTCCCTGAATCTTTTCACGATTTATGAACTGTAGATGCTGAAAGACCTAAATTCTTTGCAATCTTACGTTGAGAAACATCGTCTTTGAACTGACTGACAATTCTCTCACAAAGTTTGGCACGAAGTGGTGAACCATGATCCATCCTTACTTGCAAAGACTAAGCCTTTGGTGGATGCTCCTTTTATACTCAATCTTGATAACTTCACTTGTTACCGGTTAAACTGCTAATTGTGGAACCTTCCAGAACGGTGTTACTTGTAACCTTTTCAGTCTTGTTTTGCCTCTGTCCCAACTTTTTTTGAATGTGTTGGTGTTTTTTATATTTACAAAATAGTACAATTAGCTCTGTCAGTGAAAACACTGAAAATGTTTTCTCTGTACGTTTATCAGTTAAATAAAAGTTCAAGTGATTGAACAAATTACAGTTTTTAGTTTTTATTGCATTTTTAAAAAGTGTCCCAACTTTTCTGGGAATGGGGTTTGTAATTAAGGACTTGCTGGTCATGTGAAATAAATTAAATGCTATTGTATTATATCTTCATAATCAGTGTTTGCTTGGCCTCTCATGAAACATGACTTTCACTCAGGTATCCCTCATGTATCCCAGGTTTTTATAAAATTTCGCACAGTTATCTAAAAAGAATCACGATTCCAGAGCAAAGTGCAGATATAGATGCCAGCCAAGGCCCATGACTCTAACCCTATCCATTACCCTTACCCTAACCCTTATTTCCTCCCAGATGCCCAACATAAAGTTCATATATTACATACATTCACATGTTCAGCCATCTTATTTGTTAATTATATGAATGAATTGTCCTGAAAAACTTCCCTCCTGGTGTTCTAATAACTGTCAGAGGTATGTCATGCTGGCAGTGACTAGTTTCAGGTAGTGCAGTGGTTAAACTTGCCCCTGTGGACTTGAAGGGCCCAGGTTTAAATCCCACCTCCTGCTGTAATATCCTTAAGCAAGGTACTTACTCTAAATGGCTGCAGTAAAAATTACCCAGCTGTGTAAATGGATAAATCTGTGCAAGTTTAACACTATGTTACTTTGGAGAAATTTGTCGCATAAATATACAATTGTGTCTTAGACCGATGTTTGGGATAAAACAGTTTGATTAACAAAAACTTTCTCGCCTTCTACATTTTCTCCTCCATCTTTCCTTCTGTTCTCCTCCACCCAGCTGAGGACTGAGTTTGCTGTACATACACCCCTCAACTTGGAGCGGTGTCGCAGGCTGGAGGACAAAAACCGGGCCCTCCGACTTGAGTTGGCCACCCTCCGGCAGGAGCGGCAGCAGTGCCGCGTGCTGGTGAGTGCAGGACACCAAACTAATGTTCAGCTACTACAGTGCAGAAATTATAGCTTGGTGCTGTCTGCTACAAGTTCATATCTAACAAATGATCTTTGTCAAATTTTGATTTGGTTGGAGTCTTATTAATCTGATTATGGGATACACTCCCAAGTATACTGCTGCTGCTGCTCTGGAGTATGACATCTTACAAGCTGCTTTCTCACTGAAAGGCTATCAGTGCCACTACTATCCAGGCTGTTGAGACTATGGGACCCAGTTGTGATGTCTTGTAACTTCCACAGAAATTTCCTTATGAAGAAATTTGACCTCTGCTAAAATACCTGGTCCCTCCTCTGCATCCCACATCCAGTTCAACCTCACCATTCCCTCCTAAAAACTTTTGGCCTTCGATTTTACATTTACGTTTAACAGCTACTTTTGTCCAAAGCAACGTACATCTCAGCAAAAGTGCAATTTGTGCATTACATTAAGAGAAAGACAGGACTGCAGACATGTGACTCTCAAGTAAACCTAGTTTGTTAGCTACCACTTGCTACACCGATGTTCATTGCTCAAGTAGGTACATAAACACAGGATAAACAAATCCTGATACTATCCTACCAATCTTTTTTTCTTTAATATTATAAAATACACAAACAAATACAATGTTGGCATAGCAGCTGAATAAAGACTTATCTAGGGATGCTCATGAAGTTATGGTGCATAGACATTTATACTGTACATGAGCTGGAGAGATCTTTGGCAAAATGGGTCCAGAAAAGGTGAATTTTCAGACCATTCTTGAATGTAGACAGAGTTTCTGCAGTTCTGAGTGAGAGGTGAAGGTCATTCCACCTCAATGGAGCCAGAACTGAGAACCTCCATGCTTTACCTTTCATGCACAGGACCACCAAGCAAGTAAAAGTAGACGAGTAAAGGAGTCTGGCTGGGGCGTATCGGTTGATCAAGTCCTGTACATAGCTGGGAGCAGTTCTATTGTTCCATTTGTAGACAGTAATCAGGGTCTTGCATTTGATTCAGGCAGCTATAGGAAGCCAGTGCAGATAAATGAGTAGATGAGATAGATGGGAATGCTTTGGCAAATGAAACAACTCGTGCAGCAGCGTTCTGTAGTAGCTGCAGGGGTTTGATGGCAGGAGCAGGAAGGCCGCATAGGAGAGAGTTGCAGTAGTTCAGACGGGAAATCACCATGGCCTGGACAAGTAGTTGGGCAGAATCAATTGTGAGGTAGGGATGGATTCCATGAATATTATTCAGGGTGTATCTGCAGGACCGGGTTGTGGCTTTGATCTGCTGAGAGAAAGACAGTCTCGTGTCAATCGTTACTCCCAGACTCTTAGCCAGGGAGGTAGCTGAAATGAGTTGTCCAGTTTGATCGACAGATCGTGACATAAGGACAAGCTAGTGGGGAGGTAAAGAATCTCTGTTTTGGAAAGGTTGAGTTGGAGGTGGTGATCAGACATCCATGAAGAGATGTCTGACAGGCAGGCAGTAATGCATGGGGAAATGTCTGATGCTCCTGGTGGAAAGGCAAGGAAGAGCTGGGTATCAGCAGCATAGCAGTGGTATTTGAATCTATGGGAGGCTATGACTGGGCCGAGGGAGAAGGTGTAGCTCAAGAAAAGAAGAGGACCAAATACCAAGCCCTGGAGGACACTGCTTGAGGGAGGCAGAGGAGAAGAACGAGAGCTCTGCCAGACCGCTTGATAGGATCCGTCAGATAGGTAGGACTCAAACCATCCTAGTGCCGCACTTTTGATTCCAAGCTGATTAAGAGAGAAGAGTAGAATCCAGTGGTCAACTGTTGCAGACAGATCGAGGAGAGGGAGGTGGCTTGGAGAGCATCAGACACCGCCAGAAGGGCCGTCTCAGTGGAGTGACCAACTTTGAAACCAGACTGATAACCATTGAGGAGTTGGTTCTGGGTGAAGAAATCAGACAGTCGATCACAGGCCACCTGTTCTAGGGTTTTAGACAGGAAAGAGAGGAGAGAGACTGGTCTAATTTTCAGACCATTTGGGTTCCAGAGAGGGTTTTTTTTTTAAAAAAAGAGGTGAAATTAGAGCGGTTTTGAAGGCAGCTGGAAAACAGCCAGAGGAGAGCAAGGAGTTGATCTTAGAGATGAAGGTGAAGAGTTGGGAAATGTTCTGTAGGAGTGATGATGTGATCAGATCAAGCAAGCGGGTGGTGGCTTTGCACAATAACAGGAGGCCAGAGATTTCTGATTCAGAGAGTAGCTTGAGTTTGGAGAGGATAGCTTCACAGGGAGATCCAGCGCGAACCAGGCAGGTTGATGCTGAGAACTTGTCAGTGATTGACTTGATTTTGTCTCTGAAAAACAAAACAAAGTCATCAGCAATGAGAGCAGACGGAGGTGGAGGGGGGACACAAGGGATGAGAAGGTGGCAAAGAGTCTGTGTGGTTTTTTTGAGATGCAGATTGTATTTTGTTGTGGGAGAAGGAGGTTTTAGCTGAAGAGACAGCAGAGTGAAAAGCAGCTAAGAGTGACCAGTAGGTATCCAGGTCCAGTGGAGTTTTGAATTTACGCCATCTTCGCTCTGCCGCCTGCAGTTTAGTCCTGTTAGCACATAACGTATCAGACAACCATGGGGTAACAATGGAGAATGCCGGTCCAGAAGACAGAGCGAGTCAAGGGAGGAAGAAAAGGCAGAGAGGAAAATGTTAGTGGCGTCATCTGTTAATAGATCTGAGAATTGTGCAGCAGAAGGGAGGGAGGACAGAGTAGCAGAAGCAAAGCAGGAAAGTGAGAGAGATTTTAAAGTTGCAACAAAGGGTGACAACAGGAGCAGAAAGAAGGGAGGAATCAGTGGTGAGGCAGGTTTGAAAGGAACTGAAGTGGTCAGGACATACAACGGAGTGACAGAGAGGATGGGACAGCCACAGTTGCAGAAAAATACAAGGTCAAGAGAGTTTCCCTCTTTGTGAGTAGTAGGGGACTGGGACAGGGAGAGATCAAAGGACTGTAGGAGCAACAGAAGGCCACTTGCACGAATGTCATCAAAATGCAGGTTGAAGTCACCCAGGAGAATGAATGGAGTGTTGTCCCCTGGCAGAGGGCTCAGCAAGATGTCAAGGTCATCCAAGAAGCAGCCAAGAGGGCCAGGAGAGCGATAAAGAATAACCACAACAAGAGTAATTGGGGCAGTGATAGAGACAGCATACCATTCAAATGAGGACAGATCATGCAAGTGAAGAGGCAGAATAGAGTATTCCCACCAGGGAGAGATGAGCAGGCCTGTGCCTCCACCTCTGCCGGAGTAACAAGGGGTGTGAGAGAAGGAATAGTTAGTGGAGAGTGCTGCAGGTGTGGCTGAGTTGTCTGGTGTGATCCAGGTTTCAGTTAGGGCCAGGAGGCCCAGTGAGAGATGGGAGGCATAGGCTGGTATGAAGTCAGCCTTTCTCACAGCAGGCTGGCAGTTCCAGAGTCCCATGGAGAAATTAAAGCAAGATGGAGGGTTTGACAGGTGAGGATAGACTAGGTTACAGTGGCAGCAAGAGCACCCAGGTCTCCAGTGGTGGCAAAGTCACACAGCTCACCTACAGCAGAAGGCTTTAATGGTTGACATGTTGGACACATCATCTCTTGCAGACAACTGTACTAGTGGCCTTTCTTGGTGGACTCCCATAAGTAGACTCCCTTGTCTTTGCACCCCAAGTCTTCACACCAAGAGGCTGCCACTACAGAGCACCAGCCGCTTTTTAAACCAGGCTAATGCCTATCAGCTGAGGTTCCTAATCGAAACTGAAACTACTCCAACAATGGTGACCAAAACAAACAACCGAACATTTACATTTATTCATTTAGCAGATGCTTTTATCTCTCTATCTAGATAGATAGATAGATAGATATACTTTATTGATCCCACAAGGGAAATTATTAAGTTTAAAAAAACAAAGAAACAAAGAAATCTAACGAGCTGCTGCAACAAGCTGCCACTCGGCTGGCGCCATCTTGCAACAGCTACACTATGATCATACTGATTTACATAATGTTTACCACATAATCATCCTCATGATTACTCCAGTGTTACCTCATGATCAGCCTCATGGCTGAAGCCATGATTACCCTATGATCGCTCCCAATGATCAATCCTATTACTGGCCCTTTGACTTGCCTATGATCTCTCCATAGTTATCCCATAATCAAATCCACAAGTACTAATGGGGACACTCTGGTATCACTTAAGATGTCTCTGTACAATGTGGAGCTGCTTTTCTGCAGCCATTGCTACTACTACCTCTCAAGGCTGTCATCTCCAGCTGTGATGTTTTGGGAGATCTGGCCTGTGAAGTTGGAGGAGGCCGTGGGCAGGGAACATAACGCTGCCCTGTCACTCGGCATTAGTTTAGCCTTAACTGTTATGCCCCATTGTCATTGGCCCACTGGAACATGAACAACAAGCAGAGGGAGATGCTCCAAGGGTTGTCCCATCTCCTGATGGTTGCCTGGAGACTATCTCTGGGATGCCATCTCATGCGTATTAGAGAAGGTCTATGGTACTTCTTGGTAGGGGTGTGAGGGGTATACATCCCCTTGGCAACAGGAACAGCGGAACAGGAAAGACGACCTGTCAGCAGGATTCTATGGGCAGAAATCACTGGAGGTAGTGGGTCTGAGCTGAGGGGGATGCCGTTTCCTTGGCAACATAGCCCATCCATATGGAGGAGAAAAGGAGTGAGAAGAGAATATAAACAAACAGATGAAAGGGGGGCTTGCACCATGCTTCTTTCGGTTCCCACCACTTTTACTGCAAGACAGCTCTGTATGTGTCACCACACAGATTATTAATTAAATCTGGGGTTCCATGAGCCTTGGATGGCATGACTGTCCAGTGACAAACCTAGTGTGTCGTTCATTAGCATAACACAGTGAGGCCTTGGAAAAGATCCTTACGCAAGCTCTGAGGTTCGAGCGTGAAACAGATGCTGTTGAAGAACATGAGGCACACAGGGAAAGATGAAATCAATGAAACATCACACAAACTCAGACTGGATCAGTATTGTATACAGTGGATGTGTGAACGTGTGATGAGCAGCACTCATTCATCACCAAACACTTACCAAACACCTTCCTCTGAACTCTGACCCCCCGGCACCTTTCTGCTCATCAGCTGCACACAGAGTGATAAATGAAAGGCGACAGACATGCTCTATGAGCAATTCTCTTAAAGAGCTATGCGATGAATTAAAGGAGACAGCCTCGTGCCGCGGGATGAACGGGAAGAGAAGGTGAATGGAGGCTGAGCGTGACTTTGGCCACACGCCGGCGGCAATCCTGCCACATCACGGCGCTCAGATGTCCAGCACTTTGCAGATTCATGGATTCTCTCTCCCGGGACAATCACATTCTCCCCCCTCCTGTTTGCTCTCCCTGGATGAACAAGCCTGGCTCACTCGTGTTTCAGTGTCCAGCGCACTCCACTACTGCGCTCATCAAACATACCCTTTGGCTGCTCCCAAGCACGGTTAGGCTAGTCAGGTTCTGGTGATATATAATGAAAAATTAATTTTTCTGTGTTGAAGTGGTCTCATTCATGGATTTGAAATGAGTGAGAGAGCTTTGAAATATCCCGAAACCTCTCCTGCCAAATCAATGACCTGAATTGCCACCAACTGATCATGTGGCAACCAATCGATTCTGAGGTGACCGACTGTCTGCTCATAACCTGCATCACACAACTTGTAGCTGTGCCATTAATTTTTGCTGATTCACACATTTAATTTTGTTAAAGAAAATTAAATAAGTGAATTACTTATTGGGAAGGCACTGTATACTGTATATGTAGAATAGAATAGAATAGAATCTGTTTGCATCTTTGATGATGTTACATTCCAAGTTTTGATACAAACCTGCATCAGGACCACTTCTACTAGAATTTGCAATAAAGAAAACCTGAAACATTAATAGTGTTAAGCACTTAGCATTAATTACAGGTGTCCTGTCAGTGTTCATACAAACATAAGAAAAATATGTTTGTTAACCAAACGTTTGGATTGTGTCACTGTAGGTATAGGGGAGTCAGAAAGAATGATGCAGTAGAGGGGTTGGGCCAATGACAGTGGTCCAGGGATTAGGATGGAATGAAAAATGACTGGAAATTTTTTCTTGGTCATAGACACCTTTTACAATCTGATGAAAGCTAAGGATCACCTCCTAGAAAAATTTCTATGAATTCAAAATATATTGCCCTAAAACTACATTTCCTTCTCAGAAAAGTACCTAATAAACAGGAATATCAGTGTTATCCGCTCTCCTGAAGCTGCGTGGAGAACCGTGATAATGAGTAGAGTCAATTTGCCTGACTGCTGAAGCTACAAGAACCATCTGGCAATGGAGACGACACACTGCTGCTCACACGGCAGAGCCACGGCACCCACTGCCAATTCTCTTTGCTCACAAATGTCAGGTTGGAGACAGGCAGCAGGTGGCGCAATGGTTTGAGCTGTTACCTTCAGACTGAAGGACCCAAATTTAAATCCCCCCTCTGCAGCACCTTTGACCAAGGTACTTTGAACTGATACGGTAAAAATGCCCCAGCTGTAAAAATGGAGAAATTGCTCTAAGCAGCTTGGAAGTTGCTTTAGAGAGAAGCATCAGAAAAAATATGAATTTATATAAATTTACTGTAAGAATAAATGTCAGTGTAAGACAGAACTCCCCATTTGCTCTACACATCAAACACACACCCCCATGAATGTCACTCTGTGAGTGATTTTGTGTGTGTGTATGTGTGCGCATGTGGCACGTGAGGGGGTGTGGGCGGAGCCGAGCAGCAGCAGAGAGAGACACAGTCATCCTCCGCTCAGTCCCCATGCCGTTGCCACCGTGCGCTGGAGCGTAGACGCTGAAGCGGTAACTCCCGCCGTCCTTTCCTCTCCTCTCTTCTCCATCCCTCACCCCATCCTGTCTTGTTCTCCCCTGTGCCTCCCCCTGCCTTCACTCTGCCTGTAGCTCTGTCTGTGGGTCTGCTGGGCCGGGCTGGCCAGGTCGGGTCTGGGTGGGGGCTTCTGCTGTGTCCTTTAGCTGTGATTCCATATGGAGACAGTCAGGACTGCTGTTGCTGCTGCTTGTTTGCCCTTCATACAGCAGGGGGTGACTGCGAGCTGGGCCGTCAGAGGCTCTGAGTGTGTCCACTTGGACCTTGAATCAATCCGCTACGCGTCCTTTAACCAGTTCACTGTTGTTCGCCACGCATCCTTCTAAGAGAGCAGCCGCTGTGTACGACCTGTTGTGTTCAAAGTCGTTATGTATTCCGGAATACTTTCAGGGTGGTTGCCATGGTGATGTAGAGGCGCCTCTCAGGGGACATCGGTGATCGGCTTGGGAGGGCTGGAGGCCAGGCCTGGGGAAGCCCTGAGGACTGTGTGTCAGGAACACAGCTCTCTGCGATGCTCCATCGTTTCCATGGTAACAGATTGGGTGGCCAGAACAGCTGGGGTGTCGGCAGCACGGTGACAGCCGACAGCCAGGACCGATCCCCCCACCGTCCAAGAACACACAACACCCTGGCCGCATTGTGTATGTCCAGCTGAAAATGAAGATATGTTCTTTTTGCACATGCACACACACATGCACAGATGCAGACATACACAGGCTAGAGCGCTGGACACTGCTAATCTCACGTGTCACAGCGTTACTGCCAAACCGCACCCCCTGCTGTCAGCTCTTCTGAGGTCACATATGGAGAAGATGCAGTGCGATGGGTTCATTCGTCCGCAGACTGCTGAGCGTTTGCATGTGATGCAGGAGGAGTGTGTGATACCCTCCTCCCCACGAGGCTCATCCAAACTCCTCCCGTTCTGAGCACCACCTGTGGTTCTGCAACATCAACATTCACAACACAACAGCTCCATTTTTCACAGTCCAAAATAACTCTTGGATTTTTCTGGGCGTAGAAACTACTAAAAATAAATGACTCTTCAGCGTCTGAGAAAAGGATCATGGGAGCAGTTCACTTGGTGTGTGGGATTAGACGCTCCACTTGTTTGGTTTTTGCATGAGTTCTTCTTGTGTTGGGTCTCTATGTATGTGTGTGTGTGTGTGTGTGTGTGTGTGTGTGTGTGTGTGTGTGTGTGTGTGTGTGTGTGTGTGACCACAGACTTTCCCTAACATTAAAGCTCACTGAGTGTGTCTCCAACAGTACCCACCTGTGGCCAGGTCCTTCTTGTCTCCAGGAGTCGAACCCTAAACTGGACTTTTAGATAAATTCAGTTCTCTGTATGGATCATTATCAGCATTATCAGATTATATATTATGGCCCCAGTGTTCATCTTGCAAGGCTCACATAACCAATTTAACGGTGACTCATCTGGAGTGAATTATTGCTACAAAAACCCATTTATGGGATGTTGCACTGGACTTGAGTAGAACACACACATGTACACACGCACATCCTTCTGTCTTCTCTGACTCTGCCATTCACCGCTGCTCTATATGAAACAGCAATTTTGTGAGTGTGTTGCTGGAGCACTGATGTCCGCTCGTCCTTGAATCCTTACCAGGTGTCACTGTTTACAAGGGACAGTTGGTAGTGTAGTGATTAGAGCAGCTGTCTTTCAACCCACAGGTTCAATTCTCACCTCCAGCTGCAGTATCCTTGAGTGAAGTACTTACCCTAAATTGCTCCAATAATATTACCCATCTGTATAAATGGGTGAATAATTGTAACCTTAACCATGTAGCTTTGGGGAAAAGTATCAGCTAAATGAATAAATGTAATCTTTGGTAATAATAATAATATTTATAATAATAATAATACACTGTGTGTCCATTGTCACTCTTACTGACTACATCCATCTGGCTTGTTGCTGTCATTGGGATAGTTTCATTGGGTTGTGCTTTTGCCCTACGTTCTCGCAGGGAGTATGTTCATGTGTTCATGACTACAGCCATTGGGTCAGTACCCATTTCCCCAAGAACCTGTTGGACTGAGGCCAAACTCATCACTCATCACTGGAGGAGCATATTGTGTGTGCTGTGTGTGTTCTGGCCTGTGTATGAACACACCTCCTCTCTAGTGCCAACACACAATTTTACATGATTTGTATCACGGTACAATGTGTTATCTAAGGAGGTCACACTGTGTGAAGCAGGAAATGGATACCTTGTCAAAAAGTACCTTAAAGGCACAGCAATGGAGCTGAAGATGAATATGTCATGTTTACGGAGTGTCACCTTAAAGGACAAAAAAGAGCTTGACACACCTCTGCTGTGTATCACGGGAAATCTGCTGTTTCAGAGCTCACTGGAGGCGGGTAAAGATGACTCAGCCAAGGTGGCGGATGCCGTGCTGGATTCTGAGATCTTGCTTCCTGGCTGGTTGCCATGGGAACCGCCTTTTTTTCTCTCTTGCCATCCTCAAGCCCTCCCCACTGATCTCACCTGTGGTGCAGCAGGTGGGCTGTGCTAAAGCCGAGCTGTCACCAGAATAGCATTCCCCTTTCAGGGTCTGTGTTGCCCATTCAACATTTTAAAGAAAGCAACTGCAGGATGGTGCCCCTCGTTGGTCCCAGTTCATTCCTGTAGATGGGCAGCGCTGACACTGTTTAGCCTATGGTGACCGAATTGCACACTTCTCTCTGTCTCTAGAGGAATGAGCTGCAGCATGCCCTGCAGGAGAAGAATCGCCTCAGCCTTGAGCTCTTCAGCCACTCCCAGAGGGCTGCGCGTTACCGGCAGGTGAGCCCCAAGTGCCCATGCGAGATCCAGATGAGTGACCTGATGTCATCAGGTATGTAGTATCATAAAGACTTCACATCCCTACACATAACTGACCTCGTAATGGAGTAAAAATTCACCATCTTTCAAAGCACATGGGAACAGTTTTATGGCCAATTTCATGGCTAATAGTTCATTAACTACAAACTGATGACATCATGATGAATGAAGCTCTTGGGCGATTGACTCCCATCTGTCTGTGTTTAGGCTTCACTGGAAACAGTGGTATAGCATGTTTTGGTTGGGATCACAGTCCCTTCTATTTGCATGTAATGGGTTGATCGCAAAAAGTGTAGACCTGCACCTCGTAGGTCACATGTGGTTCTTCAACCTGAAGGTCCACATACAGCTCCTGTGTGGTCATCCTGTGGTTCTTATGCAGTTTTCTTGTGGTCTTCCTCTAGCATCCTTGGGTCATGTTTTGAGGTCTCTTATGGTCATAGTGCATTTGCTCTGTTTATGACTTTTAGGGTGGGGAAAGACCCTGTGTCACGTCCATGTCCGCATCATACTAGACAACACCTGACACCATTCGAGCACCAGACACCAATCAGTACACACACCCTTGAAAGACCCTCCTCAGCTCCCGTACAATTGCAGAATCTCGCTGAGACAACTGTCCCTCCTGCGCTATGTCTAGTTCTTACTCATTCCTTGCTTCCCGTCTCCGTTTCCCGGCTTTCGACCCTTTGCTTCGTCCCCTGACCTCGTCCTTGGATCTTCACTCTCACCTTGACTGCCGATCAACCAACTCTTCGCCCGTCCCCGACAGCGAGAACTTGCCTGATCCCTTGGTTCCTGACGATCGATCCTGCACTTGGGTCCAGCTGCCCCCCCGTCCGCGGTTCCGCGTGACACCATGCTGATGCTGCAAGATCTAGTTGAGCTTTTGTTTGATTGCAGGTGGAGTCACAGTATGAGAAGCTCAGAAAAACCTATTCCTCTGTGACTCAAGAGAGAGACTCAGCCCTGCAGGAGAGGACTCAGCTGAAGGGGAAACTGGAGCACCTGGAACAGGTGCTACAGGTAAGGACACACCCATCTCACCTTCAACCATTTCCAATGACATTAATTCACCTACTAGACACTTTTCCCCAGAGTGACGTACATCTCAAAGTAAACAAAAGTACACGAACAGCAGTCAAAGAGCTTTAAACACAGACACAGGATTATGAACACACAGCTTGTGTGTCTGACACCACCATATTTCTGGTTCACATCCCTCAAGAAGTTGCTTGTAGAGGTGACATTCAAGCAGGAAAACGAACTTTTGCAAAAAAAAAAATAAAAATAAATAAATAAATAAATAAATAAAAAAATAAAAAATTAGGCACCTCTGGACATTTTTCAAATAATAACAGTAACAATTTTTCCAGAAAATTGTTTGAATTAAAATATTTTTAGCTATCCCCATATGTTTTTATTTCTTTCTATGGTTTGCATTAAAAAACTGAACAGTTTACAAAATATTAGCTTTTTCCACAGGAAACTCTAAAAAGGCCCATCCAATACTATCGACATCTTATACAAGCAGTAAAAATTGAAGACATTTTCTAATAATTAATTTTATGCTGGTGGTTTTTCTTTGCTTTGGAACTGAACTCACCTATGGACAGTTGCAGGTACCTGCAGTATAAAATCACTCATTCAGCCAGTTTGAAAAAAGAAAAGGACTCATTCTTTTGTTTTGTGTCACTGTGTGCACCACAGTTACCAAAGAAAGAAAGGCTGTAGGCAAGCTTGGACAATCTTAAGGCTACAAGTTCATCTCCAGAGACCTTGGCAGTCTTATTTCCACCGTATGTAATATTATCAAGAAGGTCAAGTCTCGTGGCATTGTAATAAATCTCCCAGGATGTTGCCACAGGAGAAAACTTGATCAGAACTCTAACACTAAGTACTGATAGAATGATGGAGAAAGTATCTTGATGAACTGCAACACAGATTCAAACTGACCTTCAGACACAAGGTACCACAGTTTCATCTTACATCATCTGTCACCAACTCATTGATATTGGGTTATATCGTAGAAGACCGAGACAGAACAAAGTCTAACTGCAGTTTTCCAAAACACAAGTGAACATGTCAAAGTCTTTCCAGGAGTGTATTCTGAGTCTAAATTAGATCTTTTTGGTGAAGCACAACCTTCTAAATGTTAAAAGAAAAGCCAACAAAACCTTCAAAGAAAAGAGCACCGTATTTACAATGAGACAAAGAGAAACTTCATTGATGTTCTGGGGTTGCTTTCCTGCCTCTGGCACTAGGTGTTTTGAATGTATGCATGGAATCGTGAAATCAAGAGAACACCGAAGTATTTTTGAAGTGCAATGTCAGACCCTTTGTCAGGAAGGTGGGCCACCATTGAAGGTCAAGGGTCGTCCAGCATGAAAATGACCTCAAGCACACTTCAGAAAGCATCAAGAAAGGTTCATGACAAAATATTGGACTGTTCTGAAGTTCCCAGCAGTGAGTCTAATTTTAAGTCCCATTAAGCACTTGTGGAGAGATCTGAAAACATCATTTTGGAGAAGGAACCGTTCAAATCTAAGAGAACTGGAGCCATTTCCAGATGCAGAGAGGGACATACATTACTACCAAGAGGAGCAAGAGCTCATGAATGCCTATAGGAAGAGCTACCAAATGTTGAATCCAGGGTGTCAATAATTTTCTCAGTTCTATTTCTTTTCATTTTCTCATTCAAGACGATATTTTGAGTTCTGATTCCATGAAAAGGTTTTGTGATATGAACAATTAAAAAAATTACAGGTACCAAATACCTTAGTCAGTTTACATTTATTTTCATAGACTATTGAGAACTATTTGCAGAAAATGCACAAGTGCCAATGTTCGTAGCCACCAGTGTATGAGAAGAGTGTGCAGAGGTTTAATTTGGTCCAACACACTACACATCAGCCACTCACTGTGCAGACCCATGTGCTGACTTTGTATTGCAAGGAAGTTAAGACACAGGTACCTCACTGAGCCGGATTCCACATTCTCCCATCCGCCTGCAGCACATGCGCAACGCCCTCGAGGGACGGCTGCAACTGGAGCAGGATCATGAGCAAGCCCTGGCTGTTCTGCACGTCAAGCAGCAGGAGATCGACCTTCTACAGAAGGTCAGGAGCACCTCCTGGGCAGAGTGTTTCATTGACCCCTGCAGTCCTGGGAGGGCACACCTGTTCCACATGCATTCCCCATTTTCCCATTTCTATCCCTCCACCTCTCATCTTGTTAACAATTTAAACCATTTTTCTCACACAAAATAGCATGTTTTTCTTTCATATCCCTGTTGAAGCACAACACCGTCTCCAACTGCTGAGTTTCAGGCCTCACTGGGCAGTAAAATACAGACAGTTCAGCTGAACTGACTCCAGCATGTGTGTGATGAATGGCGTGAACCTCGGTTGTCTCACGTATCATGGGGAGTGCTGGGTAACTTGTATTACTTGGGGTTCCTCAACACATGTGGTCAGAGTGGCATGGAGGGAATTCAGTGCTGGGGAGGCCAAAAACACCAACTGAATGATACTCATATGATATGATATGATATGATATGATAGGATATGCTATGATATGATGTATCACTGAGGGTCCCCGATTTGCTCTGTAGGCTCAGCTAGACGCAGAGAGGAAGCATGAGGGAACGGTGAAGCTATTAGAGGTGAGTGATGCTCATGGGTGTGGCAAAGGCTGGTCATGGGCAGGGAAAACGATGGTCATGGGAGAGACAAGGGTGAGCCTCAGGTATGGGAAGGGTGGGCACTAGTGTGGCAAGGGCTGGTCATGGGTGTGGTGTTGGGGGGGTGTGGGCAGGGCTAATTATTAGTGGAACATGAGTGGGGCAATATTTGGTCATGGCCAGGTATCTGCATCATAGGTGGGACAAGGGGTGGTCTTGTAGTCCAGTCCAGGATACTTGGGCTGGGGTCTGCTTCCTGGGGAGATGTAAATACTCAGATATTCTCAAAACACTTGAATTCATTGTTAATTTTACAGTGTCATACACTGTGTATTCCCATCTAAAAGCCTCACAGTGTGTGTATGTGTGCGCGTCTCTTTTTGTGCCTATTGTCATTTGTGTATGTGGATCATCATGCGTGTTTATATTTCCTGCTGTGTTGTACATCTCTTTTTCACGATGTTTGGTTAGTTATTTGGTGAGCAGATGCCCGTTTTCAGGGTGAATGAGCTGCACCGTATGTCTGTTAGGCCACGTCCCACTGCGCTCAATCAGCTTTAAAATAAACTAGGGAGGGCCTCATGGTAACAGTCATGTTCATCCCAAGTGAAACATAGAGCTGACAAATTTTTTATTATTTTACTTATACAGATTAAAACCAGACTGAGGGCACAGTAGTAGTTGCCAAAGTGGGATTTGAACCTGCAAACGGATTCACGGCAGCCAAGGGTGCGGGTGCCTTTATTGCGGCCTCTTCCACGTCATTCGTGCCGTTCCCTTGGCGACTGCTGCATGATGCGAGCAGTGGAGCCTGGATAATTGCGGCAGCCCGGATTCCAGGTCCTCAGGGCTCTGCAGCGCTTATCTCTTGTGGAACAGATACTGTGTGTGTTCGTGTGTGTGTGTATGTGTGTGGTAGGGGTAGTTGTTGCAGCTTCCGGAGGCTTTATAAGTGGTACTGCCCCTCCTCTTATGATTGTGCAAATGTTCTTTTGGAGGGGAAGATGTGGGTTCTTCAAATCTACTGCTGCTTTTGTTCTTCTGTGCTACAGTGGGGCGCTCAGGTGCAGAGGTCACATGAGTTTTGTATGGGCTACTGCTGAGTATGTGTGTTTTTCTGGCCCTTGTCTTTGTATTTCTCTCTTTCTCTCTTTGGAGGTGGTTTCGACCCTTCACCATAAGGAACAGCATATGATGAGAATACAGTTCCGGACCTGATGTTGTGCCTTAACCACACTGCACTGCTCTCCAGCTCCCTCTCTCGCCTCCTGCCAACAGGCCAAAGTTCAGGAGCTGGAGCAGAAATGCAGGTCTCAGACTGAGCGCTTCAATTTGCTGTCGCAGCAACTGGAAAAGTTCCGACTACAGACAGGGGGTGATGATGCGCTGAATGCCCAGGCTCTGAAAACCCCAGACAAGACCCTGTCCCACATCCTCAATGCGTTGACTTCCCAGGTGGGCAAAGGTAAGCTCTCTGCACTTGGTCCACAGATTAATACTCAAGGTAAATACCTCTCCTGTACAGCACAGGCATCTCCTGCAAGGTAAAATTTACCAGACAACACAGTGAATTTGCACAGGTTTCGCTCTTTTAAAAAAGCAAATGAATTTGGGCATTCTGATGACACTAATTTTAAATTTTGAGTTATACACCCTTGACATGTAAACTGTTGAATACAAACAATTGTGAAATACAAAGCAGAAGTGTGGAACCCCTTTACTTTAGCTCACTTCCTCTGTGTTTACAGTTCGTGTCTGGTCTTCCTGAGTGTAGATGATCAACAGCATGATGACAAATGTTGCACTTTCATGGGATGAATTGGTCAGCAATTGGTACCGAACAGGAATTTTTGGGGGCAACAATATTATTTTTGTTTTTAGTTGTTTTAAATAATTGAATTAAATTTGATGTCATTAAAATAATAAAATGTCTTACAAATAATTAGTTATTTATTATAGCTATATTGGAGACTTTTACAGAATCTAACCAGTCAATAAATTAAAGGTTCATCTGTATTATTAATCCTTTCAGTTGATTGTGACTCAGTGGTAAAACTGGTTTTGGAGTTAAAGCAGGTTTAGAGGGGCAGCTGGTAGTGTAGTGGTTACAGCTAGTGCCTTTGGACTTGCAGGTTCAAGTATCACCTTTGGCTATAGTACCCTTAAGCAAAGTACTTACCCTGAATTGCTCCAGTAAAATTATCCAGCTGTTATATGGGTAAATGACTGTAACCTCAACACTATAAGTTCCTTTGGAGAAAAGTGTCAGCTAAATGAATAAAATGTAAATCAATTTAGAAATGGACTTGTAGTGTTTGTTAGTAGAGAAGCTGGTGCGCTTGTGAGAACTATTGCTGATCATCACCAGCAGAAATATGTGCTCAGAGCTTATGGGAAACCATATCTGTCTGTCTGTCTTGTGGCTGCAGACTGCAGGGGTTCCACGGACAGCCAACTGACACACCAGCGCCCATCATTCACACAGTCTGAAGGTATCAAGTTCCCATTGACCTCCAGAACCAACAGCCAATCCGGCAGCCCCCAGCGAATCTCCCCTCCAGAAGTGCGTCTTGTGACCTGGTCCGTCGCTGTGCTTTAACGTCTCAAAGAGCAACTGTGAACCACCAGCAGGCACTCAGTTTACTGCATGAACATCCAGAACTTAGACTTGCTCTGACAACATGTAATATCCCTTATGATGAGTGAATTATGGTTAAAACATAAATTTGATGTCATTTCTTTGTGAACACAATTACAGAATTTTTTTAAACTAATACTAAGTACAACTAAGACATTTTTGAAGTCTTATTCCCAAAACTACAGCAGCAGCTTCTATATCCTGAAGCAGGACGATGTTGTTGCCTTTGTCTCATACCATTGGATGATCTTTCATGACCCTTGAACTTTCATATTTCCATCCCTACTCCAGATGGATGATGATGGGAGAGTGACAGCCAGGTCCGAAGCCCGCTACACGGGCAAGGTCCGCCTCTGCACGGCGCGGTACAGGTAAGGGGAAGCAGAGCATATGCACGCTGTGTTTGTGGTGGAGATGTTCTTCTAAGAGATAGTGTTCCTAGTATCAGTTGCTTGACTAACAACACACTGACACCACACTCTTCTCTGGTGTTGACCAGTTACAACCCTTACGATGGACCCAACGAACATCCAGAGGCTGAACTCCCCCTTGTGGCTGGGAAGTACCTCTATGTCTATGGAGCGATGGACGATGATGGCTTCTACCAAGGTTCACCTCCACCCTGGTCACCCCAGCAATGGCATCGTGACATTGACCCCTGACCTTGGACTGGCAGGACTTTGGAGTTTTCTATAGTTCAGGATTTTTCCATTTACGTTCCAGTCCTCTGGTGTCATGTGACTGAAAGCTGCTCCTTGCTTGAAGGGTTTGAAAATGACGTCAACACCAGTTAATCTAAAGCTTCTTCTTGTCATTCCTCTTACTCCATGACTAAAATCCCACATGAAGCTAATGCAGAGTGAGAGAGAGAGAGTTCTGCATGCAGGGAACAGTCCCGCCACTTCAATTAGTCTCCGTCTTTGGGGAGTCTTTGTCACCTTCCCCAAGTATGAGCGCACAGCTTGCACTTTGCCTATAATAATTTTTAATCTTTTCTAATTGGATTCCCTATTTTTAGACCTTCGCTTTTTAATTTTGGACTGACAGGAGGAAGCCGAGTCACAGTAACGCTCATCCACGCACCCATCCTCCTGTTGCTGTACTTCTGGAAAATGGCATTTCATTTATTGTCAGTCTGAAAAGGAGATGTTAAGTCGATTAATCTGTATTTTATTGACCTCTTGTCATGTGATTCTGGATGTGATGTGTGACTAGATGTGGGTTCGACAGAGTTCGGCTCACACCTCCAATTTCCTCCCTGTTCCTGTGTCCCAGGCGAGCTTCCTGATGGCCAGCGAGGTCTTGTCCCCTCCAATTTTGTGGACTTTGTCCAGGACAAAGACATGGCCCTCATCCAGGATGATGGCCATGAGGCAGATGGGGATGCAGAGGAGGGGAAGGGCCCAGACATGGGTCTCAGTGTTGCTGGAAGTGATGACAAAATGCCCCTGGACATCATGGTGGATGAACTGGGCAATGAAATGGTGCCATACCCCCGTAACATCAGTCTCATCAAGCAGCTGGCCAAGAGCGTCATCGTGGGCTGGGATCCGCCACAGGTTCCCAGGAGCTGGGGCAGTATCAACTCCTTTGATGTACTGGTGGATCAGGAGGTTCGAGCCAACGTGCCTTTTGGAGAACGAACCAAGTTGCTCATTGAAAAGCTGGACCTGTCTGCCCGAGCATACCGGGTGTCTGTGCGCAGCGTGACGGACCGAGGGTTGTCGGATGGGCTCCGCTGCAGCCTGCTGGTGGGTCGGGGCGTGGTGCTCGCACCAAGCCGCTTACGTGTGGACAACATCACCCGGGACTCCGCTCACCTTTCCTGGGTGCCCAGCAACAGCAACTACAGCCACTCTGTGTTACTGAATGGTTCCGAACATGTGGTGGTCGGCCCGGGTCGGTACCGCTGCCATCTGCAGGAACTGAAGCCCGTGAGCGTGTACCGGGTGGCTGTGTTGGCTCTACCCCATCAAATGCCCTGGCAGCTGCCCCTGGAGCAGCGAGAGAAGCGTGAAGCATCTCTTGAGTTCTGCACCCAGGCTGCAGGTCAGAAGCTCTGCCCTCTATCCTGCCTTCATTTGAGATGTTTGTTAAGGTGATGTGATCTGTGGAGATTCCATTTGCGTTCTGGAAACTCTGAGACATTCACAGGGTTTAGACCATAGTACCCAGGCGAAGGTGTGAATGGAAAGGTGCAGGTATAGGCTGCGTAAGGAGGTGAGGTTGTAGGAGAGGTGTGGTGCCTTTGGCTGTGACACCAGATGCAGTTGATCCTGAGTTGCAGAGCTCCTTTTCCTTCAGCCTACTATGAAACTGACCAGATTTTGACGATTTCAGAACACGATCATCATGTGTTCACCAGTGTGCTTATAGAGGCTCTTGATTGTCCCCCAACGGTGGAATGTCAATATAATTTGGTGTCAAGTTAGCGATTGACCTTGACCTTGGCTGTTGAAAGAGAGGATTCCTTTCGTTGACCTTTGCTCTCTCACACCAGGGCCACCCTTTCCACCTCAGGAGGTGCAGGTGCTTTGTGGACAGGCTCCGGGGGTGATCCATGTGCACTGGACGCCTCCTGACCTCACAGCCACAGGGACGTCTAACGGAGCAAGTGTGACCGGATATGCTGTGTGCACCAAAGGCCAGAGAGTGAGTGTTGTAGTTCATCCCTCATACCCCTGACAGAGTTGGATACACACCACTTGGCTAATACATGTAGCTAGAGAGCAGTCAGGAACAGTGCTTGAGTAAGAGTTTGGTCACTTTGAAAAGATAAAGCTCAAGTGGAAGTAAAAGTACTTATCCAAAAATATGCTAGAGTAAAAATAATAAAATAACAGATAAAAAAAAAAACTGGTCATGTATCAACTTTGATTCAGATATTAGCAGCAAAAACATAGTTTTAACTCATGGAAAAAAAAAATCTGCACATTGTTTCAATAAATTTAATCTGATGTTTCAAAAAATTATATATTACCATTAAAAGTAATAACATAAATACAAATGACCAGTGGCTGCCAACCAATCAACTGGTTAGTTGGCTTCTATGCACGTAACTCAGTCAGCCATTCTAGTTGCTATCTAGCTAGGAATTGTTTATTTAAGATGTCACAGTCAGAATGTAGAAAGCAATGGTTTAGATACACGTTACACCTTTTGGCTAGTTTACTGCAGCTAACTAAATAAAGTCGCAGCTATTTGAAAAATATTATACTCCTGGAGTTGAAGTCCAGTTTAGAAAGCAAGCAGAGCTTATTAAGCAATTAACTAATATTTAGCAAGGCATTTAAACAACAGAAGAAGAGAAACCATTTTCCTTGAGCTGCTCACTGAGTTTATGCATGAACACTGTGTATGATCACTCTAAGAGCATGTTGACATTATTTGTTGGACAAATATGATGATGAATATATGAAAGGTAGGTGGATGTATAACAAGTAATCCCTCTAGGGTTTGGGTGGAAGTGTAGCCAGTGTAGCTTTTAGGCTGATAACCCACACAGGAGTGGTTGGTAGTCAGTCATAAACATACAACATTTGTGATATTCTAATGACCACCAGGTATGAGCAGGAAACACTGCGGTCCCACTTTCCTATTCAATTTGGGTGTCCTTTGCTGTCATCCAGTGGCTGAGGGTGTAAACACAGGTTGTTTTCATTCTGCAAAAGTTTGAAATTTTCAGTAGTAGGAGAAGATTAGATGTGTGCAGTTAAAACTAAAGAAATAAACCGGAAAAGTTTGTATCTTCAACAGTTTTTGACTTGATCAGTGGTAAAATGATGAGGAAGTGTACTTAAATTCTATGGATGTAAACGAACATTCGAGGTCACGTTCATATTTTGTGACAGATTGCAGAAGTAATGCATCCCACGGCAGACTACGTCACAGTGGAGATGAGTCACATCCTGCACCTGGAGGCCAGGGAGGTGGTGGTCCGGACCTTGTCAATGCAGGGCGAGTCTCAGGATTCTGCCGTTGCTGTTATCCCCCACAATGTCTTTGGGTCACCCTTTCCGCCGCCACACACACTACCACACCCCCCTCCAGCTGAACCTCGACTCCAACCGCACCCACTTCAGCACCCACCCCCACCCCAATCCCAACTCCAGCCACAGCCACTTCACCCTGTTCCCCAGACTGACCCCTACCTCCAGACACAGCCATCACAACCTTCTTTCCAGCTGGAGCCACGTCTCCAGCCCCACCCAGTACACCCTGTGGTTCAGTCACAGACTCAGACCCAACCTCAGCCGCACCCCCAGCCACTTCCACTGCACTTTGTCCCCCCTCAGCCCGGGCCAACATCTTCAGTCAGTGGCAGAGACTCAGAGACCAAAGACCAAGATGTGACCCTGCCCCACCAGGGCATGGTGCCAGACCAGCACTGGGGTCCACCATACCTCTCACCCTTGACCCTCCCTCCTTGTCAGTTGCCAGGACATACCCTAGAACCACCACTTGTACCTCCCCGCCGCTCCCCCTCCCCTCAGAGGATCCTGCCTCAGCCCCGGGGGGCTCCCATCCCCCCAGACACAGTGGCCAAGGCGATAGCCCGGGAGGCAGCGCAGAGAATGGTGGCAGACAGCGGCCGGGTGAGTATTGCGCGTGTTAATATGTAATAGATGTTATAGATATGCTACACTGTGGAATAAATGGAGCTGTGTCATAAGGTTTGCGTGGTTAAACAAACTGTGTCACTCGTCACAGAGCTCAGATGAAGAAGAGCAAGAAGAGGAGGCGTCAATACACACGAGGAGGAGGAGAGTCTCCATGGAAGAGTTCCTCAGGGGCTCAGAGCTGGGCAGACAGGTACATCTACACCCGAATGCAGGTACATCCACACCTAATGCTGGAAGGTCCACATGTGAAGACATAAAGAGTGCCCTGCTGAATCAAAACTTTGTCAAGGTATTTGATTTTTAGGCTGGTTAAAATAACAAAGAAAAGTAAAGAATAACAGATTAATGTGACATGTTATAATCATTCTAAGGATCTAAATATTACCTTAGTATAACACAAGTCTGCGATGAAACTTTCATAGTCATTTAACCATCTTCATAACATTTTTAACATACAAAACTGAAATAGCTTTGGATTTTTTTCCATCATGCACATATAATCATAAAACGTCAATCCTGCGTTTCAAACATAATTTAATCAATGTGAATAATAAATGCTTTTATTAAGGAATAATTACAAATACATATATACAATTATACGGGGGTGCGGTGGCGCAGTGGGTTGGGCCACAGTTCTGCTCTCCAGTGGGTCTGGGGTTCGAGTCCCGCTTGGGGTGCCTTGCGATGGACTGGCGTCCCATCCTGGGTGTGTCCCCTTCCCCCTCCGGCCTTACGCCCTGTGTTACCGGGTAGGCTCCGGTTCCCCGTGACCCCGTATGGGACAAGCGGTTCTGAAAATGTGTGTGTCTGTGTGTATATACAATTATAACTACATCCTCTGGATTGTTCTACAGTGAATCAAAATGTATTGAATGGATTGGATGGGGCTCAGATGATGAGGGAAATGTAGAGGAGGTTTTGAGGAAGAACATGAACGTGTTTTCTGATGATTGCTGTATGGTGAAAAAAAGAGTTTCCGGAATATGGACATCAGAAATGGACAAAAAGACAGATTTTAGTGATCAGAATTGAAGCTTCAATTCCACTGAACTGAACCCAGCATAGAAATATTTGCATGAGTAATTTTGTATGGATATGTTACTTTCTAGAATTTTTGCAAGTGTTAGGCGAGAAGCATGTCGATACAGATCAAATTAAACAAAGCAGTGACCACAAAAAGAAAAATAAACCATTACAATGAAGGAAATAACTGTCCAAAATGAGAAACATTGATGAAAATAAAAATAAAATTAAACAAAAGCTTACAGAAATATTAATATTTAACTTTTTTGCCAGAAATTTGTATGATAGGAAAAAAAAATTTTGTTTTTGCAATCCACATTCTTACATTAATTCATGTGACAGATGCTTTGTTTTGCATAGTCTATTTGTCACGTAACACTTTATAAACCAGTATACATGTGTGACTAGCTGCATATAGCCTTTTTCATCATTAAACGGATTTTTACTAAAAATTATTAAACAGATAGCAAGCATGTACATGTTTTTCAAGTACTTAGGAAATTAGGGGGAGAAATCTAAAAGCGGTTATTTTTGAGACCCTTTTTAAGTGATGATAGAGCAGAGAAGAGGTGTAGATTGAGAAGATCAGGGTGCCTAGTACTGAGCCCTGCAGAACACTAGTTGAGATAGGCTGAGGGGATGACTGGGAGCTATGTCAGACCACTTTGTAAGATTTACTTGATAAGTAGGACTTAAACCATTTCAGTGCTATTCCTTTGATGCCAAGAGAGGAGAATCGGGTGACAGTGACATTCACAGTGTCAAATGCTGCAGATGGGTTGAGGAGGATGAGGACCGAGGAGAGGGAGGCTGCTCTAGCTAACTGGAGAGCACCTGACACTGCCAAGAGAGCTGTCTTGGTGGAATCTGTAGCTTTGAATCCGGACTGATACCTGTCAAGGAGATCATCCTGGGCAAGAAATGCAGAGAGCTGATCACAGGTTGCCTGTTTCAGAGTTTTTGACAGAAAAGGAAAAAGGTAGATTGGTCTGTAGTTCTGGACTGAGTATGGATCCAGAGAGGGTTTCTTCAACAGCAGTGAAATAAGGGTAGTTTTGAAGGCAGATTGGAAGCAACCTGAGGAGAGTAAGGATTTCATGATTATGGAAATAAAAGAGATAAGTTGCAGGGAAATGTCCCGTAGAAGAGATGCAGGGATGGGATCGAGGGAAAAGTTGGTAGTTCTGTGTAAAAGCAGAAGGTTGGAAATTTCACCTTCTAACGGGTTGAAATGCGTAACAAAACTTTACAGAAAGCCTCAGCATGATTGTGGCAGTTAGGTGCCAAGACCTTGCTCATAATGAAGATGTCTTTATCTCTGAAGACAGCAGTGAAAAAGGAGGGAGGAGAAGGAGGGGGCTAGAGTAGGGAAGAGCAGCTAGTGAAGAGTCTGTGTGGATTGTTGACTGCAAACTATAGTTTGTTGTGTTCTTAGAGTGTAAGGTACTGCTTTGTAGAAATAAAGCACTATTTACAAAGGTCCAAATCACAGGCCTGTGTGATGACTTCAGCCACATAAACATGGCAATAGAGCAAATATTCCTCTGACATCATTGACCAAACTATTGAACTGCTCCCAGCTCCAGCGCAGTCAGAGTGACGAGTACCACACTGAGAGCAGCAGGGGCTCCGACCTCTCTGACATTCTGGAGGAGGATGAGGAAGAGCTCTACTCTGAAATGGAGATGGACGAGGGCTGTCGCCGTGGTAGCTCCTGCCATGGTGCGCTGCAGGTAGGATGCACACTGCCCACAGCCTTCCTGTTCCTAGACTTCATGTCTTTGTCCAGCTCAGTGGTTTATGGCTGTAATGTAGATGCATTATATTCAAGACAAGCCCAAGTGAAAAGAGCTAGCTCTCCAGTCCTTCTTGTTGTTTTAAGATTTCAGGGACCCCTCCTTCAGGGACACAGTCCAGCCCAGCAGATGGGTCAGGTCAAAAGTCAACCCACAGCGGTGCCCACCCCCATCGCAAACCCATCATGGTCCCATCCATCGGTCAGTGAGGTTCACTCTTTCCTACTGTGTTCCAAGTGAACTGAATGTGAACAATGGGATTTCTATTTTCACACATATGCACCCTGCTGGTCATCTCTCTAAAGTCCTGTTATTAGGAACGAATGTGCTTCGATGGCCCAGACAGACTTTAAAAAGGATTTCAGATAGCATACATACTTCAAATGACAAAAAAAAAGAGAAAAAAAAATTAAAACTGCAGATAAAATGTACAGATTAACAGATTAACCCCATAATCCAATTTAAAAACAAAAAAGAAAAACTTGCAGACTGGTTAAGATGGAGTGAATTTTACTCCAGTTTAGCCCAATACCAATCCAACCAATGTCAACAGCTGCTTGCCCCGAGCAGAGTTGCGACGAGTCTGAGCCTATCCTGGAAACACAGCGTGCAAGGCTAAAGGGTAGGGGATACACCCTGGATGGGACACCAGTCCATCGCAATCCAGTTTAGACCTCCAGATGCAAAATGCTTTGCTAATATAATTCATCTTAACATTGTGAATGTCACTATCATCATTTTCTGTTCAGTCTGTAATGTGTTTTGCAGTTGCTGCACCAGAAAACCTTCTTGCCCTCTTGCAGAGATTCACAACACAAACTGGCCAACAGGATGGAGTGTTAGTGTTACGATATCAGCCACATGACCACATATGCAGGGACAGCAGTAAATACACAAAATCCATTGTTACCACATGTTAACCTCCATGAGATCAATTTAGATTGAGCCTGTCAGCTCAGTGAGAAGCTCAGAGACAACCCAAAGAACTGTGTGGAGAAACAGCCAATGTTCACACTGGTGTTTCCTGTAGCAATCACTGCCGAGAGCAACAGCGAGGAGAACCTGCCATCAGTTACGGAGGTTTACCGCGATGGTGCCCACATGAGGACCAGAGTTGGGCCCCAGCGCCAGACACAGGGTAATCTTGGCTGCCCTTTCAGAGACCTTACAGACACAGGGAGACGTTCTAACCAGTGGTCCGAGTCACTGGGACAGAAGGGCCACCAAATACCCTTCACGTACACATGGACTTTTTTTATGCCCCTCCTTCAGACAATTACCTTTGTCTCACCTCAGATCCCAAGGGCTCATCGCGGATATTTGTGGCCCTCTTTAACTACGACCCTCTCTCCATGTCTCCCAACCCTGATGCTGCCGATGAGGAGCTGTCTTTCAAAGAAGGCCAGATCCTCAAGGTGGGTGTGGAACCTGCCGGTCTTGTTGCAGGTGGACAGGTTTCTCTTTGACCAAACTCTACTGGACAGTGAGCCAGCAAACAACAGCAGGAAATGGGATTTTTGTTTTGCCTCCTTCTTGTTGGCTGCCCCCTACACAGGTGTTTGGTGACAAAGACACAGATGGATTCTACCGAGGTGAACTCGATGGAAAAACTGGTCTGATACCCTGCAACATGGTGTCGGAGATCCAGGCCGAGGACAAGGACACAATGGAACAGCTGATCCGCCAGGGCTACCTGCCTCTCAGCACCCCGGTGGACAAGATCGGTAACACAGCGTCCCGTCCATCATCAAGTTTGATTTCCTCTTCCGTATTCCTGTTAAACCACGGCCCTTTTTTGATAAAGAGCCAAATTTGTATGGAATATTCTTAATATATTGGAAGAAAATATGGGCAACTGGTAGCAAAGCAGTTAGAGCTGCTACCTTTGGCCTCAAAGGTCGCAGATTTGAATTTCACCTCCAGCTGTAGCTGTACTTGAGCAAAGTACTTCTCAAAATTGTTCCAATAAAATTACCTGCCTGCATAAATGGGTGAATAAGTGTCAGTAGATTAACACTGTAAGTTACTTTAATGAAAAGCATTGGTTAAATGAATAAATGTAATGAAAATGTACTGTGCCTTACTAATAAGGTTTGCCCTAGAAGTATATGGTTGCCTTAAGTGTCTGATTTTCTTACACTAGAAATATTCATATTTGATTTTCATCACAATTACAATGAATTTCTGAAGATTTAGTCTCCTGTCAACTTCTTAGGGATACATGTTTACTGAATACCATAACCTTTAGTGCCAGTGTTTTATTGACTTGTGTCTCTATTGATTCATTCTCTGTGAACTAGTTATCTTGTCCTGGTAATTAAACAGAAAAATGGAAATTAAAAAAAAAAGAAAATGAATGTACAGTTAGTTCACCTCAATGTCTTGGTGTACAACTACCTTTGGGTAGAAGGACATGATATGCAGATGCAGTCATGGATGGAATTAGAGTCTTTGAGATGTGAATTCATCCGATCTGTTTGTTTCCTGGTTTTGCACAGAGCGAGACGAACGAGTTGGTCAGTGTCCGCTGCTGCCCACACGGAAGATGGTAGCGCTATATGACTACGACCCCAGGGAGAGCTCCCCCAACGTGGATGTGGAGGTCCTGAGAGGCCTTACTCAACTTCCACTTCATATTGTCTGCTGTGCTGGCACTGTAATAACATACTGTCTGCTTACAGGCTGAGCTCACCTTTTCTGCAGGAGACATCATCACTGTTTTGGGGGACATTGATGAAGATGGATTTTACTATGTAAGTTCGATCTGGGCTGCGTCAATCTACCGGTGTCTGTGAAACTGCTGTGCTGATGATCACCTTGATTTCATCCCTGCAGGGTGAAATGAACGGACATAGAGGGCTTGTCCCCTCCAACTTCTTGGAAGAAGTGCCTGATGATGTGGAGGTTTATCTAACAGATGCCCAAACCAAAATGGTACGGCTCCATCTCACTACTGAAACATGACCTCCCATATCTTCGTGCACTTCATTAAAAACGTTTAACTCCCATCAGTTGCCCAGGTAGTTGTCAGTGATCAAGTGGTTAGAGATCACAAGACAATCCCTGTAACTACAGTACTACAACATGCAGAACTGCTAAATTAATGCGTTATAAAATTCACCGCAAGTCTAGTGTCAGTATTTTGGATTTTGGTCCTGTGTACATCATGTATCTTGTGCTCTGTTTACCTTATGAACTGACATTACTTCCCTGAATTTTACTCATTTTCTCATCTACTTGGAGTGAAAGATGAAAAGGTTCATTTTCTGGCAAAAACCTCTGTTTTCACCAAGTAAGTTAGCAGTAGGTGAACCAGGGACCACCTCTCTTGCTCTGCTGCCTGTTTCACAGATACACCCGTGCAACACATTACACAGGCAAGCTTGGTCCCTGTGTGTCAAGGATCACACTGAGTCCACTGCACAATCTGGGTCATTTACCCAAACGCAGAGCTTGTCCTCATCCACTGCAATTCCTGCCAGCCCATGGACCTCAGAGACGCTACTAGCAACTTTCTTCCTCCATGCTTTCTAATCTTCACACGTATACTTGGCTCCTCACCTTACAATCACAGCTAGTACTGAAAATCTTTGCATAAATCACTTTGTTCATATCCCTAAAAGATCAAAGTCAATTAATGCCCCTTTTTACATGTGAATCTGCCTCCATCTATTTTCTGGTCAGGTTGTCTTGGAAACACAGATAAATATGGACAACCGTAAGAATGCTCTTTACTGCCCTCTATCAGCTCAAAGGGTAAACACAGGTCACATGTGCTACACAACAGGAAAAATACACTACAGGTTGCCATTATACAGTATAATGTAATTAAGAATAAATTGGAAAAGTTTGTATTTTTTTACGAGGAGCGAGTGTATTTTAAAAAGTTAGTTTAGTTCAGTTAGTAGGCAGCAACGTGGCACAGCGAGTAACGGTGATGTCCCACAGTGCCTAAGTGGTGTGAGAGGACATGGATTCAATCCTCACTCAGTCTGTGTGGAGACTGCATGTTCTCCCCATATCTGTGTAGGTTTCCTCCTCCGGGTGCTCCGGTTTCCTCTCACAGTCCAAAAACATGCTGTTCAGGTTCACCCCTACTGTGTGAGTGTGTTCCATTGATGTATGGATGAGTGACCCATTGTAAGTATTGTATCCAGCAGCGTAAGTCACCTTGGAGAATAAGGTGTGTGTCCTGATAACACTACATAGTATCCATTGGAAGTCGCTTTGGAGAAAAGAATCTGCTAAAGAAATAAATGTAAATATAGCTCTGGGTACATGAAGACAGAGGTTCTGCTTGGCCTTCAAGCTCTGAGCGCAGTTGCACTAGTGGCAAAAACACAACATACAGATTTCAGCACAAAAAGCCTTGACTGTCTCTACAATAACCCTCCTGTGCCATATCTTATGTCCCTCCCTCCTAACCTCCAGGAAAATGTGGACATGGGTCAAGCATCTGGCTCCCCACCTGTAAGCCCCTGCATGCCTGTGCCCATGCCCACCTCCACACCTGCCAGACCTGTTGGACCTCCAGGACCCACTGGACCCCCTAGTGTCCCACGTGACTCTGTTCCCAAGAGGAAGAAGGGACTCCTTTCCAAAGGGAAGAAACTGTGGAAAAGACTTGCGGTGGTAAAGAGAGCCACCTGACACCTTTCTTTCAGACACATGTTCCACCGCACTGCATTATGGGAGACTGACTTCATCCTTTCTACTGTACCTTAAACACTGGGCTACAGGGGGAGTCGACCACACATGACACATGCTGCTCAGACCATCAGGTTCACTGCCCTCTACTCCTTTTCTGTAGTGGCTGGAAACACAGAACTGGGTTCCTTTCTCTGCCTTTCACTGTTTCAGTAAGAATCTGAAACTCTTCGGAATGAGATATAAAAGTTATGAAACATCTTGTTTTCTGCCCCTCTGAAAGTGCAGTCAGTCCAAAGGGCTGACCATGTGAACAACACTCATGAAGTTTATTACGGCAGTTCAGTGTTTAATTCACGTGTAGAACTGCTGTCTGCAATTACCTACAGTATGTGCAATCTCTAACAGATGTGGGCCATGGATCGTGATTAAAACATTATACTAAAAAAATAACATCAGTCACCCTTGTAGCATATTAATAAAGTAAATGTATTAAGTATCATAGAATCTCTTTCATTAAGAAGTTTTCACTCTCCCACATCCATCATTCATTATTGCAGGATTTCAGATTATTAACTATGTGTGTTGCGTGGTCATGGAAAGTGCTGTTAAAAATCTCCTACGTATATAAGCCTTTTCAAAGCATTGTGCTGTTTTGTCCAGTTGGTAGCAAAAGATTAACCTTGTTGTGTGAGTGCTATGTATTGATGTCCTTTCAGGCTGTAAGAAACTAGCAGCAGTAGTTTCGTGTCCTGGGTGCGACAGGAGTCTAGTGTTACTAACACATACACCCAGGGCCGATGTTTCATCTGTAACACAGTTCCATACTCTTACCATTAGACACACTTTAAACACACGTGTCACGGTCTGCTTCCTGAAGCCCTACCCTCTAAATGCTCATAGTCACACAAAAGGTCACCTGGGTCACTTTTTAACTGTTTCATAAAGTTTCATGAAGGACCAAGAACTCGCTGCAGCAGCATGTTGACGTCCTGAATGGAGAAACATTTTCAGGACTCATGACCAATTTTACAATATGATCTATTTAGTACCCAAGCTACTTTTGAGTGAAACATCTGATATTGATCACTGTGGGAAATCGGGAACATGAACAGTGAGGTTAAAAAAGTACAAGCCCCGGAAAGTTTTACTCAGACTTCAAAATGTGATGCTGAAGAGGTTTTGTGTGCAAATGCGGGACACAGCTCTCCACGGTTCATGTAGAAGACTGATAGACAGTTACAGAAAACTCTTACATGAAGTTATTTCTGTTAAACAGATGGTATTGAATCCAGGGATGTGCTTGCATTTACTGGAGTTTTGTTAAGAAAAAGTCAGGAGGGAAGTATTAGACCAAACTTTTGGCTATACCCAGAAGTCAGTGTATGTGTAACATATACAGTATGTAGTGCTTTTCCTGCCTTTGTTCTGTCCAAAATCCATCAGCCTCTATTTCCCTTGTCTTCTTTGTGCCCAAGTACTGTGTGGACCACTGCGAGTCCGTCAAACGGCTTTTTCCCTTGACTAACTTTGCCGTCTACTACCAACCCCATCAACTCCATTGTCTAATCCACTGCATGCACCACCCGTTATTTGCCTAAGGCTCCCTCCCCTTTTCTTGGTGCCGCACCTCAGGTTTCTTCCTCAGAGCACTTGTGCTTCTACAGTTTCCTTTTTCTCTTCTGTCTCCAGGGCTGCTGTATTCATTCTGAACCCAATGAACCCACTCCATCCAATTTGCATTGTGCCTGTTCCATTAGTCACCATACACTTCCCTGTTCATCATGGTTCCTGTGTCTCAGGCGCTAAAGTTTACACTTATAGTTAAATGAATAAACTAACATTAACTAAATCCACCATTCAATAAAATCAGTACTATAGCCTAAAAGCCTACATAAATGCCCAATCCACACTTCAGATTAGATGTACCAATGATCCTGCAGTTTGTTTAATAGCATTGGGCATCACCAGCACAACCTGTTTTTGTTCCTGTTGTCATGCATCACTCTTCATACTGTTTAGTTTGGGTTGTCAGTCCACGCTGCTGTTAGGGGTCAGTTCGCTACTTGGCCTGCTTGTCACCACAATTCTGGTCAATTTACTGATCACCACTAACCCAAAGGAAAGTACAGTAGGCATTTGCCAAAATGCACAATGACTGTCTAATTGTTCCATCTCCTGAATTTAATATTGAGCTTATATTATTACTGTTTATTGCATTTAAACAGGAACTGCATTTTTGCTAAAGTTTGCTGAATAAATCAGACCAAAGTTTAAATATTACATCCATTCAATTTCAATAACCTCTTGTCCCAGGCAGGGTTGTGGTGACCTGGAGCCTATCCTGGAAATAGTAGCCACAAGGTGGGGTTGGGAGGTGGAGGTAAACCCTGGATGAGACTCCAGTCCATTGGATAGTAGCAATACACAAAGTCACTCACCCATTTATAGACAAAGGGCAATTTTAGAGTTAACAGTTCACCTGAACTGCATGTCTGTGGACTTTGAGAGGAAACCAGAATATCTGGAGGAAACCCTCTTTCACCACCTTGCAACCCTCGGATATTACACATTTGTTATATACAATTACTTTATCCCAGTGAGGCTCAGCCATCGACATCTTAATATATTGAAAATTACAATGCTTTCCAGGGGATTGTACTTAGTTTTTCACATCACTGCATGGTCCATGTTCATCCTGTATTTGAGCACAGCAGCTTCTATTAACTCCATCTCATGATTAGGACCAGCTCAAGAAGTGTCCTTTGGTTAAGACATCTGCTCAACTTCACAGCTCGTCTCTTCACACACTAAACCTTTTAGTGCACTGTGTGATCATTCTGTCCAGGTAAGAATTACCCACTGAAAGAAGAGAGACAGAGAGGGTAAATATGACACGCAATAAGCCATATCCACAGTTGCAGCAGATCATTCCATTTGTTGTTTACACAGTTAATTAAAACTACTGTGTGTTTCCCCACTGCCTCCCACAAGAAACATTGTGTGTAATTGTGCAGCAGACTCTAGATCCAGCGGGAATCAGGGGATTGTGTGTATTTTATATTAAATAAATTTTTGATATTTTGCATAAAATTTGTGTTCTGTGATAAAATTTACATCAACTGCCTTCTGTTACTTTTAATAAACTTTTAAACGCAACCAAAAGCCACACAACCAAACAAGAATTATTCAAACAAAAACATTTCAGACAACTGGAATCCTTTCCAAATGGAAAAAAAGGAGTGAACAGCAGAAATTCAGTGGCAATGGGGAACAGCTATAAAGAACGGTAAACAATGGTAAATAGGGATTTCAGTTGTAAACAGTGGTGAACAGTGTGTGGCTAATGCACCTGTATGCAGAACAGAGACAGACTCCCAGCTCCTGGCAGTACAGGAAGCCATCCAGGCTGGCACTGGAAAACCAAGAATGCCAGCTTGTGGTTTGTAGATTTCTTCATTAATTAGTCCTATAATGTAGTCTTATTTTCATCTAAGTCACAATAATAAACAAACAAAATCTGCTTAAGCTAACAACACAGAAACATCTGTACTATTTGTCAATACTATGAAGACAATAAAATACAGTCATACTTTTACAGAACCTCATACATCATTTGAACATCAACTTTATTATTAAGCTTCAACTGATGGTTGTGAAACTAAGGAAATCTAGAAGTGACCAGAAGCTAATAAACATCTACTATTGTTATGCTCTGATTTATTCAGCATTTAAAACTGAATATAAGGTTAATATTGTTGATATTTTTCTTTCGGTAATTTTAATTTTGATGCAGAGACTTCACACGACAATATCGGCTGATGGAAGAGCCCCAGACAACTGGGTGTCTCCCCGATCACTTTGCGTTGCCTCCTTTTATTTGCAAACTCCAACATAGGTCATCATAAGGCATGTAAACACTTTCCAAACTTCCCTTGCGTCCGATGCAGAAGAGGTCTGCTCTAAACAATTTGTCCCTGTTTAAGAAGTTTGTCAGGATGCATCCTAAAGGTCAACAAAATTTCTTTCAATGGATGGATGGGCAGACAAAGTACAAGACTGTATGGTGAAATTAACTTTTCTGGTTAAGTGCAATGTCATTGTTATAGAAAGACATTCACTAGAAAGTCTATGAGATGTTTTCTCTTTGTGACCACAGAGACCAGCAAGAGAGAGAACACACACACACACACACACACACACACACATACACACATTTTCTGAACCGCTTGTCCCATACGAGGTCACGGGGAACCGGAGCCTACCCGGCAACACAGGGCGTAAGGCCGGAGGGGGGGGGGACACACCCAGGACAGGACGCCAGTCCGTCGCAAGGCACCCCAAGTGGGACTCAAACCCCAGACCCACTGGAGAGCAGGACCCGGTCCAACCCACTGCACCACCGCACCCCCCTATCAAGAGAGAACAGACTCACCTAAACCCAGCTCTGTGTCCATGAAGAGCAACAGGTCAATGGATTGACCAATCTACTTTCGACTAAGGAAGTTTTAAACAGTTGAAAGGTAGAAGTGATTCAAAATGCAAACAAGATACTTGAGTTCTTCATGTTCATTTAATGTGCAGTTGTCAGGTGAGGATAGCTAGGAGGTTTGCAGTCACAGAAAGACACTAACTGGAATGTCTACTAGTAGATTCCTGTTTCTGATGACAGTGTCCAGTTGGAGTGAACACTCACCTGTACCGAACTGTGTGTCCATGAAGAGCGAAGATTCAGTGGATTGCCCACTACTTCAAACAAGGACAGTTTTGTGCTGGTGGAAGGTAGATGTGCTTTCAGATGAAAATATGACTTTTCCGCTATTTATATTTCTGTATCATGCTCTGTTGTTTTTCCCTTCACATTTGCATATAGTAGAGATCAACTGGAGAGATGTATCTCAGTACACCAATGGATCGTTTTATGAACCATATTCAAGGTATCAAATCAATACTATAAGACTTTTTGTTATTATTATTATTTATTTATTAATTTTTATTTCAGTTCTTTGGCTCTCATGGCTTTTCACACACATACACACACACACACACACACACAATGTCTACAACTGCTCTTCCCGAGCAGGGTCGTGGCAAACTGGAGCCTAACCCTATAACACAGGGCGCATGGCTGGGGGGGAGGGGACACACACTGGACAGGACGCCAGCCTGCCGCAAGGCACCCCAAGCAGGACTTGAACCCCAGACCCCATGGCTTTTCAGCTATGAATAATACTGTATGCTCTCAAGAGTCCTCTTGAGAGAGGACATAGCTGTAGGTTTTGGATATAGCTAAGTTCCAGGGTATGGGTAAGTTTCTTTTCCCTTGGATCATCACTTGTTATAGTGACACTACACAGAGATATCTGTTAATAAAGTTTTACTGGTGGATAGGTTGGTATAAATGATCCCTGGTTTGTTTGCATTAACATGAGATCGATTTGCACAGGAAGCTCCCAGAGAATCTTTACAGTACAATACGGTACAGTACAATCTTTACAGCCAACCACAGGGATCTAAGAAGCAGCTTATTCACTTATTTATTAGGGTTGAGTCTGAACTACCCTCCTGCTATGTGAAGTTGTCACCTCTTGAGCCCAAGATATCTTTGTCAGCTACAAAATTTTTTTTCACCTTTTTTCTAGTGTTGCATTTTTTTTCATAACTATTGTAACATGACTGTTTTATTCCATGCAATATTTTGTTACCATTTTTGTTTATACTGATGATTTGTAAGTTTCATTCACAACAGTTTTAAAACTTTAATAGCAATTTAGAGGGCCTATCCTTCCCCAGAGGTGTTGTACCAAAGTCCAAGGCAGTAGGTGTCAATGAAACAAGAGGAGTCTCTAAGATGTTTTCCTCAAGTGTATAAAGGGACCTAGCTCTGGTCCCAGGGTTGGTTCTCTTTGGTTGCTGCAACATTGGCCTTGGTGAACTATGTGAGGAATAGCACTATGTAACGCATGATATGGTAACATGTTAAATTTTGGCTACATGAAGCCAGTTTTAGAGTGTAAAGCTTGCCCTATGTTGCTAAAGATCTGTTTTTGATCATACGATAAATAAAATATGGTTACAGTCAAGAACAGTATCTTATGGTTATAGTGAAGAACAATATTATTACACAAGTTATCTGTCTTCACCCTAATGTCTGGACAGTTGAGCCAAAGATAACTTTATTTTTCTTTTCTTTTTTCACTCACTTTCAATGCTAACAGTGTTATTGTTTATGTATATATAAAAGTGACCTCCCTTTTTTTTGACCCCCTCCATATTTTCATACATAATGGTTTCTTCTGTGGGTTCACCAGTAAAACATTTTATATTTCTTCTGGATACTTAAAGCCAGTGCAATGAAGTTCCGGAGAGATGAATTGAGCAAGTTCAAGAGGAATCTGAGTCAGGTTTACTGAGCATTCTTTCACCCTTGTCAGAGGAAGAGAACTCTGAAGATCAAACTGTATATCTTGAGCACCATGAACCAGAAGGATCTCGCAGACACATTGGAGTAGAGTAAGGACTTTGTGTCTGTTTTTACAGTCTCACATCGCTGAAATGCTGTTGCACCAAACCAGAGGAACATCTCAACAAAATTTTCAATCAGTAAACATTACATCATATGAAATATAGAGCAAAGACAGACAACAGTGAAAATGAGCTGTCAGCAAAATAAAATGAATGATTCAAAATGTCACAGTGAATGTCAAAACAGGTTATGAGTGGAACAAAGAGCAGAGTTGATGGGATGGGAAATTAGGAAACTAGAAAACTAGGAAATCTTGAGTAGGACGGAGCTCTGTTGAGGTAGGGGACGTTGTGTGCAGGGTTGCTGGAGTGAAGACCGGGGGTCTGTGCGGGGAAATGACTGTCCATTTTCATCAGCGGGGTCAACAAGGTACGGAGTTCTGTCGAGAGGCAAGCTGAATCAAAGTCAAGGTCCGAGGTGAGGGTCAAGTTCGTTGTCCACGGAACAGCAAGTCAGGTGTAAAGTCCAAATCTTTATCTGATTCAGTATCAAGAGACAGAGCAAAGGTCGGTCACATAATAGTTTACTCTGAGGTTTTGGGACTTGGAAAGATTGCAAGGGAGGCATGTTTTCTCTAAGAGATTCTGCAAACTTTCTGCGCTTGTTGGGAGTCTTTTATTTCTCCTCATTGTGCATTATATTTTGCATTGGGGGATTCTTGCTGCAGTCGATTCCGATGAGTTTATTTGTTGCTACCGTTATATCTCGAGGCACATTACCGTGTTGCTGTGCGGATAGAGACAAATAGTTGCCAGTTGTATTTATTAATTAATTTATATTATTCATTTAAATATTCATTTTATTCCATTTACATGGATACACCCCTCAGTGGAAGGGTGATTATATGTGGTTATAGGAGTGACCTACAAAGCAATTGGGAGGAAAGGACACAGGTTTGACTGTCAGCCTGGAAACAATGAGAAGTCCTGGAGTCTGTGCTACATAGGTGGGAATTACTTTGTCAAACACACTGACATACGTGCAGCCCCCTCCCTCAAATTAGGAGTGTATGTGGACTGGGTGTCCAGCACTCTATCCTTCTAAAGTGTTTCCTCTGGTGAACTGACCCTTCTGTACAGCTTCACCTCCACATTTAATGAGACCCTCTGTTCTGTTTTTAGAGTTTACTGGGGCTCAGTGTCCCTGTGTGAGCTGAGATAGGAACATGTAAACAGAGAATGACACACACAAACACTCAGATGTGCCCACAAGCCCACACACATACCGAAACACTGACACAGAGATACACACACAATTACATTTGTTTATTTACCAGACACTTCTCTCCAAAGCAACTTCCAATGAACTCTATGTAGTGTTATCAGCCCACACACCTTATTCACCAAGGTGACTTACACTGGTCACTCAACCATACATCAGTGAAACACACTCTCTCTGTCACTCACACACTATGGGGAAACCTGAACAGCATGTCTTTGGACTGTGGAAGGAAACTGGAGCACCTGCAGTAAACCCATGCAGACACAGGGAGAACATGCAAATTCCACACAGACTGAGCAGGGATCAAACCCACAATCTCTCACACCACCCAGGTGCTGTGAGATAGCAGTGCTACTCACTATGCCATCAAGCCACCCGAGTAAATGTGAATTTCACAGATAAAGATGCTTTACTTGTCTTTAAGTAAAATAACAATCAATATATGTGTAGCGGGTTTGGCCTCTGCCTGCTCTCTGGGTGGTCTGGGTTTTGAGTCCCGCTTGGGGCGCCTTGTGACAAACTGGCATCCCGCCCTAGGTGTGTCCCCTACACCCTGTGTTGCCAGGTTAGGCTCCAGTTCACCATGACCCTGCCTGGGGCAAACGGTTTTAGTGTGTCTGTGTGTGTCTCTGTGTATTGTGTTGCTAGAAAGCATTCTGTTTTATCTGCATTGTTGCTGCTTTAAAGGAAACATTTTTAACTTTTACTTTCACTTTTATTTTGTTATATATGAGCAGGAGGGGGCGCGGTGGCGCAGTGGGTTGGACCGCAGTCCTGCTCTCCGCTGGGTCTGGGGTTCGAATCCCGCTTGGGGTGCCTTGCGACGGACTGGCGTCCCGTCCTGGGTGTGTCCCCTCCCCCTCCGGCCTTACGCCCTGTGTTGCCGGGTTAGGCTCCAGTTCCCCGTGACCCCGTCAGGGACAAGCGGTTCTGAAAATGTGTGTGTGTGTGTATATATGAGCAGAATACCTAAGAACAAAACTGCTCAAATGAATTATTCATAGCTGAGATATTGCAGTCCACAGTGATGTAATGAACAATGTAAACTATTGGTTTCTGTACAGATCAGCATTTTCAACAAAATATTTTTGTCTTAGTTGAGTTTAGCTGTGTTTCATAGTAACACGGGAAAAAGTCTCTGAGAACAAGGAAGTATTAGTGTTACTATAATATGTGTGAGTTATTGGAATGATTGTCTCTTAAATACATTATACTTATGTGTATACTTAAATACACAATATACTTATTGTGGGAATTACCATTACTGTTACATTTACATTTACATTTACATTTATTCATTTAGCAGATGCTTTTGTCCAAAGCGACATACATCTCAGCAAAAGTACAATTCATGCATTACATTAAAAGAAGGAGACATAGCTGTAGATATGAAAGTCTCAGGCAAACCTAGTTTGTTACCTACCACTTGCTGCACCGTTTGAGTAGGTGCATCATCGTTCGAGTAGGTGCATAAAACATAGGATAGACAAATCCTGATACCCTCCCACCATTTTTTTTTTTTTAAATATTATAAGATACACAAATAAGCAAGTACAATGCCAGAGTAGTGGCTGAATAAGGGTTGTATCTGGGGATGCTTATGGAGTTACGATGCGTGAACAGTTACATCGTAAATGAGCTGGAGAGATCTTGGGCGAAGTGGATCTGGAAATGATGAGTTTTCAGACCCTTCTTGAAAGTAGACAGAGTTTCCGCAGTTCTGAGTGACGGACCCAGAACCGAGAACCTCCGAGCTTTACCTTTCGTGTGCAGGACCACCAAGCGAGCAGAAGTAGATGAGTTAAGGGGCCTGGCTGGGGTGTAGCGGTTGATTAAGTCTTATAAGTAGCTGGGAAGAGTTCTATAGATGCATTTGTAGACAATAACCAAGGTCTTGAATTTGATTCGGGCAGCTATAGGAAGCCAGTGCAGAGAAATGAGAAGAGGAGATAGGTGGGAATGCTCTGGCAAATCAAACACAACTCGTGCAGCAGCATTTTGTAGAAGCTGCAGAGGTTTGATGGCAGGAGCAGGAAGGCTGCACAGGAGAGAGTTGCAGTAGTCCAGACGGGAAGTCACCATGGCCTGGACAAGTAGTTGGGTGGAGTCAGTAGTGAGGTAGGAACAGATCCTACGAATATTATGCAGGATGTATCTGCAGAACCGGGTTGTGGCTTTGCTATGTTGAGAGAATGACAGACTCACATCAATCGTTACTCCCAGACTCTTAGCAAAGGAGGTAGGTGAAATGAGTGAGTTGTCCAGTTTGATCGACAGGTGGTGACAGGAGGACAGGGCAGCTGGGAAGTAAAGAATCTCTGTTTTGGAGAGGTTGAATTGGAGGTGGTGATCATACATCCATGAAGAGATGTCTGACAGGCAGGCAGCAATGCGTGCGGAGATGTCTGACGCACCAGGTGGAAAGGAGAGGAAAAGCTGGGTATCATCAGCATAGAAGTGGTATTTGAATCCATACAATTACTAGTCACTGCTGTCAAACTTTTTCATTTGCTTTTTATTAGTTTGCTTTTCTTCTACTTGTGAATTTTTGCTGATATGTAATGTCATGGCTGGTTCCGGAAGGATGTGGCGGACCCAAGTGAGGAGTGGAATTTGTGCTTTATTCGGGGAAATCCGAGAGACTTTGTCACAGGACAGGCAAAAGGTCTTCGAGGCGCAAACGTCGTTACAGGGACAATCCAAAAGGCAAGGTCAATACACAAGCAAGAGGTCGATGATCATAAGGAGGTACGTAGACTAAAGACTAGGATTACGGGATAGGGGAAGAACTCAGGGATCAGGGAGGAGTAGAGTATCAGTAAGGAGGTTGCAAGCTATAAGGCTGAACAAGATTCCACGTCAGCTCCTGGTTTGATGCTGCGTTTTACGCATCAGTCTGTGCCGTGCCTCAGATGTTCCACATTGGCTCGGCGACGTGGCATGTAAAATGTTTTTTATGTTTAAATCTGGTTCGTCAGGTCATATGAATATTTAGATTGAGAATATATGTTAACAGAAAGATTTGATTAAATTTAACTAATTTCTGTTAAAAAAGATCTTGAAAATACAGTATGTCAAAAACAATACTATTACAATACAAGAAGTTGAGCTCATTAATTGAAATATATTTTAATACGAATGAGGTGTACTGTTAATACATCTTGTGGTGTGTATTTACAGAACTGTTGTCCCTATAGACCCTTAATCTGGTGTGTCTCAGTCCAGAGTCTGAAGGTCAAGGTGCTGCTTCAGAAATGAGTCACTCTGGGGAGCATAAGGAGGGGGAAACTTATTTAAAAATGAGTCCGAATAGGTAAGAGAGGAGATGTGTGTGTGTTTTGCTTCTTTGTAAAGTTTTAGAAATTATTAATCTTTAGATCATTTTTCCCTTCACTGTTTTCACTTCAGGGGGGTGTGGTGGCGCAGTGGGTTGGACCGCAGTCCTGCTCTCCGGTGGGTCTGGGGTTCAAGTCCCGCTTGGGGTGCCTTGCGGCGGACTGGCGTCCCATCCTGGGTGTGTCCCCTTCCCTCTCCGGCCTTATGCCCTGTGCTGCCGGGTAGGCTCCGGTTCCCCGTGACCCCGTAAGGGACAAGCGGTTCTGAAAGTGTGTGTGTGTGTGTTTTCACTTCAGGGAAGGTGGTGCAGTGGGTTGGACTGGGTCCTGCTCTCTGGTGGGTCTGAGGTTTGAGTCTTGCTTGGGGTGCCTTGTGACGGACTGGCATCCTGTCCTGGGTGTGTCCCCCTCCAGCCTTATGCCCTGAGTTGCTGGGTTAGGCTCCGGTTCCCTGCGACCCCGTATGGGATGAGCGGTTCAGAAAGTGCGTGTGTGTGTTTTCACTTCGAAAGATATCACAAACTGTTTTAGAATTACCTTCTCTACAGCAATATTTTTTTCTTTCTGAGGCAGCATGTGGTGTAGGTGTTCTGGACTGCTGGTAGCTGTGTGCCCATGATTTCCTGAGCTGTTTTGATCACCCTCTGTAGGGCTTTCTTGTCCTGTATGGAGCAGCTGCCACACCAGGATGTAATACTAAGGTTTATAAGGTATTTGGAAATTACACCTGTAAGAGATGGGCAGTCAGTATAGGGAACAAAGAGTGGATGTAATTTACATTTACATTTATTCATTTAGCAGACGCTTTTCTCCAAAGTGATGTACATCTCATAGAAAATACAGTTTGTGCATTACCTTAGGAGAAAGCAGCATAGCTGCATATGTGTGATTCTTAAGTACAGTATGTTTCCCTCACCATATGCACTGGCGTTCATTACACAAGTAGCTGCATAAAACTTTACCAGAATACTGCTAATTCCTAATCACCTCCCTAGTATTTTTTTTTTTAAAAGTTACATATAGGAGCTGCAGTGGTGTAGTGGGTTAGGCCAGGGCCTGCTCTGTGTTGGAGCTGGAGTTCACGTCCTGCTTGGGGTGCCTTGCAGTAGACTCATGTCCTGTCTGGGGTTTGTCCCCTCCCCCTCCAGCCTTGTGCCCTGTGTTGCTGGGTTAGGCTCTGGTTTGCTGGGACAAGCAGTTATAGACTTTGTGTGTGTGTGAGATATATATAAACACTTATGTTACTTTTTAGGAGTGGCTCTGTAAACTTACTGATTGGAGCATGATCGTGAACATGTATGCCTTACGGGCATGAAGATTTACACCTTACATGATTTTAAGAGTCATGGGCAAAATGAGTTTGGAAGAGATGAATTTTAAGACGATATTTAAATGTGCCCGTCCTGGGTGTGTCCCCTTCCCCCTCTGGCCTTACGCCCTGTGTTGCCGGGTAGGCTCCGGTTCCCCGTGACCCCGTGAGGGACAAGCGGTTCTGAAAATGTGTGTGTGTGTGTGTGTATTTAAATGTGGACAAAGATTCAGAAGTTCTGAGCAAGAGGGGTAGGACGTTCCACCACAACGGAGCCAGAACCGAGAACCTCCGTGCTTTACCTTTTGTGCGTGGGACCACGAAGTGGGCAGGTATGGAGGAACGAAGCAGTCTGGCAGGTGTGTAGAAAACGATCAAGCCCTGTAGATAGCTGCAAGGGGTTCTGTTGATGCATTTGTAGGCCAGAACCAGAATCTTAATTTTGATCTGTGCATGGGAAGCCAGTCCAGAGAAACAAATAGAGGAGATACATACGAATGCTTTGACAAGTACATAACTCGGGCAGCAGCGTTCTGTATCAGCTGCAGAGGTTTGATGGCATTAGCAGGAAGGCCACACAGGAGAGAGTTGCAGTAGTCCAGATGGGATGTCACTATTGCCTGGAGAAGTAGTTGTGCAGAGTCAGTTGTGAGGTAAGGACGGATCCTACGGATGTATCTGCAGGTCCGCGTTGTGGCTTCAGTGTGGTGAGACAAAGATAGACTTGAGTCACTCATCACTCGTAGACTCTTAGCTGAGGAAGTAGGCAAAATGAATGAGTTGTCCAGTTTGATCGAGAGATCGTCACAGGAAGACAGGCCAGCTGGGAGGTGTAGGATTTCTGTTTTGCAGAGGCTGAGTTGTAGGTGGTGATCAGACATCCATGCAAAGATGTCCGACAGACAGGCAGCGATGTGTGCGGAAATATCTGATGCTCCAGGTGAAAAGGAGGAAGGAGGAAGAGCAGGAGGAAGAGCTGGGTATCATCAGCGTAGCAATGCTATTTGAATCCATGGAGGCAATGACGGGGTGAGTAATATGACGGGGTGAGTAATATGACAGGTAATATGACTGTAAAAGTTTCTGGAGCTGATGGCAATCCTCGTAGAGGGCAACAAGCTGGAAACAGATCTGTAACTAAACTGATACAGGGTTTTAATGATAGCTTTGGTACCATCACAACCCAAAGATCATTTGTAGATGATACAACACTGAAATATAGCCCCTCCAATTTCAGCAAAGACAGCTTACTGCTAGGAGAGCAGAAACAGAAGCAAAATCTCTGTTTTTTGTCACCATTTTGTGAGATAATCAGTGTCCAGTTCCTGATGACAGTAAGACAGGTGCTTTGTACTGAGAATGTTTTAATGCTTCATAGACAGTTAGCGCTCCATATCATCAACATAGAAGTAGAAGATAATATTATACTGTATGTTAGGATAATGTGGAGTAAGATAAGGGTAACAGACCCAGCACTGAGCCTTAAAGTATTCTATATTTGACAGGAGTTAATGAAAACAGAATGGAGTCATCAGCACGTAAATACTGAAATATATTTGTGATGTAGAATCAGAACACAAGCTGATCCTCCTGTTAGCTTGTGTTTCCCTTATAATTTTTTATTTCTTGTTATTTTATTTTGTTTACTGCTCATGATTTATCTTCCTAGAAGTAGGCGGAACAAAGTAATATAAAGTATTTAATGTTCTACACAAACTTTGTGAAGATAAAATGAGTTATGACATGAAGAAATGAACTGTTTCTGAAAACCACTTTAACTGCCGTTTCTAAACTATATCTTCAATGTTACTGTGGTTTACCAGCACTTTAAAAATTTCCTCCCTTCTTCTCCTCACATCCCCTTTCTCCATAAGTTTATAGAGGTGGTTTATACTGGTAGTGGCAAACAATTACATTTAATTTGTAGGGCTTTAGGCCAATGCTGTGTGCATTTTGTCTGTATTTTGTAATGTTTACTTTTCTCCTTGGATCTCTTTTTTGGAGACGTTAGATGATAATTTCTTCTGCATGCGTATTTTCTGATGATTAACATCAGCATTTTTTTTTTTTTTAATGTAGCACTTTGAGAACAATGCTGTGAAGTGCATGAAAGATGAACTGAAAAGGTTGGAGAAGAATCTGAGTCAGGATTACCCAGCATGCTTTGAGCCCCAGGATGACAATGTCCTGGACAGTGAAGTTGAGATCCAGAAGATAGAGAGGGGGCTCTGAAGATAGCACTTTATATTGTGAGGACCATGAACCAGAAGGACTTTGCAGACACAATGGAGAAGAGTAGGAACTTTGTCTCTCTCTTTACTGTCTTATCTGGCTGAAATATTACTGCATCAAATCTTTTGGACGTATCTGGACAACATTTTCAGTCAGTAAAAATGAAACCACATCAAATATATGGCAAAGAGAGGTAATAATTAAAATGAATTATCAGCCAAATAAAAACAATAATAGAAAAAGAAGACAAAAATCTTAACTTATTCATATTCCTTCTGTTAATGTTAAATTGTCTGTATTCAAAAGATTTTTGTATAGTTTTCTATAATACACACACATGTGCAGAACCGCTTGCCCCATATGGGGTCGCGGGGAACCAGAGCCTACCCGGTAACACAGGGCGTAAGGCTGGAGGGGGAGGGGACACACCCAGGACGGGACGCCAGTCCGCCGCAAGGCACCCCAAGCGGGACTCAAACCCCAGACCCACCGGAGAGCAGGACCCGGTCCAACCCACTGCGCCCCCCAAATGTTATCTTTTTAAGGCTCAATCAGTGCAGACTGACAAAGAGATATTGTGAAGCTCTGGCCTCAGTTCTCACCTCAAGCTCCTGTTCACACCTGAGAGAGTTAGACCTGAGTGACAATGACCTGCAGGATTCAGGAGTGAAGATACTCTCTGCTGGACTGGGGAACAAACACTGTAAACTGGAGATACTGAGGTCAGTAACACTGGAGAATACACACTGTACATGATCAGTAATGAGCCTCTCTACAGAATGTCTGGCTGTTGTGTCACAGAGTGAGATTGTATGAGAGTGTCACTACTATTAATCCTTAATAATTCTTTGTTAGTATTATGGCACGCAGCACCGTGGTTTGGATAGGTGAAGAAGGACACAAAGGCAGTGTTCATGACGAACAATTTATTTGAACACCAGCACCAGGGAAATAATGCTCTCGGTCCAAGGACCCCGTTTCCTCCAGGACCTGTGCCTACTACCAGCCTTCCCACCCTGCTTAGCGCCCCCAGGCTCTCTCCCAACACACTGGGGGAGACAGTCACCCCATTATTTTCCCCCTAAGGGCCCCAGTGGTTAGACACGCTATTTACAAGTTACCCACAATGCATCTATTTCCATCTAACATCTTCTCACCTAAACACAAGTAACGTGGGTCGTTACAGTATACTGCTAAAGAAATCCTTATTTTTTTAAACATTAATTTACAATATTACTGTAAATCACTTATAAAATGTCATATTTACCACAGCAATGCATGAACTTAAGATTTGTAAACACTGAACTGAATACTCAGTTGTGTCAAATGTTGATATCAAGTTTCAAACTATATCAACTGGAGATACTGAGGTCAGTACTACTGGGGGAATACACACTGCATCCTCGAGACAGAGATTTGTCAGTGTGACAGACTTTATTCAGCCCATGGCCAATTTCCCAGACTGAAAGCTGCACATGGTCCCATCTTGTTAAAATGACAATGTGTACTAGATGTTGCCACCCAACAAATGAAAGAGTATAAAACAGTTGATTTTGAGAGGCTGAGAGAAAAGTGATGTGTTTTGGGATGTGGTTTTGTGCTTAGAGAGGACTGTTACAGAGTAAGCATTTAAAAATTTAGTACTGAATTTTTTTTTTTAAAAAAAGTAGATTCAGTCTGGGGGCAAGGTGTGTGCTCAAAGCAGACTGCAGTGACTTTGCTTTGTGTTGAATAGGTAGAGATACTCACTGAATGAAGGCTGTATCACCTTGCTGAGGAAGGCAGATAGGACATCTAGATGGCTGTAGATCAGGAGAGGTGAGATGTCAGGTCAACACAGTGCTACCTGGGTGCAGGTCAGTGTTTGATCAACTGTAGTTGGGTACCCTGGGTGAGGGTTACTGGATGTACTGTCCTCTACACAGCGTTAGTGGTTTGACAGCTAAACTCCTAGCCTTCACACGACTCTGAAGACAAGTGTTTCTTTTGCCCATAGGTTTAATGCCTTTAGGCAAGGTTGAAAAGGCGATGCTGTTGCAGGGCTGAGGGTGGAAAAGATTCAGAGAGATTAGGAGAGGAGTTCACCATGTGCACTGATGATAACAGAACTACTTCCTGCTTCCTTTCAGAGAGGAAGCATAAAAGTCTCAGTATTAGGTAAAATATACAAGAAGCTGTCAGTAGATGGCACCAACTCACATTTCGACTACAAAGAACTAAAAACAATTCACATTCAACACTTGTTCAAACGTCAAGCCCAAAAAATTAACTAACTCAGTGAGCACACTGGGTGTCTTGGATCCTTCAACATCCTGATGTAATCTATTGCAAGATGCATGAAAGAAATGAATCTGTGAAAAGTTTTATTTTTAAGCAGTTTCCCCCAACCTTATGAAGGTAATGTGTTTGAAAAAAACCGTTCGTAACACGAACTTTTATAACTGAAAGATGTTGTTACCATTCGTTTTAAAGGGGAAAAGTTTTTATGCGTGCTAAAATATAGACAGGTGACGTGGTGGCAGAGCAAGTACCGCTGCTGTCTTACAAAACTTGGGGTGGTACGAGAGAATGTGGGTTCAGTCCCTGCTCAGTCTATGTAGTTTGCATGTTCTCCCCATGTCTGTGTGGGCTTCCTCTGGGTGCTCTGGTTTCTTCCCACAGTCCAAGACATGCTGTAGAGGTTCCCCATAGTGTGTGAGTGACAGACAGAGAGAGTGTGTTCCACTGATGTATGGATGAGTAACTACACTGTAAGTAGTGTACCTAGCAGTGTAAGGTACTGTGGTGAATAAGGTGTGTGGGCTGATTACACTACATAGCATCCATTGGAAGTAGCTTTGAAGAAAAGTGTCTGCTCAATGAATAAATAATGTAAATGACCCCTCAGTGAACCGCCACCTTACCGTGGTGGAGGGGTTTGAGTGTCTGAATGAGTCCAGGAGCTATGTTGTCTGGGGCTATATGCCCCTGGTAGGGTCTCCCATGGCAAACAGGTCCTGGATGACAGACGAGACAAAGTGTGGTTCAAAAACCCCTTATGAAGAAAAAATCAAGGCTTTCGTTTACCCCGCCCGGTATGGGGTCACCGGGGCCCCACCCTGGAGCCAGGCGTTGGGGGGGGGCTCGCATGCGAGTGCCTGGTGGCCAGGTCTATGCCCACGGGGCCTGGCCGGGCTCAGCCCGAAGCCATGACGTGGAGCCGCTCTTCGGTGGGCTCACCACCTGCCAGAGAGACCGTAAGGGACCGGTGCATTGTGATTTGGGCGGTGGTCGGGGCCGAGTGCCCGGCCGACCCAAACCTCGGGCGCCAACTCTGGTTTTTGGGACTTGGAATGTCACCTCACTGGCGGGGAAGGAGCCTAAGCTGGTGCGGGAAGTTGAGAGATACCATCTAGATATAGTCGGGCTCACTTCCACTCACAGCTTGGGTTCTGGAACCACTCTTCTCGACCAAGGGTGGACTCTCCACTATTCTGCTATTGCCCGGGGTGAGAGGCGGCGGGCGGGTGCGGGCTTATTAATAGCACCCCAGTTCAGCCGCCATGTGTTGGAGTCTACCCCAGTGAATGAGAGGGTCATCTCCCTGCGCCTTCGGGTCAGGGAACGGTCTCTCACTGTTGTTTGTGCTTATGCGCCTAGTGTCAGTGTAGAGTACCCGGCCTTCTTGGAGTCCCTGGAGGGCATGCTGGAAAGCGCTCCCACCGGGGACTCTGTCGTTCTACTGGGGCACTTTAACGCCCACGTGGGTAGCGACAGTGATACCTGGAGGGGCGTGATTGGGAGGAACAGCCTCCCTGATCTGAACCCGAGCGGTGAGTTATTATGGATTTCTGTGCTAGTCACAGTTTATCCATAACAAACACCATGTTCATGCATAAGGGTGTCCATCAGTGCACTTGGCACCAGGACACCCTAGGTCGGAGGTCGATGATCGACTTTGTAGTCGTTTCTTCTGACCTTCGGCCATATGTCTTGGACACTCGGGTGAAGAGAGGGGCTGAGCTGTCAACTGATCACCACCTGGTGGTGAGTTGGATTCGATGGCGGGGGAAAAAGCTGGACAGACCTGGCAGGCCCAAACGCATAGTGAGGGTCTGTTGGGAACGTTTGGGGGAGCCCCCTGTCAGAGAGGTCTTCAACTCCCACCTCCGACAGAGCTTCAACCAGGTCCCGAGGGAGGTGGGGGACATTGAGCCTGAATGGATTATGTTCCACGCCTCCATTGTCGGGGCGGCGGTTCTGAGCTGCGGCCATAAGGTCTCCGGCGCCTGTCGCAGCGGCAATCCCCGAACACGGTGGTGGACACCGGAGGTAAGGGATGCCGTCAAGCTGAAGAAGGAGTTCTATCGGGCCTGGCTGGCTCATGGGACTTCTGAAGCAGCTGACGGGTACTGACAGGCCAAACGGAGCGCGGCTCTGGCAGTCGCCGCGGCAAAAACTCGGGCTTGGGAGAAGTTCGGTGAGGCCATGGAGGAAGACTTTCGATCGGCCTCAAAGAGATTCTGGCAAACCGTCCGGCGACTCAGAGGGGGGAAGCGGTGTTCCACAAACACTGTTTACAGTGGAAATGGTGCGCTGCTGACCTCAGCTGAGAATGTCCTCGGGCGGTGGAAGGAGTACTTTGAGGATCTCCTCAATCCCTCCGACACGCCTGCCGTAGAGGAAGCTGAGGCTGGGGACCTGGAGGGGGACTCGTCCATTACCCTGGCTGAAGTTGCTGAGGTAGTCAAAAACTCCTCGGTGGCAAGGCTCCGGGGGTGGATGAGATCCGCTCTGAGTTTCTCAAGTCTCTGGATGTTGTGGGGCTGTCTTGGCTGACACACCTCTGCAGCATCGCGTGGAGTTTGGGGACGGTGCCTCTGGACTGGCAGACCGGGGTGGTGGTCCCTCTTTTCAAGAAGGGGGACCGGAGATTGTGTTCCAACTACAGGGGGATCACACTCCTTAGCCTCCCTGGGAAAGTCTATGCCAGGGTACTGGAAAGGAGAATCCGACCGACAGTCGAACCTCGGATCCAGGAGGAGCAATGCGGTTTTCGCCCTGGCCGTGGAACACTGGACCAGCTCTATACCCTCACTAGGGTGCTGGAGGGTTCGTGGGAGTTTGCCCAACCAGTCCATATGTGTTCTGTGGACCTGGAGAAGGCATTCGACCGTGTCCCTCGTGGCATCCTGTAGGCGGTACTTCAGGATTATGGGGTTCGGGGCTCGCTGCTACGGGCTGTTCGTTCCCTGTATGACCGGAGCAGGAGCTTGGTTCGCATTGCCGGCAGTAAGTCAGACCTGTTCCCGGTGCATGTTGGACTCCGCCAGGGCTGCCCTTTGTCAGCGATTCTGTTCATTATCTTCACGGACAGAATTTCTAGGCGCAGCCAGGGAACGGAGGGTGTCTGTTTTGGTGGCCGCGGGATCTCGTCTCTGCTTTTTGCGGACGATGTGGTCCTGTTGGCTTCATCGAATCAACACTTACAGCGTGCACTGGAGAGGTTTGCAGTCGAGTGCGAAGCGGCGGGGATGAGAATCAGCACCTCCAAATCCGAGGCCATGGTTCTCAGTCGGAAAAAGGTGGATTGCCCCCTCAAGGTTAGGGGGGAGTTGCTCCCTCAAGTGGAGGAGTTTAAGTATCACGGGGTCTTGTTCACGAGTGAGAGAAAAATGGAGCGGCAGGTTGACAGACGGATCGGTGCGGCATCCGCAGTAATGCGGTCATTGTACCGGTCTGTTGTGTTTAAGAGGGAGCTGAGTCGTAAGGCGAAGCTCTCAATTTACCGGTCGATCTACGTTCCTCCCCTCACTTATGGTCATGAACTCTGGATCATGACCGAAAGAATGAGATCGCGGATACAAGCGGCAGAAATGACTTTCCTCCGCAGAGTGGCTGGGCGCACCCTTAGGGATAGGGTGAGGAGCTCAGTCACCCGGGAGAAGCTCGGAGTAGAGCCGCTGCTCCTCCGCATCGAGAGGAGCCAGTTGAGGTGGCTCGGGCATCTGTTCCGGATGCCTCCTGGACGCCTCCCTGGGGAGGTGTTCCGGGCTTGTCCCACTGGGAGGAGGCCTCGGGGCAGACCCAGGACACATTGGAGAGACTACGTCTCCCAGCTGGCCTGGGAATGCCTTGGGGTTCCCCCAGAGGAGCTGGAGGAGGTGTGCGGGGAGAGGGAAGTCTGGGGGGTTCTGCTCGGACTACTGCCCCCGCGACCCGGTCCTGGATAAGCGGAGGAAGATGGATGGATGGATGGATGGATGGATGGATGGATGATGTTCTATACAAATTAGTAGCAATAAAATGAGTTGTGATATGATGAAACTACCTTTTTTCTGAGAAACACCTTAACTCACAGTTTTAAACAATATGTTCACTGTTACCGTGTTCTGTTTACCTTTTTTAAATGTCCACGCTTTTCTCCTTACAGCCCATTTCTCTATAAGTTTAAAATGGTAATTTCCTCTGTTCCCACATGTATTAACTGTTAACTTGTTTTGGATAGTTTAGTAGTGTTTCACAATCCTCTGCTGGACTTGTATGTATAACAGTTAATTGGCCTCATGATGTTTCTATTGTCTGTCCATCATTCTACACAGCTTTTATATGTCTTCCTACATTTGCTACATTAAATTAATTAAGAGGACTTCCCTGGTGTTGAAAAGTGGAAATGAATTAGTTTGCTGTCAAATTATACGTATATAATAAGGAAGACAGAACCATATTTTATTATTGCTCTAAAATTTCAATATTTCTTTTAGCCTCTTGAGGACAAAGCCCTGAAGTTCCTGAGAGATGAGTGGAGCAAGTTCAAGAGGAATCTGAGTCAGGATTACCCAGCATGCTTTGAGCCTCAGGATGACAATGACCTGGAGAGTGAAGATGAGATCCAGAAGATGTGTGGCAGAGAGGGGCTCTGAAGATCACACTGTACATCCTGAGGACCATGAATCAGAAGGACCTCACAGACATGCTGGAGAACAGTAAGAACTTAATGTGTCTTCTGAATAGAATGTCCTGTATGACTGAAATATTACTGAGATACATCTGTTGAGGAACATCTGAGCAATAAATTTTAGTCACGACTTTATGGCAAAACCTGTAATATAGAAAATGTACTGCCAGCAGAATTAAAACTTAATGGTACAACACACCCACATGTGCCTCTGATCAATGAGACATGGTATGAAGGGGCTGGGACTCCACACCTGCTCTCGGAACCTCATCTCGAACACCCGCAACTCCCACGTGCTTAGCATCCTCGATCCTCTCTTGTTCTCTGTTTCCTGTCTTCTGACCCTCTCTGTATGTTTCCCGACTACATGCCTCACCTCACCCCACAGAACAATGTCTGTGCATCACCTGACTCACACCTGCCCCGAACAACGGTTTTTGCCTGCCCCTTTGGATTTGCTGGAAATAAACACACCTGTGATTGGTTTCCTTTCTTCTGAGATGACAATAGAAAAATCTCTGTATAATAAACACACACACACACGCTACGCTGGCTGAAGCCGCTTGTCTCAAGTGGGGTTGCAGCGAGCAAGATCCTAACCTGGAAACACAGGGCGTAAGGCTGGAGGGGGAGGGGACACACCCAGGATGGGACGCCAGTCTGTCACAAGGCACCCCAAGCAGGACTCGAACCCCAGACCTGCCAGAGAGCAGGACTCAGCCACAAGCCTGTTGCTCCACCATGCTACCCCACCATATAATAACAAAACAATTTTAAAATGCGGTCATTGTACCGGTCTGCTGTGGTGAAGAGGGAGCTGAGTCGTAAGGCGAAGCTCTCAATTTACCGGTCGATCTACGTTCCTACCCTCACCTATGGTCATGAACTCTGGATCATGACCGAAAGAATGAGATCGCGGATACAAGTGGCAGAAATGAGTTTCCTCCGCAGAGTGGCCGGGCGCACCCTTAGGGATAGGGTGAGGAGCTCAGTCACCCGGGAGGAGCTCGGAGTAGAGCCGCTGCTCCTCCGCATCGAGAGGAGCCAGTTGAGGTGGCTCGGGCATCTGTTCCGGATGCCTCCTGGACGCCTCCCTGGGGAGGTGTTCCGGGCTTGTCCCACTGGGAGGAGGCCTCGGGGCAGACCCAGGACACGTTGGAGAGACTACGTCTCCCAGCTGGCCTGGGAATGCCTTGGGGTTCCCCCAGAGGAGCTGGAGGAGGTGTGCGGGGAGAAGGAAGTCTGGGGGGCTCTGCTCGGACTACTGCCCCCGCGACCCGGTCCCGGATAGCGGAGGAAGATGGATGGATGGATGGATATATTTGCCATGGGTGAGTAATGTTCTTGCTTGTTAAAATGACCAGAGTCAGATCCCAGAAGATCAATTTTTCTCCAACTTCCTTCTCTACTGCTTCTGTTGAAAGACATGTTGCACAATTTCCATTTCATTTGACATAAGAAGCTGTACACACTGCCTCACGAAGATCTCTTCTACTTCTGCTTTTCTTTTTTTAAAATGTACACAATTTTTTTCTGTACTTTATGAAAGACAAATATCGTAAAGTTTTTAGTCATTTTACAGACATATTGTAAAAGGATAACTGATTTTGTATATGATTATTACACATATAACATTTACAGTTATAATATCATAAATATGCTGTTAGATGCCTGTCCCTCGCAGTAAAACCACAGTGACTGTTGCAGTACATATCACTGATATTGTAATGGCGCTAAGGGGAGCTGAAATACACACACACTTTCAGAACCGCTTGTCCCATACGGGGTCACGGGGAACCGGAGCCTACCCAGTAACACAGGGGGCGTAAGGCCAGAGGGGGAAGGAACACACCCAGGACGGGACGCCAGTCCGTCGCAAGGCACCCCAAGCAGGACTTGAACCCCAGACCCACCGGACAGCAGAACTGTGGTCCAACCCACTGCGCCACCGCACCCCCTTTGGCGCTGAAATAGCTCAGTGTAAATAGTTACTATTAGTGTTCACGTCTGAACATAGTTGGGTGTTCTGTTATGATGGGTTGTTTTGTCGTTTACGTGCATTTTGTTATGGGGCCAATTCCAGGTACTTCTAGGGGTGGTCCCCTAACCGTTGTGTGCAGTAGGGGGGCTGAGAGTGACCTAGGCGAACTCCCCACTGTTCTGCATCACTTGTACTGTCTTTAGTGGCTCTATTAAGACTGCTGTCAAAAGACATGTACCCTGTAAATAAAGAGCATATTCCTTTTACTCGGACTCCTGAACCCATTTCTAGTAGCTCCATGGGGGACACTGCAATATTTTCATCCCTTTCTTCTCAGTACTGTTAGTCACTTAGTATCGCAGTCAGTTATTGTGGCAGAGAATCTCAGGCAGTAATTGAAGGTGTGAGTGTTTCACCACACAAGTCACACACTAAAGAGAATTCAGAGGCACCAGTTCATGCAAACAGTAGGTCTTTGAGTGGTGGGTAGAAAATGACCATGGTGAGACGCACAACATACACACTCCACTATGACAGAGCTGAAACTGAACAATGGGGAGGTACATGAGCCATGCTGCCCCAACACTGTCCAGTGATTTTAACACCTCTTGCCAGACTTCACCCACTGCCGCAGCCTTATTGTGCAAGAACACATTTAAAAAGCTATATTAACCATGCACATTGTTTTGTAAGAAAGATCCAGAACAATAGGAGTTATAAGGAGTGCACTTAAGTATCAACAGCAAATTGGCCCAGTGAGTAGTACTGCTGTCTTGTGGTGTGAGAAACAGGGGTTTGATCCCTGCTCAGTCTTAGTGGAGTTGGGATATTCTTTCCACATCTGTGTGGGTTTTTTTCCCCCCACAGTCCAAGTGAATTGGTGACAACAAATAGCTTATTGTGTGTCTGTAGGTACCCTGCAATAGGCTAGTGTCCTGTCTTGAGTTTACCCCTCCAAGCCTTTCCCTCAGTGCTTCTGGGATAGGCTGTTTAACACTGTAAACCTGTTGAACTGAGACTCAATACTAACATAAGGGTCTAATAAAGCACAAACCTATATATTTAGAATGTAGACAACTGTGATCAGACAGAAAAAGGAAATAAAACTGTGTAATGGCTAGTTTAGACACACCCAAACATGTTTAACACATCTATTAATTTAGCTGGAGCTTTTCTCTAAAGCACCTTACAATGTAAAACTACAGTTATTTACCAATTTGCACAGCTCAGTATTTTTTACTGGAGCAATGGAGGGTAAGTACCTTGTTCTAGGGCAGCAATAAATGAGACTCAAACCTGCAAGTTTTGGATTTGAAGACTGCAGCTATAACCACTTTGATATCAGCTACTCCTGCATAAAACACATGTAAAGAGATTCCGTCTAGATGTAGTTTTAGGGAATATTGCATTTCTATATCTCACAAGAGATGCTTTTGATTTGATTTTTTACACCGCAGAACTGATACTTTTAAGGTCGTTTGTCTTTACTGAACAGTTTGTAATTGTATTCCACGGGCACTCTGCTCTGTCTTTATACACAGAACTGACTCGTATTCTTCCTCTTGGACAGAACACATTTGCTGTCAGTAGAGCCCTGCTGCTCATGATACCACACCTCACTGTTTCCATTCTGTATGATTCTGGATAACTATATTCACAGGGAACAACCACAGTAGATCATCTCACTGCACACATTGGGTTCTTCGGATACCTTTCAGAGCATATGTGACCTTTTGAAAAAAGGTCAACAAACACCATATCCCTGTTCACTTCAAGCCCAGCAACACTCTGAGGCAGAAACTTGTTCACCCCAAAGACAAAACACTTAGGTAAAAGCAGTGCAATGTAGTTTATGCAGTTCAGTACACTGAGGAATGCACAGACCTGTATATTGGCGAAACAAAACAACCCCTTCATAAACGTATGGCTCAACATCGGAGAGCTAGTTCTTCAAGTCAGGACTCAGCAGTCCACCTACACCTGAAGGGCAAGGGACATTCTTTTGAGGATAACAACGTACATATTTTAGCCAGAGAAGACAGATGGTTTGAAAGAGGAGTGAAGGAAGCCATCTATGTAAAATTGGAAAACCCCTCTCTGAACAGGGGAGGTGGACTGAGACACAATTTATCAACCACATATAATACAGTTTTAGCATCTGTTCCCAAAAAGTTTCCCAACCATTTACACCTTGGGTCTGGTGGCTCTGGCCATTAATGGGTTGTTAAGTACTGCTAATTGTAGAAAAACAGGACACCACCCAGGCTAATTTCAACAACATCCTCCAATTGGCAGGTGATTACTGGGTCGTTAACAGACCCCAATCATGTGAGTCTCAAATGGGCTCCACCCATAGATGTTCCAAGTTTAAAAACCAAAACTCCCCACCAGTCTTTTGGAACTGAAGAAGCCACTTGGAGGAGTGGTGAAATGTATTGAAGAAAACTCATCTAAGTCCAGTTGCCCCCCCCCCCCCCCCCCCCCCCCCCCCCCCCCCCTTTTTTTTTGGATATGAGACCTTTTGAAAACAACCTGTTTCAGAAATACATGAGAAATGCAGTGATGCAGCCACTTGTATGGAATACACTGTATCTACAGCAACACCTTTTATATATCAGCTGTACAGAAGACAGATACCTCCTTTACAGATCCAGACTGAATTCTACAGAAACAGTTTCCCTGTGGCCTTTTAAAGCACAAGAGTAGTTTCCAGATTGACTGAGAGACACTGGATTTAAGCGAAGTGTGAAGTGTGTCTCTGGGAGGAATGGTTTGTCTTTAAGCCAGGTGAAGTCTGATTGGTTGAGAGAGCAGCTTTATATGCAACAGATCAGAGTCACTGCCTTTCTGTCATTGTTTCATTTCCTGTAGAAGAGATCATCGCCAATTCAGTCAAAAAAAAAGATATGTTTAAAATGCAGTCATTCACTGGCAGGAACTATTTACCCATGTGTGGGTTGCAGTTGTCTGGAGCCTGTCCTGGAAGAATGACATCACCTAGAGGAAACCTGCTTAACTCTTAACCTAGTTACAAACTATACTTTTCTATATAGAACACAGTTGACATAATCACAGTTCGGACTGAAAAAAGTATGTATTAGAAACCTTTGTATTTAGTGAGACAGCAAAGCAGCCCCAGTGCATGATGCTCTCTCCATCATGCTTCATGGTTTTGATGTGAACAGATAGGAAAATGGTTCAATTTTTGAGTCATTCACCCACAGACCATTATTTCTCAAGCATTTTGTCACACCTAGGTGCTCTTTCGCAAACCTGTGGTGTGCATGAATTTTTTTTTTTTTTTTTTTTTTTTTTTGAGAGCAGCAGTTGTTTCCTGCTGGTTGTCCTTCTGTCATCTCAAAAGATGCAAAGCCGAGGAGTTGGAGTGGACCCAAGCAACTCGGAGCACTGGTAACAGCAGCTGTGGTAGAAACAGGTGCTGGAAAAATGGAAGAGAAACTTCTTTGGCTGGGACAGGATTAAAAAAAAAGGAGGCTTCAAATATTACCAAATTAGTTCAAATATGAGTTCATTAAAAGGATAAAACAGAAAATGTTTAAAAACTACACTAACTTATGACAACATGAGAGTACAATAGTGAGATCTCTCCATGTTTCCCAAACCATTTGTTCTTTCCAGTAATAAATCAGCATCTTTACTCTCCAGCATCTGTGTCTGATATTCTGAAAAAAAAAAAAAACTTCAGTTCTCCTTATCACACAAACACTCTGCTCTGTCTTAGTTCTCTGAGCTAATGTTTACATTCTTACTGTGACTGACATTTGTTGCCAGTGCAGTATACATCATAACACCACGTTGCCTCCTTCCCTTGGTTTCTATATGGATCATCACATATAGAGGGAATGAGCACAGTAGATCTTTTCTACTGTTCGGATGTATTTTTTTTCTTGCCTTATGCCTGTATAAAAGAGCTCCATGTCACTGCGTGAGAAGAGCACTCACACACACACACACACACATTTTCAGAACCGCTTGTCCCATACGGGGTCACGGGAGCCTACCCGGTAACACAGGGCGTAAGGCCAGAGGGGGAGGGGACACACCCAGGACGGAACGCCAGTCCATCGCAAGGCACCCCAAGCAGAATTTGAACCCCAGACCCAGTGGAGAGCAGGACTGTGGTCCAACCTACTGCGCCACCACGCCCCGATATGAGAAGAGCACTCTATAAAAATAAATTGAATTGAATCTTCTCACTGCACACACTGGTTTCTGTGGATACCATACAGCCCACTGACCCACTAGAACTCCTGAAAAATGTTGATGACACTGGAGAGTCCACTACACTACCTTAACTAATCTCATATTGACCTAGTGACAAAAAAGCAAAAAAATGCAAATAAAATCATGCTCTAAGAAAGTAACCATTTAAGTATTTTATTCTCTGTCATACTCTGCTGCTCCTATTGCTCTCAGCTCTTTCCTATTTACTGACCGTCAAGAATTTCCAAGTTATACTTCTTCTGAGAAAAACGAATGTCTTTCACATTTCTATCACCCCATCAGAGGGTTGGAGTCAGGCAGACTGATGACAGAAGGAGCTTAAAATGTAAGCTTTACTTCTGCTTTTCTTGTTTAAAGTATAGACACTCATATTTTTCACATTTCCTAATTGAATATACAGTTTAATCTACAATTCATGGGATGCAGGGGTGGGCAATTAATTTTCCCAAGGGGCCACATGAGAAACTGGGACTGTTGTGGAGGGCCGAACCAATAGGCTGAACTTAATTCTGATCAATACTAATTTTATCGCTTCATAAAAAGCAGTAAATTGTATGGTTTTAATTAGCTTCTATGCGTAAGAATACAAGTTACGATAAGGGTATGAAAATGTGGAGTAGGTCAAATATAGCAGTAAAAAATAGTAGAAAAACCAATCATTACACCACTATTTCATTTTATTTTTAACATAACGTACTTTTAACCTTCACAAAAATAATACTGAAAATGTGTATGTTTTGCAGTGTGTTAAAGACCAGCAATTAATTAACTTTATACAAAAAGCAACAAGTGCTTTTGATGTTTTCTGGTTCTTTTTTCGTGTTCGGTGAGAAAAATCCAGTCTGTCTTGGGTTTGAACAAGTGCACTGAAGTCTGGTTGAATGCCTGAGGTGGATATGTGAAGGACAGCTCACAGCTGATCATGAGAGAGAGAGGATCTGTATCTGGATTTGTTGAACTTCATCACTGAGAATGTTTGTTCATATATGTAGGTAGATCCAAAGAGAACAAACATTTTCTGAGCATGCCTCCTCATGTGTGGAAAGTTCTCCTCTTTGAGAGAAGAGTAAAAATCCAGCAGTGATACTGACTAAAACAAATCCCTCCCTGCCTGTCGTCATCCCTTTCATTGACCGCGTTGCTGCCAGCTCCTCCGTAACCTTAAACTTTCCTTCATTATCCCACGTACAAAGACGAGTAACTGGGCTGTGTTGCGGACATCACAGCTCTCATCAAAACCAAGGAGAAAAGTCAAAATTGTCCGCTTTTGCAGCTGAAGCTCCAGATTTTCCGCGACCGATGTCCTCGATCCTTCTCCTCATTACGGCACGCACACTAACGATCTGGCTAACGAGTTAGCCTAGATCCTCACGAGTATTCCGAAAAAGAGGTGTATATAAACCCAGACAGACACGGAAGAATAGAAGCTCTTTGTTTAATATCTTGTAGGCAACTATGGGTGACTTATACTTCACACAGCTGGCTTCACGATAAAATAAACAACATTAAACTCCAAAACGTGCAGGGCACAAATGTTTACACAGATAAGTATAACAGCCGGCGAGGGAGAGGGGAATGGGGAGCGGGGGGGCAGCGACAACCCCTCGGTCTCCACAATAATAATCATTACAACACACATGCATAAATTGAAAAAAAAAAAGCCGTCACTTTCAAAATAAAAGCCATGCGGTTGTATTCTGTGAATGGTGCACACTTATTTACATTTGATTTCTAATTTCCGATTGATCTCTCGCGGGCCGGACAGGGACAGCCAAAGGGCCGGATGTGGCCCGGGGGCCGTAAAATGCCCAGGTCTGATGGCATGATTAAGAAAAGAATCAGTTTACACCAGGGTGTCAGATCTTCATTGCCAGTTTTCATAATTTCCCTAACAATTGTTATGGTAAATGTATAGTCTATAAAGTTAGGGTGATTATGGGCAAAGCACACAAATGTTGAAATAATTTACAAGGCCCACATTTAAAGGCACAAAATGACAGTAATAGAGTTTTACCAGTACCTATTGTATGTTTTCAGCAATCAATGAAAAGTGTATGATGATTGTACACTTCACTGGTGAACTTTTCCCGGCAGCAGAAATGTCACCATGAGGTTTTTTAAGGCACAGAATGACTCACTCAAAGTCACAATAGTGCATCATTCTAAACATCAACATGCAGATGAAAAAAATGATAAGATCCACTGGTTCCAAACAAAGAATCAGTTGCTGCTTCTTCTGATGTTTATAAAACTTCTGAACTTCTCTTTCTGATATTTTCAAAGATTATTCTGATATTTAGGTGCTCTATACATGACACCCGGATGTGAAACAAATTCGAATGTGTTTTTCTGTGATGTCTGGACACGGACATAAAGTGCAATGACCTCAGTTGAAGAGTGTATACACAAGTGTGCAGTGCAAACTCGGAGATAAAGTGCATTGGTGACATGAAATAAGAGACATAGTGTTCTTACAGTCAGTGGAACTGTATTAAACTGTCTTTCCACATTTGTCATGTCCCAGACAAGTAATTACCCCTGCAACAATAAGAGGTGTAACTCTGTCTCATCAGGCCACAACCACACATCTATTCATAGTCTCATTATCAACCATCATCAGCTATAAAAGTAACAAAACAATCCAGAAAGTTGTGAGTTCTTGGTTAGTGCTCTATTGCTTTTCTTGTGATGCCTAGTGATCCTTTTTACGCACTGGTAAGTCTTGTCCTGTCCTGGGGGAGTTTGTGTTCCAAGTCCCGATTTCCGTCTTGTCTGAGCCATTCTGTACACCTGCCCAGTTCCTCGATTTCAGTCCTTATTTTGTGATACCACTACGTTCAAATCACACTTTCCTGTTTCATTTATTAACTTGCGCAAATATCACATCCGTGTCTTTGGTTCATGTTCATGTTCGTTATGTTACATCTGTACTGTATTTTCCAGTTTGCACTGTGAACTTATAAATACTCTGCACATGGGGTCATTATACTTTACGTCCGTGTAGATCGCCCATCCAGATGCGACTTCCGTTCAGCAATGTTTACAATTCCTGACCGGGATTCAATAAGAACATGAAGAACATTGAAAACATTCATAGACAAAATCTTAGAGATTTTGTAAGGCATAATATTTTATTACAGAATGTAACCTGTGTTACTAAGCTTGTATTGACTGATTGTATTGAAAGAGGTCCTAAAATGTGATGCGAACATCTGTCAAAATAATAAACAGAGCCTTGTTACAACAAACAATACACAAAATTTTACATTATCATATCATGTGTGGTGTTAAATTTCATTGAAATGTGACCTAGACGTATGCCTTGATGATTATACATGTTTAAAAATTAAAATGTTTGCTTACAATGTTATGTGACTTAACTAAGTCAGTAAAATAATAAACAAGCTTGTTGTGACACCCAGAAGTGACCAAACACGTGCAAGGTGAGGTGGTGCCTGTATACGTGAGATATGATATGAAATAAGGTTAGCAAGAGGTGGGGTGTTAACTGCTTCTGGTTCCACGAAAAGAGCAGAAACCGATAAAAAAGAAAGTTTTGAGAACTAAGAAGTGGAAAAGTTATATATAATTATATGTGATATGCCTGTTATCACACCCTGAAATGAATTATGTATGAAATTTGCAAATAGAAGCAGGCAATTAGGACTGATTGGAGAGACACCCAATTTCTGAGGCTCTCCCATCAATGGTCTCGTGAAAAGTTGCATGTTGGCTAACTTATGTATTGACTGTAAGTACTTTTGCAATTGCTGAAGGTATGTCAGCCCAGGCTCCGTGGACACCTTCGATCTGGTGCCGAATGTTATGTCTATCCAGGTCCTTAGTTCCCAGCCAGACATCAGCAAAACAGATGTATAGCCAGTAGACTCCTGGAAGGCAGGGCAGCATGTCTACTTAACTGTGTCAATCCCTGTCATTTTGGAGGTAATGACTGAATGCTACGTGGGGAGTATCCTATTAAAACACTGTCCCAATCCATTACTCACGGTATAAGGGTGTGGTGAAAGTCATCTGGATGTCCAGAAAAATACAAGCCTTCTTCATGTTCTATGACACACAGGGACAGCTGGGAGTGTAGTGGTTAGAGCTGTTGCCTTTGGACCCAAAGGTCGCAGGTTTTGTTCGCACCTCCAGCTGTAAAGCCCTTAAGCAAATTACTAAACCTGAATTGCTCCAGTAAAATTACCAAACTGTATAGCTGAGTGAATAATTGAAAGCCACTCTGGAGGAAAACATCAGCTAATGGAATAAATGTATAGGCATGTGAGAAAGTAAGTACACTTCATGGAAAATGCTGCCTTTTTCAAAAAAGATTTGGACATGCACACAACTGACCTTTATTAAACAGTTTTTGTACGTAAAGGTAATTAACTGAGGTAATATTCCTATGTGGAAAAAGTACATAAGCCCCAAGCCTCAGAAGCTGGTATTGCCCGTTTTCAGAAAACTTCTAGTAGCCGTTGTGTACGTCTACCAGTCTTTGACATCAACTTTGACATTTTTGACCATTCTTCCATGCAGAATTCCTTTAACTGTGAAATGTTTTAGGGTTTTCTTGCATGTACAGCCCGTTTCAAATTCCCCCACAACAGGATTCAAATCTGGGCTTTGACTAGGTCAGGGGCGTCAAACTCAATTTCATCCCGGGCCACATCAGCATTATGGTTGCTCTCAAAGGGCCGGTTGTAACTGTAAGACTATATGAATGTATCTACTCTTTTATTACATTGCATAATTACCTCTGCATTCAGTTACTACTGGTTTTGGTAGTAACTCAATTAATACCTAGCTTTGAAAGTATAAGCCCAGGACAAATAATGACAAAGTGTATTCAAGTGTACAACTACTGTTGTACGGTTTATTTAAAAAATATATGTGGTAGCATGCATGTGAGCACACACTCAGATTTCTCTGTGATAGTCCAAATTAAATTAATTCATTAAATTAAGAAAAAATCGTTACTTATACATCAAAAAACAAAATTTCAAAATCAAATGAATAATAAAGTGCATTTCGCATAATACAAAAAATAGCAAGCCCCATGATGAATTATTTTAACTTTTTAAGTCACTGTTGAAAGGGGCAAAAGTACACGTACACACACTTTCTGAACCACTTGTCCCATACAGGGTTAGCGGGGAACCGGAGCCTACCCAGCAACACAGGGCGTAAGGCCGGAGGGGGAGGGGACACACCCAGGACGGGACGCCAGTCCGCCGCAAGGCACCCCAAGCGGGACTCAAACCCCAAACCCACCAGAGAGGAGGACCCGGTCCAACCCACTGCACCACCGTGCCCCCTGGGGCAAAAGCATGGTACAACAAATTGTGCTCTGATCCAAGGTGCAGTCTGTGGTATAGAAACTTAGTGTTTTTGTTCCAACAGCTAACGAAAACGCCAGAAAACTGCGCGCTTCTCTTCAGCCGGCTGTGTCGTCAGATTTTCCGCTAGTTCCCAGACTCGGTCCGCATCAGTATTACTTGACAAGCTAACATTGTTAAACGCCTATTTCTGGTCGGGGCACACCTGCTGCTCACATACTGTTTTGTTGCTTTTCTTGGTAGCTATGATTAGCATACTTAGCTCCGTGTTTGGTGTCGAAGCGCCAACGTAATTAGTAATTGTATTCCTTGAGCACGGCCACGGCCTCGTAGCAAAGAAGACACACCGGCTTGTTTCCATTAAGCACAAACATGTACTCGCTTTCCCATCTCTCATTAAATAGCCCCCCCCTCTCCTCTGCATCAACTTTTCTTTTCTTCGACATGATGGGTCTATTCGTATTTTTTTTTACTAATCCCATCACTCCACTAGAACGCCGCTGCAGGAAAAAAAAAACAGATATCCAGACACTGCCATCTACTGGCTAGATGCCTTCATCGTGCAGGTAATAAAATTGAGATGAATTTTCAGGTCCCGAAAATAAGATTTATGATAACAATAAAATAATTTGTAAGCTTTCGCGGGCCACATAAAATGAGGGGTTTGGCTCGCGGGCCTTGAATTTGACACTTGTGGACTAGGCCATTCCATAACCCTCCATTTCTTCTTTTTGAGGTATTCCTTGGCAGATTTACTGGTATGCTTAGGATCATTATCCTGCTGAAAGGTCCACGTCTGGTTCTGCTTCAGGTTTTGGACAGATGGCTTCACATTTTCTTCAAGCACTCTGATATGATGCAGAATTCATAGTTAAATCTATGATTGCAAGTCAACCAGACCCTGAGGCAGCAAAGCAAATCCAAACCATAATATTTGCACCACTATGCTGTACAGCTGGTATGAGGTTCTTCTCCTCAAATGTTGTCTTTGGTTTGTACCAAACAACTGTATCTCAAACTTTAGTCTTACCTTCATGTTTTTGAAGAGTAAAGGCTTCCTCCTGGCATACCTGGAGAAGATGAAAGTTGTGCAGTCCTTTTCTGATGGTAGATGCATTCGCATTGACACCAACAGTTGCAGGAGTTACGTGCAGACCCTGGGATGAAATCCGAGGGTTCTTGGAGACTTCTTTAAGGATCTTATGGTCTGCTCCTAGGCTGAATTTGCTGGGTCGGCCCATCCGAGACAAATTGGTATTTGTTTTAAATCTTGGGGGTGCGGTGGCGCAGTGGCGCAGTGGGTTGGACCACAGTCCTGCTCTCCGGTGGGTCTGGGGTTTGAGTCCTGCTTGGGGTGCCTTGCGGTGGACTGGCGTCCTGTCCTGGGTGTGTCCCCTCCCCCTCTGGCCTTATGCCCTGAGTTGCTGGGTGGGCTCCAGTTCCCTGTGACCCTGTATGGGACGAGCGGTTCTGAAGGTGTGTGTGTGTTTCAGATCTTTTCCACTTGTAGATGAGTTTCCATAAGGTGGAATGATTGATTTCAAATAATTTAGAGATCCGTTTTAAATCCCTTCCCACATTCATGGGCATCCATAATCTTCTTTCAGAAGACTTTACAGAACTCCTTTGACCAAGGCATGATGACATCACACAGTTCACTAACAAAGAACAAATCACACCCTATATGTCTGAGGTTTAAATAACACAGGTTCCTCCAGGATACTCTCTAACAATGTTCTTATCATTGGCACCTAACCTGGTACACCTGATTCTTATTTTGTGCATTTGAAGTTGTGACAAATGTAGGGGTGTACTTACTTTTTCCATGTAACAAATCTGTATTTTTGTTTATTTAAACTATAAAATAGGACTGCATAATGCGAGTTTGTGTTATTTGTTCAAGTATATCACCTTTATATATGGGCAGTGATTCAATGAAGATAAATTTTCTGCATGTCAATTTGTTGGAAACGGCAAAATTTTCCATGAGATGTAATTACTTTTTCACATGACTGTATCTATTCTTTGTGTTTAACACACGTCCCATTTTCTATACATGTCCACGGTTCACGTACCATCACTGACTAGTTCTTAACCTTGTTTTACTGTCTCTGCAGCTCTACACAACATTATGGCTTTTTCTAAGTCAAAATGTTGCTCACATAGTGTCTCTCTCACCAAGCTGTCTGCAATTCCACATGCTATTCGCTCTTTTATGAACGAGTCCATCAGCAGGAACAGTACCGCGGCTCGTTCCGGAACAAGACAATGTACAAATGGAGCGGTGGACCTGTGCGGTGGAGTTGCCTCTGTTATCAACATCAACTGGACTTCTATACAGCAGTTTTAAGGGACTTGCTGGCAGAAAGGAGAGGAGAGAAGAGTAAGTATGGAGTATTCATGTGTACCAGAGAGAAGCAGTTAGATGTTGGGTCCCATCGAGAGGACAGTCCGGCAATGCTTTTCTTTATAAGTAACCCTGTGGGACATGCATTTGAGCCTCTGTATATAACTTATTGATAGTGTGTGGTGTTGTGTTTTACCTTTATGTATGAATTTTTCAGTGAGGGTGTAGTGTTTGTGTCAGGGTTGTAGCAAGGAGTTTCCGGGGCCACCCAACCAGTGTACAGGTACCTGTTTATTGCGATAAAGTAAGAACCAATTTTTCCCTCTTTTTTTTTTTTTTAAATTAGATTGCTAAGGTGTCTGACTAGTTTGGGGAATCTAAACTTCCAGCAGCATCTAACTGAGAACTGGCTACTGCACCCCCTAGTGGTGGCACGACATTGACATCTTGGAGGTGAAGTCACCATTTTAATCAGAATCAGAACAAGCTTTATTGCCAAGTATGTTCACACATACAAGGAATTTGTCTTGGTGACAGAAACTTCCACAGCACAGACAGAATGACAGTGACAGGACGCAGATGAGAAGATGGAATATGTAAATAAAGGGTTAAAAAAAATATTAAAAAAAACAAAGTACACAATATACAAAAATAGTCACTAGACATTATATGTATGTACAGGTATGTTCTATACAAATGCAAGGGAATGTGAGTAAGGCATATGATGTGATAAATAGATATAATTATAAATATAGATAGCACCCCTCCGTGAACCGCCACCTTACCGTGGTGGAGGGGTTTGAGTGCCTGAATGAGTCCAGGAGCTATGTTGCCTGGGGCTATATGCCCCTGGTAGGGTCTCCCATGGCAAACAGGCCCTGGATGACAGACGAGACAAAGCGCGGTTCAAAAACCCCTTATGAAGAAAAAATCAAGGCTTTCGTTTACCCTGCCCGGTATGGGGTCACCTGGGGGCGGGGCTCGCATGCGAGCGCCTGGTGGCCAGGTCTATGCCCACGGGGCCTGGCCAGGCTCAGCCTGAAGCCATGACATGGAGCCGCTCTTCGGTGGGCTCACCACCTGCCGGAGAGACCGTAAGGGGCCAGTGCATTGTGATATGGGCGGTGGTCGGGGCCGAGTGCCCGGCCGACCCAAACCTCGGGCGCCAACTCTGGTTTTTGGGACTTGGAATGTCACCTCACTGGCGGGGAAGGAGCCCGAGCTGGTGCGGGAAGTTGAGAGATATCGTCTAGATATCGTCGGGCTCACTTCCACTCACAGCTTAGTTTCTGGAACCACTCTTCTCGACCAAGGGTGAACTCTCCACTATTCTGGCGTTGCCCAGGGTGAGAGGCGGTGGGCGGGTGTGGGCTTATTAATAGCCCCCCAGTTTAGCCGCCATGTGTTGGAGTCTACCCCGGTGAATGAGAGGGTCATCTCCCTACGCCTTCGGGTCAGGGAACGGTCTCTCACTGTTGTTTGTGCTTATGTGCCTAGTGGCAGTGTAGAGTACCTGGCCTTCTTGGAGTCCCTGGAGGGCGTGCTGGAAAGCGCTCCCACTGGGGACTCTGTCGTTCTACTGGGGGACTTTAACGCCCACGTGGGCAGTGACAGTGACACCTGGAGGGGCGTGACTGGGAGGAACGGCCTCCCTGATCTGAACCCGAGCGGTGAGTTGTTATTGGATTTCTGTGCTAGTCACGGTTTATCCATAACGAACACCATGTTCATGCATAAGGGTGTCCATCAGTGCACTTGGCACCAGGACACCCTAGGTCGGAGGTCGATGATCGACTTTGTAGTTGTTTCTTCTGACCTTCGGCCATATGTCTTGGACATTCGGGTGAAGAGAGGGCTGAGCTGTCAACTGATCACCACCTGGTGGCGAGTTGGATTCGATGGCGGGGGAAAAAGCTGGACAGACCTGGCAGGCCCAAACGTATAGTGAGGGTCTGTTGGGAACGTTTGGCGGAGCCCCCTGTCAGAGAGATCTTCAACTCCCACCTCCGACAGAGCTTCAGCCAGGTCCCGAGGGAGGTGGGGGACATTGAGTCTGGATGGACTATGTTCCACGCCTCCATTGTTGGGGCGGCGGTTCTGAGCTGCGGCCATAAGGTCTCCGGCACCTGTCGCGGCGGCAATCCCTGAACACGGTGGTGGACACCGGAAGTAAGGGATGCCGTCAAGCTGAAGAAGGAGTTCTATCGGGCCTGGCTGGCTCATGGGACTCCTGAAGCAGCTGACGGGTACCGACGGGCCAAACAAAGCGCGGCTCTGGCAGTCGCCGCGGCAAAAACTCGGGCTTGGGAGGAGTTCGGCGAGGCCATGGAGGAAGACTTTTGGTCGGCCTCAAAGAGATTCTGGCAAACTGTCCAGCGACTCAGAGGGGGGAAGCGGTGATCTACAAACACTGTTTACAGTGGAAGTGGTGCGCTGCTGACCTCAACTGAGGAAGTCCTCGGGCGGTGGAAGGAGTTCTTTGAGGATCTCCTCAATCCCTCCGACACGCCTTCCGTAGAGGAAGCTGAGGCTGGGGACTTGGAGGGGGACTCGTCCATTACCCTGGCTGAAGTTGCTGAGGTAGTCAAAAAACTCCTCGGTGGCAAGGCTCCGGGGGTGGATGAGATCCGCCCCGAGTTTCTCAAGTCTCTGGATGTTGTGGGGCTGTCTTGGCTGACACGCCTCTGCAGCATCGCGTGGAGTTCGGGAACGGTGCCTCTGGACTGGCAGACCGGGGTGGTGGTCCCTCTTTTTAAGAAGGGGGACCGGAGATTGTGTTCCAACTACAGGGGGATCACACTCCTTAGCCTCCCTGGGAAAGTCTATGCCAGGGTACTGGAAAGGAGAATCCGACCGATAGTCGAACCTCGGATCCAGGAGGAGCAATGCGGTTTTCGCCCTGGCCGTGGAACACTGGACCAGCTCTATACCCTCACTAGGGTGCTGGAGGGTTCGTGGGAGTTTGCCCAACCAGTCCATATTTGTTTTGTGGACCTGGAGAAGGCATTCGACCGTGTCTCTCGTGGCGTCCTGTGGGAGGTACTTCGGGATTATGGGGTTCGGGGCTCGCTGCTACGGGCTGTTCGTTCCCTGTATGACTGGAGCAGGAGCTTGGTTCGCATTGCCGGCAGTAAGTCAGACATTTTCCGGGTGCATGTTGGACTCTGCCAGGGCTGCCCTTTGTCACCGATTCTGTTCATTATCTTCATGGACAGAATTTCTAGGCGCAGCCAGGGAACGGAGGGTGTCTGTTTTGGTGGCCGCGAGATCTCGTCTCTGCTTTTTGCAGACGATGTGGTCCTGTTGGCTTCATCAAATCAAGACTTGCAGCGTGCACTGGGGAGGTTTGCAGCCGAGCGCGACGCGGCGGGGATGAGAATCAGCACCTCCAAATCCGAGGCCATGGTTCTCAGTCGGAAAAAGGTAGATTGCCCCCTCCGGGTTAGGGGGGAGTTGCTCCCTCAAGTGGAGGAGTTTAAGTATCTCGGGGTCTTGTTCACGAGTGAGGGAAAAATGGAGCGGCAGGTTGATGGACGGATCGGTGTGGCATCCGCAGTAATGCGGTCATTGTATCGGTCTGTTATGGTGAAGAGGGAGCTGAGTCGTAAGGCGAAGTTCTCAATTTACCGGTCGATCTACGTTCCTACCCTCACCTATGGTCATGAACTCTGGATCATGACCGAAAGAATGAGATCGCGGATACAAGCGGCAGAAATGAGTTTCCTCTGCAGAGTGGCTGGGCGCACCCTTAGGGATAGGGTGAGGAGCTCAGTCACCCGGGAGGAGCTCGGAGTAGAGCCGCTGCTCCTCCGCATCGAGAGGAGCCAGTTGAGGTGGCTCGGGCATCTGTTCCAGATGCCTCCTGGACGCCTCCCTGGTGAGGTGTTCCGGGCATGTCCCACTGGGAGGAGGCCTCGGGGCAGACCCAGGACACATTGGAGAGACTATGTCTCCTGGCTGGCCTGGGAATGCTTTGAGGTTTCCCCAGGGGAACTGGAGGAGGTGTGCGGGGAGAGGGAAGTCTGGAGGACTCTGCTCGGACTGCTGCCCCCACGACCCGGCCCCGGATAGCGGAGGAAGATGGTATGGTATGGTATGGTATGGGCCCTAGTGGGCAAAAGAAGAATTGCAGAGAAAGTGTAGAGAAGAAAGAGTGTAAAAAATGGAATAAAAAGACAAAAGACTTCTGGCCAATAGAGGGTTCATTGGACCCTGTAGTAATCCAAAAAAGCAGAGCTGCATACAACACCATAGAGGGGGAGGTAAGCCTGTATCCCTTAGTGCAGATGCCTGACCTGATGGGAAACCCCAGAATGGTGATGGTCCAAAGGAACTGGGACATTCAGGAGCTGCTGGACATGGCGAACAGCCTCGTCAGTACTAGTACCAACAGTACCAACAGCAATGTCTGCTTCAGCTGCGGCAAGGAAGGTCACTGGTGCAGAGATTGCCCTGACCCCCCTCGTGGAGGCCAAAGGAGGGGCTGGCCAGCAGGCTCTCTCAAAGATGTAACTGCTTATCCCTCAGTATACGGAAACGGAGGGATGGGCGATGGTGAGGAAAAGGGTCAGTACGTTGCCCTAACCTGGTGCCCTGAACCTGACCCTGTGATCATGCTCTCTGTTAACCATTGTCAGGTGTCTTTCCTAGTAGAAAGGGGGGCCATACGCACCTTGACAGCCCAAGAGACACCGGGGACTCCCACCAATGGACAATTCATGAAAGCTGTCGGAGTAACAGGTTTGTTCCAGCTCCTGGCTGAAACACAACCCCTGAGTACAGCAGGTAATTCTGAAAAAATGCATTACAAGTTCCTGCTAAGTGATCATTGCACCTGCACCTGAGTCTTGCACTTGCCCAGCATATACAGTACTGCATATCCTTTCTTTACATCAGTTTCTCTCAGTGTTGCTCTTCTTAATATGACAGATTGTATAACCAGAGTTAAATTAGTTTATGGTAAAATTGTATGAATCTTTAATTTAAACTTATCACATGGGAAGTCAGTGTGATTAGAAATTGCCTCACCTCCAGCTGTAATACCCTTGAGCAAGGTACCTTACATTGCTTCACTAAAAATTACCCAGCTGTACAAATGGGTAAATAATTGTAAGTAGCTAACCATCGTAAGCCACTTTGGAGAAAAGTGTCAGCAAAATGAATAAATGTAATAAGACTATAGAAATACAAAACTTGTGTATTATTGAAGTATGTATACGTCATTGTTTCCCTCTAGTGGATGGAAGTGGATAAAATGCTCTTGTCTTTTTGAACAGTGTAGGAAAGAACTAGAATGGTCAGAGCAATTTGTGTGTATGACAGTGTTTATCGATATCTAACATGTCAGCATTTCATCCATTATGGTTTTTGTTCAACTGTTTAAGCGTATGTGTTAAATTTATTTTATAGTCATTTAATTTAGGGGGGGGCGCAGTGGCGCGGTGGCGCGGTGGGCTGGGCCACAGTCCTGCTCTCCCGTGGGTCTGGGGTTTGAGTCCCGCTTGGGGTGCCTTGTGACGGACTGGCGTCCTGTCCTGGGTGTGTCCCCTCCCCCTCCGGCCTTACGCCCTGTGTTGCTGCGTAAGTTCCGGTTCCCTGCGACCCTGTATGGGACAAGCGGTTCTGAAAATGTGTGTGTGTGTGTCAATTTACTAATAACATGTCAAGAACATACATACAAAATGCCGTTAAGTCCAGATCTTTCAATTAATAAAATAGGAGCAAGTCACTGAATAACTCAATTCAAAATAACCATCAGTGTCTACTCTGTTTCACCTGGCTCAGTGCAGTTTGTCAGGCCATACAGTGTCTCTTTGTGTGATGGTGCTAGGACATCCGGTCTTGTCAGGATTCATGAAGCGAGTTATATGATGGCAACCTCCCCAGGATTCATTCTGCCTGGTACAATAACCACAGTGATTGTGGTGACCTCACTTAAGTTACAAATTTAGAGAACAGATCTGAAGGCGGTGCCATGGATAGCACTGGGGATTGATCTTCTGCATTGTTGGTTCAAACATGGGTACCAATCTGGATCAGTATGTATAGAATTTGTATGTTCTTCCTCTGGACTTTCTGATTTCCTCCCAAAGACATCACTGATGAGACATCTCTCTCTGGTGAACTGGTGCCACTAAATTGCCAATAGTGTGTCAATGTTTGTGGCTACCCTTAGTTGGACTTGTATTCTCTCCTGGGTGTACCCTGAGTTGCCTTGCACCCTGGATAGGCTCTACACCAACACAACCCTGATTTGGACATGCAGATAACAAGAAAGTGAGTTATTCTTTTCCCCCTCCACTTTCACTTTCATAGATGTGAATGAATTGGTTTGTCACAAATGAAGTCAGCTGACAGCAAAGAAACATTGCTAATGGGTCACTGTAAAAATGGCTGTAACTGATAGCAGGCAGTGGATAATGAAAACATCATCAGTGTTACACTTGTATCTCAATTTACAAACTCTACATTAACACAACAACTACATTACAAACAATAAAAGCGAAATAATACAGCTCACACACACAGTCAGAAACCATTTGTCCTGAGTAGGCTCACGGCAAATCGGAGCCTAACCCGGCAATATAAGGCACAAAGCTGGATGGGGGGGGGACACACCCAGGATGGGACACCAGTCCATCACAAGGAACCCCAAGGAGGACTTGAACCCCAGGCCCACCAGAGAGGAGGACCCAGCCAAATCCACTGCGCCACCACACCAAAATATACCTGAATCCTTGAATTTATTCAAAGGTTAGCTAAGTTTGCAGTCAAAGAAGCCCAACAACAGAGATGTTCTTCTGTTTACTTTAATGTGAAAATTCTGGATGGACCAGCTATAAATTTAAAAACATGATAACAAATTGCTTGGAGAAAATACAAACTCTCCACTCCCCCTCTTTTTCCCTTTATGTATAGCTTCAGTTTTTAACCTAGCTAAGTGCTTATGGCCCCTGATGGTGGGAAGTGAAAATGCAGGCAATTTGTCACTGGGGAAAAAGATGAATTTTAGAAAACAGACTACTGAGAAAAATACAATAAAAAATAAATAAACTTAGAAATGTTTGTATATTCAAAAAACTGTAAATCATACATCCATTACACAAGTCTTCTGAGTAAGTTAAAAGAAGAAAGGTGAAACAGAATAAATGCAGTGCAATACTACCTACCAGTGGTGGTACTTGGAACTGTGCAGTCATCATGGTACTGCTGCATCCACACACACACACATTTTCAGAACCGCTTGTCCCATACAGGGTCACGGGGAACCGGAGCCCACCCGGCAACACAGGGCGTAAGGCCAGAGAGAGAGGGGACACACCCAGGACGGGACGCCAGTCCGCCACAAGGCACCCCAAGCGGGACTCGAACCCCAGACCCACCAGAGAGCAGGACTGTGGCCCAACCCACTGCACCACCGCACCCCCCTGCTGCATCCATGCTACAATTAATTAGGCACTTAAATCTCTCTGGCATTAATTTATTTTTGAGAAAACTTTCTTTATGTGATCTTGCATCCCTGCACTTAATAAATTATAGCTCTTGTACAAGTGAACCATTCTTTATTGTTTTGTTTGCTCAGAAATCCACATGATGAGACTGCCCCAGTTCCAAGTAATTGCTACCTTTTTTATCAAGTGTTAATGGCAGTTCGTTGTAAGTTTGTGGCACTTTCCTAGACGTTCTCTTGTTGGGCAAGGATCATTGCCCTTGTTGATTTTTGGGTTTCAAACAGGAGCCCTTTTATTATACCATGGAGAGATACAGATGCAGTGATGAGGGCTGCTGCTTCAGGACTTAGAGATTGCGTGTTTGAATCCCATCACATGCTGTAGTACCCTTGAGCAAGGTATTTACAATAAAAGTGCTTCAAAAAAAAACTTGACCCAGTTATATAAATTGGTAAATAAGTGTTGGTGGCTTAACACTGCAAGTGAGCTAAATGAATAAGTGTATTGTATATATACATATATGCAGAGAAATTGCCAACTGTGAACTGGCTAAATGTAAAACAAGAAGTTTATACACAGTAACTCAATAAAGCACAGTAATGAGGGCTGCCAGTCTATGCTGTCTATCTGTCCACCCATGCAAGTGATGGGTTCGACCTTATCTCCTCACAGCAAGGCCAAGCTAAAGCCCATCAGCCCATGTGTCCATTTTCTTGTCTAGACCTTCATTGATCTGCTCCGTGGCAGCTTCTCCACAGATGATCACACTTCTACCTTTGGGATATCAGGTTAACCTTCATTACCTGCTTGACCTTTTGGCTGGAATGTCGCATTTCAAAAGATGGGGCCCTGTGTTCCCACCTGACCTGCATCATCTGGACAGATAGAAATGAACCTGCTAAGATAAGGGTCATCAATGAGCAGTTTCTGTAATTAAGACAAGGAATGATGTATTTGTGTGCCTCTATGTGTGTTTCAACCTGAAGGATGCTAAATGAGGTCTTTATTTTGTTCTTTATCTATTTTTTCTCCCCCTCATCGCTCACCTGTCCCTCTCTCTCCTTTTCTCTTGATATACCTTTATTTCACTCTACCTTCTCCTCATGGGTAATCTCTCTATTAATCCATCTCTTTGGCTTTTCCCTTAGTGTTTCTATGTCCCACAGACCCCTTGTATTTTCCCCTTTCCCCTCTTGAATCCTCTTCATGTATTGCTGTCTGCCATCTCACCATCTTCATCTCTCCATCTCTCTTACTTGGTGGATGGTACAAAGTGCAGTGTTTCGGTGCTGTGCGAAGTGATGAACACAAACCTGGCCCACTCCTCAGACACCTTTCCTCCGCGACCGCTTCTTCACGCCATCATTTTTCATACTGATATTACTGTAGCTGAAAGCTTGCCTTTCAAATTCTTGCAAGAACATATGAAACAGTCATTAAATTATGGATGCACATTATACAGATAAATAAAATGATTAAATAAATAAAAGCAGGATTCACACACACACACACACACACACACACACACACACACACACACATTTTCAGAACCGCTTGTCCCATACGAGGTCGTGGGGAACCGGAGCCTACCCAGCAACACAGGGCGTAAGGCCAGAGAGGGAGGGGACATACCCAGGATGGGACGCCAGTCCGTCGCAAGACACCCCAAGCGGGATTCGAACCCCAGACCCACGGGAGAGCAGGACCCGGTCCAACCCACTGCGCCACTGCGCCCCCCAGCAGGATTCAAATAATGGTAAATCACTCCAAAATTACAACAAAAAGATGAAGGCAAAACTGAAATGTATTAAAATAATTTGATTTAAAGCACAGTTGTAATGCGGTATTCAAGCTGCAGCATGAAATTCTCAAGTGACGGTACGTATGACATGCTGGAGCATGTCGGGTTCAAGGAGGGACCAGGCAGGAGCTGCGATGATGAATTTACAGCAAATTTTATTCCTCCTACTCATTATTCTTAAATAATAGTACCCAAAGAATTAAGACTCAAAAGGTCTTTTCCATCATAAACAACCGCTATTAGGTTTTTAGCAACTCTAGAAAGTGCAGATACAGAGGAAGAACCACAGCCTCCATCGTTTGAATAATGCGCTTCGACAGTGCCATTGACCTGCACACTCTCCATTCAGCGACTCCATAATGTACCACACACTGAGATATCAAGAGACACATCAGCTTGACCTGTTGTTTGGAACAGTGGAGTCAAGCACCCATTCAATTCGGCGCTCACACATTAGCGGGATCCACTACCTCAACGTTCCGTTCATTTTATCCCTCTTGGGTTCCTTATAGAGGAGCAGCAGAGCTGGATACAAGAATATGCTTGTGTGATCTATGACTATGTGCAGAAGAGACAGGTAAACTTCCATTAGACATGAGTGAGCAAGCAAGGGGTCTATCAGCAAAATGGACACAGGTAGTACTTCATAATAAATCTTTATTTGTTTGTTTTTATTACGTAAATTAATTTTAAAGTAACATAATTATGATCCCCGTAGGTGCCCACATCAAGTTCAAGCCTCTGGTTATGGCCTACAAGAGGGCCAAGAGAATAGCACCCCGATGCCTACAGAAGCTACTCACTTTCTACACCTCAGCGAGACTGTTACGCTCTTCCACTTCTGGTCATTTTGTGCATCCAGTCCAAAGGGGTCCAAAATAGTCTGTCCATTGATTCCTAGGTTTCAGTGGCTGGACTGACAGCAAGATAAGAGACTGAATTTTGGACAAAGCCAACAGAACAAACAAATGGCACCACAAAATATATTATATATCGATATATTTCGGCGTGATGTTCCTTAACCATGCTAATAGATTTGCACAATTATAACGATATGGTTAGTCACAGATTATCCTTTGTTGCTGTGTGGTGCACAGATGCAGAAGATCATTTTGCTCATGTCATCAGGTTAATAGTTTCATACCATTAAATGAATCCAAAACATCTTCCACTTCTGCATATTGCATCGCATGTCTACCTAAGCTCCATTGTAAAATGCTCTCCATTGTACCTTCACGCGCAGGTAAAGGGTAGTTACGATTCGATTAGTTACTCAAACCATAGGAAATGGCTATCATCATCCCACCCAGAAAGCACTTCCCTACCACTTACTTTCAATTAAGGCTTACAAACTATTGCTACTACCTTCCCCAGCAGTGAAAGAGATGAAAGGAAAAGACAGCTCGGAGAAAAGCTTAGTACATTACAGGATAAATTTAAAAAACATCGCTCTAATGGCAGCATAGAAGTTATGGCTTATAATTATCTGTCATTATCCTGTTTGTTGTGTTCAGTTACACCAAAAGCATTGGAAGTGAAGCATGAGCAAGGCCAAATTGCATTTTCCGTAGTGACAAAGCTTCACTTCTGAAAGAGTCTCAAATTGAAACGATTAAATGTTTTTAGATGTATCAGTCGGCGTACGTCACTGACTAATCACTAATTCTGTTTCAGCAATGGGACGTCTGCTTCGCGGTCGAGCGGGACAAAGAAAGAAAAGGAGGGAAAACGTTCAATTTGTGGCCCCTTTCAAAAAGGCTTTTGGTTTTTCTGTTTTTCATTTCTGATCTCTGCTGTGTCAGAGGCGCCACACTGTGACCGAAAAAAAGCAGATGAAATGAGTGAGAAAAGAGCCGAGCACAGTAATATTTTCTCATCTGTACCGTTCTGATCTTTTACTCACTGAAATTGGAACTTTTGTTTCACAGTTTGGAGGTATCGGAATTGGCATGTCTGTGTTGTCACGCCATCTTCTCTGGTGGATCTGAGCTGTGTAAAGTACAGCTTCCCTCAGAGAACAATATACTGAGGTGACTGAGGTCAGTGGAAAGAAAGCATGTTTCATCTGGATGCAATGGAATATGGTTCCATTTGCTAAGCTCACTGGCTTCTGTGTGGAGCTAATGACATTGCTGAATTTGTGTGTGCGTGTGTGTATCAGTGAAATCTCAGCACTTCCTATTGTGTCACTTTATTTTTCACATATTGTATTATATTGTGGGGGCGCGGTGGCGCATTGGGTTGGACTGGGTCCTGCTCTCCGGTGGGTCTGGGGTTCGAATCCTGCTTGGGGTGCCTTGCGACGGACTGGCGTCCTATCCTGGGTGTGTCCCCTCTCCCTCCTGGGTTGCTGGGTTCGTCTCCGGTTCCCCGCGACCCTGTATGGGACATGCGGTTCAGAAAGTGTGTGTGTGTGTATATATATATTATATTGTATTATTTTTATCACATTTTGTATTGTATTGTATGTGCCCCCCACCCATTTGTGTGTCACTGCAACAGACAGACAGAGGACAGGCAGGTAGGTTGTGAACCCAAGTGCAGGTTGGTTTTATTCGTTTCTCCAGATTCAAAGGGCAGGGCAGGATGAAGGTCCAAGACAGGCGAAAAATCTTCAAGGCGCGAACGTCACAATGAGGGGCAATGTAAACTTGGTGGTCAGAAAACAGGCGAAGGTCAGGAATCGTGAACACGAGATCGCTGATACTGCAAAACCACAAGGGCATTTGCAAGAATCCGCATTGTCTTGCTGACCCGGAGGTCCATTTATCCTGTGAGTCAATTAGTCACAGGTGTTGCCACTCCGCTCGTTCCTGGGGGCTTGACATTGTTATATGACTACTGTTTTATATCAGTAAGAGCTGTAATAGAAGCATGTTTCTGGCATTGTTGTTCTGGCCGTATGTGTGGTTTGAGTCGGAAGCTACTTGTACGTGAACTTGCTGGTCTGAAACACGAGTCAGATTTAAACACGGAAATTTATTTCTATGACAATGAGTTTGGTGAGAGGCTTAGCTGTCGGTAAGGTGCTGGACCACAGAGAGCTGAACTTGAAGATCATGTGCTCTTTGGACACCTTAAGAAATCTTACACTTACAACATGTACATTTACATTGACATTTATTCATTTAGCAGATGCTTTTCTCCAAAGCAACGCACATCTCATAGAAAATACTATTTGTGCATTACCTTAGGAGAAAGAGACATTGCTGCAGACGTGTGATTCTTAAGTACAGTTAGTTTTCTTCACCATATGCGCCAATGTTCATAACAAAAGTAGCTCCATAAAACTCAGAATATCAGCAATTCTTGGTCATCTTCCTACTTTTTTTAAAAAAGAACATAATTATTACATTTTATGTTTGCACTTACTATTACGTTTTTTAATTTTCCACTCACTTTCTCCAAATACAAAAGTGCATTACGCCAACAGATGGAGAGAATGCAGATGCAATTCTTCAAGCAGTCAATTAGTCAAAGATCACCGTTTAACCAGCATACATTATAAATGCAGCCACGTATGAAGTTGATAGACTGCATTTTCATCTTTTTAATCTTTTTTTTCATCACATTGTTTGAATTTCAAAACATTTTCTCCATCATGCCAGAGAAAATCTCTTGGTATTTAAATCTGGTATTTAGCAACTATCTGTGTTTAAAAATGTGAAATACTCCTATTTTTTGGTGTGTGTATCTACAGGAAACAAGGTTTCTGAATGATTGACGTTGTCCTTAATTGATCATAATGAGCATTGTCCGTTTGGACATGGAGGGGCTTTGAAGGCACAGTGAGCACGTGGCTCAAATACCCAGGATGTAAAGGTATCAGGTAAATACTGCATAGGATTCATTGTAAATTGCTGGGGACTGTAATTCGTGCAGCTTGTTCACCACTGTTCTTTCAGCTCCAGTTTAAAGAGTTTTTTAAAACAAATTCACGAGTTTTACTAGATTGTTGATTATTGCACAACACATAGAACCAACAAGTGGCATAGTAGTTATAGCTGTCACCTTACCACAATGAAACATACAGCCACAGAAATTTCAACATACTCAGATCCCAACAACACTGCAGAACTACTGCTACTTTATTAATTTCCCATAATCCCAGTTCATTAGCATTCGTCTCATTAGTACTAAAGTTTTCAGAAAGAGATGTGAGTCACATTTCCTTAATGTGGCTTTTAACGTCACTGTCATCTGCACTTGTCACTTGTGTGTTTCCTTCACCTGTCACTTATCCCATCCGCTTTGCAAGTGAGGCTTGTTGGCGAGGCGCTCCATTATTTTCCGGCGCATTCCAGCATATTTTAAAACAGGAGCTCAAACAGGCCTGCCGCCATCACTCATTCGTGCCACGGTTCGAGCGAAGCCAGTTTCCTCAGAAAGGCAGATGCTGATGCTTTAAACATGTTACATGTGTTCAGACGTCTCGCCGACGTTCCTGTCAACAGATTCACCAACAGCTGCAGCAGATGTTCCTCACAACAGCATTTTTACAAACCTTCACAGGCGTTGATCTCTGAAACACACAGGTGCAGTATCTCAGCAGTCCATACCGCCTTGTAAACAACACAAATTTTCTGCTGATTTTTTCTCCTGTTTGTACAGATCCTTATTACTGAAACCATCGAGAATGGCCTTCTTTTTGGTTTAACAGCAGGGCCAAAGTGGGGGGTTAAATCTATTCCCTTCTTTATGCTGTTCCTTCACGTTTCCCCCACCATAACTCTTTTTGTGCTTGCACCAGTCACAACTCCACCCACTTCTGTCATCTCCCATGCAGACTCCACCTACTGTACAATTTGCCTATTCCTCCTGCTGTAGCCCCTCCTCCTCCTACATCAGTCACTCCGCCCACTTCTCCAACATCTCCCGCTCTGCCTGTATCAGATGCATTACCATCTCCTTCCACTCTGAGCATTCACAACTCCAGTCACCAGTCCACCTACTCTTTCAGCTACTCCTCCCACTTCACCCACTCCACCTGGTCCTCCAACTCCTCTCTCCCCTCCGATATTAGCAGGATTACTAACTCCTCCCACTCTGCCCACACCCCACACTGACTGTTGACACCAATCAATGTCACCAGTGGTGGTCCAGGCCCTCAACAGACTCACCATCAGACTTTCCCAACTTTTCACGCTCCTCCAAGACAAAATCGGAACTGATTGTCTCATTACTATAAAATCAAAGCACTCTGTATCCCGGCAACACTGATTGCAGTTTATTTATTTCATTTCCCGAGACAATTATTGAACAGTTAGACCCTAAGATACTCAATTACTCAACCCAATTTCATCACTCGATCAGGCGCAAACAAATAATTGAACAAAAATAAAGATGTGCGAAATTAATTATAATAATGTTTGAATTAAATTTAATCAGTGCTATTTACATACATAATGTAAATTAGCACAACAGCACAATGAAAAAAAAGAAGTCAGTTAAGTTGAATAACAAACATCTTCGTTTTGACTTCTGATGAGCATGGTTACCTTCTGGCTGAGTGATACACCATGGGAAATTGTCTCCGATTACTCCCACCGTGACCTAATGTGGTGAAAAACAGAATCATGCACCAACAGCATACCATACACCTTCCATCTGGGATTCATCTAACTCAAATACTGTTGGAAATATTAATATAAAAACAGTGACGGGCTGTGAGTCAAACTGGCCGTGAACACAGGTCCAAGTGTAACACAACACATATGAAGGACAACATGCTGGTGGACTGGCTGTGATGTCATATCTACACCTTGGAGTGCCAAGGCAGAGGACCCAGAAACTGGAAGATACTCATGATATTCCATCAATGTGGACAACCATCGTACTGCTAGGGTGTCATGATAAAGAAGGTGTATCCAGAAGGCCTTGCATTTAAGGGAACGAGAACTGCTCACCCCATACAGGGCACGAGGAACTGGAGCCTAACCTGGCACACAGGGCATAAGGCCAGAGGCGGAGGGGACACACCCAGGACGGGACGCCAGTCCGTCACAAGGCACCCCAAGCGAGATTCGAACCCCAGACCCACTGAAGAGCAGGACCCGGACCGACCCACCGCGCCCCCCTATTTAAGGGAGTACTGAGGCTATATTTCCTGGTGCCTCCCATTTAACATGGGCACTTCACTGAGCTCCAGCTCCCCGTGGGTTAATATTCCCGATACCTATCCTCAATGAGAGGTGAGTCCATGCCTATCCAGCACATGGACACCACTGGTGTGGGGACCTGTGTCCACGAGAAAGGAGGTGATGGAACATCTCCGCTACTCACTGGTGACCAGGAAGCGACGCTGACACGATGTTCCAACCTCAAACAGTCACACTCGTACAAACAAACAGAAGTGCAGGAAGATTATCCTCCTCCGTCTCCTTCCCCCAGACACACCTCCCGCGGTGACACGGGCGGCCGCCAGGGGGCGCCAGAGCTCTGCGGCGCTCAGTCTCGTGCGCACCGGTACATCGTCCAGCAAAATCACACGTTTATCATATTTAAAAATAATGCACCACAGGGGTGTGTGTGTGTGTTACTCTCTGACAAACACGTTCATGCACATGTCAAGTCCTGTAAGAGTTCACATTGGGCACGTCTTATGCATTATACCCTTTTAAACTTGGGGGAGAGGGCAGGACCGAGGGGGGTCTTGGCTTGGAGGGGTGGGCAGAGCCGCCTGTCTAATGGGATGATGCGTCTCTCTTCTCTTCTCATCAGTTATCATCGTCATCTTCATCCCCATCTTCCGCACGGAGGAGACCGCAGGTTCGACACGCGCTGCTCACCCCTTCGCCTCTTTGTGGAACTTGTCTTGTACACTTTTCATACTTTTTGCGCTCCTTTTCATACTTCGGCCGAGTTATTAATTCACGCCGCGGTCACAATGCGGGACGCAGGACACTGACACGTGTGTGTTGGTGGGTGTAGGACTTCCCCCCCCTCACGTGGAGACGGCTCACCTGAACGCGGACCGGCGGGATGCTGCGCGTGCTGCGCGTCGCCGCGCTCGCGATCCTCGCGACTGGCTCGAGCCGCTCAGGTAAGGAGCGCGCGGCGGTGCGCGAGTGGAACAGGTTGCGAAGCGGGTGTGTTTATGCAGCAGAAATAATAACAGGTCTGGTGGCGCGTGATGGACAGAGGAAGGTGAGGAAGAGGACGAACACGCTGAGCTGTGTGTGGAGTGGAGACTGGAGGGTGTCCTTCGTCTTCCATTCATTCCCGGCCAGAGCTGACAGAGAGTAACTTACTGTGTTTGCTAGTCAATTTTACAGTGATATACCACCCCCGCTGAACTTTCTTTGTCGAAGTGCATACCCTTTTACTGAGTGTGTGCCATTTTCATACGGTGTTGCAAGGTGGCGCAGCGGTTATGGGTCTTCCAAACTGAATGTGTCCAGATCATATCCCTGCTGTAGCTCCCTTGATCAACGTGCGTCTCCTGAAGTGATACTGTAAAAGTTACTCTGCTGTGTCGATGGATCAATTAATAATAATAATAGCAGGATAAAGGTGAAGTATCTGTGACAGGTCCTCCTCGGTGGAAATGGGTCCTGTTCCTCACCTGTGCCCATCTGCACATGAAACCACTGTTTACACAGAGCGGTCAGTGTTAATGTGTTTGTCCGGCTCCTGACCTCCACGGTGCAGCGTACAAACACCTGGGAGCTTCCTGCTTATTAATAACTGGTTATTGAAGTAGTCGCGGTCAGTTTGGGTTCATGTACCACTCTCCTGTGGAGCCATTACTGGTATGAGAACGACACAATGAGGAGATCGATGGCACTAATGACACCCCACTGCTCCCTTTGTGTGTGTGTGTGTGTGTGTGTGTGTGTGTGTGTGTGTGTGGATGGATAAACATGCTCTGAGATGTTAATGCAAGTGTCACCGTCCTCTGCCATTAACCTACTTAGCTGGGTGTTCGTTCTGTGATCAGGCCTGTTACAAGGGACTTAACCTCATGTTGCCAGGGTTGATACAGTGGGCAGAATAAGTGTGTGTGTGTGTGTGTGTGTGTGTGTGTGGTGGGCATGGAGGGGAACTTGTCCAAAAGCTTCATTGTGACTCCCTAATTGACATTTAGCACATGAAGGCTATAATTAATTGAACTTGGAGTTTTGATGCACATGATGCTGCAGGCAGTGTGGGGGGTTTGGCTGGTAGACCAACCATTGATTTTACAGTGGGGTTGGGAGTAAACAAACAGATCTAACCTAGGGCTGTGAACACACACACACACACACACACACCAGACACTGACCCTGAAATAACTTCAACCAGTGCAAGCCATGGAAAATTCCTTCTTTCAAAGATACAACAGATGGAGCTTTGCATCTGACAGTTTGTATATCTCACACCACCATGTTGGTGGTTCACATCCCTCCAGCAGCTCCTGTAGGAGTAAAATTCAAATAGCAAACACACAGATATTCACAGCAGATTGTGTTGGGCTCATTTCTGGAGCTTTCAGGAGTTCAGGAGAGAAGTGACTCTCAAAGAGATGGGTTCCATACCCTTCTTCGATGTGGGAGGGATTCAGCAGCTCTAAGGGACACAGGGAACTCATTCCATTGCATCCTGACCTTGTAAAGAGAGAATAACTGCATTCATTAGGTAAATGTTACCCTGTCAGTTCAGAGAAAGTACCTCGATCGAGGGTGTTTCGGCAGGAGTGGAATTTATAAGATCTAACCACTTCGCCCTCTACTGTTCAACACAGATTCTTTCAGTTCTGTCTGTTGTGACTCAGATCAGCTTTGGATATTAACCATGCTATTAACCAAGGTAAAATCAAAGGTCGTTTTCTAGCCCAGGTTTTCTAAGTCCCCTGAACTATTATAACTGTGCATGTACTTTACCGTGCTGTACCATGAAACCGCAGTATTCCTTCAAGATAAGCTGCACTCGCTGCAGCATGAGGAGATAAGAACTGTTCCTTACGGAGACACGCTGAGAAAGTGCAGCCTGGGGCTCGTTCTCATTTACATAATTTTGAACCGCCAGTGCGGGGTTGATAAAAGCCTCGCTGATAAGTACATATGCTTGGCATTGTCTTTAGGAGGGAACACACTCCTATCCTTCACTGCTTTTCCCTGTAGTCTGAGATGCGCCTGGCTGTAAGGAGTGCATGAAAGTGTGTGTTATCCCCATCTTCCAGATAAAATATGGCTTATTATTATTACTATTATTATTATTATTATTATATGAGAATCTGAAATCATACAGTGTCAATCATTTAAGAGTATGAAGGGGGCATAGCGGTTAAGGTCCCACTGTAGGCACTGGCAGAGGGGTTTTTCTGTGTTTGTTTATTAAATTAATCAATCAGCTGGATGCCCCAAGGAAGCACAAGGAGGCCTAAGGAGCTGCATGCCGCTCTACAGGGAAGAAGTTCCCCCCCCCCTACATGGGGACCTTAATCACTTTAACCATGTTATTACCTAATTTGTAAAGCGTTGTGACAGTATGTGAGCAGGAAGTGTCTTTTACACTGTTGAAATGGGATTTCCTGTAGTCCCTGCATGTACGTGTGTAGTGTCCACTTATGGTGGCACACAGTAGTTAAAACCTCAGCCTTGGCCTTAGAGGACACAGGTTCAAGTCCCCCTCCTGCTGTGGGACCCTTGATCAAGGTACTAACCCTGAATTGCTGCAGTAAAAATTACCCTGCTGTATAAATAAGTAAATCAGTGTACATTGCTTTATGTTGTATGTTTCTTCAGAGGAAAGACATAAGTAGAGGTTATTAAATTATTAATCGTAATAAATTTGTAATAATTAAAGACAGTTTTAAGGGAGTGGGGGCACGGTGGCGGAGTGGGTTGGACCAGGTCCTGCTCTCTTGTGGGTCAGGAGTTCAAGTCCCACTTGGGGTGCCTTGCAACGGAGTGGCGTCCTGTCCTAGGTGTGTCCCCTCCCCCTCCAGCCTTATACCCTGTGTTGCCAGGTTAGGCTCTGGCTCCCTGCAACCCCGTATCGGACAAGCAGTTCAGATGGTGTATGTGTTTTAGGGGATCTGCTTTGACTTGCATGTTCTTTGTGGAGTTATATTTTTATTCAGTGTTGTCAAAATATCACCTTTCTCACCTGCATTGTTTCCACCCCTCCCTTATCCCTCCCCCAGAGTCACAGAGCCAGGCCCCACCACACACCACAACCCCCTCGCCTGTTGAACCCTGGATTCTGCCTGTCAGCTACCAAGTCCTCAATGCCGAGCACTTCCTGCTTCGGCCGGCCGACCCGGAGCTAGGTGGGGTGGGCAGCCCCCAGAAGAAGATCCAACCTCTGGTTTTGTACCGTTCCCGTCGGCCCCCTTCCGTCAACGCCACCTACGGCCCGCTGTCGGCCGTGCGGCCGGTGCCTACCAGTCTATTCCGCCCCCCTGCGTGGGACGTCCGCCCCTTTGTTATGTCTCACCGCATCCTCTCCTCTGAGCCCAAGGTGCGGGTACTCTTCTACCTGGCAGGTGGGCGAGGACCAGGAGGGCGGGGCAGCAGCTGGGGGGCAGAGTCAGGGTCCATATGTGTGACAGCCTATGGATTCCAGGAAACCCGTGAAGTGAGGGGCTACTGCTCATTGTGGTCCCACAGCGGGGTCTGTGTGGTAGAACTGGAACCCGAGCCCACCTGGTTCGGACCCGCATCTGGCCAGACGAAGGGGAACGTGGCGGAGCTGTACTATCGGACTCGGCTAAACGCTCGAGGCGGATGCTCAGCAGAGGACAGCGGGAAGGGGGGCGGGGCCAGAAAACTGCAAGCCACGCTCATGCAGAGGATCGGCAGCGTTCTTCTTTTGCAGGCCACACCCACCAGCCCCTCCCTCACTCAGCTGCAGCTAGGGAATGCTGTCGTCATCCAGACGTCATCCAGGCCGCTGCGAAAGACAGACGTTGCCACCTTCTACGTGTCGACCTGCGGCAGCGCCTCCATAGACCACTTCACACTCAGGTAGACGATGACTACAAAATACATGTGTTCTTTCATGGTCAGTAATACCACTGAAATAATTTACCCAGAGTTCCAGTAGCCTCCAGTCTCTGTGTCACCACAAGGAGAACATGGCCAGGGGCTGGCAAAAACAAATCTCGATTTACAAAAAATGTTACTTTTTAATATACTTTTCAGTAAACGTTCAATCCATATTTTATTATGTGTATTCCTTTAATCACTTAATTATTTATCACTATATATTTTTTTAAACAAACTAACAGAAATAAACCAGCAGTGAGTCCACCGTTCCTCATTGTTTATGCTATTAATATTTAGTGTGCTGTTTGTGAGGAGAAGTTTGATGAAACTCAGCACTAGATGTAAACTCCTCCATTTGTTTGGTCCATGTAATATTTAGGAGGCCTTTGTTTGTTTCATTAGCTTCTCCTCATTTCCTCAAGTTGATGCCACCAACAGGGAGTCTGCTGTTTGTTTATGAGATTTCAAGGACTCTTTAATGACAAATGCTGTATGAGCGTCTCACATCCAGACAGCTGCTGGCGAAATCATGCTCTTGGGTGACATTAATGAAGGTGCTTCTGCTCTTAACATCGAGCTTAAGAGGATCCAGACATTTCCTGTTAGAATGTAGAACATCTAACTGCTGGACTGTGTGCATCAAGCAGGTCATGGCATCATCCTAGCTGTTTAAAGTCCCATGATGGGAACCAAAGAGGTCCTGACTTAACCCTGGTTGGCATTAAGTCTCATATGGGTTCATATGGTAGAAAGAAACTAACTGCACTTAAGAATCATGCGTCTGCATCTATGTCCCTCTTTCTGGTAATGTAATGAACAAATTGTATTTTCTATGATGTGTATGTGGCTTTGGAGAAAAGCGTCTGCTAAATGAATAAATTTAAATGTATATTGAGCAAAAAAGGGTCATGGCCCTTTGTCCTGACTCTCTGACAGGTGACAAAGTGGTTGATGAACACCATGTAGACAAGGGCTGGAAACATACTGCAGGAACAATTTATCCATTCATCTATGCTTTTATTCATTCACTCCACCAACCAACAAATCCATCCATCCATCCACCCTTTTATTCTTCTGCCCATCCAGTCATCCATCCATTAATCCAAAACTGATATATTTCATTTTTTCTTGTTTGTTTTTACACCCTAATTTTGCAAAAAAAAATAAAAGTTTTTGCTTGTTTATTTGTATTTATATCCTAATGGGTAAAGTTTGTAAAAACACTGAAATTGAGCTTCTTTCTCAGCACATTTCACTAGCTTTTGAAAATGTACCTTTGCCCTCAATATTAATTTTGTCATTTTTAATTAAATGTAGTGTTTTCTGATATTTAATGTTTTTGTACTACTTAAGCTCATGTCAACAGTTATAATGAAACAAGTTGAAATATTAATGCTTTTTTCCTCTGCTCTGTCTTTGACCTTCGTAAGTTCACTGTTTCATTGGTACCTTCAGCCTCGCTTTTTCAAATCCATTCATTTTGCTTCTCTTTATTAAACCAAGGAAAATATATTTTAATTTAATAACTGGAGTATTCAGCCAAGTAGTGTGGGACTAAACCCAGCATGTGTAGATACAGTGTGGAGTGAGAGAGGGAGAAATGCTCTCTCTGTTTCTCTATAGTTTACACAATATTTGTGCCAATTTCCCATAATTCTGCTGACATCAAATGTGTTAAAACTGTCATCATCCATATGTGTGTATATAAACAACTTGACAGTGTTCTGCCCGGTAAAATGTAAGCGTTGCTCTCTTCTATAACGTCTATTCTTCTCACAGCCGCCAAACATCATAGAGTTTGTTATATTTGTGTTGTCTAGAGGTAATTTGAACCATAAAATTATCAATATGTGCTCATTTCCATAGGGAAACCCTTTCCAATAGCGTTTATAAATACCGTACAGTGAAAATTCCAGAACAAAATAATAAAAGTATATATCACAAGCCCTCTGTATCTGTATTTTTGCATGCTTTTGAATAAACTGGAGCATGTCATTCACTGAGTAAAATATTCATTTAGTGAAACCCAGAAAGTGTCTTGGTCCATAGGCACTGAGAGGGCAGAGCCTTATGTCTTTTTCTCTTGAGGGTGACCCCTGACTCTCATCACAGTGAAAAAGCCCAGCAGATAGTGCTCATGGCCAGCAGAGGGTGCAGTGCCTGAGGGTCATATAGTGTGGATACCTTTTTTCAGGTATCACAGCATGGGCATTGTTTGAGTTATTTCAGTAAGTATCCAGTTAATGTGTCCAAGAACATAGTAAAATGCGATTTTTAAGAAGAACCTTGTGAAGTACATAAAAATGCTGCTTCACAGTATCACTGTGGACCAGAAAGGAACATGATTGTTATTTAGACTCACAGAAAACACTCAGAATGCCTTTAAAAAACAAACCACACTAACCGGGGACTCATCTCTCCATGCACGGTTGCTCCAAAGTGTGTGCCAGTGCCACAGCTCAGTGCTCAGTGTGTGCTGATTTATTTACCCCTTCAATGTGTCTCCCCACAGCGGGAAGGTGACAGTGGAAATGTGCTGCCGCTCCAGACACGCGCGGCTCCTCGGTCGGCCTGCTGAGTGCGGTTGCTGGCGGTCGGGCCTCACTATGACGACTGCCCGTTTCATGTCGGAAAATACTAAATCGCTGTGTGTCTGTGTGTGTGCATACATAGCTACAGGGTCTACACTTATCTGCTTACATTAATACGAGCTGGCTGAGTGTGAGGGTGCGAGGACTTGTTCCACACTCATTCTTTTTTAGTCTCTGACATGTGATGGTTGTTTCCCATGGTCTGACTGGTTCCCTTAAAGACCCAGTTGAGCGGTGTTCCCGTTTTCCATCTTTCCATTCTGACTGATTGTCTTACAGACAGGGATTGGTTCTCTTAAAGATAAGTGTTGGTTCTTGTGGTCTATTTGGTTCTCTTACATACATTCATTTACCTGACGCTTTTCTCCAAAGCACCTTACAGTGTGAAGGTGCTTACAATTCTTTACCCATTTGTACAGCTTGGTATACTGGAGCAACTTAGGATAAGTACTTTGCTCAAAGGTATTACAGCCAGAGGTGGGAATCTAACCTAGAACCTTTGAGTCCAAAGACGGTAGCTGTAATCACTACACTACCAGCTGACCTTTCCATGTCTTACGGACAGGTTTTGGTTCCTGTGGTCTGATTGGCTCTCTTACACACATTGGCTCTCTTCATTCCTGTTGTCTGATACATTCACTTGTTAGCTGGTTTTTCATCATACAGACAGTCCATATTACCCTCATTCATTTGGCTGTGGAACCCCACAAAGAAGAGTAAGAAATGGCTTCTGGGAGTTATTGGTCACTGAGGATTGGAAGCCTTCTCGCTATTTTGCAGTTTTCTAAAAGATTGCCTGGAAGTAGCAAGGGTTTAGTTTAGGATTATGAGTTTAGTGTGGATTGCTAAAGAATGGACTGGGGGGATTGGAGTGAGCTGCAGTTGGGGGTCTTGAGCACTTGTGCTGTTTATCAAGTTGCAGGACCTGGAAGCAAGTTTTGTTTTTCCACTCAGTTTCCATTACCATGAATAATGACATCCATCTGTATAGGACTCCAAGGATCTCTGAAATACATTTACACCAGGCATTCTAACCTGGGATTCAGGGGCCCCTGGGAGTCTGTGAATGGGCTACCGGGGGGTCCGTGAAGCACAGGCATGGTTTGAAAATAACACTGTCTTTAATGAAGTTAAAAACAAAAGAAAAATATTACTACAGCATTACTATCTATGGCACAATTACACATGAAGATGAGAAAATTTTGGTATAATAAATGTATCCAAGCATCATTTTTTTTTTTTCTCCAATTTTCCTAGCTAGGTGTCCTTTCATGTCCTTGTTAAAGGTAAGACGGTTAAGAACCTCAGATTCAAGCTGATGCTCATATTAGGTCATATTTCAGTATATATTTGTACATACATGAATGTACAATTTCTCCCTCTCTGGTGGTGATGGACATAAAGTGTTTCAGTATATCTCCCTGGGGTTTGTCCCATAGAGCGACCACAAAGAGGGGTGTGTCCTTCAGCAGAGCTCGACCCAGCAGCCAGCAGCTGTGGGACACGGTGCTGGAGCCCGGAGCCAGTGGGACTGTATCGGTGGTGTGTCAACGGAAGGCCGGCGTCACAGGGAAAAGGCTAGTTACCTCATCTTGTGTACCTCCATGTGTGTGTGTGTGGCACGTGTGTGTGGAGGAGGTGTCACCGTACTCTCCTGTGAAAATCAGACAAAAGTCATACCAGGTGCTGCCTGGCCCCACTGTGGTGCCGTGTCCCTGTAGGACCCAAGAACAGTTTATGGGTGACTGGTGTTGTCCTCCTCCGATCCAACAGGGGCGCTATTTCTCCAGTGGGTGGTGCAGAAGAAGTGGGAACAAAGATCTCCAACATAGAGAAAAGCCATGAGCACCACTGGCCTCCACATCAGAGCTCACAGCCAGCTATAAACACAATGTGAGGATGGGAATCATTTCCCTCATGGAGGCTGATTTGGAGCTGTCCGTTAGATTCATGCACTTGTGCGTACAAGATGCCTTTTACACTACCTGTCCATTACATTTTCTTCTTTATTACAAATGCTGTGACATGCTATGGTCTGTCTTCGTGCTGCTTTGACACAGTGTGATAAGACAAACATTTGTAGGACAGGACAATTTACAAGTACAAGGACTTGGTGACTCTTTCGGCAGACAATAAGCATTACACAGCATCCAAGTTAGGAAATAAGTGTACACTTACACCATGATAATGTTTACATTCAGCTTCTGTGACCCTGGACTTTAACTACATGGATACTGTGACCCAGCCTTCCACACTGACCTGGAGTTGACTCCCATACATGAGGAGCCCTGATGTAGAGAGTCCCTCTGATTTGGTGAGTCCATGGAAACATGGTGTAGTGGTGTAAAATGGAGGTACTATTAAGTATGAGGGGGCAGAGTAACGATAACTGAGGGCTCATGAGAGGGAAGAGAAGGGAGAAGGTGGCCGAGAGTGTGGGTGCGAGAGCTGCCTGCTTGGATGTGTCGGGACTCTAACGGTGGTTCTCTTGAGCCCTACAATGATGGGTCTCATCCCCTTTCTACTGAGCACGGGGGCCAAACACCTGGGCTGGATGTATAAGAAAGTGGTCACTAAAAAGAGGTAAACCTGAACCCAGAGCACCCCATGGCCCACAATGCCCATGTGCTGATTCCCCTTCTCCGCTCCATGGGATGGAGGTCAGACCTGTGTTAAGTGGGAATGTTTCTGAGATCACACCATTCCGCTTCCGCCATAATGGCACTTGTGTGTTCTCCGTAACTTCTGGACCCCATAACAAGACTTGTTTCAAAGAAATGTGCTGAAATATCATATTCCAAGCATTAGGGGCTATTATATGAAAAATATCTTAAAGTCCCACTGGGGCACAGCTAAGGGTACAGCCTGAACTTGCGATCTCAATGATGGTCACTAAGGCTCTGGGACACGGCTCCCATCCCACACAACAATGATCCCATTTTATGTGGACTGTCCCTGCAGTGCGATGTGATGCTGAATAGGCATGGACGTCCTTCCATTCATCTTGTTTCCAGTCTCCACCCATTGCTTTGTCCTCATTTTTCCCTTGTATCATATTCCAAAATGTAAACCCCTCTATAGTAGTCCATGACTTATTAATTATTAAAGAATACATGCCATCTTTCACTTAGTATCAATAACCATTGGTCCAGTTGTAAGGCTGCAGAGCTCCAGAGCCTGTCCTGGAAGCAGAGGGTACAAGACAGGTTGCACCCTGGATGTGTAGTTCATCACAAGTTAGTCTCACACATTCATGTCTTTTGGCTGTGGGAAGAAACCAGAGTACCTGGAGGAAAACCCATGCAGACACAGGAAGGTATCAAACTTATGCTGTATTGCAAAGCCAAATTGCTCTGCCTGCAGCACCTGATACATATCATTCCGCTGTAAAAAACTGGCATTTCTACAGCATAATAACTCAAATGAACTCTGGAAACCTTTTTTGATATTTGGACAAAAGTTTTTGACCATACCTTAGTAATACTGTCATCTTTCACCTCTGTTTTATGAGTAGGTGTTTGCTTTTGCTTTGTGTGCTATTTCTATGCTGCCCTGACCCAGTGCTGTTCACGCTGTTAGTCAATAAAAATACATGCATATACAGACACATACAGTGCATTCAGCGAGTGCATTTTTATAAATTTTTTTTTTCCAAATTTTGTGAAAACTGTTTTTGCTTTTCGCTTATGGTGTTATTGTGTACAAATAAAAAAAAAATTAATTGATTTCAAAGTACGGCTGTTTCACAACTAAATATGGAAAAAGTGGTCTGAATACTCTGAATGAGCTATGTATTTGTATTTACTATATATTTGTATTTATTATATATGTATATCTATATAGTTTTACGATATGTATGTTCAGTATACTGTATATGGGATACTATACAGAATACTGTATGTGGGACATATGGAAATAACCAGCACCACCCGACTCATTACCTTTGTGCCGAAGCGGCACATTGAGCAGCAGCCCCACACCCACATTGATTCAGACCCCCACCCGCCCTGGCACTGGTCAATCTTAATTTTTCATGACATGACCCATTTATCAGGTATTATGTGTTACTTATTGTTCTAACATTCAGCCTATTTTGATGAAAACGACCAGTGGTGGGTCTGACGCTCAGCCTGGGGGTCACTGTGTCCCTGCGCTACGTGTCCCTTTAGAGATGGCCCCTTCTGCAAAAATGGACACAAGTGCACTCCCCCCTGTCACGCTGCCAAATGCCAGCGGTTGCGACATGTTTCATTCCCGTTGCCCTGATTTCTGCAAACATCTCAGACCGTAATTCAAATTCAGGGCTGGCCAGATGGAGACACGTTTAGCACTCAGAGCTCGTACATCTGGATAAAGAGGATTTTGTGAGGCTGTCGGAGGAGCCCGAGTAACTGGACTTTCTTGTGTGCCACTGTGCTAATTCCAGTAATCATCCCCCGCCATTCCGCAGCAATGTGGGGGCACATATTTTCATTCACAAGGCCAAGGGTCAGCTAGATTTACAAAGGTGTTGTGGGGTCAAAGATCAGAAACTATTTGTATATACAAGTTAGAATTCACATAACCAGATACTGGAATGACTGGATAGCCCCAGGATATCACTATATTTTTAGCATATTTTCCAGAATTTCAGGAGAAAAAAAAATCAGAAAAATAGGCAAAGTGGAACACAAATTGTTTAAAAACTGCTGAAGCGGTTTCAAAAAACTTTTAAAAATAAGATTAAAAATATTTTATTACAAATGCAGATTTCATACTGCACCATTTTACAACGTGTTATACAGATTATTCGTCATTTTTCTTTTTTGTGATTGGTTAATTGGTTCTATAAAAAAAATTTCAATCACATAATTTAAATATTTTGTGTATTTCAAGCAGACAACATTAATGAAATGTTAACTATATTACTATCATACCCAAATTATTTTAAAATATCTGGTTTATGATACATTGAAATTACCAGGCAATCACATGACTGGACGCCCTCCTCTACTTTTAGCATTGTTGTGTGTGTTAGTGTACATCCCCTAACAGCCGCTCCCCTGGACAGGTCGGATCCCAGCAGCCCCCAGGAGGTGCTGCAGCTCGACTTTGAGACAGAGGACCTGAGCAGCCAGGTGGAGGCCCAGGAGATTCGCTGGTGGCTAGAACTACGGGGGGCTCAGGGAGGCCGACACGAGGGCATTCTGAGGATCTACACAACCCAGAGGGACTACGTAGGCCTGGCTCCCCTGGTCGCAGTGAGTGGCTCCCTCACCCCATGCTGAGAAGCTCAATGGTTATGAAAAGTGATGTCTAACTTGGAAGGGTCCCACAGCCACCCACATGGGAGCTTCTTCTGCTTCCAGCTGTTCCATTTAACTCCACTGAACTCGGTATTTAGAGCAACATGTAGTGGGTCCTCACCTGATGGACACAGTATGGATCCAAGGTTTGTTTGCAGCTCAATTTGTTTGTAACTGTAAAGTCACTTTTGCCACTAAGTCACAGTTAGTAAAAGCACTATAAGAGATCCGTTGATTTATATACAGGTTCGATCCTGTAAACATCTTAGATGCAGCTACAGTAAATTAAAAAATCTTCAATCAGTCAGCCATTCATTCAAAAAAGGTTCAGTAAAACTTATAAAACAAATTTTAAGTAATTTAAAATGACTGAAAATTCACTGTCGCCGCAAATACCTTTCCAGTACTGAAGGTTGACAGATTCATCTCATAAGCATGTGCTACACTCATCCTCTTTTTAATGATTGCTGACACTGAGGAACACCACACAGGAGCTATAAACACTATGGGAGTCAGTTGAATTAAGGTGGGTGAACACCAAAATTCTGTTTGACTGTTCTTTACTGCCACCTGTTTGCTGGATGGGTAAACACAGGCGGCATTCTAGAAAATAGGCAAGAGCCTAATAAACTATAAAACATCTTCATCTTTAAAAATTCATAACTTCACCATCTGTAGTACAAGGAGCCCTCATAGTTGTGATAATCATACATACATTATTTTTGTAAAGCACATCCTAAAGAATATATAAAACATATACAAACCTCATAATAACATGTATGATTTATAATGCAAGGCTCGTGTCTCGACATATGTTTATAATACGGGGTCACATACGAAGAGAATGGTGAAGATGTGTAGAATGTCACCACAGGGCTAACCATTCCCAAACATGGAGGCTTCCTCTCAAATGAGATGTTTCCAGACAGCTAGTTGGATTAAAGGGAAATAAGATGTTTGAATGCAGATTTAGGTCACTTGGACAATTTATTATCCTGATTAATCTGGCCATGGGATTAAGGCCATGACCCCCGGTGCAGATCCAGCCCCGAGAAGACATGAGCAAAGCCTGGAGGAGTCTGTGGATGAAGGCCTGTTGTCTTTCTGAGGTTCATGGAATAGTTTGTAGTTTGATTTGTGCGCAGACAGAATAACGGAGCATTTTCATGTCCAAATTGCATGCAAAGAGCTGCTCTCGCCATGGTACATTAAAGTCACATTTGTGGATCTGCGGGTCTGCAGCAAGGGGCATAGTGGTTAAGGTCATCGCCTCCCAATCTGAAGGCTCTTTTGAATTCCACCTTCTACTGTTGTACCCTTGAGTAAGGTCCTCACCCTGATTAAACACAGTAAAAATACATTGCTTTATAAATAGAGGAATAACTGTAAGTGACTTTGGGTAAAGGCATCAACTAAACGACCTCCTAAGACGTTTTATCCATCATGTTTTCTTATAGTTGATCTGAGGGATTTGATGGCAAAACGCAATAAGCTCCATGCATTTCTGTAAATTCAATGATAGCTGAGCAATTATATGTATCAGGTTCCCTTCTTTCCCTTTACTGCAAAAATATTTCACAAATTACGACATTTCCAGCAATCAATCATATTGGTGGAGGAGGACATGGGGCAGTTTTAATGAAGGAGTGTTGGCTATGACTGGTGAAGATGACAATGAGAATTATTGAATAATGACATGTTGCTTTGGTTTTATTTTTATAAAGTATTTTTTCTCTAATTAAAGTTGTTAAACTTGTTTTTATTATCCATCAGCTTGAAAGGAAAGTTTTAAATATGTTTGGATTTGTAGTGTTTCGAAGGGGGGTGTGGTGGCACAGTGGGTTTGGCCTCTGCCTGCTCTCTGGTAGGTCTGGGGTCCGAGTCCCACTTGGGGTGCCCTGCGATGGACTGGCGTCCCGTCCTGGGTGTGTCCCCTCCACCCTTACACCCTGTGTTGCCGGGTTAGGCTCTGGCTTGCTATGATCCTGCTTGGGACAAGTGGCTTCAGGCTCTGTGTGTGTTTTGAGAAAACAAATGGATTTATCTCATTTTGCAAAAAAATTAACAGCAACTACACACACACACACACACACACACACATACACACACACACACACACACACACACACACACACACACACACACACCTCCAGCCTTGTGCCCTCTGTTGCCTTGGTTAGGCTCTGGCTCGCCGCGACCCCACTTGGGATGAGTGGTGTGGGTATATATATGTATTTCATGCATTTATGATTTACTGCCGTGTCAGTAGTCTGAAGGAAGGTGGTGGGCACCATATGCAGAGCTCCAGACGTTTATTAGAGGGGAAATCCAGAAATTCTAGTCGTTGTACGGGCCAGGTCAGTCAAGGTGCAAACAGGGTTTCCGGGACAATCCGAGATCGAAGTCGAAGGACAAGCAGCGGTCAAACACAGGAAACAAGGCAACGGGGTTCGAGGGTACAGCGAAGGGGCAGGAACAAGGAAGGGAGATCAGGGAAAGGTGAGTAGTGGAACGCAAGCTACAGCAAGAAGGTTTGCTGAACTAGGTTCTGCATCAGGCGTTATTCCTCTGCGCTCTTTTATGCCTCTCCCCAGGCTGGGTGTCAGGTGCTCCTCGTTGAGACGATGGCGCGGATGTGGCATTTACTGAACTTTTTTTAGTTTTCTTTACATTTTCTAGTCTACGTGTGTCACCTGCGATTTTCCACAGTAGCCCGCAAAGCTCCAAAAAAATTGCCATTTAATTACTGATGGCAAACTCGCGGATAATCAAATCTGCGAAAGTTAAACCCACGAAAGTCGAGGTTCGACTGTATATGGTGATTAAACAGGATCATCACAAGCTATTGCTTCGTATTGCTTCGTATCAGGTCAAAGTAGCATATTAGGATTACAAGACTGGGTTTTTTCTCAAAACAATCAATTTATTTATCTCATTTTGTGGTGAAACCCCTCGGGGTAAATCCTCGCCCCCCACAATTTAATCCCAGATTACAGTGTCTCCTGTCAGGGTTTACGGCACAGGAATGAGAGCCACTACTCTTTAGATGGAGCACCTGGTTTTAGGGTCATGTTCTCCAAGGCATCTTAATGAAGTAGAGGGTCACCCTCAATGGCTCCATACCATGTTCTTCAATATGCAGTCACAGAGTGGTACAGCCCAATCCAACTCAGGAGTGCCCCCAGATGAGACAAACTGCCCCAAGTGGTTGATCCACTTCTGTAATAAAAAGCCAGATTCTGGGAAACAGGCTGCTGGACCCATCCAGCATTTCTACCACCATCCTCCCTGAATCCGTGATTATTTTGTCTCGGTGTGCTCCTGACCATATTCTGACCTTAGCTTTCAGAGGTAGCATTCAAATAAGATAATATTTTGATATTATATACTGCTATTATATTTAATATAGGGTACTTTCAACTTAGGGGGTGGTGCGGTGGCACTGGAGGTTAGGGTGGGGCCTATTCTCTGGCGGGTCTGGGGTTCGAGTCCTGCTTGGGGTGCCTTGTGGCGGACTGGCGTCCTGTCCAGGGTGCGTCCCCTTCAGCTCTGCACCTTGTGTTGCCAAATTGGGCTCCGACTTGCCGCGACCCCTCTTGGGACAAGCGGTTGTAAACTCTGTGTGTGTGTGTGTGTGTGTGTGTGTGTTTTCCAAATAAAGGTAGTATTGATGATGTTGCACTGATGATGCTTTGCTGCAATGGCCATGTAAATCAGTCAAGATCATACCTGACAATGCAGTCCTCTGTGGTTGCTGTGTTGACTCTGCCCCCTTCCCCAATAGGACACAGAACTCATCAACACGGCAGTGCTCACAGGGAAGAGAGTGACTGTTCCTGTAAGGACAGTGGCCGTGGAGAGGGACGGCTCCATCACCGATGTCTCAAACTCCATAGACTGCCAATCCACTGATGAGGATGTCTTGAAGGTAGGCCCCACCTATGTGGCTTTGCTCCGCCTATTTGCTGTTGCTCCACCTTCTTCTTCGACTGCACTTCGTTCCTCAACACATTGCTGTCCCTTTGCATCTTCTCTCTTCTCACAAGAAAATGTGTTTTGAAAATTGTTTTTGAAGATCAGTGTTTTCCCTCTTGGCAAACTACACATGTAGAAATGAAAGAGCAATTTTTATTTTTTTCCTCAATATCAAATTTTTGGTTCATATAGCCATGTTAGCTGTCAGTGCACAGAGGTACATCCTGCAGTACTTAGATTCGTCTGTGTGTGTGTGTGTGTGTGTGTAATATATTCTACTTTAAATATGCTAATTTAGTTACCATTAATGGAATTCTAATATGCACACCTGCTATAATGACATATAAAGTTTACCACACTCGTATGATGGCATTAATAATTATTATTTACACATTCTAAAAATGCGCATATTTAAAGCATTGGCAGAGAGGACTTTTTTGTTGTTATGCTAATGGTAGTAGAATCATGACCTTATAAAAAGTTACAGATTCAGATCCCAGCATTCTCATCCCCCGTTTGCTCGTGCCCAGGTGTCGGAGAGGTGCGACTATGTGTATGTGAATGGCAAGGAGACAAGGGGCAGGGTAAAAGTGCCAGTGAACTTCACCTACAGCTACCTGAGCGCCCAGCTGCATGTGAGCGTGTGGATGCCCCAGCTGCCCCTGCAGATACAGGTGTCTGACTCCGAACTCAACCAGATCAAAGGCTGGCGGGTGCCCATCGCTGCGGGCAAGCGGTATGTCCAGATGGTTCCTTATTCCACAGGGACTGACAGAGCTTTTGTTGAAGTTGGACTGAACACATAGACACCCTGTAATGGTCATTAGCTTTTACATATGGGTTTTTGGTTGCCTACAAGATTATGTGATCCTAAATTGGTTGTATAAACTTGTAGAGGTGGGTTTGGATGGTGTGGTTGGTTGAGTAGGATCTGGATGGCTCGCTGGGTTGAGTGAGATAGATAAGGATGGTGTCTATGGGATAACGTAGTCATCAATGGCATGCTGGGTTGAGGTTGGGTCTGGATACTGTTGTGGGTTGAGGTAGGTATGGATAGTGTGCAGGGTTGACCTGGATCTGGATACTGTTGTTTGTTTGACTCATATGGATGGTCATAATGGGTTGAGGTACGTATGGACGGTGTGCAAGGTTGAGGTGGGTCTGGATGCTGTTGTAGGCTGAGGTAGGTATGGATGGTATGGTGGGTTGAGGTAGCTGTAGCTGGTAACGTTGGTTGAGGTGGACCTGCATGCGATTGATGGTTCAGGTAGGTATGGATGGTATGGTGTATTGACTTAGGTACGAATGATGTGCAGGGTTGAAGTAAGTATGGTATAGTGAGTTTTAGACCCTTTAATATCTGTCCACTGACAAAGTGTGATGCTCCCCCAGGGCAGGCTGGGACAGTAAGGAGGAAGAGGAAGCACGGCAGGGGCGGGGCTGCTCCCTACAGTTTCAACACGCCTTGGTACGGGTCGTCACCCAGCTGGAGGCAGAGTCACAGCAGCCAGGACAGTCACCAGCAAGGTTCCTTGGCGGAGACTGGCTGATGGATGTCACTCGATTGGTGCACTACTTCCTGAAGGTGGCAGACCCCCGTGTGGCCCGACTTCAGCAGGGCACAGTGTTGGCTGGCCGGACAGTCGGTGTCACTTCCCTACAGGTAAAAATCTGCAGTCTGCCTTTGTATATTTTTATGTGGATGATGATAATGGTGATCTTGATGAAGGTCACATTCTCTGTCCTGTAGGTGCTCTCCCCCCTGTCTAACTCACTCCTGGCTGAGAAGACAGTGAAGGTGCTGGAGGACAGGGTGAGCATTGTGGACATGGGAGTCCAGGTCGTGTCTGCGCTCTCACTCTCCCTGCAGCTCAGCCCAGGGAGCAACCGGGTCATCGTCGCCACAGCGACTACACCAGAAGTGCTCAACACTCCCAAACAGGTACCATTTCACTACCAATAGTGTAGCGGTTAAAGATATGAAACACTGTCAGCCGCATTCCCACTTTTATACCCTTAATTAACATATGTACCGTGAATGGATACAGTAAAAATGACGCTACATAAAATTCATCAGTTGCAAATGAATAATACAGGTTTCTACACTGAATGGACCTAACTGGTTCTATGAAGTGACCCAGATAGGTGGGTACCGCTACAGGAGTACCTGTAAAAATAATGCACTCACAGACCCACAAAGTGCCACCTAAAAATGCCAAAAATTAAGACTAATTATTATTATTAGCACTAAAATAATTACATTTGCATGTTCAGTTGAATTTGTGCCAGTAAATATTGGGTTTCCAAACAATACAGCCAACGTCCAGCTCATTGGGGTCCCAGTCAAGGTGATAAACCAGACTGAGTTGCTTGAACTCAGTCCGGTTTATCACCTTGACTTGGTTAAAGTCTCCAGCCTCATTAAATTGGTAAAAACTTTTCACATAACGGAGTAAAAATGCCACTGTTTGCAGTCATCAAGTCATTATGTGAGCTAGAGGTGCCCGTCCACCCATCCATCCATTTTCTAGGCCGCTTAGTCCTTCTATGGTCACGGTGGCAATAGGGAGACCAGAGAAGCCCGGACATGCCTGTCTCTCGCGACTTCCTCCACCTCAACCCTGGGGATCCCCAACCAATCCCAGGCCAACTGGGATATATAATCTCTCCAGTGGGTCCTGGGCCGACCTCGGGGTCTCGTCTCAGTTTGCCGTGCCTGGTATACCTCCAAAGGGAGGCACCCAGTTGGCATCCTTACCAGATGCCCGAACCACCTCATCGCTTCTCAATGTGGAGGAGTAGTGGCTCTACTCCGAGTTCCTCCCGGATGGCTGAGCTCCTCACCCTATCACGGAGAGTGAGTCCCACCACCCTGCAGAGAAAACTCATTTCAGCTGCTTGTATCCGCGATCTTATTCTTTCGGTCATTTCCCAGAGTTCATGACCATAGGTGACGGTAGGGACATAGACCAACCGGTAAATAGAGAGCTTTGCCTTATGGCTCAGCAGCATTACTGCTGCCGCTGCTCCCAGTCTGCAGCCAATCTCACACTCCCTTCTCCCCTCAAAAAAAGAAAAGTAAAAAAACAAGTCAACGTTTACCCTGCCTAGAATAGGGTCACCGGGACCTACCCCTGGAGCCAGGCCTGGGGGTAGTGCTCCTAGGTGAGCATCTGGTGGCCGGGTAGCCTGTGTGACCCGGCCGGGCTCAGCCTGAAAAGCCAATGTGGGGGGCCCATGTGGGCCCACCACCCACAAGGTCCAGCATGAGGGTTGGGTGCAATGCCTTTCAGGCCTTAGAGGTGCCCGTTCTCATGAAAATCACACATTTACTGATGGGGGTAAGTTGAGGTATTAGACATCCACACAGCGCTGTGGGCGTATTTCCATCGAGTTCACCGGGGAATTGTAGCAGATGGAGGTTTGACCAGCAATTGTGGACTGATACCTGGGTCACTGCGCTTAACTCGTCTCGACCCATTCTGACCGCAAAGCTGTTCTAGGATGGCGCATGACAGGGAACATGATACTTGGTGCCATAGAGACCACATCTGAGCCCAGAATGTAGGGCAGAGGGCTGTTTCCCCAGCTAAGGCCAGCACTGTAATTACTGCATGTGCTGCCCCCTAGAGGACACACTCTGCTTTTATACATCCAAAACACATGACTACACATGACGATGTACCTCTGCAATGCGATTGGGATGCGTGATGTACCGTGCAGTAGGGTCAGGACCATAGTGTATCTGTCATCTAACGAATGTAGGTGTGCACCTCCTCTTACACCCTCGACAAATGAATGCTTGGTTTATTTCTTCTCTAACCTGGGCTCATCCAACAGGAGGCTGCAATTTGCTTCTGGATCCGCTGTAGCGATGGTTCGCTGACCCCTCTGGATGCCTATGACTCCAGCAGCTACGTGCTGGCCGTCACATCACTGGACGAAGACGTGGTATCCGTGAGGAAGGATCCGCTGGTTGTGATGGCAAAGGCTGAGGGCCAGGGGATGCTGCTGAGGGCGGAGCTGCTCATCGCCGAAGGTTGTCAGAAGTCCAAGCGGAAGAGCTTGCTGGCGGTTGGCAGCGGGAGCCTTGCAGTTAAGTTCGGGCCCGAGGGGGAACGTGGATCTGACAAAGACAGCGACTATGGCAGCGATGGGCAGGATCTTCAGTTCAAACCCAAGACGACAGTGATAGGGCTGACAAACAGTGCAGGGCTCCGCCTCAGCAGTTCGCCAGCCAATCGCATGCAGAGTAGTGTGGGCAGTGTGTCCACTATTGCTCAGTCAGCTGGCGAGGATGTAGCAGGAGAGGAAGCCACCAATCGTGGGGATGGTGATCTCAGCCGCAAGGGAACCACCATGACGGAAAGCATCAGCACCACACACGGCAACAGGCGGAAAGGAACAAGTAACCTACTGGAACTCGGCAAGGGGCCGAACCGTGGAGCCAGCAACACAGAGGAGGACCCCGTACACATGCTACGCCCCCTTTCCGACCTAGAGGTGGGAATGTACGCCCTGTTGGGTGTCTTCTGCCTGGCCATTCTCATCTTCCTGGTGAACTGCACCTCCCACTTCCTGCGGGAGGGGCGCAGGAGACCCCCCAAGCAGGCCACCGAGACACCGGGCCACAAGCACCACTGGGTGTGGCTGGGGGAGCAGGAGCCATCAAATAGCCCCTCCCACAAGGGGGAGCCCTGCGGGCATGTGGCTCGGCCCAGCTCTGCCAAGGGGGAACCTGCCAGGGTCTCACCCCCTGCCGATCCCGCCAGGGAGAGCATGGGGCCCTTCCAAGCCAAGCCCACCCATGTAGAACCACCACACCCCTCTCCCACCAGTAAGAGGAAGCGGGTGCATTTCACCACCTTCTCCACACTGGAGCGCCAGCAGCACCTACAAAGGGGGGGCGAGACCGACATTGTTTGAGCAAGCGTGTGTGTGGTGTATGTGTGTGATGGAACGACTGAACTGGCATGCAGTTGGTTTCTTACCGGTGCAAAAACACACACTGTAATATAAGACAATGTAAAAGACAGCGGTACTATAGTACAGATCATTTTCTTTATTTACTCCACTCCTGTATGTATTTTGTTGTTCATTTCTGTTAAAATGCATGTTATGATCAGTCACTAAGACGCTGATTGGCTGGAACTGGTGCTTTAGCCACATTATTTTTCAAAGAACTGACATTAAAGTGAATCTTAAAAATGTTGCCGATTTGTGTCTTCAGTTCTTAATAAATAACAATTACGGTAATTGTACAGCCAGCAATTAAATGTGTTTCATATAGAAATAAAGACAATCTTTTCATATTCTTTCCCTTTGCCATCATTAGCTGCTTTCCCATCCCACACATTCTGGATTCTCTGTTTTTACACACCAGAAGGGAGCTGACCTGTCACTCACTGTCAGGAGCCAATCAGCAACAGGAACCAAACAGGCTCCGCCTCTCTATTTCTCCTAGCAACAAGAATGTGAACCTGCCTGAGTGAACGAGTGACCAATGAGTAAATGGGTGAATTTTACAATGGCTGAATGAATGAGTGAATTCCTTTCCTCTGTGTAGATGTTCAGTTACAGGTGTGTTCAAGTGGTTTAAGTGTTATATGTGTTGAGTGTTTTCTCTGTGTGTGGTTTGCATGCTCTCCTCATGTTCATGTTTTCTCTAGATGCTCTGGTTTCTGCCCACAGGTTAAAGACACAAAAAAAGCCCTGACTTTAAATTGCCTTTCTGTGTGTTTCTGTGTTTCTTGTTTTTGAGAGAGACAAATTTCTCTGTGATGGCCTCGTATCCCCCTAGGGTGCATACTGCCACGCACCTACTGCTTCCAGGATAGGCTCTGAACCACCATGACCCTACACTGGACAACTGATTATTGAACAAACAAACAAACACACCGTGTTTTAACACGTAGCTTCTGGGTGAATCCTTGAGGGACGGAGCTCTTTTTGATCTGTCTGTTTGGTCTGAGCTGCAGTCCCTTCATCGTAGAAGCTGAAAAGCAGCTTGTCCAGTTTATTAGAAATAATTGAAAGGAAAACACATTTAATCTGAGTAGATTTGCTCTGGAGACTATTTGCATTTTCTGTGAAGACCGAATGTCAAAAATTGTCTCGCACCTGTTTGAAAACACACCTGTTTGAACACCCCCTGAAACTGTTCTCCCAGGGCTTTCGCTGAGGGGAGAAGTGGGGGATGGGCACCATGTGCATCTTCCCCAGGAGCCATAGGAGAGGTCGGAGACAGGCCTCTGATGGTTGGACCTTTGTTTCATGGGACAGGTGGACCACCCTGTGTGGCTACGGATAGCAGGGTCGTCCGCCATACTCTAGCAATCAGGGCACCGCTGCCGTTTCTTCAGTCGACATGATGGGGTAGGTGGAGCAGAGTCAAAATCCGGTTGGACCACGGTGCGAGAGAGCAATCCCACTCCTCTCAAGACCCTCCTTCCATCTCTCTGTGTGCTCCGTTGTGACCTCACTACAGCTCCTAGGGGCCAGGTCACACTTTTTTTTTCTCTTACGGATCAGAATGGATCACCAGCCCACCCAGAGGTGTTTGGCTCCACACACTGTCTAACTCGACAGGAATAAATTTCTCCATTCATCATTTCCGGTAATTAAAATCTTTATTCAATAAATAAATTAATCCTAAAACTGCCATGCCAATAATAAAATTTAAAAGAAAATAATAAAATCAGTAAGACCAACTAATATAAAGACCGCATGGCAGAACCTTTAAATCACTAAAAAAACATACTCCAAGGCTTAAAACCATACATAATAATTAAAAGGAAACTTACCCGGTCACATCCACCACTTAAGATGGGCGGTAACCCTGCTTGGTAGCATCCCATGGACAATAGTAGCGGAGGGCAGAGTCACGCCAGCCTTGACTAACAGTATCATTCATATAATAGCCACTGTGGGTGGAGTCATAGCAACACATGTAACATCCACCGGGGGTGGAGTAATACCAATACTGAGTGAAAACACACACACATCACACATCATCTGAAACCGCTTGTCCCATACGGGGTCGCGGGAAGCCGGACCCTAACCCGGTAACATAGGGCATGAGGCTGGAGGGGGAGGGGACACACCCAGGACAGGACGCCAGTCCGTCGCAAGGCACCCCAAGCGGGATCTGGTCAAACCCACTGCGCCAACGCGCCCCCCACGAGTGCAAAAACCACACATGTAAAAGTGACTGTGGGTGGAGTCACACCAAACTTGGATGACAGCAGCATACTTATACAATAACAGGCACTGTGGGCGGAGTCAGCAATACATGTGACTGCCACTATGGGCGGAGTCATAGCAACCCTTACTAGGACAATCATACATCTAACAGCCACTATGGGTGCAGTTAGACCATTGATGACTGGCAACATCATGGATATAATCAGTTCTATGGGCGGAGTCACTCCAAGTCTGATCATCTGCATCATTCCTATAATGGCTCAGGTGAGCAGAATCACACAAACAATACATGTAATGGCAGTAGTGGGTGTAACAACATGCTAAAGCACTGTATTATATACACTGCCACACTACTATTACATTGCACTCTCTGTTGAGGAGATGGCGACAGCAGTATGTTTATTCATTGCTTTATTGGTGTTACTTTGTTTTACTCATCTTAGGCAAATGTGGATGTGTTGGGTGAATTTCCAAATATAGACCGTATCTAGTGATTGCAGTGAGGAGCACTTGCTGGAAGTTCTGGAAGTTTAGGCAGCACTAATTGAAAGAGGTGTTTTGTCGAACCCGTTTCCCGTGCCGCTCCAGGGACCTGTGAGCCGCTGCCAGTTGGACGTGGGAAGCGTTTCGGAGCGGCACGCCGTCCCGTTTGTTCGGCGCAGTCACTGTGGAGCGACCAGCCGTAGGAAGACGCTCATCAAAGGGCAGCGTAGAAGAACCCGTGGAGTGACCGACCCGGCCTGCCGCTGCGCTAGAACACGCAGCGGGAAACAGACAAGTCCGAGAGGATGCGTCAAGATGAGCGACAATGAGCGAGGACTGATCAGAGCAGAGGAGGCCGACAGAAGGAGACTCGGTGGAGCGCTTTAACAGAGACACCAGCAGGGGGCAGGAGAGAGCAGTGCTGGAGGAGCAGCAGGAAAGCAGGTCCATACACACCCTGCCAAGCGGAGCTGTGTTTGAAGAAGGAGGAGGAAAGGGACTGACGAGCATGCTGGTATGCATCTCACACTCAGACATGCGTGCGTGCACAAATCACACACACACATACACACGCTGTGTTTTGTATGTGGTGAGATGCAGAGGACAGAAAGAGTCCATACAGAGTCGTGATGCGGCTCCTCGTACAGCCTTGTCCGCTGAGATCGTTGGGACCCCGCTGGCTTTGAGCTCTTTACGCAGTTGCTCCAACAGCACCCCCCAGAGTCCACCTGAAGACACGGCAACTGACTGACTGGTGGGATGGAGGTGGAGAACAGCATGGGTACAGGGAGCCCCGAGGCAGGACCTGGATGGAGGTCCTGTTCACCCTGTGTTTGGAACAATGCACCATGTGTTGCTGAGTCCGTGGTACATATCTATACCTTAACATACCTGGACATACCAGGACATACTTGGACATGTACATACCAGGCCATGGATGGGAGAAGTTCCACACCCGGCCCCCTCTGCACATGAAAGTGACCAGAACCACGAACAATATGAAGCCGCACCTTTGTCCACATGTGACCTCATTTATGGCCTCAGCTCATTTCGTGACTCCAGCTTGACTGACTTACCTTTGAATGACCTTTGAAAAGGCTTTAGAAATGACTGAAGGTGCTTGTTTGGACATCCAGGTATATTCAGGTGTGTCCAGACCTGTGCAGGACAGATCAGACATGACCATGCATATGAGGGTGTATCAAGGTGTGCCAAGGAATTATTTCAGGATTGTCAAGATGTATTCAGCTGTGACCAGATGTGTCCAGGTGTGCTGAAACATGCAGATTGTCCACATCTGCCCAGATAATTCCAGGTGTGTCCAGGTGAGCAGCAGATGGATGGACCAGACGGACCGCACTCTCTCTGCTCACGCACTCACCGGGTTCCTCGTGACGAGGACGTTTCTAAGACATGGCCTCTTAATTAGCGTAGCGTAATTAGCGCTCTCTGATCCAAATTGGCTACAAGGAGTCCTGCTGGGCTTTGTCTCCCAAAACGATGCTAATCATCTCTGCACATTAATCTCCGCCACAATATATTTCTGTTATTGAACATGAAATTGGATTAGGGGTGAAGTGAGAGGGGGCCCCAAGGAAGTGCTCCCACGGGCTCCGGGGGACACTTACCACTTGTTTGTCGATTTCTGTGAAGTGTAAATGGAGCTGGGGAGCACAGTGATTTATTAGCGCTGCTTTCAATCCATTTTTAATGAGCAAGCAAAATCACTCATGCTGTTACTTGATGAATATAACTGCTTTTTTATCTGTGATGAATTAATTATAATTTCAAAAACAAATGATTTTTTGTTTTGAGGAGGGGGTATTGTTCTTGGCTGCTGGGGGGCGTTACTGGGAGAAGAGCGCATGTAAGGTCGTCCCCACTGTACCGTGATCAACCTGTGTAACCCCAGTGTCCCTGAGACACCACACCTGTGAGACAGGTGATGCTGACACACGTCAAACATAAACCACACAGGTGCACTTTCTCAGGAACATCATTGCCAGCGACTCCTGCTGAACACCCATGCCATATTGATGCGCCGGGGTATCACCAGGGTACAGTTTTTATTCTTACCCCAGTGAACGTGTGTGGGAGTCGATGAAAGATGTAGCCAGGAGGGGGCGCTAACGACACACACAGTCTGCCCCAGGGCTTCCGGCACAGTCTCCTTTTATTGTGTTTTTCTCACAGCAGGAAGAAGGAGCTTCACACTTCCACCCAGCATCTCAAGCGCATGTCACTGCACACCAGAGACCTCCGCACTTCAGTACACTCAACACACACACACATACACTCAGTCTGCTGATTGACACACACATTTCAGACAGTTACACACTGCTGGTAGATGCACAGTCTAGTGTACATGCACAATGTAAGACAGTCACACACACTATAGTAAGATACTCACCCCACATTTAGATACACAAACCACACTCTCCAGTCACATACACACGTATAACATAAAGTATGATCTGCAGTTAGACTATTTATCCACGGTTAGATGCACATGCTCTCTGTGGATACACACCAACACTGATATCTCTGCGTCTCTGTGCACTTTTTCAGGACCAAGTGTAAGTGTGGTGTGTGGGGGACCAAAGATCCCCCTCGGCTCCACAAGCAGCTCAGCGACAAGTTTCAAACCCGATCTCCAGTAACTTACGTAACTTACAAAGTTAAGCTACTTACACTCATTTACCCATTTTTAAAAGTAAGTACATTGATCAGGTGTTACACAGCATGAGATGAAATTCAAACCTGGGTCCTTTGAGTGGAAGCAGCACCTCTAACCATGACACCACCTGCTGCCCCCGAGCTGTGAGTCATGATGTGTACAGTAGGCGGCGCTGTCCCTAAAGGATAGGATATGCAAACAGAACAGTGTAGGTTCAAGTTCTGGAAGATCAGCTTATTGTACCCTAGAGCTGGTAGGTACTCTGGTCAAACATTAGCATCTGGGATCTTCCCCCAACACCAGGGCACCAGCAGGGCAATGTGTCACAGGCTACAGGGAGTGCGGAGGCCAGGTGGTCAGTATTAGACATCTGTCCTGTGTCCAAATCCCCCCGAAAAACTCCTGCTGTGTGCTCCATTAATGCGCCGCTGCCCAGCACTTGAACTTGTCCTTGTGTGTCGACCCCTGGGGGTGGGGGGGGTCATCTATGTGTTTTAGCCACGCAAGCGGGGGCTCTTTTACGGTGCCCGGGTTGTGTAGAAAATCATTCTCCGCTGAGGGACCTTTCTGCACTTACCCTTAATCCAGTGGAATTGCTCTGCAGTCCTGTTGTATTAGCAGTCGATGGTTCGAGTGGCCCCCTGTGGACAAAGAGCCATGGATCAGAGAAGGTCAGAGCCTCGAAAATCCAGGAAAGAGCCCAGAATTTTCTGTTGTCCAGATTGAGGACCAATGGGTTTCAGTTTGTAGGGCGGGCTCTACGGTACGTTGGCCAATGAGAGAGCTGAAAAGGCAGGAGCTATAAATTGGAGCCAGGAGGCGATGGTGCGCTCCGACGATAACAGCTCCAGCGGGAGTGTCGCACTCTCCCCGCTTATTCTTTACAAGTGGCTGTCACCGCCTGCTCTGTGGCACCCGGCTCAATGCGGCGTGTCGTAGCCATGCAGCGCATCTTTGTGTCTATTTGTGTAACGCTGCTGGGATGCTTGGATTCGCGAGTCGGGACAAAAGATAGCGCCCCCATAGGATTCATTTTGGAATGTACAATTACCACAGCGATGGCAATGACCTCTGTGGTGTTGAGCTCTCAAAAATGGAAACAACCACTCATTTCGAATTCCACATTCCACTCTTATACACCCTCACTCAATTTACACAACATAGCTCAAGCTAAAAACGTAGTAAACGAATTCAAGGACGGCAAGGTGGTGCAGTGGGTTTTACACGTTCCTCGCAGCTCCTGCATTGTGGTTTTGAATGCAAGAACAATATGGTTTAGTTTGTGGGGAACTGCATGTCCCTGTGTTTCCATGAGTTCCCTCCATGTGCTCTGGTTTCTGCCCACATTCCAAAAACGTAACTGTTTTTGCATTTATCTCACATTACCACAGCATAAATATTATATGTGTGACTGACATCCTGCTCAGAGCACACCCTGCTGCACACCCAGTGCTTCTGGGATAGGCTTTTGACCACCGCAGACCTGAACAGGACAAGCAGCTCTTGAAAATGGACAGAAGTAATGAAATCCTGAGGACAGAGCTACAGCCCTTTCAGTGCACATCACAAATACATTTAATTTTGCTGGTGCTCAGATGGATCACAGGAAATGGTCGACAGTGCAATACATGGGTACGCATTCCTCGTCAGTGTCATTATTTAACCTTTATTTCTCTGACTCCTTTATCTCAGACAACTTCCAGTGTTCCATCTTCCACTAGGATGTCCCCATTTATACAGCAGGGTATCCTTACTGTATTACTTCAGGGTAAATATTTGATTCCACTGATAAGTACCTGGGTTAGGCTCTAACCAGGTACAACAGCAAGAGTACGATTCAAACCTGGGACCTTAAGCTTCCCAGGCAACAGCCCTAGACACTACGCCACCTGCTGCACCATAGGAATTTCCCACAGTGCTCCAAGACTGGGTGACGGGTGCCAAGGTCTGCCCAGAACTGCTTTACATTAAGGGGTATTATGTTGGGTCAGAGCTGTTGACTGAAAGCTGACCACTTGCATGGTTTTCATAGCAAGGGAGGGTACAAAAATGGTTGACCGCTGCCTCCTTCTGCATCTTTCTTTGGATTGCGAATGTGGAGAAAGTCCGATCTCCATTGGCTTCTTACTTTTAACTTTCTTGTACGGAAGTGGACATTTATTAAATATTAACATGTATCTCTGCAAGTCTGGATGCTTTTGTTTTTTGTGTGTCTAAGACATTGTCCTGAGGCCTGACTTTAATGATTTCCCTGATACTAACTTTGAGCCTTTGCCTCTGTTTAACTCTACCTGTACACACAGATTTCAGGGAAAGCCTTAGCTAACCCAAACCCCTTGAGTAACCCCTTATAAGTAGTGTATCTAGCAATGTAGTCACCTTGGTGAATAAGATGTGTGGGCTAGTAATACTACATAGTATCCGCTGTAAGTCGCTTTGGACAAAAGCGTCTGCTGAGTGAATAAATGTAAATGTAATGTAAATGCAAACCATTGCCTAACTCAAACCCTAGCCATAGTTTTTGGGGCAGCAGGTGGTGTAGTTGTTAGAGCCTGCTTAAGGTCCTGTACTCAAATCCCACCTCCTGCTTTATTTACATTTACATTTACATTTATTCACTTAGCAGGCACTTTTCTCCAAAACGAGTTACAACAAACACCGTGTAGTGTTACCAGCCCACACACCTTATTCACCAAGATGACTTACACTGCTAGATACACTACTTACAGTGGGTCAGTCATCCATACATCAGTGAAACACACTCTCTCTGTGTCACTCACACACTATGGGGAACCTGAACAACATGTCTTTGGACTGTGGGAGGAAACCGGAGCACCCGGAGGAAACCCATTGTTTTAGTACCCCTGAGCAAGGTACTTACCCTGAATTGACAGAGTAAAAATTATGCTGTTGTGTGAATGCATAAATCACCGTAAGTAGTTTAAATAACAAACAGTAATGGTGCTGCAGACGCATTTGAGTGTCGGTGATTTTTTGATGAATTCCTTGCGTCTGAAACCCCAGCTCGCCCAGCGAACGCTGCACTCACGCATGAAGGAGAAGCTCGGCACTATGGGAGCAGCCTTGCAAAGGCTGTCCATTTAAAGCAATAAATTAGATTTGAGTGGATGGCAAACACAGACAACGGCTCAAGGACGAGCTGATTTTCGGCGGCCGCCTCTGATGATTCACATTATTTAAATAACCTAATCTGTCTTTGGCGGAAAACAACAACAGTAAATGTCGGCCTGCCTCGCGTGGCGCCGTTTATGCCAAATGGTAAAGTGCACTAATTAAAGAGGCTGCCTTTCTTGACGGGGGTCAACAAATTAGTTAGCTCTGTGTTTGTAAATTAAAGGCTCTTGTTTTTTCCATCGTGGGCCCAGCTTCCCTAAGCGAGGGGAGGAAGGCTCAACAGTGGGTCTCGATGTTATTTCATGTTAGAGACTCCAGCATTTAATTGGTTTGTTGTGTAGAAAAGAACAAAAAACTGTTTGTTTAAACCTCAACAGTCAAGTTGAGTCAAGTTCCTTTCATCCAAATGAGCTTCTGTTCAGGAAGATTTTATTACTGATAACAATTTTGCTGAAAACTCCACTGGACAAGGACTGTGCGTGTGTATGTGTGTATGTGTGTGTGTGTGTGTGTGCGCGCGAACACGCATTCTTAATAGTATTTAGTGTTGGCCTTGAAGGTTGTAAAACATCAAAGGAAAAGTGAAATAAAAATATGAATAAAAAAGATGGACAGTGTGTTTGCTGGACAATGTTTTTTTAAGCGCCTAAATCAAGCGGAGTGTTTTCAATCATGTGGGGCAAAAATGGCTTCTTGATTTAAAATTTTTTGAAAGAAAAAGGGGCCAAGCTGTGGAAAATGTTCTGGGTCATGGTGGTTTCACACTCCACCTTCCTAAGATTCAGTGCAGCAGCGGAACAAAAGTTTCAATAGGAGTTCTTCACTCAAAGTCAGAGCAGTGTAAAAAAAAAATTGCCTTTCTTACTTACCTCCATGCAGTCTGTGAATGCAAAATAAAGTCAAAGTTCACATTACATATAGCATACTGGCACATTCAGGTGCAATTGCCAAGGAAATGTGAATTAGAATTAGAATCGCTAGAATTGTAATTGTAATAGTAAGTATTCTCGTTCCATTAACTATGGTTATTTTGATGGCTCATGACTACAGTTAATCAGAGTTGATCATGCTTAATGTCATCATAAACTAAACTAACACAGACTGCTGAGAAACTAGTACAGATTTTACGTTTGCATACGATGGCCTCTCAAGTTGATAACACATATGCGGGACTGGAAATCTGTAACTCATTTTGCTTGCAAATCAATAATAAAATGTTAATAATGGAAATCCCACATTTATTTGCAGATTAGTTTGTGTAAAAAATGTCAAATGTACCTATGATAATAACAATTGCACAACTTTTTTTGGAACACTTTTTGTTAATTAAGAGTTGCATTAAAATTAAAACAAATTTTAAATGATTGAAAAAAGTAATCTCCACAAACTACAATTTCTGATTTTTGCCCAAATTGTCTTATAAAAGTACAGTGTTCCTCATCTGGTTACTGATCACCACCGGTCAGGAACACATACACCATCTGAAACTGCTTGTCCCATACAGGGTCACGGGGAGCCGGAGCCTAACCCAGCAACACATGGCGAAAGGCCGGAGGGGACACACCCAGGACGGGATGCCAGTCCATCACAAGGCACCCCAAGCGGGACTCAAACCCCAGACCCACAGGAGAGCCGGACCTGGTCCAACCCACTGTGTCACCGCGCCACCACACCCCCCCGACTCAGGAACAAGAGCTATAAATACAGTGGAAGTGTGTTGAATGAAGGCCATTCTGAACTCCTACATTTTCTGTTCTGCTCTTTACTACCTTCTATCAGCTGGGAGTATAAACAGAGGTCAATGTCACTGTGTGACAGAAATTGTGGATAATAGAATAGGGCAGAAAACGTAGTAGAAATAAAACAGCTGGAAAATGTTACTATATTAAAAAAAATGGTTCATATAAGAGGAGGCGACAGAGTATGTCGTTAAAAGTGAAACGTCCCTTTTCTATGAGATGTACGTCGCTTTGGAGAAAAGTGTCTGCTAAATGAATAAATGTAAATGTATGTAAATGTCCCCTCCTATCAGATGAGGGAAAATGCTGCTGGAGAAGTCCATTGAGCTCAATGAAAGTGCTCAGGTGCAGCGTTGGCATTACGATCATATTCAGATCTCTTGTCCCCCCCGCTCTCCTTAATTTCCAGCCTCAGCACTATAGGGGATGGCTACTGGGGGCCGGGGGTGGCACTGAGGTGGGGGTGGGGCTATGGTGGCAGCTGTGTGACTGCATCGCTCCCTTTTTTATTGCTGCGGTGTTAAATAAATAAAGAGTGACTGAATGGTGCCAGGAAGCTGCTGCTATCACAGCGCGGCAGAAACAGCCCGAGGAAAAGTATCAGCTCCTCATCAATGGGCAGCAAGAACCAAGATTCACAGCTCAAGACTTTTTTTTTTTGACTGGGTGGGGGGGGGGGGTTGGCTGTTGGAATGGAAGGGGTAGGAAGCAGAGATGTGATTGGTTTGGGGGGTGTTTTCTCACACAGATGCAACTTTAACAAGATACTTCTGTCTCCCAGGATTCGTGTCAGATAACCGGTTTGGGAAGTAAGACGCGCCCTGCTTTTCGTGAGCTTCCCAGCCGAACCCTCATGCTTCTGCAGTTGACTGCAAGAGAAACTTGTGCATCCACACACACACCCACACCCACACACACACACAAGCACACACACACACACACACACACACACACACACACACACACACACACACACACACACACTCACACTCACACTCAGCGATCTTACTGTACTTCCCCTTAAAGTATGCAGCTACATTGCCCCAGCTCTGTACACTCCTGTAATACTTTTTGAGGAGTCAAAAAGGGTGCCTCCTACTGGCAGGGCACAACACGTCCAGAATGACAGAGTGGATGTTAGCACTGACTGAATCAATTATTATTTATTCATTTACTTGACGTCCTTCTCAAAGCTGCCTGTTTTTATGGAGTAACTACAGAAGAACTGTAATCTTCAGGCGCTAAGCTGGTTGCAGTGATTTACCCATTTAGACAGCAGGGTAATTTTTACTGTGGCAATTCAGGGTAAGATCATCGGATTTAAAGCCGGATCCATTGATTTTAAGGCAATAGGTCTAACGGCTACAAAACCTGCTATTCTTACAATCTCATTTAATCACTGGTCTCATCTGATGAGATGAGATGGTAAACATTTATAATGGATGTTGCTGTTGCAGTTCTTTAAAAAAGGCCTCAATCAATAAACCAGCTGAAATCGATACCCTGTGGCAAGTGCCCTGAGACACTTCACTTTATTGGCTTAAAGTGACGGTGCTGAAAAACCCTGTGACCCCCCCGTGACTCACCCAAGTTTCAGTATCGCTGTTCCACGGCACGTTGTTGGTGTGGGTCAGAAACCTCCATGAAGATGGAGGGCTTGAAAATAATCTCATTTTATCATGACCTCGATTTTTTTACCTCGATTTACTGATACCCTGACAATGTCGATGGGACAACTTGTGGTGCATCAGCACAGTTCATCTGGAAGGTTCAGCGAAATAGCAATAAAACAGCTCTCTCTCATCTCTTCGCATGAGTTGAGAACAGAAAACTCAGAGTTTTATTTCTCCCTATGACTGATACGCAACCCACTGTGACCTCTGGACAACCTGCAGGGAATGCAAAAGGCAAGCTGTGAAGATGGACCAGCCGCCCCCGCTCACACCCGCGCCTCCTGACCATCTGAGTCGGCAGCCGGTCGTCGCTCGATTAATTTCGTGGGGCTCGTCTGCAAGTCCTTCAGCGTTGCTCTTCATTGAAACTGTTAGCTAAGGAGCCTTTTGCGACAACAATGAGCTAATGTACAGATCAGTGAACTGGTGTTTGTGTATGTGAGTGAGCATTTATTTCAGGTTCCACCCAGGTGTGAACTGCACAGTGAGTGGTTCTGTACGCCGTGACACCAAAATAACATTGTTCTTTGAGTTCATGCTATCAACGTGTATCTGCAAAGGTCTAAGGAGGGAGATTCATCAGTTCCTCACAGTCAGATATGCAAGCCCTGCTGAGGGCTTCACTCCACCAGTTTATTCCCCATTAATTATTAAGGTATACTGGGGGCGGTGGGGGGGGGAGGGGAGATGACAGAACTTCTTCTTCCCTTTCCCACTTAAATCCCAGTGTTGTTCTGACGTCAGAAAGTGGATCAGAGAGCAAAACCCCAGCAGGAGCCTAGTCCGCTCTCCCTCCTGCTTCACTGAGTAGACTATGAACAGAGAAAATCTGCCGAGCCCTAATAATCTCCCCTAGAACATGGAGTAAAGCTGTCTGTCCCCCTTCAAAACACACCCTGAGGCAGTGTGTCTCCCTAGTACATACAACATAATGCATCCCCCACCCAAATCATGGTGTAAAATTCCCCAAAACACCATGCAGTTTTTGCCTTCATCATTCTCCATCGCCATCGCTCCCCTTTCAGTACCCCACCACCCAGAACGCCTGAGGAGACTCCACCAGTGAAAAGCTGCAGGGCCCGATGGCATTATCCTCAGGTTGCTGAATGTGTGCTACTATTCAGAGTTCTCCAGCACATGATTAATGTTCATGAACATTGGTTCATGTACTGCATATAGTGGAAAAAAAACACACCAACTTCAGTTAAGAATCACACGTCTGCAACTATGTCTCTTTCTAATGCAATGCACAAATTGTATTCTCTGAGATGTATGTCGCTTTGGAGAAAAACCTCTGCTAAATGAATAAATGCAAATGTAAATGTAATGTCAGCCTGAGCATGAAAAGGTCTCAAAGATGAAGAAAACACCTAGCTTGGTCCTAGTTCTCAAGTAAGGTTGACTATCATATATAAATTGGCTGTTGGTCGGTTTCTGTGACATCATACATCATGAAGATCCAAGAAAGGCTTGTATTGAGACATCTGAATCCTCAGGTCAGGACTCTGTTGAACCCTGTTTGGTATGACTACTAGGATCACACTGGAGTAGACAATGCTGTTGTCTACCAGCTGAACAGAGAAGACTCCCACTTGACTAAAGCAGGAGATGGACTGCTCCAATTGGGCTGTGCCAAGAAGCACCTGAGGTCATTTCTGCCATCAGGCTCCATAATGAATCCTGTCACTGCTATGGTAATACTGACCTCTTAATGCCAAAGTCATACTGATCTGTACATACTACTTTTATTTACATTCATTTATTTAGCTGATGTTTTTCTCCAAAGTGACTTACAATATTAATCTACCTACAATCACCCATTTATACAGCCTTGCAATTTTTACTGGAGCAATTGTAGGGTAAGTACCGTGCTCAAGGATACTACAGCCAAGGTGAGATTTAAACCTGCAACCTTTGTGTCCAAAGGCAGCAGCTCTCACAACTATGCTACTAGCTGTCCCATTTTCTTCTTCTATTTCTCTTCTATCTCTTATTTCCTTGGTTATTCTAATGTACTTGTGCAAATGTGATTATTCACTCAGCTGACACTTTCCTCCATAAAGAGCTTACAATGATTTTAAAAAAATGGTTCATCACAGAAGGCTCCAGTGTATGTCGTTAAAAGCAAAACATCCCTCCCTTATTAAGTGGGAGAAAATGCCACTGGAGAAGTTCATTGAGTTTAGTTCCATTGATGTGAAATAGCTGAATGGTAAAAGTGCTCAGGTGCTGCATTAGCTTCATGGACACATTCAGATCTCTTATCCCCCTGTTCTCCTTAATTTCCAACCTCAGCACTATAGCAGATAACTGCCCCATTTGGGTACTTTCTACTTGAGCAATTCACAGGTAGGTATCGTACTCAAGGACACTACAGCACTAGGCCAGATTTGAACCAATAACCTTCAGAGCCAAAAGCACAGCTCTAATAACTACACTTCATGTCACTACAGTACTTATAGTGTCATTGCAGTACCCTCTGTTAATATGCTCTGTGACCGCAATGTGACCATGGCTGACCACAATCCGTACCACAAACAACGGTGCTCTGCAACATAGTAGATCATGAGCTCACAAACAGTCTGGCTGCAATATGGAGGGCATGGTAAACTGCCTCACTGCTCAGCTGTTTGATGCCATTACCACTTTAACTGAAGCTGGTAATGTAGTGGTTAAAGCTGCTGTCTTTGGATCCAAAAGCTGCTGCTCTAGACTTCACCTGCTGCTGTAATACCCAAGGTACATAGTTCAAACCACTAGTCCCATACGGGGGTCACAGGGGGCCAGAGCCTAACCTGGCAACACAGGGCGTAAGGCTGGAGAGGGAAGGGACACACCCAGGACGGGACACCAGTTCACCGCAAGGCACCCCAAGCGGGACTCGAACCCCAGACCCACGGGAGAGCAGGACCTGGGTCAACTCACTGCGCCACCGCACCCCCCATGAGCAAGGCATTTACCCTAAAATTGCTCCAGTAAAAAAATAACCCCACTGTACAAATGGGTAAATAACTGTAAGTAGCTTAAAGCTGTAAGGTGCTTATAAGAAAAGCATCAGCTATATTAATAAAATTAAATGTAAATGTGCACTTTCGGGAAGCGAAATGAGTTGAGTTCCTCCGTAGTCAGAACCTAGACTCTTCTGCTGAGAAAACTAAATAATTCAGAGGATATAGATGCACAATGCTCCAACCTGTGGGGTCATACACAGTAGTTCAGGCACTTGATGCTGTTCAAGAGGTGGAATTAATACCTCGTGTCAGTCGTCCTTTCCAGGGGCTCCTGTTTCTCAAGGCCTTTGTTTTTTTGGAACTACACGTCCCACACGACCCCCCACTCCAGCAGCCCTGATGAAACACACGGCGAGGTGTGAATGCGCTGCTGCAGGAGCCTGCATGCCATGTCTGGGTCTCGACGGGACCCACAAGGGGCGCGTTTGATGCCCAAACTTCCCACTGAGGAACAGGAAGAGTCTGTGAGTCTTCTATCTCTGCAGGAAGCCCATTTCCTGCTCAGTTTCCTGGTTGATTGGTAGCCAGGAGCCCTGCTGCCCTCCTCTTGCCAACAACTGAGTGGGAGAGTCAGTCCAGATGGGAGGATGCAGGAATGCACACACACACACACACACACACTCACACAGTGTTCCACATGACAATGAGAGGCTACTGGTAGAGGCACTGCTTTCAAATCCTTTGACATTTTCAAAGTACAGCTGAGCTACAGGCCCGAGTTTCACCTTAGGACCCATACACCTGTCCAACTCAGACTGATACCAAGAATGCAGAGTGAGGTATTTTTTGAGCAACTGGTGTAATGTTCAGTGTTATCACAATTGTTAGTTAATTACAATGAAATAACTGTAGTGGTTTAAATTCAGTTTGTAAGTTGATTAGTTCATATCTGCAATTTACGCTGGCTCCTCATCTTATAAACACTTGGTCTACTTCTGAAGTTAAAAGTCAGGGGGTACAGAACCACTCACTTTCAACTGTTATTAGTCTTGACCAATGAACAGAAGAGGTGTTTTTTCCGCTACAGAGAAATTTTTAGAAAATAATAGAGAAAGATGCTATTAAAAATAAACAGGAAACTGTTTGCATCTTCAGAAATGCGTAACCTGAGCATCCCGCTGAGCAGCGGCTGCTGACCGCTTGCCGCATGAGGAGACAGTGTATTTTTAATTTTGTATATTTGTCTCTAGTGTACTTTGAAGAGACAGAAACAACATAATCCCTGTAATGGTTTTGTTGTCAGTTCTCTGTGATAAAATTACAAGACATAAACTCGAATTTCAGCAGAAAATGACAGTAACATTTACAAAGCAGACGCAAAGATGATATTGTTACTGCAGAGAAGAAACAATCCAAATTTTTCTTTTGGGTCTTTATTCTGACAGCATACACCATGAATGGGGGTTCGTTTTCCTCTGATTCAAATCAGAAAGGAAACTCTAAAGGAATCGCCAGTGCAGTATAAAAATAGGCAAACTTACAAACGCTGTCAAAATATCATCCATTTGTGGACGTTATTTACACCATGATTTGCGTATGTTGTCCCTGTCGCCTTGGCACTCTCCTGTCAGGAGGAAAAGCAACAAAGTTAAAGGTAGGAAAAAACAGTTGATGATCACAAAAAGGTCTGGATCGTGACACCTGATGGTAAAAGGAAAACAATACACCACCATACCAAGTTAGATATTCCGGAACATTTACAGTTTGCCCTACAGTGTCTGCTTTCAGTGCATTGCGCTTTGGAAGTGTCTATAGCAACAGTTCCACCCTTGGCCCACAACGGTCCGCAACGGTCCACATGGTCGAGGGTGTGAAGGTGGATAAGTGGTGGCTAAGGGATTGTCCGTGAGGGGACCACCCAGGACCCGCTATGCTGCCCCCTTCAGGGCGTTCTCGTTCAGTCTTTCCATGTAGTTCCGGAGCTCTGTGACATCACTCAGCTGCATGTCCTGACACACCCACTTAATTTCCTCATTGGACTCCGTGAGCAGGGGGCTCACGCATGGGAGACTGCGATCAGCAGGGGCGGAGCTGAACGTGGTGAACTTCACGCGTTTCCGTTTTGACGTGGGTGAGTTCAATGGTTCATTTTTGAGGTCCCTCCCTCCACAGCCCATCTCAGTGGCTCGCGATGCCTGTCCTGGGACGGTCTTCTGAGCAGAATTATCATTGAGCAGCCGTCCGCCCTCCTCACCCCGCTGCAGGGACAGGTGAGTGTGGCTCTCCAGTAGCTCCGCCCCATTGCCCAGCCACACCCAGTCATGGGCATGGTTCATGTGCTCTCCGCCCTCCACGGGTAGCTGCTTATGGCTGTACTTCAGAGCATAGGAGACACAATTGATGAGGAAGACCAGGATGGCCAAGCAGAAGACCCCCAGCAGGGCGTACATACCAATCTCAAGGTCTGTCAGTCCACGAGTCCCCTGGACCAGGTCATCCTCTACACTGACCGGCAGATCTGCCTGCTCGGGGAAGTCAGCTAAGTCAACACCCTGATGCTTGGGGCCGCCAGGCCTCTGTGCAGCACCCGTCCCGATAGTGGCGGTTGCGTTTCCTACAATTCCAGAATCCTGGTCAGAAACAGAGATGCCATGGTAGGGCTCTTTTGAGCCCGCGTGGTCCACTATGGAAGGGTGCCGCCTGCGGTTCATAGGCTCTTCTCCTGTCATCCCGCCCTTGGACAAACCCAACTTGACCCGGACGCTGCCACTGCCAGTTGCCAGAACACTGCGGCGCCTCGACCTCTGGCATGGCGGACATACAGCCATCTCCACTCGAACCAGAAGGCCTTGGCCGTCCCCTTCGGTCACCACCATAGGCCACTTCCACGAGGAGCCCTGGCTCACAGTAACCACGGACTCATCCAGAGAGACTGCCGACAGCACAAAGTGGTCCGGGTCGTACAGGTCTAGAGGGGTCATGGAGCCGTCGCTGAACTGGAGCCATGCGCTGATGAGGGACTCCTGAGAAGACAAAGACGACCAACACCATGGACACACTGACTGAACCGCCATACACTTTCAGTCCAAGAGAAACACCTCAGTTACACCTCAACACACCTCTTGCTGCAGTGCAGAGGTATTAAATGTGAATCTGCATAAATAGATCATGTATCAAACTGTGTACCTTGTAAACTGTGTGGAGAACCAAGCTGAAAAAATTAAGCAGATATATACAGTTTTTTCTTAGCAACATTAATATTAATTAACTATATATATATATATATAAAATGATAACATGCCATGACAAATATTTACAGAATTTGCTCTACCAGCCCAAGGAACCCCTGCAATTAGATCTGCAATTAAATCCTAAAGTTGTTTCATGTATCAGAAATTCCAGGACTATTTAAAGTACAGCTGATGTCTGTTTTTCAGAAGTGGTAAGGATAGCTGTATTTTCCTGGGGGAAATAAGAACTGCAGGCGGTGAGATTCCCGGAGCGCACGCCGGCGCAGCGCCAGCGTCCCCAGAAGCCGGAATGAGCCTCCGGTTCAGGCCACTTCCTCATTTCAATGCTATCAGGAAGAGGCGCCCGATGAGAAGATGGGGGAAATTGGGTGGCAGGGTGTGAATACTAATGGGGACTCAGCACGGGTGTGCGTCCTTGAGGCCGTCTCTGCGGGTCGCGGGGCGCTTGGCTCTCTCGCGTGCCCCCTCTCTCGATGCACTCTCTCAGGGGGTCATTATGAGTGTGTCCCGTTCCCCAGTGCGTCTCTTTTGCAGGTAATTACAACCCGTGGCTTCGGGCTTGAATCCTCTTCCACACCTGTTCCTCATGCCCATCCCCATCTCCACCTCCATCCTCCTGCAGGTGGCAGCACAGTCTGGCTGCTCTTGTCAAAAATTCCCAGGTGCCTTTAATCACTTACTTCTCCTGCATCATCCAGGTGTGTGTGTGTATGTGTCTCACTTCAGCACCCTACCCTGCCCTATTCAGGAGGCTTTTTTTTTTTTAACCACTCTGTAGTGGTACCCCACCCAACACAGTCACTTCATAGAACTAAGTTAGGTCCATTCAGTGCTGAAACCTGTATTATTCATTTGCAGCTGATGAATTTGATGTAGGGTTATTTTTACTGTATCAATTCAGAGTAACTTGATTATAGGTAAAACACTGGGAATGCAGCTGACAGCGTTTTATGTCTTTAACCGCTAAACTACTGGTAGTGAAATGGTACCTGTTTGGGAGTGCTGAGCACTTCTGGTGTGGCTGCCGTGGCGACAATGGCCCGGTTGCTCCCTGGGCTGAGCTGCAGGGAGAGCGAGAGGGCGGAAACGACCTGGACCCCCATGTCCACAATGCTCACCCTGTCCTCTAGAACCCTCACCGTCTTCTCGGCTAGGAATGATTCGGACAGGGGGGAGAGCACCTGCAGGAGAGAGCGCGACCATCATGATCATTGTCACTGTCATCATCAGCGGAAGGATGCACAAATAAACATCTGCATAATCTCAAAAATATGCAAACAAAAAATAAATTTAAACAGACCATGAAACAAGAAAAATAAAGAGATGGAGAAAGTGCCAAACCTTAAACAGGTACATATGGGAAGCGAGGAGGGCTCACATGTTCATATCCATAGACATACACACGTGAACATGCGCATATATGTCTGTATGCGCACACGTGAACACAGAGCTTTGAATCAAAAATTATGCTGAAAAAAACTGCTTCAGGCCACATTTACATTTAAATCAACATCTTTATGCAGTTCAAATAAACTCGAGATAACGTGGAAAAAATGTGTCCTTTCCAGTGACAGCCATCGACCGATTCATCGAATCCTGGGTGCGTTCCTCTTGCCGCTTCACCGAGGCTGTTTCCGAAAGCTTCGATAAACAGCAGGCAATCAAAATAAAGGGCCTATTAAATGCTCTGGGCATCGGCGTCGAACCCAAGCGACGGCTCCACTTTGTTACAGCTGCTTTTTCCTTCTTGACCATGGAATTAAACTATGGTCTGGAGCTACTTCTCAAAATCAATAGGCAGCTGTGGCGGAGGATGGGGCCTTAAAGGAACCAGGTGCGTCACGAAGACCCAGGGGGTCTGACCGTCACTAACTGGCCCAGATCACTGTTATTACCCCCCTCAGTGAACGGCCCTCGGCCATTCGGGTTTTGCACTTATCGGACGTGTGAAACACTTTCTGTGAGGCTCCCACCGCCAAGGAGCCCTGCAATCTCTCTCCTGTCATCACAGGGAAACACACCGAGGCTCCTGGGAAATTACACCCCCCGTCCACCCCCAAGGCCCCTCCCGGGGAAGCCGCCCGCTTTCTGTCAGAAAGACGGCACTTAATAATCGAGGCGCATCACTCGGTACATGACAGGCTGCTGTAGCCGGGAAATGAGGAATAAACTTCCTACGAAGCGGCGCTGCACCGCGGGACTCCTCCCCCCCCACCCCACACTCACCCTCAGTGTATCGAGACACCGTCATTTTTTCTTCATGATGCTTTTATTGTTTAAATATTTTGGATGGTGCTGAATCAGCTGAGAAAAGGATTTGGAATTCATGTCTTAAGGGGTTCCTACCTTCAACCCCCACCCCTCCACCTGCAGCACCTTCACACACCAATTTCCAACCTTCATTTAGTACCTGCCAGGAGAGTGCCAATTTCCAGTACCGATGTGCAAAGCATCACTCTGGGTTCTGAACTTCTGTAGGACCCACCTGGACTGAGGTCACACCCGTCTCCAAGCCCACCAGGACTCGTCCATCACGCAGCCACGCCACACGTGGGTCAGCCACCTTCAAGAGGTCTCGCACCAGCTCTGAGACATCCACCTGCCAGTCGCTGCCCAGCAGGAAGTCCAGGGCTCCACGACGGGATGATGGCTCGGCCATGAAGCGTGTCAGCACCCGCACTGTGGCATGCTGGTACTGGAGTGAGCAGGCCCGCCCCCGTTGCTCGTCATCGTCCTCATCCTCACTGTCACGGGCCGACCTGCAGCACCAGGTACTGAGGTCACATGTGGGTTACAGACTTGTCATTGTAGCTCAAATGGGCTTTTAGCCTCGACCAAAGCACTGGACCTGACTGGAATTTTCCTTGTTTTTGATTGGCTGCTGACCAAATTGGCTGATGGGACGCAGTGACCTTATATCAGGTCAAGCCCCCTCTGCCTTGTCGAGTCGACCCAGCACTGGAAGGGAATGACAGCAGAGAGCATTAAGAACTTAATTCCCAAAGGAGAGTGGATAAGCCACGCCCCCTTTGGCTTTATTAAGATTTATGGGCAACAACAGATTGACTCAGCAGCATCTGTCCCTAAATGCTTCTCTTTTCAAATGAAATCTATAATCACAGTCTTGTCTTTAGCCAATTTTCCAGTTAGCTGAACTGCTTTGCTGCATAAACACACGAAAAGGACAGTGTGACAGTGCTTTATGTTTTTTAAAAATGGATTTTTACGAGGGTGGGGGGGCACAGCGGGGTGAACCATCAAGTAAACTTATGAATATTAATGGTCCAGAACAGTGGTTGTTACCGTTGCGATCAAACAGGAGAGTGAATTTGAAATCTGAAGATGTGGAGTGAGCGCGTGCAAATGAATATTCCAGTGTATGCAAATCAGCTGCGAGTGTTGACAGGAGCTGATATCAATACAGACCATTTCTGCATGTCTGTGTATGCAATGCTCAGTTGCAGAACTGTACGACGACAGTGTGGGTGGAGTCTACCAAAAATGGAGGCTACACACACCTTTGGTTTCCCACGGCAACAGGCACCCGCCAGCCCTTGATCTGGCTGAGCTCGGTGTCGGACACCTGTATCTGCAGGGGCAGCTGGGGCATCCACACGCTCACGTGCAACTGGGCACTCAGGTAGCTGTAGGTGAAGTTCACCTGCATCCTCACCCTGCCCCTCGTCTCCTTGCCGTTTACGTACACGTAGTCGCACCGCTCTGATACCTGGACATGGGCAGAGGGGTGGGGTTGGAGCCCTGGAGCTTGAATCTGCAACCTGGAGGTCATGACTTCATCAGCCAACACAGTGAATGATGTGAATGAATCACTTTCCCCAATCAGAGAAGGAGATGATCTTCTCCAGTCAATGCACAGCTCACTGTGATTGATCCATTAGAAGTATATATTGATCACTTTGGAGTTTTACAAGTTGGACATGAACATTGATCTGTCAATATTAGTATGAAGTATGTACTGATCATCCTGAGGTGTGCACAAAGGTGTGTAAGGATCAATCTGAAGTGTGAATTGATCACTCTGAGCTGGGTATAGAGCAGTCATTCAGGTGTGGATGATGATTTTATGACAAAACAACAAGGAATCTCGGATAAATCAGCTTGAGCACCTTAGCTGGCTGCTTCAGCTCTGCTGGTGCTCCTCTGAGATCTATTGAGTGTCAGGAAGCTGCTGGAAGAAAACTTCAGAGGTTCTATTCATCATGGCTGACTGTTCTTCCCCTCTTGTAAGTGCAAATTTCACTCTTTTTTTTTCTCTAGGGGGTATCACTTATTTCCCCTCAATGACCACCAGCTGCCCCTCCACACATCCTCGTACAGCACTTCCACAGACCCCTTGGAGTCCCTGAGTCACAACCTCTTGCTGATCTTGTCCTTTGCCATGGTGCTCTTCTCACCTGAGTGAAGCTCTCATCCAGAGGATCGTGCAGGTGACTCACATTGCACATGGTGCAGTAAAAACATGGCTGGACACTGGAAACAGGGCAATGGCTTTCATTTCAAGCAGCAATGAGTGCAGTTATGACGAATGTGTTTGATCAAAGTGGAGACATCTCTCAGACACCCTTGGGCTCCTCACTAATTCACACACACGCACACACACACACACACACACACACACACACACACACACACACACACGCATACAGGGCTCAGGGCCTTTGATATTAATTGTGTGCAGAAACGGTATTGCCATCAATGCTGCAGAAGGACCTTCAGGACAGGCAAGGGGCCTGTCCACACACTGGGCATTTCTGCATCACCTTTCTGTCTCGTGGAAATTGTCCCCCTGTTGTCCTCCAGATGCTCTGTGTTTTTCTCCGTTTTTCCATTTCCTCTGGAAAATGCTTTCTGTCAGCTGTGCTACAGCCACTCGTACAACTTATATCAGCTAGATGGATTGGAAAGGTTCAGAGGAACACGGCTTTGATGCGTGTGAGGAAAACCCCTGTAGGCGGCAGTTCATTTTTCTCCTGCAATCCCATTCCGGAGAGCCAGCGGGGTTCCGGCAGGAGGGGGCATCACGTGACGTGGCCATTGCTTGGTCTCCTGTTCCCCGATCGATAGTTTAATAACCTGAGCGGGTTCGATCAGGGGTCGTGCCCAGGACACTGGTCGACTCATCATGTAGTCTGGGCAGCTCGCATCTGTCTGCTGCCCCTCCCCCACATCCATCAGGCGCCGTTTCGGGCGGTTGACGGGCCGAGCAAGGAGCAGCAGAGACGAGCGGCAGATGCGGTAGTGCGGGTCGTAAAGTGCGAGGACGGGTACGAGTGGCAGTGGCTGCAGAGGGGCTTTGACAGAAGCAATTAACCAGACGAAAACCCATATGAGCTCGGCTTTTATCACCTCAGCGGAAAGCAACGCGAGGCACCCCAACTCACCGGGCGGGCTCAGGACAAGCTGCCCACCGGCGATCCAGGAGTATCGACTGGCTCTCTCTCGCTCCACTGCCCCCCTGTATCCCACCTTTCCAGTGGTCCTAATGCAGGCTGCACAGCAGGATGAAACAGCACCGCACTGGTACGGAACTGCAAAGTGTGTGGTAACAAGTGGTCCTGCGCGTGAAAGCGTGGTAAAGAACTTTTGTGGGAGAAAAGGAGAGCAGGCCAGCTGGATGTGGGCCTCGTCAAATGTGTTATGTTACCAAAAGGGTGTTTGTATAGGAAATGCAACACATCTCCATAACGTGCAAGTTCCTCAAACCCTCCCTGTGGCGTAATATCATCCATTAACCGCTGAGGTGAACCAGTCAGCTGGGAGAAACATTTCGTGGGATTTCTACTCATCGTTCTCGGTTAATTGGATGTATAAACGGGAAGATTGGTATTCCGGGCAGGGCGGCCTGATCAGCCCCATCTGGGGTCAGGTTTAACAATCCCACTGCTCTTTTTTGGCAATCGTACATTTCGCTCCCACATGAAATTTCAAATAGCCTGAAGTTATCATACCATTCAACAAGATAAAATTTCAGTTTACCGTAGCTATACAGGGGTACCAGAATGAGCTATGCAGGTACGTTCAGTTTCATTTATTGCAGTGAAAGTGGATGAGTAATCGGTACTTAGACAAACTATATTGCTTTTAATTATTTTACACGGAATGAATGGGGTGGACTGTGAAATATAACTAAGTGTGGATAAAATGTAAAAAGGACACCTGACTGCCTCACTCCATGTCCACAATCTTTTGCTACACAAAAGAGAAACCTGGTAGTGAAAGAGAAATCTTCATCTGGCAACAAAAGATAACAAATCAGCAGACAGATTGACATGGAAAAAACAGTATCCACCAATCAGCAAAGAGTCTGAGGTGGAACTGCCGAACTGTCTACAAATCAGGAGTGCGACTTGGAAACACAAACCTGTCCACCAATCAGGAGAGTCTCTGGCACAAAAGAAGAAGGTGTTAAGCAGACTCACTGAACTGGCAAAAATGTTAAATAATATTTTTGTACTATTTTAAATATCACATTTTCAGTTGTTTCACCACATTAAACAATTTTAAATGCCCTCAGTGCTGAAATCGGCTACAGGTGGTCCCTGATTTACAATTGTTTGACTTACGATTTTTCAACTTTACTTTAGTGAGCTGGCAATAGACATTCAGTAGAAACCATATTTCGAATTTCAATTTTCTCCCAGGCAAGCAATATGCAGTGCGATACTATCTTGTGATGCTGGGCATCTCCCAGTCTGCCACACAGAGGTGTGCATTTGGTATATTAAATGCATTTTCAACTTACGATATTTTCAACTTCCAATGGGTTCCGTGAAATGTAGCCCCATCGTAAATCGAGGACCACCTGTATTCCAGTGTGATCCTACTAACAGCTGTGGGACGTTTATTCTAGCTTTTAACTGACAACTTACCTGTTGTTCTGATCAACCACAGTCAACCCCATGACCACATGTCTCAATATGGGACACATGTCCATCACTCACCTTGACCACATCTTCATCGGTTGACTGGCAGTCCACGGACTCGGTGATGTCCTGCAATGCACCATCATTCCCCACAGCCACAACCTTCACAGGCACTGCCACCGTCTTCCCCGTGAGAGCAGCTGTGTTCAGGATCTCAGCATCCTGTGGGGTGGAGTCAGAAATCAACCGGGGGGATCACACAACTGACACAACTCATAAAACTCACTCTTTATTTTAAAAGCTGCGGAAGCTGTGAAAAGGTACCCCTTCACCATAAGAACTCCTCAAGAAGACACCTCAGGTAAGTTTCCTCTGGACAACCTCCTTATCAAAGCTCCTTTAGCAAGGTCTCCCCAAGAAGTTTCCTCTGGAAGGACTCAAGAAAACATCTCAGGAAGACCCGCAACAAGACTTTATAGTTAAATCTCCTTAAGATTTCTTCAAGAATTTTCAAGAGGACTTCCTCAGGAATTTTTCCTCAGGAAGACTCCTGACTCCTCAGGAAGGGCTCCTTAACAGGATTTCTTAGGAAAACCTCCTCAAGGTTTCCGTAAGAAGATTCCTCATGGAGGCTTCAAGAAAATTTCCTCAGGATGGTTCCTTCAAGAAGGTTTCCTCAGGAAGAGTCCTCTGAATGATCATGAAGATCTCAGTCAGTTGACACAAAAATAAGGCCATACTCAGTTTTTTTATTCATTAAAAGTCCTTTCTTTTCTATTTTCTATTTCAACCCAACTGCTTTTGAGTAACCCTGATAACATCGTTTAATCCTCAACTGTGAATAATGAAATTTCAGGCTCGGTAATGGAACCGAAGCCCTTCAGTAACGTTGTCATTACTCGGGGCCCCATTCTCCTTTCAGCCGCTTTACCCTGAAGCTGTCCAGCCGGGGACCACGGGGAGCTTAATTTTCCCATCACATGGAGCCCATCTCTTTTTCAGACACCTGCTTCTTCTACCACACTTTTATAATGGAAGTTGAGAGAAATTCTCCTTAATTCCGTAAATTATGCCATCAGCAGTGTCGCGAATAGATCCTACCTTGGTATTCAAAAGGAGAATTGAGACATATTGTGGGAGGCGTGTTTAAATTCCCTGTCAAATTATTAATCTATCACAGGTCCGGCGGCACATCTGTGCTGTTTAACAATTTGTTTTTCATCTTCATTTTGTTTAAATCATGAGGGACTAAAAATGAGCTGAAAGGATTTGCTTTGATCATGTTTGTGACAGGTACTACATTTACATTTATGTATTACAGTTACGTCACGCCAAGTGTGCGGTTCTGAACCAAGCTCACCGCATTGCCAGTGCCTTTACTGTGCACAGTGTGTAAAAGCAGAGCCACCCGAGCCACTTTGGACAAACAGAAACTAACAAGCAACTAAACAAAAGAGGCTGAGACTCTGGTTGCCGTGGCAGCAGTTGTCGTGGCAGCAGGAAGATGCACTTCAGAGGAAGCACTGTGGGCGACTGAACAGACGGCAATGACATAGCATCAGATAGGGCATGGCCATAAGGGGCGAGTGATGGAGGGGTAGGGATGGGAGTGGGGGGGGGCTCCTCATTATTGTCCAGAATCAGAGTTAAGGCATACCAAGTCCAAAGACTCTGCATAAGAAACTTAAATGTACACACATTTGACAATATTTTAGAAAGCAGTTCTATGTATAAGCCATACCCACTATTTACCTGCAAAAATGCGTTGATCTTCTGATACACCGTTATTATCTCTTTAGGCTGCCTAGGAAAAATTAAACTGCCATAATCAGGATTCAAAAAGATTTCACCTGTACACATCATCACCATAGCAAGAACCACAAAGAACTCTCCGGTCTCCTGCAATTATATTCAGAATGAACAGACCCTGTGTGATACTGATACTGGACACTCCAATATGAGCAGGACCTGTTTGGACTCTTTTGAATACATATTCGCATGATGTGCCAGAAGCTTCCTGTGGAAGCACGAACCAAAACTGTCCACACGTGGACGTATACAAATACACACACACACACACACACACACATTCAGGCTGTGGAACTCACTGACAAAGGAGAAAGCGTCTGCTTTGAAGATGCCTGTATCATGTGTGACGGAAGTGTTTTTTTTCTTTAAAAGCAATTTAGAAACAGTTCTCGCAGCCAAGAGCAGTCCTCGGGAAACACGGATTACACAGTAGCCAGATCATTTTCTCTTCATCTTCGTCTTGTCTGCTATTTTTCACTCACGCTGACCCTCCACGAGAAGCCCAATCGTGTTTTTAGAGGAACTAAGGCCAGGCCAATGGTCCGTGCCTTTAAAGGACTTTATTTCCTAGCACGTGTTTGGCACGTTTCCTAACAATCAGATGAGCCCAGACTCACGTTTACCTTTATTCCTTTTGCGAATGCAGAAAATGCAGACGAACCAAAGGTTATAAAGACATTAAGTACAACCTCACTGCTTATAGTAAATCAAAGGCCACAAAAATGAGCAACAGAGCACTTTAATGCCATCATATTCCTTATTCAAGTCCGACAACATTAACAGCCAGACAAAGTCATGCATAAAATCATCTGTAATTACACTATCGTCCGCAGGAATCTAAAGTGCAGTTCTTACACAGTTTAGATGTCATAGCTACGATATGACAGAACTATAAAGGCAACAATGTTAACCACTGAAGAAAGAGAGGAAAAGAACTATTCCACATTAATTCATAGGTTATTCAGCTATATTCAGCTATATCAAAGAAATTATTGTTTGTTTCCCTTCCAGAGGATATCTGAGTCACGTGCTCACTGTCATTTGATACTATCGAGTAATAGTCCAATCCCACAGACTGAGTCCCTGTATTTTCATTCTTCAGGCCACTGTAGGTAATTTTTTTTGCATTTCACCCCTTTCTTTCTTTCTTTCTTTCTTTCTTTCTTTCTTTCTTTCTTTCTTTCTTTCTTTCTTTCTTTGTCTGTGAATTCATGCAGAAGTCTTTATTAGCCACCTGTCACATGGTCAGTGACACGTTGTGCAGTGAGACAGACAATTAACGTGACCCTTGACCTCTGTGTGCTGGTTCCTCAAGGCCCAGTCCTTGGACCATTGATTTTCTGGTTGAGTAGCCTCTGTCCTTCTATTTCTTTCAGCTAATTCCCACAGTGCACAATCACAACGGCGGTAATGCTGTTACTATCAATGTGTTTAAACACTGCTGAGTGAAAGGTTTCACTATCTGGGGGTTTCGCTGGCTGCCCTGGTGTTTGCTCAGCAGCTCTCTCTTTTCATGGTCCAGGGATAGATGGGAAAGAAAAGCAGTAGACTAGAGCAGCAGAGTGAAAAATATACTTTAATCCAGAGGAAATCCTCCAGTTGCTACCAAAGGGAGTCTTGGCTCCTGTTCTTTTCTCAGTGCATCAATGAGGGAGGCCCCTTCTCTGTCAGTTAAACACACTCAGTTAAGGGTGTTGGGACCCAGGGTCTGGCCAGGGCTGATCCACTAACAGGGATTGACACAGCGAGGGCTGCGCAGTGATAGGGGAGCAGTGATGAGGAGAGAGGGTGATAGTGACAGTTATGGGTGCCTCTGTGTTGATTCATCTACTTATTCATCACTTCTCCATCAGTCTGACTTGGGTACCCTTTAATTTGGAAAAATTGCTCAGGTTCTGTAACTTCCGAAGTTGCAGGTACAGCCCACATCTTTGGCTTCAAGAACATGAATAATAAAGGCAACTCAAGGCACGTGGGAACAATTAGATTAGTGTTAAACACAGCAACAGCAGTGAGAAAGATGGAAATAAAGTAATAAAAATAGTGTGTAAAAGAAAGCTTCAGTAACCTCTTTGGTGTTTAATATTCTGCCACAATCTTGAACTGAGGCACTGTTCTCCTGTAATAATAAAAATGTATGTTGTTTAATGCAGATTCAGTCCCCAGGCTAAATATAGAGTGCTAAAGCACCCAAGGAGTCTGTATATCATATCACCATGTAAAGTGCATGACTCACACTACATGGAGGTGTGAACCAACCCATCTTTTCTCCTGCACGCTGAGGGATGCTGAACGGAACATCCTCCACCTGCTTCCTCTCTGGCTATCCCAGTGTGCAACACAGGTGTTTGACAGCGATCCACGCATGCATTGTAACTGTCCCGTGGTTATCCCAGCATGCACTGTGACTGTCCTGTGGCTATCCCAGTACTTAATTGCCCCTGTTCTGTAACTATGCCAGCATGAAACATAGGTGTTCAACAGCTAACCCAGCATGCACTGTGACTGTCCCATGGCTATCCAGCACTTAATGCCACTGTTCTTTTTTTTGCATGAAATGTGGCCGTTGTAGTACTATCCCAGCATGCAGTTGTGCCTTCATATCAGACTTCTGGAAGCAATATGTTGTGTATTTTCTGGTCCTCAAACCCCCCATGCTCCATCACTTGACCTTGCGTTTAATTTGTCTCGATTCGACTCAGCCTGCAGTCTCTACGGTCACATGTGGTCTCGGATCGTTGCTAGTTCATTCAAGTCAAATCCTGGGGGGGTGCATCTGTGTCTGGAGATGAAGTTTGATAACACTGGCTGCCGCTGTTGTCTTCAACCAATAACTGCTACACACGTAATCTCGATATTATCTAGAGCTAATCTAACGTCATGAAGTGGTCGGGAAAATGACCGCCTTTGGTTGTCTGACAATGCAGATAAAGGAACGGGAAAGCCATCAGTAATAGTTCACATTGCTCACATTTTCAATATTTGATTTCTGTTTTGACTGACATCAGCCAGGGTGGATGGATGAGCCCATTATTTCACTGAGACAGAGATCCACAGCTGAGCAAAGCAGACAATACAGTGAAAAAAAAATCAGCATATTGTTGTCTGCTTAGAGGTTCAGACTCGGCGCTGGAGAACGCGGCAGTGATGAAAGAGACAGACAAAGAGTTGCTGGAGGTTTGAAGCAGGACTGACGTTCTTGGGTACCCTTCCTGCCACAGCAGGGTTGCTTTATCACACTGACTATCTTAATTAAAAATGAATGATTTTAACACGTTAGCCACCGAAAGCTGTACGCGCCCATTCAGGAATGTAAGCCATTAATGGGATCAAACCTCCAAGAAGCCCCATTACATCACGAGTCATTATCCCTCTTACATTAAGGTTTTTGCAGCAGAGACACTATAGATCCCACTCTCCATTTAAAGGGATTATTTCAGGTCCAAGCATAATTAGGCTTTAATCAGGGTAACAGACAATATGGCCTATTAGCCTAATTACAGATAATTAAAGCTGGATTGTCAACCAGAGCAGGAGCAGAGAGCTGTGTCAGCAAACGCCACCCTCTTCTGCTCTGAGAAGCCATACGCTTCATGGTGAGGCAGTTTACACAACATGAGAATTGCTTGTCTTCTGTTAAAAGCCTTCAGCTGTAACACTGAATTTTAAACTCTAACTCAAATTAAATTTGGATTCCACATCAAACTCAAACTTAAAGTCAAATTCAGGCTCAAGGTTAAAGGTAACCTTGAAACAACTTAAGCCAAAACTAAAGCTTTGATTCAAAACTGGACTCATGATTCAGATCAAGTTTTAAAAAACGAGTCTAAAGCTTAAACTCACATTTCAAAATGAAAATCTAAATCCCCACTCAAAAAAAATTTGAGCTCCGTTTTAAGATCAGGCTCAAAGTCAAGCTCATACTCAAAGAATTTCAAACTAAAGCTGAAGGTCTACCTGAAACCCAAACATCAGTTCAAGTTTCAATTTAAGTTCAAGCTCAAAGTCAAACTTGATTTCAGTCTTAAGATCCTAATCCAGTTTGAGTGAGTATCAAGATAAAGACTGGCTTTGTTGGTCTTGCAGTCTACTGTGTTTAAACCACCACATTAGCAGATCATCATTAGTTTGCTGTTCAACTCATTGTCATTTCATGCATGCAGGGGCTTCACTTACCATGGCCAATGGTACAATGCCCTCCAGTTCCTCATGGGCCAAGTGAATTCGGGTCTCAACCTCTTCAGAGTCACGTGTTCCTGGGTACTCCACTTGCCACATGACAGACCTACTTCCCAAGGGCTCCAAGAGACCATCCAGCTCCAGGTCCACCTGCAGAACCTTCTGGAGCCCAGATTTCTGCCTGGAGTAAGCAGGATGAAGGAGAAATAAACAAAGAAGGTTTCAAAAGGCTTCATCAAATGTTACACTGGCCCTTCAGTCTACAAGTTAGGACCAGAAGTCCACTCCAGCTCTAAAAGTCAGAATTAACGAATCACCCAATTTCAAGAACCTCTTGTCCCAAGTGGGGTCTCAGTAAGCTGGAGCCTAATCCGGAGACATTGTACGCAAGGTTGGGTCATACCCTGGACGGGACGCCAGTCCATAACTCTGCACACAGCCAGGTGAAAGCACTGGAGCAATTGGAGGGCAAGTACCCTGCTCAAGGGCACTACAGCTGGAGGCAGGGACTGAACCAATAACCTCTGGAGCCAACGGCAGCCGCTTCAACTGCGATGCCATCATTCACCCCCGCCACAGTTAGTGAACGATCAAATATATAATTGTCTCTTGATTAATTTATTTAGCTGCATGCGGATCTGTAAAAATCTCAGATGGAAGTACAACCAATAAAAATACTCTCAGTTTTTTATTTTAATATTGTATTACCTATGACATTATTAAATTTAATAATAATTAACAATGACTTAAAGATATGCTGCCTCAACTGAAGACTGATTCATCATATAAAAATACAATATTTGTCATCTTGTTATCAATCGGCAGCACTCGGGGTGCTCTTTACTGCCATCTATCAAATTGGAGGGTAAACACAGGCCGCGCTCGCTCTGCTATTGACATCAATTGCAGAAAGTGAAGAAAATGGAATTACAAACAAACAAACCAACAAAGAAATAAACTGTAAAACTTTTGCATCCTTGAAAACGTCCAACCGTTCATAAAAAAAGGAGCCAGCATGCACCAATTCAGTTCAATTTCACACACACACACATTTTCAGAACCGCTCGTCCCTTACGGGGTCACGGGGAACCGGAGCCTACCCGCTAACACAGGGCGTAAGGCCGGAGGGGGAGGGGACACACCCAGGACAGAACACCAGTCCATCACAAGGCACCCCAAGCGGGACTCGAACCCCAGACCCACCGGAGAGCAGGACCGCGGTCCAACCCACTGCGCCACCGCACCCCCTCAGTTCAATTTCATATATTAACCATTTTGAATAAGTGGAAATATATCGCGCACAGCGTGTGTCACCAGGCCCTGATCTCATACAGCATCTCTCAGTCTGTGTGTCTCTTATTTTCCCTTCATCGCATTGTACTCACAACAGCTTGCAGACGGAGGCGAGGGATATACTGAGCACAGCTTATGTAACTGTTTCCAAAGAACAACGCTTTAACCCGTGTGGTCCGGAGGGCTCACACACTCCCTCGCACACTTTGAGGGTTTGTTATATGTAATGTAACAGGTTGCCCCCGTACCAAAACACAGAAACTCAGCACAGGAGCAATTAAATGAATGATATGTGTTGACAAGTAAGAAGGTGCAACCGGAGAGGAAAACAGATGATGCAACGATATGGGACAGAGAGACTGACGCGAACAGGCAAGATGAATGGCAGGACAGAATCAGTAGTGGTGTGAAAACAATCTGGGGAAACGAAACAACATACCACTCGTGTAACGCGGCTAGGGGATGCAGGCTCCCTGGGAGAGACTGTTTAATTTGCCCAAATCCGCTCGGCCCACAAAGGGCTCAGCTCGCACGTTGCAACGCAGTTCAAAGGGTCCTCCACAGGGCCCGAATTTCGTTGGAATTCAGAGCGTGCGACTTTGCGGAGATTGGCTGCGCGAACATCAGAACGTTGGAGCGGCGTTGGACTCTTCAAAGAGGAGCTAAACACTCACACTGCTTTGCATTTTCAACCGTTGTTTAGAAGCTCGCAGCCAGATGGCCTGGGTGCCAGGAACGCGATCACACACACAGAAACGCGGAAGCAAGTGAGCGATGGCGCAGCGGCTTCACAGCGGAAACTCGTATTCTTCGTTATTGAGCCAAAGCATGCAAGTGATCCAAGGGAGACGTGACATCTGTCTGTTCACCACATGCGTTATTTCAGGCAAGTCATCCTGCTCTTTGACTCTATCTTCAGCAAGGACATCACACCTGAGAGATGATACCAGAGGCTCAGAACTGGTGCAGAATGACAGCCATGGAGCTGCATGATAATGGGCGATAATGAAGCCCAAGTGGTTGGGATCTGAGTGAATGACACATCAGGTGGGAGCCAGTCCTGAGTGAGTGAGTGAGTGAGTGAGTGAGTGAGTGAGTGAGCGAGTGCATATATATACAGTTTATAAGACCAGTCTGAATAAGGAGCTTTTTGAACCTGTTGATTCAGAGTAGAAGTTTAACATCTAGGAATTACAATGAAATTTGATAACAATATTTAACTTTTTTAGTTTTTTTTTTCTTTTTTTATTTAGATAATCAACTTTACAGTGATTTCACCAGTTTATGCATCTGAGAGAAATTTATAGCATTGTTTCAGGGTAAGTACCTTGGTCAAAGGTACTACAGCAAGAGATGGGTTTTCAGGACCTTCAAGTGGAAGTTCTGACCACTGTGTCCCCTTGTTTCCCCAAAAGGCTCAGTTTTCACACATTGCAGACATGAGGCTGTGGTCAGTACTGTCGTGTGTCACGTATAATACTGTGTTCTGTATCACATAGCACACTGTGCTCCCATCACCACGCCTGCCGAGGAGCGGTGCGGTCCCTTCTCCCTCCTCCATGCTACTCATTATGGTCTGGTCTGAGGCCCCAGTTAGGGTGGTGGTACTGTCTGTTGTGGTCATGGTTACCACACCACTTTTCAACTCCCTGTCCCTGGGGCTTGCAGTAGAGGGAGGGGGTGTGCTATCTAACTGGCCTGGATAGTAAAGGATGCTCCGCACTAGTGGGAGTTGGGTCAGCTCGGTTCACGTGAACCCAGACTTTAGCTGCTCCTTGCCTGACCGTCAGCAAAGAGCAGGTCACTCTGCTGTTCCACCGCTGGAGGCTGTTTTTCCCTCCACACCACTGCACAGAGGCTTTTGACTGGACCTCCAAACCATGTTCTTCACTCAAAACTGGGTCATGAAGTGAACCCCATACTCTGCATGCACTGAGCAGGGCGACAACCTCGCACAAACCTCACAGCTATGAAAGTGGTCAATATCTGAGCGTCCAAGAAAGATCCAACACTCCGTGTTCCTCAGCTCAGCATGCTGGAGTCACAACGTTCCCAGACCTCGTTTCTCACTGATGTCCTTCAGACCAGCCCTGGAGGATCACATCTTCTGAGGTTCCACTCTGTTCGATGTAGCAGGTGGTGCCCCCTGGTTGCTTGGCCTTCTATTTTGTAGCATAAATGTGTATGTGTGTGTGTTTGGTGGTGCATTTCTCTACACTCTGAGCTACATGCCTCCCAATTATACATGCAAATGTAAATGTTTTCGGTACAAGGTCTGTTTCTATAACACCATGTAGACCACTGAAGGAAAGGAGAAAAAGATTTGTGTGTGTGTGTGTGAGATTCCAGTCCAACGTGGCTCCAGGGTGACAACGGACCCACTGTACTCGAGAGGAAAGCCGATTAGACCCCTCCCAGTGATCATCATGCTCTGCTAATCGACCATGACGGCAACAGTAACCGCAGTGACCACCACAACCGCAGTAACAGTGAGCTTCCAGAAAGGGTGGAGGCCACCAGTGAGAGGAGAGCAGAACGGCGTCTCTGACAGCAAAGGCATTGCTGTGTGTCCACATGCAGGCCACTCCAGACTTATGCAAGGTCACACTCTCAGTCACACCTTCGTTCGCATCCTCGGTCGCGCCCTTAGTCGTACCCTGGGTTTACACCCTGTAGCAACAAGCTCCGTTACCCAGCAGTGTAGATAGACAGAGTGCGGGATAAAAGAGACAAAATTAAATGCACAGATCTCTGTGCCCCCTGCACAGCTGGGCATCCATAACCGCTTTTAATGGAGCACAATTAGAAGCCAATAAAGTTGTACTGCGGTAATGTGCCGATCGTTTGGAAGCAGTAATTAGACTCCTTGACCGTGATTCATCACATAAACACATCTTTGAAAGAAGCTGACTGCATGTATGATAAATTTGCTCAAATATGTCATGTTCAGACAGCTATTGTGGCACTGATTCCTCGCTGGAGTACCGACTGATGTGCCTATTGGTCCGACTGATCGGTTCTTAGTCACAGTCAAACCTTTGGACCTTGGGGTCTATCTTGTTATCTCCCATTAGTCAACTGTCCTCCTGAAGAGTGCTTTCAAAATGGTAAACATCTGAGGGACTTACATCGTGTTGATGTATGAACCTTCCCTCTCCAAAGTGTCTCCAAGGAAGAGTCTCCAGGATAAGGAGTCCAACAGGTGCATTCCTAGAGCAATCCTGCAAGGGGAGCAGCGCTTTATAGGTCACTGGTCTGCGTGCAAACATCATGTAAAATATTTCAGAAAAGATCTGGAAAATGAAATTAGCTACCTGTGCCCCTCGGAGCTGCTGAATCCTTATCAACATTCAGCAAAGATCCCAGAATGTGTCTCTTCCACATTCATTTCTCTCCTCATCTCTGTCCTTGTGCTATACATTTGTAGTGCAGTGGTTAGAGTTACTACCTTTAGATCCAAAGGTTGCAGGTTTGATCTCCACCTGTTGCTGTAGTACCCCTGAGCAAGATACTTTCCCTAAAATTGCTCTAGTAAAATTAACCACCTCTATAAATGGGTTAATAATTGTAATGTTTAACATTATAAGTTGCTTTGGAGAAAAGCATCAGCTAAATGAATAAATGTAATAGTACAGCACTGCATCTTGCTGTGTGAATCGTGAGACCATGAGCTGTGCAGGTCCTTCTCTTGACATTTCTCTCAATGTAGGTTTCTCCCAGTTACATGTCTCTCCTTGTAACAAGTCTTTCTTTGCAATCCTCCTCCCACTGACTGGTGTCTCTGTTTGCAGGTCCCCTCAGTGGTAAGTCTCTTTGGGTAAATATCATGGCTCCAGCTCCATCTGTCAGGTAAATAACATGACTAAGGTGACCTGTTAATGATTTAGTGCTAGTAGGGTGTTTGTGCTGCCACTTTGTACTTGAAGATCCCGGGTTCGATTCCCTACTCTTGCTGCAGTGTCCTCGCTCAAGGTACTTACATTGACGTAATGCAGTAAAATTTACTCTGCTGTACAGAAGGCTGAACCACTGTTGGTCAATAAATGCAAATAATAAGTCACTTAGGCATTCAGCAGTATGAATTAATCGTAATTTTAATGAACCTGTTCACACCGGACAGGCAGCTTTGAGTGCACCAGGAGCACCAGGCCTTAACTGCTGCCCAGAACCAGCATGCTTTGTGTGGAACATGACCACCGTCACGCAGTAAAGGGCCTGGCTGGGGTAGCAGAGTGGGAACGTGCCGCATCGCACATGGTTCGAGGTGGAGAGAGGAGAATGTGGAAATGTCACCAGGAGCTGCAGAAGAGAGCAGAAGGAAAAGGACAGAGACGGTGTGGGGACTAGGGGGCAGGTTGGTGCCTCACACTCCCACCGGTGTCCATTGTCCCCTTATCAGCCACAGCTCCACTGAGCAGCATTAAGGCCTGAAGTAGCCAACCGTCACCCTCGCTGTCACCAACTCCCTCCATTGTCAGCAATCAGCTCATCCCCCCACCCCCCATCACTAAGTCACACACCCCACCCTCCGGAGGGTGTCCTGGCATTTGGACCGGTGCTATCTCTGCTCTGTCCTTCTCCAGAATCATCGACCGCGGGGGTTGGGGTGTGGGTGGTGTGTCTAAGGGCTGCTGGATAAAACTCCTACTGATAAACTCTCCTTAACTGCACTTAACTGTGCTGAATCATGGTATTTCAGAATATATATACTAATTGCACCATACCCAGACCTGATGCTGGGCCACTGATGCTTAACATTTACATTTATTTCTTTAGCAGATACTTTTCTCCAAAGCGACTTCCAATGAACTCTATGTAGTGTTACCAGCCCACATACTTTATTCACCAAGGTGACTTACACTGCTAGGTACGCTACTTACAATGGGTCACTCATCCATACATTAGTGGAACACACTCTCTCTACATTTATATTTATTCACTTAGCTGACGCTTTTCTCCAAAGCAACTTGCAGTGCTAAAGTTACAATTATAATTATAATTACTCATTTATACAGCTGAGTAATTTTACTGGAGCAATTTCAGGATAAGTACCTTTCTAGAGGGTACTACAGCCAGAGGTGGGGATCAAACTTGTGACCTTTGGCTCAGTAGTGCCTTTGCTAGTGTAGTGGTTAGAGCTCCTGCCTTTGGATCCAAAGGCTGCAAGTTTGATTCCCCACCTCTGGCTGTAGTACCCTTAAGCAAGGTACTTACCCTCAAATTACTCCAGTAAAATTACCCAGTTGTATAAATGGGTAAATAACTGTAAGATTGTGATAACTGTAACATTGTAAGTTTCTTTGGAGAAAAGTGTCAGCTAAATGAATAAATGTAAATATAGTGCTAACCACTATGCTACTGGCTGTTCTTGTACCAGTTCTCTCTACCACTCACACACTATGGGTGAATGTGAAAAGTATGTCTTTGGACTATGGCAGGAAACCAGAGCACCCAGAGGAAACCCATGCAAACTCCATACAGACTGAGTGGGGATTGAACCCATGCCCTCTCACACCACCCAGGTGATGTGAGACAGCAGTGCTACTCACTGTACCACTGATGTTGGACAACTGATGCCCAATTCAAGAAAGGGACAAGTTTTATGGAAGAGATGGTCTTGTGATGCCCTTGTGCTCTATTCACTGTTGTCTGCGTGGAATCCCTCTTGGACCGAGCGACTGTCTACTTCGCCCAGTTTTTGGTGTCATTGCTGAACGTGAACGAGCCGAGCCCCAGAAACGAGGACCACGCCCTGCAGCTGAGTTTCCAGTTCGAGGCCAGCGCAGCAGCATGATGCACGATGATTGCAGCGGCACGATTCTGTTCCCCAGTCTCCTGCAGTCGCATGGCGAGACGAGTGACGGACGCTGGATCCCACACACCGGGGCGGTCCGACACAGCCTGCTGAGAGCCCCCCACAGTGTGTGTGTGTGTATGTGTGTGTGTGTGTGTGTGTGTGTGTGTGTGTGTGTGAGAGAGAGAGAGAGAGAGATGCAGCCGCAGTTTGCTTAGCAGTGACAACAACAATACATCAGAGGGCAGACAATCCATTTAGCGACAGAGGCCTTTTAGCCCGAGTACAAATGGAGGTGCGAGATGGGGGGTGTGGGGGGGTGTGCTCACGTTCTTCTCAGCTGCAAAAGAATTTCAGCTTACACTGCATCCTACTAGACATACAGACACAGACACTCTCACACCCATTGAAACAGGATACTAACAGTGAGGAGAAACAGCTGTACATGAGAGATGTTTTGTCAAACGTGTGTATATGTGTGTGTGTCTTTGCATGTCTGTGCGCGTGCGTGAGGATTCGTGTGTGTGTGTGTGTGTTGATGTGTTGAGGCCCAACACTGTAAATTGCTAGGGCTTCTTTATGTCTTATTGAAGCTGTGCATCCTTGTGATGATGAGCGTGTCTGAGGGATGGGGTATTACGTTGGCAATGATGCAGCCCAGTCCTTCGATGCAGTTAGAGTAACCAAGTTTCTTACACAGTACTGTATCTGGGCCAGATCTCCTCGATCGAACCGCCGCATTTGGCGAAATTGCCAGCCTGAGCGTGAGTCTCGAGAAAACAGCAATTTTCCCTCACGTCACATGTGTTTGAAACGCTGCGAGAAGGAGGCTTAAGGGAAGTGTGTGTGTGTGTGTGTGTGTGTGTGTGTGTGTGTGTGTACGTGTGTGTGTACGCGAGAGACACAGGAGAGGCAAGGGGAGATTAAAAATTCCCCAGCTGCAGTGTTCAAAGGAAATAATCACATCAACAAACATGTTATTATAAAAATGCAAATATCCGCAGTTGGGCTGCATTTCCAACCACTGCGACCCGTAAACATTTCTAGAAGGGTCGGCGCCGGCCAGGGTGACCTCCAACCTCAGCAAGGTGAGAGGACCGTCTGAGGACATTAGGGACAGAGGGGCTGTTCAGCAGTTTGTGGTTCACGTGACCCTGTAACCTCCCCTTTCCACCTCCAGGGGGCATTCTTGTTTAAGCGTGTGTGTTCCGCACCAGGGACAAGTGGACCTGTCACTGGTGCTGAATAATGACCCTGTGGAAGATAGGGGACCAGCGGCTCGAGGGTTGAGAGCTGATCCCACCAAGGACAAGAAACACGGGAATACAGTGTGAACAGTGAAGGACACACAGGCCGAGATGTACAGGCAGACTGAAGGCTCTGAAGGACACTCTAAGGTCCATCATACCACATTTTTACCCCCCTCCACCTCTGAGGTGCCATAAACTGTGGCTAATGTCACTGACACCCCTGAAGGCTCCTCTTCTCAGCTGTATTATCTCACGCTGTCATGGGACACAGATCATCGCTCCCCCTAGTGGCTGGGAGGTTCAGTGTAACAGATCCCGCTCCCTGCGGCCGCTGTGTGTGTTTTCAGAGCCACCAGCAGAGCCACTCGACATGATCCTAAGAGTGGAATGGAGCCCAGCGGAGAGTCATTATAATGTGCACAACTTTTCGATAGAAATGCAATATTCATGGCACATTGCAGCTCATTTGCATGATGTATGGCAGCTACAAAGGACACGGCTAGCGTGAGGACACACACACACACGCACACACTGAAACGCACTTAGAGTCAGGGCCCGGAAAGCCACACACAAACAGCGGGCGCTAAACAGATTTTAAGGGCTCAGTAGACACAACAGACACAGGGGGCATATCTACCGTGGTACCAGTGATGACAGTGGTTCTAAGGTGGACAGTCACGCCCATCCTGCTGCTGCGCACACACACTGGGGACCATTGGGTGCGCCGAAACCCCTGAGGACGTTCTGTGATTGATAACCAGAGGGGTACCTAGCATCACCGTGGATCAATACAGCTGGTGTGTCTCACAAAGGTGTGACGAGGCCGCCGAGTGAACACACACACACACACACACACACACACACACACACACACACACACACACACGGAGAAGGGCTACAGAGAGAACAACACACTTAGTTTGACAACAGAGCATCAGATTGTGGAGTGGAGCTGAAATGTGGTGTCGGAGTGGTGGGACATTGTGGTGGGAACAGCTGCACAGAATTATAAGACCTTGGAAAGACAAGACTGAGGACACAAGGGGGACAATGGAGATGACAAGTAGACCACGGCAATTTGCGATAGATTGTAGAGCTGAATATATCTTCTGTTGTGCTGTAAGACCACAAAGACAAGTCAAAGTGATCAGGGCAGCTCGACCTCTCTCAAGTGCCACCAAAACCCGAGGTTCTAGAAGTTTCACAGGTTGTGTTCATCTAAAGCAGCTGTCATTCAGTGGCTCAGCTGAGTTTTTGTTTGATAGACTCTAGTGACTTTCCAAGCTTGGGCAGCAGGGGGCGCAGTGGTTAGAGTTGGCTGCATTTTGATCACCAGAGCTCCTGATGTAGAACCCTTTTTAGATACAGTAAAAATTATGTTATCCATCATTGTAAATAGTCTAGTTTGTGAACAAAGATGAGAATGTTATCTGGTTTCCTAGTTTATTTTCATTCCTTTTTCAATTTATTTTAATTGCATTCTATTCACTCTTCATCTCTTTCCTAAAATGTCAGCTTGTACATTTATCCATTTCGCTGACACTTTCCTCCAAAGCAACTTACAATGTTAATCTACTTACAGTTATTTACCCATTTATATTATTTACAGCTGGATAATTTTCCATGAGCAATTTAGGGTAAGTACCTTGCTCACAGGTACAACAGCTGGAGAGGTGAATTACACCTGCAACTTTTGGATCCAAAGGCAGCAGCTCTAACCACTACACTACCAGCTGTACAGCAGCAAATGCCACGTTTACCCTGCAATCAATTAGATGCAGTAAAGAGAGCTCAAACAGAGAGGAGTGTAGAAGCATCTTAATTCAACTCACCTCCACAATGTTTACAGTTCATATCATGTGCTTCTCAGTGTTTCTGATCATTAACAAAATGGGAAGCGCCGCTCAACACTGGGGGATGAATAGCACTGAAATAAACATGAGTTTTTAAAGACCGGGCATTTATATTTTCACTCTTTTTAGATTATCTGTGATGCTAACGTCGCTTGAAGTTAATAAAAACAGCAAAGCAAAAACACAAACAAAATTTTTCATCAATTATAGTTATAGCCAGGATTGAAACAGAACCAGATCAAATCAGTAGAAGGCAATTTGTATTATTAACCTTTTAATCTTAAGTGACTGTGACTTAGCGATAAAATGACTTTGGAGTTATGAATGAAATGAATTACAAACAGACCTCCAGTCAAAATTGGGTTTGTCAGCTGAGCAGTCAGTACAGCTTTTGTGTACATAATTAAAGGTGTTAGTGAAACAGACACCTTAACATATGATGGAATCTCAGCCCGATTTGAAGCAGTTTTGTACAACTGGGTGTAAATAAACATACCTGTATGACACCTCCAGCTGCCGTTTACGGTATACAAATATAGACGACGCAGGAATCACTTGCCAAAGGTGTTTTCAGAACTGCGTCACACACACAGCTTGAGTCAACTCAAACTCATGGTTTCTTGGAGGGTGTAAAGTCAAGCCTTGACTTTATGCCCTCCAAGAAACCATGAGTTTTAAATGAGCTTTGTGCAGAAGGTTTTATCCAATCCTTTTCTGCCTGTTCCTGGTTTGAGCGCCTTTTGATCGTGTCGGGGGCTGAAGGGAATGCCTCGCTGTTACTGCGGCGCTGCGCAGTCCTCCTTCCTCTGACACTAAACTGACCAGCGGCACCCCCGGCGGAGCCACCCGCCACCGGCATGCTGCTATAACGCTCCGGAAACAAAGAGCTACGGAAAAGACGGCAGCGCTCTGTGTCCCTTGGTGTCCCTGGCTGCAGTCGGGCGGCAGAGGCGCATGCATTGATGTTTTAATCTGCATTTCACACACTGAGCGCATTAATGAGACGGAATCCCCTATACAGCTGGAGTAATTAAACACACGCGTGTGTGCATGCACAGGGGAGCCTTGCAGCGGCACACAACACATGCAGCAGTAATTAAAAGTAGCAGGAACACGGCAAGTGTTTGTGCTGCTAATGGAGGGAATTCAGGCCGCCGAGAAGCCGCTGATGTTCCTTGCGGTCTGCTGAGAAAGATTACATGTTCGCGTGGAACTGGAGACAGTTGTTCGTCAAGCCTGCGGACTCATCACCAAGTTTGGACCTTTCCATGTGTGCCCATGACTGACACTCATATCATACATGCACATGGAGTTACGGCAAAACTGCTGCTGCAGAGAGAGCGAGTCAGAAATGGCCAGTTGATGGAACAGGTGCATTGTGGGAAATAATGGGAAACACACTCAGCAGAGTCCTGGTACCAAGAGCCTCTGGAAGGCTCAAGTGAGCCATCTGATTAGAGGAAACTGCATTATAGAAGTATTGTGGTAATAGGGTGGTAATAATAAGGTGCCAGGAGGGTAAAAGTAGGGTGCTAGGAGGGTAGTACTACAATGCTTGCAGGGTGCTAGAGAAAATGTGCAGAGAATTGCTCGTAATTTGTACTAGCAACATGTCTGTTACTTTGGAACAGAATAGTAATGGGGCTGTTAAATGAATTTGACTTTTTTCCCCAAGATGGGTTTATTTTTATTCAGACACATGCATGTACAAACATCTCACAAATTCCCCGGTGTACCAAAAACTGTAACTGTAACTGTGAAATGAACATGGACTGTGAATGTGCTGAGTAAATTCTCATCATAAACTATCAAGTATATAATATATCTTTATGTATCCTTTGCACATACCAGTGACATGCTTGTTAGTTTAGTTTTGATCACCACCCCGGGTGGACTATCAGTCACCAAGCACAGCGTACCAAGACTTCTATCCGCAGCCATCTACTTGAGCAACCATTTAAAACAATTTGATCATGTTGAAATTTGGTTCGTATCTATTTTATAGCAAAAGTAACAATTTGAAGCAATGAGACTTTGAAAAATATTTAGAATATTTTCCACTGACAGTCTAGCATGTGGCATGTGCTGATCTGGATAAGTGGTACTGATAATAAGTGAACTGGACCAGTTGGTACTGGTGATAAATGATCTACAGAAAAGGTACTGGGAATGGCTGTATGACAGTACTGCTTTAATAGCAATGGTATTGGTACAGACTGGTCTGAATGACTGGTACTGATAATAATTGGACTAGCCAATGGGACTGATAAGAACTGATTTATTGCAACCATGCTGGAAGAGACTGGTCAGAACCAGTGGTAGTGATAGTATCAATTATATTGATGGTGACGGGTTTAGACCAGTGGCATTCGCAATGACTGGGCTGTAGCAGCTGTTACTGGTAGTGACTGGTCAGGGACAATGATAATGGGATATTAGGTTTAGAGGAGTGGTATTGGTAATGACTGGGCTATAGCACTGACATTGATAAGGACAGGATTAGATCAGTGGTATTTGTAACAGTGGTATGGGTATTGGCAATGACTGGTCTATAATACTGGTATATAGAACTTATTTAAAAACACTGGATTCGATCAGTGGTATTTGTAATGGTGGTATTGGTAATGACTGTCACTGTACTTGTGTGCAGCAGTGCTATTTCTGTGCAGTATGAGCTCATGGGCACAGGAGGCTCTACAGGATAAAACGGCTTTGTGACAAATGCTGCAGCAAGCTGTTAAGTAGCCTACTAATCTGCAGTATCAGCTAAGCTGGAAGAGCTCTTTAATGACTTCAAATCCCAGCAAGCAACAAAGTGTGGCTCTGCAAAGGACTATAAATACAGGCCTTACACTGGAACTGTGGACAGCAGTGGGGACATGTACAGTAAATGGGCTTTGAGCAACAAACCAAGGCCAAGTGAAAGCAGGTCAACCAACCAAGAAAGAACAAGTCCAGACAATTAAGGCCAACAACGGCAGGGCCAAAAAAACAAGTCCAAGTGAAAGAAGGCCAACCAATCAAGATCAAAGGCCAAACAGCCAAAGCCAACCAGGACAGGCCCAAAAAACCAAGGCCAAGTGAAACAATGCCATCTAATCAAGATCAACAAAGTCAAAACAATCGGGGCAAAGTAGACAAGGCCAACCAACTAAGATCAACTTAGCTAATCAAGACCACGTCAACCAATCAAGATCAATGACAAGTAACCAAACAAGGACAACCACTGTGAACCAGTCAAGGCAAAAAAACTAATGTCAACCAGCTAGCGTTTACCAGTACATACCAGCTTATGGTCATGAAACACAGCACAGAAGTCTTTACCATCCCAAAAAAATCAACAGAATTTAATTTTTCAAAAATCTTTACCACTGTCACGTAACAAAGGGCAATGAGACAGAAATGAATTAGCAACAGGGCAGCACACACCCTGTCATTGTACATAGCATAGTGGTTAGAGCTGCTGCTTCTAAATCCAAAGGTTACAGATTTGATTCTTACCTGTAGTAGTAGTACCCTTGACTAAAGTACTTACCCCAAAAAATGCTCCAGTAATGTTACCCAACTACATAAATGGGTAAATTATTGTAACTTGCTTTGGAGAAAAGCATCAGACAGATGTGAACCCGCATCCAAGTCAGGCCCCCAACCAGGGACAACCTAGTTGTGTCATTACAGCTACCAGCACTATGGAGTCCAAAACTCACGTGGTTCTGGGACAAAGTCTGGTAAGCAGTTTAGTCCTTTTAAACAGAAGAGTTCTATGCTCAGTGGAAGAGATGCCAAGATGGCTGTGGGTTTACTGCCCATCTCCTTAACACACCTTTTCTTCCACTTCTCTGGACACCGAGTCCTTCACTGAAGCAATTCACAGCATAAACCATCTTCAAGAGAACCACAGCTGCTCCCCTGCTGGAATTTGCAGGAATCCAACGGTTACAGTCACAGGTCTGGCTGCTTAACTATACCCCCCAGCTGCACCCTGTGTAGGTATCTGGCTGCTACAAGAGGCCTCTAGCGAAGACCATGGCTATGAGAAATGGTGCTTTGAGGATCAAGCTACAGGGAGCCCTGGGGGTGGAGAGTCATTTAATCAGCTCAAGAAATAAACGTATTAGTTGTAAACCTCAGATTGCCGGAGGCTCCCGGTAGCACACAATAGTTATTTGTTCTCTTATTTTGTTTTACGTGGCAATTATGGCAAGACCCAGCGATGCAGATGCACAGGCTTCTCATAGCACGAACACCTTTCTCATTAGCCTCCAATGTCTTTCTTCCTCAGGTTTCTCCAACAAACGTTGCAGCACAAAGAGAATAATTCACCTCTGACAATAATAAGATCTGCTATGCTCATCGCAGCGGCTGCTGAAATCCCCAGAGATTAACCTCAAAGGGCGCTTCATCCTGAATCCACTAATCATCCGGCATAAGCCTCGAGCCCGCAACACAGGCACATTAGCGCTGCCCGTTAGCTGCCAGCAGCCTCATGGTACCGATGGCACAAATGCTCAGACGTTTAGAAGAATCAGCAACGGTCATCAGGGACACTCCCTGTATAGTATATACCGTTCACCTACACACCAACCCATTCATTCCAACGCAATCATTCTCAACATGGGACCAGATTGGGTTCCAGTTCAAATGTCAAACCTCGGTGAACTGTAACCACCAACAATGACCCTAAACATGATCGTGACAGTGAGCTGGGTGGCAGTAGGTACCCAATTAAAGCGCCTTTCGGAGGCGACTGCTCCAACGGAGGGACTAATCAGCAAGTTTGTCTTCTGCTGCCGCTCCAGGAGAAGTCAGTTGATGTATAAAATTCCTTCTGATGGTTCCTTTCCAATTAGCCCTGAATTTCTCACTGCATAATCAGACTGACATACAGCTGAACATCTCCTTCACTTTGATAGCAAAGAGGTCTGCACGATGTGTGGGGGCTCTGGACAGGAGGGCCAGGGCCGGTTGATCATGCGTTATTTAATTAGCCTGAGTAGAGCATGATTGTATTAGGGCGCCATGGTTGGGCGCAATCACGCAAACACACACAAGCAATAACTGCCCTGGTCCAACTCGAGTCGATCCAAACAAGCCGTGATTAATCATTAAGAGCCTTATCGTTAATGAAATCCTGAAAGCAGCAGGCCGCCCTGTGATGTAATAAATCCGTCTAATTCCTTCTGTGATTTGTACAGCTTGATCTGACTCAGCCCCGCCCCCTCCCTTGTCCGTCAGACCCCCCAGCACAAACGCGCACATACAAATGAACACTCTTTAGAAAGTTGAGCCTTTCCTCATTACAAGGTCAACAGCTGCAGGATAAGATGTAGACTCCAAATGGCCTGTCTCTTTGTCTGAATTTTGGTATACTCATACATCATTTCTGCATAAACTCAACATAGTTTAGGAAAGTTTGAAAGTCTGAGCTGAATAATAATAGAGGTGGTGCAGTAGGTTTGGCCTGTGCCTTTTCTCTGATGGATCTGGGGTTAAAGTCCTGCTTGGGGTGCCTTGTGATGGGCTGGTGTCCCACCCTGGGTGTGTTCCCTCCCCCTCCAGCCTTATGCCCTGTGTTGCTGGGTTAGGCTCCAGCTCACTACAACCCTGCTCAGGACAAGCAGTTTCAGACTGTGTGTGTTAAGAGTCTGTTAAGAAAATGTCTACCAATCTGCAGCTGGATGGGCAACCTCATAATTTATTTTTTAATTTAAAGTGGGGTTTTTCTCAGAGGTGTGTCAGTGCAGAGAACCGTGTGTGTGGCCCACGCTCCACTCATCACCATTCTGAAGATGCTGAGTGCAAAGAAAGACTGTCTGATTCCTTCATTTCACAACTGGCTGCCGACGGCCAGTGGAAAATCCACCGCTGCTGATTAAGAAAAAGGGCCGACAAAGAAGTGAGCAAAAGAGAAATGGATTATTTACAAAGGGAGTGAGACATTATATTAAAACCTCATTCTGATACAAGATTTCAGTCCTGCATTTATCTCAGTTTTTTTTAATATTCACACGGTTTGACAAGAATAATCTTACACAAAGAACTCGCTGAATAGTGATGTTTGATGTACTGCGAACTACTGGAGACACGAATCCTAGCCATTCATATTCCATCGACCAGGACTCACGTTCCGAAGTCATCTGATGTTTTAAAAGAAGACAATGCACCCGCTTAGTCTGGGTCACGGCACCATGAGCAGAAAACAAGAGGAAACTTATTTCTGCTCTTGCTATCTGTCCATTTTCAAGAAACTTATTCTGTTTAGAGTCACTACGGCAATAAAGTGAGCAAGACCCTAGTTGAGCTTCCTCAGCCACAGCCTCCAGCTCCTCCTGGGAGTTCCTCAAGGCTGCCCAGGGCAGGGTGGAGATATAATCTCTCTATCAACATGTTCTGAGACTGCCCCTGGACCCTCTCCCAGTGGAAAGTGCCTAGGAGGAATAATAACTAGATGCCTAGATCCCACCTTAAATACTTCCCCTTGATCTAGCTCTAGACCCTGATTGATAATCTTGACAGATGGTGGATAATTTTTATTGTTTTCATTCATCAGTGAGCAGCTCATCCTTGAAGAAATTTTTGCAACAGAGGAGAGAAATGTTTGATTGCTTTAAGATTCACTCATAACACTTTCCAGGTCATGAGACACCATGTGCTCCAGCATTCCTCAAAGAGCACAAGTAGCTCAGCTTGTTACATTCTCCACACTGGCAGAGGCCCAGAGGCTCGGTTTCAAGTGATTCTGAGGATCATGCTGAGAGATGGAACAACGAACCTGGGTGAACATGGGCCACCGGTCAAACTAGTCAAACGTTGTTCTTCTCTTCACTGAAGCACTCTCCAAAAGCTGGAGCATAAAACAATGTGTTCATTTTCATTCGCAGGGACAGCCAAAAGCATTTGGACACATTAATTCCTTGCTTAGCTATTTATTTGCCTTAATTACAAAATAGCTTTGGACCTCCTGGTAGCACAGCTAATCTACAAGCTGACACCTGTCCTCCAACCAGGATTTGTGGACTCTATTAGCCGATCTGGGGAGAAAACAGTTATCCATATAGAGGCTCTGATTTGGCGCTTAATTAACATCAAAACTACTTTGCTCTCCTTCCAGGGAACTGAGTTCTGTTTAGAAAGTTAATTTTAGTATGTAAACAGCCAGTGTGAATTGACCAAGAAATACTGCAGGGATGTATAAGAGCATGGGGGGGTGTCAATCAACAGAGCACTGCTGGGGACCGCAAGTTCCGTTTCAGTGAAAAAAGGATTAAACCTCAGCATGGAGTGGTGGGCAGAGCCCTTGGTGTTGTTGGGTCAAATCCTGACAGCCTGACAGAGATCCTGCGGCAGTCTTGAAGAAAGTTCTCCGTTCATTTACTGTGGCAAAATCAGAAAGCTCCAGATGGCACGTGTCAAAAATATTTATTCTAACCAGACACTTCTTAAGTGGCCAAATTTATTTCCATAAAAGTTTCTGTAAAACAAGAAGTTGTAACTATTTGTGTCCCATTTCAGACCATAAGCTCATTATCATCTACAGAAAAACACCTCTGCAATCTCAGCACAATGCAGTTTCAATGGAAAAATTATGGCTTCGCAGCTCTTTGATACAAATATAACAATGAATATAATGTTGAATTTTTACACTTACAGAAGAGTGTATGTTTACCAGTCTAATAGACAACAAGAGGAAGTGCTTCAGGGTGACCCACCTTTGTCCCGCTCTGGGTACCTTGCGTTGGCAGTGCAGAGTTACCTCTCGGTGACCTTCATTCCTTGCCTCCTGGCTGGCTGTCCAGAGCACTGGATCGCTGGGGCGAGCGCCCAGGAAGGCCACGCCTTCTGTCAGCCTCACCCTTGATAGGGGAAAGAATCAACACACATACAATGTTCAGATCAAACAAGACAAAGCAAGCAAGCAAGGCCGGATGAAAAAAGACAACCGGCTAAGATGGGCCAAGACCAGCTCACCAAGGATGAGCAAGACAGGCCCAAAAAGCCAAGGCTAAGAAGGGCTAACAAAACAAGGCCACCTGAGACAGAGCCAAACAGGTCAAACATACCAAAGCCAAGGCAAGATCAACTGAGGTCAACTAACCGAGCCCAACTAGCCCAGGTCAAATATAATCAACCAACCAACCAAGGTCAGCCAAGGTCAAATAACCCAGGCCAAAAAAACTGAGGCCAAACCACATGATGCATTCACAATGTTCTCTCACCACAAATTCCCTAGTGTATGTATTCTTCATACGCCTACCACATGCATATGTACACACGTTTGCATGTTTTTGAACAGCTGGGTGTGGCCACAGTGCCTCTGTTTGCTCTAGATGTCATCACACACAGTTCTGCGATGACTGAGCCCAGATGAGCATCCTGAGGGGCAGAACGGGGGCTGAGGACGCAGGTAGGGGGCAATGCAGTGGGAGCTGTGATACGCTCTTGCCATACATGTAGCCTTCAGTCTTCCTGCCTGTCACAGCAAATTACAGCCCTACACTTGAAACCCTTTTAAAGTACAGGAAATTCAAATAAGAGCCTGTTTTGCATGCATGACAAATGTCCTTACTTAACTTCCTCAACATCAAAGAGCACAACTGAATTAAAGAAAAAATAAAGATATATGTCTTTTCTGGAGAACAAGCGGCTGTGCTATAGTCCCTTGCACAGCCAAGGAAAGATCTGCTGGAGAGCACATCTGACCCAAATTGCGACAGATTGCCTGCTTTCCACTCGATAGGAGTGAAGGGGTTTGGGGAGCAGCATTCTACTAGAGAATGAAATCAGGCGGCTTAGGAACTCGTGGTCTTGGGTACACACCTGGTAAGACACGGGCAGGTAACACCACAACAGGCACAGCATGAATAGTTAACATCAGAGTAGGTGTGACATGAACCACCAAGAGTAAGAAAGGCGTAATGCGAACAGGTTGCCGTACGACAGGTATAACAGAAACAGGTAGCAGTACAGCAGGTAAAACGCAAACAGCTAAAAGTACGACAGGTGTAACATGAACAGGTAAAAGTATGACGTGAAAGCAGGTAACATCACGACAAGGGTAACATGAACATGTAGCAGTACAATAGATGTAACGTGGACAAGTAACAGCATGATGTTATATCTGTGTCATTTGTTCAATGGTGTTCATTCCATCTTTTTTCATTTGAGGACAGGAAGCCACGTAGGGCCAAGTGTACAGGTAGAAAAGGGAGTTGGAACAGATGCACAAGTGAGATGGGTTTAACACTGGGGCTGGTTTGCTGACAGAAACAGACATGAGATCATGCTGGTGGGACAGCTTTCCTGGTAGAAACAGAGAGGAGATGGGACAGCTACACAGGTAGGACAGATGTGCATGTGGGACAGGTAAGCAGGTGAGACAGTACATGGATGGGAGAGGTGAGCCGGTGGGACAGTACACAGGTGGGACAGGTGAGCAGGTGGGACAGTACACAGGTGGGACAGGTGCACAGGCTTCCCCAGGACTGACTCAGGTATTCTCAGCACATCTCTGCTCAGCTCTGTCTATCAGCTCCAGGGACTTGGTGAAGGTACAAAGCCGTCTACACGTGGATGCAGAGAGACAGGGAATCAGGACGTCACCCACATTTTCTCTGATGTTTCCTGAAATGTCTGACATGAGGTTCAACATCTCTGCTTTCATCATTCCCCTAAGCTGACGCACACCTTATTGCTCCTTAGGAGGCATTAACGGCAGGTGGGGCACAATGTGAAATTGCACCCGGGGGGAACGATGCTTGGCTTGACTTCAAAAACACAACAAAGTGCTGCAAACAGGGGTCCTGGAGGGGTAAGGGATGGACCACACAACTCCTCAAAGCCCCTCACTGTGGGTACTCAAGAGGCCCTCTGCTGAGTTCACCTTTCTCACGGAGGCGAAAGCATAAAACACAGTAAAACTGGTACTTGTACTTTAACTGGTGCAGTTCTATGGTACAACAGGTAATTCTACAGTACAAGAAACTCTGTGGTACGGGACTTGATTCCTCCATACAGAAGTACTTTATGGTACAACAGATGATTGTCCTCTGTAGGTTAAACTTGAGGTTATTCCCTCATATGGGTAAAACTCTATTGTACATGTGGAGATTCTGCTCTCAGGGGTAAAACTCTATGGTATGTAAGGTAACCATGAAAATCAGTCACTTCAGTAAATATAACACTAATAATAACAGTGTAACACTACGGGGGGGGTGTGGTGGAGTGGTAGGTTTAGCCAGTGCCCGCTGTGTGACGGGTCTGAGGTGCAAACCCTGCTTGGGGTGCCTTGCGGTGGACTGGTGTCCTGTCCAGAGTGTGTCCCCTTCAGCCTTGCGCCCTGTGTTGCCAAGTAGGCTCTGGCTCATCGCGACTCTGCTCAGGACAGGCGGTTGTAGACATTGGTTGGTTGCAATACCATACTAATGATACCCTAATACATTAACTATAAGTTAATGAACAGATCAGTTTCATGCCATACATGTAGATGCCCATACCTCAGAGTTTTACATAATAACATAATGTATCATCACAATGCAATAAACTTCCAGCAATTATGTAATAAAACCCAATAATGTGATAAAACCAGCTGAATTATTCAAGATGCTAATGTGGTCATACTGTTCAATGTTAGCATATTAAAAATGACCGTGAACGCTGCAGCAAGATAAATAAGAAACGACTCCAGAGTTTCATGGTAATTTTCTGTCATTATAGACTTTCTGCTAATGACAGCTCTCATCAATGGTCCATGGTGCAGCGCATTCTCTGAAGAGGTGACCGGCCAAAAGGAACGTGTTGGATGTGGTCTGCTCCCCATTCAGGGGGTGTTATGGTTAATGACATGTTATCTGCAGACAGGAATACAGACTTCATGTTCCTGAGGTGAGAAACACAGCAGGGAGATCAGCAGAAAGCACTGTGGTCATAAAGGTCACCATAGCTGTGAAAATAACTCCAGCACGGTCACTGGTTGGTCATTCCAGAACGAGCACCTACCAGTAACAGTTCATTCTTTCAGTGAGATCAGTCGGTGGAGTGACTCTGTGGAGAACGGTCAACTCACCCAGGGACAGTAGTTTAAGAAGTGTTGCTTTGTGGGGAACGGTTGACTCATCCAGTCAGAGTGGTCTGCAAAGTGTAATGGTGAAGCCTAGACTAATAAACTCATCTGGACCTGACTGCACTGTGTTTGCTTCCATCTGTTCCAGTCTTGCTGGCAACTGGCTCAGTCTTGCCAACTTCTAACCCCAATGCCGTAACCCTAACCCCAATCCTCTACTTCCAGTTCCAACCCTAACCCCAATCACTGAACCCTGACATCTAATTTTAACCCCAATCCTTTAACCCCAGTTCTAAACCTAAACCCAATCACTGAACCCTGACACCAGATTTTAACCCAAGTCCCTGAACCCCAACCCTAACCCATAAATCTAATATTCACTTTAACCCTAGTCTTCTAACCCAAATCCTAACCCCAATCCCCTAATTCTATTCCTAACCTCCATTAAACCTAATTCTAACCCTAACCCTAACCCCAAACCCTGAACCCTAACCCCAGTTCCTTAATTCTAACCCTAACCTTTAAATCTAAGTCTAAACCTAACTAAAAGGAAATTAGTGTGTTTGAAGCTATCTTTGTGATGCAAAATGTTTGTATTTTGGATGTGTAAAGTGTGTGTTTGGGAGGGATCAACTCATGTACCAGTTTTACCTTGGCCATGAACCCCTTTTAGGAGCTCTCCCAGCAAAATGTCCGTAAATAAATATGGAGAAGATATCGCACTCAATTTAATGCACTCATAACTGATTTTCTTCACATAGATTGAGATCATGTGAAATACCAGAATTGTAATATTTTTAATTTATATTTAACTTTTAGTTACATGCAGTTATTTTCAAAGCATGCCTGCATTTCTCTGGCCCCCTGGAAACCATCCACAGACCACCTGCCGGGCCTCAAAGGACGGCAGGTATTGGACCCCTGCATTACAAGCAGTCGTGGAGTGTCACTATTGGTTCATTATTAATTAATTAGATTAAATTAATTTGGTTTAATTAATTAGCATGACGTGAGGTCTTCATCCTCACTACAGGGTCCTCTGTGGGCTCTGAGCTCCACACACTCCTGCAGCATGAAACACACACCTCATACAAGGAGCAGGAAGTAGGGCAAGGCGCTCACACCCCAATGCGTGACTGCGCACCCACCGGTTTATCACCAAAATGCACGGCAGGGGAGGGCATGCATGGAGGGTTGTAGAGGTGGAATCGACCCCGTGAGGCAGCTGCTGTGTTATCACAGCTAAGGCAGTGTTTAATCCACTGAGCCAGGCTCTGGGGGTCTTGGATACTGCGGTCAAATTTACATCATATGTTCGCAGCAGGCTTTTACCCTGTTTACACAGGTGCCTTTGACACAACTCCTAACACTCTGGATTTAAATAACAGTTTCACCATCTTGTTCAACATTTACCTGCCAGTGAAAGTATAATATAAATAAGACATAATAATGCTTAATACTAATAAATGTGAAGGACATTTAAAAAACAGGAGGTTCTCACTCTGAAAGTGACATGTGCAAACAACCTCGAACCTCCCCTGGTGGTGGAAACAGGGCATAAAGACATGGTAGGTGGTGTAAAAATTGTTATGAAATCAGAATGTGATGGGTTTGAATCCCATTCCCTACTGTAGTACTATAATTAAGGTATTTGGCCTGAATTAACACAGTAAGAATTACCTACAGTGGTGCTTGAATGTTTGTGAAGCTGTTGGAATTTTCTCTGTTTCTGCATAAATAGGACCTAAAACATGATCAGATTTTCACGTCCTCCTGGACTATTACACGCCTTGAGTTTGATGTGATCTTTGTTGGTCGGCCACTCCTGGGGAGGGTAACAATGGTGTTGAATTTCCTCCATTTGTACACGATCCGGATGACAGTGGACTGATGGAGTCCAAATTCTTTAGAAATGGTTTTGAAACCTTTTCCAACCTGGTGAGCATCAACATCTTTTTTTCTGAGGTCCTCAGAAATTTCTTTCGTTTGAGCCATGACATACTTCCACAAATCTATATTGCTAAGATCAGACTTTGATACTAAAGCCCCAGATTTCTGTCCTTGAAATAAGACATGGCTTCTTGAATGTCATTCCATTGATTCAAACACCTAACTCTAATTTCCCCTTCCAATGAAATGACAATCCTAGAGGTCCACAGACTTTTGTCATACACAGATATGTAACATTGGATTATTTCCCTCAATAAAAAAATGATCCAGTATAATGTTTTGTCTCACTGGTTTAACTGGGTTTTCTTTATCTAGTTTTTGGACTTGCATGAAAATCTGATCATGTTTTAAGTAATATTGATGCAGAAATAGAATTGTTAAGGCTTCACAGACTTTCAAGCACTACTGTAGTTGTATAAACAAGTACATCAGTACAAGTAGCTTAGTGTGCAAACCTCAGACTCTAAGTAATTTTAGAGAAAAGCATCAGCTAAATGAATTATTATTATTATTATTATTATTATTATTATTATTATTAAAGGTTACAGGACCAGAGCATCTGAGAGACGCACCAATCAAGGATTCAACAGAAGCTCCAAGTGCTCTGAAGCCCCGTCTGTTCCCTATTTTGTGACCCACCCCCCCACCACTACCTGAGTGGGGGTGTTTATGAAATTATATTAAGTGTTTATTTGCATGTATTAAAAGGATTCATCGCACATGCAGACGACCTGAATGAATGTGTAATTTTGGGTGTTTTGTCTGTGACATTACAAAAACATTGCCAGGGGAAAGTGCAAATTAATACCTAATGAGATTTAGTAAAGCTTCCAATGACTATGACTCCAGGGGGGAAAAAATATATATATATATGGAATTTAAAATTGGTGAAATTGGAGAAGCCCTACAGGTCTGCACTGGGAAACATGTAACACAGGAGTGAGGTCTGGGTGAGCGTTAAAGACGTAGTGACAGTGTCTCACATCTTACTGTTAATGGTTCACTTGGAGCACAAACATGAAAGTGGCCAAAAGGCAAATATTATTATTCTGGCACAAAAGATCATCTGACTGCTGAGCAGTATTTCTAAAAATGCAAATTGTTTAACAAACGACAATGAGAGCTTAGAATTACTGTCACAGATGTTGTTTTGAGTGGAGGAGTGCAGTGATTGGGGACAGGCACTGTACAGTCTGAAGGTCATGGATTTGAATCCCTACCATATTGTAGTACCCTTAATCAAGGTACTTACCCTGAACAGAGTACAAATTACCCTTTTGTATAAATTTGTTAAAATACTGTAAGTAGCTTAGTTTTTAACAATTTGTTACCATGTATAAAGATGTCAGCCTATTATGTTATACAGTAGAACATTGTAAATGTATATATATATATAAATATATACAGTATATAACGTGTATGAGTGTTTCAGACTGATTGTATCCAAAGCCATCTCAGCATCTCCACCATTATCATATTAATATGGGTCCCGTTTGCTCGGTCGTGGCTGCCCTAGAGAGCAGTAATTGTTCCCACATGGGAAGTAACGAGGCATGAACCGCTGGAGGATGGATCTCCAAAAATCACATGGCCCAGGGGGCGGATGCAGAGGCAAGCTGGCATCAGTCTGGTACTGCAGCACCTGTTTTCCAGAGTTCCATTGCCTGCAGCCATACCTGAATCAAGAGGTATGGAGGTCAGAAACCTAGAAGCATAAAGATGAGGAACCAAAAAGCATGAAAGTATGGAACTGAGGATCATGGAGGTGAGAAACCAAGAACTGCAGAGGTGTGGAATTGAGGGACATGAAGATAAGGAACCAAGAAGCAGAGAGGTGAAGAACCAAAAAGCAAGGAGATGTGAAACTCAGGAGCAAAGGTGAGGAACCTAGAAGCACAGAGGTAAGGAACTGAAGAGCATGAAGGTAAGGAACCAAGAGGGAACCAAGAACCACAGAAGTGTGGAACTGAGGAACAAAGGTGAGGAACATAGAACCAAAGAGGTGAAGAGCCAAGAAACACAGAAGTGTGGAACTGAGGAGCATGTAGGTGAAGAACTGAAAAACATGGAGTTGTAGAACCTCGAAGATCAGAAGTATGGAAAGCAAAACAGGGATGTACAAGTGTGAAGCTCTGAGGTGTAGAAGTGGAGGCTCACACACCTCAGAGGCAAGAAGCTATGAGTGACGGGGGTGGGAAGTCTCACAGCACGGAAATGAGGTTGTGTGAAGCTCTCAGCCTCCTTCCAGCCCCCCTTTCCCTTCCTGCCCTTCACTCTTCCAGTCTGTGTTGCAGCTGGCGAGAAGAACCTGCGTCTACACAGCGTGGGTTCGACTCCTACGATGGACCCTGCCGGGGTTCTTCACCTAAATGGCTCACAGATCTGTCCATCTGTTACATGAGCAGGAAAAAAAAGAAATGCTGCTTCACCGGTGCAGGCAGGTTTGTAGTGGTGAGAGCCACTGCCATACAATTAGGAGGTTCAGGGTTCAAATCCCAGTCCTTTTTTGGGACCACTGACCAATTTACTAAATCTAAATCAGCGTGTTTAAAACAAGCTTGCAGTATAAATGCAGAAATCACTGTAAGTCACCTTGGCCAAATGTGTCAGCTAAGTGTTGGTCAGTAATAATAATTTTTGTCTGATGACATCATATCTTTTGAAAATAGGGGATGATGGAAGGTTCCGGAGAAGGAGTGTGATCACATGAGGGGATGAGCTTAGTCTTCCTGTTGAAGCACTTTGACCTTAATGTCACCGGGGGACACTTTCACTCATCTCCTATATTAACCTATATATAAATAAGAAAGGCGTTGCAGTGCCTGCAGACCCATGTGCCTCGGGTTCGAATCTACAGCCCCATTCACCCGTGCGTCCTCCCAGGGACACTCTGTTTAACTGGGGAAAACCAATGTGTCTCTGCTCCCTGCTGGTTCAGCGCTAATAAACGGAGCTGTTTATGACAAGGCGAGCCGCTTGTGATGAATCAAGCTGTTTATGATAAATAGAGTGTTTATGCACACACTCGGTGCACTTGTGGAGTCCATTTTGCTTCCCGGCCAAATTGAATGTAGCAATTTATAAGATCGCAGTAAGCCCACAGCTCCCCGCCAGTGCGCTAATCGTTTATTTACCCTCGCTGACCGTGTAAGTCACTCTCGATAAGATCATCTGCGCCATGAATAAATGATAAGCATATGTTAATAGACGTGAGCACGTCATTTCGGCGTACCAGTAGGGAGCCGCACCACCTGCTGCCTTCCCCCGGTTCCAGTTACACAGGTTCCACATATTTACTAGAGCACTGTCCCTCCCCCAATGGCACTGCACACTGCAGCAGTGCCCCTGAAGACACAGCTGTCCTACCAGGTCCAGTTCCCTAAGCATCACGCCACCTGGAGGCGCTATTGTGCAGCAGCACCGTTTGAGTACTGTGTGTGTGTGTATATGTGTGTGTGTATGCCTAAAGACAGAGTGTGTATCTAACTGCGTTGTGTTAAACTATGGAGTGTGTGTATCTAACTGCAGGGTGTGTTCTCAACTTTAAACTATACAGACCTCTACGGCTCAGATGTCTGTCCTGATACATTTCTATGCTGACATGTTGATATGTCGACATGATGATACGGTGACATGTTGATGTGTGTTTCCAGCTGATACATGGAAGAGGAGCAAAATGATTTCTCTTGCGTCGACTACATAATGTCCAGTTATTTTGTTGTTGAGAGGGTGACTCATTTATTATTCTTTATTTTCAAATACATATGTAATATACAGCACATATAGCAAAATTTGTCACTCTTCACTTAAACACAGGTGCTTCAAAACATATCTAATATCAACTATATATTTATATTTGTCATTTAATGGAGCTTTGGTTTCGTACAGACACTATTTTACAGACCTTTGGCAGTATCAGACGCCCCCCCCCCAATTATTGCATTAAATCAAGGAGATACTGTATTCTCCTTGTAGAGTGCCAGCTGTGCATTGGCCAGATTACATTTTTAAACTTGGGGAGTTTCTCCTACAGTTCACATGTGACATAATTATTATTATCATTAATTTGACACTTCTCTCCAAAGTGACTTATAGTGATTTACTATATACAGCAGGTTATTCATACTGTATCAGTGCTGGGTAATTGTCTTGATTAGAGGGGGACTGGTATCTTTGGTCATTGGATTGCAAAGTGACAGCGCTAACCACCACGCCCCCTAGAGAGAGATCAGAAACCCATGTGTCATATCTCAGCCTAAGAGAGGAGGAGCTCCTTTGGTCGGACATAAAGAACAAGGCAACTCATTTCCACCAATGACTGTCGAACCCATAATCATCCCGATGGGCCCGCTGCTTCGTTTCAGATAGTTGCGGAGGTTCCATCAGACCGGTGATGAAGATGAAAGGTATGTGGCTGAGTGTCGATCCTCCTCTCCGGCAGCCAGGTGAAGCCCCCAAACCATGGACCGTGAACACACCGGTGGAGCAGGAGCTCCACAACCTTTAGAAATGTCAGCCCTATTAAAGTCTGGACACTTGTGGTGCAGTGATGTAAAAGGCCAGAGCGCCACCCATACACTCAGCAGTAGAGAAGTGGGTGGGGGGTTGGAAGGAGTCTGGATCACCATGGAAACAAACACAGTGGAACTGACACCCAAATGTTTAACCATATATAATCTGATCCAGTTGAGTGAGTGTAGCTAAATCATAGCCTCTTCCTGGCCAACAATACAGTTCTCATGTACACTGCTTTACCGCACTCTGTCCACCAAACACTGTGTGATATGTGCAGAAGGGGCAGAAGGTGGCACAGTGGTTAGATCTGCCACCTTGCAGCCAAAAGCTTCTTGGGTTGATTCCCCACTGATTGAAGTCCTTACCCCCAACTAATACCGTACAAGTTACGCAGCTCTGTAAAAGGATAAATAACACACATGCTGTCTGAAACCGCTTGCCCTGAGGGGGGTTGCAGCGAACTGGAGCCTAACCCAGCAACACAGGGCTCAACGCCAGAAGGGGAGGGGACGCACCCCGGACAGGATGCCGGTGCGTTGCAGGGCACCCCAAGCAGGACTTGAACTCCAGACCTGCCAGAGTGGGGGACCCGGCCAAACCCGATGCGCCACCACACCCCCCCAGATAACTAACTGTAAGGTATATTATCTAGAGGGGGTGCAGGGGGTTTGGCCAAGTCCTACTCTCTGGTGGGTCTGGGGTTCGAGTCCTGCTTGGGGTGCCTTGTGACCGACTGGTGTCCTGCCTTGGGTGCATCCCCTCCCCCTCCAGCCTTGCACCCTGTGTTGCTGGGTTAGGCTCTGGTTTGCTGTGACCCAGCTTGGGACTAGCAGTTTCAGTCAGTGTGTGTGTGTGTGTGTGTGTGTGTGTGTGTGTGTGTGTGTGTGTGTATTATCTAATATTGAAACACTGTTGTATCCAGGTGTCATCATTATTCATATAACCAACTACCCAGCATGCACTGCTGTTGTGCTAACAGGAAAGGTAGTTAGGCCCGAGGAATTCATTGGTGTCCGTTTGAACCGAAGAGGTGTCTTTCTGTACAATTAACATCATTAAGACTCCCTGATGAAAATTTATTCACATTTTTCAATTTTTGCTTTTTTACCATGACCATAAACTGTTACATAAATCTGATACACTGACCCAAGAAATGGATCCACTCGGGAGAGTTGCCTGTACCATGGCATTCCCACCAGCATGCTTCCCCCCCCATAGTTCCAGACTTAGAGAGATGGATTCGCTGTCCATCCAGCCTCAGACACCCTTCTGATCAGTGCCCAGAGAAAAGAGCACAAAGGAAAACGAGAGAAACGCAATTAGAATCCAATCGAGAGCCACGTCGCGAGTGACAAGCTGTGACGTTTCCATGGCAACCAGGGATCGGAATAAATGAAAGGCGAGCGGCTGCATCTGTGCGGGTAAATATGAAAACGCACAATTACGGAAATGGCACGCCCGCCCGGCAAGCTAATAAAATGTCATTGGAAAAATGTAATGACCTGTGGCACTTTCACAACTGATTTTTCCATTACGCTCTTTGATGAGTCAGGAGCCTTTTGGCCATGCTGACATTTTGGGATGATGACGACCACAGCGGTGGTGGCATCGAGTGGAGTAGAATGGTGGCTGGTGTAAGTGCCGCCAGGCACTCTGGTGTTTCTGCAGATGGCTCCTCCGCCACCTTTGACACTTTGATGAGGTCTGAGAAGGATAGTTACTTGACCAAGTGTACGACAGAGGTGAAACATCAATGGCTAGACTAAATGGTCAAGATGAGATAACAACATCTGGCAGCAGGAGTACCACGGGGATTAAAGGGTGAAGACGTGGTCTCAGTAATGGCACACACCAGCAGGGCCATAGCTTCCTCTGGGGATCAAAGCACAGACATGATTTCAATAGCACCGTGCATCAGCAGAGGTACAGCATACACTAGGGACTGAATAATCAAAATGTGGTCTCAACATTGGTGAACATTGTTCAACATCAGCACTTAAAGAAGAACCACAGCTTCCTCTCTCTATAGTATTCCTTCTGCATTACTTGACTCATTCAGTACATTGGTCTCCTCATTTGTAGGATCTGAAGGGAATACTGCGGTCATGAGCCCACAATTGGACAACCCTACAGAAGATGTTCCAGTGGCTGTATATGTGTGGGACAGTATGTGCAAGACAGGGTGTTTGACAGTGTGTTTAGGACCGTATGTGTGGGATAGTGTCTGTGTAGGGCAGTTTGACCATCACCTGCTGAAACATCAGCCATTGCTGCAATAAAATAGCGTCAACAGAGTCCAGGATTCCTTGTCTATACGGAGGACATCTCAGAGTGTCATAAGTCGTTGTCCCAGAAACTCCACCTCCTCAGGTGGAAAGCGTTTCCAAAATCTCAACAGCCACTGCCAGGATTCTTGAGAAGCGATTCCTGCTCATGCTGCTTTAGGACCGTTCACAGGATGTACACAAAGACACTGTTGTGCCTGTTGTTTCCTCTGAGTGTCCTTCATCAGCACATTCACCAACCAGTTCAGACACTCTTGCTTCTCTGAAAGCTTTGGAGGGCTTATTGAGCTGGGCTGGAGCCAACTAAGCCAGCCCTGAAATGAGGTCAGAGTCAAGTGGGACGTTGGAAGAGTTTCCTCTCTCCGTTGGGGGTCTGCTATTCAGTTTATAGTGAAATGTGGTGAAGTAATAGTGCTGAAAGCTACTTCTTCCCAAGCCTTGCCCCATCTCAAGTTTCACCCCGTTCCCCCCTTCCCCAGTAATGCAGGCCCCATTAGCCCTTAGCCCAGCATTGTTAACCCCAGTGAAAGATCTACGGCCCCTAAACTGTGGCTTAAGGAGGTTCACCAAATCCAGCCTGAGGTGGATCATCTCTGATATTGGGTGCTTATCCGGGTTTGTGGAAAGTGGGTGAGGCGCCTCGGTCAGATTAGTGGCGATAAGATCAGAGTAAGCTGGGTCAGGTCTCTGGGGGATTGACTGGAACAGCTGGCCTTCTTCCACCTGGCTCATGAGACCTTCAGGGTGCTAAAAATCTTCCATCTGGTTCATGAGAACTTCAGGGTTCTAAAATTTTTCACCCAGTTCATGAGATCTTTAGGGCCCACAAATATTTCACCAGGTTCAAAAGATCTTTAAGGTCTTAAAATCTATTACCAAGTTCATGAGACCTTCAGGGTCCTCAAATCTTTCACTGTATTCATGAGACCTTCAGGGTCTTTAGATCTTTCACACTGTTTATAAGATCTTTAGGGTCATTAACTCTTCCACTTGACTCATGAGACCTTCAGGGACCACATCTCTCCAGTGCTTTATGGGTGCTAGGAATTAATATTTTCAGGCTTTAAATGTCCATAATTACATTTTAAATTTTAACTTGCATTTTTATAGTTGCTTTAAGTGGAATAAATCTAGTTTTACAAGTTTTTTTTTCCAGTTACAAACGTGAAAATGTCTCAGAGAAACATATCCATTCACAAACACGGGAATTCTGTGATGTTCTTAATATTGCTGCTGTTATTGACCCTGAGGTTGATGAGATGCCTATCCAAACCCCGGGAAAGGGACTTTACACAAACCCCTGAGCTCTTCATATCAGTTCTAAATATTGGACTGGATCTGCTTGACAGCTCTGGACTGTTGTCTGGATAAAGACATCCTAGGACAACAGAGGATCACCTAGCCTTGTACTTCTGAGCCCATAATGGAGTTGCTGCAGGTACTAGGTGGCAGAGGAGCAGCCAGGACCAAGCCTGATGTTTACTCATGGCACACTTCATGGAGACACGTAAACAGCTGTTCAGTCCTCCACTAAGACCGGAAATAACTCAGACTACTTTTTCCAAGAGGAGCTGTGACTGTGTCAAGTGAAGATACAAAGACAGAGCATGTGCAGCAGGTGGTGCAGTGGTTAGAGTTTCCACTTCGCAGTCCAAGGATGTGAGTTTGAATCCTAGCCAGTGCTGTACTACCCTGGATTTCAGTACTTGCTCTGAATGGACACCACACTGGAGGACAACCAGATCCAACAGTCTTTTGTTCAGCACTGGATGATAGAGAACATAACTCTGTCTTATTGTTATTCACTCCGTGATGCTCCATGTCATTAGAAGGAAAAAACACATATTTTCCTATAAATTTTTCTGACAGTAATTTATGATGGAGTGAAAGTGACCCTCGTGGAGATAGCAGAGAGGAAGAGCAATCTTTGCGCTCCACCAGCACAGCCCTGTGGGTTATGGGCTTGCTACTGTTTAATTAGGGCCTTCGCACCTGACACATCCTAGGGATGACTTATCACCCTGGTAACGACTTCCATCTCACACAGAGACTGAACCAAAAGCACTGGCAGAAATGGGGCCACAGGGGTGTTCCTTGAGGGACATTTATGTCAACGTCCTCCACAGAGGACATGATGCTGATTACAGCGCAGTGCACCATCCAGTGGGGTCAGAGGTCAGATTAAAGAAGACCATTAAGGGGCTCTGCTCTTTATGACAGTTAAACTTCACTCAGAATGGAGAGTCATCTCCGTGACAAAGGGAGAATAACCTTTTATTTAAATAATTACTCAAAGCCATTTGTTCCTCCAGGTTATTTCATGAATTTCCTTCTGATGTATGAAGATCTGACTGTGAAGAAAGACTGATGAGCTCCTACTTCTCCAGAGACACTGTATTGTATCCCAGAAACTTTAACAAAAAGTTGCTGAAGCTTTTGCTCTCTGGATGTGAACGTGTCTTGTGCATCATGGTGGTGTTCACCTCCAATGTGCCGTATATATCTGTTCAAATAAATTAATTCACACCTAAAAGTGATACACTATAAATCAAACACTGTTCTGGAGATAAACCTGAGGAAACAAATGTTCCAGCACAGCAGCTGATGGTGGAGGGGCAACTCCCATATCAGGTAGCCTGCCTAATAATTATTAATTTATTAAATGAGTGAAGGCAAAGTAGTGCTCTGTAAAAATATATGTGCTATATAATGCTGAAAAAAAACACTTCTACTAATTTCCTGTTTGAAAACTTGCCATGTTCATGCCTTGTTCTGATATAAAGGTTACAGCTGAAAGCACAAAAAAGATCTAATATTTTTAATTCAATCCACTGCTAAATGTCTAAAATCCATATTTATCCTATTTCCATATTCTGATCACTATCCAGAAAATCTGGGCAGCTATTAAGTGTTTTGCTCTCAGCAGAGAGGTGCAAAACAATGCTGTAGAGAGTAATAGAATAGGATGCATGCAGTTTAAAAAATTGGGTAAACAGTTTAAAACAATGTGGTACAGAGTGTCAAACAATGGCATGCAAGTAGTGTAAAAAAATTGGGTAAAGGTAACACAAACATTCATTGTATTTTTCTCTGCGATGTACAGAAATGTAAATGGTACAGGCAGTGAAAAAAAAATGTAGAACAATGTATAAGCAGCGTAAAACAATGTGGCATGGACAGCACCATTCCACTGCACAGAGTCACGGTGCCACTCACCTTAGTGTGAACATGTCCACCAGGGCGGCGCCAGAGGCAGCCACAATGATGCTCACGGTGCCCTTCCTCTGCACGGGTATGGGTGGCACCAGGACTGCAAAATTCAAGTCCAGCCGGACCTCATCCAGAGGCAGTGCTGCGACACTCTGGTAAAGTCTCAAGCTGCCAATCCTCAGTAAGGGGGCAGAGCCGTGAATGCCTCTTGGCATCCCTTCCAGGTCAGGCCGGACAGCGCCTCCTTTCCTAGAGTCTTCCCAGCCGCACTCATCACTCTCGGTGGCCCAGACCATGTAATAGAGCTCCACAGGAGTGCCCTCGGCCTGCCCCGGTGCCTTCTGCCGCCCAGGCACCACACTAGGTGGTTCAAACCAACTGGCTAGAGGCTCGAGCTGGGCCACACAGAGAGCCAGCGCTCCCCGTAGGCGGCACGTCGCTCGGACCTCCTCTGTCTCGTGGAAGGCAAAGGCCGTAACACAGGGCAGCCGGTCTGCTGCAGCATAGTCATCCCAGTCCCGACCGGTCACGTGGAACAAGACTTGGACCTTGGGCCAGCTAGCCACCACCCTGTCATTGACAATGACTGCCTGCACCTTCCAGTTCAACGGAAAGGTGGAAGAGGAGAAGGAGGACGACGAGAAGGCAGAGGAAGTCCCTGGTGGCTGTAGGAGCTCCAGGGGAATGGGCTGCTCGATGGACAGCGGCCCGTAGGTGGCGCTGAGGGACGGGGCTCGCCGTGCCTGCTGCACAAAGAAGCACTCGGTGCGTACCTGCAAGCTCGAGTTGCGCATGATGTCTTGGTTGGCCTCGCGGAGGAAGAAGGCCAGGTCGGCGTTGATCACTTGGTACTCCACAGGCAAATACATGGGTGTGGAAAACACCTTCTGCAGCCCCTCCAGTAGGACACGGCCATCTGCTACTGCAAGAAGAGGACCCAAATTAGTGTATTGTCTATTTCCTTCATCACTGCTCCTACTGTAGTCCCAACCATATCCTTACAAGTCACATTCACAAGGGGACTTGCAGCTAATCACACATGACAACCCCAACATCTAACCAATCCTCACTGAGATATTGTGTTTACTGCCCTGGTATGCTGATCAGCCTCAGAAACAGAGAACGAGCAGATAGCTACAGATAGATACTGCAAAGTTAGGGACACCTCACAGAGTAATCTTCTGAAGTGATCTCACACCTCACACACAGACCTTCCGAAGTGACAATCTAGAGTAAGTTCAGATTGTCCTTCCGGGGTGACCTTCCACGTCAAGCTCACAGTTGACAAAGTGACCTCACAAGCCAGGTTCTCTACATGTCCACAGGTAACTCACTTTAGTGTCCACCAGCATCAGGGAAGAGACAAAGAGTATTTCAGGAGGGTTTTTATTGGGTTCTCCCGAAAAAATGATGGATAGCTGAGCCCAGTTGAGGCTGGACCCTGCACTTTGAGCTTATCTCCTCTTCAGTTACATACAGTGGTGAGCATTGGGGACAAGGCTTAACAGGACAGTTCATATGTTGCAGCTAAACTTGCAGTCACAGCTTGACCTGGTTTTTGATGTTTGGTGTTAAGGTTGCCCCCTGGGTGTCCTGCTCCTGTCTAGTTAGAGAAGTTCAGTTTCTATTCCTTCCCTGTGGGTCACAGTTGCACATGTTCACAAATCAGACATGGATTTGTCGGATGAACAGGCTGAAAGAGGAGATCCGAACTATCTGGGGACATTATGTAAGCGTGTTTACGTTAGCAGGCTTCAGATTTGCTGTCTGACCTCTCAATCAAGGGGGACAGTGGTATGATGGTAAAGAGAGACTGCAGTAAGTGTGGGATGAGAAAGTATTGCGAGCAGCAACACTGCAAGCATGGAAAAACTTTGAATTTTATATTTTTGTACATCAGTGTTGAGTGGAAATACGGTGGTACATCTTGGACAGAATATCAGTGACCCAGTATGACCACAAACTATTATGAAAAGGATTCATCATTACCATGCCACATTGTAATTTGAGCCCATCATCACCATGACCCATCATCAATATGATGCATTATTACAAAGAATAGAGACAGGGGTGTGGTGACACAGTGGGTTTGAGTGGATCTTGCTCTCTAGTGGGTCTGGGGTTCAAGTCCCCCTTGGGGTGCTGTGTGACAGACTGGCATTCTGTCCTGGGTGTGTCCCCTCTTCTTCCAGCCTTCCACCCTGTGTTGCCAGGTTAGGCTCTGGCTCCCCATGACCCCTGCATGGGTGAAGCAGTTTCAGATGAGGTGTGTGTGATTATGATGAACTGCCATTACCATGGTCTTTCATATCCATGCACCATTAATTGCTGGCCATCAGTGTGGTCCTTCATCACAGTGACTCATCAATTGTTAGTACAGCCAAAAATTACCATAACCAATGATCAACATGACCAGTCATCACAAGTGCCCATAATCAATGTGATCCATCCCCACCATAAAACATCATTTTAATGGTGATAACTGCAATCCATCGTTGTGATCTTTTATCACTATTACTAATTATGAATGTGATCCATTATCACCAAAACCTCATCACCATGACTCATCATTACCATTTTCAGTCATCACCACAATCCACTGAACAGCAGCACTGAATTGCTAAGCTTTGCCTCTGCTTTAGAACATATACACACACAGTCTTGTCACAAAATGTATTGGGATGGATAGAAAGCAGTGCTGTATGTCCCCCCCTTGACAAGCAGAGTTCTTTAAAAGCCCACAACAACACAACATCAGTGCCGTAGTGTGGACTTTGCCCAAACTGTTTTATTAAAAAGGAGGTATTAAATATGTCCGTGAAGACAGTAGGCAGTTGCTCACTGCATGTTTTTAAAACTTGCCCTGAAATTCCATCCGGTCCAGCAACTTTGTGGTTGTTGACTCGGCTAAAAGTTCTTCTCACCTGTGCCACAGAGACGGTGATTCATCGGGGAAAAAGAGAGGAGGGGGCGTATGGTATGCTTTCTTATTAACAATGCATGGTGCAGGAATGTGGAAGTGACTGCGCAGAACTGCACTCCGGACCTTGAATACCTACTGATCAAATGCCGACCGTTCTACCTGCCCAGGGAGTTCTCGGCTGTGCTCATGGCTGCAGTTTACATCCCACCCCAAGGGAACACAACCAGCGCGCTGAACGAACTGTACCACGTCGTCACTAAATACAAGAACAAGCACCCAGATGGATTGTTTATTATTTCTAGGGACTTTAATCAAGCCAATTCCAGGAACGTGTACCCCAAGTACCATCAGCACATCGCCTGCCCCACCAAAGGCTCAAACACCCTCGACCACTGCTACTTTTCACACAGTGCATACCGCTCCCTGCTGCGTTCACACCTCGAGCAGTCAGATCATGCCTCGATTCTGCAGCTCCCGGTCTACAAGCAGAAACTGAAGCGAGAGGAACCTGTGACGCGCACTGTACAGCGCTGGACACCAGAAGCGGAGGAAAGGCTCCAGGACTGCTTTGACTCCATGGATTGGGACATGTTCAGAAACTCATCCTCCAATCTGGACGAGTATGCCACAGTGGTCACGGACTTCATCGGGTTCTGTGTAAATGTCTGCATACCACATAAAACAGTCCGCTTATTCCCCAACGAAATACCGTGGATTACGCCGAAATCCGAAATAAGAGCCACTCGCGAACTTGTGCGTTTCAGTCCGGAGACACAGACACGTACAAGAAGAGCAAGTACGAGCTCCGCAAAGCCATCGCCAGCACGAAATGGGAATATAGCAGGAAGGTGGAATCACAGTTTAACTGCACTCAAGATGCATGTAGGCTGTGGCAGGGAATCCAAACATTAACGGATTATAAACCACAAAGGCGGTCACTGACAGGTGCCGCCACATCTCTCCCAGACAACTGAATGCGTTTTATGGCCACTTGGAGTTTGAGAAGAAGGGGGCGCGGTGGCGCAGTGTGTTGGACCGGTTCCTGTTCTCTGGTGGGTCTGGGGTTTGAGTCCTGCTTGGGGTGCCTTGCAGCGGACTGCCGTCCCATCCTGGGTGTGTCCCCTCCCCCTCCGGCCTTACACTCTGTGTTGCCAGGTAGGCTCCGGTTCCCTGCGACCCTGTATGGGACAAGCGGTTCAGAAAAGGTGTGTGTGTGTGTGAGTGAGTTTGAGAACAAAGACCCCCCGCTGCGCATCCCCACAGTACATGATAACGCCGGTCTCACTGTCTCTGTGGCACAGGTAAGAAAAACTTTTAGCCGAGTCAACATCTGCAAAGCTGCTGGACCGGACGGAATTTCAGAGCGAGTTTTAAAAACATGCAGTGAGCAACTGGCTACTGTCTTCACGGACATATTTAACACCTCCTTAAAAAGCTCAACTGTACCCACTTGTTTCAAAAACACCACCATCCCCGTTCCTAAGAAGAACAAAGTGAGCTGCCTTAATGACTATCGCCCAGTGGCACTGACCCCCAGTGCAATGAAATGCTTTGAGAGGCTGGTGCTGGGACACATTAAGGACACCATCCCAGACACTCTGGACCCACTGCAGTTTGCCTACCGTACAACAGATCCACTGAAGATGCAATATCACACACACTCCACACCATTTTGTCTCACCTGGATAATAAAAACTGCTATGCAAGGCTATTTGTTGTAGACTATAGCTCAGCATTTAACATTGTCATCCCAACCAAGCTGATCCAGAAACTACTAGGGCTGGGACTGAGTGCCGCATTGTACAATTGGATCTTGGATTTCCTCACCAACAGACCCCAGCGTGTGCAGATTGGCAGTAATACCTCCTCCCCACTGACCCACAACACTGTCACTCCACAGGGAAGTGTCTTGAGCCCAGTGCTATACTTTCTGTTCACACATGACTGTGTGGCGAGTCACAGCTCCAATACCATCATAAAGTTTGCTGACGATACCACCATTGTGGGTCTAATCACCAACAATGAGACGGCCTACAGAGAGGAGGTGAGGCTCCTGGCAGAGTGGTGCCAGGACAACAACCTGTCTCTAAATGTCAGTAAAACTAAGGAGCTGGTGATTGACTTCAGGAAACAGGGTACGGTTCAGCCACCTATCTACGCAGGAGGAGACATGGTAGAGAGGGTCAACAGCTCCAAATTCCTCAGGGTCACCCTCACTGCCAAACTCACATGCATTGAGCACACACACACACACACACACTTTCTGAACCGCTTGTCCCATATGGGGTCACGGGGAACCGGAGCCTACCCGGCAACACAGGGCGTAAGGCCGGAGGGGACACACCCAGGACGGGACGGGACGCCAGTCCGTCGCAAGGCACCCCAAAGCGGGACTTGAACCCCAGACCCACCGGAGAGCAGGACCTGGTCCAATCCACTGCGCCACCGTGTCCCCTATTACTGAGCACACATCGACCATCAAAAAGGCTCATCAACACCTCCACTTCCTCAGGCGTCTAAAGAAAGCCAGGATGTCCACTACAGTCCTCACCACTTTCTACAGGTGTGCTGTGGAGTCTGTCCTCACAGGGTGTATTACATCCTGGGGTGGCAGCTGCTCCATACAGGACAAGAAAGCCCTACAGAGGATGGTCAAAACAGCTCAGGAAATCAGGAACAGCTTTTACCCCACTGCTGTAAGAGTATACAACACTAGCCAGTGTGCTACCTTTAGTAACTAGAGTTGGACTGCTCCACCCAAGTACATTGGTAAATTACACTGTCACTTTAAGTATTCTCATTCTCTTGTTCTGAGTTCTCTGACTGTTACCATTGTTGTTACTACTGTTACCATTATTTATTGTTATTGCTGTCATTGCTACTATTGTTATTTACTGTCATTGACACTGTTTTGTTTGTCATTGTTTTGTTTGTGCAGTATTCCTATTGTCCTTGCCCATAGTCTGTGGAGAAGCATTCAGGAAGATTTGCATGCTACATGTATATGGTACTTGTGTCTATGACAATAAACTTGAAACTAATAAAATAATAATGTATGAACCCTAGAGCATTCTGCTGTGTGTATTCCAATCACATTTTTGCGATAAGAAACTCTGCTTCCATCTGTTTTTGGTAACGCAACCAGTCACATGCATCTCGGGACGATCAATACCTTCAGCTGGTGCCTTCACCAGAAGAGGGATGCAGAGTGAGATGTAGAGAAATTCTAAACAAATCTTCAGTGCAAAGGAGTGATTATTTCTCATCTATTCTTCCATAATGAGCTTTATATTTTCATTTGTTTCATTGTCTGCTTTGTTTGTTTTAATGGGACCACACAGTTGCTTCTCTGGATGGCTGCGTCTGTTTACTCTGTGTGTGTGTGTGTGTGTATGTGTGTGTGTGTGTGAGTGAGAGAGAGAGAGAGACTACAGGGGTTACTGGATGAGTGTAACTGTGTGTGTGTGTTTGTTGATGTGTGTATTCCTCATCCATGACTCAGATCTCATACTGAGTCCACTTCTGAAGTTTGTTGAGTGTGTCGGTTGCTGGAGATGCCGTTATCCTTCCGACGACTTGCCAAACAAGAAGGGAAGTGTCACTTGTGCAGGAACATGGAGGAACGTGTCTGACAATCAGACAGCAGGCACTGTGTCCTTGACAACAAATCATCCACTGTTTAAAACAAGTAGCTTTTCCTTAAATATACCAAAACCCATCCCAACATATCATGACTGTCCTGATGAGTTCCATTGAGTCCCAGTGAGGTCTGATAAATCCCGATGATTCCCAACAAGACCCTATGAAGCTGGAGAGGCCTAACAAGACTAAGTGAGGCTCAGCCAGACAGTTGAGGCCCAGTAAGACCAAAGGAGGCCCAAGAGGACCCAGTGATGCTCAACAAGGCCCAGAGAGGCCCATCAAGGCCCGAAGAGGCCTGTCATGACCAAGTCAGGTCTAACAAGACCCCATGAGGCCCACCGACATCCAATGAGCCTCAATAAGGCCTGGAGAGGCTCAACAACAATCAGTGAGGCCCAACGAGACCCAGTGAGACCAAACAAGATCCAGTGAGGCCCAGTAAAACTCAGTGATGCCCAACGAGGCTGGATGAAGAGCACCTATTCCCAAAAGTGTGTGGGAAGCTCAACAAGGTCCTAAAGGGATCAATGAGGCACGACAAAGTGCACTAAGTCCCAGTGAGGTGCAACAAAGCTTTATGAGGACAAACAAGAAGCAGTGAGGCTTACAAAGCTCCAACAAGGTGAGATTCAGCTCAACGAGGCTGGGCAACATTCAGTGAGGCTTATCGAGGTCAAACAGGGTTTAATAAGGCACTGTGATAATGTGTGATGAGGGTCAATGAAACGCAACAAAGTGCAAAGAAGTACGCAAGGATCATTATGGCATGATGACCCTACATGGCATGATGGAGCTTGATAAGGTTCAGTGAGGTGCAATGAGGTCTGACAGGACCTGGATATTCCCAATGAGGCCCGTCAAGACCAAGTGAGGCCAAACATGGAACAGCGAAGCCCATCAACATGTAAGTCTCAGGGAGGTTCAGTAAAGTTCAATGACCCAGTGAGTTCTGGCTACTTCCATTGAGGCCCGATGAGTCCCAGTAGGGCCTAACAAGGTGCTATGAAGCCCACTTAGTCTTGCCAAGAGTCGATGAGGCCTGACAAGGTGCAATGAGGCCCAATGAGGAAAATCATACCTAACTGCCTCTGTTCCCTCTCAGCGCTGTGTTTAAAAGGTTATTTTTCCTCATTCTCCGCTTGGAGGAGAGAAGGTGTCGCTGAGCATAACTCTCCTCACTGAGAATTATCGCTGTGTGTCAGAGGATCTTCGCTCATTTATCAATATCCACACACTCTGCAAGCGTAATGAAATCTGGAGGAGAAAATCATTTCCTCAGGGCCAAGCTGCACGACTGCGGTTGCGAGTCGCTGGAAACAACGCTCTAATTTCTGTGAAATAACAGCTTTGTTACGAGTGGTGATGAGTAGGAGCTATTCCTTCACTGTTACTACGCTGCTCAGATTGCCCACAGCGCCTCAAACCCTCAGCCTAGTCAATATCTTCATGGGGGGCCTACAGACACTGGAGTATCACATTTATATGGTTAGAGAGGAAGAAAAGTTCACACAGGTGGGCAGTCACACAGGAAAAATCCAGTTAATGATTCTTCAGAGTGCACACTTTATATGTTCAATTAATTTTGGTCTGTCTCATTAAGTGTACATTGTTTCATTGTTATGAATAGCCTAGTATATTTTTTATGCAGGTGATATAATTATGTACTGTATGTAGTGGTAGTTCGGTCTATATATTTATATACAAACTAGTCAAAGGAGTGGGGGGGTGCAGTGATGGGTTTGGCCACATCCTACCCTCAGGTGGGTCTGGGGTTCGAGTCCTGCTTGGGTGCCTTGCAACGGAATGGCGTCCTGTCCAGGATGTGTCCCCTCCAGCCCTGCGCCCTGTGCTGCCAGGTTAGGCTCTGGTTTGCCACAACCCTGCTTGGGTTGAGTGGCTTCAGACACTCTGTGTGTGTGTGTGTGTGTGTGTGTGTTCATAGGAGCAGCATGAGATGCAGTGGTTAGAGGTGTTACACTACAGCTGAAGGGTGTAGGCTTGAATCCCTATTTATGCTTTAATACCTTTGAGAAAAGTACTTACCCTGAATTTGATACAGTAAAAATTACCCTGCTGTATGAATAGGTAAATGGCTGTAAGGTTCTTTAGAGAAAATCATTAGATAAACAAAAAAATCTAATTAGCAATTTGTAAATGTTTAGACTTTTGATTTGTCATTTATTTAGCAGCACCATTTCATTACTTTTAATAAGCCGTTTATCATGTTTTTTGTCAAAGTAATATAAATATGCATGTCTTCAGGCTATTCAACACAGCTTATAAACAAATACATAGTCCAGCAAAATATAAACATCAATCAGCATCTGTTACTAATTGCTGCATATTGATTTGTCATCTCAGATGAAGTGCAATGTGATAACTGAACAGCATGTGTCATCACAGAAGGCCACATTGACCTCTCATTGAAGAATGACTAAATTCTTATGAGAATTGTGAGGAAAAAAAGAAAAAAACATTTGCCCCATCCTTCTGAGGTGGAAGGGAGGGGGTTCAAATTTAAAAGGAGCCTTCTTTTAAATATGACATATTCAGTCCTCTGACACCTTTTATCAAGACAGCATAAAATGTTTGCATACTGAAATCCTTAAAGGGATGTCATCATTTATACAGCACATGAATTACTAGAGTAATTCAGTGTAAGTACCAGGAAGAAGCATGGTGGATTGAAAAGCAGGTCCCTCCACTGCAAGGCAATGCCTTTAACCGTTCTGCCACCTGCTGCTCTAGCAACAGTAGGGCAATATGACCTCCCATGTGTCTGCACCCTCTCAGCCCTAGCAGACTGAAACAGAAGAAGTCAAGTACAGTAAACGTAACAGGTAATTTGGACAAGAAGGTGGCACAGTGAGTTAGGCTGCTGTCGCACAGTTCCTGGGTGGTGCGAGACGATGTAGTCTCGATTCCAACTCCGTCTGTGAAGTTGTCATGTTCTGCCGGACTCTGTGTGGGTTTCCTCTGGATGTTTCGGTCTCTTCCCACAGTCCAAAGACATGATGATCAGGTTCAGCCATAGTGTCTGAGTGACACAGAAAGAGTGTTCCACTGATGTATAGAGGAGTGACCCAGTATAAGTTACCTTGGTGAATAGGGTGTGTAGGCTGATAACACCACATAGAGCTCACTGGAAGTTGCTTTGGAAAAAGAAAGTCTGCTAAATAAATAAATGTAAATGATGATCATCAAAGTAATAGGGGTGGTTGGTTTTGATCTTGCATTGCTGATAGACAGTGTGGGACATCTGTGAAGGTCTGTTACATGCAGCAATAAGACTCAAATGGCACTCCGTATTAAAAACAAATATGGTCCCGGTTGTGCAGACAGAAGAAGCTCTGTTGCACATAAAGCCCTTTTTATTCCTGTATTTGCACATCAAGAACATTCATCTCTTCTCTATGTATGTGTGCACAGGGGGACCCGCCGGGGTGACTGGATTACCTGCAGCAAACACGTCGATGATGATGATGATGGCACCGTGAGAGATCGATATTGACATTGTGGACGATACGGCAGCGCCAGGTTTCCGCGTGCTTAAAATGAGTTCTCTCTCTGAGGCTCATTACGGAAACGGTCGCACCCCCCCAGCAGGCAGGCGGGCAGCGCAAGGCTGCTGTGCGCAGTCAGGCGAGCAGTCAGAAATGAAGGCGGAATTAAGAGGAGGATCTGGAGCTGTACATTTACAGACGACGGTCCACCTGAGCGCATGCTTGTTCGCGGAGCCAAAGCCCACTGGGGAGGATGCCCCTCCTTCTGGGCCGAGCCCTTCATTAACCATGATAGGATCTTTCCTTGCATCACTGTACGGTTCCACTACAGGTACCGCCTTGCTGTTGGAGGTCATTGGTTCAAATCCCTGCCCTTGCTGCAATACCCTTAAGCAAGATACTGCCATTGAGTACAGTAAAACTTACCCAAGTGTATAAAGTGGTTAAACAATGTAAGTAACTCAGTGTACAAACCTCACACTGTAAGTCACCTTGGAGAAAAGTGTCAGATAAATGAACTGAGTCAGATACATGGATGAGGAGAGTTGTGCAAAATATCAAATGATAACCATGTGGTACGCCCGAGTCCAGGAAGAGCTGACGGAGCATTTTATTAAACAGCCACACAAACACACAGTTCTGAACTGCTTGTACCATACAGGGTCAGGGGGAACTGGAGGCTAACCCGACAACACAGGGCGTAAGGCTGGAGGGGGAGGGGACACACCCAGGAAGGGACGCCAGTCCGTCACAAGGCACCCAAGCGGGATTCGAACCCCAGACCCACTGCGCCCCCCGCCACACAAACAGTTTATTAAAAAAATAAATAAATAATAAAACACAAAGTAGGTCCTGATCACTGACAAGATGTTTAAATATGAGATAGCTGACAGTACAGCGGTTAGAATTGCGGCCTTCAGATGCAAAAGTTGCAGGTTTGATTCCCACCTCTGGCTAAACAGCAGTACCCTTGAACAAGACCCTTTCCCTAAGTTGAAAAATTATCTCACTGTGTAAATAATTAAATGAATTAACATTGTAATTTCCTTTGGAGCTAAATGAATATGTAAATATTGTGGCCACACTGGTCCTCATTACTTAACTGCAGCCTATAATCCCAAAAGTGGGTGTGGCTAAAAACATGTATCTGTGCTTTATAAAGGACATTATGACCAGGGAAAAAAACACTAGTTGATGTTACATATAAATAAATCTCTCTCACATGCAAAACATGAAATATCCTGTGATGGTAAAGCCAAGGTGATGTACTTGAGCCTGGCTGAGCCAGGAATTGGAAACAAGCTTCCCGCACATCTGGGACAGTGTGTGGTGGTAAAACTTGACCTTTTGGACTCCAGCGTCTATGTGGTAGAGGGACCTGATCCGAAACACCCTGACACATACCTTCCAGCTCCTGCAGGACTGAGAACGCGTGGAGCAGTGTGACTTGGCAGGAATTGCCTCGCAAGCTGTGGCTCATGCAGACGGTGTCAAAATGCCGGCAATATCCCAAATCCACTCGGCATCCTGTTAGCGAACGGCAGAAACAAGGCTCTACATGGGCCCTTATGTCGGCACGCCGGAAGCCTTATTTGGACGTCTTGAGGGTGTTGCGGGTTGGAGCTCATCCCTCCGCTGTTCAGCTGAACTCATTATTTACACACTGTAAGGAGGCGGCGAGTTCCGCAAGGAAATCAGGCGCTAATTGAAAGGGAGCTGGAAGACCTGTAGACAATGTGGCCCTGGAGGAGTGCGGTTTGCTCTGCCTGTCACGCCACATTTGTTTTCCAACTGCAGATCTGCTGCAAAGCTCAGCACCACCCGTACGAGACGTTATACGGCAAAGTGCACCGGTCGATCCATAAAACATGTGCTCACAGCCCGGCAACGCGAGCAGCACTGTGTCGTCCTGCATGGATCTCGCGGGGGGCCTCCTCTTCAAGAAAGGCTCCAATTTCTTCTGCACCCTTGTTTTAAAACAGGTTTTCTCTTCTCGGCCCTGGATCACATTTTAAACCCTGCCTTGACGACTGAGACATGGAACGCCCGCTCCACCAGCCCGGCACCCTGCCTTCCGCTCTCAAATGGAATCCCATTAAGGTTGCTGAAAGTACAGGGGTGATGGGCACACACTCGCCCCTTTCTCTTTGTCTGTGTGTATGTGCGTGCGAGCCGCCGCCACCCTCTCTGTGGTCAATGTAAATAAGAGGTGAGGAATTTGCAAGGAAAGCTGCATACCAGAGGGTTTTGACTCAAAGGCTGTGCGTCTGATCTTCGAGAGCGGCTGTCGAGCAGGGAGCTGAGAAGTGTGTTTGTCGCGCTGTGTTATGTTCCATCACACTGCACTGAATGGGATTCCTCTCCGTTTCTCGCATTACACTTAACGGCACTGCGTCGCATTGCCATCGCATTTCACTAAGTGCCATTATATTCCCTCATGTTGCACTGAGTGCCACTGCAGTGTGTTCCCTTGTATTACACTGAGAGCCACTGCACTATATCCCCCTATATTCCATATTCTATATTCAGTATATTCCACAAAATAGTTCTAATTGCACCATCTTTCCTCATGTTGCACCGAATGCCACTATGGTGTGTTCCCTTGTATTAGGCTGAGTGCCATTGCTCTATATTCCTTCTTCTATTTTCACTATATTCTACAAAATACTTCTACTTGCAGTATATTCCCTGATATTGCATCAACTGTCACTGTACTACATTCCCCTGTATTCTATATTCACTATGTTCCACTGCACTATATACCCCATATGCTAAATTCACTGTGTTATACTGTATAGTTGCACTTGAGCTATATTCTTTCATATTGCACCCACTGTTATTGCACTTTAATCACCTCTATTCAATGTTCCATATCCACTATACTCCACAATAGTTTAGCTTGCACTATATTTCCTCTTCGGGGGCATGGTGGCGCAGTGGGTTGGACCAGGTCTTGCTCTCCACTGGGTCTGGGGTTCAAGTCCTGCTTTGGGTGCCTTGCGATGGGGTGGTGTCCCCTCCTCCTCCAGCCTTAAGCCCTGTGTTGCTGGGTTATTTTCTCTTGTTGCACCAAGTGGCACTGCCCTATATTCCCCTCCATTCTACATGTTCCACTGTACAGTTCCGTATATGTTCTATATTCCCTCATAGTGCACCTGCATTCCCGTTGCTTAGAGAACTTTAAGCAGGGGGGTTGGTAAAGCAATCATAACAAGGAGCTGAGCTGATGTCTAATTGGATGGTTTTACACCAGCAAGGGACTCTGAACAGCTATTTGCATTTAATCAGTTTCATTGAAATTGCTCTGTGAGTTTCCACATCCGCGTGCCAGCAAGTCATAACAGCAATAAGGCAGCAGGTGGAGTTGTGGGTAAGGAGCCAGCAGTGTAGCTCAGGAGCTGCAGGTTCAAATGCCAAGAGAGAGTGCGCTAGTGCCCCACCGCAGGGTGCATTACCTCCATTTGTCCAGTAATTAAACTGACACGGAGGGCAGTTTGAGCTGCAGTGTAACAGCAGCCAAGTGCGGCCAAACACTGGGTGGATGACCAGGTATCCACTGCACCTGGACATTACATAATGGACGAGTTCAGCGTTGAATATGTGCAGTCACTAAATTGGTAAAGCATTTCATGGCACTTTTATGACAGTTATCTGCAGTATTTTCCACCATCAGAACTCAAGAGAAAGAGCTCAAAACAGTAAACGTCTGCTCTGGTTTGGGTGCGGTATTTTACTATGGCTGTCAGTGCATTTTTCCTGTAAGACATCATTCTAGCACAGCAGAGTTGATTTCATTTTTTTCAGGGCTTGGCAGGGAGCCCTGCTGATCCTGGAGAGAGAGAGAGAGTGTGTGTGTGTGTGTGTGTGTGTGTGTGTGTGTGTGTGTGTCGCCCAGAGTTCGGTTCAGGCGTCAAAGCACACTATGGGACAGTAAAAGTTTAAAGACTGAAGGTGTCCCCATCACCGCTGTTCTTCCTAGCACTGAGAGAGATCAGTGCTAGGAAGAATCAGAGAGATCAGCATCTTTGACTGTACACAGAAACAGTCAGTCCCATGTCTCACACAGCAGCAGGAGGAACCAGCATAGAACAGCAGATGTGACCTGTTACCCACCTGTAATGGAGTACACATGAACATCTGCAGCTCATTAAACAGGCACTAATAAGGCCGTGACCCACTGACTGGGCCCTCAAGGGCGAAACACTGAACAAACCACGCTGGTGTTACATAGTGAGTAACCCCATTTACATTTTTTGATTTGCTACATTTTTTCCAAAGCAACATAAAGCTCAGAATAAACAAAAGTGCACCAACAACAGATTAAGAGCTTCAGACACAACATTAAGACACAGCTTGTGTGTCTGGTACCATCATGTTGTTGGTTCATATCCCTCCAGTAGCTCCTATAGAAGTAACATTCAAATAGCAAATACACAGATAATCCTAGCAGCTGGTGTTGGGCTCTTTTATGGAGCTGACTGGAGCTCAGGAGAGAAGTGGCTCTCAGAGATGGGTTCAGGTCCCTTCCTGAACGTGTGAGAAATTCAGCAGCTGCGAGGGACACAGGAGCCGCCCTGGGGATAAAAGTGAGAACCAGCAGGCTTTTCATTTTGAATCCTATGTTAGTAGAACCAACAAGCAGCCAGAGAGGGAGGAGCTCAGCTTTCCTGCTGGGGTAGAGGGAGCGATAATGACCTCAGAGTGTAACATGATGACTGAATGGCAAGGTGTTTACTGAGCGAATGCACTGAATAGAGCGCACCAAGCGTCGGTAAACAGAGACATTCGCGTGTCTGAATGTTTTCCCTGGCTCACAATGACCCCTTCTCCCCTTCCAACCCCCCTCCCCCAAGCCCACGGTCCTGGAGAGACCCTGCAGTTAATTAAGACAGAACAACTCAATAGTGGAAATGTGGAGCTCTTGGTGGGAACGAGGTGCTCACGGGTGCCGCTCTGATTAGAGCCCACAGTGATTTGATACGCCCCTAATTTCCGCTTTTTCAATTACACAGACGAACAGCCTCCAACTACACAAACTGAGTCATTGGCCAGATTGAATTGTAATTACGGAGAGGTGAAAACACGCTTCTGTTCCGTTGAAAAGTTTTGTTTTTTTTCTTTTCCCCATTTCTAGTCGATTTAGAACAGCCCAAAAGTGGGTGAGAAACAAAGCACAATTAATTTTAAAAATACACGCAGGAAGGAAGGGAAAAGTGACATGCAAATTTTCACGTGCTACCACTTCGGGACTCCTAAACAGTCTCTCACACACACACACACACACACACGTCCGGCATTATTCAGGAAATCTGCCGACAGGTGACATTTAATACAAACCCAAATGCTTTGTCAGTACAATGTGCACAGGTTACTCTCTAAATAAATTAAACTACTCCCTGGTTCCAGTCGAGCATTCCACAGCCATACGCTGTGTATGTGTGGTTGCCGATTCAGCAATATAAGCTAAAGGATGTCAGGCTTTGTAAAGAGGCCAGTTCTCAAATGACAGAGTCATTCATTTATTTTTCCTACCTGACACATTTATCCAAAGGGTAAAGCTCACAGTGCAGGTCCTCCAGTTCCAATCAACTACGGGGCAGCTGACGGATGAGGAAAGCGGGGAGCGTTCATGAGAGCCCTCAATGATACACACCGTAAGAGATCCTTCATTTTGGAAGAAAACATCATGGCCCATAAGTCTAATCTCAGGACAGTCCACCAGGCTAAGATGCCAGTACACTCAGTGTGCTGTCCACCTCACTGACACACACACACACACACACACACACACACACACACACTTGTCTGAAACCACTTGTCCCAAGCGGGGGTCATGGCAAACCGGAGCCTAGCCCGGCAACACAGGGTGCAAGGCTGGAGGGGGAGGGGACACACCCAGGATAGGACACCAGTCTGTCGCAGGGCACCCCAAGCAGGATTTGAACCCCAGACCCACCGGAGAGCAGGACTCGGTCAAACCCGCTGCACCACTGCACCCGACACATCAGTCTGCCAATGCCCAGACTCTCCAACGAGCTGGTGCAGTAACCAAAATGTCTGACTTTGCTATTCATAGAATTATTTGCTAACCAACGACCATCAGTCAGTAACAAATGAGCATCACTAAAGAAGTAAGAGTGCTAGGTAACCAATTAGTTTTACTCGGTAGCCAACGAACATTGCTTGATAACCAATGAGCTTCACTCGATAATCAATGAGCTTTGTTTGGTAACCAATGAACATCACTTAGTAATCAATGAGCATCACTCTAACCAATGAGCTTCATTCAGTAACCAATGAGCATTACTCCGTAACCAATCAGCTTCACTCGGTAACCAATGACCATTACTCAGTAACCAATGAGCATGACATGTTAAGAGTCCACCATAGCAGTGAGCTTTGGTTGGTGAAACTGTGTTCAGGTGGACATTAGTTCCCAATGGGAACATTGGTGATGCTTCCTCCTCTCCGTTTCCCACACGCGCGCCTTTGGGGATGGTTTTGTCACATGATGCAGTACGGATTTACAGAGGGTTTGCACTCACAGCCGAGCAAGTAGTTCCACCCAGTGTTAAAAATGATGGTGGAATCCCTAAGCCAGGTGCACCTCGACCAAATGCGTGTACCAAAATTTTGCAGCAGCACTAGAACTAGGAGTCCCCATGTAGCCAGCATCTTGTTGTTCAGTGAATAAGTAATAGAGAAAGAGTGAATTGCACCGGGGGGTGTGGTGGTGCAGTGGGTTGGACCGGGTCCTGCTCTCTGGTGGGTCTGGGGTTCGAGTCCCACTTGGGGTGCCTTGCAACAGACTGGTGTCCCATCCTGGGTGTGTCCCCTCCCCCTCCAGCCTTATGCTCTGTGTTGCCGGGTTAGGCTTTGGCTCCCCGTGACCCTGTATGGGACAAGTGGTTCAGAAAGTGTGTGTGTGTGTGTGTGTGTGTGTGTGTGTGTGTGTGTGTGTGTGTGTGTGTGTGTGTGTGTGTGTGTGTGTGTGTGTGTGTGTGTGTATTGCACTGCACATTAGTGGATGTCAGTCTGTCAGAGAAAAACTGCACTCATTGCGACGCCTTCCAGCCTCAGTTGCTAAAGAGAAAACTGGAAGCATACCTGCAGTGACCTCTGACCTCCAAATCCCAGGGGGGTCAGGGGGCTTTGCTGAAGATCAGACATTTGAGGTTTGGGGCTGAGTGTCTGAACAGATGAGCAAAGGCAGGTCTCCAATGCACTGCAAAGCCTGATTCATAATCATTGTGGCAAGATGTGTGATGTGGGTGTCATGGGCCTGGAGGAACAGGAGGATCCCAGAAGAGCAGAGCTCATGCTACATGGTATCCAGAGGTCTGGGGCACTAAGGTGGTTACAACAGCTTGGCAGCTGACACATCAACACTAGTCACAATGCTTATGAAAGGAACAGTAGTCAGGTAACCCCAACAACCAGATTATGCCAAGGCAGACACTTGAATGACCAGGTCAACCTTAATCTGCCATGTTTAAAACATATTAAACAGGTTAATCTAAACGGCCAGGTTCAGCCAAAGCAGTTTGCTCAGCACTACTAGGAAGGGCAGGGTAGGGTAGGTGCTCATAGAGATCACTTGAGTGGTTTTCTTTATAAGGCGGGGTTTTGGTTTGGAAGTGGTTTATGACGGCCTTCTTTAGTACTGATGTTCGGGTTAAAATATTGGGATGACATGCAAATCTCTCACACACACTGTGAACTGGATTCAAACACCACACCAAGCAAGGGGTGTGGTGTCGTAGCAGGTTTGTCTGGTGCCTTGCTGTTTGGCAGGTACGGGGTTCCAGTCCTGCCTGGTGCCTTGCGATGGACTGGTGTCCTATCCAGAATGTACCCACCCCTTCAACTTTGCGCCCAATGTTGCTGGGAAGGCTCCAGCTCGCTGCGAACCTGCTCGGGACAAGTGGTTGTTGGTAACAGACAATGCACCAGAACAAGCATCTCAGGACCTGCGATGCACCACCTTAAGTCCCTGCGCCACCTCTAAAAAAGCCAGGATACCAGACGAACCCAAAGTAGTCAGGCAGATAGAGACCAACCAGTTTTTATCCACTGTGTCTAACATTTTCATTTTTTCGTTGCTCGCTGGCCTTGTTACATGAGGCTGGGAATAATCAAAATTATACAATGAAACTGTGCTTTTAATGAAAGATATCTACATCATATGGTCAGTAAGTTCTAGTACTGCCCACCATGTGGCGCTGCAGTGCACACACTCACACATTTTCAGAACCGCTCGTCCCGTACGGGGTCACGGGGAACCGGAGCCTACCCGGTAACACAGGGTGTAAGGCCGGAGGGGGAGGGGGACACACCCAGGACGGGACGCCAGTCCGTCGCAAGGCACCCCAAGCGGGACTCGAACCCCAGACCCACCAGAGAGCAGGACTGTGGTCCAACCCACCGCGCCACCACGCCACCGTACCCCCTTGCTGCAGTGCAACATTTGCTAATTGCTGATGCCAACCACCGCAGTCAGTACCAGGTATAACCACCCACTCATCTGTTCCCCACTGGAAATCTCCATCAAGCAAAAGCAGTGTGTTTCCTTCTGGAAAGGCACACTCTCCGGCAAAGGCCTGCGTGATAAGGGCTCCATCTCAGGCACGTTTGTTTACCACAAAGCTTTGGCGTCTTTAGCGCCTTGAAATGAAAGTGAATTATTCAAATATGACCGTCTTTACCACAAGAAGCAGCATTTAGGATGAAGGGGAGATCTGAGTGTTAGGGGTGATTGTTCTCTGCTGCAACTCGGGCTCCTCGTAACCACAGACATCAGCGGGGGGACTGATCCCAGTAACCACACACACGCACTTGCGTGCACATACACACTCGCCATCCATCCATTCCCTCGCAATTTCCTTTTAATTTAAACGAAAATTATAGGCTTGCAACACATTCAGTGCAAACGGGGTTTTTTTCAGAGCCACTAACAGCGTGCGTGAGGGCACAGCGACCAATTAGATGAGGATCAGAGAAACCTCCCGTTCCGTTTTCAAAAGAACTTCTGCGGCTCGTCGAGCACCAGAACGCGCCAATATCCCAAATTAAAAATATTAGTAGAGAGGATAAAAAGAGAGGGTTTCTATTTGCCATCTCATGCAGATCGTTTTGATTGCAACAGATTGTGGATAATAACGGAGCTCATTAGAAAGTGACGGCAGCATTCGCTTTGCTTGATTTATTGTTAAGGAGAAATTGAGCTGTTATTCCTGTCACAGGACTTCAGAGAGGGGCCATGTGCGTGAGGGACGCACTCAAGATGGACTTGTTACCCACTTAGAGGAGTTTAAGTAAGTCACAATCACTATAAAGAAGATGTCTGATGTCGGACCACTGGCCAATTTGAGAGCTGAATGGAAAAAAAATCGATCACAACGCAGGAACGAACACAGCTTTCGTAGATTCTGGGACAGGTGGGATCAGTAGTCCTTGATAAACCCATCATAGCCTTCTCTTCTGAGGCCCCAGCTCATTAGCATACGGTACACTTTCACCCCACAGTCGAGGACTTTCTCGCCAGTGTAAAGGGACAGGTAAGTGCATCACTAACCCAGAGGTAATTGACAAGCATAATGGCACATGTTCTTGGTATTTTTTTTTTTTTTTAAATTTCCAGCCTAACACACACAGCCCTGGGCCCCCTTGGGAGCGGAAACTCAAGGTGATGGATGTTCTGTCATTGATGAGGTGGGAGGCAGAGAACATAGCCCCATTTGTCTTTCCCAGGAGAGTCACCAGTCCTCGCACAGTAAGTCTCGGTGAGAGACGCATGATCCATACGCTCCAAAAGCGCTGCGCAGTCTCCTGAAGGACCAGCCTGCCTGTTGCAGCAATCAGCCCCCCCCCCACCGTAACTCGACTCACAGCGAGGTGATTAAAAAGCCCAGGCATGCTGAGGTGGAACACATCGCACTGATAATGACCCTAAGTGTGCTCCCCATTGAGAAGAGTGTTTGTTCGGGGTGCGGGGAGCCCTGCTGGAATGCCAAAAAGGAATCCAGTCACCTCTTTCCCTGGAGTCGCTCTCAGTGACCAGGAGAGTCCACCTTGCATTCACAGGAGCAGCTAATACCGTTACCGCCCCTCCTCCGGGTAATCAACCCCCACTGCCACTATGGGCCACTCAAACCCGTAATCATGACCACATGGCCGAGCTGTTGGTCGAGGCAAAGGAACAAATGGGCCCAAATGAGGGACAAATGAGGGGTAGCCAATCAGTAGATGAACCCAGGCTGTTTACCAGTCTGCAAGCGTTTTTTTCACCGTTATAAACAGTGTTTTATATCAGCAGTACAGTAAAACTCAAAGCCCCAGATGGAGATAATAGCAGTGGTGGTTTTATAAGAGTGCAGAAAGGTGACTTTGTACACTTTGAGAGCCCTCTCCACGGTTCATGAGTGCCCTATTGCAGCAAAGCACTACATACAACTCAGATTGACCGTATCAACGTCCCCCGTAGATCTGACTTACTGTATCAACATTCCTTGAAGCTGTGAGTGACCGTATCAACCTCCTTTATGGTTCTGTGTGGCTAGATCAATCTCTCCTGTTGTTCTGAACGATCACACACCCTCTCCACCACCCCATACATCAGAGTAACCATATCAACTGTAGCACAGAGTAACAGTATCAACTTTACTTCTAGTTCTCACTGACTACACTTACCTCTCCTGTAGCTCTTGTATGACTGTATTTATCTCCCCGTAGGTCTGAGCAACCACACAACCCACCTTTCAGCTCTTAGTGACCATATTGACCTGCCCTGTAGCTCTGATTACATGACTACATGGTAGCTCTTTGAGAACATAGTGCCCACACTAATGATTATTACATTGAACCCGTTGGTGACCGCAGCTGACAGTCCCATTCCTTAACCCAGAGGACCATGGCTTCTTTACAGTATCTCAAACCACACTGACCCCAGGATGGACAGGCCCATCTCTCCAAAATGTGCAAATGAGGTAGTGTCTTCCTCCTCGAAGACATGAAGAGCAGAGGCAACATCCAGTCATAGGGCTCTCAGTGGCTGAAGAGCTCCTGCTAGCTGAGGTCCATCCCACCCAGCCCAGTGCCCAGCCCAGTGCTCATCGCAGTTCCCAGCCCAGTGATACGCCCAGTGATGAGCTCAGTGCCCAGCTCGGTGCCCAGCTCAGTGTTCAACCCAGTGACCAACCCAACAGGCAACCTAGTGACCAACCCAGTGCACATCTCAGTGCCTAGCACAGTGTCTAGCCCAATGACCCACCCAGTGATCAGCACAGTGAGCATCTCAGTGCCTAACTCAGTGTTCAGCCTAGAGCCATCCCAGTGACGAACCCAGCGACCAGTCTGGTGTTCATCTCAGTGCCCAGTCCAGTGATCAGTTCACTGAACAACTGTCAGTCATGTAGTTACAGCTCGAGTTTCTATTAAGGTTCCTCTTTATCCTCCTAGAGTCCCACCCCCAGCCTGCATCCCTCTTATTGCCCATTCACTCACCTGGATGCTCAGGAATTCTCCATCATTCCACTGAAATACCTGCTGCCAAAACCACAGTATATGTTATGGCCTCCTGGGAGCTGAGCACACAACCGGGACACAGTCCTCTGTCCCACCTGAGTGAGAACCTGTGTGAGTGCAGAGAGCCTTCTGTAATGAGCTCTTTGCTGTCTCTAAATGACGAGATCATTCATTTGTACCTAATGGAATTAGTGCTCAAGAAGAACATGCTGAGTGAGGAGCAGAAGGATCATCTCGCCTCTAATAGAGTCTCCTAATTGACATGTAATTAACTTTGGTGGGATGTGATTCCATACGAGCTCTATTATACTCATATGAAAATTCTCTCAGAGAACTGGTTCCATTTGTGACTGTACTCACCAAAACAAATAAGAGCCACAAGGAACCTGAAACAGCGGAGACGTGACATCCTGCACTGCCCTCGATCAGACACGGCAGGGGTAAGGCGCTGTCCAACAAGGCGCTGTCCAGCTAGGTGCTTTCTTGCTGGAGCAATGTGCTGCCCAACAGGAGAAAGTCTCTGTCCAACTGGAAAAAGACGCTGCCCCACAGGACAAATGCCCTGTCCAGCAGTGAAAATGAGCTGTCCAACAGAGAAAGGCTCTGTCCAGCTGGAGACAGGCGTTGTCCTACAGGACAAATGCCCAGTTCAGTGGGGAAAAGGTATGTCCAACAGGAGAGAGGCACGTTCTAGCTAGAGAAAGGCACCATCCAATGGGGAAAGGTGGTGTCTAGTAGGAGCAAGGTGCTATCCGGTTAGAAAAAGATGCTGTCCAGCATGAGAAGAGCGATATCCAATTGAAGAAAATCGGTGTCCAGCTTTAAGAAGGTGTTGTCCAGCCAGAGAATTGTGCTGTCCAACAGAAGAAATCAATTGTTCTGCCACTAAAAAACACTGTCCAGCTTTAAAAAGGTGCTGCCCTGCAGGAGAAAGGTGCTGTTCAACAGAGAGACGAGCTGTCCTGCCACAAATGGTGCTGTCCATCAGGGAAAAGATGCTGTCCACTAGGACAAAGGCGCTGCCCAGGGGAAGTGGAAGCAGAACCCCTTCAACGTGTCTTCAAGTTCCCCTCGCTGACATCAGCGCAGAAATCCAGTTATTCGCACGTCCTGATTTGTAATCCGAACGAGACCGAAAATGTCCCCCTTCGCGGCTCCTTTTTCTAAAAATGTTCCCGATGAATTAATAACTGTTGGATCGTGCGGTGTCGGTGTGTTGCGTACAGGGAGGACGCGGGAGCGAGTCCGCGACTCGAGGACAGAACTTGTCCTGTATTCTCGAACCGAACCCCCACGACTCCCCCGCGGAGCCGCGCGTAAAGCGATGCGCTCGGCACGCGCCAACAGACCTGCGGACAGGTGGACTGACGGACAGATGGACCGCTGGACAGAAGAACTAAATGAGCAGTGGACTGAGGCACCTGCTGTGTCAGGAGGTGGACACCCTCCCCCTCCTCTAAGCGCTGCCGCTGCAGTGTCTCCTGCCCTCGCGCTCCTACCCCCCCTAGGTGGGCTCCACAGGACAGAGGCGCTCCTGCGAGCTCCGCGGGTGGTCTGGTTCACGCCACCGATCAGAAAGGGCAGCTCGGACCGCGATCCCTCCGCGTCCTTACACAGAACAGTCGGAAGGGCCACCTGGACCCGGAGGACAGTGGACGCGCCGGATGCAAGGGGCGCGAAGAGGGATCCAGGACGAGCTCACAAGCAGCTGTGTGACATCGCCAACGTGGACTAGTCCAGGGGACTAGGTGGGACTCTTGTCCATACCCGGATGTCCCCCGTCCTCCTGGTTCTACAGCTCGTCTCGGCTCACTGTCTCATTGTCTCCCGCCGGAGTTCCTCAAACTTCCCGAAGGTGCTGAAATGCGAACCCAGCGCTGCTCCTGGACTCCTCTCTCCTCACCGGGCTGCGGCGGAATGAGGGACTGAGTCACGCAGGGGAGTGCGGGCACGGAGCGGGAGCGCGCCGGAGCCTGGGGTGCACGGCCGGGAGCGCGCTCATTCACCGAGCGCATGACAACTTCACAACCCCAGCTCTAGAGCCTCTCCTCCGCAAAGCAGGCGTGGTAATCAGGGTTTAATCATGGTAAAAATAACAGTGCCACAGATCAGCAACAAGCACCTCACTGTCACAGTGATCGCCCTTATTTTCGCATATCTCATGAATTAATCAACATGCATTTGATCGATTTTAACAGCCTGATGGAGCGCTCTGAAGAAGCCATGGTCCTTTAATGAAAACATATTTTGTTACTATTAATCTGTATTCATCTGCCTTTTTCCACAGGCGACTAACTTGCTATTAGTGTCAGTGAACCAGCTTTACGCCATGATTATATTCTTACTGTATTAACTATAGCAGGAGCACGGAGGGGACTCGAACCCACGACCTTCTAACTGTAAAGGAACATCCCTAAACACCTGATCATCTGCTGTGGACATAGATGTCCCGCCTGTACGACGCCCCGACATACGTTCTTTCGCAGATACGTCACTCCTAATCTGCGACCATGTCTCACTGTAAAACACTGACATCGCTGGACCCAGAGGACTGCGTTTCAACCCAAAGTTTTTCATATTTTCGTGGACAAAAGACTATTCACACTCGTATTTAATGTACTAGAGCACTAATTCCCGAAAGACAGCCTGCTGCTGATGCCCTCAAGGTCCAGTGATCTGCAGAAACCCTTCAAGGTACCGCTGTCTCCGGCCCATGATGTCCCACACATACGTACACTACTTATTCATGCAACCTGTTGGGCTCTTACTGCTGCTCTGAGGATCAACAGCGCCCCCAAGTGACCCACACTCCAGAAATTCACAGCCCATTTGAAAAAGGGCACAGAGGGTGTGTTTGACCTAACGAAAAATCACACACAGTCCTCATCAGTGTGTTTCCTGCTATTAACTGCAATATTAATATCATGTGATGATTTGTATGAAGTGTCAATTACATTAATAAATGACCCTTCCATGTCATCACCATCTCGTTCAAAATTAAATTACATTTCCAGTTCTGCCAACCAGGGCCAGTGGTGCAGGAGGACCTGTCCCTCAGTGAGAACTTCCGATGGAAGCGTTCTGCACACACCCCTCCCTCCACTGTCAATGGCAAACACGCCGCCGGTTATCGCCCTCCAATTAACATTTATCAGCGCAGAAACCTTTTCTCCCGTCACAGGAGTGACATCTCAACTTCAAAGGTGTGCTTCTGCGTGCTCTCATTATGGTGCCCCACCCTCAGGCCAGTCTGGGGTCATGGTGGACATGAGAGCCAAGTACCATTCCGCCCTCATCTTGCCCAATTTGGTTGTGCCATGACGGTAGCAGCAGGCACACGACATCTGCCGATGAAACACTATTAGCTGGAAAGTAATTAAGACCCAATTAGCATGGGGCACAGGGCACTGGTTTGGGGGAGGGGGGGTGGCACAAAAATCCAGAGCAAAACGCCCATTAAGTTCTGTCTACTTTCCATCCACAGACCAAAGACGTGTCTCTTAAGACATACTCTGTCTCACACTTTGTGCTTCCAGGATATACTCAGGACCTCCCTGACTCTGCATCAGAAAAGCAGTGATTGATACTGGATGGATGAATAAACAATTTGTTAACTGGATAGATGGCTGGATGATACATGATGGATGGTTGGGTAGGTAGATGAATAAAAGAGAGGATGGACAAATGGCTGGACAGATGGATAGATGGACAGACAAATGGGTGAATGACTGGATGAATGGATGGAAGGGCAGACGAATGGATGGACAGATGGACGAATGCATGGATGAATGGACATAAAAGGATGGATAGATGGAGTAAACAGGTCACCTGGTCCACACATGGAGTTGAGGTCTGTATCATGGTCTCAGAAGTGTGACAGAAACAATCATCAACAGCTGGTACCATTTTGGCTCCAACGTATTCATTTCATTTTTCAACACATTTTACTTTTTATCGAGACACAGTCGTGATTCGGGTGCGAGAGGATGTTTTGTGGAACGAGTGCTATGGACTGTACAGAATACCTAATGAGCAAAGCGTGTTTACGCTGGATAATAATAAGAGACAGAGAAATGCTAAATAACTCTTTTTTTGTGAGTATTTACTTTTGGAAATGTCAAACGGCGCTCGGGTTCTCGTCCTATGAAATTGGCTTGTCACGTTCCTGGGCTCCACTGACAGGACCAGTTACAGCTGGCAGTGAGCACTCAAGTGCCGCTGACAAATTTCAACTGACTTGAAAGAGAAAATCCTGGTAAACAACTTATTTCCCCGAGTCTCACGCTTGAGTTATTTATGCGGTGCTCTGAGGTTAAAGGTCACCGTGTTCCATGGAAGGACAGAAGGAGAATTGTCCTTTATTACACGTTAACCATTCAATGGGAAGCCTGGTGTGTGAACTTTGCATCGTCTCTGTATTACACCACGGAGTTTGTGTCTGGACAGAGGAGGACAGGAGTAAGCATGGGATTGGTACTTCAGATGATGTTGGATTCATTTATGGAGCTGTTAGGAGATTAGCAGGGAAGTGGGTCTGAAAAAGCTGGTTTGAGACTTTTCTTGAATGTGGGATGTGGATTCAGCAGTTCTGAGGGACAGAGGGAGCTCATTCCACCGCATTGGAGACAAGCATGAAAACTTTGACTTTTGGTTTTGGACCCTTTGTGAGTGGGACACCAGGTGATCAGAGGTGGAAGAGCTCAGCACTCTTGCTGGTGTAGCAAGTGATCAGATCTTGTAGGTATCAGGGAGCAGATCCACTGATATTCTTGTAGACCAAAGTACCATAACCAGATTGCTGAACTTGATGTGTGCAGCTACAGGAAGCCAATGGAGAGAGACAAGGATGGGAGATACTGTACATGGAAATGCTTTGGCAGGTTAAACACAACTCATACTGTGGTATTCCGTATCAACTGGAGGGGTTTGATGGAGGGGTGGTGGTTGGAAGAATTCATAGAAATAACATGACTCAGGCAATCGTCCAGACTGAGAAATAAAGGATCAGACGCCACTTTGCTCACTCGGCGTCTTTCTGTGTGTGCGCATGGCGGTACACTGCGAGCCCACTTTCAGACAGCAACAATAAGCTCAACTCTATGTCCAAGAGTCTCAGCTTTACATTGTTTAGCGAGATTTACTTCCGATGGTGACTCCAAATACAACTGACTGTGGTGCTGCGCCCCCCGCAAAGGGGGCATAACCCCAGTAAATTCTACAAGCCAGCGAGCACAGCGTTGCAGTAATGTACCGCAGTGCCGGCTGTTTGAGGAAGTGCTGTCAGAGGACCATGGATCCATCACCAGATGGACTGCAGTCCTGCTTCATCCATTTCACAGCTGCAGTGTTTAAGAAGGGAGGGGGCTGTGTTTGCAGCTTTTGGGGGGGGGGGGGTCCTGAGCACCACACACCCAAGCACCTTCCAATGCTGAAACCAGTTCTGTTGACACACCACAGGACCGTTTCAGCTGGAGCCAACGAGTCGTCAGTCTCACCCATAATCGACTTGCCACCTGTCGCCTAGTGACACTCGCACGTTTGACTTCTTTAGCATGGGTCATTTTGGAAGGGGGGGCGGAGTCTCGAACCCCTAGTGAATGAAACTTTGTGGGAGGAGTCCAAACCCAAGAACAGCATTTATTTGGAGAAAAAGCAAATTCTGGTGGTAACCTTTGCCTTTGTCTCTTTCAAGTTTTCACTGCTCTGCTTTTGTTATTGACCGTTGCTTATGTGACATTTTCATGGCCAAATATTGTTACTGGCAGCCTCACTAACAACTGGACTGCTTTCATTCTTCCACTTTTCATTCTGGGGCCATGCGATCATTATTTTGTCCTCTTTTATTGCATACGCATATAAATAACCACACACATGCAGAGACTTTTCATATCCACCTCGTTTATATATTTAATATATAATAATACACCATAATATATGTATGATATATACATCACCACCCCTGTTAGGACAAGCGGTTATTGAAAATAGATTTATGGGCATAATATATATATATTCTTAGTATACGTTCTCTTACAATATTGTTCTGCATTTGGGTCCCTGCAGGATGTTCTAGAAGATGTGGGTCATGAGGAGCAAATTCCTGAAAGTGGTTGCAAGGGGGGTGTAGGATGTGTGTCTTACAAGACAAATAATAGTCAGAGGCTATAAAAATACATATATAAATAATATAAAGCTCTCAGCAATAGGAAGGCATAAAACTGGAGTAGAATGGAAACATCTGGAAGAAGTTATATGCATTAAGTACCTCTTGAACCCAGGTTTTATCACTGTGTCTTTGACCAGTATTCAGCACCATCAGAATTCAACTCTAGTACTTTTCTCCAAGCTGAAATGTATACACTGAACTACTTACACTGATTTACTTATTTATACAGCAGGGTCATTTTTACTGTGTCAATCCAGAGTAAATAATCAAGGGTACAAGAGCAGGAGTGAGGTTTGAACCCGGGTCCTTTCAGTGTGTTCTAACAGTTCTAATCACTACGCCCCATGCTGTTGCACACTTGGTCGCTAGTCCTCGGAGCTCTTCACACTGTGAGTGTGTGACCAAGGAGAGCCAAGCCACCCCTTCCATCCAGTGCGGACGTCACACACTTTAGGACCATTTATAAATCACACTCGTCACCATGGCGATGAAGAACCGATTGCAGTGACACTTCAAAGGCACCTTTGTTGTGATGTACAGCCAGAAATATTATTTTTCACTAAATGACATGTTAAAAAAATTAGATTCTGAACTTTTTAATGGATGGTCACCGCACTGGTGGAAGGTCTACTAATAATATTTCCCACTTGTCTTCTCTTTCCTCCTCCTGCTCTTTTGTCTCCATTTCACTTTCCTTCCTCACTGAAATTCTGTTTGAAATTCATATTCCGCTGTACTCGACATGTCCTGTGCTACTGGAAATATAAATGTTATATGGATGTTATCATCTCCCACATGTGTACATATATCAGCTAAAGCACATGTGTAACATGTGTAGTGGCAGATAACATGTATATAACATGTATGCATGTTATCCTCTCCCACTAAAGACATGTGCAACTAAAAGATGTGTAGCATGCAGTTGACATGGAGGTTACAGCTATAAAATTGCTGACTGAAGGTCTCAGGTTTGAATCTCACATCCTGCTGGTGTACTCTGGCTTTCAACTGATATAGTAAAAGTTACCCTACTATGCTAATCCATGCAAGTAATTTAGCATATTCACCTAACATTATATCTGGCTTTGGAAAAGAAGTCATATAACCAAAGTTTTATGAATGTCTCTCTCCTTGAATCTAGGTCCACATGCAGTTAAACAAGCACATGGAAAATGCTGAAGCAAGTGCGGTGCATCACACTTGACATTTACCACACGTCACCTCCAGATCACAGTTCCTTCATGGTGACAATCAGCAACAGTCATTAATGCTGGACTCCTTGAACCCACACATTGTAATTAATCACGGTGGAAAGCACACGTGTGTGATTGGAGCAAAGCGGGCCATGTACCGGGAGCATTAGGATTCGCAGGCACACAACTGGCAGTGTGGGAAGTTCCTGCTGCAGTCACGGTTGGGACTTGATGGATATTCCTAAACTTGGGATGGAGCCCAGAGCTCTCTAATCCCAAAGATAAGGACACACTGCAAACTATGTTGAGTCAAGTGCCACGGTTCTCGGGGGCCAAACGTTCATACCATAACATGGATAAGGCTGTAACTGCTGTGTTGGTGAAGACATAGGAGTCGGGGCAAGCAGCTCCTATTTGCATATAGGCTGATGCATGAACGAGACATTTGATCGAGATTAGTGCCCGCGCTTTGGAGCCGCACGTCTTTGACAAACAGCCTCACACACGTCACCCACACCGCTAACATAAACGGCAGCGAAATGTCACAAAGTGATCCGCCACCTCTGTCAGGAAAGGCTGGGTCATGGATGATTGAGGAGACACATGAGCAATGGCAGAGTTCATCTTTTGGGGAAGTGGGCAGGGTTCTCAAGTGCCACTCCCAAAAGGGGGCGGAGACAGCAAATTGTCAGTCATAAGCTAGCATTTGGCATGATAGATAGATAGATAGATAGATAGATAGATAGATAGATCTTTTACTGTTCAAAAGTATATGGAACTTGATATAAAACTGGAAGAAGAAGGCCTTGACCTTGTGTTTGGTTGTTGCAGGAATAAAAAAAAAAAAAATTTAAAGAAAACAGGGACTCAAAGCAGGCAGCCCGGAGGAGGAGTAAAAAGACAACAGCATTTGGTTGGGTAGATACCATCAGCCAGGAAGTGAGGGGATGGTGGCCACAATGGTATTCAAAAGTGAAAGTGTAAAAAAACATGTGAATAATGTTGATAAAGTTATACCCATATGTCTGGTAGATAAAACATTGCAGTTATAAAAAGATGCTGCATGTTCATACCTATAGCAACAACCTGGATGTTAATTCTTTGTGCTCATCAGAGCTGCTGAATGCCTCCCATGATCAATAAGGGTCTCCAACCCATCTCTTTAAAAACCACTTCACTTCTGATAGCTCCATATTTGAGTCCAGCAACATCTGCTATGATTATCCACACATAGACACACACACAGTCTGAACCACCTGTCCCATATGGGGCTGCGGGGAGCCGGAGCCTAACCTGGCAACACAGGGCGTGAGGCTGGAGGGGGAGGGGACACACCCAGGATGGGATGCCAGTCCATCTCATAACACCCCAAGCAGGACTCGAACCCCAGACCCACCACAGAGCAGGACCTGCGCCACTGCACTACTGGAAGGACGTGAACCAACAACAAGGTGATGTCAGATGCACAAGCTGGGTGTCCATAGTCCTGTGTCTGTGTCTGAAGCTTGTACTTGTACTTTTGCTGAGATGTACATTGCTTTGGACAAAAGCGTCTGCTAAATGAATAAATGTAAATGTAAATGTAAAGCTCCTTGTCTGTTGCTGATGCATTTTGCTCTCAGTTGAACTTCACAGTGGAGAAAAGTGACTAATATATAAATAAATGTAAATTACAGGCAGTTTGAACTTTTTAAAATAAAGTTTGCTGCTTATGACTGACACCATGTAAAGTGCTGGGGTTGGAAACTGGCTCCTCATCACAACTAGATTCACTATGTCTGTCTCCAGATTAAACATGTCAAATTCCTCTGGCACATAGGCTAATAACCGATAAGCTCTTAATTATAAGTATAAACTTTTACTATAAATTGAACTTCATCCCAGTTAATATTTTTAAGTTAAGGAAGCAGCCTGAGAATCTTGCCCGTCTTCATACAGTGACACAAACAGACAGAGATACACAAATAGGTGTGAGCACATGTGTGCAATTTCTGAAAGAATCCTAGAAACTATGAAGATGCAATAAGAGCACACAGCAGGTGGCTCTGACACAAAGATCAATTGCTCAATGGCAATAATGGGGAAATGGGAGACTTGTACATATTTATCCACTTTCCAGAACCTTCCGCATTCGGAATCGAGGCTCTGGGCTCCTGCACAGAATTAAATCAACTCTTTTCTAGCTCATCCTCGGTCAGACACCACAGACACCGTGAAGGCTAAAAGGGCTCTAATGGAGTTCAGCTGAGTCAATTACACCTGCGTGGTAAATTGAACATGTCAGTGAGAGTCATGATGCTCTGGGTTTGCTGCAAATATTCATACTAAATAAATACTAACACACAGATAAACTGAATTTATAGCACATGGAAGGGCACACCTTCCCAATTTTAAACACTGGTTCCTCATGTTACGAACAGTCAAGTTACGAACGTCTGAAGATATGAATATTTTCCAATTAAAGCGACCTGCTTTAACTTTCCAAACTGATAGATGGCAGTAAAGAGCACCCAAAGAGTAATAAGGGTGTAGGACCACCTTACTTCAACTTGCTTCCACAGCATTTACAGTTTGTGCCTGGTGTTCCTGAATGTGTGCAGTCAAAAATAAAATAAAGAATGCAGCACATTTTAAATAAATTTTTAGATTTATCACTGTTAATAAAGGGGGTGTGGTGGTGCAACGGGTTTGGTCTGTGCCTGCTCTTCAGTGGGTCTGGGGTTCGAGTTCTGCTTGGGGTGCTTTGTGACAGACTGGCGTCTTGTCCTGGGTGTGTCCCCTCCCCTTCTAGCCTTGTGCCCTGTGTTGCCGGGTTAGGCTCCAGCTCGCCACAACCCCACTTGCGACAAGCACTTTCAACCACTGTGTGTGCATCGTTAATAAAAAAAATCCAAACTAAGAAGTCCTACAAAATATTTTTCAAATGTATTATAGATTTTCTGCTGCAAAGGTCCATGACACCATGTGCCATCCTTCCCACTCCTGTGGCCTGAAAGGCATTGCACATGCCCCCCCCACGTTTGACCTTGCAGGTGATGGGCCCACATTGCCCCCCGATGTTGCCTTTTCGGGCTGAGCTCAGCCGGGTTACGTGGGCTGTCCGGCCACCAGGCACTTGCCTAGGAACACTACCCCCAAGCCTGGTTCCAGTGGTAGGTCCCGGTGACCCTATTCTGGGCAGGGTAAACGTTCACTTGTTTATGTTTGCCATAGAGGTTTTTCGGGTTTTCTTAATGACCAACAGAATGAGATCATGGATACGAGCACCTGAAATGACTTTTCTCCGCAGTGTGGTGGGACTCACTCTCCATGACAGGGTGAGGAGTTCTGGTAAGGATGCCCCCAAGGCTCCTCTCTTTGAAGGTATTCCAGGCACGGCCAAGTGGGACGAGACCCTGAGGTTGGGCCAGGATCCGCTGGAGAGATTATATCTCCCAGTTGGCCTGGGAGCAGCTGAGAATCTCCCGGGTTTAGCTGGAGGAGGTTGCGAAGGACAGGGACGTCAGGGCTTCTCTGCTCTCCCTATTGCCATCGCGACCCTAGAAGGACTAAGCAGCCAAGAAAATGGATGGACGGGTGGATCGAATATAGATTTTCTGAGGATTTTACAGAACATACTGAAATTAAATTACATTTTTGCAAAAAGTACAAGGTTCATAGTATGTAAATCAGGCTACACACTTCTGGTCCGCCTGTAAGGTAAGGAGCCAGTGTAAATGTACTACGCATGCTAAGACGAGGTCTGAAGGCTGCTCATGGTGTGTCCAGATTCTCTTCTATCTGGGTTTCTTGATCAGTAATAAAGGATGGTTCGGCAGCACAGCTGGCTGATGATGACTTCAACAGCTTCACTCCAGGATCAAAGACATTCATGGTAAAACACTGTGAAATCAATTTTCAGCAAACAAAAACAAGTTCCTACCTGTCTGATGTCAGTAGAACTGGAGAGGGGACATGCTGGGACCACTGTCTCGATCCTTGAGGCCCTATTCACAGACACTCATGGGAGGGGGCACATCCATCACCACGGGGGCCAATATGAGGTCTAATCCCCCCCCCCGCAACATAAGCAGATTGATGGCAACAGCCAGCTGTCAGAAGAGCCCCAAACCCCAGTCCAGGATGTGTGGCCAAAGGTGCAATTTCAACACAAGTCCCGGTCTTGATAGATGAGGCCCGCGTTCAATAAAGAACCAATTTATCAGTGGTGGAGGGGCTGGGGGCATTTAGCAGCAGAATCGTAATGATCTCCTCCGATTTTTTTCTGCTCCTCGGAACTCGAGGCAGACTGGAAGGGTAAGTGATTCCTACAGAGTGGGGGGAGCCTCCGCCTGGCACACATTTCCATTTCATTATGAAAGGCATTCAGGTGATCACAGTGTGGGGTTCTTACCTGAGCAACCAGCAGCCCCCTCCCCCCACCCCACACATCTGCTATCAAGAGAAATGTACCTTTTCACCACAAAGCAGCATCAGGAGACACCCGTTGATTGCCGGCAATTAAGCTACAAGGAGGAGATCAATGCCGGAATGCTATTCCAGCACTTATAAAGGTGATTAAAATGCTCTCTACCTTGAGCATGTGTGTTAAAAACCCCCCAAGTGAGCTTCCAAAGTCCTCCATCCATTTCCCAGCAACAGCGTGAATAATGGACAGTAATGAACAGGCGACTCCGTCCCTCTAGAAACCACTAATGAGGGTCAGCATGTAATGCTCAGACTTTGTGTTACAGACAACTGAGTGGAGTTACAAAGTTTCATTAATGCAAACATTATTTCCAAAAAACATGCATATGTTTTTAATTTATCTATTTTCCAAAATGTATGTCTGTGTGAGAATCTTCATGGATGTATGATCACCACCTCCAACTCAACCTCTCCAAACCAGAGATTCTTTACCTCCCAGGTGGCCCATCCTGCTGTCACGAGCTATTGATCAAACTGGACAGCTCACTCCCCTCACCTACCTCCTTGGCAAAGAGTCTGGGAGTAATGACTGACATGAGTCTGTCCTTCTCTCAGCACATTGAAGCTACAGCCCAGTCCTGCAGATAAATCCTGCATAATATTTGGAGGATTCGTCCCTACTTCACTACTGACTCCGCCCAAATACTTGTCCAGGCCATAGTGACTTCCCGTCTGGACTACTGCAACTCTCTCCTCTGTGGCCTTCCTGCTACTGCCATCAAACTTCTGCAGCTTCTACAGAATGCTGCTGCACGAGTTGTGTTTGATTTGCCAAAGCGCTCCCATGTATCTCTGCTCATTTCTCTGCACTGGCTTCCTATAGCTGCCTGAATCAAATTCAAAACCCTTTTTACTGTCTACAAATGCATAAATAGAACTGCTCCCAGCTATTTACAAGACTTAATCAACCGCTACACCCCAGCCAGGTCCCTTCGCTCGTCTACTTCTCCTCGCTTGGTGGTCCCACACACGAAAGTTAAAGCTCGGAGGTTCTCGGTTCTGGGTCCGTTGTGGTGGAATGACCTTCCCCTGTCACTCAGAACTACGGAAACTCTGTCTGTTTTCAAGAAGGGTCTGAAAAACCACCTTTCCCAGACCCACTTCACCCAAGATCTCTCCAGCTCATCTATGGTGTAACTGTTCACGCATCGTAACTCCAGAAGCATCCCCAGATACAACCTTTATTCAGCCACTACTCTGCCATTGTACTTGCTTATTTGTGCATCTTATAATATTTTAAAAAAAAAAAAATTGGTAGGACAGTATCGGGATTTGAGACTTGAGGCTTTCATGTCTGCAGCTATGTCTCCTTCTCTTAGTGTAATGCATAAGTTGTACTTTTGCTGAGATGTACGTCGCTTTGAACAAAATCGTCTGCTAAATGAACAAATGTAAATGTAAATAGTGTGTTTACTCTCCAAGCCAGTAGATGGCTGAAAAGATCACACAAACAGAACAGGAGTGTGGGACCAACTTAATTCAACTCACTTCCAGACTTTTTATATCTCGTGCCTCGTATTCCTGAGTGTCAGTGATCAGTAATAGGATGTGTTTCTTCTGTCTTTTTAATGTAACTCAATTATACTAAAAATAAATATATTTAAAATAAAAAATGAACGTTTTTTTTACTCATTACGGCTATATCTGAGATTTTTACTGAACTTAACCAGTGAAAAAATTGAGGTACAGCTGTATAATTAAAGTTTCATTGATTGCAACTTTGTGGTAATAGTGACGTTGGAGTTGTAAACAGACCTAGTGTTCTGTAGTTACTGTACAGAGGAGCCTCTCATCCTCATTTTGGCGGGGGTTTGGTATAAATTCAAGTACCATGTACATGTATCATGAAAATCTTCCTGAATGCTTCTCCACAGACTATGGGCAAGGACAATAGAAATACTGCACAGACAAAACACACACACACACACACACACACACACACACACACACACACACACACACACACACACACTTTCAGAACCGCTTGTCCCATACGGGGTCACAGGGAACCGGAGTCTACCCGGCAACACAGGGCGTAAGGCCGGAGGGGGGAGGGGACACACCCAGGACAGGATGCCAGTCCATCTCAAGGCACCCCAAGCAGGACTCGAACCCCAGACCCACCAGAGAGCAAGACTGTGGTCCAACCCACTGCACCACCGCACCCCCTATACAGACAAAACAATGACAAACAAAACAGTGTCAATGACAGTAAATAACAATAGTAGCAATGACAGCAATAACAATAAATAATGGTAACAGTAGTAACAACAATGGTAACAGTCAGAGAACTCAGAACAAGAGAATGAGAATACTTAAAGTGACAGTGTAATTTACCAATGTACTTGGGTGGAGCAGTCCAACTCTAGTTACAAAAGGTGGCACATTGGTGATTGTTGTATACTCTTACAGCAGTGAGGTAAAAGCTGTTCCTGTACCTAGCTGTGCGGGTTCGAATAGACCTAATCCGTTTTGCAGGTGGTAGGGAAGAGAAGAGTGCCCATGTGGGGTGACTATGGTCTCTCATGACGCACATCGTCTTTCTGAGGCAGCATGTGGTGTAGGTATCCTGGACTGCTGGTAGCTGTGCGCCGATGATTTCCTCAGCTGTTTTGACCACCCTCTGCAGGGCTTTCTTGTCCTGTACGGAGCAGCTGCCACCCCAGGATGTAATTCACCCTGTGAGGACGGACTCCACAGCACACCTGTAGAAAGTGATGAGGACTGTAGTGGACATCCTGGCTTTCTTCAGATGCCTGAGGAAGTGGAGGTGCTGATGGGCCTTTTTGATGGTCGATGCTGTGTGCTCAGCCCACGTGAGTTTGGGAGTGAGGGTGACCCCGAGGAATTTGAAGCTGTTGACACTCTCTAGGGGGGGGTGCGGTGGCGCAGTGGGTTGGACCACAGTCCTGCTCTCCGGTGGGTCTGGGGTTTGAGTCCCGCTTGGGGTGCCTTGTGGCGGACTGGCGTCCTGTCCTGGGTGTGTCCCCTTCCCCCTCTGGCCTTACGCCCTGTGTTGCTGGGTAGGCTCCGTAACCCCGTAAGGGAGAAGCGGTTCTGAAAATGTGTGTGTGTGTGTGACACTCTCTACTATGTTCCCTCCTATGTAGAAATTCAGAAATGCATTCATGTGTCTTTAACGCTCAGTTGCAAGGAAGCTGATTTATTAGTGCTAACAGGTAAAAGGAAAGCTTTCACTACAACCACTGGGTGCAAACCCCTGCCTTGCACTTTGCAGAGCTGATACGGTCATAGGAACATGTTTCAGACAAGGTGTTCTGGTAGAAGACACCATACCAACGGGTTCTGGTTCTGCAAACTCCCTGCAGCTGTTATGTGTGCTGGCTGCTAAACACTAATGACCACTTATGGTAGACTGGGCCTATGGAGTCAACTCCTGTCCACAGTCCAGCACCCTGTGACTTTCCAGTTCAATCTGTCCAACACACATTTATTAAATACAACGCTGCTGTAACACAGCTCTCCCTCTAGTGGAGTACAAAACACTCCCGCCATGCAGAACATATGTAAAGTGCTCAAAAGCGGCGCCAGTGATGGCAGTAGCCATTGGCGCTTATGAAGCTGCACATGAAAGAGGCTGGTAATAGGCGATAACAATAACAGGCGACTGGCGGAATGACAGAACAAGGACAGCAAGGATTTGAAAGTTGGTTGTAATTAATGACATGACAGATGGTCCAGTCGATCAGGGCGCGGTGATCGGTGCTAGCGGCACCAATTAAGTAGCCGATGGCCAAACGCTAACTGGCGCCTTATTCTTACCGCCTCTGTATCTCATCAAAACAGCGAGACTCTGCGGCGGCTCTGGGCAGATTCCTCCTCCTCCTCCTGCTGCTGCTGCTCCTCAGCTCCCAGGCTCAGCATCACACCACAGAGTCCTCGTGCTCGTGATCCACATGGCTGGAGCTCTCTTTAGTCCTGCCAGCGCACCCTAATTATCCCGCGCGGCGTTCGTTCGATTGGGGCCATCCGCTCTTAAAGCTCTCTAACGGGCCATAATTAGGCCTTGGCTCAAGAGAGGCCATTTGGGCTTAATGAACATTAAGCTTCAAACCGTCCCTCCGTGTCCAAAACCTTTAGGAGAGAAGAGGATCCCTGGAGGAAGTGGTGAGTCTTTCACAGCAAGTCAAACTATGTGACCCTAACCTCACCGGACTGTTTTTAAAGTGTCATATTGTGCTTATACAAATATGCATACACATACATCCTCCTAAGATGCAGGCATTCATTTTTGTCCACTCTAGAGGACAAACTGTACATGGTACAATGCTGAGTCCTGATTCACCAGAAGCATCACATTTTATGCTTGTAATTAATGCCACATGTTTTAAGATGCAGCTTGGACAACATTCCAAAAGTAACAGAAATATATGTGTTGCACAGGAAGGGCTACGAACACAACGCACCACCTGCAGTTGGTGACCATGGCTCTCATATGTATGACTCCATCATACAGTGGCTGTAACTAGAGAAGCAGTCTGAGCACAAGATCATAGAGCTGGTGGCTCTGCAGTTCACCTCCACGTTCCTGAAGAAGACGATGGACTGTGTTCTTCAGCTGGTGTTTCTGATGGAGATGGTCCAGCTGGAGGGAAATCATATGGTGATTGGATCAGACCCAGGATCTTACAGAAGAAACAGATCTCTCACTCTCTGGCTGCCCTCTCTCTTTCAGCCCCTTCTTATACCTGTCCAACAGGTCCTGCAGTCAACCAAAAGATGAGAATTGGACTGCTGGAGCTGAGGTACCAGAGACAGGACTGCCTCCCTAGTTGTGGACCCTAAGCAAACTCATTCCACATCATGGTAAGGATCCAAGGGGGTCTACACTGCACTTCACTGGATTCCACCGGTCAGTGATCCCTGGCCCAGCAAGGCCTGGATCTGGACTTACGGTATTGATGTATTGATGGGGATGGGCACCAATACCTTTTTCACTAGTAGGAAAAAGCAAAGCACAGTGGCCACAGTTACAGTTACCACTAGGCATGAATCCTGACTCCAGAAGGGGTTTGCACTGTGGGTATTCACTCTGCCTTCACACAACCACAGATGACACGGGGTCTCCGGAGCTCTTGTTGGGGGACCGTAAAAACCTCTAGCTGTGTGACTCAGGACCCCATCCATACTGTAAAGGTAAAGTGTCTCCCACTGAGACAATCCATGGACAACATTCTCTGCTGTGTCTGTGATCAGATCAAAACAATTGATGATGTTTCAGTAGACTCGTGTTAAACAGTAACCTTTCCGTATTTTTCCACATTTAATGTCAAACTGTGTAAAGTGAACCAAAACAGAACCAATGAGGAGGTAACCCATTAATGGCTGGTAAACACTTTTACAGGAGGCACAAAGTAATTCTGCAATAGAACATGCTGGCAAGAAAAAACATTGTGTCACTAACAAGTCCCATCTTCCTTGACTTGGGACCTGTGGTGATCCATGGAGATATCTGCCTAACCTTAACTCTAATCCTAACTCTAACTCCTGTGCCAGGATCTCCCCAAATGCCTGAGGGTGATCCCACTGGCTATTCCACAAGTGCTGCTACAGCCCCTCTTCTCTGTGGAGGTCTCCCCAGAGTACTGGAATGAACTACTTTGGACTTCTGGAACAAAGTGCATGAGGCCATTAGTTTGGACTAATAATTGTGCACAAAATCTCCACAAAAACTATTACTAATGTTCAGTTTTTGCATGTTTCCTCAATAGATATACCAAAGGTAGGTCAAGGAACTACTTTCTTGCCACCTTCTTGCAAAGGGCTGTATAAATTATTAAAGGCAAAAGCCATTGGAACCACTATGTTTCGCCCCCAGACAGATTGATAGTATAAAGGCCTCACAAAACAGGGCAGAAAATGACTTGCAAGCTCGTTGCAGGCGATGCACATAATTGGGATAAAATGTTAGACCCCCTGTTGTTGGATGTTTTGGAGGTTCCACAGGCCTCCACATGGTTTTCCCTCTTTGAATTGTTCTGCAGGCACCACCCTGGGGATTTTTTGGACATTGTTAAAAAAAGTGAGTGGAGAGGTCCAACTCCAGTGAAAAAAGCTGTGATATATCCTAGACTTTGGAGCAAAACTTCTTTTACTTGGCCATATCACAAGAGCAAGCAAGGCATCTGGTATACCTCAAGGTGGTCCTCCAGTTGTGAGGTGAGCTGAGCTCACAGGAAACCAAGTCAGGTGTGCAACTGGTTGGAGCAAAGTTCAGTATTTGGAGTTCCTCATGGACAGGGGAAGGACACCTCCCTAAATTGTGATCAAACTGTGACCGAGGAAGCAGCGTTACAGCTCTGTGGAGGAGGAATGTTTTCTTATCAAGTTGAGGTCCTGACCATCCAGGGAAGGAGGTTCCACCTCTGTGCCAAGCATGCCCCTCTCTGAAGTCGCACATGAAGGATACTAACATTTGAAGCCCTTTATGGTCGGGTCATGCTCCATTCCTTCTCCCGCTACGGTGGGTAGGTGAGGCAGCTTCTGGTGATGAAAGATTGTGGCAAAAGAGGGGGATGTCAACACACCAACACCTGCATCTAGTTACCACACCTCCCTAGCACCAAGCGAGAATGAAAGCATTTAGTTGTCATGACTCCCATTTAGTCCCCAACTCCACGGTGAGAAGGTGCAGACTGATGCGAGGACCACAGCTCTCAACTTGAAGAGAGTTCCCAGTCTCTCCCATGATTGCTCTTTACTTGCCTTCTCCTGGGACCACATCCTGGGTCTGTGTTCCTACAAATAAAAACTGATACTGAGCTCAGCAAATCTGAGTCTAAGTGCTATCACGGGTCTCAGGAGGATAAATATACAAACACAAAGCTATGATGTGGAATCCAGTCACTAGGGATCACTGGAGTGCTCATATTATGTACGTCTTTCTATGTTTCACGCCGCCAGCCCACTGAAGAACAAACGCGCGCCTGTCTCGTCTTTCGCCGCAGAGCAGCCTCTTTCAGCTCTGCAACTGAGGGCAGTCCAGGCATCTCCTCGCTGCAGCACCAAACCCAGCAACTATATTTAGACCACAGTTTGGTTTGATGAGGCTCCTCTGGCCAGATCTGAAAGAGTATGAAACGAGCGTGAGGGAAGGAGCAGGAGAGACAGTTGAGCTGGATGTGTTTCTTTATCCACCAAATGACAGCCTGGGACACAGATGCAGAGTGATTTATTAACAGCCCAGGACCAAAATCACTGCCGGTTCAACAGAAAGTGCCAGAGCGAGGTCTTCAGCTCTAACTTTTACGGACCGATGAGCTAAGACGTCAGTCACAAAATGGATATGCCTTTTTTTTTTAGTTTGCCAGACATCGTCCTTTCTCAGGACTGGACAAAATGCTCACTTGAAAGTGATCACATGGAGCCAGATGATGTCATTGCCATTTTTGCATCTTGCTTCCATCACAGATACTCCTGGTGAGAACTCAGAAGCGGTTGGGATTAAACACCCCCTGTCAACGTTCGGTTTTCTGACATGGGGGGGGGTTGGAGGTGTTCACAGCAACTGATTATTGTCACACTCATGACCAGACTGTCACCTGTCCTGCGTACTCCACAATGGTGTGTGATCCCATATCCTACTCCCGTCACTTGGTACATGAGTCACATCCACATTGGACCATGTCTGTTCTTTTTTTTTTTTAATGAACTGGGTGGTTATTGGTGTATTATATCTGGGTAAGGGGGGGCGCAGTGGGTTGGGCCGGGTCCTGCTATCCGGTGGGTGTGGGGATCAAGTCCCGCTTGGGGTGCCTTGCGACGGACTAGCGTCCCGTTCTGGGTGTGTCCCCTCCACCTCCAGCCCTACGCCCTGTGTTGCCGGGTTAGGCTCTGGCTCCCCGCAACCCCATATGGGACAAGTAGTGTGTGTGTGTATCTGGGTAAATATTTTTTTTCACTGAAGGCAATGACAAAATAGAACTATTCTGTAACACAATAAAAACGAATAATACTAAAATATATGTGTGTGTGTGTGTGTGTGTAATAACCAGTGGATCGGACAGCGTCTCCCAGTGGCGCCGTTAGGAATTGCAGCACGTCGTTAAAATGACAGGACCTAAACCTCTGATTAAACTAAAGAAAATGACACATATTCACATTGTTAGTGCAGTAAATTTTGTACCAGAGTCAGTTAAGACGAAATGGCTTTCTCAGAGAATCTCACAATCCAAACGAAGATTATACATTAATTCACATAATTTTTCAGTGACGCACCCGACCTCACTCTCAGTGTAAATAAAATACGTTAAGTTGCCTGGATAACTGTTCGGAAACGTCAACTGGGTGGCTTTAAAACGCGAGCTTTGTATCTTAAACCGACAAAGACGGTGACGGAAGGCGTTCTTTTTCTATCGTAAACGGACGTTTGAACTCCCACCACCAGGTGACGGTGTCGCTACCTCTCGGCCTTTCACAGTCAAACGGAAATGACGACGGTAGGGCCACGGCCATTGAGCTGCTGTTTATCGGAAATGACGTAGTTGCTATATGCTGTATTGCTCGCGCTGAACCGCGGTAGATTGGAACTGGCAGCGCAACAAAGCTCTGTGTTCTGGGGCAAGTTTTCATATAAGATTATTAGTTATTATTGTAGACTGTTATTTCTTACAATAAATTGTGACCGTTTTGAAGACATATCCGCGTTGTTTTCGGCACCAGCGCGGCGAGGTCTCCTGAGTTTTGTTGTCTTTGTGAGTGTTGCACTGGCAGGTGGGACGAGCCATGGCGCAGTCTAAAATGTATACATTGTGTTATTTAATTATTGTAATTTTAACATTAGAAATTGTAATAACACCATAAGATTCGTCCTAACTGGTTTTGTTTGTACTCGTCCTGTATTTTACAGCTGTGTGTGTGTGTCGCGGCTTTCTCCCAAGCAACGTCACGTGCAACTTAGAGTAAACAAACGTGATTACAACAGAAATACATAGATAGTAATAGCAGGTGCTCTTTGATTTGTTTATGGAGCTGCCAGGAGATCAGGACAGCAGTAGCTCATGGGTTTGAGATTCTACTTGAATGTGGCAGGGAGTCAGCAGCTCTGAAGGACACAAGGAGCTCATTCTGTCATACTGTAGCCAAATTTGAGAAGTTACCAGTTACATTTTATCACAGTAATATAATAGTAATGATATTTGTTGCAGCTCTCTCTGCTCTCCACTCCAGTTTCTCCCTCAACCACTATGGCGGCTCCTGCTCTACAGTCCAGTTTCCTGCTGGTCAGTACGGTTCTTTCATTGTGCTTGCTGCCTTCCTCGCTGTTGTCATCTTCCTCACCTCCTCCCTTTGTGTGACCTATTGTGTGTATCTCCAGGCCAACCTCAAGGCAGACTCCGCCACGAAACCCTTCCTCCAGAGGTGTCAGGAGCTGGTGAAGGTGATCGATGAGTACCTGGCCAAGGTGCGCTTCTGGGGGCAGGTCCAGTGAGACGTGGAGCTTCAACACTTAGTTTACTGTGCCGTACCACGTTCTTGTTACCACGTGCTGGATAAAGGCTGACGGAGCTCTTCTCCACAGGACCTTCAACCCGTCTTCCCCTGGCTGGTGGAGAGCGTCTTTGGCAGCCTGGACGGCGTTATGGTGGGTTGGAACCTGCGTTTACTGCAGCCCCGCTCCAGCGAGTACAGTGTAGCCATGGAATTCCTGGACCCCAGGTGGGCTATAGCCTAGCGTGTTCCCGTTCACGTGTGGCGATGCGGTCGAGGTCTCACTGGGCGTGTCCTCATTTCCATTTCCGCTCGCTGTCTTTCCCAGTGGCCCTTTGATGAAGCTGGTCTACAAGTTGCAGGCAGAGGAGTACAAGTACGAGGTGCCAGTGTCCTACTTGCCCGTGAGTCTCACCTGCCACTCATCCTGGGGGTCAAGCACGTCCTGTCATGCTCAGTTATGATGAGGTTCTGGTTCTACCCCAGGGTTCTGTCACCTAGAGGATCCTGGGATCAAAGATTGATGCACTTTCTGAATGAACCACTGAGCCAGTGCAGATGTACTGGGATTTGGGTAGCGGGGGACCATTGCAGTTTGGGTTGTGGCTTCCTTGATCTCCACCTGTAAATGTATGAAGGGGTAAATCACTGTAAGATTCACTGTCTGACACTGTTGCCTTGGACAAAGGAATAAGGAAATGATACTGAATATAGGAATATCTTCCCATATTGTGAATTGTTTGTTGTTGATTTACATGTATCAATTTAGCTGACACCTTGCACCCGAACAACTTAGTGTTAAGGTACCTACAATTATTTACCCATTTATACAGCTGGGCAGTTTTACTAGAGCTATTTATGGTAAGTACCTTTCTCAAGGGTGCTACAGCTGGAGGTGGGATTTGAACCTGTGATTTTTAGGTCCAAATGCAGCAACTCTAACCACTGTGTTACCAGCTCCATTTTAGAACGGTTCCTGCATTTTAGGATGGTTCCTCCTGTGTTCCTCTTGACCGCAGTCCACATTAGGAGGCGTTACTGTTTCAGGAGAACACTAAATGGTCAGTGAATCTCCTCTCCCCACCAGGGTCCAGTGAAGGCCTCCATCCAGCAGGGGGTGCTACCCGACTCCCCGCTCTTCCACAACAAGCTTCAGTTCCCGCTGTCTGGACAGCTGAGCCTCTCACTCTCTCTCAGTATCCTTCACACTCGAGTGTTTCGGTCCATTGTTTGAGCTGAGCGTGCGAATGCTACCCAGCCCTGGCTTGTCTTCCTGAACCGTTCTCCTCAGACCCCTTTGAATTCTACATGTTCAACTTTGCCTCCTGCCTCATTGCACCCAGGGTGAGTGAGCTGCTCTAAGCTGTTGCCTGGCAACTTTTAAGCAAGTCCTTAGCTACTACACCCCCCTGCATCCTCTTGTGCGTAATGGTTGTTACTGTTGTGCTTCTTCAGAGTTTACCCCCGGGTCAGATCGGAAGCCCCTCGGACAGTGCCTACTTTGTGCTCGTGGACACGTACCTGAAGCACTTCTTACCCACAGAGGGCAGTGTGCCCCCCTACCCTTTCCTGGACGCCAGGGGGACCGTTTCCCCCCCTGCCCCCAGGTAAGTTCCTCAGACTGATGAGCTTTGGTTAACTGAAGGACCTGTTGAGTGGAGCAGTAATGGGATCTGTGGGGGGTCGGGGGGGGGGGCAGTACCACTCATGTAGACATGTGGCCTCCACAGGTCTCCCAGCATGCAGTTCACAGGCTATGGTTCCCATGGCAGTAGCCTGCTGAAGCGACACATCTCCCATCAGCCCTCAGTCAATGCCGACCCTGCCGCCCAGGAGATCTGGAGATCGGAGACGCTCTTGCAGGTGTGTTTGTGTGTAAAACCCTGGATTTAGACCACTTCTGCCCTGCAGACTGTAATATGCTCAACCTGTTCAGGAATCTTCTGCCTCAGAAGTTCTGGGAACATTGGCTGGACCATCAGATGTCAAGTCTAGATACATGTCCCTGTTCTTCCTCTGCAGGTCTTTGTGGAGATATGGCTGCACCACTACTCCTTGGAGATGTACCAGAAGCTTCAGTCCCCCCAGGTGAAGGTAAGGCCCTGGATGCCCTGCTTACTCGCACCCACACCAGTCCAGCACACAACTAGCTACCGCTTACCCCCCCCAGCATTGCTTTTCCCGGGGTGGTTGCCCTCAATCCCTCCCTTTCCCCTTCTCTCCCTCTGTTGCCCCGTGGCTGTGCTGGGTGAGCTTCCACATGAGGTCCTCCTCCTTTCCTCCAATGCACCAGTAACAAGGCTTCTCTCTGACCTTCGGATCCAGACAGGCCTCCATCAGCTGGACAAATCACAGAATCACACTGATGCTCTCTAACACTGCTCTCATGCCAGAGCGCTCAAGCTCAGCTCATGGGACACACTGCTGTATGATTACTGTCTTTTTACTGCATTCCCACTGGACCGGTGAAACTGGTCACAGTGGACAAGGTGTTTCTGTACAAGGGGGACTGCGGTCGATTTCCTGATTTGCCAAGGGAGGCAGGCCCATTTCTGGATGATTTGGCGTGCCAGTGCCATGGTGCTCCAGTTTGGTGGTAGTGCTGCTTTCCGTGTGGCCCAGCATGGAGCATGTCTGTCTGTCTGTCCATCTCTCTGTCTGTCTCTCTGCCCCTGTCCTCCTGTCTCAGCGGTTGGCTACCTGGCTGCATAAAGTGATTCTCCGCCTGTCCTCCTGTCCAGATCAAACTCCTGCTTACAATACACTGCTCTTCAGGGACAGCGGGACACTGTAGTTTGTTGGCTGATCATTCTAGAATCCAGTGAGTCAAAAAACTGAGGTATAGAAACATTTGTGCTGTTTCTATATCAACCACTGGTTCCTCGCATTGTGAATGGTTGAGAAAAGATACAGATATTTCCCAAATTATTTATTTTATTGGCATTTTGTTCATTTCTGTTGCTGAGTGAAAGCAACCCACGTTTCCATAGCCAGCCAATAGTGGGCAGTAGAGCGTGCTCAAATGGAACTGGAGCATGACGCTGTCTACTCCAGTTCCTGTCTGCTGTTCCTGAGTCTCAGTTGTCAATAACAAGATGGGAACCGTTTTCTCTGTATGGGGTGAATCAGTCAACAGTCAGCACCTAAGAGGAGTTTGTCAAGATGTATTTTTCTGTTCATTTAATGTTTTAAAAAAAAATGTGTTCATAAGACGAGGGGCTGGTGTAGCTTACATTTTTCTATAATTTTATTCATAACTTTTATATTTTTTGTGTATAATTTTTTAAGATTTGTGTGAGGGGAATAAAATGAAAGTGGTTAAAATTTTCCAGAAAGATTTCATTACTGTGAAAAACAAAATTCAAATGCTGAACACACTGCAGGGTATTGCTCTTGCAAGCTTCCTGTCTGGGTTATCAGGGAATCTCAAATCCATTTTGGCCTCCATGCATGTTCCAAAGAATCCCATAATTCCCCTGTGCACGTGCTCATGCGGCTCCTCCGTGGTGTAAGCTTTCCTTTTGGCTGACTGACAGGGACTGACCCCCCAGGCAGCCCTACATTGCCTCTCCACCTACAGGGCAGTTTTGCTCCAGCAGTCACCATGGCTCCACTGCGTTACACAGTCATCGTAGGATTGTCATTTTACTATGTTTACCTATTTACATTGCTGGCTTGGTTATGATTGCTGTGTGTACTTCAGCTCAGTGTAACACCCCACGCTGCAGTCAGGTTTAATGTTAGAAATCATGTAATATAACTTCTGAATGCACTGTGTAACACCAGCGGGGTGTAGAGTCTAAACCCCTTTGCAGGGTGCATCAGTAAGTGTGCTATGGCCTGTCAGTCCTTTTTATAAACTATGCTACATTAAAATAGTTGTGTAGAGGTGAGAAACGAAGCAGTCTGCTTTACAGTGTAATTAAAAATTTAAAAATGTTTTAAGTCTTTGTTATTCATATGCTTCAAGGACATGTTAAACTAAACAGCAGCAGCATATGGCCTAGTAGTTAGTGCAGGTGTTACCATCATATAATGCAGATTTGATTTGCTGTTCCTCGTATAGTATCTTGATAGTATCTTATCTGGAACTGATTCTGTAAAAAAAATCACTGTACTCTATAAATTAAAAATCCAGGCTTCTCTTGCATGTATGGGATTCTCATAAAAAAATCTTTTAATTACCATTAATTTAAGTCGGGGGTAGATTTTCTCTAGATGTACGCTGCTTTGGAGAAAAGCGTCTGCTGAATGAATAAATGTAAATGTAAGGTAGATGCTATGTTCCTGAACAACAAAAATTTTGCCCATTCTCTTGTCTTTTGAAGTCACTTGGAAAGAGACTCGCCAGTGATGATATTTTTACACTATGATCAAGTGTCACAAGATGTTTTAGGTACTTGTGAGCAGGCTTATAACAAAGACAGTTGTGATGTGCAGGAGAGGTCGTGTAATACTGGAAGACTGTCGACATACAGCTTAAATGAAACCAACACAAAAGTAGCTAAGCAAGGTAAACAGTGTGTTGCACGCTGCAGTGGGGTTTAACATTAAAAACCATTTAGTGTAACTTCTGAATGCACATGGCAACTGACCCCATGAATTTTTGTTTGTTTTTGTCTGCTCCCCCCATTTGACCCTTACCACTTCTTTATTTGGGTTGCACTTCTCTTTGTCCTGTGTTCACCTTCCTCCTCCTCCTCTCTCTTTCTCTCTCTCCCCCCACTGTGTTGTCACTGTTGTCGATATTTCTCCCCCCACCCCCTTCCCTGGTTGTGTTGGGTCTCTCAGCTGGCGCTGCTGCAGTATCGACTCAGTATGTCCAGCGTGCCGTGTGGCTCCCCAGCCCCCCCTGCCCTGTGCGGCTCTGGGACCTTCCACACCTACCAAGTACTTCCTTTACATTGTCTTCCATGAAGCACCGTGAGGCAGGCATGGTACTCGCACTCGGGGACAGCCGTAGGACAGGATAGGACAGGACAGGAGGCTTGATGTGCACCACATGGTGTTTGTGCATCTCTGTCTGTGTGTCTATTTTCTCTGGCATGTGTGCCTGTGCTCAGCAGTGTTTTAAGTTGTATGTCAGTCGTATTCATGTTTGTGTGTGTGTGTTTTTTTTTTTTTAAAGCTTTTAACTGTACTCATTCAAAACCAAATATTTCTCTTGAAAAATGGTTACCAAAATGAAGTGTTTCTTCACTGTTTCCAAAATCATTTGGAATGGGTCAGAGATGCACAGAGGGAACCAGTTTAAATCTCTGTACCATTTCTCCAGCATGCTTCCTGCAGAGAGGGATTCAGACTCAAATCTGACTGTGTGGTTTTAGGGTGAGCGAAAGCCTTATGCATTTGTTAGCTTGTAATCCTTAGTTGTGTTCCATATTAAATTTTCTTCAGTGGGGAGTGGTTAGTGCTTGTGGAGTGATTGACAGTTTTCACAGAACAATATAATGCAGCCTTTGGGGGGAGGTGTTCGGTTGCCAGTTGGACCACGTAGTTGGAAGTTTTGTGAGCCTGCTGACACACCCTCTGTGATTGGCGGGTGGGTGGGGCTGGGTTTAGGAGCCCTTCAGTCCTACCGAGGACCACGTGCTGGTGGTACGACTCCTGGTCAAGCATCTGCACGCCTTCTCTAACAGTCTGAAGCCAGAGCAGGTGTCATCGTCGCCCTCTGCCCACTCACATGCCAGCCCCCTGGAGGAGTTCAAGAGGTGAGAGGAACTTTACAGAGCACTGTGGGACAGAACACTACACCATGGTACACTACAGGACCCTATACTGTATCGGACAGCACAACGTTTCAGTGCATTACTGTGAATACTGTGCTGAAGGCTGTTTTACACTGTACCAGTATTAACTTTACTGAATTATACAGTAAGGGGATCCTAAACATCAGTATAGTCAAGACCCGCCGTTGCAACTGTATACCAGGCAGGTCCTGACTATACTGATGTTCATTCACCATAATGGCTGGGCCTTAATCCTGCTGCCATCTTTAGTGCAGAATGGATGGGTCTTAACCCTGCCTCCATTTCTGCTACAGGGTTGTTGTCCCCCGCTTCGTCCAGCAGAAGCTCTACGTTTTCCTCCAGCACTGCTTTGGTCACTGGCCCCTAGATGCCTCCTTCAGAGCCGTAAGTGTTCCTTGCCCCTGCTTCCCAACCCCCTCTCCACTGCCGACCCAAACAGATGATTATGTAGGAGGCAGTCCATTACTGAGGTAATGTACCACACTTTGGTGTGACCCCATGAGTTTAAACTAAATCGGTCATAGTACTGTTTCTTCTAACCACACATGGGTGGTGAAGGAGCAGGGAAATAGACATGTTCACAATGCTGCAGCCGCAGGACATGTGAGAAGAGGTTTGTTCAGAGTGGGCAGACCCACGTGGTTGGTTGATCCTTTCTCTCCCAAGGTGTTGGAAACGTGGCTGAGTTACATCCAGCCCTGGAGGTATACGAGCGAAAAGAGTAACCCCTCCGGAGACAGCCACAGCAGAACAGTCCCAGAGAAATGGTACTGGTATTACCATGGTATTGGAGCCTGTGTGAGTGCGCAACCCATTGTCCTTTAATGAAAAGTCCTGATGGAGTGATCTGCTTCCCTCCGTCCTTCCCGTAGGGCCTCCTTCGTGCAGGAGAACCTCCTGATGTACAGCAAGCTTTTCCAGGGCTTCCTGAACCGTGCTGTGCGCACCGACCTGGTCAACACCAAGAACGCACTCATGGTCTTCAGGGTAGCCAAGGTGTTCGCTCAGCCCAACCTCCCAGACATGATCCAGAAGGGTGAGCATATCGTGCTTGCACCTGCTGTCATTTTGTGCGGGTTAATACAGTGTTAGCCATTGTGGTTTGGGACAGGTATCAGAGGTGACCTGCTGGGATGTTGTGGTCACATAGAACATGTTTAATTAGACAGGTCTTCCACATACCTCCCCATTCCTCAAGTTCCTACAGTTTTGTAAGTTGCCTTGGAGACTGCAAACAATATAAAGCAGTATTAATAAAAATGTTAATGACGCGCCCCTTGCCGGCTGGTGCCATCTCAGCCGAGCAGCTGTTCCTAGAGCCAGAGCACGTGCTGCACCACCGGCAGCACCGCGAGTTCCTCACGCCATCACACGGGGGCAGCTTCCTGTCGAGTCGCCAACCTGCTGAGGCTGATGCCGTGTTCAAGGTCAAAAGCCACGTGTACAGCCTGGAGGGGCAGGACTGCCAGTACAAGCAGATGTTCGGGAGCGAACTGCGGAATGTGGTGAGTGGCTGTTGGGGCACTGTGTTCACGCTTGTGTGTTTGAGTCTCGCGCCTCTGAACGGAGCCTCCCTGCGGAACATCAACAGGTGTTGAAGCTGGTCCAGATCATAGCACAGGCCCGCCAGACGGCCAAGCGGATATCAGACCACTCGGCCGAGGCTGCCGCCAACCAGTCCTTCCTCTCGTGGTTCGGGATCGGTTCCCAGGATCTCAACAGCACATACGCGGCCGGAGAGCCGGATGACACAGGCGAGTGTGTCAGGAAGACTCACGAGTTCCTGGACCGGGCGCTGGAGTTCCTCTGTGAGATATTCCGGGTGAGCTGGGAGACAGGCAGGCCCATTGATTTGCTCTCCTTCCATACTGTGTGTGGGCGTCCTGCGGAATTGCATTGTAGCAGAGGAAACTGAGGACACTGGCATCACAGGTGTTTATAAACTCCATTTGTCCATAAGTCCAAAGTCACTTTCACCACCAGGTCTTAATCAGTTAATAATACACCCCTCCCACAGTTTGTGTTCTTTTGGTTCCGTAAAAAATGTCAGCTATTGATATAATAAATAATGCTCTGACATATTTTTTTTATCAAAGCTAAAATGACTGAAATCAGTGTAGTTTCCACAAACTCCTGTTCAGTTCTGATTGTTTACAGATTTATCCCATAAACATGAAGAATGTTCCTTATCTTGTAATTGATCATAGACATTGGGAAAAGCCAGACAGGAGCTGTAAACACTGGAAATGAGTTGAATTAAGGTGGCCCCATGATCCCATTTTTTTTAGGAGGCTCCTTACTGCCATCTGGTGGCAGGAAACATAGACAGGTTGCCTTCACTCTAACACGCAGACATTTTAGGGAATGATCTGATAGGAAGTACAAAGCTGATTGCGACAGTTGGTGTGATGCACATTTATGGAGCAGTTAGGAGATCAGGAGAGAAGTGGGTCCGAAAGATGCATTTTGAGATCCTTCTTGAGTGCTGGGAAGGATTCAGCAGTCCTGAGGGGCAGAGGGAGCTTTTTCCACCACATCGGAGCCATAACCTGGAACCTATGGACTGTCAGTTTTGGATCTCGCGTGAGTGTACAGTTAGATCTGATAGGACTGACTGGGTGTGTTTGGGGTGAAGGGTTTGATCATCCTCCTGGGCTGTCTGTGTTGGACCCGATTTCCCGCACCGTAGCACCCCACTCACTTGTCTCTTGTGCCATTGCCTCGCAGCTCAACACAGGTCAGGTGGCACAGCTGGTGGCCAACCTGTCGCAGGCTCCCAACGACCTGGGCTCCAAGCAGCTGCCCGACTGCATTCAGAGCGAGAATGGGCCAATCCTCACCGACCTGGGGCGCCTGCAGGTAGGACGGTCAACCGCATGCAATCACGTTCTTACAGATGCGCCATGCGGGAACTCAAACCTGTTATAGTCACGTTTTTTTTTTTTCAAACTGGAACAGATCATAAACGGGCTGCGCAGGTTCGACATCGAGTACCAGGGGGACCTGGAGTTGCAGCCCATTCGGAGCTATGAGAATGCAGTCCTTGTGCGGCTGCTCTTCCGCGTTGCGTCGGTGCTCAACGAGCGGGTGAGATGATCGCAGTGGCTGGTCGCTTCCCATTCTGAAAAAGGCTAACGCTTTAGCAGAGTGGTATCCATGGATACAGAAATAACTGATCACTGTTACATGTGGTAAAAATGTGCATGTTGTCAATGCTCGCACAGCAGTGACCGACCCACTTTCCTCCTACAGTTCTCCAGCCACATGGAGGCGCTGTGCTCGCGAAGAGACCTGCTGGGTCGCCTGGGGCGCTATTACCTCACCAGCCCGTGCGAGCGGCAGCAGAAGAGTCCCGTGACGAGGCGTTTCACGGAGAGGCAGTGGCGCCCAAGGCTTAGCCTGCGAACGCTCGCCAGCTACCGCACCCTCTTCGGCCTTGTGCTGCTCTACATGCTGGGGGCGCTGCTGTCCTTCGGCCCACTCTCCAGCACAGCGTTCCTCCTAGTCTCCTTTTTCCTCCACGGACTCTTCATGACCCTCTTTGGCAACAAACTGAAGACACATTAGCACAAAACCAAAAGGAGTCACTAGTGTTTCTTGCTTTAATTGTTCAAATTGTATTTTAATTTGTAAATAACAAAAAGCTTTACTGGATGAGTGTGACTTGCCTGGCAAAATGTGCTTTTATAGTGTGAGAATTGACAGGACTGGTGATTATGAATAAAATGTGGATTATACATTAAAATGGTCATTCATCTCTCTCCTGTCAGTTATTGCTGCTCTTTTTTTATGAATATGAAACAGCTGGTATTAAATACCAGTTGTGACTTTGTGTCTAGAGTGGTGTAATTACAGCATGTTTACTGCTTATAACATTTGATACATTTGTTCACTGTTTATCTATTTTCAACTTGCATTTTGCTTCTGTTATTTAAATGGACTTTGCCTCATTTCTATTTCTGAAACAAGCGGCCCGTTGCCATGACTACGTGTACACAGAAGGTGCGGTGCTCGCGGGGGGGGGGGTTCCTGGGCGCGTCGTCAAAAATCTAGTTTATTAACCTTAAACGCACAGCTGAGCTGGACATTGAACCGGTCGAAGGGGACAGTTGGCTCGTTTTTCTGCGTTCAGCGCATCGGGGAAGATCGAGCTCCAGAAACGTAGCGCGCATCCGGGTAATGACCTCACACCCATCTGACCGCCGTCTCACACACCGCTCTTAAGCTCCCAGCCTTGTCGACCTCCTTTCCGCTGGAGCTTCCGCGTGGCCTTCTCGCAACCTCTCGCAACCTATGGCAACGTCTCCGCGCGCTCCCACACGGCGATCGGACACGTGACGCTCCCGTCGCTTCGGCTCGTGCTGTTCGAGGTGTTTTTTATTTTTTTTCCTGGACAGCGACCGGGCAGACGTGTGAGACTACTCGGGCGTCACGTGACCGTTCCCCACGCGCGTCCTTCGTGGAACGGCCGGTCTGCGCGGCGCGAATGAGGCGCTGATTCTCCACTCCAGCGGCCCTTCGGGAGCTCATCATTATCATCAATCATCCTGATCATCCTTCACCAGCCGGACATGTTCAGCTCCAGCCTGCCCCCTGTGGGCCACCTCCCGCACTGGCCCCGCGTCGGCGGGCTGCCCACCGCGGAGCGGCCCCGGCTCCTGAGACCCGCCCCCGGCTCGGAGCCCCGGGCCACGAGTCCCCCGCACGGCGATCGCGAGCACGAGCACGAGCAGCAGCGCGAGCAGGAGCAGGAGCGCGCGGAGCTGCGCCTCTCGCTGCTGCACAGAGACATCAGGTTCCTGCAGGAGCAGCACAAGGAGACGCTGGAGAAGCTGCACGAGGAGCTGGAGCACCTGCGTCGGGACAACAAAGGTGTGTGTGTGTGTGTGTGTCAGTCAGTCAGTCAGTCGGGGGGGGTCCTGCAGTCAAAAATAATTTTCATACAAAAGTTGCTGCTAAAATAATATAACCAAGTCCGGTCCAAAAATTTATTTCAGTAATTAAAGTAGAAGATCAAGATCGAATAAAGTTACTGACACTTTAAAGACCGAACCACGCAATGTTAGCTGCTAGTATATAGTTCTGTCTTATAGAAATATATCTGTATTTTTTTCAATAAATTAAACGTGCTTTTCCAAAGCATAGAAATGTAAATCACAGTATATACTAGTCAAGTAAGTACAAAACAAATAAAATATCATAATCTGCTGGGTATTATTATTAATTACTATTTAGGTGACCCCTTTGTCCAGGGTGACTTACAATATGAGGTTTGTACACTAAGCAACTTACACTGATTTACCCCTTTATACAGCTGGGTCACTTTACTGTATCAGTTCAGAGTGAGTACAGTACTTTGGCATGGCCACTAAAGCAGGAGGTGAGGTCAAAACCTCAGGTCCTTCAACAGCAAGGTTGGTGGTTCTACCCTGTTGCCCTGAATTTGCACATGCTGTCACTCATGAGCACCCAGTTACATATTTAGACACTGAACACGACTCATCCACTGTTTAGTCGCTCCACTTTCAGTTGGAGTTGGATTCAAACTTACGTCTTTTGAGTGCACAGCGGCAGATCTAAACATTTTGCTGTGTCCTGTCCAACGTGAACGTATATATCATTCGTTCACTTAACTGACACCTTTTTCCAAAGGGCTCTCCAACTGGCAGGAGCAGAACTGAAACCAACAAACTTTAGGTTGGCATTATCGCAAACGATACACTACTGACTTTCCTATAATAATAAAATCCAGACACAGAGTGACATTATTCAAACAACCAATAAATGAAAAAGACCAATCAATTCAGATGCTTAACATCCAAAGAAAGTGGCTGGATGGATGGATGGATGGATGTCAAATCCGACTTATAGTGGATTTCCGTCAAGGAAGGGTTACAGGAGTGGTTTATCGTTGACTTCTTCCATGCATGTTTGCGGGGTCCAAACAACAGGAGAATATGCCAAGTCCGCACACTCTGAGTTGGATTCAAACCCACACCCACCCACATTCCCTTAAAGTCAGTCCATTGCAGGGCAGTCACACACATTCACAGTCTTACATGCACACACTGTGAGCAATCTAGTCATCAACTGATCTGAAACATGTCTGTGGATTGTGGCAGGAAACCTGCGTGAACATGGGGAGAATGGGGAGAACACACAAACCCCACACAGACTGAAAGAGGTTTGAACCTGCTCCCAATCATGCAGCCCATATGCTGTGAAATTAATTAAATTACCATAAATGCCAAACAAGTTCACATAATTAGTACTCAGACACTTGTCATGACGCGGCCCTGTTTGTAGCCTTTTTCAGTACAGGCGACCCTTTATTTGCAAACTCTTACAAAATCTGAAATTTGGGGATAATAACTCTTGGGTTTTGGTACTCAATTTTTCGATTTACTGAACAAAACAAAATCAGTGTAATGAAATTTATGTAAAGTCTGTTAAAAAAAAGGGGTAAATATTAAAGTCACGTGAGTCAAGTGGAAGTGCTGTACTGTACTGTAGTTGGCGTCTCATCATCCAGACCTCCTTAGGAATGTGAGAATATGCTTTAAGAGAGTGTTGGGCATTATGGGAAGTGTATTAAATCCAACAGGGGTGTCTGCCGCCCATATTGGGTGTGTTATTTAATTCAATGACTGTGGAGACAGCAGTGCAATTAGCAGGGAGCTGATGGTATTTTTGTGGGGTATGCACATGCATTTTAGGAGCAGTGCAGTTTTAGAAAGTTGTTCACAATAAATATGAAGCGGTCAGTGGATCCTTGCTTTGTTTTTTCCTCATCCTGTGGAGACCAATACCAATACCAATGTGTACAACTGCTGGTCTCAAGCGGGGTCATGGCAAGCCGGAGCCATACCCGGCAACGCAGGGAGCAAGGCCAAAGCGGGAGGGGGGACACCAGTCCGCAGCAAGGCACCCCAAGCAGGGCTCGAACCCTAGATCTGCCACACAGCAGGCACCGGCCAAACCCCCGCCACACCTGTGGAGACCTGATGAATAAAAAAAGTGGGATCTACCCCAAAGCATTAATTGTATAAATGTTATATTTACAGTTTTTATAGCAAGCTGAAGTCATACGTCAATTGTTATACAGGTGTTTTACAGTGCTCTAATGATATGTGGGGGAAATTTGTTTGGCGTTTTTGGATAGGCTGGGAACGTATTATTATTTTTCCCATTTAAAATATTGGGAAATAGGCTGTTCTTGTCCTAAAATTTGATAGCCGCACCATTCTCAGGAACATTAATTTTGTAAATCATGGGGTGCTTGTAGGGGGTGTGGTGTGGTGCAGTGGGTTGGACCGGGTCTGTCCTGCTCTCCGGTGGGTCTGGGGTTTAAGTCCCGCTTGGGGTGCCTTGCGACGGACTGGCGTCCCCTCCTGGGTGCGTTACCTCCTGGGTGTGTCCCCTTCCCCTCCAGCCTTACGCCCTGTGTTGCCAGGTTAGGCTTCAGTTCGCCATGACCCCGCTTGGGACAAGTGCTTTCAGACGATTTGTGTGTGTGTGCATGTCTGTGTGGGATGTCTGTAAATGGAAATATGTATTCACCAAAATTAAATTTAGCCCTCAATAAGATAACTTTAATTGAAGTTCACTTTATAGAGTACACAGATTTCATTTCTCACACAGTGACACAGCGCTGAACAAAAGAGACAACTTCTGTGTGCTGCCATTGGTGACCATTTGCTCTCTTTTTTACCAGTCATGTGCTAGTAGTATATTACTTGGCTTTTAATGTATTAATAAAGGTTAAGATACCTTTGCAAACTTTCTAGAGCTCAGTTCTAAAGTTCTATGTTTAATTACATCTCTATAGTAGCAGTCATCAGCAAACTTAAGTACTTCAGCCCAATAATACACACACACACACACACACACACACACACACACACATTTTCAGAACCGCTTGTCCCATACGGGGTCACGGGGAACCGGAGCCTAACCCGGTAACACAGGGCGTAAGGCCGGAGGGGGAGGGGACACACCCAGGAGGTAACGCCCCAATAATAATTATGTAATATTAACATATTTACCTTTAGAATTTAGGACATGTCAGTCCATACACCTTTTTTTTTTTAAAATTGTAGCGACTTACAAAATAACTCAGCTGAAAAATATTTACAATGTGTATGTAACAGAACTCTATGAATATAGAAAAAAGGTTGTCAGTGAAGGTGGGATGAAACAACATCTCTAACTGATCAACACTGGTCTGTGAGCAAGCTCATTGCACAGAGAAATGTTAACCCTTTATGGTATTAACACATTGCTGTAATGTTGGTTACATGTAACGTTCACAGAAAAACAGTGAATGGAGAAATTTACATTTAAGTAAATATGTAAGTAACAGAGTAAATGCAGTGCGTTACTGTCCACCTCTGGTATCAGTTTCTGTGTGTCAGTGTGTGTCTACCCAAATGTGTATTTCTCTAAAGTTGCTCATGTTTAGACTTTTCTTCCATGTCATTGGGGAATAAAAGTGTAAAGCTGGTTGGAGCCCCTGTTGAAGTGGGTGACACTGGATCCTGGTTGCTTGGCAACACAAAGCTGTAGTGTTGAGGAAAGGAAAGGTCATTAGGGCAGGGCAGTTGTGGGAGGAGGGGGTGAAGTATCTTTTTACAGGTTTGTATCTCTGTGTCATTCTGCCCCATGCGTGGCCTGAAGACCTGCTTTGAATGGTCACCTCCTCAGTGAAGAGTCAGCATGCATTGCGACACCCCCCCACCGGCAAGGCCGCCAAGCCCCTCGACTGAAACTTTTCCCTCTCCTTGATATTTACAGAACTGCAGTACAGACTCATCATGGAGATTCCCCAACCGCAAGGAACAAGTAAGGGCCGTAGTGCTGCTGTCACCATCGGCACGTTCGTTCCCAGGGTGTACCTTGCTTCACGCCCTGTGCTTCTGGGATAAGTTCTGAACCACCGTGACCCTGAATTGGACAAGTGTCTACTGAAGATCCATGCTTAATTGGTTGGACTTTTTGGATGGCCAGATGGTTTGCTGGTTGGTTGGTTGGATTGATGGTTGGTTTGTTTGTTTGATAGATGGATGTGTAATATATGATGGACATATGATCAGTGGTTGGGTGGGTGGATGAATGAGTGTACAGTATACGGATAATAGTGTGATATCAAGTGAGGCTTGCTGGTAGCAGTGTGGATGGTGATCCCCCTTTGGCCTCAGGTAGCAGCCGTAACTGACCATCTGCTGGGCTTCCAGCAACCCCTGGCTCCATCGAGAGTGAGGAAGCCCCACGGCAGGAAACAGAGGGTCCACAGAAGGCAGAAGACAACCTGGACCAACCTATTCCGCAGGAGCCCAATCTCAGGTGAAAGGGACACTACCCTCTTGAACCTGTAGGGGTTCCCCCTCCTCTCTGAAAAGCTTACTACACGCTTTGCTTGCTGAGCGCTGAACTGTGACAGTGAAAATGCCTGACAGACACAAAGAATGCTTTAGTTTCCATGGAACAGAAGCTTTAAGTCATAAAAAGTCTGGATGCTGGGGAATTAGCAAGAAAAATAGCTGCAGAGTGAGGAGTGGGAAAAGCTTCAGAAAATATTACCTAGGGCTGAAAATGAATAAATGATATACAATGAAATAACCCTAACAATCTGTTTCCAAATACAACATGTAACACATATGGTTCTGTATTATGCAGATTTTTTGTTACCCAGCCCACCACTGATTCCATTTAGGCTCAATAATCCAGACTCTACTGTATTTTTAAAAAATTCAGTCCATAGTGGAGGGAACACAACCTGCGTTTACCCTCCGAGCCAATAGGTAGTAGTAAAATGTCATTTTAAATTAGTTTTAATTTAGCTTTAAGTTCATAAAAAATTAAAACAAAATTAACAAAATGTGTATTATAGCTGTATCTGGGGATTTTGCAGAATCTAACCTGTACACTGAGGGTTGTCTTCTATTTCCCATTGATTGATTGTGACTTAAGGGTAAATGGCATTTGGATTCACGAACAAGACACAAAAGTCCCCCAGTTGTATTCATGAGATGAGAAACTGGTATATTTTGTTTCTATAAAATAGTTATGACTATTCTGACATGCAAAGTGAAGCCCTTCATCGGGACATTCAGCATCTCCATCTGTTCTCCTCACCACGCTGCGGTAGAATGGACAATGAGGGCGACCCCACGGTCAAGTCCAAGCAGGAGCCTGAGTTGACCTTGAGGAGGGGCCTCATCACCTCCCTGCATCCCGTGAGGATCCACAACAGCCCCTCGCAGCCCCCCCGTGCCCCCACCCTGCAGGAGTGTGAGGTTATCATCCAGCAGCTTTACCACACCAACAGCCTGCAGTCCCAAGAGGTAGATCCCCCTCTGACATGTGGTCCTCATCGCCACCTGTTCCACCCCCTTCACCTGTACCCCTTGTTCTCACCGTTTCAGATACTACGTATGAGGGCCATCCTACAAAACATCATATCCAGCAAAAAGGTCACCCCGGAAGCATTCGTCATGACCAAGGCCTTTATTACCGACCACCCCAGGTCTGTCCCCCTCCTCGTTCACAGTTCTGCATTTCTGCAGGCTGTGCAGGCAGCAGTGCGGTGAAGGACATGATTTTGTGACTGAGGTCGCTGACCCAGTCTTCCTTTCCAACAGAGCTAAAGAGCAGGAGAGGTTTCCCGAACTGCCACGTCGGCCCCTGCCCAGAAGATTGTAAGCTGAACCGGGGGGTCCTGGGTTATGGAAGACAGCGCATCCAAACATATTTCCACATGTATAGTCTTCACCGAGGTGTTATTTTAGGGACTTGGGTTTTACTGTTTAAATTGTCTGCTCTGAAGAATCTGCTGCTTGGCTTTCTTAAGGGTAGCCAGATCTTCTCTGTAGGACCCACATTGTCCACCTTTGCGAAGTCAGTGATTGTGAGGGAAGAGCAGTGTCCTTCACAAGTCACTAGCAGAATTCCAGTCACTTACTGGACCTGACCTGGTTGTACCATGGTAGCGTTGTTTCACCAGTGTACACAGGCTCATCATAAGAGATAGCCCAGCTATTTATATTTGGAGACAGATTAATCTCATAACAGATTTTTTAGGTTATTTATGATGTATGACAGTTTACTGTGTCTAAACTTTGTGGAGTGAAAGCAATCTACATTTAGCCTCCAAGGTGACAAATGGCAGCAAAGATCACACAAACAAAATAAGAATACAGGACTGCTGTAATTCACCTCACATCCAGTGTTTACAGCTCTTGTCTGGTGGTCCTGAGTGTTGGTGATCACTAAGATGCAAATTGTTGCTCATGTGACGAATCAGTCAACAATCAGGAGTCAGTAGGAGTCTGTGGAGACAGTATCTTTACCTTTATTTTAAATTAGTTTCAATGCAGCCCAAAGCTAATAAAATCATTACAAGGTACTTTTATATCTCAGAATTTTATAGAATCTAATCAAACAAAAATCAAGGGATGTCTGTATTACTAGCCTTTTCTTGTGCCTCAATGGTAAAAGTAACTTTAGAGGTGAAAACAAGACTTCCACTCCTAGACTTCCTGTCTGTATTAACCCTTTAAATGCCATACAAAAAAAACACATACTTGTACACATGTGGGAAAATTTTTCACCCCACAAAATTTTAAAGCTCCACCTCCAAGTTACTTTGCTAATACAACATTCTGAACGTCATTACATAATCATTCTCTATCCAGTCTGTCATGAGTTTTGCAGCAGAAAACCTTTCCTTCTTACAGACATTAACACAAACTCGCCAACAGGGTGGAGTGTTATTTCAGCCACATGACCACATATCACAAAGGCAGTGACAACAATAAATGCACAATACAGTTGGGGTCAGATACCTAAAAGCTTGTAAGTTTTGTATGATATTGCAAAAACTGGCCAGGGGGGTATAAAATATAGTCCATTTTAAGCCTGCAAGGATTACGGGGAGTGCAAAAATGGTAACTAGTTGCTTTCTGTGGCCGTCTGAGAAGCAAACCATTACAATCGAAATTGTTCCATTACAGACAGATGTATGCATATTAATAAGGCATTCTGCTGTGCTCCCTGTCTTCTCCCTCTCAGGCCCGAATTGCAGTCCAGTGTGGGCGGGAGGCTCTCCCTGCCCCCTCTCAAGCAGAGCCTTGGCAGCAGTGTCGCCGAGCGCCAGAAGAAGGTGCAGGCCCTGCAGAGAGGCAGACTGCGCAGGACGGTGCACTAAGAGGGACAAACGGGGCGACGGACCAGCATCCTTCAAGGCCATCAGCGCTGCTCACACCTACATGGAGGACTGTGCATCTCCTGACCTCTGACCTTTCCACAAATACAGACAAAGCCGCTTAAATGCCACTCGTTCATTAATGGAGGTTTTAAAGACCAGCCCGAGTGTCCTGACTGTCATGGTGCCACACTGCTTGTCATATAAACCAAGTTAGGTGCTGTAAATGTGTAAGCATGTTCTTCTGAAGGTACATCAGCTATTGCATGAGAAGCATAGCAGTGTAGTTCAAACTAAAGAGTATTTATTCAGGTGATACAAATGAGGTAAAACACCAAGGAAAAGTCAGCAAACCAGAGTACATCTTAAGGATTACATGTAATGAAGCGTATTTCTGTGTAGCACAAGTGTTCTTCCATCAGGAAGTGAGCTGGAGAAGCAAGTGCAGAAGGGCTGGTCCTGAAGCACTACTCCCTGCTGTTAGGCCGGGGAGAGGCACGCCTGGCGCACACTCTGGGCCCACGTGTTGAGGAGCGCTGTGACGGAATGCTTGTCGGGCAGCTGCAGCAGCTTGGAGGTCATGTTCCTGTGGACCGTCTGCAGGAAGGGGTTTGCCTCTGGGGGAGGACAGGGTACAGGGGTTCAGTGCTCTGGACAACAGGATGTCACGTTTGCTCGGTTCATGGTAATGCAGCACACCTCTGAGTGAATACTAGTGGCTTTTTTAAAAGAAGTTGAGTAAAAAGCAATGGTGGCAGACGGGGGTTCACGCTCACCGTATTGCTGGGCATCGTCCGTCAGCTGGGGGCTTTGCTCGGGGTAATCTGCAGGGACGCTCAGCTGCAGTGGGGGTACGCTGGGCAGGTTCTTATCATCTACACCACAAAGGACAGCAGGGATGGGAAAATCCAGAACATGAGTTATAAAACTGCGCGCACACACAAAACCTCTAATATTAGTTATTTGACACCACAGACATACAGTTTACTCATTTACTGAACGTTTTTCTCCACATTGAAGTGCAACTCAGAGTAACCAAAGTGCATCGACAGGAGACAAAGAGCTATAGACAGACACAGGACTAAGAGACAGCTTGTGTATCTGACACCACATGTTGCTGGCTCACATCCCTCCGGTAGCTCCTACAGAAGTGACATTCAAAGAACAAATACATAATCATAGAAGATGGCGTTGGACGCATTTATGGAGCTGTCAGGAGATCAGAAAAGAAGGGGCTCTCAAAGAGATGGTTTGAGACCCTTCTTGAATGTTGAGAAGGATTCAGCATCTCTGGGGGATATAGGGTGCCGAATCTAATGGATCAGGGTCAAACATGAGAACCAAAAGGATTGTAGGGATCCACATAGTTTTAAACCCCATTGTTGGATGCAGTGTATTTATGGTGAAAGGAGGGGTCGTGGACCTCCTAACACCCGACAACCTAACACCAGCAAGGCATCAACCACATTCAGTCTGCTTCAAGTTCTCACAGAACTAAGCGACTGCAAACAGCTGAATCTTGCAAGAGGCCTAAGGGGCATTACTTCACCGCGTTGTGTGAGGCACAGAGAGCAGACTCACCCAGCTTGCAGATGAGGTGCACGGTCCCATTGTTACTGCAGTGTGACGGTGCCAGGTTCACCAGGAACTTGGAGTTGAGGCGAGCCACCTCACCCTGCAGGATATTGGGGATGGTCTGGCGGTCGTCGTCCTCGTGTTTCCGCTTCCGGGCGGCGATAGTTGGCCCCCTGCACCAAAGCCAGGAATTAGGGCTGCGATGAAGGACATTGGCAGATGTAAATCGATGGAGGAATTGGAAGGGAGCTCACGTGATGGGTGGGCCGTGGATGGCCATCATAGCTGGCGCGAAGGTGCGGTACAGGGAGTGGTTGAACACAGGCGAGCGGATGTTGGCCATGACGGCATCCAGCAGTGGCTGGCACAGGTACTGCTGCTTGGTGCTGGGCACGGGTGGTGGGGGAGGGGTGGGCTGTGAAAGGTCGGCACGACAGGGCAGAGGTTTAGTTGCAGCGCATCACTGCATACGCATACACAAAACATGGTCACAGCCAGGCCTGTGGAGTCTGTACACAAAACCTTTGACTCCGACTCCAGTAGCCCAATAATTGCTTCCGTCGCTGACTCCACAGCACTGACCAAAAGTTGCACATTAATTTGGGCAACTTATTTGGTCGATTTATCCGGCAAATATAGGCCTAAATCTATATTATACCTCTAATTTCTGGGGGTCGACTTATACGGTAAATTTAGTCGGTCTATTTTAACCGACATCGACTCCAGTAACCCAATAATGGCTTCCGACTCCACAGCACTGGTCACAGCTGGGGTAAAAATGAGCCACTAACCACTGCCATGTCGTTCTTCAGCTTCTCCAAGGCAATTTCACATTTCTGTAAGGTTCGCAGAGGGCACCTGCAGGGTCACAAGCAGGTAGTTGTGGACAAAAAAAGCTTTCAAAGTGTTCTACATGTAAAAAAGCAGTGAACAGCACAGCTACAGACAAAAGAGAAAAATCAACCTAAAGCCAGGAAAAATGTTTCTGAACAAGTTGAGGCTGAAAAAATGGTTAAAGAACCTTTTCACACTGGAGCTGTAAGGTCCTGGATTCAAATCCCACCTCCTGCTATAGTGCCCTTGATCAACGTACTCACCCTAAATTGATATGGTAAAAATGGAACATCTAACAATGAATTATATTATCCATGTGCATCTCTATGTGCTGGTTGTTTCTTTTTTGTACGGTACACTGTATTACCACAGTATTTGTCTAAGAAAGGCTTCAGGTATGTTCTCCACCAGCTCCTTTAGAGGACGGTCATTTTTGTAGGACGGCCGACGGGAGCTTGTATGCGAGGGAACATCAGTTCTTCTCATTACTATATTTACTCAATTATGTGACAACCTTCCCCAAAGAAACATGTATGAGGTTTGTATACCCCTTTATACAGCAGCAAAATTTTTACTGTCAATTCGGTGACAAAGATTTCTACAGTAGGAGGTGGGATTCAAACCCATCACTCCTAACCACTCTGCCACCCACCGGCCTTAAATCCTGCTCCAGCTGTGGTCACACCTTAAATTTCCTTTTGTCCTGCAACAGGAAATCGTACCGTTTTGAGGGGTCCGTCAAAATGTCCAGCAAACTCTTCATCTTGCTCAGGTCCTTCTTCCTATCTGTAGGACAGAAGGTAAATACTTGTTACACACTAGAGAACAGTCAGAAGCAAATATGGAGTGTAAACAGGGCTAGGTGGTCGTACCTTCGTTCTTATCAATCTTGTTGATCATGCGCCGCAGCGGCTCTATGTACTTGGACAGCTGCTTGAGCTTCTCCAGGTACTGCTGCTCCTCTGTCTGGGAGCTGCTGGCAGGACTCATCACTGAGCTTGGGTTTCCTACCGGGATGAGGGCAGGACTGTGGTTAGCGTCAGTCCCTTCCCATGCACATGGGACCCAAAGAGCCCTGCAACTGGAGACCATGCCTACCTGGGGTGTTGAGTGGCCCTGGGGAAAGCACGCCACCGTTCTGAGGTGTGCGCACCGTGATGGGACTCGGAGACGGCTGTGGGGAGGGGCTGGGCTGGAAGCCCCCCGGAGAAGGAGTGGGACCAGAGCTGTAAAACCATAGAGAAATGTTGGAGAAAGAAGTGAGATGTATCAGTAAATCGCACAAATATGGCTGTGGCAGGGGCTCATTTCAACAGACACGTCATTCCTACCTAGCCGAGTTGGGCTGGGAGGTGGGCGGCTGTGGCGAGGGCTGCGGCTGGGGTGGTGGGGGCATCGACTGCGGTGTTGGTACCTGCACTGGGGAGGGCGACGACATCATCTGATGCGGCTGGAGCGGTTGGGGGGGTGGGGGTGTAACAAAGAAAACATGGAGGCAACATGAGTAAACCTCACTGATGCTCAGGTGTGATGGGGTACAAGTGGATGGCAGAGACCTGGTGTTGCCAAGTGTGTGAGAGGAGCACAACATTAATAAATGCAGAACTGGTGACCCAAAAGGCCACCTAAAGCAGTTGGTGCTCACACACAAAAACGCTTCCAAGAGTTCATAAACTCACTCAAAACCCAAATTTCCTGGGGAGAAGCTCAAAAAGGGAGGAAAATGCACAAACAGCTCTATATTATCATTAAAAAATTCTATAAACTGAAAAAGTGGGAAAAAAATTACTGTGTAGGGTTATTTTAACAAATTATTACATATTTCGGGTGGCAAAATGTAAGAGTTTAGTGTGGAACACACAGCACAACACACAGCACAACACAGACACGGTGGAGTCTACCAGACCCCCCTAGGGTTGATCAGAGGTACTGACCAATCAGTGAGCTCCTCTACACACTGCAACGACCGCTCTGACTGTTCACACAAGCCAGCATCACGCACACACAGACAGGTAGCTGGAATGATGCTCACCACCTTACCTGCCGCTTCCAACCATACACTACCCTACTGCTTAATTTAATTAACACCGATTCATTTTTTTTTTAAATGTATTTCGATAGCGGGCTATGTACTGACGCAGACATGGTGCCATGAGACTCCAGTCCAGTGCTACAACCCACTGCACGCTGGGGTGTGGTGGTCGATACAGGGCTAGACACACGGAGGGCTCTGTGATGTTCGGGGCTTCTGCCCTTGGACCCCAGGGGGTAAATACCTGTGGCATTTGCTGTCCTCCCATAGTAGAACCTGGTGGCGCGGCAGATGCCAGCGCGACGCGGGGCGGGCGGGGCGGAATTTGCATCCCAGAGCGGCCCATCATTATCTCGGGAGGACAAAGGGACAACAGACATGTCACAAGCAAAAAAACAAGGACCGCAGTGCAACAGCTGCAAGGCAGGGGGCAGACGGGGCAGCACATGCAAACACACGTCATGCTCACACAAACACGGAGCACAGCACACATGGGTTAGTCTGCACTCAAAGTACAGCTCCGGGGTCAGTGACGGAGCAGCTCTGTGGGGGAGGCGGGATTCATATATGGCTCTACCCCAGAGGAGGAAGAGGATACACCCCCAGCCCCAGTGCTAAACCGCTGCCATGCTGTCATTCTTGCTTGTCACACATGCAGCTCATTTCAGAGATGAAAAGCTGAGAAATCCCTCCCTACTGATACAGACTTTATATTTTTACACAACGTTTCTGAATCGATACAGTAACAGTATAATAATCCAGTGAGAGCATACTGAGTATGTGAAACATATTTT